>NC_092707.1:406962370-408219370 GCF_047496885.1 Scyliorhinus torazame | reverse complement strand
GGGCCCAGGTTGTCCTCTGCTGCAGAGCTCCGGGCCCAGGTTGTCCTCTGCTGCAGAGCTCCAGGCCCAGGCTGTCCTGTGCTACAGAGTCTGGGAGCGAGGCCCAGGTTGTGCTGGAGGTGAGGCTCCATGGCTGGGCCTACTCAGTGTTAGTAATAAACAGGCAGACAGCCTGGGCTGTCCGGGTAGCACATGAGGCCCAGAGAGTCCTTACAAACACGGAGTGGCTTCATCCCAAAATTAGTCAGAGTAAGTTTCAGACTGAAAGCCGGTGTGTAGCTCTCCAGTCGCACAGCCAAGTTTTCATTCCAGATTTTCTGGTCCTCGGTACACAGAGGGTCTGGGAGCAGGTTGTGCTGTCACTCTGATGGGATGGCGCCTGGTGGAACCAGCAAGGCTGCTCCACAGGGATCGGGGAGCCTTCTTTAATGGGCTTCCCAATCTGCGCAGAATATAAACCCTCCCCCTCCCTACACACCCACTCCCAGACATGGAGGATCCCCACAAGCCTCTTCCGGCCCACACCACCTCCACCACCAGAATCAGGGCACCCCTTCCCTCACAGACATCAATGCAGCCCCAACACCCCCCACCACAGGCATTGACACTGCCTATCATCCCACAACAACAGGGCAGACCCCCACCGCCACACAAATGGGTGACCTCCACAGTGGGGCTCTCTCGAGGACCATCCCTGGCACAGTGCCAGAGTGACAGTGCTACCCTGACAGTGCCACCCTGACAGTGCCAGAGTGACAATGCCACCCTGACAGTGCCAGAGTGACAGTGCCACCTGACAGTGCCACCTTGAAAGTGCCAGAGTAACAGTGCCAGTGTGACAGTGCCAGAGTGACAGTGCCAGAGTGACAATGCCACCCTGACAGTGCCAGAGTGACAGTGCCACCCTGACAGTGCCACCCTGACAGTGCCAGGCTTAGAGTGACAGTGTGACAGTGCACCCTGACAGTGCCACAGTGACAGTGCCACCCTGACAGCGCCAGAGTGACAGTGCCCCCTGACAGTGCCACAGTGACAGTGCCAGTGCCAGTGTGACAGTGCCAGAGTGACAGTGCCACCCTGACAGTGCCAGAGTGACAGTGTCAGAGTGACAGTGCCAGAGTGACAGTGCAGGAGTGACAGTGCCACCCTGACAGTGCCAGAGTGACAGTGCCACCCTGACAGTGCCAGAGTGACAGTGCCCCCTGACAGTGCAAGAGTGACAGTGCCAGTGTGACAGTGCCAGAGTGACTGTGCCACAGTGACAGTGCTGGAGTGAGTGTCACACTGACAGTGCCAGAGTGACAGTGCCAGTGTGACAGTCTCACCCTGACAGTGCCAGAGTGACAATGCCAGAGTGACAGTGTCACCCTGAAAGTGCCAGAGTGACAGTGCCAGAGTGACAGTGCAGGAGTGACAGTGCCACCCTGACAGTGCAACAGCGACAGTGCCACCCTGACAGTGCCAGAGTGACAGTGCCCTCTGACAGTGCCCTCTGACAGTGCCAGTGTGACAGTGCCACCCTGACAGTGCCAGAGTGACAGTGCCAGAGTGACAGTGCAGGAGTGACAGTGCCAGAGTGACAGTGCCACCGTGACAGTGCCACCCTGACAGTGCCAGAGTGACAGTGCCCCCTGACAGTGCAAGGGTGACAGTGCCAGTGTGACAGTGCCAGAGTGACAGTGCCAGACTGACAGTGCCAGAGTGACAGTGCCACCCTGACAGTGGCAGTGTGACAGTGCCAGAGTGACAGTGCCACCCTGACAGTGCCAGTGTGACAGTAGCGGAGTGACAGTGCCAGAGTGACAGTGCCACCCTGGCAGTCCCAGAGTGATAGTGCCAGCCTGACAGTGCCAGAGTGACAGTGCCAGAGTGACAGTGCCACCCTGACAGTGCCACTCTGACAGTGCCACAGTGACAGTGCCACCCTGACAGTGCCACACTGACAGTGCCAGAGTGACAGTGCCAGAGTGACAGTGCCAGAGTGAGTGTCACCCTGACAGTTCCAGAGTGCCAGTGCCAGAGTGCCAGTGCCAGAGTGACAGTGTCATCCTGACAGTGCCACAGTGACAGTGCCGGAGTGACAGTGCCACCCTGACAGTGCCACAGTGACAGTGCCAGAGTGCCAGTGCCAGAGTGACAGTGCCACCCTGACAGTGCCACTCTGACATTGCCACCCTGACAGTGCCACAGTGACAGTGCCACTCTGACAGTGCCACAGTGACAGTGCCACACTGACAGTGCCAGAGTGACAGTGCCAGAGTGACAGTGCCAGAGTGAGTGTCACCCTGACAGTGCCAGAGTGCCAGTGCCAGAGTGCCAGTGCCAGAGTGACAGTGTCATCCTGACAGTGCCGCAGTGACAGTGCCGGAGTGAGTGTCACCTTGACAGTGCCAGAGTGACAGTGCCAGTGTGACAGTGTCACCCTGACAGTGCCAGAGTGACAGTGCCAGAGTGACAGTCCCAGAGTGACAGTGCCAGGCTGACAGTGCCAGAGTGACAGTGCCAGTGTGACAGTGTCACCCTGACAGTGCCAGAGTGACAGTGCCAGTGTGACAGTGTCAACATGACAGTGCCAGTGTGACAGTGTCAGAGTGACAGTGCCAGAGTGACAGTGCAGGAGTGACAGTGCCAGAGTGACAGTGCCACCCTGACAGTGCCACAGTGACAGTGCCACCCTGACAGTGCCAGAGTGACAGTGCCCCCTGACAGTGCAAGGGTGACAGTGCCAGTGTGACAGTGCCAGAGTGACAGTGCCAGACTGACAGTCGCAGTGTGACAGTGCCAGAGTGACAGTGCCACCCTGACAGTGCCAGTGTGACAGTAGCGGAGTGACAGTGCCAGAGTGACAGTGCCACCCTGGCAGTCCCAGAGTGACAGTGCCAGCCTGACAGTGCCAGAGTGACAGTGCCAGAGTGACAGTGCCACCCTGACAGTGCCACAGTGACAGTGCCAGAGTGCCAGTGCCAGAGTGACAGTGCCACCCTGACAGTGCCACTCTGACAGTGCCACCCTGACAGTGCCACAGTGACAGTGCCACCCTGACAGTGCCACAGTGACAGTGCCACACTGACAGTGCCAGAGTGACAGTGCCAGAGTGACAGTGCCAGAGTGAGTGTCACCCTGACAGTGCCAGAGTGCCAGAGTGCCAGTGTCATCCTGACAGTGCCACAGTGACAGTGCCACTGTGACAGTGCCGGAGTGACAGTGCCAGAGTGACAGTCCCAGAGTGACAGTGCCAGGCTGACAGTGCCAGAGTGACAGTGCCAGAGTGACAGTGTGACAGTGTCACCCTGACAGTGCCAGAGTGACAGTGCCAGTGTGACAGTGTCAACCTGACAGTGCCAGAGTGACAGTGACAGTGCCACAGCGACAGTGCCGGAGTGAGTGTCACCCTGACAGTGCCAGCGTGACAGTGCCAGCGTGACAGTGCCAGTGTGACAGTCTCACCCTGACAGTGCCGGAGTGACAGTGCCAGAATGACAGTGCCAGAGTGACAGTGTCACCCTGACAGTGCCAGAGTGCCAGTGCCAGAGTGACAGTGTCACCCTGACAGTGCCACAGTGACAGTGATGGAGTGAGTGTCACCCTGACAGTGCCAGAGTGACAGTGCCAGTGTGACAGTGCCAGTGTGACAGTGTCACCCTGACAGTGCCAGAGTGCCAGTGCCAGAGTGACAGTGCCAGTGTGACAGTGCCAGAGTGACCATGCCAGGCTGACAGTGCCAGAGCGACAGGGCCAGAGTGCAGTGCCAGAGTGCCAGTGCCAGGCTGACAGTGCCAGAGTGACAGTGTCATGCTGACAGTGCCAGAGTGACAGTGCCACAGTCACAGTGCCACCCTGACACTGCCAGAGTGACAGTGTCACCCTGACAGTGCCAGAGTGAGTGCCAGAGTGACAGTGCCACACTGACAGTGCCACCCTGACAGTGCCACAGTGACAGTGCCACAGTGACAGTACCACAGTGACAGTGCCACCCTGACAGTGCCACACAGTGCCAGAGTGACAGTGCCAGAGTGACAGAGCCAGTGTGACAGTGTCACCCAGACAGTGCCAGAGTGACAGTGCCAGAGTGACAGTGCCACACTGACAGTGCCACCCCGACAGTGCCACCCTGACAGTGCCACCCTGACAGTGCCACCCTGACAGTGCTAGAGTGACAGTGCCAGGGTGATCGTACCAGAGTGACAGTGCTAGAGTGACCATGCCAGAGTGACAGTGCCAGAGTGCCAGTGCCAGAGTGACAGTGTCACCCTGACAGTGCCACAGTGACAGTGCCGGAGTGAGTGTCACCCTGACAGTGCCAGAGTGACAGTGCCAGTGTGACAGTGTCACCCTGACAGTGCCAGAGTGACAGTGCCAGGGTGACAGTCCCAGAGTGACAGTGCCAGGCTGACAGTGCCAGAGTGACAGTGCCAGTGTGACAGTGCCACCCTGACAGTGGCGGTGTGACAGTGCCAGAGTGACAGTGCCACCCTGACAGTGCCAGTGTGACAGTAGCGGAGTGACAGTGCCAGAGTGACAGTGCCACCCTGGCAGTCCCAGAGTGACAGTGCCAGCCTGACAGTGCCAGAGTGACAGTGCCAGAGTGACAGTGCCACCCTGACAGTGCCACAGTGACAGTGCCAGAGTGCCAGTGCCAGAGTGACAGTGCCACCCTGACAGTGCCACTCTGACAGTGCCACCCTGACAGTGCCACAGTGACAGTGCCATCCTGACAGTGCCACAGTGACAGTGCCACACTGACAGTGCCAGAGTGACAGTGCCAGAGTGACAGTGCCAGAGTGAGTGTCACCCTGACAGTGCCAGAGTGCCAGTGCCAGAGTGCCAGAGTGACAGTGTCATCCTGACAGTGCCACAGTGACAGTGCCACTGTGACAGTGCCGGAGTAAGTGTCACCTTGACAGTGCCAGAGTGACAGTGCCAGTGTGACAGTGTCACCCTGACAGTGCCAGAGTGACAGTGCCAGAGTGACAGTCCCAGAGTGACAGTGCCAGGCTGACAGTGCCAGAGTGACAGTGCCAGAGTGACAGTGTGACAGTGTCACCCTGACAGTGCCAGAGTGACAGTGCCAGTGTGACAGTGTCAACCTGACAGTGCCAGAGTGACAGTGCCACAGTGACAGTGCCGGAGTGAGTGTCACCCTGACAGTGCCAGAGTGACAGTGCCAGCGTGACAGTGCCAGTGTGACAGTCTCACCCTGACAGTGCCAGAGTGACAGTGCCAGAATGACAGTGCCAGAGTGACAGTGTCACCCTGACAGTGCCAGAGTGCCAGTGCCAGAGTGACAGTGTCACCCTGACAGTGCCACAGTGACAGTGCCACAGTGACAGTGATGGAGTGAGTGTCACCCTGACAGTGCCAGAGTGACAGTGCCAGTGTGACAGTGCCAGTGTGACAGTGTCACCCTGACAGTGCCAGAGTGCCAGTGCCAGAGTGACAGTGCCAGTGTGACAGTGCCAGAGTGACCATGCCAGGCTGACAGTGCCAGAGTGACAGGGCCAGAGTGCAGTGCCAGAGTGCCAGTGCCAGGCTGACAGTGCCAGAGTGACAGTGTCATGCTGACAGTGCCAGAGTGACAGTGCCACAGTCACAGTGCCACCCTGACACTGCCAGAGTGACAGTGTCACCCTGACAGTGCCAGAGTGACTGCCAGAGTGACAGTGCCACACTGACAGTGCCACCCTGACAGTGCCACAGTGACAGTGCCACAGTGACAGTACCACAGTGACAGTGCCACCCTGACAGTGCCACACAGTGCCAGAGTGACAGTGCCAGAGTGACAGAGCCAGTGTGACAGTGTCACCCAGACAGTGCCAGAGTGACAGTGCCAGAGTGACAGTGCCACACTGACAGTGCCACCCCGACAGTGCCACCCTGACAGTGCCAGAGTGACAGTGCCAGGCTGACAGTGCCACAGTGACAGTGCCACCCTGACAGTGCCACCCTGACAGTGCTAGAGTGACAGTGCCAGGGTGATCGTACCAGAGTGACAGTGCTAGAGTGACCATGCCAGAGTGACAGTGCCAGAGTGCCAGTGCCAGAGTGACAGTGTCACCCTGACAGTGCCACAGTGACAGTGCCGGAGTGAGTGTCACCCTGACAGTGCCAGAGTGACAGTGCCGGTGTGACAGTGCCAGTGTGACAGTGTCACCCTGACAGTGCCAGAGTGACAGTGCCAGAGTGACAATGCCAGAGTGCCAGTGCCAGTGTAACAGTGCCAGAGTGACCATGCCAGAGTGACAGTGCCAGGCTGACAGTGCCAGAGTGACAGGGCCAGAGTGCAGTGCCAGGGTGATCGTGCCAGAGTGACAGTGCCAGGGCGACAGGGCCAGGCCACTGCCTGACCATGTCCCTCACCATCTGGGAGATGTCGCTCCCTCTGTCTCCCCAGCCCCACGTCCGCTTTGCAGCGATTCGCTCTGGCGAGAGATCGCAGCCGCTGGGTGGAAGGTGCGGCCTTCAAACCCACTGATTGTATCGAACTGTGCGCAGGTCCGGCTCCCAGATGTTGCGGCTGCGGCGCGGCTTCCTCGGTGTCAGCCCCAGACTGCCCGGGCACGGAGCACCGTGTCCGCCGTGTCCCCGCAGCGGGGAGCGTGTCCAGGTTGCTCTCGGTCGCAGAGTCCCTCCCCCGCCCTCCTCCTCCAGGGCAGCACCGAGGCTGTTTTCGGCAGCTCGCACTGAAACGGCGGGTCATACTCACTCAGGACGGTGAAGCGGTGGGACAATCCTTGCTTCAAGGTGGGGTTCCAGATGATGCAGGTGTAGTTGCCGTTCGAGCCGGCCTCCAGCCTCAGGGTGCTCCTCACAGACACGCCCCCGTCGCTGCTGGGGCTCAGCTCAGTCTGCAGGGACTTGGCCACGGGGTGGCCCAGCTCGTTGTGCCAGCTGACCTCGGGGGTGGGGTTCCAGCCGGAGGACTGGCAGGTCAGCACTGAGCGCCCACTGCCCGTTACCCGCGACTCGACGTGCGGACCAAGCCCGAGAGCTGACACAGGAGAAACACAAACAGCTTTTCAGCGGCACCCACTGCAAGATCTCCCCCCCGCCCGCCCCCCCCCCAGTAAAACCGGGCGGCAGAAAGCCCCTCGGGAATGGGGGAGTGACTTCCCACAATACTGGAACCCTCCTGGGGCTTAATGCTGGGCTGCAGCCTGAGACAAGAGCAAAGGGGGATGACACTGGGCTCATGGTCTGGGGACATGGTGACTGATGGAATTTAAATTCAGTTCATTACTTAAAAATCTGGAGTGTCAGTGAGTCTGATGGTGACCATGACAACTATCATTGATTATGGGGTGGCACGGGGACACAGCGATTAGCACTGCTGCCTCACAGCGCCAGGGACCCGGGTTCGATTCCAGCCTCGGGTGACTGCGGAGTCTCCACGTTCTCCCCGTGTCTGCGTGGGTTTCCTCCCACAGTCCATCGATGTGCAGGTTAGGTGGATTGGCCACGATCAATTTCCCTCGTGTCCGAAGGGTTAGGTGGGGTTACTGGGTTATGGGGATAGGGTGGGGGCGTGGGGGCTCTTTCAGAGCGGCAATGCAGAGTCAATGGGCCGAATGGCCTCCTTCTGCTCTGTAGCGATTCTATGACTGCATCACGTGGTTCACTAATGCCCTTCGGGGAAGGAAATCTGCCGCCCTTACTCACTGCGTCACATGGCATCCATGTGACTCCAGACCCACAGCACTGACCTAACAAGGGGCAATTAGAGATGGGCAGCAAATGCTGGCCCAGCGAGCGATGCCTCACATCCCGTGAAAGGATCAAAAAGAGAAGGCCTGTCTAAAACACAAATTTGGGTTTGTTTTCTCTGTCCCCTCCCCCTCACTTCAGCTTCCCCCCCCCCCCCACTTCCCCCTTCCCTCTTTCCCCTTCCCCCTTCCCTTACCCTCCCTGGTATCTCACACTCCAAGGAGCCACACACAGTCACTATCGAGCATTAAAGAATTTACAAAACGAGATGAACAACAGTTGAAAATGGGGGTGACAGTCTGAGTGAAATTTAACAGAGGAAGGGCAAACAGGCATGGCGGCGGAGGCCTGGTGACAGGACCCCGATGTCAGTGTCAAAATGGGGGTCAAAGCCCCACACACTGTGGGGCAAACCGTTACCTGCCCACGATCCCCAAATTGACCGCGTAGTGGCCAGAGGGTAGATCCTCCACACAATAGGAGGAGATCCATCTTGGGAAGAGCAGCTGTCTCCTGATTGGCCAATAGAGAGAAAGCACAGCTCAGGAGCCACCTCTCCAACGCCTTAAACTTTCAAATGAAGAAATGTCTTCACCCGTCGGGCACCCTCATGGGCGGAAGACTGAGACTGCTGCATGGGTGGTGGGGGGGCGGTGGGGGTTGCTGTGATTAAATCGGCTGCTCGCCTTGCTGCATGTCAACCGTGTGCACATGCTTCGGAATAGTTTAGCCAGCTGGAGCACACTTTGGGATGTCTGGAGGGGGGGGGGGGGGGGGGGCGAGGCCCTATTACGGTCAGGCTGTGTTGTATGGTACTCACAGGGCAGCGTGTAATTGGCCGAGGTGCCTTGGTGGAAGAGTGGGTTCCAGATGCTGCAGGTGTAGCTGCCGTTGGAGCCGGTGGGGAATTCTATCGCACTGCGCACCCGCACCATGCCGTCCCGGCTGTCCTTCTCGTGGGTCTGAGAGTATTTGGTGATGTTCCGCCCGCTCCGGCTTTGCCAGGTCACGCTGGGCGCAGGGTACCAGCCCACAGACTCACAGATCAATACCGAGTGGTTCCTCTTCGTTACAAACGAGTAAAATCTGGGAGGGTGACCCATGGCTCAAAGAACAGAAGAAACATGAATATCTTTCACCAAATAAAACAAGTTAAAGAAACGATCCAGTAGTAAAGCTCTCTCTACACTGTCCCAGTCAAACACTCCCAGGACAGGTACAGCACGGGGTTAGATACAGAGTAAAGCTCCCTCTACACTGTCCCCATCAAACACTCCCAGGACAGGTACAGCACGGGGTTAGATACAGAGTAAAGCTCCCTCCGCACTGTCCCCATCAAACACTCCCAGGACAGGTACAGCACGGGGTTAGATAAAGAGTAAAGCTCCCTCTACGCTGTCCCCATCAAACACTCCCAGGACAGGTACAGCACGGGGTTAGATACAGAGTAAAGCTCCCTCTCCACTGTCCCCATCAAACAGTCCCAGGACAGGTACAACACGGAGTTAGATACAGAGTAAAGCTCCCTCCAAACTATCCCCATCAAACACTCCCAGGACAGGTACAGCACAAGGTTAGAGACACAGTAAAGCTCCCTCGACACTGTCCCCATCAAACACTCCCAGGACAGGTACAGCACAAGGTTAGAGACACAGTAAAGCTCCCTCGACACTGTCCCCATCAAACACTCCCAGGACAGGTACAGCATGGGGTTAGATACAGAGTAAAGCTCCCTCTACACTGTCCTCATCAAACACACCCAGGACAGGTACAGCACGGGGATAGATACAGAGTAAAGCTCCCTCCACACTGTCCCCATCAAACATTCCCAGGATAGGTACAGCACGGGGTTAGATACAGAGTAAAGCTCCCTCTACACTGTCCCCATCAAACACTCCCAGGATAGGTACAGCTTGGGGTTAGATACAGAGTAATGCTCCCTCTACACTGTCCCCATCAAACACTCCCAGGACAGGCACAGCACGGGGTTAGATACAGAGTAAAGCTCCCTCTACACTGTCCCCATCAAACACTCCCAGGACAGGTACAGCATGGGGTTAGATACAGAGTAAAGCTCCCTCTACACTGTCCCCATCAAACACACCCAGAACAGGTACAGCACGGGGTTAGATACAGAGTAAAGCTCCCTCTACACTGTCCCCATCAAACACTCCCAGGACAGGTACAGCACGGGGTTAGATACAGAGTAAAGCTCCCTTTACACTGTCCCCATCAAACACTCCCAGGACAGGTACAGCACGGGGTTAGATACAGAGTAAAGCTCCCTCTACACTGTCCCCATCAAACACTCCCAGGACAGGTACAGCACGGTGTTAGATACAGAGTAAAGCTCCCTCTATACTGTCCCCATCAAACAATCCCAGGACAGGTACAGCACTTTAAGTTGAACCTGGTTCACCAAAGGGGATACACGACTGAAATGTTGATCACCGAGAGGTTGTTGAGTCAGTAAGTAACAGGACTGGGTTGAATGCACAGCTCTTACCTCCTACACTGACGTGGATATCTTTATAACCTGTACTTGAGTTAGCACTCACATTCACTCTGTACGTCCCTGTGTCAGATAGGCTCATGTTGTTCAACCTTAGTGACACGTTTCCTTCAGCAATCTCACTCTCAAACATTTGGCTTCTGTTTTGATAGGCTGGGTCTTGCTGGCCATGGCGACTTGCGTTGTTAAGGTATTGCTGAACCAATCTCCTGGGCCCCAGTCTCTCCCACACAACGGAAACAAGTTGAGGTTCATATTGTGAATAAAAGTAACAGGGTGTGATCAGGTCCTCGCCAACCTTGATTGGGATTCTGTCACTGTCACATCCCACAAGGAACATGCCTGGAACTGCAAACACTACTTATTTCATACCAACGGTCAGGCTAGAGGTTACAGTGACACTGACACACACATACACTCACTATCACACATTCACAGTCTCCTACACGCACACACACTGTCACACACTCGCGCTCACTCACTCTCACATGTTCACACTCTCACTGTCATACTCACATTTGTTGTTGCATACACACACACGCACTGTCACACACACTCACTTTCACACACACACATTATCACACACACACGCACTGTCACACACACTCACTTTCACACACACACATTATCACACACACACGCACTGTCACACATACTCACTTTCACACACACATTATCACACACACACGCACTGTCACACACACTCACTTTCACACACACACATTATCACACACACACGCACTGTCACACACACTCACTTTCACACACACACATTATCACACACACACGCACTGTCACACACACTCACTTTCACACACACATTATCACACACACACGCACTGTCACACACACTCACTTTCACACACACATTATCACACACACACGCACTGTCACACACACTCACTTTCACACACACATTATCACACACACACACTGTCGCACACACTCACAATCATTGTCACATTCATTGTCACTCACAGACACACTCACTATTACACACACACATCCACTGCCATGCGCAAGCACATTCTCACACTCACTGTCAGAGACATTATCAGAGACATTCACTGTCATACACACTCACTGACTCATAAACACTCACAATCACTTTCACATTCATTGTCACACGCATAAACACACTGTCACACTCACATTCACTGATACAGTCATTGTCACACACACGCACACTGTCATAATGACTTTTGCACTCATTGTCACACACAATATCACTGTCATACTTACTGCCACACTCTGTCTCACACACACACACACACACTCACATTTACTGTCACACACACTCATTGTCATGCACACATACTCACAGTCACACACACTCATTATAACACACTTCCTGAGACACACACACATTCACACTCACTGTCACACGCACACTTACACTCACAGTCACACTTGTGTCACTACCCAGCCACAGCACACAGGGACATGGGCCGATGGCTGCAGAACTCCAAGACTGTCAGAGAAGCTTCACCAGAGTACATCAGAGAGAAGTCACAAGCTTGCCGTAGCTGCGGCCGAAGTAAAGGCCCAAGGCAAGGCTGCCAGCATCGTCAGAATGTGTACTGCCCAGGCCGGAAGCCAAATCCACCACAGGCCCAGGCCCTGCAAATACACCAACGGCACAAACTAAAGCAGCTGAACGCATCACCGCATCCAGCATTGCCCCAATCAAAATTAAACTCCGGGTCAACTGTTGCCCCTTGGAAATGGAAATGAGCATGGAGCCGCTGTCTCCATTACAGACCTGCGGACACCTCCGTGACGGCATCACGTCCTTGTGCCTGCGGGACACCAGGACCAGTTGGCCATGTACACGAGGGCGCCTCTGTGAATTGTAAGAAACACTGTGACCCCAGTCGCTCCGGGCGACAGATGGTGGGAACCCCCCAAAGGTCATGCAAGGACTAGGCCCCAGTCATGTAGGCAGAGACTGGCTGCAAAAGATTGAAATGGACAGGCAGAAAATCTTCAGGATGCAAACCGGTGGCTTAAATGAAGTCATTGGGAAATATCCCATGTTTCGGGAGGGCTTTGTCCAAATCAAAGGAGCAAGGGCAAAGATCTATATGGATCCAAAGGCCCTGCCTAAATACTTCAGGGCAAGACCGGTTCCCTATGCCTTGCTCACCATTGACAATGTCTTGCATCATTGACAATGTCTTTATATGCTGTGTTTGTGTAACCTACCTCTTCATTTACCTGATGAAGGAGCTGAGCTCCGAAAGCAAGTGATTCGAAACACACCTGTTGTATTTTAACCTGGTGTGGTAAGACATCTTACTGTGCCCACCCCAGTCCAACGCCGGCATCTCCACATCATTGTACACCAAGGTAGAGGCCAGACCTGGACATCTGGGACACCTTGGTATAACATGCCCGGTACAGTTTGTGAAAAGGGCTGTGCCTATGGTTCCAGTACTAAAACCCGACAAGTCGGTTCGCCTTTGCAGAGACTATAAATTGACTGTCAACAGAGCATCCCGCCTTGACCGGTGGCCCACGTTGCGCATCAAAGACCACTGCACATCTGGCTGGAGGTCACACTTTTACCAAACTGGATATGAGGCATGCGTACCTCTAGCTGGAGCTTGCTATGACATCCAGGGAATTCATCAACACCCATTAGGGGTTGTTTGAATTAACTCATCTGCCTTTTGGAGTCTCATCAGCGTGCAGCATTTTTCAGCGTGAAATGGAAAATATCCTTCAAGGGCTGCCTAGGGTGGCAGTGTACCTAGATGATGTGTTAAAGTGACAGGAGCCACTGCAAAAGAACATCGGGAAACCTTGGAGGAAGTCCCATGTCGATTCTCGGATACAAGCGTCCATCTCAAGCGGTAAAAGTACGTGTTTCAGGCCAGCGAGTTGACCGTGTCGACAAGAACAGGCTGCACGCTGCAGATGACAAAGTGGAGGGCATAAAAAGGTCACCGACCCCACAGAAAACAACTGATTTGAAGTTGTTCCTGGACCGCGTCAATTATTATGGGAAATGTATCCCCAACCTGGCCTCTTTACTGGCCCCCCCCCGACTCGCATTGCTAAACAAAAAACAGAAGTGGTCATGGCAGCTGCCACAGGACGAATCATTCACAAAAGTGAAGCCACAGCTGCTGTTGGCCTATATCTTGGCGCACTACACTCCCACGCGGCCGCTGCTACTAACATGCGCTGCCTCTCCCTACGGAGTATTGGGCAGTCCTCTCCCCTCGGTGGGACTGATGCACGATCAATTGCACAGAGAAGAGAGTTGAATACAACTGAGGCTTTATTACTCTAGGATGTGTGGCCTCCTACAGCAGCTGGCGAAATGGCTGCTGTCTAGGGAGCACACATATTTATACTCCACCTACTGGGCGGAGCCAGCAGGCAGGGACTACCCCTGTACCCATAGTACAGGGCCTTACCACACATCTCCTAATATATACAACAGTGGTGATGACCACATTCACCCCCTGTTAAAATTAAGTCCGGCGGGGGTGGTGGAGAAATATATACAGAGCAAGTTTAATATACAGAAGCGAAAAAATTTTTTTATTTCTGAAGTCCAGTCCAAGGGGGTCTGATAGTCCCGAACCAATTATAGGAGCCGGTCCGGGGCCTTGATGTGGCGTTGGGAGCGACGCAGTGGTGGCAGCGATTCCGGTGTTGGCCTGGTCCTCGGTGACTCCGGGAGCATGCCGCAATCCTCTTCATCCTCGGCTGTGGGCAGGGGGAGGACTGATGGTCCTGGCAGGGGGGGGGGGTTGATGCTGGGTGTGCCAGGGGAGGGGGGGGGGTGGAGCCGGGCCGGCGGAGTGTGTGTGTGTGGAACCTGCTGGTGCCAGGTCCCTGAGGGAGACAGTATCCTGGCGGCCGTCGGGGTACACTACGTAGGCACACTGGGGGTTAGCGTGGAGTAACTGCACCCTTTCAACCAAAGGGTCCGCCTTGTGGAGTCAGACGTGCCTACGGAGGAGTACGGGTCCTGCGAGCCAAGTCGGGAGCGACACCCCAGATGTGAACTTCCTGGGGAAGGCAAAGAGACGTTCATGGGGTGTGTCGTTAGTGGCGGTGCACATTAGTGACCGAATGGAGTGCAGTGCATCGGGGATGACCTCCTGCCAGCAGGAGGCTGGGAGATTTCTGGACCGTAGGGCCAGTTGGACGGCCCTCCATACCGCCCCGTTCTCCCTCCCCACCTGCCCGTTTCCCCGGGGGTTATAGCTGGTCGTCCTGCTAGAGGCGATACCCCTGCTGAGCAGGAACTGACGCAGCTCATTGCTCATGAATGAGGATCCCCTGTCATCCAGAATGTAGGCGGGGAAGCCGAACAGAGCAAAGATTGTGTTGAGGGCTTTGATGACGGTGGCAGATGACATGTCGGGACATGGGATGGCGAAGGGGAATCTGGAGTACTCATCGACCATACTGAGAATATACGTGTTCCGGTCAGTGGAGGGGAGGGGCCCTTTGAAATCCATGCTGAGGCGTTCAAAGGGGCGGGAGGCCTTCACCAGTGCAGTTTGCACTCTGCACAGACCTGGCAGTCCCTGGTGATTGTCCGTACTTCCTTGACGGAGTAGGGCAGGTTGCGGGCCTTTATGAAATGGTACAACCGTGTGACTCCCGGGTGACAAAGGCTGTCGTGCAGGATCCGGAGTCGGTCTACTTGTGCGCTGGCACATGTACCTCGGGATAGGGCATCTGGGGGCTCGTTGAGCTTGCCGGGGTGATACAAAATCTCGATCCGCCACCTCAAGATTTTATCATTTTTGATCTTATCCCACTGTGTGTTGTTGAACATGAAGGCTACCGACCGTTGGTCAGTGAGGAGAGTGAATCTCCTGCTGGCCAGGTAATGCCTCCAGTGCTGCATAGCTTCAACGATAGCTTGGGCCTCTTTTTCGACGGAGGAGTGCCGAATTTCTGAGGCATGAAGGGTTTGTGAAAAGAATGCCACGGGCCAGGCTGATTGTGCATGGCGGCTATGGTGACGTCTGATGCGTCACTTTCCACTTGAAAGGGCAGCGTCTCGTCTATTGCGTGCATCCTGGCCTTGGCGATATCGGCTCTAATACGGTTGAAGAAATGTTGAGCCTCGGCCGTCAGGGGGAAAAGGGTGGACTGGATGAGTGGGCGGGCCTTGCCCGCATAGTTTGGGACCCACTGGGCGTAGTATGAAAAGTACCCCAGGCAGCGTTTGAGGGCCTTGGGGCAGTGGGGGAGGGGGAGCTCCATGAGGGGGTGCATGCGGTCGTGATCGGGCCCCAGAACTCTGTTCTGGACCACATAGGCGAGGATGGCTAAGCGGTTCGTGCTGAATACGCATTTCTCCTTGTTATACGTGAGATTGAGGAGAGTGGCGGTGTGGAGAAATTTGGCAAGGTTGGCATCGTGGTTCTGCTGATCGTGGCCGCAAATGGTGACATTGTCTAGGTACGGGAAAGGTGCCCTGCAACCCGTACCGGTCGACCATTCGGTCCATCTCGCTTTGGAAGACCGAGACCCCGTTGGTGACGCCAAAGGGAACCCTGAGAAAATGGTAGAGGCGGCCATCTGCCTCGAAGGCAGTGTATGGGCGGTCCGCCTTCCAGATGGGGAGCTGGTGAGAGGCAGATTTGAGGTCTACCGTTGAGAAGACCTGGTACTGTGCAATCTGATTGACCATATCAGATATGCGTGGGAGGGGGTGCGCGTCGAGCTGCGTGTACCGATTGATGGTCTGACTGCAGTCCACGGCCATTCTGTGTTTCTCCCCAGTTTTCACTACTACCACTTGGGCTCTCCAGGGCCTATTGCTGGCCTCGATGGTGCCTTCCCGAAGCAGCCGCTGGACATCGGACCTGATGAAGGTCCTGTCCTGGGTGCTGTACCGTTTGCTCCTGGTGACGACGGGTTTGCAGTCCGGGGTTACGTTTCTGACCTTTAGGGTCGCGAGGCCGCACACAGTAAGGGGTGGTAGGGGCCCGCCGAATTTCAGTGTTATGCTCTGGAGGTTGCATTGGAAGTCCAGGCCGAGTAGCAGGGCAGAGCAGAGGTTGGGGAGGACGTAGAGCCGGAAGCCGCTGAATTCTATGCCCTGGACTGTGAGCGTGACTGTACACCCGGATCGCCACGGAGTGGGATCCGGAGGCCAGGGAGATTCTTTGATTGGCGGGGTGTACCGCAAGGGAGCAGCATCTTACCGTATCTGGATGGATGAAGCTTTCGGTGCTCCCGGAGTCCAGAAGGCAACAGGTCTCGTGCCCATTGATCTTCACACTTGTCGAGGCAGTGGCTAGATTGTGCGGGAGAGATAGGTCGATCGTACTGAGGTGAGTCGTGGCTGGTCGTCGCTGGTGTCGAACAATGGGGTGCCCGGGGGGCACGGGTCCTGGAACAATGGTGGTACCCATGTGCCATGGGGAAGACAAGATAGCGGCACCTGGAGATCTTGGGGTGGACAAGACGGCGGCGCCCACGGGCCGCACGTGGCGGGGGTTGAAAAAGATGGCGCCGCCCATGGGCCGCCCGTGGTCCTAGAACGGGAAGATGGCGGTGCCCACTGGCCGCGCGTGGTCTGAGGGGGAGAAGATGGCGGCGCCCATTTGCCATATGCGAGGGGGGTCGGGGCAATAGCAGCGTATGAGCGGGCCTGGCACACCGCAGCGAAGTGCCCCTTCTTGCCGCAGGCCTTGCAAAGGGCGGTACGGGCCGGGCAACGTTGGCGGGGGTGTTTCTGTTGCACACAGAAGTAACATCGGGGATGCCCGGGGTTGGCTGGCTGGCGCGTGGCACAGTCGTATTGGTTGGGTGAGGCCCCCAGTGTGGCGGCCGTCTGCGGAGTCCACAATGTGTAGGAGGGGTGGGCCGCGCGGCTGGGGGTGTAGGCCTGAATATTGCGCAAGGTGACCGTCATCGATATCGCCATTTCTTTTGTTGCTACGAGGTCGAGCGTGGCACCCTCTAAAAGTCGCTGGCGTATGAGGTTTGACCCTATCCCCGTAACGAAGGAATGAGGAGGTTTGAATGTTCCGTGGCCGTGACGGCCTGACAGACACAGTCTCTGACCAGGGGAATTAAAGCACGCCAGAAATCTTCTACGGACTCACCAGGGAGTTGACTGCGAGTAGAGATAGTAAATGGGTGACCAAAAGACAGAGCAAGAGGAGGAAGGCAGTGCAGGTGTCCTCTGCGGTCATCTCCCTGCAAAACAGATATACCGCTTTGGATACTGTTGAGGGAGATGGCTCACCAGGGGAAGGCAGCAGCAGCCAGGTTCATGGCACCGTGGCTGGCTCTGCTGCGCAGCTGGGCAGGAAGAAGAATGGCAGGGCTATAGTGATAGGGGACTCAATTGTAAGGGGAATAGACAGGCGGTTCTGCGGACGCAATCGAGACTCCAGGATGGTATGTTGCCTCCCTGGTGCAAGGGTCAAGGGTGTCTCGGAGCGGCTGCAGGACATTCTGGGGGGGGGGAGGGTGAACAGCCAGGTGTCGTGGTGCACATAGGCACCAACGATATAGGTAAAAAATGGGACAAGGTCCTACAAGCTGAATTCAGGGAGTTAGGAGTTAAACTAAAAAGTAGGACCTCAAAGGTAGTAATCTCAGGATTGCTACCAGTGCCACGAGCTAGTCAGATTAGGAATGTCAGGATTGATAGGATGAATGCGTAGCTCGAGAGATGGTGCAAGAGGGAGGGATTCAAATTCCTGGGGCATTGGAACCGGTTCTGGGGGAGGTGGGACCAGTACAAACCGGACGGTCTGCACCTGGGCAGGACTGGAACCGATGTCCTAGGGGGGTGTTTGCTAGAGCTGTTGGGGAGGGTTTAAACTAATGTGGCAGGGGGATGGGAACCGATGCAGGAAGTTGGAAGGTAGTAAAACAGGGACAGAAACAAAAGGCAGTAAGGGGGAAAGTGTAAGGCAGAGAAGCCATAGTCAAAAATCAAAAAGGGCGACAGGACAAGGTACAGTGACTGAGGGGAGCTCAGTGAATAGGACCAGGAATACTAAAAGAAATAAAACGGGAAATGAAAACATTAATGGTAAGCGACACGGCAGGTTGTTACATGAAGATCTGGGTTCAACGACAAGGATAATTAGGAGAAAAGTTAAGAGGAAATATAACTTAGGAGAGGTTACTGATCGAGGTTTTAAGATTCAAAACAGAGGTAAAAAAGCCAACATAAGTGTACTTTACCTGAATGCTCGTAGTATTCGGAATAAGGTAAATGAGTTGATGGCGCAAATCATCGTGAATGAATATGATTTAGTGTCCATTACTGAAACATGCTTAAAGGATGGTCACGACTGGGTGTTAAATATCCAAGGGTATCAAACTATTTGGATGGTAAAGGAGGTGGTGTAGCTCTGTTATTTAAGGATGACATCCGGGCAATAGTAAGGGATGACATCGGTGCTATGGAGGATAAGGCTGAATCCATTTGGATGGAAATCAGGAATAGTGAGGCGAAAAAGTCACTGATAGGAGTAGTCTATAGGCCACCAAATAGTAACATTATAGTGGGGCAGGCAATAAACAAAGAAATAACGGATGCATAAAGAAATGGTTCAGCAGTTATCATGGGGGAATTTAATCTACATGTCAATTGGTTTAACCAGGTCGGACAAGGCAGCCTTGAGGAGGAGTTTATAGAATGTATCCACGATAGTTTCCTAGAACAGTATGTAATGGAACCTACGAGGGAACAAGCGATCCTAGATCTGGTCCTGTGTAATGAGACAGAATTGATTCATGGTCTCATAGTTAGGGATCCTCTCGGAAGGAGCGATCACAATATGGTGGAATTTAAAATACAGGTGGAGGGTGAGAAGGTAAAATCAAACACTAGCGTTTTGTGCTTAAACAAAGGAGATTACAATGGGTTGAGAGAAGAACTAGCTAAAGTAGACTGGGAGCAAAGACTTTATGGTGAAACAGTTGAGGAACAGTGGCGAACCTTCCAAGCGATTTTTCACAGTGCTCAGCAAAGGTTTATACCAAAAAAAAGGAAGGACGGTAGAAAGAGGGAAAATCGACCATGGATATCTAAGTCCCCCGGGCCTGACGGGATATATCCAAGGATTCTATGGGAAGCAAGAGATGAAATTGCAGAGCCGTTGGCAATGATCTTTTCGTCCTCACTGTCAACAGGGGTGGTACCAGGGGATTGGAGAGTGGCGAATGTCGTGCCCCTGTTCAAAAAAGGAACTAGGGATAACCCTGGGAATTACAGGCCAGTTAGTCTTACTTCGGTGGTAGGCAAAGTAATGGAAAGGGTACTGAAGGATAGGATTTCTGAGCATCTGGAAAGACACTGCTTGATTAGGGATAGTCAGCACGGATTTGTGAGGGGTAGGTCTTGCCTTACAAATCTTATTGAATTCTTTGAGGAGGTGACCAAGCATGTGGATGAAGGTAAAGCAGTGGATGTAGTGTACATGGATTTTAGTAAGGCATTTGATAAAGTTCCCCATGGTAGGCTTATGCAGAAAGTAAGGAGGCATGGGATAGTGGGAAATTTGGCCAGTTGGATAACGAACTGGCTAACCGATAGAAGTCAGAGAGTGGTGGTGGATGGCAAATATTCAGCCTGGATCCCAGTTACCAGTGGCGTACCGCAGGGATCAGTTCTGGGTCCTCTGCTGTTTGTGATTTTCATTAATGACTTGGATGAGGGAGTTGAAGGGTGGGTCAGTAAATTTGCAGACGATACGAAGATTGGTGGAGTTGTGGATAGTAAGGAGGGCTGTTGTCGGCTGCAAAGAGACATAGATAGGATGCAGAGCTGGGCTGAGAAGTGGCAGATGGAGTTTAACCCTGAAAAGTGTGAGGTTGTCCATTTTGGAAGGACAAATATGAATGCGGAATATAGGGTTAACGGTAGAGTTCTTGGCAATGTGGAGGAGCAGAGAGATCTTGGGGTCTATGTTCATACATCTTTGAAAGTTGCCACTCAAGTGGATAGAGCTGTGAAGAAGGCCTATGGTGTGCTCGCGTTCATTAACAGAGGGATTGAATTTAAGAGCCGTGAGGTGATGATGCAGCTGTACAAAACTTTGGTAAGGCCACATTTGGAGTACTGTGTACAGTTCTGGTCGCCTCATTTTAGGAAGGATGTGGAAGCTCTGGAAAAGGTGCAAAGAAGATTTACCAGGATGTTGCCTGGAATGGAGAGTAGGTCTTACGAGGAAAGGTTGAGGGTGCTAGGCCTTTTCTCATTAGAGCGGAGAAGGATGAGGGGCGACTTGATAGAGGTTTATAAGATGATCAGGGGAATAGATAGAGTAGACAGTCAGAGACTTTTTCCCCGGGTGGAACACACCATTACAAGGGGACATAAATTTAAGGTGAAAGGTGGAAGATATAGGAGGGATATCAGAGGTAGGTTGTTTACCCAGAGAGTAGTGGGGGCATGGAATGCACTGCCTGTGGAAGTAGTTGAGTCGGAAACATTAGGGACCTTCAAGCAGCTATTGGATAGGTACATGGATGACGGTAAAATGATATAGTGTAGATTTATTTGTTCTTAAGGGCAGCACGGTAGCATTGTGGATAGCGCAATTGCTTCACAGCTCCATGGTCCCAGGTTCGATTCCGGCTTGGGTCATTGTCTGTGCGGAGTCTGCACATCCTCCCCGTGTCTGCGTGGGTTTCCTCCGGGTGCTCCGGTTTCCTCCCACAGTCCAAAGATGTGCGGGTTAGGTGAATTGGCCAATGATAAATTGCCCTTAATGTCCAAATTGCCCTTGGTGTTGGGTGGAGGTGTTGAGTTTGGGTATGGTGCTCTTTCCAAGAGCCGGTGCAGACTCAAAGGGCCGAATGGCCTCCTTCTGCACTGTAAATTCAATGATAATCTATGATTAATCTAGGACAAAGGTTCGGCACAACATCGTGGGCCGAAGGGCCTGTTCTGAGCTGTATTTTCTATGTTCTATGTTCTATGAAATAAGGGAGAGTATCAAATTGAAGGAAAAAGCATACAAAGTGGCAAAGATTAGTGGGAGACTAGAGGACTAGGAAATCTTTAGCGGGCAACAGAAAGCTACTAAAAAAGCTATCAAGAAGAGTAAGATAGATTATGAGAGTAAACTTGCTCAGAATATAAAAACAGACAGTAAAAGTTTCTACAAATATATAAAACAAAAAAGAGTGGCTAAGGTAAATATTGGTCCTTTAGAGGATGAGAAGGGAGATTTAATAATGGGAGATGAGGAAATGGCTGAGGAACTGAACAGGTTTTCTGGGTCGGTCTTCACAGTGGAAGACACAAATAACATGCCAGTGACTGATAGAAATGAGGCTATGACAGGTGAGGACCTTGAGAGGATTGTTGCCGCTAAGGAGGTAGTGATGGGAAAGCTAATGGGGCTCAAGGTAGACAAGTCTCCTGGCCCTGATGGAATGAATCCCAGAGTGCTAAAAGAGATGGCTAGGGAAATTGCAAATGCACTAGTGATAATTTACCAAAATTCACTAGACTCTGGGGTGGTCCCGGCGGATTGGAAATAAGCAAACGTTACACCACTGTTTAAAAAAGGAGGTAGGCAGAAAGTGGGTAATTATAGGCCAGTGAGCTTAACTTCGGTAGTAGGGAAGATGCTGGAATCTATCATCAAGGAAGAAATAGCAAGGCATCTGGATGGAAATTGTCCCATTGGGCAGATGCAGCATGGGTTCATAAAGGACAGGTCGTGCCTAACTAATTTCATGGAGTTTTTTGAGGATATTACCAGTGTGGTAGATAATGGGGAGCCAATGGATGTGGTATATCTGGATTTCCAGAAAGCCTTTGACAAGGTTCCACACAAAAGGTTGCTGCATAAGATAAAGATGCATGGCATTAAGGGGAAAGTAGTAGCATGGATTGAGGATTGGTTAATTAATAGAAAGCAAAGAGTAGGGATTAATGGGTGTTTCTCTGGTTGGCAATCAGTAGCTAGTGGTGTCCCTCAGGGATCAGTGTTGGGCCCACAATTGTTCACAATTTACAGAGATGATTTGGAGTTGGGGACCAAGGGCAATGTGTCCAAGTTTGCAGACGATACTAAGATGAGTGGTAAAGGAAAAAGTGCAGAGGATACTGGATGTCTGCAGAGAGATTTGGTTAGGCTAAGTGAATGGGCTAGGGTCTGGCAGATGGAATACAATGTTGACAAATGTGAGGTTATCCATTTTGGTAGGAATAACAGCAAAAGGGATTATTGTTCAAATGATAAAATATTAAAACATGCTGCTGCGCAGAGAGACCTGGGTGTGCTAGTGCATGAGTCGCAAAAAGTTGGTTTACAGGTGCAACAGGTGATTAAGACGGCGAATGGAATTTTGTCCTTCATTGCTAGAGGGATGGAGTTTAAGACTAGGGAGGTTATGCTGCAATTGTATAAGGTGTTAGTGAGGCCACACCTGGAGTATTGTGTTCAGTTTTGGTCTCCTTACCTGAGAAAGGATGTACTGGTGCTGGAGGGTGTGCAGAGGAGATTCACTAGGTTAATCCCAGAGCTGAAGGGGTTGGATTAACAGGAAAGGTTGAGTAGATTGGGACTGTACCCGTTGGAATTTAGAAGGATGCGGGGGGATCTTATAGAAACATATAAAATTATGAAGGGAATAGATAGGATAGATGCGGGCAGGTTGTTTCCATTAGCGGGTGAAAGCAGAACTAGGGGGCATAGCCTGAAAATAAGGGGAAGTAGATTTAGGACTGAGTTTAGGGAGGAACTTCTTCACCCAAAGGGTTGTGAATCTATGGAATTCCTTGCCCAGTGAAGCAGTAGAGGCTCCTTCATTAAATGTTTTTAAGATAAAGATAGATAGTTTTTTGAAGAATAAAGGGATTAAGGGTTATGGTGTTCGGGCAGGAAAGTGGAGCTCAGTCCACAAAAGATCAGCCATGATCTCATTGAATGGTGGAGCAGGCTCGAGGTGGCCTACTCCTGCTCCTAGTTCTTATGTTCTTAGAGAGTATGTGTCTGGCGAAGAGCGTGTTCGTCTGCTGGGCGTAATTCTCTTTCAGTAGCGCCATGGCTTCATCGTATTTCGGCGCATCCTGAATAAGAGGAAAGACGTTGGAGCTCAGCCGCGATTAGAGTATCTGGATCTTCTGAGCTTCCGGGATGGGGTCTGGTGCAGACCTGATGTAAGTTTCAAAACAAGCTAGCCAGTGTTGAAAGTCCTTTTTGGCGTTGCCTGATTGCAGATCCAGCTGCAGGCGATCCGGCTTGATGCGGAGGTCCATCTTCTGAAAATCTTAGAGTAATAAATTGATGCACGATCAATTGCACAGAGACGAGAGTTGAATACAACTGAGGCTTTATTACTCTAAGATGTGTGGCCTCCTACAGCAGCTGGCAAAATGGTTGCTGTACGGGGAGCACACATATTTATACTCCGCCTACTGGGCGGAACCAGCAGGCAGGGACTACCCCTGTACCAGTAATACAGGGTCTTACCACACATCTCCTAATATATGCACTGTGGTGATTACCACAGGGATGATGGGGCCGAACGGCCGATTACATATGCGTCGCGAATCCTGACAGATGCGGAGCGACGATATGCACCAATCCATAAAGAGGGTCGGGCCCTGATATTCGGAGTGAAGATATTCCATCCGTATGTCTTTGCCGACATTTTACAATAATCACAGACCATAAACCCTTGATGGGACTTTTCAAGCAGGACAAGACGATTCCCCCCATCGCCGTGGCGCGGATTCAGCACTGGGTACGCTTCATGGCGATGTACGAGCACCGCCCGAGCACGCACATAGCCAAGCTGACGTCCCAAGTCGTCTGCCGTTACCCACAAGCTCGTCCCTCCCGCCGAGAATGGATCATGACTAAATTTTATGGACATCCTGGTGTCCACCAGGCAGATCCAGACATAGACCCAGAAAGACCCCACATTGGTGAAATTACGCCACGCGATCCGAAGCGGCGAAATCCAGGGACAGCCTCCAGAGGACCTGAAGCCCTTCCTATCTGAACACCATGAATTCACCGTGTCAGATGGCATCATCCTGTGGGGGCTCCGAGTACCCAATTCATTTTTTCCAATTAAGGGGCAACTTAACGTGGCCAGTCCACATACCCTGCACATCTATGGGTTGTGGGGCAAAACCCACGCAGACACGGAGAGAATGTGCAAACTTAACACACACTGACCCAGAGCCAGGATCGAACCTGGGACCTCGGTGCCATGAGGCAACAATGCTAACCACTGCACCACCGCGCTGCCAGCACCCGGAATTAAAGGAACTAACCTCACAGTGTTCACCCTGGAGTGTCCAAGATGAAGATGTTCGCCAGGGGCTGCGTCTGGTGGCATGGGCTTGTTTCCAACGATGAACGCTTGGTGAAACAGAACTCGTCATGCCAGGTTCCTGGGAGTGGCAGTTGGGAAGACTGACCCCATGTCATACAAGGTCAAGACCAGGGAGAGGACCATGAAAAAGCATGTGGACCATCTTCAGTGTAGGGAATCCACCACTCTTCCGGATAGGGTGACGCCCTCAACATCCCTGGAACCTACCACCAGGTAGGGGGCTGAGCCCATGGAACACCCTAGCGCATCCACAGGAGGATGAACACTCAGGGTCCGACATGGAAACTGAGGTGTTAGATCCGCAGCCGGGAGTCAACGTTGGACTAGAACCCCCATCAGTGGCCCTTCGATGCTACAGTAACCAGAGCTAAAGCAGGAATGTCGACTTCAGAGGGAAGTCAAAAATTTGGTTCCATTTTATTAGAGTCTGGGGATCGAAAGTTAAAGCAATTCTGAATAGTTCTTCCAGCAGGTAAGACAAAGAAATCCTAAAGGGGAGCTGAAAATCCTGTATACTGGGTCCGTTGTTAAAAATTATGTGGAGATGCCGATGTTGGACTGGGGTGGGCACAGTAAGAAGTCTTAAAACACCAGGTTAAAGCACAACAGGTTTGTTTTGAATCACTAGCTTTCGGAGCGCAGCTTCTCCATCACCTGTGCTCCGAAGGTTAGTGATTCAAAACAAACCTGTTGGACTTTAATCTGGTGCTGTAAGGCTTCTTACATTGTTAAAAAGGAAGTGGAAACCTTGTTTAAAAGAGTCATTTGGAAACCATGGACTGGAATGCAAGCCACTGATGTAAATCAGTGTTGTGAAAGAACACGTTAAAGCGTGTTTTCTGTGGGTGCAGTTTGGAAACACTCTGCGGGGATATTGAGGAAAAATCCACAGACATTAAGTTGAGCTCAGAGCAGAGTGTGTGAATTTGACCAGAGCCAATCTGTGTGCTTAAAGGGACTTTGTGTTCATGAGACCATTGTTGCTTAAGATATATTTTGTAATCTGTGTTAATATTAAAAGTTGTGCGTATTTAAGATAAGGGGGGAGGAAAGGAATATTCATCCATTTTTGATGTTTAATAAATGTTTAATTTTCTTGTTGATAAAACTAATTAGCGATCCTGCGACTATGTTCCTCCACGTTATGATCTTTTGAGACAGGGTTCCATTCTGGAATTTTCCTGTCCAGTTAGAATATCAACTGGGAGCAGAACACCAACCTCAAACTGTGAACTCTCTCATCCACCATTCATCCCACCATTTTATTTCTATCAATTGAAGGATGTTTCCATGCTGTAAACTTCTATGATTCTATGAATTTATTTTTATTTTCATTTCTTCCATTGATTTGTTTTTCCCTCACCCCGCCCGCCAAGTCCACTTGGGCCACCTGTTCCTAGTTGCCCTTTGACACACTGCTCACCTTTGTCCTGCCGCTCACATGTTCTAATCTCTTTATGTGCCACTCTCAGCACCCTTCTTAGCCTTAATCACCCCCATTTACATTGTCTTCTGTCCTCGACATCTTTGTCAATCTCCACGATCGCTGGCCCCCGCTCCACGCCACCCCCCCCCCTACAACAGAATGAATCTGCCCCCATTTCCAGTTCCCTCCAGCTTTGACAAAGAGTCATCCAGACTCGAAACGTCGGCTCCCTTCTCTCTCCTCAGATGCTGCCAGACCTGCTGGGATTGTCCAGTATTTTCTGTTTTTGGTACAGTTCAGAGAAGGTTTACTAGACTAAAAGCGGGAATGGGTGTGTTGTCTTATGAAGAATGGTGGGAGAGGTTAGGTTTTTATCCATTAGAAGATCCGAAAATGTTAAGATCCTGAGGGTGGGTGAGGAGAGAATGTTTCCCCTTGTCGGAGAATCTTGAACTAACTGTTTAAAAAAAAGGGGGACGTCTGTTTCAGACAGATGGGGAGAAATTATTTCTCTCAGGAGGTCGCGAGCCTCCGGAACGCTCTTCCTCAAAAGGCAGTGGAAGCTGAGTCTGTGAATATTTTTAAGGCAGAGCGAGAGAGATTCCTGTTTAACAAGAGGGTGAAAGGTTATCGGGGGTTAGGCAGCCATGTGGGGTCAAGGTTACAATCAGATCAGCCATGATCATTTGAAAGGTGAGTTGAGATGACGTTTAATCCACGTAGGAAGCAGTGAATGACTTTAATAACAGAGCAAGTGGTCGAACTTTGGTCGCTTTAGGTTATTTGAGTTACAATAACATGGGCGAAGCCAGTCTAGTGCTCACACTTACAGGAGGAAACACAATAAGACACACAACAGCAGAGTTATTATGTGGGGCACCAAATGCCCAGGCAACCTCAGACTCAAGGTGGGGAAAGCAATGCTGAATGATTTATTGTTGTTTGGTTCACACATACTCTAAGCATGTCAACTCAGTCCGATTCTGCACTGAATTCTGGGACACAAGCTCATCCCATGACTCGGGCTGAACATCATCCTCGAAATTAACAGGGAAGAACAGAAACATATGAAATGGAATGAAAATCGCTTATCGTCACAGGTAGGCTTCAAATGACGTTACTGTGAAAAGCCCCTCGTCGCCACATTCCGGCGCCTCTTCGGGGAGGCTGGTACGGGAATTGAACCGGCTGCTGGTCTGCCTTGGTCTGCTTTCAAAGCCAGCGATTTAGCCCTGTGCTAAACCAGCGTGAAGGCAGTGATGTGAAGGCATTGCTGTGAGACGTCAAGTTGGAACAATCACCACTGGCATGAACTATGTACCTCCCTCACAAGTAAGCCCGCCGCTGTGTTAAGGAAAGCTAGTATTAAAATTTTTAGGCTTGTGCATTGAATTAGTGCAGTTTAACTGGTGATGTTTGAGGGAAGTCACGCTGTTCAGCCGTTTTTGAGGTTGTAAGTTTAGTATTAAGTTCTGTAATTGGCTCTGTGTCATTCTTCAGTTCTTCAAATTACTGAGTGTACTGTGTTGTATTTCGTAGACCAATCACGTTTGAATATTGATATGGATTTTATACAGACTTTGCGCAATGTTAAAGATGAAGAAACCCATTCCAAGTAGGCGCTGAGAGAAGTCATCGCGACCCTCAAATAACCTGTCCACAACGTAGATGGCACGTTGCCCCCATTCTTGTCCAAATGGACAAGGGAGATTGTTTAACCTCAGTAAGAAATAACGGCAACAAACGTGGGTGAGAGGGATGGTTCCCCCAAGACATTGATACCTTAGAAGGTCCGTCCAGCAGCTATGGGATTCCTCAGTTAGTTTGATTTTGTTCGCTTGGTTTGGCACAAATAGGATACTATGGGAAATTATATCAATGGATAAACCCAACCCGCGAGAAACCAATGAGACCAATCGCGGATTCATCATGGACACCGTCAGACAATGAAGAATTAGTCTCACCTTATTTAGGCCCATTAGAATGCAATCACATCATTCATCACATTGGAGGATGGGGGTTGGCATTACTTTGGCAGAGAGGCAACCTCAACATCACAATGGCCTGTTTTGGCTGAACCAAAGGCCATAAAGGGAGATTGAAGAAGTACATTTATGTATAAAAAGGTAGATTTAGATATAAATTTACATACTAGGTTTTTATTAAAACCTATGGGCTCACATGGGCTTGCCGAGAGAGATAACGTCAGGTCATTGCTACGGCCACAGATAAAACTCCCAAGGACTTGTAGATGAGGTAAGGATGATTGCACACATAAAGTTGCTTGATACCAGGCAGCTGCCACTCACGTGATCATCAGAGAACACAGGACAATGGAAGGGAGTCTGGGGGCTATAGCTCAGCTGTATACTTAATCTAATAACTGTCTGAGTGCTTGTTGATAAGAAGAGGCACCTATGAACCTGGTACATTATATAATATTGTGCACGCGCCTTGATTCTGATTGGTAACTATACTCGTGTATAATGCATATGTAATCCTAATTCTTAACTGAGTGGACACAGATCATTTTTGAACAAATGTATTCTTTTGATTGCTGTATGTTAATTACTTCAAATAACAGAGAATTGCCCTGTATTTTCTGTGTGGGTGGAACTAGCAAGCCATCTGGCTACAGCTTGCAATAAAAGTTTAAACTGAACTTCAACTCTAAGTGTCATCTAGTCAATTGGAGAGTGAAGTACGCTATGGATGAATAACTGCCAGTGAAACTCCCGCTCTCACACACAGTCTCACGCACACACAGTCTCACAGACATACACAGTCACACATTCAGTCACATCACAAACACGCTCTCACACACCCTCCCACACACACAATATCACATATACACAGTCACACACTCAATCACATCACAAACACACAGTCTCACAGACATATACAGTCACACATTGTCACATCACAAACACGCTCTCACACACCCTCCCATACACACAATATCACATATACACAGTCACATACTCAATCACATCACACACACACTCTCACACACCCTCCTACAGTCTCCCACACCCTCCCACACACACAGTCTCACACACCCTCCCACACACAGTCTCACACACCCTCCCACACACACAGTCTCACACATACACAGTCACATACTCAATCACATCACATACACACTCTCACACACCCTCCTACACCCTCCCACACACACAGTCTCACACACCCTCCCACACACAGTCTTACACACCCTCCCACACACAGTCTCACATATACACAGTCACATACTCAATCACATCACATACACACTCTCACACACCCTCCTACAGTCTCCCACACCCTCCCACACACACAGTCTCACACACCCTCCCACACGCATAGTCTCACACACCCTCCCACACACAGTCTCACACACCCTCCCACAGTCTCACACATACACAGTCTCACACTCAATCACATCACACACAAATTCTCACACACACAGTCTCACACATACACACTCTCACACACCCTCAATCACATCACACACACTCTCACACCCTCCTACACACTCAGCCTCACATACACACATACTCAATCACATCACACACGCACTCTCACACAGTCTCACATATACACAGTCACACATTCAGTCACATCACAAACACGCTCTCACACACCCTCCCACACACACAATCTCACATATACACAGTCACATACTCAATCACATCACATACACACTCTCATACACCCTCCCACACAGTCTCACACATACAGTCACACACTCAATCACATTACACACACACTCACACAGTCTCACATATACACAGTCACACATTCAGTCACATCACAAACACGCTCTCACACACCCTCCCACACACACAGTCTCACATATACACAGTCACATACTCAATCACTTCACATACACACTCTCACACACCCTCCTACAGTCTCACACACCCTCCCACACACAGTCTCACACACCCTCCCACACAGTCTCACACATACACAGTCTCACACTCAATCACATCACACACAAACTCTCACACACACAGTCTCAGACATACACACTCTCACACACCCTCAATCACATCACACACACTCTCACACCCTCCTACACACACAGTCTCACATATACACAGTCACACACTCAATCACATCACATACACACTCACACAGTCTCACACTCCATCACATCACACACAAACTCTCACATACAGTCTCACACATACAGTCACACACTCAATCACATTACACACACACTCACACAGTCTCACACTCCATCACATCACACACAAACTCTCACATACACAGTCTCACACATACACACTCTCACACACCCTCAATCACATCACACACAAACTCTCACACACAGTCTGACACATACACACTCTCACACACCCTCAATCACATCACACACACACTCTCACACACACAGTCTCACACATACACACTCTCACACACCCTCAATCACATCACACACAAACTCTCACACACAGTCTCACACATACACACTCTCACACACCCTCAATCACATCACACACAAACTCTCACACACAGTCTCACACATACACACTCTCACACACCCTCAATCACATCACACACACAGTCTCACATATACACAGTCACACACTCAATCACATCACACACACACACAGTCTCACGTATACAGTCTAAAATAGTCACACACCCAATCACATCACATACACACAGCGTGCTCACCTGTATTGGCACAGCAGCCCTGATATGGTGTGACCAGGTGGATCAATAGAAAGATGAAACAATTCATCCCACTGTTCAGATACTTCATGTTAAATGGCCCCAGTCTCTTTCTGAAGTTGCGATGCCTGACCTGTGGAAATCACACCACCCCAGCGTTGTACCCGAGCGTTAAAATCCATGTAATCCTCCCTTGGTAGTGCATGGTTACAGAGGGTAAACCCTGCCATGTACGGAGCATAATAATGTCCTGATAATGATGTCAGCAGACAATTGTTTACAGTCTGTGATGTCAGCAACCACAGATAAGTAAAGTTGGCCTGGCTTAACCTGACTGAGGACCGGGTGGTGCACAAGGCTGGTACAGCGGGTGCCAGGAGATGTTGTTTAACAATCACATTTTGTTATTCGTTCATGGGTGTTGGGCATCGCTGGCAAGGCGGCATTTATAGCCCATCAACTGAGTGTCTTGCTCGGCCATTTCAGAGGGCATTTCAGAGTCAACCACGTTACTGTGGGCCTGGAGTCACATGTATGCCAGACCAGGTAAGGACGGCAGATTTCCTTCCCTAAAGGACATTAGTGAACCAGATGGGTTGTCACGACAATGGTTTTTAGGCTTTTAATTCCAGGTTTTTTTAATCAAATTCAAATTTCACCATGTGCCATGTGGGATTTGAACCAGGGTCCCCAGGGCATTATCTGGGATCTCTGGATTAGCAGACCAGTGACGAAGAACTCTGCCACTGACTCCCCATTCCATAGCCACATGCTCCAAGCTGCCCATTACTAAACCAAATGGAACCAATTAAACAGTCTCTGCCCCATGCACCATGAGCCTTTCAATAATAATCAATGGGCGGAGCGGCATGTGGCGCAGTGGATAGCACTGGGACTGCGGCGCTGAGGTCCCAGGTTTGACCCCGGCCCTGGGTCATGTCCGTGTGGAGATTTCCATTCTCCCCGTGTCTGCGTGGGTTTCACCCCCACAACCCAAAGATGTGCAGGGTAGGTGGATTGGCCACGCCAAATTGCCCCTTCATTGAGAAAAAAAAATAATTGGGTACTCTAAAGTTTATAAAAATAAAAATAAATAAATAATAACCAATGGGCTGGAGTTTAATTTATTCATTATGTTGCCATGTCCAATAACCTGAAAATATTTCCTTTAGACATTGCAGTGCCGTGTCCCCTTGTTAGAGGTGTAAGCACGGCTGTGAAACTCTGATTGGTGCTGTTATTGAGTATTTCAGTGACAGCACTGAGTTCGTTATCACATTTTAGGGAGGAAAGATCCATCAGTTACCTTACTGGACCAGTAATGCAGAACCCTCACGGAGTAGAACCAAGATTGGAATCTCACACTGAACTCATCCACGATTCCAATTGGACACAAATGAACAGCCAGCAGCTCGTGGTGCTGGCTGTGTGAATACTGGGGGACGGCTAAGCGGATATGTGAATGTCAGCAGGGGTCGGGTATGAGAATATCTGGTGAGGTGTGAATATTTGTGTGTGGGGGGGGGGGGGTTCAAAAAGGGCATAAGCATTGAATCTAACTCTCCCAACACAGCCAGGCGTGGTGATTCTCCCAGCTACCGATGACACTCCTACAGGTGAGTATACAGACCGATCGTTGCTTATATTACCGATCTGTCTTAGAGGGTGCCCAATGTAGTAAAGGGGCCAGTAAGGCAGACGTTCTCCGTTACCGCCTTATGGCAGGTTAGGGTGATCTGATGACCAGAACCCCCAGCCCCAAATCACTCGCCCTCCCAAAGGCCTCAAAGTTGAGCTCAGACAGGGAGCGGACCTTCAAGCACCCATTAGCCATTTGAGGGCCTCTGTTGGGGTGAGGGCAGGCTGGCTGCCCTAGGCCTCTCCTGCCCTGGTAACATGGCAGACAGGGCAGTGGAGGGGGGGTGGCAGGAAGCCCCCCCACCCCCCCTCGGGGTGATTAAAGGATTTCCTTCCTGTAAACCTTCTGGTGGGGAGCATTAAATTCTGCCCCAGGACTTTGAGACTTTATGCACAGGGAGTGATTAACTTGGCAATAATGTATGTCCCATTACAGAGGAGAGGTGGATGACTGTCGATCAGTAATAGTTTCAATTACTCTCATTTCTGCTTATTCGCAAACCGGGCAAAACAGACGACTGATAGTCAAAGGCAGTAATTGGTTTGTCTGAGCTTTAATTATGATTCAAAATACACCAAATCTTCAGCTTACATGTTTAACAGAGAAAGTGGTCACTGAAAAATTATTGCAAAAACAAGGGGCACAAACGATGATATACCCCCGTGCTTTACTATAACATGAATGTGTGGGAGATTATATAGATGGGTTATATAGAATACATAGCAGGAAACAGGCCATTCGGCCCAACAAGATTATACTGCGATTTATAATACACACAAATCATTCTAAATTTAAGCAAGATATTTGTCAATTTCTCTTATGTATGAAACAAGTTATAAAGAAAATATGATTAATATAGAGGAGTACAAGGCACAAATATAAAAAAAGGACATTGAAAAAGTTCCAGCTATGTTTAATTTTCCTCAATAACATTCCTGTCTCTTCAGCTTAAGGCCATTTGGGTTGGGATTAGTGGGATGAGCTCTCGAAGTTCCCATCATCAGGAGGAAGAGTCACCATGTTTTCCATTTTTAAACATATTGTAGTCAATTAAAATAGGCAACAGATCAAAAAATATTGATTTCAGGGCTGAAAACACAGGCTATAATCCCAGGACTGATTGACCGAAACAGCAATCATCAGGCACTTCACTGTTACAAGGTCAGGATACTGGAGCCCCCTACCCTCCCTAACAGCACTGTGATGCACCTACATCACACGTGGTTGTCGAAAACAATCCAGCAGCACCTTCTCAAGGAAAACTAGAAATGGGCAATAAATGCTGGATAAGCCCACAGGGCAGACAGAGAGTGACAGAGACAGAGAGTGACAGAGGCAGAGACTCCGGACGCAGAGGCAGAAACTCCGTACGCAGAGAGACTCCGGACGCAGAGACTCCGGACGCAGAGAGACTCCGGACAGAGACAATGGGCGAAATTCTCTGACCCCCCGCCAGGTCGGAGAATTGCCGGGGGCTGGCGTGAATCCCGCCCCCGCTGGTTGCCGTAGTCTCAGGCACCGGATATTCGGCGGGGGCGGGAATCGCGCCGCGCCGGTTGGCGGGGCCCCCGCGCGATTCTCCGGCCCGGATGGGCCGAAGTCCCGCCGCAAAAATGCCTGTCCCGCCGGCGTGGATTAAACCACCTACCTTACCGGCGGGACAAGGCGGCGCGGGCGGGCTCCGGGGTCCTGGGGGGGGCGCGGGGTGATCCGGCGCCGGGGGGTGCCCCCACGGTGGCCTGGCCCGCGATCGGGGCCCACCGATCTGCGGGCGGGCCTGTGCCGTGGGGGCACTCTTTCCCTTCCGCCTTCACCACGGTCTCCACCATGGCGGAGACGGAAGAGACTCCCTCCACTGCGCATGCACGGCAATGCCGTCAGCGGCCGCTGACGCTCCCGCGCATGCGCCGCCCGAGTTGTCAGTTCCGCGTCAGCTGGCGGGGCACCAAAGGCCTTTTCCGCCAGCTGGCGGGGCGGAAATTTGTCCGGCGCCGACCTAGCCCCTTAAAGTCGGGGCTCGGCCCCCAAAGATGCGGAGCATTCCTTTGGGGCGGCGCAATGCCCGTCTGATTTGCGCTGTTTCGGAAATGCGGCGCATGCGCGGGAGCGTCAGCGGCCGCCGACAGTTTCCCGCGCATGCGCAGTGGGGAGAGTCTCTTCCGCCTCCGCCATGGTGGAGGCCGTGGCGGAGGCGGAAGGGAAAGAGTGCCCCCACGGCACAGGCCCGCCCGCAGATCGGTGGGCCCCGATCGCGGGCCAGGCCACTGTGGGGGCACCCCCCGGGGCCAGATCGGCCCGCGCCCCCCCCCCCAGGACCCCGGAGACCGCCCACGCCGCCTGGTCCCGCCGGTAAATACCAGCTTTGATTTACGCCGGCGGGACAGGCAATCTCTGGGCGGGACTTCGGCCCATCCGGGCCGGAGATTTGAGCGGGGGGTCCCGCCAACCGGCGCGGCCCGATTCCCGCCCCCGCCCAATCTCCGGTACCGGAGACTTCGGCGGGGGCGGGGGCGGGATTCACGGTGGCCAGCGGCCATTCTCCGTCCCGGCGGGGGGGGTCGGAGAATGACGCCCAATGTCAGTAAGGGATGGTGCTCTGGTATATTTTCTTTTCTCTCGGTTTATTTGAATTGGATTACGTGAGGTTGTGGGCATTCTGCAGGACTGTACTTGCTGCCTCCGCTAACGCGTCCAGTGCGTCACTCAGCACGGTGTGGGTTACCCAAAATGAAGAGGTCGCCCCAAAAATAGATCCAACAATTGGTACAAAATCGAGGATTGGTTCTGCTACTGTCAGAGCCATCGCCAAGGCGCTTCGGCCCAGCAACGCGAACACCTTACCCTCACTTATCTGCCCAAACACAAATGGGTCCTTGACGTTACGCAGCAGGGAAGCCCGAGGTTTCCCCACCGTCCGAGCGAGATTTTCAATGGAGGCGTTATCCAGCCCCAGAATCTGCTGCATTAACAGCAGTGATGAGAGAATGATGGACAGGTCACAAACAAGGGACATGCCAGGGATTGGAACAGTACCACAAATTGCAGAGACTGTTGCAATTGCATGGATGAAAATCTTGAAGCGTTCTTGTTTCATTTTTATAACCGCAATGGAGGTGTTTGGCAGAGCCATGAGAAACAAATCCTTCTTTTTTTCTGGCAGGATAGAGTCCAGGGCACTCATTAAATCATTAAAATCATAATTATCTATGTCTTCACCTGAAATGAGATAAACTGGAGTGTCTTTCATCCCCTTTGCAGCCAATGAACTGGAATAATACTCCCTGATTCTCTCCAACGTTTTTTCTTGGTTGTAACCATGCTTCTTGCTCTCATTTTGAATAGACTGATCAATTTTAGAACGTACAAAGAAGATGGATTTACCAGCCGTCTTCATCTTTGCGGCTAGCACTTTGTCATGTTCACTGAAGCGCTCGGAACAAACAATTAAACCAAAGTCGTAATGTGAAAAGTTGGTCTGTTCCAGGAACTTTTTAAGTGGAAAGTTGAGAGAAGCGGCTCCAGGGAAGTCCCAGTAGGTCACATTGGGCAGAGTGGGATGTGGGTAGGGCATTGGTTCCATTGTGGTCTCCACAACACCAGTTAGTGCTGCATCCGCATGGTTCACATCCAGGCCTCTTAGTGCATTGACTAAGGTTGATTTGCCCACACCTGATGCACCCATTATTGCAACGTTAAGGCTCACATTTTTAAATGTGTTCGCTTTTTTCTCCATCTCTGATTGAAGATTTGACATTCCACCATGACTAAAAGCATCTGTCAGATCTTTAACATTTGTGGCACTGAAGTGTGTAGAGGATAGGGTGTGAGCCATTGATTCCTGAAAGGACAGGGTAAGGTAGAGATCCACATCATTAATTACTGATACCATACAGAGCAGAGTAGTCATCAAATGCAGTCAAAAACTGTTTGGAAACGCACTTAACAGGTGCATTGAACCAGAGATCCAACATTTAGCCTTGCCAGATAGGAATTGTGATACAGACTATAGAATCATAGAATGATACAGCACAAAACAAGGCCATTCAGCCCATCGAATGTCAGTCATTTTACAGCAGAAGCCAAGTTAACAATTACGCCCAACAATAATCCCATGATTGTCTTCTCTCCCGAGTTCAGATATCTTTACTTAGGTTTCACATTTGGTTCCCTATCTCTGCGCTCCGTGCAATTTCTGGAAATTGCTGTTAGAAACGTTCAGAAAACATGTTGATTAAAAAGTCTCTCCTCTGGATCCGCCCAGATCCATTCTGGGTTTAAACTAGTTCAGCAGGGGATTGGGAACCTGAATTGTAGCTCCAGTATACTGGAGGTTGAGAGTAGTGAGGTCATGAGTAAGGTTTCAAAGTTGCAGGAGTGTACCGGCAGGCTGGAAGGTGGTTTAAAGTGTGTCTTCTTCAATGCCAGGAGCATCCGGAATAAGGTGGGTGAACTTGCGGCATGGGTTGGTAACTGGGACTTCGATGTTGTGGCCATTTCGGAGACATGGATAGAGCAGGGACAGGAATGGTTGTTGCAGGTGCCGGGGTTTAGATATTTCAGTAAGTTCAGGGAAGGTGGTAAAAGAGGGGGAGGGGTGGCACTGTTAGCCAAGGACAGTATTACGGTGGCAGAAAGGATGTTTAATGAGGACTCGTCTACTGAGGTAGTATGGGCTGAGGTTAGAAACAGGAAAGGAGAGGTCACCCTGTTAGGGGTTTTCTATAGGCCTCCGAAAAGCTCCAGAGATGTAGAGGAAAGGATTGCAAAGATGATTCTGGATAGGAGCGAAAGCAACAGGGTAGTTGTTATGGGGGACTTTAACTTTCCAAATATTGACTGGAAACGCTATAGTTCGAGTACTTTAGATGGGTCCGTTTTTGTCCAATGTGTGCAGGAGGGTTTCCAGACACAGTATGTAGATAGGCCAATGAGAGGCCATATTGGATTTGGTACTGGGTAATGAACAAGGTCAGGTGTTAGATTTGGAGGTAGCTGAGCACTTTGGTGATAGTGACCACAATTTGATTACATTTACTTTAGTGATGGAAAGGGATAGGTATATACCACAGGGCAAGAGTTATATCTGGGGAAAAGGCAATTATGATGCGATGAGGCAAGACTTAGGATGCATCGGATGGAGAGGAAAACTGCAGGGGATGGGCACAATGGAAATGTGGAGCTTGTTCAAGGAACAGCTACTGCGTGTCCTTGATAAGTATGTACCTGTCAGGCAGGGAGGAAGTGGTCGAGCAAGGGAACCGTGGTTTACTAAGGCAGTCAAAACACTTGTCAAGAGGAAGAAGGAGGCTTATGTAAAGATGAGACATGAAGGTTCAGTTAGGGCACTCGAGAGTTACAAGTTAGCTAGAGAAGTCTTTGGCAGGGAGAATCAAGGATAACCCTAAAGCTTTCTATAGCTATGTCAGGAATAAAAGAATGACTTGGGTAAGAATAGGGCCAGTCAAGGACAGTAGTGGAAAGTTGTGCGTGGAGTCTGAGGAGATGGGAGAGGTGCTAAGTGAATATTTTTCGTCAGTATTCACACAGGAAAAAGACAATGTTGTCGAGGAGAATACTGAGATTCAGGCTACTAGACTAGGAGGGCTTGAGGTTCATAAGGAGGAGGTGTTAGCAATTCTGGAAAGTGTGAAAATAGATAAGTCCCCTGGGCCGGATGGGATTTATCCTAGGATTCTCTGGGAAGCTGGGGAGGAGATTGCTGAGCCTTTGGCTTTGATCTTTAAGTCATCTTTGTCTACAGGAATAGTGCCAGAAGACTGGAGGATAGCAAATGTTGTCCCCTTGTTCAAGAAGGGGAGTAGAGACAACCCCGGTAACTATAGACCAGTGAGCCTTACTTCTGTTGTAGGCAAAATCTTGGAAAGGTTTATAAGAAATAGGATGTATAATCATCTGGAAAGGAATAATTTGATTAGAGATAGTCAACACGGTTTTGTGAAGGGTAGGTTGTGCCTCACAAACCTTATAGAGTTAATTGAGAAGGTGACCAAACAGGTGGATGAGGGTAAAGCAGTTGATGTGGTGAATATGGATTCCAGTAAAGCGTTTGATAAGGTTCCCCACGGTAGGCTACTGCAGAAAATACGGAGGCATGGGATTCAGGGTGATTTCGCAGTTTGGATCAGAAATTGGCTAGCTGGAAGAAGACAAAGGGTGGTGGTTGATGGGAAATGTTCAGACTGGAGTCCAGTTACCAGTGGTGTACCACAAGGATCTGTTTTGGGGCCACTGCTGTTTGTCATTTTTATAAATGACCTGGAGGAGGGCGTAGAAGGATGGGTGAGTAAATTTGCAGATGACACTAAAGTCGGTGGAGTTGTGGACAGTGCGGAAGGATGTTACAAGTTACAGAAGGACATAGATAAGCTGCAGCGCTGGGCTGAGGGGTGGCAAATGGAGTTTAATGCAGAAAAGTGTGAGGTGATTCATTTTGGAAGGAATACCAGGAAGTCAGAATACTGGACTAATGTTAAGATTCTTGGCAGTGTGGATGAGCAGAGAGATCTCGGTGTCCATGTACATAGATCCCTGAAAGTTGCCACCCAGGTTGAGAGGGTTGTTAAGAAAGCGTACGGTGTGTTAGCTTTTATTGGTAGAGGGATTGCGTTTCGGAGCCACGAGGTCATGTTGCAGCTGTACAAAACTCTGGTGCGGCCGCATTTGGAGTATTGCATGCAATTCTGGTGGCTGCATTATAGGAAGGGTGTGGAAGCATTGGAAAGGGTGCAGAGGAGATTTACCAGAATGTTGCCTGGTATGGAGGGAAGATCTTATGAGGGAAGGCTGAGGGACTTGAGGCTGTTTTCGTTAGAGAGAAGAAGGTTAAGAGGTGACTTAATTGAGGCATACAAGATGATCAGAGGATTGGATAGGATGGACAATGAGAGCCGTTTTCCTAGGATGGTGATGTCTAGCACGAGGGGAGATAGCTTTAAATTGAGGGGAGATAGATATAGGACAGATGTCAGAGGTAGGTTCTTTGCTCAGAGAGTAGTAAGGGTGTGGAATGCCCTGCCTGCAACAGTGGTGGACTCGCAAACTCTAAGGGCATTCAAATGGTCATTGGATAGACATATGGACGATAAGGGAATAGTGTAGATGGGCTTGAGTAGTTTCACAGGTCGGCGCAACATCGAGGGCCGAAGGGCCTGTACTGCGCTGTAATGTTCTATGTACCCATACCAGTACCTATCTAAACACTTTATCATCCTTTCTTTCAAGGCATCGTTATTCACACAGAAGCTGAGTTGGATCGCTGGGGGTTTCTGGGGCCCTTTTGGAAAGCGGGAGGACAGCAGAGCTAAATTTCCAACTTTCAGACACAATTTGAATCCTAATGATTTCCTGCAGATGGTGAGGATTACAGAATCAGTTCTGTCAGCATTTGTTCAAGTGTCTTGCGTTGCAATCCATTTGATCCTGATGCTTTTTCCAGTTTTAACTTGTTCACTTCATCATTAACTTCACGATCTGTCATTTCTATTTACTGCTATAAAAATTGACATCTCTGAATTATAATCTGGATCATTATTCAGATACAGAGGGCAGGATTCTTCATCAGCTGACGCCGAAATCGGGAAAGGCGATTGGACAGAGAATTGGTTCCGACGCCAAAACTCGCGGCGGGCGATTTAGTTTAAAATCGCAACGCTCCAGCACCTCGACAGTGACATCAATGCGGTCAGGAACGCACGTACAGTAGACACCGTTTGCATATCATTAGCAGGTCCGACCCGGGATTCTCCGGGGACTCCGCAATGATCCGCCTCCGATGGGCCGAGTTTCCGATGGCGCAGTTCACTCGTGCTTTTAAAAATCGTAAAAACGGCGCGGGGGCTGCTGAGGGAGAGAGCGGGGTTACAGAAAGTGTCCAACATTGCCATAGTTTGCTGAAAGTTGTGACACCAGGGCCGGGGGAACGGGCACAGAACACCTTTGCAGCCATGCAGCTGCACATGCAGCTGCACAGGCAGCTCCCAGCCCACTGTGCACTTAGGGCTGCGAGTCGTATGGGTGTCCCCCCAGACCACACCCCTAGGAGCCCTCTGGCCCCAGCCGACCCATCAGCTGTGTGGGCGCACTTCAGCACAATCAGTGCCATCTTGTTGTCTGGGATGAGTGTGTGTGGGGAGTGTAATGTGTGTGTGCGGCTGGGATGAGTGTGTGTGGGGAGTGTAATGTGTGTGTGCGGCTGGGATGAGTGGGTGTGGGGAGTGTAATGTGTGTGTGTGGCTGGGATGAGTGTGTGTCGGGGAGTGTAATGTGTGAGGTTGGGATGTGTGTGTGTGGGGAGTGTAATCTGTGTGTGCGGCTGGGATGAGTGTGTGTGGGGAGTGTAATGTGTGTGTGCGGCAGGGATGAGTGTGTGTCGGGAGTGTAATCTGTGTGTGCGGCTGGGATGAGTGTGTGTGGGGAGTGTAATGTGTGTGTGTGGCTGGGATGAGTGTGTGTCGGGAGTGTAATGTGTGTGTGCAGCTGGGATGAGTGTGTGTCGGCAGTGTAATGTGTGTGTGCGGCTGGGATGAGTGTGTGTGGGGAGTAATGTGTGTGTGCGGCTGGGATGAGTGTGTGTGGGGAGTGTAATGTGTGTGTGCAGCTGGGATGAGTGTGTGTCGGGAGTGTAATGTGTGTGTGCGGCTGGGATGAGTGTGTGAGGGGAGTGTAATGTGTGTGTGCGGCTGGGATGAGTGTGTGTGGGGAGTGTAATGTGTGTGTGCGGCTGGGATGAGTGTGTGTGGGGAGTGTAATGTGTGTGTGCGGCTGGGCTGAGTGTGTGTGGGGAGTGTAATGTGTGTGTGCGGCTGGGATGAGTGTGTGTGGGGGGTGTAATGTGTGTGGGCGGCAGGGATGAGTGTGTGAGGGGAGAGTAATGTGTGTGTGCGGCTGGGATGTGTGTGTGTGGGGAGTGTAATGTGTGTGTGCGGCAGGGATGAGTGTGTGGGGGAGTGTAATGTGTGTGTGCGGCTGGGATGAGTGTGTGTGGGGAGTGTAATGTGTGTGCGCGGCTGGGATGAGTGTGTGTGGGGAGTGTAATGTGTGTGCGCGGCTGGAATGAGTGTGTGTGGGGAGTGTAATGTGTGTGTGCGGCTGGGATGAGTGTGTGTGGGGAGTGTAATGTGTGTGTGCGGCTGGGATGAGTGTGTGTGGGGAGTGTAATGTGTGTGTGCGGCTGGGATGTGTGTGTGTGGGGAGAGTAATGTGTGTGTGCAGCTGGGATGAGTGTGTGGGGAGTGTAATGTGTGCGCGGTTGGGATGAGTGTGTGTGGGGAGTGTAATGTGTGTGTGCGGCTGGGATGAGTGTGTGTGGGGAGTGTAATGTGTGTGCGGTTGGCATGAGTGTGTGTGGGGAGTGTAATGTGTGTGTGCGGCTGGGATGAGTGTGTGGGGAGAGTAATGTGTGTGTACAGCTGGGATGAGTGTGTGTGGGGAGTGTAATGTGTGTGCGGTTGGGATGAGAGTGTGTGGGGAGTGTAATGTGTGTGTGCGGCTGGGATGAGTGTGTGTGGGGAGTGTAATGTGTGTGTGCGGTTGGGATGAGTGTGTGTGGGGAGTGTAATGTGTGTGTGCGGCTGGGATGAGTGTGAGTGGGGAGTGTACTGTGTGTGCGGCTGGGATGAGTGTGTGTGGGGAGTGTAATGTGTGTGTGCGGCTGGGATGTGTGTGTGTGTGGGGAGTGTAATGTGTGTGTGCGGCTGGGGTGAGTGTGTGTGGGGAGTGTAATGTGTGTGTGCGGCTGGGATGAGTGTGTGTGGGGAGTGTAATGTGTGTGTGCGGCTGGGATGAGTGTGTGTGGGGAGTGTAATGTGTATGTGCGGCTGGGATGAGTGTGTGTGGGGAGTGTAATGTGTGTGTGCGGCTGGGATGAGTGTGTGTGGGGAGTGTAATGTGTGTGTGCGGCTGGGATGAGTGTGTGTGGGGAGTGTAATGTGTGTGTGCGGCTGGGATGAGTGTGTGTGGGGAGTGTATTGTGTGTGTGCGGCGGAGATGAGTGTGTGTGGGGAGTGTAATGTGTGTGTGCGGCTGGGATGAGTGTGTGTGGGGAGTGAAATGTGTGTGCGGCTGGGATGAGTGTGTGTGGGGAGTGTAATGTGTGTGTGCGGCTGGGATGAGTGTGTGTGGGGAGTGTAATGTGTTTGTGCGGCTGGGATGAGTGTGTGTGGGGAGTGTAATGAGTGTGTGCGGCTGGGATGAGTGTGTGTGGGGAGTGTAATGGGTGTGTGCGGCTGGGATGAATGTGTGTGGGGTGTGTAATGTGTGTGTGCGGCTGGAATGAGTGTGTGTGGGGAGTGTAATGGGTGTGCTTGGGGAGTGTAATGGGTGTGTGCGGCTGGGATGAGTGTGTGTGGGGAGTGTAATGTGTGTGCGCAGCTGGGATGAGTGTGTGTCGGGAGTGTAACGTGTGTGTGCGGCTGGGATGAGTGTGTGTGGGGAGTGTAACGTGTGTGTGTGGCTGGGATGAGTGTGTGTGGGGAGTGTAATGTGTGTGTGCGGCTGGGATGAGTGTGTGTGGGGAGTGTACTGTGTGTGCGGCTGGCATGAGTGTGTGTGGGGAGAGTAATGTGTGTGCGGCTGGGATGAGTGTGTGTGGGGAGTGTAATGTGTGTGTGCGGCTGGAATGAGTGTGTGTGGGGAGTGTAATGTGTGTGTGCGGCTGGGATGAGTGTGTGTGGGGAGTGTAATGTGTGTGTGCGGCTGGGATGAGTGTGTGTGAGGGGTGTAATGTGTGTGTGCGGCTGGGATGAGCGTGTGTGGGGAGAGTAATGTGTGTGTGCGGCTGGGATGAGTGTGTGTGGGGAGTATATTGTGTGTGTGCGGCTGGGATGAGTGTGTGTGGGGAGTGTAATGTGTGTGCGGCTGGGATGAGTGTGTGTGGGGAGTGTAATGTGTGTGTGCGGCTGGAATGAGTGTGTGTGGGGAGTGTAATGTGTGTGTGCGGCTGGGATGAGTGTGTGTGGGGAGTGTAATGTGTGTGTGCGGCTGGGATGAGTGTGTGTGGGGAGTGTAATGTGTGTGTGCGGCTGGGATGAGTGTGCGTGGGGAGTGTAATGTGTGTGTGTGGCTGGGATGAGTGTGTGTGGGGAGTGTAATCTGTGTGTGCGGCTGGGATGAGTGTGTGTGGGAAGTGTAATGTGTGTGTGCGGCTGGGATGAGTGTGTGTGGGGAGTGTAATGTGTGTGTGTGGCTGGGATGAGTGTGTGTGGGGAGTGTAATGTGTGTGTGCGGCTGGGATGTGTGTGTGTGGGGAGAGTAATGTGTGTGTGCAGCTGGGATGAGTGTGTGGGGAGTGTAATGTGTGCGCGGTTGGGATGAGTGTGTGTGGGGAGTGTAATGTGTGTGTGCGGCTGGGATGAGTGTGTGTGGGGAGTGTAATGTGTGTGCGGTTGGCATGAGTGTGTGTGGGGAGTGTAATGTGTGTGTGCGGCTGGGATGAGTGTGTGGGGAGAGTAATGTGTGTGTACAGCTGGGATGAGTGTGTGTGGGGAGTGTAATGTGTGTGCGGTTGGGATGAGAGTGTGTGGGGAGTGTAATGTGTGTGTGCGGCTGGGATGAGTGTGTGTGGGGAGTGTAATGTGTGTGTGCGGTTGGGATGAGTGTGTGTGGGGAGTGTAATGTGTGTGTGCGGCTGGGATGAGTGTGAGTGGGGAGTGTACTGTGTGTGCGGCTGGGATGAGTGTGTGTGGGGAGTGTAATGTGTGTGTGCGGCTGGGATGTGTGTGTGTGTGGGGAGTGTAATGTGTGTGTGCGGCTGGGGTGAGTGTGTGTGGGGAGTGTAATGTGTGTGTGCGGCTGGGATGAGTGTGTGTGGGGAGTGTAATGTGTGTGTGCGGCTGGGATGAGTGTGTGTGGGGAGTGTAATGTGTCTGTGCGGCTGGGATGAGTGTGTGTGGGGAGTGTAATGTGTGTGTGCGGCTGGGATGAGTGTGTGTGGGGAGTGTAATGTGTGTGTGCGGCTGGGATGAGTGTGTGTGGGGAGTGTAATGTGTCTGTGCGGCTGGGATGAGTGTGTGTGGGGAGTGTAATGTGTGTGTGCGGCTGGGATGAGTGTGTGTTGGGAGTGTAATGTGTGTGTGCGGCTGGGATGAGTGTGTGTGGGGAGTGTAATGTGTGTGTGCGGCTGGGATGAGTGTGTGTGGGGAGTGTAATGTGTGTGTGCGGCTGGGATGAGTGTGTGTGGGGAGTGTAATGAATCTGTGCGGCTGGGATGAGTGTGTGTGGCGAGTGTAATGGGTGTGTGTGGGGAGTGTAATGTGTGTGTGCGGCTGGGATGAGTGTGTGGGGAGTGTAATGTGTGTGTGCGGCTGGGATGTGTGTGTGGGGGTTGTAATGTGTGTGTGCGGCTGGGATGAGTGTGTGTAGGGAGTGTAATGTGTGTGTGCGGCTGGGATGAGTGTGTGTGGGGCGTGTAAAGTGTGTGTGCGGCTGGGATGAGTGTGTGTGGGGAGTGTAATGTGTGTGTGCGGCTGGTTTGAGTGTGTGTGGGGAGTGTAATGTGTGTGCGGCTGGGATGAGTGTGTTTGGGAAGTGTAATGTGTGTGTGCGGCTGGGATGAGTGTGTGTGGTGAGTGTAATGTGTGTGTGCGTCTGGGATGAGTGCGTGTGGGGAGTGTAATGCGTGTGTGCAGCTGGGATGAGTGTGGGTGGGGAGTGTAATGTGTGTGTACGGCTGGCATGAGTGTGTGTGGGGAGTGTAATGTGTGTGCGCGGCTGGGATGAGTGTGTGTGGGGAGTTTAATGTGTGTGCGCGGCTGGGGTGAGTGTGTGTGGGGAGTGTAATGTGTGTGTGCGGCTGGGATGAGTGTGTGTGGGGAGTGTATTGTGTGTGTGCGGCTGGGATGAGTGTGTGTGGGGAGTGTAATGTGTGTGTGCGGCTGTGATGAGTGTGTGTGGGGAGTGTAATGTGTGTGTGCGGCTGGGATGAGTGTGTGTGGGGAGTGTAATGTGTGTGTGCGGCTGGGATGAGTGTGTGTGGGGAGTGTAATGTGTGTGTGAGGCTGGGATGAGTGTGTGTGGGGAGTGTAATGTGTGTGTGCGGCTGGGATGAGTGTGTGTGGGTTATGTAATGTGTGTGTGCAGCTGGGATGAGTGTGTGTGGGGAGTGCAATGTGTGTGTGCGGCTGGGATGAGTGTGTGTGGGGAGTGTGCTGTGTGTGCGGCTGGGATGAGTGTGTGTGGGGAGTGTAATGGGTGTGTGCGGCTGGGATGAGTGTGTGTGGGGAGTGTAATGTGTGTGTGCGGCTGGGATGAGTGTGTGTGAGGAGTGTAATGTGTGTCTGCGGCTGGGGTGAGTGTGTGTGGGGAGTGTAATGTGTGTGTGCGGCTGGGGTGAGTGTGTGTGGGGAGTGTAATGTGTGTGTGCGGCTGGGGTGAATGTGTGTGGGGAGTGTAATGTGTGTGTGCGGCTGGGATGAGTGTGTGTGGGGAGTGTAATGTGTGTGTGCGGCTGGGATGAGTGTGTGTTGGGAGTGTAATGTGTGTGTGCGGCTGGGATGAGTGTGTGTGGGGAGTGTAATGTGTGTGTGCGGCTGGGATGAGTGTGTGTGGGGAATGTAATGTGTGTGTGCGGCTGGGATGAGTGTGTGTGGGGAGTGTAATGTGTGTGTGCGGCTGGGATGAGTGTGTGTGGGGCTTGTAATGTGTGTGTGCGGCTGGGATGAGTGTGTGTAGGGAGTGTAATGTGTGTGTGTGGCTGGGATGAGTGTGTGTGGGGAGTGTAACGTGTGTGCGCGGCTGGGATGAGTGCGTGTGGGGAGTGTAATGTGTGTGTGCGGCTGGGGTGAGTGTGTGTGGGAAGTGTAATGTGTGCGTGGTGCTGGGGTGAGTGTGTGTGGGGAGTGTAATGTGTGTGTGCGGCTGGGATGAGTGTTTGTGGAGAGTGTAATGTGTGTGTGTGGCTGGGATGAGTGTTTGTGGGGAATGTAATGTGTGTGTGCGGCTGGGATGAGTGTGTGTGGGGAGTGTAATGTGTGTGTGCGGCTGGGATGTGTGTGTGTGGGGAGTGTAATGTGTTTGTGCGGCTGGGATGAGTGTGTGGGGAGTGTAACGTGTGTGTGCGGCTGGGATGAGTGTGTGTGGGGAGTGTAATGTGTGTGTGCGGCTGGGATGAGTGTGTGTGGGGAGTGTACTGTGTGTGCGGCTGGCATGAGTGTGTGTGGGGAGTGTAATGTGTGTGCGGCTGGGATGAGTGTGTGTGGGGAGTGTAATGTCTGTGTGCGGCTGGAATGAGTGTGTGTGGGGAGTGTAATGTGTGTGTGCGGCTGGGATGAGTGTGTGTGGGGAGTGTAATGTGTGTGTGCGGCTGGGATGAGTGTGTGTGGGGGGTGTAATGTGTGTGTGCGGCTGGGAGGAGCGTGTGTGGGGAGAGTAATGTGTGTGTGCGGCTGGGATGAGTGTGTGTGGGGAGTATAATGTGTGTGTGCGGCTGGGATGAGTGTGTGTGGGGACTGTAATGTGTGTGTGCGGCTGGGATGAGTGTGTGTGGGGAGTGTAATGTGTGTGTGCGGCTGGGATGAGTGTGTGTGGGGAGTGTAATGTGTGTGCGGCTGGGATGAGTGTGTGTGGGGAGTGTAATGTGTGTGCGGCCGGGATGAGTGTGCGTGGGGAGTGTAATGTGTGTGTGCGGCTGGGATGAGTGTGTGTGGGGAGTGTAATGTGTGTGTGCGGCTGGGATGAGTGTGCGTGGGGAGTGTAATGTGTGTGTGTGGCTGGGATGAGTGTGTGTGGGGAGTGTAATCTGTGTGTGCTATTGGGATGAGAGAGTGTGGGGAGTGTAATGTGTGTGTGCGGCTGGGATGAGTGTGTGTGGGGAGTGTAATGTGTGTGCGGCTGGGATGAGTGTGTGTGGGGGGTGTAATGTGTGTGTGCGGCTGGGATGAGCGTGTGTGGGGAGAGTAATGTGTGTGTGCGGCTGGGATGAGTGTGTGTGGGGAGTATAATGTGTGTGTGCGGCTGGGATGAGTGTGTGTGGGGACTGTAATGTGTGTGTGCGGCTGGGATGAGTGTGTGTGGGAGTGTAATGTGTGTGTGCGGCTGGGATGAGTGTGTGTGGGGAGTGTACTGTGTGTGAGGCAGGGATGAGTGTGTGTGGGGAGTGTAATGTGTGTGCGGCTGGGATGAGTGTGTGTGGGGAGTGTAATGTGTGTGTGCGGCTGGGATGAGTGTGTGTGGGGAGTGTAATGTGTGTGTGCGGCTGGGATGAGTGTGTGTGGGGAGTGTAATGTGTGTGTGCGGCTGGGATGTGTGTGTGTGGGGAGAGTAATGTGTGTGTGCAGCTGGGATGAGTGTGTGGGGAGTGTAATGTGTGCGCGGTTGGGATGAGTGTGTGTGGGGAGTGTAATGTGTGTGTGCGGCTGGGATGAGAGTGTGTGGGGAGTGTAATGTGTGTGCGGCTGGGATGAGTGTGTGTGGGGAGTGTAATGTGTGTGTGCGGCTGGGATGAGTGTGTGTGGGGAGTGTACTGTGTGTGTGCGGCTGGGATGAGTGTGTGTGGGGTGTGTAATGTATGTGTGCGGCTGGGATGAGTGTGTGTGGGGAGTGTAATGTGTGTGTGCGGCTGGGATGAGTGTGTGTGGGAAGTGTAATGTGTGTGTGCGGCTGGGTTGAGTGTGTGTGGAGAGTGTACTGTGTGTGCGCGGCTGGGATGAGTGTATGTGGGGAGTGTAATGTGTGTGTGCGGCTGGGATGAGTGTGTGTGGGGAGTGTAATGTGTGTGCGGCTGGGATGAGTGTGTGTGGGGAGTGTAATGTGTGTGTGCGGCTGGGATGAGTGTGTGGGGAGTGTAATGTGTGTGTGCGGCTGGGATGAGTGTGTGTGGGGAGTGTAATGTTTGTGCGGTTGGCATGAGTGTGTGTGGGGAGTGTAATGTGTGTGTGCGGCTGGGATGAGTGTGTGGGGAGAGTAATGTGTGTGTACAGCTGGGATGAGTGTGTGTGGGGAGTGTAATGTGTGTGCGGTTGGGATGAGAGTGTGTGGGGAGTGTAATGTGTGTGTGCGGCTGGGATGAGTGTGTGTGGGGAGTGTAATGTGTGTGTGCGGTTGGGATGAGTGTGTGTGGGGAGTGTAATGTGTGTGTGCGGCTGGGATGAGTGTGTGTGGAGAGTGTACTGTGTGTGCGGCTGGGATGAGTGTGTGGGGAGTGTAATGTGTGTGTGCGGCTGGGATGTGTGTGTGTGTGGGGAGTGTAATGTGTGTGTGCGGCTGGGGGGAGTGCGTGTGGGGAGTGTAATGTGTGTGTGCGGCTGGGATGAGTGTGTGTGGGGAGTGTAATGTGTGTGTGCGGCTGGGATGAGTGTGTGTGGGGAGTGTAATGTGTGTGTGCGGCTGGGATGAGTGTGTGTGGGGAGTGTATTGTGTGTGTGCGGCTGGGATGAGTGTGTGTGGGGAGTGTAATGTGTGTGTGCGGCTGGGATGAGTGTGTGTGGGGAGTGTAATGTGTGTGTGCGGCTGGGATGAGTGTGTGTGGGGAGTGTAATGTGTGTGTGCGGCTGGGATGAGTGTGTGTGGGGAGTGTAATGTGTGTGTGCGGCTGGGGTGAGTGTGTGTGGGGAGTGTAATGTGTGTGTGCGGCTGGGGTGAGTGTGTGTGGGGAGTGTAATGTGTGTGTGCGGCTGGGGTGAATGTGTGTGGGGAGTGTAATGTGTGTGTGCGGCTGGGATGAGTGTGTGTGGGGTGTGTAATGTGTGTGTGCGGCTGGGATGAGTGTGTGTGGGGAGTGTAATGTGTGTGTGCGGCTGGGATGAGTGTGTGTGGGGAGTGTAATGTGTGTGTGCGGCTGGGATGAGTGTGTGTGGGGAGTGTAATGTGTGTGTGCGGCTGGGATGAGTGTGTGTGGGGAGTGTAATGTGTGTGTGCGGCTGGGATGAGTGTGTGTGGGGGTTGTAATGTGTGTGTGCGGCTGGGATGAGTGTGTGTAGGGAGTGTAATGTGTGTGTGTGGCTGGGATGAATGTGTGTGGGGAGTGTAACGTGTGTGCGCGGCTGGGATGAGTGCTTGTGGGGAGTGTAATGTGTGTGTGCGGCTGGGGTGAGTGTGTGTGGGAAGTGTAATGTGTGTGTGCGGCTGGGATGAGTGTGTGTGGGGAGTGTAATGTGTGTGTGGTGCTGGGATGAGTGTGTGTGGGGAGTGTAATGTGTGTGTGCGGCTGGGATGAGTGTTTGTGGAGAGTGTAATGTGTGTGTGTGGCTGGGATGAGTGTTTGTGGGGTATGTAATGTGTGTGTTTGGCTGGGATGAGTGTGTGTGGGGAGTGTAATGTGTGTGTGCGGCTGGGATGAGTGTGTGTGGGGAGTGTAATGTGTGTGTGCGGCTGGGATGAGTGTGTGTGGGGAGTGTAATGTGTGTGTGCGGCTGGGATGAGTGTGTGTGGAGAGTGTAATGTGTGTGTGCGGCTGGGATGAGTGTGTGTGGGGAGTGTAACGTGTGTGTGTGGCTGGGATGAGTGTGTGTGGGGAGTGTAATGTGTGTGTGCGGCTGGGATGAGTGTGTGTGGGGGGTGTAATGTGTGTGTGCGGCTGGGAGGAGCGTGTGTGGGGAGAGTAATGTGTGTGTGCGGCTGGGATGAGTGTGTGTGGGGAGTATAATGTGTGTGTGCGGCTGGGATGAGTGTGTGTGGGGACTGTAATGTGTGTGTGCGGCTGGGATGAGTGTGTGTGGGGAGTGTAATGTGTGTGTGCGGCTGGGATGAGTGTGTGTGGGGAGTGTACTGTGTGTGCGGCTGGGATGAGTGTGTGTGGGGAGTGTAATGTGTGTGCGGCCGGGATGAGTGTGTGTGGGGAGTGTAATGTGTGTGTGCGGCTGGGATGAGTGTGTGTGGGGAGTGTAATGTGTGTGTGCGGCTGGGATGAGTGTGTGTGGGGAGTGTAATGTGTGTGTGCGGCTGGGATGAGTGTGTGTGAGGAGTGTAATGTGTGTGTGCGGCTGGGGTGAGTGTGTGTGGGGAGTGTAATGTGTGTGTGCGGCTGGGGTGAGTGTGTGTGGGGAGTGTAATGTGTGTGTGCGGCTGGGGGGAATGTGTGTGGGGAGTGTAATGTGTGTGTGCGGCTGGGATGAGTGTGTGTGGGGAGTGTAATGTGTGTGTGCGGCTGGGATGAGTGTGTGTGGGGAGTGTAATGTGTGTGTGCGGCTGGGATGAGTGTGTGTGGGGAGTGTAATGTGTGTGTGCGGCTGGGATGAGTGTGTGTGGGGAGTGTAATGTGTGTGTGCGGCTGGGATGAGTGTGTGTGGGGAGTGTAATGTGTGTGTGCGGCTGGGATGAGTGTGTGTGGGGGTTGTAATGTGTGTGTGCGGCTGGGATGAGTGTGTGTAGGGAGTGTAATGTGTGTGCGTGGCTGGGATGAGTGCGTGTGGGGAGTGTAACGTGTGTGCGCGGCTGGGATGAGTGCGTGTGGGGAGTGTAATGTGTGTGTGCGGCTGGGGTGAGTGTGTGTGGGAAGTGTAATGTGTGTGTGCGGCAGGGATGAGTGTGTGTGGGGAGTGTAATGTGTGTGTGGTGCTGGGATGAGTGTGTGTGGGGAGTGTAATGTGTGTGTGCGGCTGGGATGAGTGTTTGTGGAGAGTGTAATGTGTGTGTGTGGCTGGGATGAGTGTTTGTGGGGAATGTAATGTGTGTGTTTGGCTGGGATGAGTGTGTGTGGGGAGTGTAATGTGTGTGTGCGGCTGGGATGAGTGTGTGTGGGGAGTGTAATGTGTGTGTGCGGCTGGGATGAGTGTGTGGGGAGTGTAACGTGTGTGTGCGGCTGTGATGAGTGTGTGTGGGGAGTGTAATGTGTGTGTGCGGCTGGGATGAGTGTGTGTGGGGAGTGTACTGTGTGTGCGGCTGGCATGAGTGTGTGTGGGGAGTGTAATGTGTGTGTGCGGCTGGGATGAGTCTGTGTGGGGAGTGTAATGTCTGTGTGCAGCTGGAATGAGTGTGTGTGGGGAGTGTAATGTGTGTGTGCGGCTGGGATGAGTGTGTGTGGGGAGTGTAATGTGTGTGTGCGGCTGGGATGAGTGTGTGTGGGGGGTGTAATGTGTGTGTGCGGCTGGGAGGAGCGTGTGTGGGGAGAGTAATGTGTGTGTGCGGCTGGGATGAGTGTGTGTGGGGACTGTAATGTGTGTGTGCGGCTGGGATGAGTGTGTGTGGGGAGTGTAATGTGTGTGTGCGGCTGGGATGAGTGTGTGTGGGGAGTGTACTGTGTGTGCGGCTGGGATGAGTGTGTGTGGGGAGTGTAATGTGTGTGCGGCCGGGATGAGTGTGTGTGGGGAGTGTAATGTGTGTGTGCGGCTGGGATGAGTGTGCGTGGGGAGTGTAATGTGTGTGTGCGGCTGGGATGAGTGTGCGTGGGGAGTGTAATGTGTGTGTGTGGCTGGGATGAGTGTGTGTGGGGAGTGTAATCTGTGTGTGCTATTGGGATGAGTGAGTGTGGGGAGTGTAATGTGTGTGTGCGGCTGGGATGAGTGTGTGTGGGGAGTGTAATGTGTGTGTGCGGCTGGGATGAGTGTGTGTGGGGAGTGTACTGTGTGTGCGGCTGGGATGAGTGTGTGTGGGGAGTGTAATGTGTGTGTGCGGCTGGGATGTGTGTGTGTGTGGGGAGTGTAATGTGTGTGTGCGGCTGGGGTGAGTGTGTGTGGGGAGTGTAATGTGTGTGTGCGGCTGGGATGAGTGTGTGTGGGGAGTGTAATGTGTGTGTGCGGCTGGGATGAGTGTGTGTGGGGAGTGTAATGTGTATGTGCGGCTGGGATGAGTGTGTGTGGGGAGTGTAATGTGTGTGTGCGGCTGGGATGAGTGTGTGTGGGGAGTGTATTGTGTGTGTGCGGCTGGGATGAGTGTGTGTGGGGAGTGTAATGTGTGTGTGCGGCTGGGATGAGTGTGTGTGGGGAGTGTAATGAGTCTGTGCGGCTGGGATGAGTGTGTGTGGGGAGTGTAATGTGTGTGTGGCTGGGATGGGTGTGTGTGGGGAGTGTAATGTGTGTGTGCGGCTGGGATGAGTGTGTGGGGAGTGTAATGTGTGTGTGCGGCTGGGATGAGTGTGTGGGGAGTGTAATGTGTGTGTGCGGCTGGGATGAGTGTGTGTGGGGGTTGTAATATGTGTGTGCGGCTGGTTTGAGTGTGTGTGGGGAGTGTAATGTGTGTGTGCGGCTGGGATGAGTGTGTGTGGGGAGTGTAATGTGTGTGTGCGGCTGGGATGAGTGTGTGTGGGGCGTGTAATGTGTGTGTGCGGCTGGGATGAGTGTGTGTGGGGAGTGTAATGTGTGTGTGCGGCTGGGATGAGTGTGTGTGGGGAGTGTAATGTGTGTGTGCGGCTGGGATGAGTGTGTGTGGGGCGTGTAATGTGTGTGTGCGGCTGGGATGAGTGTGTGTGGGGAGTGTAATGTGTGTGTGCGTCTGGGATGAGTGCGTGTGGGGAGTGTAATGCGTGTGTGCAGCTGGGATGAGTGTGTGTGGGGAGTGTAATGTGTGTGTACGGCTGGCATGAGTGTGTGTGGGGAGTGTAATGTGTGTGTGCGGCTGGGATGAGTGTGTGTGGGGAGTGTAATGTGTGTGTGCGGCTGGGATGAGTGTGTGTGGGGTGTGTAATGTGTGTGTGCAGCTGGGATGAGTGTGTGTGGGGAGTGTAATGTGTGTGTGCGGCTGGGATGAGTGTGTGTGGGGAGTGTGCTGTGTGTGCGGCTGGGATGAGTGTGTGTGGGGAGTGTAATGTGTGTGTGCGGCTGGGATGAGTGTGTGTGGGGAGTGTAATGTGTGTGTGCGGCTGGGATGAGTGTGTGTGAGGAGTGTAATGTGTGTGTGCGGCTGGGGTGAGTGTGTGTGGGGAGTGTAATGTGTGTGTGCGGCTGGGGTGAGTGTGTGTGGGGAGTGTAATGTGTGTGTGCGGCTGGGGTGAATGTGTTTGGGGAGTGTAATGTGTGTGTGCGGCTGGGATGAGTGTGTGTGGGGAGTGTAATGTGTGTGTGCGGCTGGGATGAGTGTGTGTGGGGAGTGTAATGTGTGTGTGCGGCTGGGATGAGTGTGTGTGGGGAGTGTAATGTGTGTGTGCGGCTGGGATGAGTGTGTGTGGGGAGTGTAATGTGTGTGTGCGGCAGGGATGAGTGTGTGTGGGGGTTGTAATGTGTGTGTGCGGCTGGGATGAGTGTGTGTAGGGAGTGTAATGTGTGTGTGTGGCTGGGATGAGTGTGTGTGGGGAGTGTAACGTGTGTGCGCGGCTGGGATGAGTGCGTGTGGGGAGTGTAATGTGTGTGTGCGGCTGGGGTGAGTGTGTGTGGGGAGTGTAATGTGTGTGTGCGGCTGGGATGAGTGTGTGTGGGGAGTGTAATGTGTGTGTGGTGCTGGGATGAGTGTGTGTGGGGTGTGTAATGTGTGTGTGCGGCTTGGATGAGTGTTTGTGGAGAGTGTAATGTGTGTGTGTGGCTGGGATGAGTGTTTGTGGGGAATGTAATGTGTGTGTGTGGCTGGGATGAGTGTGTGTGGGGAGTGTGATGTGTGTGTGGGGCTGGGATGAGTGTGTGTGGGGAGTGTAATGTGTGTGTGAGGCTGGGATGAGTGTGTGTGGGGAATGTAATGTGTGTGTGCGGCTGGGGTGAGTGTGTGTGGGGAGTGTAATGTGTGTGTGCGGCTGGGGTGAGTGTGTGTGGGGAGTGTAATGTGTGTGTGCGGCTGGGATGTGTGTGTGTGGGGAGTGTAATGTGTGTGTGTGGCTGGGATGAGTGTGTGTGGGAGTGTAATGTGTGTGCGGCTGGGATGAGTGTGTGTGGGGAGAGTAATGTGTGTGTGCGGCTGGGATGAGTGTGTGTGGGGAGTGTAACGTGTGTGTGCGCCTGGGATGAGTGTGTGTGGGGAGTGTAATGTGTGTGTGCGGCTGGGATGAGTGTGTGTGGGGAGTGTACTGTGTGTGCGGCTGGCATGAGTGTGTGTGGGGAGTGTAATGTGTGTGCGGCTGGGATGAGTGTGTGTGGGGAGTGTAATGTGTGTGTGCGGCTGGGATGAGTGTGTGTGGGGAGTGTAATGTGTGTGTGCGGCTGGGATGAGTGTGTGTGGGGGGTGTAATGTGTGTGTGCGGCTGGGATGAGTGTGTGTGGGGAGAGTAATGTGTGTGTGCGGCTGGGATGAGTGTGTGTGGGGAGTATAATGTGTGTGTGCGGCTGGGATGAGTGTGTGTGGGGACTGTAATGTGTGTGTGCGGCTGGGATGAGTGTGTGTGGGGAGTGTAATGTGTGTGTGCGGCTGGGATGAGTGTGTGTGGGGAGTGTACTGTGTGTGCGGCTGGGATGAGTGTGTGTGGGGAGTGTAATGTGTGTGCGGCTGGGATGAGTGTGTGTGGGGAGTGTAATGTGTGTGTGCGGCTGGAATGAGTGTGTGTGGGGAGGGTAATGTGTGTGTGCGGCTGGGATGAGTGTGTGTGGGGAGTGTAATGTGTGTGTGCGGCTGGGATGAGTGTGTGTGGGGAGTGTAATGTGTGTGTGCGGCTGGGATGAGTGTGCGTGGGGAGTGTAATGTGTGTGTGTGGCTGGGATGAGTGTGTGTGGGGAGTGTAATCTGTGTGTGCTAATGGGATGAGTGAGTGTGGGGAGTGTAATGTGTGTGTGTGGCTGGGATGAGTGTGTGTGGGGAGTGTAATGTGTGTGTGCGGCTGGGATGAGTGTGTGTGGGGAGTGTAATGTGTGTGTGCGGCTGGGATGTGTGTGTGTGGGGAGAGTAATGTGTGTGTGCAGCTGGGATGAGTGTGTGGGGAGTGTAATGTGTGCGCGGTTGGGATGAGTGTGTGTGGGGAGTGTAATGTGTGTGTGCGGCTGGGATGAGTGTGTGTGGGGAGTGTAATGTGTGTGTGCGACTGGGATGAGTGTGTGTGGGGAGTGTAATGTGTGTGTGCGGCTGGGATGAGTGTGTGTGGGGAGTGTACTGTGTGTGTGCGGCTGGGATGAGTGTGTGTGGGGAGTGTAATGTGTGTGTGCGGCTGGGATGAGTGTGTGTGGGGAGTGTAACGTGTGTGCGGCTGGGATGAGTGTGTGTGGGGAGTGTAATGTGTGTGTGCGGCTGGGATGAGTGTGTGGGGAGTGTAATGTGTGTGTGCGGCTGGGATGAGTGTGTGTGGGGAGTGTAATGTGTGTGCGGTTGGCATGAGTGTGTGTGGGGAGTGTAATGTGTGTGTGCGGCTGGGATGAGTGTGTGTGGGGAGAGTAATGTGTGTGTGTGGCTGGGATGAGTGTGTGTGGGGAGTGTAATGTGTGTGTGTACAGCTGGGATGAGTGTGTGTGGGGAGTGTAATGTGTGTGCGGTTGGGATGAGAGTGTGTGGGGAGTGTAATGTGTGTGTGCGGCTGGGATGAGTGTGTGTGGGGAGTGTAATGTGTGTGTGCGGTTGGGATGAGTGTGTGTGGGGAGTGTAATTTGTGTGTGCGGCTGGGATGAGTGTGTGTGGGGAGTGTACTGTGTGTGTGCGGCTGGGATGAGTGTGTGTGGGGAGTGTAATGTGTGTGTGCGGCTGGGATGTGTGTGTGTGTGGGGAGTGTAATGTGTGTGTGCGGCTGGGGTGAGTGTGTGTGGGGAGTGTAATGTGTGTGTGCGGCTGGGATGAGTGTGTGTGGGGAGTGTAATGTGTGTGTGCGGCTGGGATGAGTGTGTGTGGGGAGTGTAATGTGTATGTGCGGCTGGGATGAGTGTGTGTGGGGAGTGTAATGTGTGTGTGCGGCTGGGATGAGTGTGTGTGGGGAGTGTAATGTGTGTGTGCGGCTGGGATGAGTGTGTGTGGGGAGTGTAATGTGTGTGTTCGGCTGGGATGAGTGTGTGTGGGGAGTGTATTGTGTGTGTGCGGCTGGGATGAGTGTGTGTGGGGAGTGTAATGTGTGTGTGCGGCTGGGATGAGTGTGTGTGGGGAGTGTAATGTGTGTGTGCGGCTGGGATGAGTGTGTGTGGGGAGTGTAATGTGTGTGTGCGGCTGGGATGAGTGTGTGTGGGGAGTGTAATGAGTCTGTGCGGCTGGGATGAGTGTGTGTGGGGAGTGTAATGGGTGTGTGTGGGTAGTGTAATGTGTGTGTGCGGCTGGGATGAGTGTGTGGGGAGTGTAATGTGTGTGTGCGGCTGGGATGAGTGTGTGTGGGGGTTGTAATGTGTGTATGCGGCTGGGATGAGTGTGTGCAGGGAGTGTAATGTGTGTGTGCGGCTGGGATGAGTGTGTGTGGGGCGTGTAATGTGTGTGTGCGGCTGGGATGAGTGTGTGTGGGGAGTGTAATATGTGTGTGCGGCTAGTTTGAGTGTGTGTGGGGAGTGTAATGTGTGTGTGCGGCTGGGATGAGTGTGTGTGGGGAGTGTAATGTGTGTGTGCGGCTGGGATGAGTGTGTGTGGGGCGTGTAATGTGTGTGTGCGGCTGGGATGAGTGTGTGTGGGGAGTGTAATGTGTGTGTGCGGCTGGGATGAGTGTGTGTGGTGAGTGTAATGTGTGTGTGCGTCTGGGATGAGTGCGTGTGGGGAGTGTAATGCGTGTGTGCAGCTGGGATGAGTGTGTGTGGGGAGTGTAATGTGTGTGTACGGCTGGCATGAGTGTGTGTGGGGAGTGTAATGTGTGTGTGCGGCTGGGATGAGTGTGTGTGGGGAGTTTAATGTGTGTGCGCGGCTGGGGTGAGTGTGTGTGGGGAGTGTAATGTGTGTGTGCGGCTGGGATGAGTGTGTGTGGGCAGTGTATTGTGTGTGTGCGGCTGGGATGAGTGTGTGTGGGGAGTGTAATGTGTGTGTGCGGCTGGGATGAGTGTGTGTGGGGAGTGTAATGTGTGTGTGCGGCTGGGATGACTGTGTGTGGGGAGTGTAATGTGTGTGTGCGGCTGGGATGAGTGTGTGTGGGGAGCGTAATGTGTGTGTGAGGCTGGGATGAGTGTGTGTGGGGAGTGTAATGTGTGTGTGCGGCTGGGATGAGTGTGTGTGGGGTGTGTAATGTGTGTGTGCAGCTGGGATGAGTGTGTGTGGGGAGTGTAATGTGTGTGTGCGGCTGGAATGAGTGTGTGTGGGGAGTGTGCTGTGTGTGCGGCTGGGATGAGTGTGTGTGGGGAGTGTAATGTGTGTGTGCGGCTGGGATGAGTGTGTGTGGGGAGTGTAATGGGTGTGTGCGGCTGGGATGAGTGTGTGTGAGGAGTGTAATGTGTGTGTGCGGCTGGGCTGAGTGTGTGTGGGGAGTGTAATGTGTGTGTGCGGCTGGGGTGAGTGTGTGTGGGGAGTGTAATGTGTGTGTGCGGCTGGGGTGAATGTGTGTGGGGAGTGTAATGTGTGTGTGCGGCTGGGATGAGTGTGTGTGGGGAGTGTAATGTGTGTGTGCGGCTGGGATGAGTGTGTGTGGGTAGTGTAATGTGTGTGTGCGGCTGGGATGAGTGTGTGTGGGGAGTGTAATGTGTGTGTGCGGCTGGGATGAGTGTGTGTGGGGAGTGTAATGTGTGTGTGCGGCTGGGATGAGTGTGTGTGGGGAGTGTAATGTGTGTGTGCGGCTGGGATGAGTGTGTGTGGGGGTTGTAATGTGTGTGTGCGGCTGGGATGAGTGTGTGTAGGGAGTGTAATGTGTGTGTGTGGCTGGGATGAGTGTGTGTGGGGAGTGTAACGTGTGTGCGCGGCTGGGATGAGTGCGTGTGGCGAGTGTAATGTGTATGTGCGGCTGGGGTGAGTGTGTGTGGGGAGTGTAATGTGTGTGTGCGGCTGGGATGAGTGTGTGTGGGGAGTGTAATGTGTGTGTGGTGCTGGGATGAGTGTGTGTGGGGAGTGTAATGTGTGTGTGTGGCTGGGATGAGTGTGTGTGGGGAGTGTAATGTGTGTGTGCGGCTGGGATGAGTGTTTGTGGGGAATGTAATGTGTGTGTGCAGCTGGGATGAGTGTTTGTGGAGAGTGTAATGTGTGTGTGTGGCTGGGATGAGAGTGTGTGGGGAGTGTGATGTGTGTGTGGGCCTGGGATGAGTGTGTGTGGGGAGTGTAATGTGTGTGTGAGGCTGGGATGAGTGTGTGTGGGGAGTGTAATGTGTGTGTGCGGCTGGGGTGAGTGTGTGTGGGGAGTGTAATGTGTGTGTGCGGCTGGGGTGAGTGTGTGTGGGGAGTGTAATGTGTCTGTGCGGCTGGGATGAGTGTGTGTGGGGAGTGCAGTGTATGTGTGCGGCTGGGATGTGTGTGTGTGGGGAGTGTAATGTGTGTGTGTGGCTGGGATGAGTGTGTGTGCGAGTGTAATGTGTGTGTGCGGCTGGGATAAGTGTGTGTGGGGAGTGCAATGTGTGTGTGCGGCTGGGATGAGTGTGTGTGGGGAGTGTAATGTGTGTGTGCGGCTGGGATGAGTGTGTGTGGGGAGTGTAATGTGTGTGTGCGGTTGGGGTGAATGTGTGTGGGGAGTGTAATGTGTGTGTGCGGCTGGGATGAGTGTGTGTGGGGAGTGTAATGTGTGTGTGCGGCTGGGATGAGTGTGTGTGGGGAGTGTAATGTGTGTGTGCGGCTGGGATGAGTGTGTGTGGGGAGTGTAATGTGTGTGTGCGGCTGGGATGAGTGTGTGGGGAGTGTAATGTGTGTGTGCGGCTGGGATGAGTGTGTGTGGGGACTGTAATGTGTGTGTGCGGCTGGGATGAGTGTGTGTGGGGGTTGTAATGTGTGTGTGCGGCTGGGATGAGTGTGTGTAGCGAGTGTAATGTGTGTGTGTGGCTGGGATGAGTGTGTGTGGGGAGTGTAACGTGTGTGCGCGGCTGGGATGAGTGCGTGTGGGGAGTGTAATGTGTGTGTGCGGCTGGGGTGAGTGTGTGTGGGGAGTGTAATGTGTGTGTGCGGCTGGGATGAGTGTGTGTGGGGAGTGTAATGTGTGTGTGGTGCTGGGATGAGTGTGTGTGGGGAGTGTAATGTGTGTGTGTGGCTGGGATGAGTGTGTGTGGGGAGTGTAATGTGTGTGTGCGGCTGGGATGAGTGTTTGTGGAGAGTGTAATGTGTGTGTGTGGCTGGGATGAGAGTGTGTGGGGAGTGTGATGTGTGTGTGGGGCTGGGATGAGTGTGTGTGGGGAGTGTAATGTGTGTGTGAGGCTGGGATGTGTGTGTGTGGGGAGTGTAATGTGTGTGTGCGGCTGGGGTAAGTGTGTGTGGGGAGTGTAATGTGTGTGTGCGGCTGGGATGAGTGTGTGTGGAGAGTGTAATGTGTGTGTGCGGCTGGGATGTGTGTGTGTGGGGAGTGTAATGTGTGTGTGTGGCTGGGATGAGTGTGTGTGGGAGTGTAATGTGTGTGTGCGGCTGGGATGAGTGTGTGTGGGGAGTGTAATGTGTGTGTGCGGCTGGGATGAGTGTGTGTGGGGAGTGTAATGTGTGTGTGCGGCTGGGATGAGTGTGTGTGGGGAGTGTAATGTGTGTGTGGCTGGGATGAGTGTGTGTGGGGAGTGTAATGTGTGTGTGCGGCTGGGATGAGTGTTTGTGGGGAATGTCATGTGTGTGTGCGGCTGGGATGAGTGTTTGTGGAGAGTGTAATGTGTGTGTGTGGCTGGGATGAGAGTGTGTGGGGAGTGTGATGTGTGTGTGGGGCTGGGATGAGTGTGTGTGGGGAGTGTAATGTGTGTGTGAGGCTGGGATGAGTGTGTGTGGGGAGTGTAATGTGTGTGTGCGGCTGGGGTGAGTGTGTGTGGGGAGTGTAATGTGTGTGTGCGGCTGGGGTGAGTGTGTGTGGGGAGTGTAATGTGTCTGTGCGGCTGGGATGAGTGTGTGTGGGGAGTGCAGTGTGTGTGTGCGGCTGGGATGTGTGTGTGTGGGGAGTGTAATGTGTGTGTGTGGCTGGGATGAGTGTGTGTGCGAGTGTAATGTGTGTGTGCGGCTGGGATGAGTGTGTGTGGGGAGTGTAATGTGTGTGTGCGGCTGGGATGAGTGTGTGTGGGGAGTGTAATGTGTGTGTGCGGCTGGGATGAGTGTTTGTGGGGAGTGTAATGTGTGTGTGCGGTTGGGGTGAATGTGTGTGGGGAGTGTAATGTGTGTGTGCGGCTGGGATGAGTGTGTGTGGGGAGTGTAATGTGTGTGTGCGGCTGGGATGAGTGTGTGTGGGGAGTGTAATGTGTGTGTGCGGCTGGGATGAGTGTGTGTGGGGAGTGTAATGTGTGTGTGCGGCTGGGATGAGTGTGTGGGGAGTGTAATGTGTGTGTGCGGCTGGGATGAGTGTGTGTGGGGACTGTAATGTGTGTGTGCGGCTGGGATGAGTGTGTGTGGGGGTTGTAATGTGTGTGTGCGGCTGGGATGAGTGTGTGTAGCGAGTGTAATGTGTGTGTGTGGCTGGGATGAGTGTTTGTGGGGAGTGTAACGTGTGTGCGCGGCTGGGATGAGTGCGTGTGGGGAGTGTAATGTGTGTGTGCGGCTGGGGTGAGTGTGTGTGGGGAGTGTAATGTGTGTGTGCGGCTGGGATGAGTGTGTGTGGGGAGTGTAATGTGTGTGTGGTGCTGGGATGAGTGTGTGTGGGGAGTGTAATGTGTGTGTGTGGCTGGGATGAGTGTGTGTGGGGAGTGTAATGTGTGTGTGCGGCTGGGATGAGTGTTTGTGGAGAGTGTAATGTGTGTGTGTGGCTGGGATGAGAGTGTGTGGGGAGTGTGATGTGTGTGTGGGGCTGGGATGAGTGTGTGTGGGGAGTGTAATGTGTGTGTGAGGCTGGGATGTGTGTGTGTGGGGAGTGTAATGTGTGTGTGCGGCTGGGGTAAGTGTGTGTGGGGAGTGTAATGTGTGTGTGCGGCTGGGATGAGTGTGTGTGGAGAGTGTAATGTGTTTGTGCGGCTGGGATGTGTGTGTGTGGGGAGTGTAATGTGTGTGTGTGGCTGGGATGAGTGTGTGTGGGAGTGTAATGTGTGTGTGCGGCTGGGATGAGTGTGTGTGGGGAGTGTAACGTGTGTGTGCGGCTGGGATGAGTGTGTTTGGGGAGTGTAATGTGTGTGTGGCTGGGATGAGTGTGTGTGGGGAGTGTAATGTGTGTGTGCGGCTGGGATGAGTGTGTGTGGGGAGTGTAACGTGTGTGTGCGGCTGGGATGAGTGTGTGTGGGGAGTGTAATGTGTGTGTGAGGCTGGGATGAGTGTGTGTGGGGTGTGTAATGTGTGTGTGCGGCTGGGATGAGTGTGTGTGGGGAGTGTAATGTGTGTGTGCGGCTGGGATGAGTGTGTGTGGGGAGTGTAATGTGTGTGTGAGGCTGGGATGAGTGTGTGTGGGGTGTGTAATGTGTGTGTGCGGCTGGGATGAGTGTGTGTGGGGAGTGTAATGTGTGTGTGTGGCTGGGATGAGTATGTATGGGGAGTGTAATGTGTGTGTGTGGCTGGGGTGAGTGTGTGTGGAGAGTGTAATGTGTGTGTGCAGCTGCAGCTTGTCAGCCTCCTGAGTGTCAATCACGGACCCGGCCAATCCCGCACCATTTCCCATTGGAATTGATTGTGTTCCACGTGGTGTCGGTGCTGCCCCTCCACAGTCACTGAATCGACCCGGGTTCGGCGGCAGTTTTGCTGTCGTGAAATTTCACTAATTCTGTGTCGGCGTCAACACTTAGTCGCAGAAACGGAGAATCCTGCCCAGAGCCTTTAGTTTGGTATTTTGGCGATCCTTTCTTTATAATAATAATAATAATCTTTATTGACACAAGTAGGCTTACATTAACACTGCAATTAAGTTACTGTGAAAATCCCCTAGTTGCCACATTCCGGCGCCTGTTCGGGTACACCGAGGGAGAATTCAGAATGTCCAATTCATCTAACAGCGCGTCTTTCGGGACTTGTGGGAGGAAACCAGAGCGCCCGGAGGAAACCCACGCAGACACGGGGAGAACGTGCAGACTCCGCACGGACAGTGACCCAAGCCGGGAATCGAACCTGGTGCTGTGAAGCCATAGTGCTAACCACTGTGCTACCATGCCCCCATCTTGTAACATCTCAGGCATGAAAATCAGTGGACTTAAAATCAGCTGAACAGCGTTTATGGGGGGAAGGCAGGAGAATGGGGATGAGAAAAATATCAGCCATGGTTGAATGGCGGAGCAGACTCGATGGGCCGAGTGGCCTAATTCTGGTCTAACGGCACGTTTAGCGGGGTGCTTCTTGGCGCTGAGACAGATCCAGCCATTCAACGGGACTTTGCTGTTGATCTTGGCCTCGGCGAGGAACTGGCAGTGGAGGCTGGACTTACAGAAAGACTACAATAGCTGGCTTCTAATGCAGAACAAGGCCAACAGTGGGGGTTCACTTCCCGTACCAGCCTCCCTGAACAGGTGCTGGAATGTGGCGACTAGGGGCTTTTCACAGTAACTTCATTGAAGCCTACTTGTGACAATAAGTGATTATTATTATTATTATTACTACTTGTAGATTGGAGCGCCATTTTTAATGGCAGCCCCGATTTTCGAATCCCCTCAGCACCTCCACTGCTGCCTTTGGACCCCCACTTCACCCAACGTACCAATTCAGGGGTCCTCAAGCCCTCTTCACCCCACCTCTCACGAGCAAGGCGACCCCCCCCCGGGCCCATTCCTTGGCACAGGAAACCTGCCACCTGGGCACCTTGACACTGCCAGCCTGGCAGTGCCTTCCAGGCACCCTGATAGTGCCAGGCTGGCAGTGCCAAGGTGCCAGGCTGACCTCCTGCCCTGTCCCCGACAATCTGCGGGTCTCCAATGGCCTGGGAGAACCCCAGGTGCCGTTACGACTGTTTCACGTTTGGGTAGAGCAGTATTAAGCACCGCCGTGGTGAGGTCGGCAATGCAGGGCTGGTAAATCCTGAGCCCCGGGTGAATCTGGTGAACAGATATTTAAATCAGCAGAATGGCTCGTTTAAATATGCACGCCTGGATCTTTCCCAGCGTGTTCAATCTCGCGAGACGTTTGGAGTGTTGCGAATCTCACAAGGTCTCGTGTAAATGAAATGAAATGAAAATCGCTTATTGTCACGAGTAGGCTTCAAATAAGTTACTGTGAAAAGCCCCTAGTCGCCACATTTCGGCGCCTGTTCGGGGAGGCCGGTACGGGAATTGAACCGTGTTGCTGGCCTGCCTTGGTCTGCTTTCAAAGGCAGCGATTTAGCCCAGTGTGCTAAACCAACCTCATCTCACCATCGAGTCCGGTGTGACCTGGCTGCTGAATTTCACCCCGAGTCTTGGTTGTTGCTTCATCATTAGGTTATTTTCTATCCCTTTTCCTTCCATATTCTCTATCCAACCAGAAACACAGGAGAATTGGTTTTCCCCCCATTATTACCCGAACCACATGCATATTGGGATAGAGCACACAAGACTAAAAAGATGAAAACTTGGCTCTCTCCCGCTGCTGCTGTCTGTCTCTGGGTCCTCCTCTCTCTCTCTCTTTTAGATGTTGCTGTCCGTCTCTGGGTCCTCCTCTCTCTCCCTCTCTTTTAGATGCTGCTCTCTGTCTCTGGATCCTCCTCTCTCTCTCTCTTCGATGCTACTGTCTGCCTCTGGGTCCTCCTCTCCCTCTCTTTTAGATGCTGCTGTCTGTCTCTGGGTCCTCCTCTCTCTCTCTCTCTCTCTCTCTCTTTTAGGAGCTGCTGTCTGTCTCTGGGTCCTCCTCTCTCTCTCTCTCTTTTAGATGCTGCTGTCGGTCTCTGGGTCCTCCTCTCTCTCTCTCTCTTTTAGGAGCTGCTATCTGTCTCTGGATCCTCCTCTCTCTCTCTCTTTTAGATGCTGCTGTCTGTCTCTGGGTCCTCCTCTCTCTCTCTCTCTTTTAGATACTGCTGTCTGTCTCTGGATCCTCCTCTCTCTCTCTCTCTTTTAGATGCTGCTCTCTGTCTCTGGATCCTCCTCTCTCTCTCTCTCTTTTAGATGCTGCTGTCTGTCTCTGGATCCTCCTCTCTCCCTCTCTCTCTTTTAGATGCTGCTGTCTGTCTCTGGGTCCTCCTCTCTCTCTCTCTCTTTTAGATACTGCTGTCTGTCTCTGGGTCCTCCTCTCTCTCTCTCTCTCTCTCTTTTAGATGCTGCTGTCTGTCTCTGGATCCTCCTCTCTCTCTCTCTCTTTTAGATGCTACTGTCTGTCTCTGGATCCTCCTCTCTCTCTCTCTCATTTTGATGCTGCTGTCTGTCTCTGGGTCCTCCTCTCTCTCTCTCTCTCTCTCTTTTAGATGCTGCTGTCTGTCTCTGGATCCTCCTCTCTCTTTTAGATACTGCTGTCTGTCTCTGGATCCTCCTCTCTCTCTCTCTCTTTTAGGAGGTGCTGTCTGTCTCTGGGTACTCCTCTCTCTCACTCTTTTAGGAGCTGCTGTCTGTCTCTGGGTCCTCCTCTCTCTCTCTCTCTTTTAGATGCTGCTGTCTGTCTCTGGGTCCTCCTCTCTCTCTCTCTCTCTCTCTCTCTTTTAGGAGCTGCTGTCTGTCTCTGGGTCCTCCTCTCTCTCTCTCTCTTTTAGATGCTGCTGTCTGTCTCTGGGTCCTCCTCTCTCTCTCTCTCTCTCTCTCTCTTTTAGATGCTGCTGTCTGTCTCTGGATCCTCCTCTCTCTCTCTCTCATTTTGATGCTGCTGTCTGTCTCTGGGTCCTCCTCTCTCTCTCTCTCTCTCTCTCTTTTAGATGCTGCTGTCTGTCTCTGGGTCCTCCTCTCTCTCTCTCTCTTTTAGATGCTGCTGTCTGTCTCTGGGTCCTCCTCTCTCTCTCTCTTTTAGATACTGCTGTCTGTCTCTGGGTCCTCCTCTCTCTCTCTCTCTCTCTTTTAGATACTGCTGTCTGTCTCTGGATCCTCCTCTCTCTTTTAGATACAGCTGTCTGTCTCTGGATCCTCCTCTCTCTCTCTATCTTTTAGGAGCTGCTGTCTGTCTCTGGGTCCTCCTCTCTCTCTCTCTCTCTCTTAGATGCTGCTGTCTGTCTCTGGGTCCTCCTCTCTCTCTCTCTTTTAGATGCTGCTGTCTGTCTCTGGATCCTCCTCTCTCTCTCTCTCTCTTTTAGATGCTGCTGTCTGTCTCTGGGTCCTCCTCTCTCTCTCTCTCTCTCTCTTTTAGATGCTGCTGTCTGTCTCTGGATCCTCCTCTCTCTCTTTTAGATGCTACTGTCTGTCTCTGGATCCTCCTCTCTCTCTCTCTCATTTTGATGCTGCTGTCTGTCTCTGGGTCCTCCTCTCTCTCTCTCTCTCTCTCTTTTAGATGCTGCTGTCTGTCTCTGGATCCTCCTCTCTCTTTTAGATACTGCTGTCTGTCTCTGGATCCTCCTCTCTCTCTCTCTCTTTTAGGAGGTGCTGTCTGTCTCTGGGTACTCCTCTCTCTCACTCTTTTAGGAGCTGCTGTCTGTCTCTGGGTCCTCCTCTCTCTCTCTCTCTTTTAGATGCTGCTGTCTGTCTCTGGGTCCTCCTCTCTCTCTCTCTCTCTCTCTCTCTTTTAGGAGCTGCTGTCTGTCTCTGGGTCCTCCTCTCTCTCTCTCTCTTTTAGATGCTGCTGTCTGTCTCTGGGTCCTCCTCTCTCTCTCTCTCTCTCTCTCTCTTTTAGATGCTGCTGTCTGTCTCTGGATCCTCCTCTCTCTCTCTCTCATTTTGATGCTGCTGTCTGTCTCTGGGTCCTCCTCTCTCTCTCTCTCTCTCTCTCTTTTAGATGCTGCTGTCTGTCTCTGGGTCCTCCTCTCTCTCTCTCTCTTTTAGATGCTGCTGTCTGTCTCTGGGTCCTCCTCTCTCTCTCTCTTTTAGATACTGCTGTCTGTCTCTGGGTCCTCCTCTCTCTCTCTCTCTCTCTTTTAGATACTGCTGTCTGTCTCTGGATCCTCCTCTCTCTTTTAGATACAGCTGTCTGTCTCTGGATCCTCCTCTCTCTCTCTATCTTTTAGGAGCTGCTGTCTGTCTCTGGGTCCTCCTCTCTCTCTCTCTCTCTCTTAGATGCTGCTGTCTGTCTCTGGGTCCTCCTCTCTCTCTCTCTTTTAGATGCTGCTGTCTGTCTCTGGATCCTCCTCTCTCTCTCTCTCTCTTTTAGATGCTGCTGTCTGTCTCTGGGTCCTCCTCTCTCTCTCTCTCTCTCTTTTAGATGCTGCTGTCTGTCTCTGGATCCTCCTCTCTCTTTTAGATACTGCTGTCTGTCTCTGGATCCTCCTCTCTCTCTCTCTCTTTTAGGAGGTGCTGTCTGTCTCTGGGTACTCCTCTCTCTCACTCTTTTAGGAGCTGCTGTCTGTCTCTGGGTCCTCCTCTCTCTCTCTCTCTTTTAGGAGCTGCTGTCTGTCTCTGGATCCTCCTCTCTCTCTCTCTTTTAGATGTTGCTGTCCGTCTCTGGGTCCTCCTCTCCCTCTCTTTTAGATGCTGCTCTCTGTCTCTGGATCCTCCTCTCTCTCTCTCTCTCTTTTAGGAGCTGCTGTCTGTCTCTGGATCCTCCTCTCTCTCTTTTAGATGCTGCTGTCTGTCTCTGGGTCCTCCTCTCTCTCTCTCTCTTTTAGATACTGCTGTCTGTCTCTGGGTCCTCCTCTCTCTCTCTCTCTCTTTTAGATGCTGCTGTCTGTCTCTGGATCCTCCTCTCTCTCTCTCTCTTTTAGATGCTGCTGTCTGTCTCTGGATCCTCCTCTCTCTCATTTTCATGCTGCTGTCTGTCTCTGGGTCCTCCTCTCTCTCTCCCTCTCTCTCTCTTTTAGATGCTGCTGTCTGTGTCTGGATCCTCCTCTCTCTTTTAGATACTGCTGTCTGTCTCTGGATCCTCCTCTCTCTCTCTCTCTTTTAGGAGGTGCTGTCTGTCTCTGGGTACTCCTCTCTCTCACTCTTTTAGGAGCTGCTGTCTGTCTCTGGGTCCTCCTCTCTCTCTCTCTTTTAGATGCTGCGGTCTGTCTCTGGGTCCTCCTCTCTCTCTCTGTTTTAGATACTGCTGTCTGTCTCTGGGTCCTCCTCTCTCTCTCTCTCTCTCTTTTAGATGCTGCTGTCTGTCTCTGGATCCTTCTCTCTCTCTCTCTCATTTTGATGCTGCTGTCTGTGTCTGGGTCCTCCTCTCTCTCTCTCTCTCTCTCTTTTAGATGCTGCTGTCTGTCTCTGGGTCCTCCTCTCTCTCTCTCTTTTAGATGCTGCTGTCTGTCTCTGGGTCCTCCTCTCTCTCTCTTTTAGATACAGCTGTCTGTCTCTGGGTCCTCCTCTCTCTCTCTCTCTCTCTTTTAGATACTGCTGTCTGTCTCTGGATCCTCCTCTCTCTTTTAGATACTGCTGTCTGTCTCTGGATCCTCCTCTCTCTCTCTATCTTTTAGGAGCTGCTGTCTGTCTCTGGGTCCTCCTCTCTCTCTCTCTCTCTTTTAGATGCTGCTGTCTGTCTCTGGGTCCTCCTCTTTCTCTCTCTTTTAGATGCTGCTGTCTGTCTCTGGATCCTCCTCTCTCTCTCTCTCTCTTTCTCTCTCTCTGAGATGCTGCTGTCTGTCTCTGGATCCTCCTCTCTCTCTCTCTCATTTTGATGCTGCTGTCTGTCTCTGGGTCCTCCTCTCTCTCTCTCTCCCTCTCTCTTTTAGATAATGCTGTCTGTCTCTGGATCCTCCTCTCTCTCTCTCTCTTTTAGATACTGCTGTCTGTCTCTGGATCCTCCTCTCTCTCTCTCTTTTAGGAGCTGCTGTCTGTCTCTGAATCCTCCTCTCTCTCTCTCTCTTTTAGGAGCTGCTGTCTGTCTCTGGGTCCTCCTCTCTCTCTCTCTCTTTTAGGAGCTGCTGTCTGTCTCTGGGTACTCCTCTCTCTCTCTCTCATTTTGATGCTGCTGTCTGTCTCTGGGTCCCCCTCTCTCTCTCTCTCTCTTTTAGGAGCTGCTGTCTGTCTCTGGGTCCTCGCTCTCTCTCATTTTGATGCTGCTGTCTGTCTCTGGGTCCTCCTCTCTCTCCCTCTATTAGATGCTGCTGTCAGTCTCTGGATCCTCCTCTCTCTCTCTCTCTCTTTTAGGAGCTGCTGTCTGTCTCTGGATCCTCCTCTCTCTCTCTCTTTTAGGAGCTGCTGTCTGTCTCTGGATCCTCCTCTCTCTCTCTCTCTTTTAGGAGCTGCTGTCTGTCTCTGGGTCCTCCTCTCTCTCTCTCTCTCTCTTTTAGATGCTGCTGTCTGTCTCTGGGTCCTCCTCGCTCTCTCTCATTTTGATGCTGCTGTCTGTCTCTGGATCCTCCTCTCTCTCTCTCTCTTTTAGGAGCTGCTGACTGTCTCTGGGTCCTCCTCTCTCTCTCTCCCTCTTTTAGATGCTGCTGTCTGTCTCTGGATCCTCCTCTCTCTCTCTCTTTTAGATGCTGCTGTCTGTCTCTGGATCCTCCTCTCTCTCTCTCTCTTTTAGGAACTGCTGTCTGTCTCTGGATCCTCCTCTCTCTCCCTCTTTTAGATGCTGCTGTCTGTCTCTGGATCCTCCTCTCTCTCTCTCTCATTTTGATGCTGCTGTCTGTCTCTGGGTCCTCCTCTCTCTCTCTCTCCCTCTCTCTTTTAGATAATGCTGTCTGTCTCTGGATCCTCCTCTCTCTCTCTCTCTTTTAGATACTGCTGTCTGTCTCTGGATCCTCCTCTCTCTCTCTCTTTTAGGAGCTGCTGTCTGTCTCTGAATCCTCCTCTCTCTCTCTCTCTTTTAGGAGCTGCTGTCTGTCTCTGGGTCCTCCTCTCTCTCTCTCTCTTTTAGGAGCTGCTGTCTGTCTCTGGGTACTCCTCTCTCTCTCTCTCATTTTGATGCTGCTGTCTGTCTCTGGGTCCCACTCTCTCTCTCTCTCTCTTTTAGGAGCTGCTGTCTGTCTCTGGGTCCTCGCTCTCTCTCATTTTGATGCTGCTGTCTGTCTCTGGGTCCTCCTCTCTCTCCCTCTATTAGATGCTGCTGTCAGTCTCTGGATCCTCCTCTCTCTCTCTCTCTCTTTTAGGAGCTGCTGTCTGTCTCTGGATCCTCCTCTCTCTCTCTCTTTTAGGAGCTGCTGTCTGTCTCTGGATCCTCCTCTCTCTCTCTCTCTTTTAGGAGCTGCTGTCTGTCTCTGGGTCCTCCTCTCTCTCTCTCTCTCTCTTTTAGATGCTGCTGTCTGTCTCTGGGTCCTCCTCGCTCTCTCTCATTTTGATGCTGCTGTCTGTCTCTGGATCCTCCTCTCTCTCTCTCTCTTTTAGGAGCTGCTGACTGTCTCTGGGTCCTCCTCTCTCTCTCTCCCTCTTTTAGATGCTGCTGTCTGTCTCTGGATCCTCCTCTCTCTCTCTCTTTTAGATGCTGCTGTCTGTCTCTGGATCCTCCTCTCTCTCTCTCTCTTTTAGGAACTGCTGTCTGTCTCTGGATCCTCCTCTCTCTCCCTCTTTTAGATGCTGCTGTCTGTCTCTGGATCCTCCTCTCTCTCCCTCTTTTAGATGCTGCTGTCTGTCTCTGGATCCTCCTCTCTCTCTCTCTTTTAGATGCTGCTGTCTGTCTCTGGATCCTCCTCTCTCTCTCTCTTTTAGGAGCTGCTGTCTGTCTCTGGATCCTCCTCTCTCTCCCTCTTTTAGATGCTGCTGTCTGTCTCTGGATCCTCCTCTCTCTCTCTCTCTCTCTCTCTTTTAGATGCTGCTGTCTGTCTCTGGATCCTCCTCTCTCTCTCTCTCTTTTAGGAGCTGCTGTCTGTCTCTGGATCCTCCTCTCTCTCTCTCTCTCTCTCTTTTCGGAGCTGCTGTCAGTCTCTGGATCCTCCTCTCTCTCTCTGTTTTAGATGCTGCTGTCTGTCTCTGGGTCCTCCTCTCTCTCTCTCTCTTTTAGGAGCTGCTGTCAGTCTCTGGATCCTCCTCTCTCTCTCTCTTTTAGATGCTGCTGTCAGTCTCTGGATCCTCCTCTCTCTCTCTCTCTCTCTCTTTCAGGAGCTGCTTTCGGTCTCTGGGTCCTCCTCTCTCTCTCCCTCTTTTAGATGCTGCTGTCAGTCTCTGGATCCTCCTCTCTCTCTCTCTTTTAGATGCTGCTGTCTGTCTCTGGGTCCTCCTCTCTCTCTCTCTCTTTTAGGAGCTGCTGTCAGTCTCTGGATCCTCCTCTCTCTCACTCTTTTAGGAGCTGCTGTCTGTCTCTAGGTCCTCCTCTCTCTCACTCTTTTAGGAGCTGCTGTCAGTCTCTGGATCCTCCTCTCTCTCTCTCTCTTTTTGGAGCTGCTGTCTGTCTCTGGATCCTCCTCTCTCTCTCTCTCTCTCTCTTTTAGATGCTGCTGTCTGTCTCTGGGTCCTCCTCTCTCTCTCTCTTTTAGGAGCTACTGTCTGTCTCTGGATCCTCCTCTCTCTCACTCTTTTAGATGCTGCTGTCTGTCTCTGGATCCTCCTCTCTCTCTCTCTCTTTTAGATGCTGCTGTTTGTCTCTGGGTCCTCCTCTCTCTCTCTCTCTCTTTTAGATGCTGCTGTCTGTCTCTGGGTCCTCCTCTCTCTCTCTCTCTTTTAGATGCTGCTGTCTGTCTCTAGGTCCTCCTCTCTCTCACTCTTTTAGGAGCAGCTGTCTGTCTCTGGATCCTCCTCTCTCTCTCTCTTTTAGATGCTGCTCTCTGTCTCTGGGTCCTCCTCTCTCTCTCTCTCTTTTAGATACTGCTGTCTGTCTCTGGGTCCTCCTCTCTCTCTCTCTCTCTCTCTCTCTTTTAGGAGCTGCTGTCTGTCTCTGGGTCCTCCTCTCTCTCTCTCTCTTTTAGGAGCTGCTGTCTGTCTCTGGGTCCTCCTCTCTCTCTCTCTCTTTTAGGAGCTGCTGTCTGTCTCTGGGTCCTCCTCTCTCTCTCTCTCTTTTAGGAGCTGCTGTCTGTCTCTGGGTCCTCCTCTCTCTCTCTCTCTTTTAGATGCTGCTGTCTGTCTCTGGATCCTCCTCTCTCTCTCTCTCATTTTGATGCTGCTGTCTGTCTCTGGGTCCTCCTCTCTCTCTCTCTCTCTCTCTTTTAGGAGCTGCTGTCTGTCTCTGGGTCCTCCTCTCTCTCTCTCTCTTTTAGATGCTGCTCTCTGTCTCTGGCTCCTCCTCTCTCTCTCTCTCTCTTTTAGGAGCTGCTGTCTGTCTCTGGATCCTCCTCTCTCTCTCTCTCTTTTAGGAGCTGCTGTCTGTCTCTGGATCCTCCTCTCTCTCTCTCTCTTTTAGGGGCTGCTGTCTGTCTCTGGGTCCTCCTCTCTCTCTCTCTCTTTTAGGAGCTGCTGTCTGTCTCTGGGTACTCCTCTCTCTCTCTCTCATTTTGATGCTGCTGTCTGTCTCTGGGTCCTCCTCTCTCTCTCTCTCTCTTTTAGGAGCTGCTGTCTGTCTCTGGGTCCTCGCTCTCTCTCATTTTGATGCTGCTGTCTGTCTCTGGGTCCTCCTCTCTCTCCCTCTATTAGATGCTGCTGTCAGTCTCTGGATCCTCCTCTCTCTCTCTCTCTCTTTTAGGAGCTGCTGTCTGTCTCTGGATCCTCCTCTCTCTCTCTCTTTTAGGAGCTGCTGTCTGTCTCTGGATCCTCCTCTCTCTCTCTCTCTTTTAGGAGCTGCTGTCTGTCTCTGGGTCCTCCTCTCTCTCTCTCTCTTTTAGATGCTGCTGTCTGTCTCTGGGTCCTCCTCGCTCTCTCTCATTTTGATGCTGCTGTCTGTCTCTGGATCCTCCTCTCTCTCTCTCTCTTTTAGGAGCTGCTGACTGTCTCTGGGTCCTCCTCTCTCTCTCTCTCTTTTTGATGCTGCTGTCTGTCTCTGGGTCCTCCTCTCTCTCTCTCCCTCTTTTAGATGCTGCTGTCTGTCTCTGGATCCTCCTCTCTCTCTCTCTTTTAGATGCTGCTGTCTGTCTCTGGATCCTCCTCTCTCTCTCTCTCTTTTAGGAGCTGCTGTCAGTCTCTGGATCATCCTCTCTCTCCCTCTTTTAGATGCTGCTGTCTGTCTCTGGATCCTCCTCTCTCTCTCTCTTTTAGATGCTGCTGTCTGTCTCTGGATCCTCCTCTCTCTCTCTCTCTCTCTTTTAGGAGCTGCTGTCTGTCTCTGGATCCTCCTCTCTCTCTCTCTCTCTCTCTTTTAGATGCTGCTGTCTGTCTCTGGGACGTCCCCTCTCTCTCTCTTTTAGGAGCTGCTGTCTGTCTCTGGGTCGTCCTCGCTCTCTCTCTTTTAGATGCTGCTGTCTGTCTCTGGATCCTCCTCTCTCTCTCTCTCTCTCTCTTTCAGGAGCTGCTGTCTGTCTCTGGGTCCTCCTCTCTCTCTCCCTCTTTTAGATGCTGCTGTCAGTCTCTGGATCCTTCTCTCTCTCTCTCTCTTTTAGGAGCTGGTGTCTGTCTCTGGATCCTCCTCTCTCTCTCTCTCTCTCTTTTAGGAGCTGCTGTCTGTCTCTGGGTCGTCCCCTCTCTCTCTCTTTTAGGAGCTGCTGTCTGTCTCTGGGTCGTCCTCTCTCTCTCTCTTTCAGGAGCTGCTGTCTGTCTCTGGGTCCTCCTCTCTCTCTCCCTCTTTTAGATGCTGCTGTCAGTCTCTGGATCCTCCTCTCTCTCTCTCTCTTTTAGGAGCTGCTGTCAGTCTCTGGATCCTCCTCTCTCTCACTCTTTTAGGAGCTGCTGTCTGTCTCTAGGTCCTCCTCTCTCTCTCTCTCTTTTAGGAGCTGCTGTCAGTCTCTGGATCCTCCTCTCTCTCACTCTTTTAGGAGCTGCTGTCTATCTCTGGATCCTCCTCTCTCTCTCTCTCTCTTTTTGGAGCTGCTGTCTGTCTCTGGATCCTCCTCTCTCTCTCTCTCTCTCTCTTTTAGATGCTGCTGTCTGTCTCTGGGTCCTCCTCTCTCTCTCTCTTTTAGGAGCTACTGTCGGTCTCTGGATCCTCCTCTCTCTCTCTTTTAGATGCTGCTGTCTGTCTGTGGGTCCTCCTCTCTCTCTCTCTCTTTTAGGAGCTGCTTTCGGTCTCTGGGTCCTCCTCTCTCTCTCTCACTCTTTTAGATGCTGCTGTCTGTCTCTGGATCCTCCTCTCTCTCTCTCTCTTTTAGATGCTGCTGTCTGTCTCTGGGTCCTCTCTCTTTTAGATGCTGCTGTCTGTCTCTGGGTCCTCCTCTCTCTCTCTCTTTTAGATGCTGCTGTCTGTCTCTAGGTCCTCCTCTCTCTCACTCTTTTAGGAGCTGCTGTCTGTCTCTGGATCCTCCTCTCTCTCTCTCTCTTTTAGATGCTGCTCTCTGTCTCTGGGTCCTCCTCTCTCTCTCTCTCTTTTAGATACTGCTGTCTGTCTCTGGGTCCTCCTCTCTCTCTCTCTCTCTCTCTCTCTCTTTTAGGAGCTGCTGTCTGTCTCTGGGTCCTCCTCTCTCTCTCTCTCTTTTAGGAGCTGCTGTCTGTCTCTGGGTCCTCCTCTCTCTCTCTCTCTTTTAGGAGCTGCTGTCTGTCTCTGGGTCCTCCTCTCTCTCTCTCTCTCTCTCTCTCTTTTAGATTCTGCTGTCTGTCTCTGGGTCCTCCTCTCTCTCTCTCTTTTAGATGCTGCTCTCTGTCTCTGGATCCTCCTCTCTCTCTCTCTCTCTTTTAGATGCTGCTGTCTGTCTCCGGATCCTCCTCTCTCTCTCTCTCATTTTGATGCTGCTGTCTGTCTCTGGGTCCTCCTCTCTCTCTCTCTCTCTCTCTCTTTTAGGAGCTGCTGTCTGTCTCTGGGTCCTCCTCTCTCTCTCTCTCTCTTTTAGGAGCTGGTGTCTGTCTCTGGATCCTCCTCTCTCTCTCTCTCTTTTAGGAGCTGCTGTCTGTCTCTGGATCCTCCTCTCTCTCTCTCTCTTTTAGGAGCTGCTGTCTGTCTCTGGGTCCTCGCTCTCTCTCTCTCTTTTAGGAGCTGCTGTCTGTCTCTGGGTACTCCTCTCTCTCTCTCTCATTTTGATGCTGCTGTCTGTCTCTGGGTCCTCCTCTCTCTCTCTCTCTCTTTTAGGAGCTGCTGTCTGTCTCTGGGTCCTCGCTCTCTCTCATTTTGATGCTGCTGTCTGTCTCTGGGTCCTCCTCTCTCTCCCTCTATTAGATGCTGCTGTCAGTCTCTGGATCCTCCTCTCTCTCTCTCTCTCTTTTAGGAGCTGCTGTCTGTCTCTGGATCCTCCTCTCTCTCTCTCTTTTAGGAGCTGCTGTCTGTCTCTGGATCCTCCTCTCTCTCTCTCTCTTTTAGGAGCTGCTGTCTGTCTCTGGGTCCTCCTCTCTCTCTCTCTCTCTTTTTGATGCTGCTGTCTGTCTCTGGATCCTCCTCTCTCTCTCTCTCTCTTTTAGGAGCTGCTGTCTGTCTCTGGATCTTCCTCTCTCTCTCTCTTTTAGGAGCTGCTGTCTGTCTCTGGATCCTCCTCTCTCTCTCTCTCTTTTAGGAGCTGCTGACTGTCTCTGGGTCCTCCTCTCTCTCTCTCTCTTTTTGATGCTGCTGTCTGTCTCTGGGTCCTCCTCTCTCTCTCTCCCTCTTTTAGATGCTGCTGTCTGTCTCTGGATCCTCCTCTCTCTCTCTCTTTTAGATGCTGCTGTCTGTCTCTGGGTCGTCCCCTCTCTCACTCTTTTAGGAGCTGCTGTCTGTCTCTGGGTCGTCCTCTCTCTCTCTCTTTTAGATGCTGCTGTCTGTCTCTGGATCCTCCTCTCTCTCTCTCTCTCTCTTTTAGGAGCTGCTGTCTGTCTCTGGATCCTCCTCTCTCTCTCTCTCTCTCTCTTTTAGATGCTGCTGTCTGTCTCTGGATCCTCCTCTCTCTCTCTCTCTCTCTTTTAGGAGCTGCTGTCTGTCTCTGGATCCTCCTCTCTCTCTCTCTCTCTCTCTTTTAGGAGCTGCTGTCTGTCTCTGGGTCGTCAACTCTCTCTCTCTTTTAGGAGCTGCTGTCTGTCTCTGGGTCGTCCTCTCTCTCTCTCTTTTAGATGCTGCTGTCTGTCTCTGGATCCTCCTCTCTCTCTCTCCCTCTTTTTGATGCTGCTGTCAGTCTCTGGATCCTCCTCTCTCTCTCTCTCTTTTAGGAGCTGCTGTCTGTCTCTGGGTCCTCCTCTCTCTCACTCTTTTAGATGCTGCTGTCTGTCTCTGGATCCTCCTCTCTCTCCCTCTTTTAGATGCTGCTGTCAGTCTCTGGATCCTCCTCTCTCTCTCTCTCTCTTTTAGGAGCTGCTGTCTGTCTCTGGATCCTCCTCTCTCTCTCTCTTTTAGATGCTGCTGTCTGTCTCTGGGTCCTCCTCTCTCTCTCTCTTTTAGGAGCTACTGTCTGTCTCTGGATCCTCCTCTCCCTCTCTCTCTTTTAGGAGCTGCTTTCGGTCTCTGGGTCCTCCTCTCTCTCTCTCTCTCTTTTAGATGCTGCTGTCTGTCTCTGGATCCTCCTCTCTCTCTCTCTCTTTTAGGAGCTGCTGTCTGTCTCTGGGTCCTCCTCTCTCTCTCCCTCTTTTAGATGCTGCTGTCTGTCTCTAGGTCCTCCTCTCTCTCACTCTTTTAGGAGCTGCTGTCTGTCTCTGGATCCTCCTCTCTCTCTCTCTTTTAGATGCTGCTGTTTGTCTCAGGGTCCTCTCTCTTTTAGATGCTGCTGTCTGTCTCTGGGTCCTCCTCTCTCTCTCTCTCTCTTTTAGATGCTGTTGTCTGTCTCTGGATCCTCCTCTCTCTCTCTCTCTTTTAGGAGCTGCTGTCTGTCTCTAGGTCCTCCTCTCTCTCACTCTTTTAGGAGCTGCTGTCTGTCTCTGGATCCTCCTCTCTCTCTCTCTTTTAGATGCTGCTGTTGGTCTCTGGATCCTCCTCTCTCTCTCTCTTTTAGGTGCTGCTTTCGGCCTCTGGGTCCTCCTCTCTCTCTCTGTCTCTTTTAGGAGCTGCTGTTGGTCTCTGGATCCTCCTCTCTCTCTCTCTCTTTTAGGAGCTGCTGTCTGTCTCTAGGTCCTCCTCTCTCTCACTCTTTTAGGAGCTGCTGTCTGTCTCTGGATCCTCCTCTCTCTCTCTCTTTTAGATGCTGCTGTTGGTCTCTGGATCCTCCTCTCTCTCTCTCTTTTAGGTGCTGCTTTCGGCCTCTGGGTCCTCCTCTCTCTCTCTGTCTCTTTTAGATGCTGCTGTTGGTCTCTGGATCCTCCTCTCTCTCTCTCTTTTAGGTGCTGCTTTCGGCCTCTGGGTCCTCCTCTCTCTCTCTGTCTCTTTTAGGAGCTGCTGTTGGTCTCTGGATCCTCCTCTCTCTCTCCCTTTTAGGTGCTGCTTTCGGTCTCTGGGTCCTCCTCTCTCTCTCTCTCTCTCTTTTAGAAGCTGCTGTCTGTCTCTGGGTCCTCCTCTCTCTCTCTCTTTTAGGTGCTGCTTTCGGCCTCTGGGTCCTCCTCTCTCTCTCTCTCTCTTTTAGAAGCTGCTGTCTATTTCTGCTTTATCTCTCCCATTCTTTTTTTCCCATTTCCCTATATCCTGTTTACTGACAAGCTATATTCTTTAACATCTTCAAAACGATAATTTCACAGCATAATGATCATCATAACGCACCTCCATTCCTGATTCTTCTGAATGTCAATCGGAATAGGGTCAGTCTTAGGCGATAAGGAGCAGGCTGTCTATGGTTGGAAAATGTCCAGGAGAACGATGATTATCTTGTTTTGATGCGGGATACTTCTGACTGAAACATATTAAACACCAAAATAAGAATGCTTCTTTTCATCCCAATTCTGCTCCTTCCCTATCCCCCTTACTGGGGGTGTCTTATCAACGCCCTCTGATCTCCAATAGCCATTATAGACGGGGAGACTATTTGATTCTGGGCATCTCTACACCCGAGTGTGATCAGGGATCCTTCAATCTTAATAACAAATTGTGACTCGTCAGAATCACTTGAGTACAACTCAGTTTGGTGAGAAGAGGGAAAGTCGCCTGTTGTTTGTATTTGTGTTTAATTTCTTTTTTAAAAAAATGTTTATTCAAATTTTTCCAACAACATTTTTTAACAAACAAACCCCCCCCATAACGAAAAGAAAAAAGAACACAAACCCCACAATCAAAAATAATAAACTACTTATACATTGGGTTTCTCCCGCATATATTAACCCCCCCATATGATATTCAAAAGTACCCTTGGGGAAACACCCCCCCCACCCGCCCGCCCAAATACCCCCCCGATAGAGACACCCCCCCTCTCCCACCCCCTTCCCCCCCTCCCCCCCCGGCGCGCCCCCCCCCCCCCCCCACCCCGGGTTGCTGCTGCTGCTGACCTCCTCATAGCGCTCCGCGAGATAGTCCAGGAACGGTTGCCACTGCCTGAAGAACCCCTGCACAGACCCTCGTAAGGCAAACTTTATCCTCTCCAGCTTAATGAACTCTGCCATGTCATTTATCCAGGCTTCCACACTGGGGGGCTTTGCGTCTTTCCATAATAGCAAGATCCTCCGCCGGGCTACCAGGGACGCAAAGGCCAGAATACCGGCCTCTTTCGCCTCCTGCACTCCTGGTTCGTCCGTTACCCCAAATAATGCCAATCCCCAGCTCGGCTTGACCTGCACTTTCACCACCTTGGACATAGTCCTCGCAAAACCCCTCCAGAACCCATCCAGCGCCGGGCACGGCCAGAACATGTGGACGTGATTCGCCGGGCTCCCCGAGCACCTCCCACACCTGTCCTCCATCCCAAAGAACCTACTCAACCTCGCCCCTGTCATATGCGCTCTGTGAGTAACCTTAAATTGTATTAGGCTGAGCCTGGCGCAAGAGGAAGAGGAGTTAACCCTACTCAGGACATCAGCCCACAGACCCTCATCTATCTCCTCCCCCAGCTCCTCCTCCCACTTGCCCTTTAGCTCCTCTACCGAAACCTCCTCCTCTTCTTTCATCTCTTGATAGATCGCCGAAACCTTGCCTTCTCCGACCCATACACCCGAAATCACCCTGTCCTGAATCTTCTGTGCCGGGAGTAACGGGAATTCCCTCACCTGCCACCTCACAAACGCCCTCACTTGCATATACCTGAACACATTTCCCGGGGGTAACCCAAACTTCTCCTCCAGCGCCCCTAGGCTCGCAAACGTCCCATCTATAAACAGGTCCCCCATTCTTCTGATCCCTGCCCGATGCCAGCTCCGAAACCCCCCATCCATCCTTCCCGGGACGAACCGATGGTTCTCCCGAATCGGGGACCAAACCGAGGCTCCCATTTCGCCCCTATGCCGTCTCCACTGCCCCCAGATCTTCAACATTGCCGCCACCACCGGACTCGTGGTGTACCTTGTCGGCGAGAGCGGCAGCGGTGCCGTCACCAGTGCCCTCAGGCTCGTGCCCCTGCAGGACGCCATCTCCAACCTCTTCCACGCCGTCCCCTCTCCCTCTATTACCCACTTACGGATCATCGCCACATTGGCTGCCCAATAGTAGCCGCACAGATTCGGCAGCACCAGCCCTCCCAGTCCCTGCTACGCTCCAGAAACACCCTCTTTACCCTCGGGGTCTTATTTGCCCACACGAAACCAATGATGCTCCTACCTACCCATTTAAAAAAGGCCTTGGTAATCATAATGGGAAGGCAGTGGAACACAAAGAGAAACCTCGGGAGGACCATCATTTTAACCGACTGTACCCTGCCCGCTAGTGAGAGTGACAGCATGTCCCATCTTTTGAAATCCTCCTCCATCTGCTCCACCAACCGCGTCAAATTGAGTTTGTGCAGGGCCCCCCAGTTCCCAGCCACCTGGATCCCCAAGTACCGAAAGTTAATTTCCGCCCTCACAGTCCTCAATTCTCGTAGCCAGCACTTTTGCCAGCAACTTAGCATCCACATTGAGGAGCGAGATCGGTCTATACGACCCACATTGCAGTGGGTCCTTCTCCCGCTTCAGAATCAGCGAGATCAGCGCCCCGGACATTTGAGAATAAGCCTTATGGACATGTGAGAAGAATGAAAATTCCCGAGCCCCCGGCCTTGCAAATCTCCAAGGGTCCACCCCTCCCATTTGGTCCATAAATCCCCTCAACACTCTAGCTGCCGCCAGCTTCCTACCCGTCCTGGACCTGGAGCGATCCAGTGCCGGATCCAACACCGTGTTAAAGTCTCCCCCCATTATCAGGCCCCCCACTTCCAAGTCTGGGATCCGACCCAACATACGCCGCATAAAACCCGCATCGTCCCAGTTCGGGGCATACACATTGACCAGTGCCACCCTCTCTCCCTGCAACTTACCACTTACCATTATGTACCTACCGCCATTATCTGCCACAATGCTCGACGCCTCGAATGACACCTTCTTTCCCACCAAGATCGCCACCCCTCGATTTTTGGCATCTAGCCCCGAGTGAAACACCTGACCTACCCACCCTTTCCTCAGTCTTACCTGGTCTGCCATCTTCAGGTGTGTCTCCTGAAGCATAACCACATCTGCCTTGAGCCCCTTCAGGTGCGCGAACACGCGGGCCCGCTTAACCGGCCCATTCAGTCCCCTTACATTCCAGGTTATCAGCCGGATTAGGGGGCTACCCGCCCCCCTCCCCCGCCGACTAGCCATGACCCTTCCTCGGCCAGCCACGCGCCCGCACCCCACGCCCGGCCCGTTCCCCACAGCGGCATACCCCCGTCTTGACCCACCCCACTCGCTCCAGCTCCTCCTTGATCTTAGCAGCAGCAACTCGATTCCCCCCCCCACCCCCCACCCCCCGGCTCGGACCCATCCTAGCTGGTTTACTCCCCCATTGCACTTCCGCAAGTCAGCTGACTCCTGCTGACCCCGGCCGCTCCCGCCTCCCCTTCGACTCCTCCCATTGTGTGGCACACCCTCCTCTCCCGCTCCCCATTCACAGGCTCTCCCCCTTCCCCCTCCGTTCTAAGTGCGGGAAACAATCCTCGCCTCCCCGCCCCGGTCCCGCCGCCCCCAGTCTTCGGCGCGGGAAAACAATCCCGCGCTCTCCACCTACCAGGCCCCGCCACCAACCAAAACCCGCCCCATCCACCCTCCCCAACCCGAAAGAGAAAAACACAGAGAAAAAGAAACCCAAAACAATGCAAAGTTTTGGGTTCATTAGTTTTGGGAGATAGTGGTGGCGATGGACGCTGAGAAAGCCTTCGATAGGGTAGAGTGGGGGTACCTGAAGAGGTTCGGGTTTGGGGAGGGGTTTGTCAGGTGGGTTAGGCTGTTGTACGAGGTCCCGATGGCGAGTGTGGCCACAAATAGGAGGAGGTCCGAGTACTTTCAGTTGCACCGAGGGACGAGACAGGGGTGTCCCCTGTCCCCCCTGCTCTTCGCACTGGCGATTGAACCCCTGGCTATGGCACTGAGAGAGTCGAGGAACTGGAGGGGGTTGGTGCGGGGTGGGGAGGAGCATAGTGTGTCGCTCTATGCGGACGACCTGCTGCTGTATGTGGCGGACCCGGTGGGAGGAATGCCGGAGGTAATGAGGATCCTTAGGGAATTCAGGGACTTTTCGGGGTACAAGCTCAATATGGGGAAGAGTGAGCTATTCATAGTTCATCCAGGGGACCAGGAGAGGGGGATTGGCGAGCTCCCACTAAAAAGGGCGGAGATGAGTTTCAGATATTTGGGGGTCCAGGTGGCCAGGAGCAGGGGGGCCCTGCATAGGCTTAACTTTACAAGGCTGGTGGAGCAAATGGAGGAGGAGTTCAAGAGGTGGGACGTGTTGCCGCTGTCCTTGGCGGGTAGGGTGCAGTCAATCAAAATGACGGTGCTCCCAAGGTTTTTGTTCCTGTTCCAGTGCCTCCCCGTGTTTATCCCGAAGGCTTTTTTCAGGCGGGTTAACAGGAGTATAATGGGGTTTGTGTGGGCACGAGGGACTCCGAGGGTGAGAAGGGTGTTCCTGGAGCGGAGTAGAGATAGGGGGGGACTGGTGCTGCCCAACCTCTGCGGGTACTACTGGGCCGCCAATGCGACGATGGTGCGCAAGTGGGTGATGGAGATGGAGGGGGCTGCATGGAAGAGGCTGGAGACGGCGTCCTGTGTGGGTACGAGTCTGGGGGCGCTGGCAACGGCACCGCTGCCGCTCCCTCCGAGGAGGTATACCACGAGCCCGGTGGTGGTGGCGGCCCTCAAAATTTGGGGGCAGTGGAGGCGGCATAGGGGGGAAGTTAGGGCCTTGGCGTGGACCCCATTACGGGGGAACCACCGGTTCGCCCCAGGAAGAACAGGTGGAGGGTTTTCGGGGTGGCACAGGGCAGGCATACAAAAGTTGGGGGACCTGTTTGTGGACGGGAAGTTCGCGAGCTTGGGTGAGCTGGAGGAGAAGTACGGGCTCCCCCCGGGGAACACCTTCAGGTACTTACAGGTAAGGGCGATTGCCAGACGGCAGGTGGTGGAATTCCCACGGCTACTGCCACACACAGTACAGGACAGGGTGTTCTCGGGGGGATGGGTGGGAGTGGGGAAGATCTCGGAAACTTACCAGGTGATGCAGGAGGAGGAGGCCTCGGTGGTGGAGTTGAAAGGTAAGTGGGAGGAGGAGTTGGGAGAGGAGATCGAAGATGGGACGTGGGCAGATGCCCTAGGGAGGGTGAATTCTTCCTCTTCGTGCGCGAGGCTCAGCCTCATACAGTTTAAGGTGCTGCACAGGGCACACATGACCGGGACAAGGATGAGCCGGTTCTTTGGGGGTGAGGACAGGTGTGTTAGGTGCTCAGGGAGCCCAGCAAATCACACCCATATGTTCTGGGCATGCCCAGCGCTGGAGGAATTTTGGAAGGGCGTAGCGAGGACGGTGTCGAGGGTGGTAGGATCCAGGGTCAAACCGGGCTGGGGGCTCGCAATATTTGGGGTGGCAGAGGAGCCGGGGGTGCAGGAGGGGAAAGAGGCCGGAATTCTGGCCTTTGCGTCCCTGGTAGCCCGGCGAAGGATTCTCCTTCAGTGGAAAGATACGAGGCCCCAAGCGTGGAATCCTGGATCAGTGATATGGCAGGGTTCATTAAATTGGAGAGGGTGAAATTCGCCTTGAGAGGGTCGGTACAAGGGTTCTTTAGGCAGTGGCAACCGTTCTTAGACTTTCTGGCAGGACGCTAGACATTGGTCAATGGCAGCAGCAGCTCGGGGGGGGGGGGGGGGGGGGGTTTACTTTATTTTTGTTTATGTTATTTACACTGGAGGGTCTGAGGGGGTGTATATACCTGTTGTCTTAAGTCGGGGTGTTAATGTTAATTTATTATTTAGGTACGGGGGGGGAGGGGTTTGAGGGGTTGCTTTTTAGATTGTGTTTTGTACTTAACCCTGTTGGGTTCTTTTTTCTTTCTCATTTTGTTAATGATATTTTATGAAAACCTTTAATAAAAATTATTGTTTTTAAAAAATATCTGCCCCACCAGCCTCTCCCTCTTCCTGCCCTCTCTCTTCTCCCTGTGGGCCCTAATGGAGATTAACTCTCCCCTGACCACCGCCTTCAACACCTCCCAGACTACACCCACCTGCACCTCCCCGTTGCCATTGGCCTCCAAGTATCTTTCAATGCACCCCCGCACCCTCCCGCACACCTCCTCATCCGCCAGTAATCCCACATCAAGACGCCACAGCGGGCGCTGGTCCCTCTCCTCTCCTAACTCCAGCTCTACCCAGTGCGGGGCGTGGTCTGAGATGGCTATGGCCGAATACTCCGTTCCTTCCATTTTCGGGATTAGCGCCCTACTCAAAACAAAAAAATCTATCCGGGAGTAGGCTCTATGTACATGGGAAAAGAATGAGAATTCCCTTGGCAGGGGCCTAGCAAACCTCCATGGATCCACTCCCCCCATCTGTTCCATAAACCCCCTCAGCACCTTGGCCGCAGCCGGCCTCTTCCCCGTCTTGGATCTGGAGCGATCTAATGCTGGATCCAGCACCGTGTTGAAATCCCCCCCCATTATCAAGCTTCCTGCCTCCAGGTCCGGAATCCGACCCAGCATGCGCTTCATAAATCCCGCATCATCCCAGTTCGGGGCGTATACGTTCACCAGTACCACCCGCGCCCCCTGCAACCTACCGCTCACCATCACGTATCGACCTCCATTATCCACGACAATATTCTTGGCCTCAAACGACACCCACTTCCCCACCAGTATTGCAACCCCTCTGTTCTTCACATCCAGCCCCAAATGGAATACCTGTCCTACCCATTCCTTTCTCAGCCTAACCTGATCTGCCACCTTCAAATGTGTCTCCTGAAGCATGACCACGTCTGCCTTCAGTCCCTTTAAGTGCGCGAACACTCGGGCCCTCTTAACCGGCCCATTCAGGCCCCTCACATTCCCAAGTTATCAGCCGGATTGGGGGGCTTCTCCCCCCCCCCCCCCCCCCCCCCCCCCCCCCCCCCGCCAACTAGCCATCTCCTTTTCTAGGCCAGTCACGTGCCAGCGCCTCCCGCACCCTCCAGTCCCCCAGACGGCGGACCCCCGCCCCGACCACCTCTCCTATTTCCAGTTCCCCATTGGACAATGCAGCAGCAACCCTATACCCCCCCTCTACCCCCCCTCCCCCCCGCTAGATCCATATCTAGCTCTTTTGCTCCCCCCATAACACTCCCGTAAGTCAGCTGACTCCTGCTGACCCCGGCCTCTCCCGCCTTCCCATCGACCCCCCCAGTGTGGGAATCCCCCCTCCCCCTCCTCCCTAGCAGTCAGTGTGCGCTCATCCGACCCCCACCTCCGTCCTTCCCTAGCGCGGGAAAAAGCCCGTGCTTTCCTGAGCCGGCCCCGCCCCCTCTGGCGCCGCTCCTGTTGCGGCCTTATCTCAATTCCCCCATCCCCGGGCCTCCCCTCCCTCCAGCACCGGCACCCACACTCTCCCACAGTCGCCCCATCAAATCCCTTCACCCATCCCCATCCAGCACCCAACCAAGGGAACATTCCCTACACGTAGTTAAAACCATATATACAGCAGACATCCCCCCACAACCACAGACCCTCAATTTGCGTCCAACCTTTCAGTCTGTATAAAGCTCCAAGCCTCCTCTGGCATTTCGAAATAGTGGTGCCGATCTTGGAATGTGACCCACAATCGCGCTGGCTGCAGCATCCCGAACTTCACCCCCTTCCGATGGAGAACCGCCTTAGCCCGATTAAAGCCAGCTCTCTTCTTGGCCACCTCCGCCCTCCAGTCCTGGTAGATTCGGATCTCCGTGTTCTCCCACCTGCTGCTCCGCTCTTTCTTGGCCCATCTCAAGACACACTCTCTGTCCATAAAGCGGTGAAACCTCACCACTACAGCCCTTGGCGGCTCGTTGGCCTTGGGTCTCCTTGCCTGGACCCGATGAGCCGCCTCCAGCTCCAGGGGCCTCGGGAAGGCTCCCGCGTCCATCAGCGAATTGAGCATCGTGCTCACATATGCCCCGGTATTGGGCCCCTCAACTCCTTCAGGGAGACCGAATCCGAAGATTCTTCCTCCTCGACCTATTCTCCAGGTCCTCAAATCTTGCCGCCCACCTCTTGTGCAGCGCCTCGTGTGCCTCCACCTTCACCGCCAAGCCCAAGATCTCATCCTCGTTCTCCGAGGCTTTCTGCCGCACCTCCCGGATCGCCGCCCCTTGGGCCTTCTGGGTCTCCACAAGCTTCTCAATCGCCGCCTTCATTGGCGCCAGCATTTCTGTCTTCAGCTCCTCAAAGCAGCGTTTAAGAAACTCCTGCTGCTCCTGCGACCACTGCGCCCATGCTGCTTGGTCTCCACCCGCCGCCATCTTGCTTTTTCTCCCTCTCACTTTTCGCTGCTCCAAGATCTCTTTTTTCACCGCTCCACTCCTGGTCCAAGCCATATACTGTCGGGGCGACCTTGCTATCACCTTCCCACACTGGAAGCCATCGAACAAGTGCCGTTGCGACCCCTCTAGAGAGCCCTAAAGTCCGTTCCCAGCGGGAGCTGCCGAACGTGCGACCTATTCAGGCATGGCCGCAACCGGAAGTCTTTGTGTTTAATTTCTAACTACAAATACCAGGGCCTAAGTAGGGGATGGCAGATATCTACTGGCATCAGCCGACTTAATTAAAGAAACTGGCTTGAGCTGGCCTTTCTCTACCTGCAGTCAGCTGGTCTCTTTGTTCAGCACATAGATATTCAGGCATTAATAATAATAATCTTTATTATTGTCACAAGTAGGCTTACATTAACACTGCGATGACGTTACTGTAAAAAGCCCCTAGTCGCCACATTCCGGCGCCTGTTCAGGTACACGGAGGGAGAATTCAGAATGTCCAATTCACCGAACAGCATGTCTTTCGGGACTTGTGGGAGGAAACCGGAGCACCCGGAGGAAACCCACGCAGACACGGGGAGAACATGCAGACTCCGCACAGACAGTGACCCAAGCCGGGAAGCGAACCTGGGACCCTGGTTCTGTGAAGCAATAGTGCTAACCACTGTGCTGCCGTGCCGCCCATTCTAGGTGCAACCAGCACTGCATGCGACTTTGGACAGAGTGCGGAAGTTTGGTGAGAAGAGGAAGTTTGTTGAGGACTTTTACTTTTCTAATTTTTCACCCTGTACAATTTTGTTTCCACTGTATTCCAGGGGACGAGGCGAGATGTTGGTGGGTATCTGGTGAATATCTGGTAAGTGGTCAAGGCCAATTTTCTGAAGGTTTAATCACCCCTCATTCTTCTAATCGGGAGAGAGTATAGGCCTAAACTGCTCAATCTCTCCTCATACGACAAACCCCATATCTCTGGAATCAATCTAGTGAACCTCCTCTGAACTCATACATAATTTGCCTTCATAAAATCTCGCTGACTTTGATGGATAGCGCTATGACTTTATAAAATGTCCTGATATTACTTCCTTGATAATTGATTCCAACAATTTTCCAACAACAGATGTTAAACTAACTGCTCTGTAATTTCCCACATTCTGCCTCCCTTTTTGAATAAGGGGATTACATTAGCATTTTTCCAATCCACTGGAACCTTTCCTGTGTCCAGGGAATTTGGGAATATGATAACCAATCGATCCACTATCTCCACTGCCACTTCCTTTAACACCCTAGGATGTCGGCCATCAGGCCCTGGGGACTTGTCTGCCCTCAATCCCAAGGGTTTGTTGAGCACTGTTTCGCTATTGATGTTAATTGTTCTAAGTTACACCCTTTCTATTCCCTCTGAAATGCCCGTTCCTATAGGAATGGCACTAGTGTCCTCCACCATGAAAACTGAGGCAAAGTATTGATTTAGCATCGCTGCCATTTCTGTGTTCCCCACTCTTAACTCACCAGTTTCCTCTTCCAAGGGGTCAGCATTCACTTCAGTGACTCTCTTCCCTTTTATGTACTTGAAATGAAATGAAAATCGCTTATTGTCACAAGTAGGCTTCAAATGAAGTTACTGTGAAAAGCCCCTAGTCGCCACATTCCGGCACCTGTTCGGGGAGGCTGATACGGGAATTGGACCGTGCTGCTGGCCTGCCTTGAACTGCTTTCAAAGCCAGCAATTTGGCCCAGTGTGCTAAACCAGCCCTATAGAAGCGTTTGCTATCCTTTTTGATATCTGTGCTAGTTTTTTTGATAATTTACCTTGCCTCTTTTTATAACTTCTTTAGTATCCTTTTGTTTATGTTTGAAAGTTTCCCAATCTTCCAGCCTGCCACTGGCCTTTGCAATATGACATAATTTATTTGTCTTTATAATGTCCTTGACCTCCTTGTTTAGCCATGGATATCTTTTACCCCATTTCCCATCTTTCTCCCTCTGGTATATATTTTTGTTGTGAGGAATTGAGCATCTCCTTGAACAGCTGCCACTGGCTCCTCAGCTGTCCTACCTTTTAGTCTTCCTGCCCACTCTATACGGGCCAAATCTGTCCTCATGCCGATGTAATTTCCTTTGTTTAATTCCAGAACCCCCAAACTGAATCTTGAATTCGACCATACTGTGGTCACGGCTGCCCAGAGGATCCTTAACCAAGAGGTCATCAATTAATCTCTCCTCATTACACAATACCAAATTGAGAGTAGCCTCCTCCCTGGTTGGTTCCCCAACATACTGTTCCAGGAAACAATCTCGAATACATTCAATGAACTCTGACTCCAGGCTACCCATTGCCAATTTGATTCCTCCAGTCTATGTGCATATTAAAATCTCCCAGTATTATTGCCGTACCTTTCTCACAGGCCCCCAGTATTTCCTGGATTATACTGTGCCCCACTGTGGAACTACTGTTTGGGGACTTGTAGATTACTCTGACCAGGGACTTCTTCCCTTTGTCATTTCTTATTTCTATCCAGACTGATTCCACATCTTGGTCTCCAGTGCTGATGTCATTTCTCATTCCAGCGCTGACCCCTGTCCTCACCAGCAGGGCTGCACCACCTCCTTTTCCTTTCAGTCTATCTTTCCAAAATACTGTGTACCTGTGGTAGTACCAGGTATTGCGGTACCTGAGAGGTGGATGACCATTGGTTAGACCCAGGAGTCTACCATTGGCTGATGTACGTAGCTCCGCCCTGAGAGGCGGAGTATAAGAACCGGTGCCGTCCCAGCAGCCTTCACTTTCTGTATCAAAGCTGCTGGGGAAGAGTTCTAGCAGATTAAAGCCTTCAGTTATGAATCACTTTGCCTTGAGTGTAATTGATTGCGCATCAATTTAATCTGCTACAACTTCAGTTGGAAGGATGGATCTCCGAATCAAACCGGAGTGCCTTCACCTCAGCCTCCACGCGGACAACTCTGCTGCTATTTTAAAACATTGGCTGGTGTGCTTTAAGGGCTACCTCGACACGGCCGTAGGCACCCCCACAGAAGGACAAAAGATGCATCTCCTACGCTCACGGGTCAGCCCTGGAATCTACCCTCTTATCAAGGAGGCGGAGAATTATGCTGCCGTGATCGAGCTGCTAGAAGGACATTATATCCTCCCTGTGAACCAGGTCTACGCTCGTCACCTGCTGGCGACTAGGCGGCAAAGCCCCGAGGAAACGTTGGAAGATTTCTACCCGGTGCTGCTGGTGCTGGGCCGAAACTGGCGGGCAGCCACAGTTTCGGGGAGCGAGCACACGGAACTTTTGATCAGGGCTGCTTTCGTGGCAGGTATGAGCTCCCCCGATATCCGCCGAAGACTCCTAGAAAGGGACACTCTGGGACTTACTGAGGCACGGGCCCTGGCAGGGTTCATGGACATTGCCTATAAAAACGTGCAGTCCTTTGCGCCCGAATGCACGATGGCCTCCAGGGCTGCATGGCACCCCGCAGCGGCAGCCCCACAGGCCTTCCCCCTGACCCCGCAAGCCTGCGCGGCGAGACGGCCCACTAACGCCGACGGGCCCCGCTGTTTCTTCAGCGGGTAGGTGAATCATCCTCGCCCGCGCTGCCCGTCCCGCACCGCCACCTGCAAAGGGTGCGGCAAGAAGGGCCACTTTGCGGCAGTCTGCCAGGCCCGCGCCGTGGCCGCGGTCTCCAGCGACTATCGGCAACCCCCCCTTCAGGCCCCGACCGCGCAGCGCTCACCGCCACCCCCCTATCCTAAGGCCACGTGCGACCCGCGGGCGTGGCCATTTTGCCCCACGGACACCACGCTGGATGGGTGGGCGCCGCCATTTTGTCCCTCGCCGCCATCTTCTTCAACCACGGACACCATGTGCGACCCATGGGTGACGCCATCTTGGATGGGGCCCCAGGCCCCCAGCACAGCCGACTACACGCTGCCCGATCAGAACTCTCAATTACTTCAGCTGGCCTCGGTGACTCTGGACCAAAGTCGGCCCCGGACGCTTGCAACAGCTACAACGACGATCTCCATCAACGGCCACGAGACGTCGTGCTTGATTGACTCTGGAAGCACGGAAAGCTTTGTTCACCCCGACACAGTAAGGCGCTGTTCTCTTGTCACCCATCCCGTCAAACAAAGGATCTCCCTGGCCTCCGGGTCACACTCGGTGGAGATACAGGGGTTCTGCCTAGAGAACCTCACTGTCCAAGGCAGGAAATTCAACAAGTTCCGCCTGTACGTCCTGCCGCACCTCTGCGCGGCTACCCTCCTGGGGCTGGATTTCCAATGCCATCTGCAAAGCCTGACTTTTAAATTCGGTGGCCCTATACCCTCCCCTTACTATCTGCGGCCTCGCGACCCTCAAGGTCAACCCGCCTTCCCTGTTTGCGAACCTCACCCCGGATTGCAAACCCGTCGCCACCAGGAGCAGGCGGTACAGTGCCCAGGACCGGACCTTTATCAGGTCGGAGGTCCAAAGGCTGCTGAGGGAAGGGGTCATCGAAGCGAGCAACAGTCCCTGGAGGGCTCAAGTAGTGGTGGTAAAGACCGGGGAGAAATATAGGATGGTCATTGACTACAGTCAGACCATCAACAGGTTTACGCAGCTGGATGCGTACCCTCTCCCCCGTATAGCCGACCTGGTAAACAGGATCGCGCAATACAAGGTCTTCTCCACGGTGGATATCAAGTCTGCCTACCACCAGCTACCCCTCCGTAATAGTGACCACAACTACACTGCCTTCGAAGCAGAGGGGCGGCTTTTTCACTTTTTACGAGTTCCCTTCGGTGTCACGAACGGGGTCTCGGTCTTCCAGCGAGAGATGGACTAAATGGTTGACCCCGTTGCTTACACGCAACGTTCACGTACCTGGATAACGTCACCATCTGCGGCCACGACCAGCAGGACAACAACACCAACCTCCGCAAATTCCTCCAGACCGCGAAAATCCTTAATCTGACATACAATAAGGATAAATGCGTGTTTCCCGTAACAGCCTCCCCGAACAGGCGCCCGAATGTGGCGACTAGGGGCTTTACAGTAACTTCATTGAAGCCTACTTGTGACAATAAGCGATTTTCATTTCATTTTCATTTCATTTCATTCATTTCATTTAGCACCGACCGTCTAGCCATTCTAGGCTACGTAGTGCGAAGTGGAGTCATAGGCCCCGACCCTGAGCGCATGCGCCCCCTTATGGAGTTCCCCCTCCCTCACTGCCCCAAGGCCCTGAAGCGCTGCCTCAGGTTCTTCAGCTATTATGCACAGTGGGTCTCCAACTACGCAGACAAAGCCCGACCCCTAATCCAGTCCACAACCTTCCCCCTGTTGACGGAGGCCCGCCAGGCCTTCAGCCGCATCAAAGCAGACATTGCTAAGGCTATGATGCGCGCTATCGACGAGTCCCTCCCCTTCCAGGTCGAGAGCGATGCGTCCAACATAGCTCTGGCCGCCACCCTCAACCAAGCGGGCAGGCCCGTGGCTTTCTTCTCCCGTACCCTCCATGCTTCCGAAATTCGCCACTCCTCAGTCGAAAAGGAGGCCCAGGCGATAGTCGAAGCTGTGCGACACTGGAGGCATTACCTGGCCGGCAGGAGATTCACTCTCCTCACGGACCAATGGTCGGTTGCCTTCATGTCCGACAATGCACAGCAGGGCAAGATTAAGAACGACAAGATCTTGCGGTGGAGGATCGAACTCTCCACCTACAACTACGAGATCTTGTACCGTCCGGGGAAACTAAACAAGCCTCCTGATGCCCTGTCCCGCGGCACTTGTGCCACCGCACAAGTGGACCGCCTCCGAGCCCTCCACGAGGACCTTTGCCACCCGGGGGTCACCCGTTTTTTCCATTTCGTCAAGACCCGCAACCTGCCCTACTCCATCGAGGAGGTCAGGACAGTCACCGGGGACTGCCAAATCTGCGCAGAGCGCAAACCGCACTTCTACCGGCCAGAGAGGGCGCACCTGATAAAGGCTTCCCGTCCCTTTGAACGCCTCAGCATGGATTCAAAGGTTACAACCCCCGGGGAAACGGGCAGGTAGAGAGGGAGAACGGAACGGTCTGGAAGACCGTCCTGCTGGCCCTACGGTCCAGGAATCTCCCAGTCTCCCGCTGGCAAGAAGTCCTCCCAGTGGCCCTCCACTCCATCCGGTCGATGCTCTGGTCAACCACAAATCAGACACCTCATGAACGTCCCCTTGTTTTCCCCAGGAAGACCTCCTCCGGGACCTCGCTCCCAACCTGGCTAGCGACACCCGGACCCGTCCTGCTTCGGAAACATGTGAGGGCGCACAAGTCGGACCCATTGGTCGAGAGGGTCCACCTGCTGCACGCCAACCCCCAGTACGCCTACGTAGCGTTCCCTGATGGCCGCCAAGACACGGTCTCCCTTCGGGAACTGGCGCCTGCCGGAATCCCATGCGCACCCGAACAATTGCCCCCACCCCCACCCTCCCCACAGCACCTAACTGGAGGGTCAGTACTCCCGCCGCTCCTGCCTAGGCCCGAACACACACCAATGCCCCCTACAGGCGCTTTCCCCCCCTGTCCATCTTTTGCCCCAACAGCGCAAAAATCACTGCACTGTGAAAAATCACTTGGAAGGTTCTCCACTGGTCCTCAACTGTTTCACCATAAAGTCTTTGCTCCCAGTCTACCTTAGCTAGTTCTTCTCTCATCCAATTGTAATCTCCTTTGTTTAAGCACAAAACACTAGTGCTTGATTTTACCTTCTCACCCTCCATCTGTATTTTAAATTCCACCATATTGTGATCGCTCCTTCCGAGAGGATCCCTAACTAGGAGATCCTGAATCAATCCTGCCTCATTACACAGGACCAGATCTAGGACCGCTTGTTCCCTCATAGGTTCCATTATATACTGTTCTAGGAAACTATCGCGGACATATCCTCCTCAAGGCTGCCTTGGCCGACCTGGTTAAACCAATCGACATGTAGATTAAAATCCCCCATGATAACTGCTGTACCATTTCTACATGCATCAGTTATTTCTTTGTTTATTGCCTGCCCCACCATAATGTTACTATTTGGTGGCCTATAGACTACTCCTATCAGTGACTTTTTCGCCTTACTATTCCTGATTTCCACCCTAATGGATTCAACCTTATCCTCCATAGCACCGATGTCATCCCTTCCTGTTGCCCGGATGTCATCCTTAAATAACAGAGCTACACTACCTCCCTTACCATCCACTCTGTCCTTCCGAATAGTTTGATACCCTCGGATATTTAACTCCCAGTCGTGACCATCCTTTAACCATGTTTCAGTAATGGCCACTAAATCATAGTCATTCACGATGATTTACCTTATTCCGAATACTACAAGCATTCAGGTAAAGTACACTTATGTTGGCTTTTTTACCTCTGTTGTGAATCTTAACACCTCGATCAGTAACCTCTCCTAAGTTATATTTCCTCTTAACCTTTCTCCTAATTTTCCTTGTCGTTGAACCCATATCTTCATGTAACAACCTGCCACGTCGCTTACCATTAATGTTTTCACTTCCCGTTTTATTCCTTTTAGTATTCCTGGTCCTATTCACTGAGCTCCCCTCAGTCACTGTACCTTGTACTGTCGCCCTTTTTGATTTTTGATTGTGGCTTCCCTGCCTTTCACTTTCCCCCTTACTGTCTTTTGTTTCTGTCCCTGTTTTACTACCTTCCAACTTCCTGCATCGGTTCCCATCCCCCTGCCACATTAGTTTAAACTCTCCCCAACAGCTCTAGCAAACACCCCCCCCTAGGACATCGGTTCCAGTCCTGCCCAGGTGCAGACCGTCCGGTTTGTACTGGTCCCACCTCCCCCAGAACCGGTTCCAATGTCCCAGGAATTTGAATCCCTCCCTCTTGCATCATCTCTCGAGCCACGCATTCATCCTATCTATCCTGATATTCCTACTCTGACTAGCTCGTGGCACTGGTAGCAATCCTGGTATAAAGGCGACTATTAACGCTGGCCATCACCCCGCCGGGATCTTTTTTAACAGGGGGTGAATGTAGTAGTACCAGGTATTGCGGTACCTGAGAGGTGGCTGACCATTGGTTAGACCCAGGAGTCTACCACTGGCTGATGTACGTAGCTCCGCCCCGAGAGGCGGAGTATAAGAACCGGTGCCGTCCCAGCAGCCTTCACTTTCTGTATCAAAGCTGCTGGGGAAGAGTTAAAGCCTTAAGTTATGAATCATTTCGTTTGGAGTTGCGCATCAGTACCCTTGGATATTCAATTCCCAGATCTCGTCTCCCTGTAACCACCAAATCAGAACCGTTTGTTTCCATTTCCGCTGTTAGCTCATTAAGTTTGTTCCGAATGCTTCTTGCATTTAGACACAAAGCTTCTAAATTTGTTTTCATGTTCGATTTCCACACTCTTCTATAATTCCTTGGTGCATAAAGACATTCAGCCGTTCTGTCCCCCACCTTTATTTGCTGGTAACCATTCGCCACATCGCTAACCCGCACTCGGACCTCCTTTAAATTGGGTTTCTAGTTTCCCTACAACTGAACCCACCCCCACCCCCCCCTCTCCCCACTACTATTTAGTTTAAAGCCCTATTATTCGATTCGCTAGGACTCTGCTCGCAGCGTGATTCAGATGAAGAACGTCCCATCGGAACAGCTCCCTCCTTCCCCAGTATTGGTGCCAATGTCCCATTCCTCCCACATCAATCTTTGAGTCACTCAGTTACCTCCTTAATATTATTGACCCTGTGCCAATTAGCTCGTGGCACAGGTAGCGATCTAGAGAGATTATTCCCTTTTTGGTTCTGCTTCTTAATTCAGCTCGAAGCTGTTCATACTCCCTTAGTAGAACCTCTGTTCCTGTTCTACCTAATATCGTTACACCAACATGGACCATGACAACTGGATCTTTACTCACTCACTTCAGGTCCCTCTGCAGCCCAGATGAGATATCCAGAACGCGAGTACCAGGCAGGCAACACAACCTTCGGGACTCTCAATCCTAGTGACACAGAATAGTGTTAATGCCCCAGACTAAACTATCCCCATTTACAACTACATTTCTTTTCTCTTCCCCCACGTGAACGGCTCACGGTGTTGCGGTCAGTTTTTTCATTCTCCCTGCAGTCCCTGTTCACACAGGGAGCAAGAAGCTCGAAAATGACGGACAAGGATAAGGGTTAAGGCTCCTGCAACCCTACTTCCTGGATCCCTTTACCTGACTCACTCACAGCCGCACCCTCCTGTCCCTGACCAAATTGAAGGTTGTTAGTCAGTCTCAACGCAATTTCTAACCAGTAATTTAAATGGCTTTTCAAATTTAGCACAGCTCCCTATTAGCTAATCAAATCACTGTGATGTCACTTAAGTTTTTTTTTCAGTCCGAACTCACTGTCAGTTTCAGAGAATCAATAGCAGCCACTGCCTCCCGCACGCAGATCTCCCTTATCTCCCCCCACACACTGCCCTCACCTTCACCCACACAGCACTCTCACTCTCCTGGTCACTGACATTCCCCCACACAACATTCTCATTCTCCTGGTCACTGACATTCCCCCACACAGCACTCTCATTCTCCTGGTCACTGACATTCCCCCACACACACTCTCATTCTCCTGGTCACTGACATTCCCCCACACACACTCTCATTCTCCTGGTCACTGACATTCCCCCACACAGCACTCTGCGCCTCTCCTGGTCACAGCTCCTGAAATGAGATTGATCTTTATATCACTGACCTTCCGAGGATGCTCTCTGGATCGCTCCCTGCAGATTAACAGTCATAAAGCAGGAAGAAAGAAAACAAAACAAAAAGGGAAAAAACACCTCCTCCCACTTTTCACAGAATTACCACAATACTCCAAATTACCAAATTTCAATCCTCACTCGGGCTCTCTCACTTACTGAGTGTGCGCTTTATGCTTCTCTCTTATATAGAGCCCCGCTAATCTGAGATGATTCACACTAGTTAATAGTAAAGAGAATGCAATTTTCACCTTGACCTCTAAATCAGATAACTGCCACTGAGCAATTAGGGTGGGGGCAGCTTCAGCCAATCAGACACAAACTTTTAAATGAAAAACAAAGAACAAGAACAAAGAACAAAAAAATGTACAGCACAGGAACAGGCCCTTCGGCCCTCCAAGCCCGTGCCGACCATGCTGCCCGACTAAACTACAATCTTCTACACTTCCTGGGTCCGTATCCCTCTATTCCCCCACACACACTCTCATTCTCAAAGAAATAACAGATGCATGTAGAAATGGTACAGCAGTTATCATGGGGGATTTTAATCTACATGTTGATTGGTTTAACCAGGTCGGTCAAGGCAGCCTTGAGGAGGAGTTTATAGAATGTATCCGCGATATTTTCCTCGAACAGTATGTAATGGAACCTACGAGGGAACAAGTGGTCCTAGATCTGGTCCTGTGTAATGAGACAGGATTGATTCAGGATCTCATAGTTAGGGATCCTCTCGGAAGGAGCGATCACAATATGGTGGAATTTAAAATACAGATGGAGGGTGAGAAGGTAAAATCAAGCACTAGTGTTTTGTGCTTAAACAAAGGAGATTACAATGGGATGAGAGAAGAACTAGCTAAGGTAGACTGGGAGCAAAGACTTTATGGTGAAACAGTTGAGGAACAGTGGAGAACCTTCCAAGTGATTTTTCACAGTGCCCAGCAAAGGTTTATACCAACAAAAAGGAAGGACGGTAAAAAGAGGGACAATCGACCGTGGATATCTAAGGAAATAAGGGAGAGTATCAAATTGAAGGAAAAAACATACAAAGTAGCAAAGATCAGTGGGAGACTAGAGGACTGGGAAATCTTTAGGGGGCAACAGAAAGCTACTAAAAAAGCTATAAAGAAGAGTAAGATAGATTATGAGAGTAAACTTGCTCAGAATATAAAAACAGATAGTAAAAGTTTCTACAAATACATAAAACAAAAAAGAGTGGCTAAGGTAAATATTGGTCCTTTAGAGGATGAGAAGGGAGATTTAATAATGGGAGATGAGTAAATGGCTGAGGAACTGAACAGGTTTTTTGGGTCGGTCTTCACAGTGGAAGACACAAATAACATGCGAGTGACTGATGGAAATGAGGCTATGACAGGTGAGGACCTTGAGAGGATTGATATCACCAAGGAGGTAGTGATGGGCAAGCTAATGGGGCTAAAGGTAGGCAAGTCTCCTGGCCCTGATGGAATGCATCCCAGAGTGCTAAAAGAGATGGCTAGGGAAATTGCAAATGCACTAGTGATAATTTACCAAAATTCACTAGACTCTGGGGTGGTCCCGGCGGATTGGAAATTAGCAAACATGACACCACTGTTTAAAAAAGGAGGTAAGCAGAAAGTGGGTAATTATAGGCCAGTGAGCTTAACTTCGGTAGCAGGGAAGATGCTGGAATCTATCATCAGGGAAGAAATAGCGAGGCATCTGGATGGAAATTGTCCCATTGGACAGACGCAGCATGGGTTCATAAAGGGCAGGTCGTGCCTAACTAATTTAGTGGAATTTTTTGAGGACATTAACAGTGCGGTAGATAACGGGGAGCCAATGGATGTGGTATATCTGGATTTCCAGAAAGCCTTTGACAAGGTGCCACACAAAAGGTTGTTGCATAAGATAAAGATGCATGGCATTAAGGGGAAAGTAGGAGCATGGATAGAGGATTGGTTAATTAATAGAAAGCAAAGAGTGGGGATTAATGGGTGTTTCTCTGGTTGGCAATCAGTAGCTAGTGGTGTCCCTCAGGGATCAGTGTTGGGCCCACAACTGTTCACAATTTACATAGATGATTTGGAGTTGGGGACCAAGGGCAATGTGTCCAAGTTTGCAGACGACACTAAGATAAGTGGTAAAGCAAAAAGTGCAGAGGATACTGGAAGTCTGCAGAGGGATTTGGACAGGCTAAGTGAATGGGCTAGGGTCTGGCAGATGGAATACAATGTTGACAAATGTGAGGTTATCCATTTTGGTAAGAATAACGGCAAAAGGGATTATTATTTAAATGATAAAATATTAAAACATGCTGCTGTGCAGAGAGACCTGGGTGTGCTAGTGCATGAGTCGCAGAAAGTTGGTTTTCAGGTGCAACAGGTGATTAAGAAGGCAAATGGAATTTTGTCCTTCATTGCTAGAGGGATGGAGTTTAAGACTAGGGAGGTTATGCTGCAATTGTATAAGGTGTTAGTGAGGCCACACCTGGAGTATTGTGTCCAGTTTTGGTCTTCTTACTTGAGAAAGGACGTACTGGCACTGGAGGGTGTGCAGAGGAGATTCACTAGGTTAATCCCAGAGCTGAAGGGGTTGGATTACGAGGAGAGGTTGAGTAGACTGGGACTGTACTCGTTGGAATTTCGAAGGATGAGGAGGGGTCTTATAGAAACATATAAGATTATGAAGGGAATCGATAGGATAGATGCGGGCAGGTTGTTTCCACTGGCGGGTGAAAGCAGAACTAGGGGGCATAGCCTCAAAATAAGGGGAAGTAGATTTAGGACTGAGTTTAGGAGGAACTTCTTCACCCAAAGGGTTGTGAATCTATGGAATTCCTTGCCCAGTGAAGCAGTAGAGGCTCCTTCATTAAATGTTTTTAAGAAAAAGATAGATAGTTTTTTGAAGAATAAAGGGATTAAGGGTTATGGTGTTCGGGCCGGAAAGTGGAGCTGAGTCCACAAAAGATCAGCCATGATCTCATTGAATGGCGGAGCAGGCTCGAGGGGCCAGATGGCCTACTCCTGCTCCTAGTTCTTATGTTCTTATTCCCATCCTATTCATATATTTGTCAAGTTGCCCCTTAAATGTCCCTATCGTCCCTGCTTCCACCACCTCCTCCGGTAGCGAGTTCCAGGCACCCACTACCCTCTGCGTAAAAAACTTGCCTCGTACATCTACTCTAAACCTTGCCCCTCTCACCTTAAACCTAGTAATTGACCCCTCTACCCTGGGGAAAAGCCTCTGACTATCCACTCTGTCGATGCCCCTCATAATTTTGTATACCTCTATCAGTTCTCCCCTCAACCTCCTTCGTTCCAGTGAGAACAAACCGAGTTTATTCAACCGCTCCTCATAGCTAATGCCCTCCATACCAGGCAACATTCTGGTAAATCTCTTCTGCACCCTCTCTAAAGCCTCCACATCCTTCTGTGGCGACCAGAATTGAACACTAAACAGGACAACCAAATTCACCACTTACCTTTTTAATTACCATACTGCTCCAAATTACCAAATTTCAACCCTCACTCGGGCTCCCTCACTCATTCAGGCTGTCTCTACTTCACGTGCACAAAGCTTACTGGTTCTCTGGGGTAGTGTTGCTCGTTTTAGCCTTAGTTTAATTGCTCTTGTTCTGTCACCTTTGCTCTTGAGTCGCCAGGTATCTTTCTGATACCGCCACGTGGTTCAAGTCCGAGTAATGATCAATAATCCAACACACCGCTTAGTAAGAGTTAAATCAACGCACATTTATTATATACAGTAATCAATACTTATACATTAATTCTACTTCTAAGCTACTCCCTACAACTAACAGGCCAATACTTAACTTTGGGAATGACCCACCAGGTCAGGGAAACAAATGGCCTTTCGTATGGGTTCTGAGCCTGCGGGATTCAAAGCTGGTACAGGTCGATAGTCAGGAGCGCCTATCTCGTAGCGAGCGTTGGAGTAAGACTTACGTTCTTGCGGCGGTTGTAGAAGGTCAGCAGAAGGGTCTCCAAGGGTGCGGAGAGGAGACGAAGGGAAGAAGGGTCGATTTGAACTTGGCCCCTATTCTTATAGTCCCCAGGGGCTTCCCGCCTTGTACCTGGTTCCAAGTGATTGGACTTGGTCCCACTCACTTGGTTCGATATTCTCCAATGCTGGAGCGATTCCTTGATCGATGGGCGGTTTCGAGGTGGTCATTCACCTCTCTTTGTGTAAACTCCTGCTGGCGCCGAAAAGTCTGGGTTGGCTTTGTGTGTCTAATTTGTAGCATATTGTTCCCGGGATTGCTACTTCCTATGCAGATGGCTGGTGTGTTGTGATGTTGATGGCTGCAGGTATCGATTCTGTCTGGCTTCCCCAGAGGCGAATTCACAGTTTTACCTGCAGCTGTCTGTTTGAGTCCTGTTGGCTGATTGTCCCATCAGCCTCTTACATTCGCCATGTTAAATCGGGGTTTGGCCATTCTAATCGGGAGTCAGCCATTTTACATGGCTACAGTAGGCAGGAATGTGGGGGCGAGGTGACAATTGGATCAGCCATAATCTAATAGAGAGATTGAGCAGGTTCGAGGGGCCGAGTGGCCTCCTCCTGTTCCTGATCTGTATGTTAATTTATGTAAAACATCGCCCATCCATTTCCCCTTTTCCACAACCCAGAGTGGGGATGGTGGGCAATGCTACCCAGCAGACTGCAGATCCGTCACCACAGGCAGAAGCTGCACCTGAGGACCTCCGGGCCCATTTAGCTCAATTCCACAGGAGACAAAATGCGGAGGGGGATGGGGCCCCTGGGGACAGTCTCCCAGTTCTGACGGAAAGCTGGCCTCACATCTCTTCAATGTTCCCCTCCTGACCTGTCGTGAAAGACTCAATCGTAACGAGGCTGTGGGAGGATGTGGAATGAACGAGTCCTGAGCGAGACTCGAACACGCCAGACACTTATCACTGCAACCACCCGAACAACTCAATTCTGAACAAACATGTAACCACAGCACTTACGCTGCAGAGAAATCAGGATTGGCACAATTTCAGTCACTCAGAGTTCCAGAGATTAGGAATCTTTGGAGAGCAGAACCACTGAATAGATTGAGATCTAGACAAGGAGCGAATGTGAAATAGCGAGAAGGCAGAAAGAAAAACCGAGAGAATCACATGCGGAGCAAAATACAGAGAGATAGACATTTAGACACAGAGAGAGAGATTGAGAGATAGGCAGAGAAAGGGAGGAAAGAAGAAGAGAAAGAGAGGGCAAGACAGATATAGAAAGAGTGAGAAGATACAGAGCAGACAGAGATGATTTCAGGAAGAGGGAGTGGTCCTGGAATTCAGGACTACTCAGGTGACCCATGCCCTGAGATGCTGATCTTTAGTTTGAAGAGTCGACTGGATCACTCTGGTCGCCTCCGGGTCTCTGAATATTGCACACAGTTTGCACAGTCAGGGTTACTCCAGTCTGTACATAAAAGATATGAGATTACCAACAATCCTTCACTGCACAAAGAACAGCAAATGTTGACAGCATTATAAACATAAAATTAATTTCTTCACAGAGGTCGATCTGCTCCACAACACTCACATAAGCGTCCAACTACACATCATTTTTGAACCAACACCACCTATTCCACATCCGTCCACGTGCCTGATACTGTACAGTCCACATCAAACAGTCCCAGAACAGGTACAGCACGAGGTGCGATACAGAGTAAAGCTCTCTCTACACTGTCCCCATCAAACACTCCCAGGGCAGGTACAGCACGGGGTTAGATACAGAGTGAAGCTCCCTCTACACTGTCTCCATCAAACACTCCCAGAAGACGTACAGCACGGGGTTAGATACAGAGTAAAGCTCCCTCTACACTGTCCTCATCAAACACTCCCAGGACAGGTACAGCACGGGATTCGATACAGAGTAAAGCTCTCTCTACACTGTCCCCCATCAAACACTACCAGGACAGGTACAGCACGGGGTTAGATACAGAGTAAAGCTCCCTCTACACTGTCCCCATCAAACACTCCCAGGACAGGTACAGAATGGGGTTAGATACAGAGTAAAGCTCCCTCAACACTGTCCCCATCAAACACTCCCAGGACAGGTACAGCACATGGTTAGATACAGAGTAAATCTCCCTCTACACTGTCCTCATCAAACATTCCCAGGACAGGTACAGCACGTGGTTAGATACAGAGTAAAGCTCCCTCTACACTGTCCTCATCAAACATTCCCAGGACAGGTACAGCACGGGGTTCGATACAGAGTGAAGCTCCCTCTACACTGTCCCCATCAAACACTCCCAGGAAAGGTACAGCACAGGGTTAGATACAGAGTAAAGCTCTCTCTCCACTGTCCCCATCAAACACTCCCAGGACAGGTACAGCACGGGGTTAGATACAGAGTAAAGCTCTCTCTATACTGTCCCCATCAAACACTCCCAGGACAGGTACAGCATGGGGTTAGATACAGAGTAAAGCTCCCTCTACACTGTCCCCATCAAACACTCCCAGGACAGGTACAGCACGGGGTTAGATACAGAGTAAAGCTCCCTCTCCTCTCTCCATATCAAACAGTCCCAGAACAGGTACAGCACGGGGTTAGATACAGAGTGAAGCTCCCTCTACACTGTCCCCATCAAACACTCCCAGAAGACGTACAGCACGGGGTTAGATACAGAGTAAAGCTCCCTCTACACTGTTCACATCAAACACTCCCAGGACAGATACAGTACAGAGTTAGATACAGAGTAAAGCTCCCTCTACACTGTCCCCATCAAACACTCCTAGGACAGGTACACAAGACCATAAGATATAGGAGCGGAAGTAAGGCCATTCGGCCCATCGAGTCCACTCCACCATTCAATCATGGCTGATTTCAACTCCATTTACTCGCTCTCTCTCCATAACCCTTAATTCCTCGAGAAATCAAGAATTTATCAACTTCTGTCTTAAAGACACTCAACATCTCGGCCTCCACCGCCCTCTGTGGCAATGAATTCCACAGACCCACCACTCTCTGGCTGAAGAAATTTCTCCTCATCGCTGTTCTAAAGTGACTCCCTTTTATTCTAAGGCTGTGCCCCCGGGTCCTAGTCTCCCCTGCTAATGGAAACAACTTCCCTACGTCCACCCTATCTAAGCCATTCATTATCTTGTAAGTTTCTATTAGATCTCCCCTCAACCTCCTAAACTCCAATGAATATAATCCCAGGATCCTCAGGCGTTCATCGTATGTTAGGCCTACCATTCCTGGAATCATCCGTGTGAATATCCGCTGGACCCGCTCCAGTGCTAGTATGTCCTTCCTGAGGTGTGGGGCCCAAAATTGCTCACAGTATTCTAAATGGGGCCTAACTAGTGCTTTATAAAGCTTCAGAAGTACATCCCTGCTTTTATATTCCAAGCCTTTTGAGATAAATGACAACATTGCATTTGCTTTCTTAATTACGGACTCAACCTGCAAGTTTACCTTTAGAGAATCCTGGACTAGTCCTCCCAAGTCCCTTTGCACTTCAGCATTATGAATTTTGTCACCGTTTAGAAAATAGTCCATGCCTCTATTCTTTTTTCCAAAGTGCAAGACCTCACACTTGCCCACGTTGAATTTCATCAGCCTTTTCTTGGACCACTCTCCTAATCTGTCTAAATCTTTCTGCAGCCTCCCCACCTCCTCAATACTACCTGCCCCTCCACCTATCTTTGTATCATCGGCAAACGTAGCCAGAATGCCCCCAGTCCCGCCATCTAGATCGTTAATATATAAAGAGAACAGCTGTGGCCCCAACACTGAACCCTGCGGGACACCACTCGTCACCGGTTGCCATTCCGAAAAAGAACCTTTTATCCCAACTCTCTGCCTTCTGCCTGACAGCCAATCGTCAATCCATGTTAGTACCTTGCCTCGAATACCATGGGCCCTTATTTTACTCAGCAGTCTCCCGTGAGGCACCTTATCAAAGGCCTTTTGGAAGTCAAGATAGATAACATCCATTGGCTCTCCTTGGTCTAACCTATTTGTTACCTCTTCAAAGAACTCTAACAGGTTTGTCAGGCACGACCTCCCCTTACTAAATCCATGCTGACTTGTCCTAATCCGACCCTGCACTTCCAAGAATTTAGAAATCTCATCCTTAACAATGGATTCTAGAATCTTGCCAACAACCAAGGTCAGGCTAATTGGCCTATAATTTTCCATCTTTTTTCTTGTTCCCTTCTTGAACAGGGGGGTTACAACAGCGATTTTCCAATCCTCTGGGACTTTCCCTGACTCCAGTGACTTTTGAAAGATCATAACTAATGCCTCCACTATTTCTTCAGCTATCTCCTTGAGGACTCTAGGATGTAGTCCATCTGGGCCCGGAGATTTATCAATTTTTAGACCTCTTAGTTTCTCTAGCACTTTCTCCTTTGTGATGGCAACCATATTCAACTCTGCCCCCTGACTCTCCTGAATTGTTGGGATATTACTCATGTCTTCTACTGTGAAAACTGACGCAAAGTACTTATTTAGTTCTTCAGCTATTTCCTTTCTTCCATCACTAGATTACCAGCGTCATTTTGGAGCGGCACAATGTCTACATTTGCCTCCTGTTTGTTTATAATGTATTGAAAGAAACTTTTACTATCACTCCTAATGTTAGTGGCTAGCCTACCTTCAAGGTACAGCACGGGGTTAGATACAGAGTAAAGCTCCCTCTACACTGTCCCCATCAAACACTCCCAGGACAGGTACAGCACGGGGTTAGATACAGAGACAGGGCAGATACCAGCACTGGGAGAGGGGGAGACAGGGGAGATACCAGCTCTGAGGGGGAGACAGGGGAGATACCAGGACTGGGAGAGGGGGAGAAAGGGGAGATGCCAGCACTGGGACAGAGGGAGACAGGGGAGGTACCATCACTGGGAGAAGGGGAGACAGGGGAGATACCAGCACTGCGAGAGGGGGAGAGAGGGGAGATACCAGCACTGGGAGAGGGGGAGACAGGGGAGATACCAGCACTGGGAGAGGGGGAGACAGGGGAGATACCAACACTGGGAGAGGGGGGAGACGTGGGATATGCTAGCCCTGAGAGAGGGGGAGACAGGGGAGATACCAGCACTGGGAGAGGGGGGGACAGGGGAGATACCAGCACTGGGATTGGGGGAGACGGGAGATACCAGCACTGGGAGAGGGGGGAGACATGGGATATACCAGCCCTGAGAGAGGGGGAGACATGGGATATACCAGCCCTGAGAGAGGGGGAGACAGGGGAGATACCAGCACTGAGGGAAGGGGAGACAGTGGAGATACCAGCAGTGGGAGAGGTGGAGACAGGGTAGACACCAGCTCTGAGACAGGGGTCTACAGGGGAGATACCAGCACTCAGAGAGGGGGAGACAATGGAGATACCAGCTTTGGGAGAGGGGGAGACGAGAGATACCAGTTCTGAGAGAGGGGGAGACAGGGGTGAAACCAGCACTGAGAGAGGGGGAGACAGGGAGATACCAGCACTGGGAGAGGGGGAGACAGGGGAGAACAGCACTGGGAGAGGGGGAGACAGGGGAGATACTAGCACTGAGCGGGGGGAGACAGGGGAGATACCAGCACTGAGAGACGGGAAGACAGTGGAGATACCAGCAGTGGGAGAGGGGGAGAAAATGGAGATACCAGCTTTGGGAGAGGGGGAGACGGGAGATACCAGTTCTGAGAGAGGGGGAGACAGGGGTGATGCCAGCACTGAGAGAGGGGGAGACAGGGAGATACCAGCACTGGGAGAGGGGGAGACAGGGGAGATAACAGCACTGTGAGAGGGGGAGACAGGGGAGATAACAGCACTGGGAAAGGGGGAGACAGGGGAGATAACAGCACTGGGAGAGGGGGAGTCAGGGGAGATACCAGAATTGGGAGAGGGGGACACAGGGGAGATACCAGCACTGGGAGAGGGGGAGACAGGGTAGATACCAGTTCTGAGGGAGGGGGAGACAAGGGAGATACCAGCACTGGGAGAGGGGGAGACAGGGGAGATACCAGCACTGGGTGAGGAGGAGACGGGAGATACCAGCACTGGCAGAGGGGTCTGCAGGGGAGATACCAGCACTGGGAGTGGGGGAGACAGGGGAGATACCAGCACTGGGAGAGGGGGGGGGGGACAGGGGAGATACCAGCACTGGGAGTGGGGGAGACGGGAGATAACAGCACTGGGAGAGGGGGGAGACATGGGATATACCAGCCCTGAGAGAGGGGGAGACATGGGATATACCGGCCCTGAGAGAGGTTGAGACAGGGGAGATACCAGCACTGAGGGAGGGGGAGACAGGGGAGATACCAGCACTGAGAGACGGGAAGACAGTGGAGATACCAGCAGTGGGGGAGGTGGAGACAGGGTAGACACCAGCTCTGAGACAGGGGTCTACAGGGGAGATACCAGCACTCAGAGAGGGGGAGACAATGGAGATACCAGCTTTGGGAGAGGGGGAGACGGGAGATACCAGTTCTGAGAGAGGGGGAGACAGGGGTGATACCAGCACTGGGAGAGGGGGAGACAGGGGAGATACGAGCACTGAGAGAGGGGGAGACAGGGGAGATACCAGCACTGAGAGAGAGGGAGACAGGGGAGATACGAGCACTAAGAGAGGGAGAGACAGGGGAGTTACCAGCTCTGAGAGAGGAGGAGACAGGGGAGATACCATCACTGGGAGAGGGGGAGACAGGGGAGATACCAGCACTTGGAGAGGGGGAGACAGGGGAGATACCAGTACTGAGAGAGGGGGAGACAGGGGAGATACCAGTACTGAGAGAGGGGGAGAAAGGGGAGATACCAGCTCTGAGAGAGGGGTCTACAGGGGAGTTACCAGCCCTGGGATTGGGGGAGACAGGGGAGATACCAGCACTGAGAGAAGGGGAGACACCAGCACTGTGAGAGGGGGAGATAGGGGAGATACCAGCTCTGAGAGAGGGGGAGACAGGTGAGGTACCAGCTCTGAGAGAGGAGGGGACAGGGTAGATACCAGCACTGGGAGAGGGGGGAGACAGGGGTGAAACCAGCACTGGGAGAGGAGGAGACAGGGAGATTCCAGCACTGGGAGAGGGGGAGACAGGGGAGGTACCAACACTGGGAGAGGGGGATACAGGGGAGATACCAGCACTGAGAGAGGGGGAGATAGGGGAGGAATTGACTCTCAGATCCCGCAGCGTTTTGGGGAGGCAGTTCCAGATTTCCGCTCCCCCATTTCCAGCACTGGAGCAGACTGAGAATGATCAGGGGCCGGGGTCCTCCGAGGCTCCCCCTGAAACAGCGCTCGGCGCGGAGGCGGAGATTGGGGCCTCAGACCCGCGATCGGGTCTGACGCGATTCTCCGGTGCCCAGAGATGCGGCGCCGGTCGGGTCGGTGAAAGAGGTCCCCGCGGCGATTCTCCGCAGTCGACCGGCTGAGTTCCTGCCGGCGTGGTTCACATCTGGTTCCGCCCGGCGGCAGCTCGATGTCGCGGCTGGCGTGGCCGTCCTGGTGGGGGGCGGGGGCGGGGGGGGGGTGGGGGGGATCAGTCTCGGGGGGGGGCGGGGCCTCCACGACCGCCAGGCCGGCAATCGGGGTCCACCGATCAGCGGCCGCATGCGATCTGAGGGGGGCCCACCTTCTTGCGCGCCTGCCCGCTGTGTGGCTCAGCCAGGTCGCGTGGGGCCGGCGCGGAAACGCCGCCGCTTGCACGCGCAGACCCGCGGCGATCAGTGCAGGGCCGCGTACAGCAGCTGGAGCAGCGCGGGGTCACTCCGGCACAGCGCTGGCCCCCTGGCGGCTACAGAATGGCTGGGCCAAGACGCCCATTGACGCCGGAGTGAAACACAGAGACGCATTTTTGGAGCATCCCGGCCATGGTGTAGCCCAACCCATCCACACGCTCGTCGCACGAGAGGTTTAAGGACTGGGGGGTTTGTGTTCAGAGAGGCAGGAGTATTATCCGGTGGGAAATGGGAGTCCAGAACAGTGAGTTACAGAAACCCTCCTCACACACACAACACACTCTGCTTCTGCGGAGGAGATTGGGAGAATAACAAGTGAATCATCATTCTGTAGTTTCACTGCTTCAAAGTGAAGTCATTCACAGAACATACAGTGCAGAAGGAGGCCATTCGGCCCATCGAGTCTGCACCGGCCCACTTAAGCCCTCACTTCCACCCTATCCCCGTAACCCAATAACCCCTCCTAACCTTTTTGGACACTAAGGGCAATTTATCATGGCCAATCCACCTAACCTGCATGTCTTTGGACTGTGGGAGGAAACCGGAGCACCCGGAGGAAACCCACGCAGACACGGGGAGAACGCGCAGACTCCGCACAGACAGTGACCCAGCGGGGAATCGAACCTGGGACCCTGACGCTGTGAAGCCACAGTGCTATCCACTTGTGCTACCGTGCTGCCCGTCAGCACAGGGTACAACAGGTTCCATCCAGTTGCACAGGAACAGCTGACATTCTGTGAGGAGTAAAACAATCTCGAATCTAGACCAAGCGGCCTGAGAGTTTGAGAACATCACTCACAACACATCATCAATCTCTCTCTCAGACAGTGATTTCGTCCATTGCGAACTTGCCCGACTCCCAGTCCCCTCTGTGGAAGGTGCCTGTGGTTGAATTGGAAGAAATACACCTTTGTGCGGACATTTCCACCTTTCCCCAAGGTCACACACCACCATTGCTTCACATCAGGTCCCAGGGGAAGACAGGGTGGAAGCTGGAGGAATCCAGACCCTCAATGCAAATTCCAAAACAAATATTGTGCCCTTGTACCAGCAGAGGGAGGCAGAGAACAAGCAAAAGTGAATGTAGTGAAACTACAATGTGATTTCTCGGAAAACAGAGAGATTACCAGACCCTCACTGCGTCAACAACATGTTATTTATACAGGACAGGAAGTGTGAAACTGATCAAACAGCAAAAGAAGCGACAGCTCTGAGAGAGGGGGAGATACCAGCTCTGAGAGAGGGGGAGACAGGGGAGATACCAGCTCAGAGAGAGGAGGAGACAGGGGAGATACCAGCTCTGAGAGAGGGGGAGACAGGGGAGATACCAGCCCTGAGAGAGGGGGAGACAGGGGAGATACCAGCTCTGAGAGAGGGGGAGACAGGGGGGTTCCAGCACTTAGAGAGGGAGAGACAGGGGGGTTCCAGCACTTAGAGAGGGAGAGACAGGGGGGTTCCAGCACTTAGAGAGGGAGAGACAGGGGGGTTCCTGCACTTAGAGAGGGGGAGAGAGGGGTGATACCAGCACTGAGAGAGGGGGGCGACAGGGGGGTTCAAGCACTTAGAGAGGGAGTGACGGGGGTTCCAGCACTTAGAGAGGGATAGACAGGGGGGTTCCAGCACTTAGAGAGGGGGAGAGAGGGGTGATACCAGCACTGAGAGAGGGGGCGACAGGGGGGGTTCCAGCACTTAGAGAGGGAGAGACAGGGGGTTCCAGCACTTAGAGAGGGGGAGAGAGGGGTGATACCAGCACTGAGAGAGGGGGGCGACAGGGGGGTTCAAGCACTTAGAGAGGGAGTGACGGGGGTTACAGCACTTAGAGAGGGATAGACAGGGGGGTTCCAGCACTTAGAGAGGGGGAGACAGGGGTGATACCAGCACTGAGAGAGGGGGCAACAGGGGGGTTCCAGCACTTAGAGAGGGAGAGACAGGGGGTTTCAGCACTTAGAGAGGGAGAGACAGGGGGGTTCCAGCACTTAGGGAGGGAGAGACAGGGGGGTTCCAGCACTTAGAGAGGGAGAGACAGGGAGGTTCCAGCACTGAGAGAGGGGGAGACAGGGGTGATACCAGCACTGAGAGAGGGGGAGACAGGGGGGTTCCAGTACTTAGAGAGGGGGAGACACGGGAGATACCAGCTCTGAGAGAGGGTGTAGCACAATCAATCACTCACGGGACGAGATGAGAAGGTGTCGAACGATGGCTTTATTACGCAGACTTGTTCCCTAGCAGCACAGTTACAGAACCCGGGCTCTAATATGCGCCTTGCTGGGTGGAGCCAGCAGGCTGCTGATCCAATCGGGATTCAGTGTCCTCCAGCAATAGCCTCTCAGCATCCCAGGGTACCTTAATACCCCTAAAACATACCACCACATTCACCCCTTGTTAAAAAAGAACCCAGCGGGGCAGTGAGCCGTATGGTGGGAGGGGTTTCTAGAGTCTGTACCTCGGATGCCGCTAACACGGTGGCTATGCTCCGATATTAACTACTTACAATGCCGCTTTTACTGGGCTACCAAACCAAAAGAAATATTTACAGAGGCATTTTGTGCTTCATTATACAGATTCGATGAGTCGGATGGGTGCCCTGGTCATCCTCGCCGATCGTCTTATCCCCGGTGGTGATGTAGGTGCAGGTTCCGGCCTCGTCGTCTCTGGGAGCGTCGCGATGCCTCGTCCCGCTCCAATATCCCTATTCGGGACCGGCGGAAGGACCGATCCACCCTGGAAGGGGGCGGCTGTGGGGTGCGCCGGCGGGAGGGAGGGGGTGATTGGTGTTGGGGGGGTCTGCGTGGCTCCAGAGGGGGTCACTGGTGTTGGGGGGCTGCGTGGGGCTCCGGCGGGTGCTTGGTCCCGCAGGGAGACCGTGTCCTGTCGGCCGTCGGGGTACGCCACGTAGGCGTATTGAGGGTTCGCGTGGAGGAGATGAACCCTCTCGACCAACGGGTCCGATTTGTGCACCCGCACATGCTTTCGGAGCAGGATGGGTCCCGGGGCTGCCAGCCAGGTCGGAAGTGACGTTCTGGAGGAGGACTTCCTAGGGAAGACAAGGCGGCGTTTGTGAGGTGTTTGATTCGTTGTTGTACACAGATGGAGTGGAGGGCGTCCGGGAGGACTTCCTGCCAGCGGGAAACTGGGAGACTTCTGGACCGCAGGGCCAGTAGGACGGTCTTCCAGACCGTTCCGTTCTCCCTCTCTACCTGACTGTCCCCCCGGGGGTTGTAACTGGTCGTCCTGCTCGAGGCGATGCCCTTGCTGAGCAGGAATTGACGCAGTTCGTCGTTCATGAAGGAGGACCCACTATCGCTATGTATGTAGGCGGGGAAACCGAACAGGGTAAAGATGGTGCCGAGGACTCTAATGACCGTGGCCGCGGTCATGTCGGGACAGGGGATGGCGAAAGGGAACCGGGAGTATTCGGCAATCATGGTGAGGAAGTACATGTTGCGATCGGTGGAGGGGAGGGGGCCTTTAAAGTCCAGGCTGAGGCGCTCAAAAGGACGGGAAGCCTTTATCAGGTGCGCCCTCTCTGGCCGGTAGAAATGCGGTTTGCACTCTGCGCAGATCTGGCAGTTCCTGGTGACGGCCCTGACCTCCTCGATGGAGCAGGGGAGGTTGCAGGTCTTCACGAAGTGATAGAACCGAGTGACCCCCGGGTGGCAGAGGTTCTCGTGGAGGGTTCGGAGACGGTCCACTTGTGCGGTGGCACATGTGCCGCGGGAGAGGGCGCTTAGCTTCCCGGGATGATACAAGATCTCATAGTTATAGGTGGAGAGTTCGATCCTCCACTGCAATATCTTGTCGTTCTTGATCTTGCCCCGCTGTGCATTATGAAGGCAACCGACCGTTGGTCAGTGAGGTGAGTGAATCTCCTACCGGCCAGGTAATGCCTCCAATGCCGCACAGCTTCCACTATGGCCTGGGCCTCCTTTTCCACTGAGGAGTGGCGGATTTTGGAAGCGTGGAGGGTGCGTGAAAAAAAGGCCACGGGTCTGCCCGCTTGGTTGAGCGTGGCCGCCAGAGCAACGTCAGATGCGTCGCTCTCGACTTGGAAGGGGAGGGACTCATCGATTGCGTGCATCGTGGCCTTTGCGATATCCACTTTGATGCGGCTGAAGGCCTGGCGGGCCTCTGTCGACAGGGGGAAAACCGTGGACTGGATTTTTTTTTTTAATGTATTTTTATTAAAGTTTTTCGATCAAACAAGAATTTTCCATTTTTACAACTTTGTAGCAATATATACATTGATCGTTTTTTAAATAATATATTAACTAATAGCAAGTGCCAAACACAAACATTGAAAAAAAAAATAAACATAAACAACTATAACCAACTAATATATAACAAAACACAAAACAAACCTCAAAAACCCAAATGCACCCTCCCCCCCCCCCCCCCCCCCGGGTTGCTGCTGCTGTCTTTCCTGTTTTCCCTTATCGCTCTGCGAGATAGTCGAGGAACGGTTGCCACTGTCTGGTGAACCCCTGAGCCGAACCTCTTAGTGCGTACTTTATCCGCTCCAATTTTACAAACCCTGCCATGTCGTTTATCCAGGCCTCCACGCCCGGGGGGTTTAGCTTCTTTCCACATAAGTAGAATCCTTTGCCGGGCTACTAGGGACGCAAAGGCCAAAACATCGGCCTCTCTCGCCTCCTGCACTCCCGGCTCTTCTGCAACCCCAAATATAGCCAACCCCCAGCTTGGTTCGACCCGGACCCCCACCACCTTTGAAATCACTCTTGCCACACCCACCCAGAACCCATGCAATACCGGACATGACCAGAACATGTGGGTGTGGTTCGCCAGGCTTCCCGCGCACCTCCCACACCTGTCCTCCACTCCAAAAAATCTACTCAGCCTTGCTCCTGTCATATGCACCCTGTGTAGAACCTTGAACTGGATCAGGCTGAGCCTGGCACACGAGGACGAGGAATTTACCCTACTTAGGGCATCTGCCCACAGTCCCTCCTCAATCTCTTCCCCCAGCTCCTCCTCCCATTTACCCTTCAGCTCATCTACCATCGTCTCCCCCTCGTCTCTCATTTCCCTGTATATATCGGACACTTTACCATCACCAACACATGCCCCCGAAATCACTCTGTCCTGGATCCCTTGCGCCGGGAGCTGCGGAAATTCCCTCGCCTGTTGCCTCGCAAATGCCCTCACTTGCATATATCGAAATGCATTCCCAGGTGGCAACCCGTATTTTTCTGTCGGTGCTCCCAGACTCGCGAACGTCCCGTCCAAGAACAAGTCCTTCCGTTTCGCAATTCCTGCTCGCTGCCAAGATTGAAATCCCCCATCTATCCTTCCCAGGACGAACCTGTGGTTGTTCCTTATCGGGGACCACACTGAGGCACCTGTCACTCCCCTATGTCGTCTTCACTGCCCCCAAATCTTCAGAGTCGCCACCACCACTGGGTTTGTGGTGTATTTTTTCGGGGAGAACGGCAACGGCACCGCCGCCAGTGCTTTTAAGCTAGTTCCCCTACAGGACGCCATCTCCAGCCTTTTCCACGCTGCCCCTTCTTCCCTCATCCACTTACATATCATAGACACTTTGGCGGCCCAATAATAATAACTCAGACTCGGCATTGCCAGTCCCCCTCTATCCCTACTGTGCTGTAGGAACCCCCTCTTTACCCTCGGGGTCTTTCCGGCCCACACAAAGCTCATGATACTCCTATCCACCTTCTTAAAAAAGGCCTTTGTAATCAGTATGGGGAGGCACTGAAACACGAAAAGAAACCTTGGAAGAACCACCATTTTAACCGCCTGCACCCTGCCCGCCAATGACAGGGGCACCATGTCCCACCTCTTAAAGTTCTCCTCCATCTGCTCTACCAGTCGTGTCAAGTTAAGCTTATGCAAGGTTCCCCAGTCCCTGGCCACCTGGATCCCTAAATACCGGAAATCTCTTGTTACTCTCCTCAGCGGCAGCTCGTCTATTCCCCTGCCCTGTTCCCCGGGGTGCATCACAAACAGTTCACTCTTCCCCATATTCAGTTTGTATCCCGAAAACTCTCCAAACTCCCTGAGTGTCTGCATTATCTCAGGCATCCCCTCCACTGGGTCCGCCACATATAGCAGCAAATCATCCGCATATAATGACACCCGATGTTCCTCTCCTCCTCTAAGGACCCCTCTCCACTTCTTAGAGCCCCTCAGCGCTATGGCCAATGGCTCAATTGCCAACGCGAACAGTAACGGGGACAGGGGGCAGCCCTGTCTTGTGCCCCTATGTAATCGGAAATAGTCGGATCGTTGCCTGTTTGTAACCACGCTTGCCACCGGGGCCCCGTACAGGAGCTGAACCCATCTGATGAACCCCTCTCCAAATCCAAATCTCTTCAGTACCTCCCACAGGTAACCCCACTCCACTCTATCAAATGCCTTTTCTGCGTCCATAGCCACCACTATCTCCGCCTCCCCCTCCGGCGGGGGCATCATCATCACCCCCAGCAACCTTCGTATATTGGCATTCAATTGCATCCCTTTAACAAACCCTGTCTGGTCGTCATGTACCGCCCCGGGACACAGTCCTCTATCCTTGTCGCCATCACTTTGGCAAATAGCTTGGCATCTACGTTCAGGAGGGTGATTGGCCTGGATGACCCGCACTGCAGCGGGTCTTTGTCTCGTTTCAGGATCAACGATATCGTCGCCTCCGACATCGTCGGGGGTAGTGTCCCCCTTTCCTTAGCCTCATTGAAGGTTCTCGTCAGAAGTGGGGCCAGCAGGTCCACATATTTCCTGTAAAATTCCACCGGGAACCCATCCGGTCCTGGGGCCTTTCCTGCCTGCATGTTCCCGATTCCTTTTACCGCCTCCTCCACCTCAATTTGCGCTCCCAGTCCTATCACCTACTGCTCCTCAACCCTCAGGAACTCCAACTGGTCTAGGAAATGTATCATTCTCCCTTTCCCTTCCGGGGGTTGGGACTTATTCAGCCTCTCATAAAATGCCTTAAACACCCCGTTCACCCTCTCCGCTCTCTGTTCCATCTTTCCCTCCTCGTCTCTAACTCCTCCGATCTCTCTCGCCGCCCCCCTCTTCCTAAGTTGTTGGGCCAGCAGTCGGCTCGCCTTTTCCCCGTATTCGTATTGTATTCCCTGTGCCTTCCTCCACTGCGTCTCCGCCTTACCCGTGGTCAGCAGGTCAAAGTCTGTATGTAGTCTCCGTCTTTCCCTGTATAGCCCTTCGTCCGGAGCCTCCGCATATTGCCTATCCACCCTCAGAATCTCCCCGATCAGTCTCTCCCTTTCTTTACCCTCTTGTTTCCCCTTATGGGCCCTTATGGAGATCAGCTCCCCTCTAACCAGTGCCTTCAGCGCCTCCCAAACTACTCCCACCTGGACCTCTCCATCATCATTGACCTCTAGGTATCTTTCAATACATCCCCTCGTCCTTCCACATACCCCCTCGTCCGCCAACAGTCCCATGTCCAATCTCCAAAGTGGGCGCTGCTCCTTCTCCTCACCTAGATCCAGATCTACCCAATGTGGGGCGTGATCTGAAACGGCTATAGCCGAATATTCCGTTCCTGCCACTTTCGGGATCAGCGCCCTTCCCAGGACAAAGAAGTCCATCCGGGAGTACACTTTATGGACGTGGGAGAAGAAGGAAAACTCTTTACTCCTCGGTCTAGCAAATCTCCAGGGATCTACTCCTCCCATCTGCTCCATAAAGCCCTCAAGCACCTTGGCCACTGCCGGCCTCCTCCCGGTCCTAGATCTGGACCGGTCCAGCCCTGGGTCCAGCACCGTGTTGAAGTCCCCCCCACATTGCCAAATTTCCCATCTCTAGGTCCGGGATGCACCCCAACATACGCTTCATAAAACTCACATCATCCCAGTTCGGGGCATATACGTTCACCAGCACCACCGCCTCACCTTGCAATCTGCCACTCACCATCACGTACCTGCCCCCACTGTCCACCACTATGGTCTTAGCCTCAAACGATACCCGTTACCCCACCAGTATTGCCACCCCTCTATTTTTCGCATCAAAGCCCGAGTGGAATACCTGCCCCACCCATCCTTTCCTTAATCTGACCTGATCCGCCAGTTTCAGGTGCGTCTCCTGAAGCATAACCACATCCGCCTTCAGCTTCTTTAGGTGCGCAAATACCCTTGCCCTCTTAATCGGCCCATTCAACCCTCTCACATTCCACGTGATCAACCGGGTTGGGGGGCTCTTTACCACCCCCCCCCCCATCGTCGACTAGCCATCCCCTTTTTTAAACCAGCTCCTCACCCGGTTCCCACGCACCCATTTGTCCCCCAGACGGCGCCCTCCCGTCCCGACCATCCCATCCCGTATCAGCTCCCCCTTCCCCTCAGCAGCAGCAACCCAGTAAATCCCCCCCCCCCCGCTAGATTCCCTTCTAGCTTGATTGCTCATATTGCTTCCGGGAGTCAGCAAACTCTGGCTGACCTCGGCTTCCCCCTTTTACCCTTGGCCTCCCTGCGTGTGAGGCCCCCTCCTTCCTGCGCCCACTTTTCCCGCCACAGTTTAACAAAGCCCACGCTGCCCTCTCGGCCCCGCCCCTAATGGCGCAGCTCCCTCTCCCTTTCCCCGCCCCTTCCCCACCGGCGCCCACATTTCTTCGTGTCCCCCCCCTTCGAGGGAGGAAAAAATTTCCCCCATCTAATTTACAATTCCTTGCCACCACCTCGCTACTTCTTTCCAAACATCCATTCCCAAATCTAGTCCAACTTCTCTTCTTGGATGAATGTCCACGCCTCCTCTGCCGTCTCGAAGTAGTGGTGTTTGCCCTGGTGTGTAACCCACAGTCTTGCCGGCTGCAGCATTCCAAATTTTACTTTCTTCCTGTGGAGCACCGCCTTGGCCCGATTGAAACTCGCCCTCCTTCTCGCCACCTCCGCACGCCAATCTTGGTAGATGCGGATCACCGAGTTCTCCCATCTGCTACTCCGTGTCTTCTTAGCCCATCTCAGAACCATCTCCCTGTCCTTGTAGCGGTGGAACCTCACCACTATTGCTCGCGGTATTTCCCCTGCCCTTGGTCTTCTCACGAGGACTCGATACGCTCCCTCCACTTCCAGGGGGCCCGTCGGGGCCTCAGCTCCCATTAAGGTATGGAGCATCGTGCTCACATACGCCCCAACATCCGCTCCCTCTGCCTCTTCGGGAAGACCCAAAATCCTTAAGTTCTTCCTCCTCGAGCTATTTTCCAGGGGTTCCAGTCTCTCTATGCACCTCTTGTGTAGTGCCTCGTGCGTCTCCGTCTTCACCACCAAGCCCTGTATCTCGTTTTCATTCTCGGCAGCCTTTGCCTTCACTCCACGGAGCTCCATTGCCTGGGTCTTTTGCGTCTCCTTTAACCCCTCAATCGCCAGCAGCATCGGCGCCAGCACCTCCTTCTTGAGCTCCTCCACACATCGTCGGAGGAACTCCTGCTGTTCAGGGCCCCATACCATCTGGGCTCCCTCAGCCGCCATCTTGCTTCTCCCTTCTCTTCTCTACCGCAGCTCCAGAGGATCCCCCGCAATCTGGCCACTATTATCAAATCTTGGGAGACAGGGCAGATACCAGCTCTGAGAGAGGGGGAGACAGGGGAGATACCAGCACTGAGAGAGGGGGAGACAGGGGAGATACCAGCACTGAGAGAGGGGGAGACAGGTGAGATACCAGCTCTGAGAGAGGGGGAGACAGGGGAGATACCAGCTCTGAGAGAGGGGGAGAGAGGGGAGATACCAGCTCTGAGAGAGGGGGGATACAGGGGAGATACCAGCTCTGAGAGAGGGGGAGACAGGGGAGATACCAGCTCTGAGAGAGGGGGAGACAGGGGAGATACCAGCACTGAGAGAGGGGGAGACAGGGGAGATACCAGCACTGAGAGAGGGGGGAGACAGGGGAGATACCAGCTCTGGGAGAGGGGGAGACAGGGGAAATACCAGCACTGATACATGGGGAGACAGGGGACATACCAGCACTGGGAGAGGGGGAGACAGGGGAGGTGCCAGCACTGAGAGAGGGGGAGACAGGGGAGATACCAGCAATTGGAGAGGGGGAGACAGGGGAGATACCAGTACTGAGAGAGGGGGAGACAGGGGAGATACCAGCAATGGGAGAGGATGAGACAGGGGAGGTAACAGCACTGAGAGAGGGGTCTACAGGGGAGATACCAGCAATGGGAGAGGGGGAGAGAGGGGAGATACCAGCACTAGGTGAGGGGGAGACTGGGGAGGAACAAGCTCTGAGAGAGGGGTAGACAGGGCAGATATTAGCACTGAGAATGGGGGAGACAGGGGAGATACCAGAACTGAGAGAGGGGGAGAGAGGGGAGATACCAGCACTGGGAGAGGAGGAGACAGGGGAGATACCAGCTCTGGGAGAGGGGGAGACAGGGGAGATACCAGAACTGAGAGAGGGGGAGAGAGGGGAGATACCAGCACTGGGAGAGGGGGAAACAGGGGAGATACTAGCACTGAGAGAGGGGGAGACAGGGGAGGTACCAGCACAGGGAGAAGGGGAGACAGGGGAGATACCAGCTCTGAGAGAGGGGGAGACAGGGGAGATACCAGCACTGGGAGAGGGGGAGACAGGGGAGATACCAGCACTGAGAGATGGGGAGACAGGGGAGGTACCAGCACTGGGAGAGGGGGAGACAGGGGAGATACCAGCACTGAGAGAGGGGGAGACAGTGGAGATACCAGCACTGGGAGAGGGGGAGACAGGGGAGATACCAGCACTGGGAGAGGGGGAGACAGGGGATATACCAGCACTGGGAGAGTGGGAGACAGGGGAGATACCAGCACTTGGAGAGGGGGAGACAGGGGTGTTTTCAGCACTGAGAGAGGGGGAGACAGGGGAGGCAGCACAGGGAGAGGTGGAGACAGGGGAGTTACCAGCACTGGGAGAGGGGGAGACTGGGGGGGAGCAGCACTGGGAGAGGGGGATACAGGGGAGATACCAACTGAGAGAGGGGGAGACAGGTGAGGGACCATCACTGGGAGAGAGGGAGACAGGGGAGATACCAGCACTGAGAGAGGGGGAGACAAGGGAGATACCAGCACTGAGAGAGGGGGAGACAGGGGAGATACCAGCACTGGGAGAGGGGGAGACAGAGGAGACACCAGCACTGGGAGAGGGCAGGGACAGGGTAGATACCAGCTCTGAGTGACGGAGAGACAGAGGTGATACCAGCACTGGGAGAGGGGGGGGACAGGGGAGATACCAGCACTGAGATAGGGGGAGACAGGGGAGATACCAGAACAGGGAGAGGGGGAGACAGGGGATATACCAGCTCTGAGCGAGGGGGAGACAGGGCAGATATCAGCACTGAGAGGGGGTGGGGGGGAGACAGGGGAGATACCAGCACTGAGAGAGGGGGAGACAGTGGAGATACCAGCACTGAGAGGGGGTGGGGGGGGAGACAGCGGAGATACCAGCACTGGAAGAGGGGGAGACAGGGGAGATACCAGCACTGGGAGAGTGGTTTACAGGGGAGATACCAGCATTGAGAGAGGGGGAGACAGGGGAGATACCAGAACAGGGAGAGGGGGAGACAGGGGATATACCAGCTCTGAGCGAGGGGGAGACAGGGGAGATACCGGTACTGAGAGAGGGGGAGACAGGGGAGACACCAGCACTGAGAGAGAGGGAGACAGGGGAGATACCAGTACTGAGAGAGGGGGAGACGGGAGATACGAGCACTGAGAGAGGGTGAGACATGGGAGATACCAGCACTGAGAGAGGGGGAGATTGGGGAGACACCAGCACTGAGAGAGTAGGAGACAGGGGAGATACCAGCACTGAGAGAGAGGGAGACAGGGGAGATACGAGCACTAAGAGAGAGGGAGACAGGGGAGATATGAGCACTGAGAGAGGGTGAGACATGGGAGATACCAGCACTGGGAGAGGGGGAGACAGGGGAGATACGAGCACTGAGAGAGGGGGAGACAGGGGAGATACCAGCACTGAGAGAGAGGGAGACAGGGGAGATACGAGCACTAAGAGAGGGAGAGACAGGGGAGTTACCAGCTCTGAGAGAGGAGGAGACAGGGGAGATACCATCACTGGGAGAGGGGGAGACAGGGGAGATACCAGCACTTGGAGAGTGGGAGACAGGGGAGATACCAGTACTGAGAGAGGGGGAGACAGGGGAGATACCAGTACTGAGAGAGGGGGAGACAGGGGAGATACGAGCACTGAGAGAGGGGGAGACAGGGGAGATACCAGCACTGAGAGAGAGGGAGATACCAGCACTGGGAGAGGGGGAGACAGGGGAGATACCAGCTATGAGAGAGGGGTCTACAGGGGAGTTACCAGCCCTGGGATTGGGGGAGACAGGGGAGATACCAGCACTGAGAGAAGGGGAGACACCAGCACTGTGAGAGGGGGAGATAGGGGAGATACCAGCTCTGAGAGAGGGGGAGACAGGTGAGGTACCAGCTCTGAGAGAGGAGGGGACAGGGTAGATACCAGCACTGGGAGAGGGGGGAGACAGGGGTGAAACCAGCACTGGGAGAGGAGGAGACAGGGAGACTCCAGCACTGAGAGAGGGGGAGACAGGGGAGATACCAGCACTGAGAGAGGGGGAGACAGAGGAGATACCAGCTCTGGGAGTGGGGGAGACAGGGGAGATACCAGCACTGGGACAGAGGGAGACATGGGAGGTACCAGCACTGAGAGAGGGGGAGACAGGGGAGATACCAGCACTGGGAGAGGGGTCTATAGGGGGGATACCAGCACTGAGAAAGGAGGAGACAGGGAGATACCAGCTCTGAGAGAGGGGGAGACAGGGGAGATACCAGCACTGGGAGAGGGGGTGGCAGGGGAGGTACCAGCACTGAGAGAGGGGGAGACAGGGGAAATACCAGCTCTGAGAGAGGGGGAGACAAGGGAGATACCAGCATTGGGAGAGAGGGAGATATGGGAGATACCAGCACTGGGAGAGGGGGAGACAGGTGAGGTACCAGCACTTAGAGAGTTGGAGACAAGGGTGATACCAGCATTGTGAGAGGGGTCTACAGGGGAGATACCAGCCCTGGGTAAGGGGGAGACAGGGGAGATAACAGCGCTGAGAGAGGGGGAGACAGGGAAGGTACCAGCACTGGGAGAGTGGGAGACGGGAGATACCAGCACTAGGAGAGGGGGCGACAGGGGAGATACCAGCTCTGAGAGAGGGGGAGACTGTGAGATACTAGCACTGACAGAGGGCGAGACAGGGGAGATACCAGCACTGTGAGAGGAGGAGACAGGGGAGATACCAGCTCTGAGAGAGGGGGAGACAGGGGAGATACCAACACTGAGTGAGGGGGAGACAGGGGAGATACCAGCATTGGGAGAGGGGGAGACAGGGGAGATACCAGCACTGAGAGAGTGGGAGACAGGGGAGGTACCAGCTCTGAGAGAGGGGGACACAGGGGAGATACCAACTCTGAGAGAGGGGGAGACAGGGGAGATACCAGCACTGAGAGAGGGGGAGACAGGGGAGATACCAGCTCTGGGAGACGGGGAAACACCAGCTCTGGGAGAGGGGGAGACACCAGCTCTGGGAGATGGGGAGACAGGGATTCCATTCAGCCCTCGAAGCTGCTTCACTTTCATTGAGTCAGAATGAAGCTGATCAGTATTTCTGCCCCATTTCCAGACCCAGAAACAGCTGTCATTCCGCACTTAGAAAACCCGGATTGACTCCCAGATCCCGCAGCCTTTTGGGGAGACAGTTCCAGATTTCCGCTCCCCCATTTCCAGCACTGGAGCAGACTGAGAATGATCAGGGGCCGGGGTCCTCCGAGGCTCCCCCTGAAACAGCGCTCGGCGCGGAGGCGGAGAATGGGGCCTCAGACCCACGATCGGGTCTGACGCGATTCTCCGGTGCCCAGAGATGCGGCGCCGGTCGGGGCGGTGAAAGAGGTCCCCGCGGCGATTCTCCGCAGTCGACCGGCTGAGTTCCTGCCGGCGTGGTTCACATCTGGTTCCGCCCGGCGGCAGCTCGATGTCGCGGCTGGCGTGGCCGTCCTGGTGGGGGGCGGGGGGGGGGGGTCCGTCTCCGGTGGGCGGGGCCTTCACGACGGCCAGGCCGGCAATCGGGGTCCACCGATCAGCGGCCGCATGCGATCTGAGGGGGGCCCACCTTCTTGCGCGCCAGCCCGCTGTGTGGCTCAGCCAGGTCGCGTGGGGCCGGCGCGGAAACGCCGCCGCTTGCACGCGCAGACCCGCTCCTTCAGTATTCTGGGGTAGATCCCATCAGGCCCTGGGGACTTATCTACCTTAATATTTTTTAAGACACCCAACACCTCGTCTTTTTGGATCTCAATGTGACCCAGGCTATCTACACCCCCTTCTCCAGACTCAACATCTACCAATTCCTTCTCTTTGGTGAATACTGATGCAAAGTATTCATTTAGTACCTCGCCCATTTCCTCTGGCTCCACACATAGATTCCCTTGCCTATCCTTCAGTGGGCCAACCCTTTCCCTGGCTACCCTCTTGCTTTTTATGTACGTGTAAAAAGCCTTGGGATTTTCCTTAACCCTATTTGCCAATGACTTTTCATGACCCCTTCTAGCCCTCCTGACTCCTTGCTTAAGTTCCTTCCTACTTTCCTTATATGCCACACAGGCTTCGTCTGTTCCCAACCTTTTAGCCCTGACAAATGCCTCCTTTTTCTTTTTGACGAGGCCTACAATATCACTCGTCATCCAAGGTTCCCGAAAATTGCCGTATTTATCTTTCTTCCTCACAGGAACATGCCTGTCCTGTATTCCTTTCAACTGACACTTGAAAGCCTCCCACATGTCAGATGTTGATTTGCCCTCAAACATCCGCCCCCAATCTATGTTCTTCAGTTCCCGCCGAATATTGTTATAATTAGCCTTCCCCCAATTTAGCACATTCATCCTCGGACCACTCTTATCCTTGTCCACCAGTACTTTAAAACTTACTGAATTGTGGTCACTGTTACCGAAATGCTCCCCTACTGAAACATCTGCCACCTGGCCGGGCTCATTCCCCAATACCAGGTCCAGTACCGCTCCTTCCCTAGTTGGACTGTTTACATATTGTTTTAAGAAGCCCTCCTGGATGCACCTTACAAACTCCGCCCCGTCTAAGCCCCTGGCACTATTTGAGTCCCAGTCAATATTGGGGAAGTTGAAGTCTCCCATCACCACAACCCTGTTGTTTTTACTCTTTTCCAAAATCTGTCTACCTATCTGCTCCTCTATCTCCCGCTGGCTGTTGGGAGGCCTGTAGTATACCCCCAACATTGTGACTGCACCCTTCTTATTCCTGATCTCTACCCATATAGCCTCACTGCCCTCTGAGGTGTCCTCTCGCAGTATAGCTGTGATATTCTCCCGAACAAGTAGCGCAACTCCGCCTCCCCTTTTACATCCCCCTCTATCCCGCCTGAAACATCTAAATCCTGGAACGTTTAGCTGCCAATCCTGCCCTTCCCTCAACCAGGTCTCTGTAATGGCAACAACATCATAGTTCCAAGTAGTAATCCAAGCTCTAAGTTCATCTGCCTTACCCGTAATGCTCCTTGCATTAAAACATATGCACTTCAGGCCACCAGACCCGCTGTGTTCAGCAACTTCTCCCCGTCTGCTCTGCCTCAGAGCCACACTGTCCCTATTCCCTAGTTCTCTCTCAATGCTCTCACCTGCTGACCTATTGCTCCCGTGCCCACCCCCCTGCCATACTAGTTTAAACCCTCCCGTGTGACAGTAGCAAACCTCGCGGCCAGGATATTTATGCCTCTCCAGTTTAGATGCAACCCGTCCATCTTATACAGGTCACACCTGCCCCGGAAGAGCTCCCAGTGGTCCAGATAACGGAAACCCTCCCTCCTACACCAGCTGTTTAGCCACGTGTTTGTCTGCTCTATCTTCCTATTTCTAGCCTCACTGGCACGTGGCACAGGGAGTAATCCCGGGATTACAACCCTCGAGGTCCTGTCTTTTAACTTTCTGCCTAGCTCCCTGAACTCCTGCTGCAGGACCTCATGCCCCTTCCTGCCTATGTCGTTGGTACCAATATGTACAACGACCTCTGCCTGTTTGCCCTCCCCCTTCAGGATTCCCTCTACCCGTTCGGAGACATCCTGGACCCTGGCACCAGGGAGGCAACATACCATCCTGGAGTCTCTTTCACGTCCACAGAAGCGCCTATCTGTGCCCCTGACTATAGAGTCCCCTATTACTATTACTCTTCTGCGCTTTGACCCTCCCTTCTGAACATCAGAGCCAGCCGTGGTGCCACTGCTCTGGCTGCTGCTGTTTTCCCCTGATAGGCTATCCCCCCCGACAGTATCCAAAGGGGTATATCTGTTCGAGAGGGGGACAACCACAGGGGATTCCTGCACTGACTGCCTGCCCTTTCTGGTGGTCACCCATTTCTCTGCCTGCACCTTGGGTGTGACCACACTTACATAACTGCGATCTATGACGCTTTCCGCCACCTGCATGCTCCTAAGTGCATCCAATTGCTGCTCCAACCGAACCATGCGGTCTGTGAGGAGCTGCAGTTGGGTGCACGTTCTGCAGAGGAAGCCATCCGGGACGCTGGAAGCCTCCCGGACCTGCCACATCTCACAGTCAGAGCACAGCACCCCTCTAACTGACATTGCGTCAATTAATTAAAATTTGTCTTTTTTTTTTAATGCTTTTTTTTAAAATTGCAAAGTTACTGTCAACTATCTGTTTCCTAGCACTAGATTTCTAATAGAAATGCGATAGCTAACTATAATACTCTCCGATCTCTGGCTTAGATATCCTCTAAATTATAATTAAGTTATTATGTTTAATTAGTTCCCAAATACTCAATTTTTTTTTAAATTTAGGTTAGAATCCCAACCAGCCACTCTGGCCACAGCTTTTCTGTGATGTCACTTCAGTTTCCCCCCGACACACACAATTTGAAAAAAGGTATAAAAGTAAAAATCACTTACTTACCTTCTGAGTGTCTGAGATGTTCTCAGGGTCTCTCGCTGACAGAGACTGCTCCTCCACCTCCGATCCTTGACCTGCACAATGCTAATAATATAATAATATAATATGGCACTTACCTTACACCAATGGGTCTTATTATTAGGTTAGAGGAGGAGGGCGGGTGGGAGACACTACACGTGTAGTGTCTCGGGTTTCCTCTCCACCAGAATTTATTGGTTTGGGGGGCGGGCGGGGGGGGACTTGCCAGAGGTCGAACTTCCGGTTCCCGCCTTATATAAAAACAAATAAAACAGAAAAGAAGAACAGACACGGGACCAGGCAAGGCTTTTTAAATTACTACTCACCTCCCAGAAGGCCCCTGCTCACCGCTGCCGCCGAAATCCAAAGGGCTGCTCCTGTAAAGGCAAGAGCTTTTAAATACACTACTCACCTCCCAGAGGGAGGCAGAGAACAAGCGAAAGTGAATGTAGTGAAACTACAATGTGATTTCTCGGAAAACAGAGAGATTACCAGACCCTCACTGCGTCAACAACATGTTATTTATACAGGACAGGAAGTGTGAAACTGATCAAACAGCAAAAGAAGCGACAGCTCTGAGAGAGGGGGAGATACCAGCTCTGAGAGAGGGGGACACAGGGGAGATACCAACTCTGAGAGAGGGGGAGACAGGGGAGATACCAGCACTGAGAGAGGGGGAGACAGGGGAGATACCAGCTCTGGGAGACGGGGAAACACCAGCTCTGGGAGAGGGGGAGACACCAGCTCTGGGAGATGGGGAGACAGGGATTCCATTCAGCCCTCGAAGCTGCTTCACTTTCATTGAGTCAGAATGAAGCTGATCAGTATTTCTGCCCCATTTCCAGACCCAGAAACAGCTGTCATTCCGCACTTAGAAAACCCGGATTGACTCCCAGATCCCGCAGCCTTTTGGGGAGGCAGTTCCAGATTTCCGCTCCCCCATTTCCAGCACTGGAGCAGACTGAGAATGATCAGGGGCCGGGGTCCTCCGAGGCTCCCCCTGAAACAGCGCTCGGCGCGGAGGCGGAGAATGGGGCCTCAGACCCACGATCGGGTCTGACGCTGGGCGCGATTCTCCGGTGCCCAGGGACGCGGCGCCGGTCGGGGCGGTGAAAGAGGTCCCCGCGGCTTCCGTGGCCGTCCTGGTGGGGGGCGGGGGGCGGGGGGGGGGGGTGGGGGGGATCAGTCTCGGGGGGGGGCGGGGCCTCCACGACCGCCAGGCCCGCAATCGGGGTCCACCGATCAGCGGCCGCATGCGATCTGAGGGGGGCCCACCTTCTTGCGCGCCTGCCCGCTGTGTGGCTCAGCCAGGTCGCGTGGGGCCGGCGCGGAAACGCCGCCGCTTGCACGCGCAGACCCGCGGCGATCAGTGTAGGGCCGCGTACAGCAGCTGGAGCAGCGCGGGGTCACTCCGGCACAGCGCTGGCCCCCTGGCGGCTACAGAATGGCTGGGCCAAGACGCCCATTGACGCCGGAGTGAAACACAGAGACGCATTTTTGGAGCATCCCGTCCATGGTGTAGCCCAACTCATCCACACGCTCGTCGCACGAGAGGTTTAAGGACTGGGGGGTTTGTGTTCAGAGAGTCAGGAGTATTATCCGGTGGGAAATGGGAGTCCAGAACAGTGAGTTACAGAAACCCTCCTCACACACACAACACACTCTGCTTCTGCGGAGGAGATTGAGAGAATAACAAGTGAATCATCATTCTGTAGTTTCACTGCTTCAAAGTGAAGTCATTCACAGAACATACAGTGCAGAAGGAGGCCATTCGGCCCATCGAGTCTGCACCGGCCCACTTAAGCCCTCACTTCCACCCTATCCCCGTAACCCAATAACCCCTCCTAACCTTTTTGGACACTAAGGGCAATTTAGCATGGCCAATCCACCTAACCTGCACGTCTTTGGACTGTGGGAGGAAACCGGAGCACCCGGAGGAAACCCACGCAGACACGGGGAGAACGCGCAGACTCCGCACAGACAGTGACCCAGCGGGGAATCGAACCTGGGACCCTGACGCTGTGAAGCCACAGTGCTATCCACTTGTGCTACCGTGCTGCCCGTCAGCACAGGGTACAACAGGTTCCATCCAGTTGCACAGGAACAGCTGACATTCTGTGAGGAGTAAAACAATCTCGAATCTAGACCAAGCGGCCTGAGAGTTTGAGAACATCACTCACAACACATCATCAATCTCTCTCTCAGACAGTGATTTCGTCCATTGCGAACTTGCCCGACTCCCAGTCCCCTCTGTGGAAGGTGCCTGTGGTTGAATTGGAAGAAATACACCTTTGTGCGGACATTTCCACCTTTCCCCAAGGTCACACACCACCATTGCTTCACATCAGGTCCCAGGGGAAGACAGGGTGGAAGCTGGAGGAATCCAGACCCTCAATGCAAATTCCAAAACAAATATTGTGCCCTTGTACCAGCAGAGGGAGGCAGAGAACAAGCGAAAGTGAATGTAGTGAAACTACAATGTGATTTCTCGGAAAACAGAGAGATTACCAGACCCTCACTGCGTCAACAACATGTTATTTATACAGGACAGGAAGTGTGAAACTGATCAAACAGCAAAAGAAGCGACAGCTCTGAGAGAGGGGGAGATACCAGCTCTGAGAGAGGGGGGAGACAGGGGAGATACCAGCTCAGAGAGAGGAGGAAACAGGGGAGATACCAGCTCTGAGAGAGGGGGAGACAGGGGAGATACCAGCCCTGAGAGAGGGGGAGACAGGGGAGATACCAGCTCTGAGAGAGGGGGAGACAGGGGGGGTTCCAGCACTTAGAGAGGGAGAGACAGGGGGGTTCCAGCACTTAGAGAGGGAGAGACAGGGGGGTTCCTGCACTTAGAGAGGGGGAGAGAGGGGTGATACCAGCACTGAGAGAGGGGGGGCGACAGGGGGGTTCAAGCACTTAGAGAGGGAGTGACGGGGGTTCCAGCACTTAGAGAGGGATAGACAGGGGGGTTCCAGCACTTAGAGAGGGGGAGACAGGGTGATACCAGCACTGAGAGAGGGGGCGACAGGGGGGTTCCAGCACTTAGAGAGGGAGAGACAGGGGGTTCCAGCACTTAGAGTGGGGGAGAGAGGGGTGATACCAGCACTGAGAGAGGGGGGCGACAGGGGGGTTCAAGCACTTAGAGAGGGAGTGACGGGGGTTCCAGCACTTAGAGAGGGATAGACAGGGGGGTTCCAGCACTTAGAGAGGGGGAGACAGGGGTGATACCAGCACTGAGAGAGGGGGCGACAGGGGGGTTCCAGCACAGAGAGAGGGGGAGACAGGGGTGATACCAGCACTGAGAGAGGGGGAGACAGGGGGGTTCCAGTACTTAGAGAGGGGGAGACACGGGAGATACCAGCTCTGAGAGAGGGTGTAGCACAATCAATCACTCACGGGACGAGATGAGAAGGAGTCGAACGATGGCTTTATTACGCAGACTTGTTCCCTAGCAGCACAGTTACAGAACCCGGGCTCTAATATGCGCCTTGCTGGGTGGAGCCAGCAGGCTGCTGATCCAATCGGGATTCAGTGTCCTCCAGCAATAGCCTCTCAGCATCCCAGGGTACCTTAATACCCCTAAAACATACCACCACATTCACCCCTTGTTAAAAAAGAACCCGGCGGGGCAGTGAGCCGTATGGTGGGAGGGGTTTCTAGAGTCTGTACCTCGGATGCCGCTAACACGGTGGCTGTGCTCCAATATTAACTACTTACAATGCCGCTTTTACTGGGCAACCGAACCAAAAGAAATATTTACAGAGGCATTTCGTGCTTCATTATACAGATTCGATGAGTCGGATGGGTGCCCTGGTCATCCTCGCCGATCGTCTTAGCCCCGATGGTGATGCAGGCGCAGGTTCCAGCCTCGTCGTCTCTGGGAGCGTCGCGATGCCTCGTCCCGCTCCAATATCCCTATTCGGGACCGGCGGAAGGACCGATCCACCCTGGAAGGGGGCGGCTGTGGGGTGCGCCGGCGGGAGGGAGGGGGTGATTGGTGTTGGGGGGGTCTGCGTGGCTCCAGAGGGGTCACTGGTGTTGGGGGGCTGCGTGGGGCTCCGGCGGGTGCTTGGTCCCGCAGGGAGACCGTGTCCTGTCGGCCGTCGGGGTACGCCACGTAGGCGTATTGAGGGTTCGCGTGGAGGAGATGAACCCTCTCGACCAACGGGTCTGATTTGTGCACCCGCACATGCTTTCGGAGCAGGATGGGCCCCGGGGGCTGCCAGCCAGGTCGGAAGTGACGTTCTGGAGGAGGACTTCCTTGGGAAGACAAGGCGGCGTTTGTGAGGTGTTTGATTCGTTGTTGTACACAGCAGCGACCGGATGGAGTGGAGGGCGTCCGGGAGGACTTCCTGCCAGCGGGAAACTGGGAGACTTCTGGAACGCAGGGCCAGTAGGACGGTCTTCCAGACCGTTCCGTTCTCCCTCTCTACCTGACCGTCCCCCCGGGGGTTGTAACTGGTTGTCCTGCTCGAGGCGATGCCCTTGCTGAGCAGGAATTGACGCAGTTCGTCGCTCATGAAGGAGGACCCACTATCGCTATGTATGTAGGCGGGGAAACCGAACAGGGTAAAGATGGTGCCGAGGACTCTAATGACCGTGGCCGCGGTCATGTCGGGACAGGGGATGGCGAAAGGGAACCGGGAGTATTCGGCAATCATGTTGAGGAAGTACATGTTGCGATCGGTGGAGGGGAGGGGGCCTGTGAAGTCCAGGCTGAGGCGCTCAAAAGGACGGGAAGCCTTTATCAGGTGCGCCCTCTCTGGCCGGTAGAAATGCGGTTTGCACTCTGCACAGATCTGGCAGTTCCTGGTGACGGCCCTGACCTCCTCGATGGAGTAGGGGAGGTTGCGGGTCTTCACAAAGTGATAGAACCGAGTGACCCCCGGGTGGCAGAGGTTCTCGTGGAGGGTTCGGAGACGGTCCACTTGTGCGGGTGGCACATGTGCCGCGGGAGAGGGCGCTTAGCTTCCCGGGATGATACAAGATCTCATAGTTATAGGTGGAGAGTTCGATCCTCCACCGCAAGATCTTGTCGTTCTTGATCTTGCCCCGCTGTGCATTATGAAGGCAACCGACCGTTGGTCAGTGAGGTGAGTGAATCTCCTACCGGCCAGGTAATGCCTCCAATGCCGCACAGCTTCCACTATGGCCTGGGCCTCCTTTTCCACTGAGGAGTGGCGGATTTTGGAAGCGTGGAGGGTGCGTGAAAAAAAGGCCACGGGTCTGCCCGCTTGGTTGAGCGTGGCCGCCAGAGCAACGTCAGATGCGTCGCTCTCGACTTGGAAGGGGAGGGACTCATCGATTGCGTGCATCGTGGCCTTTGCGATATCCACTTTGATGCGGCTGAAGGCCTGGCGGGCCTCTGTCGACAGGGGGAAAACCGTGGACTGGATTTTTTTTTTAAATATATTTTTATTAAAGTTTTTCGATCAAACAAGAATTTTCCATTTTTACAACTTTGTAGCAATATATACATTGATCGTTTTTAAATAATATATTAACTAATAGCAAGTGCCAAACACAAACATTGAAAAAAAAAATAAACATAAACAACTATAACCAACTAATATATAACAAAACACAAAACAAACCTCAAAAACCCAAATGCACCCTCCCCCCCCCCCCCCCCCCCCCCCCCCCGGGTTGCTGCTGCTGTCTTTCCTGTTTTCCCTTATCGCTCTGCGAGATAGTCGAGGAACGGTTGCCACTGCCTGGTGAACCCGAGCCGAACCTCTTAGTGCGTACTTTATCCGCTCCAATTTTATAAACCCTGCCATGTCGTTTATCCAGGCCTCCACGCCCGGGGGGTTTAGCTTCTTTCCACATAAGTAGAATCCTTCGCCGGGCTACTAGGGACGCAAAGGCCAAAACATCGGCCTCTCTCGCCTCCTGCACTCCCGGCTCTTCTGCAACCCCAAATATAGCCAACCCCCAGCTTGGTTCGACCCGGACCCCCACCACCTTTGAAATCACTCTTGCCACACCCACCCAGAACCCATGCAATACCGGACATGACCAGAACATGTGGGTGTGGTTCGCCAGGCTTCCCGCGCACCTCCCACACCTGTCCTCCACTCCAAAAAATCTACTCAGCCTTGCTCCTGTCATATGCACCCTGTGTAGAACCTTGAACTGGATCAGGCTGAGCCTGGCACACGAGGACGAGGAATTTACCCTACTTAGGGCATCTGCCCACAGTCCCTCCTCAATCTCTTCCCCCAGCTCCTCCTCCCATTTACCCTTCAGCTCATCTACCATCGTCTCCCCCTCGTCTCTCATTTCCCTGTATATATCGGACACTTTACCATCACCAACACATGCCCCCGAAATCACTCTGTCCTGGATCCCTTGCGCCGGGAGCTGCGGAAATTCCCTCGCCTGTTGCCTCGCAAATGCCCTCACTTGCATATATCGAAATGCATTCCCAGGTGGCAACCCGTATTTTTCTGTCGGTGCTCCCAGACTCGCGAACGTCCCGTCCAAGAACAAGTCCTTCAGCTTCACAATTCCTGCTCGCTGCCAAGATTGAAATCCCCCATCTATCCTTCCCAGGACGAACCTGTGGTTGTTCCTTATCGGGGACCACACTGAGGCACCTGTCACTCCCCTATGTCGTCTCCACTGCCCCCAAATCTTCAGAGTCGCCACCACCACTGGGTTTGTGGTGTATTTTTTCGGGGAGAACGGCAACGGCACCGCCGCCAGTGCTTTTAAGCTAGTTCCCCTACAGGACGCCATCTCCAGCCTTTTCCACGCTGCCCCTTCTTCCCTCATCCACTTACATATCATAGACACTTTGGCGGCCCAATAATAATAACTCAGACTCGGCATTGCCAGTCCCCCTCTATCCCTACTGTGCTGTAGGAACCCCCTCTTTACCCTCGGGGTCTTTCCGGCCCACACAAAGCTCATGATACTCCTATCCACCTTCTTAAAAAAGGCCTTTGTGATCAGTATGGGGAGGCACTGAAACACGAAAAGAAACCTCGGGAGGACCACCATTTTAACCGCCTGCACCCTGCCCGCCAATGACAGGGGCACCATGTCCCACCTCTTAAAGTCCTCCTCCATCTGCTCTACCAGTCGTGTCAAGTTAAGCTTATGCAAGGTTCCCCAGTGTAGAGGGTGCCATCTCTGCTACTCCACTACTGGGCCGATATCTGGGGTTTGAGTATCTGTGTGTGTCTCTCTCCAGCTGGCACTGAAACTTCAGAGGCCAGGGGATGCCGCACTGGGACACCTCCACGGGAGAGAGCACTGAATCAAGCCTGCCGTTTATCCCTAACCGGAAGCCTGAGGCTTATATCACACAGATATCCAGACCCCTACCAATGCCCAGGTGATTCTCTCTCTTGCCGGTGGTGCAACACCCACCCGGTTCCTACTTCGCTGGAGTAGCTTTCCCAAGAGAGAGAATAGGACACTGCTGTTTATTACCTAACCAGCAGCCTGTCCTGAGTGAATCGCTCAAGATGACCCTAGATTCTTGAACCCGGAATTAAGGTGAGGAATATTTTAACAATGACTTGGTCAGAGATCGCTGGTGAGAGATTGAAGAATTTAAACGACTCCAATTATCAGCAAATCAAGGTTTATTGCAAAACCCAGGTCAAAATCATCAAACAGAAGAAATTATAATAAAATCTTAAACTCTAACACAAACTAAGTCTATTCAGAAAGTACTATAACGGACACAACGAAAAATCTTATTGTTACACAGTTTTAGCAATGACACAGAACACAAATCAAGTCCCCTTCCCCAAAGCCTCAACCACTATCAAGGTCAAGGGAGTTTTGCAAGCTGCTGCAGGGTACTTACAGTCACAGGCTGCAGGAGGTCAAGTCAAAGGTGGAGAGGTCGAGTCAAGAGACCCTCAATCGAAACACAGCCCCTTTTATATTCGTTTTACCTGGCCCTTTCCTGTGTTCGGCCAGCCCCTTTTGCATTGAATTGGTAAGGTTTAAAGTTCCCGCTGGTCCCGCCCCCTTTGAGCCGGTCAGAGCTGTTTGCTTCCGGGTATTCCTCGCAGGTCCGCTCCTTCCAGCCAGGCAGACCTGCCGCGATTTGAATTTGGCGCCGACTCCGCCCCCTCCTTCCAGTGAGTTCCTGCCGGTGGCTTCTGTCAAGATTGGAGTACCTCCCCCAGGTCCGCCTCCAACTTGGTTTTTTCTACCGCTTATCTTCAAGGGGCTTTTCCATCGCAATATACTGAGCCCAGACAGTCTGTTTTTTAGGATAACAAGGTTAAGCTCTCTTGTGAAGATTTTCAGTCTTCCAGCTGCTCCGGAGATGGCTGCTATTCTCACCTTGCTATGTTGATGGGGTGTTAATTGGATTCTGCTCTGGTGGAGGCCAGGTCATTTACATCTGCATGGGGCTATGACCATCCCATTGTCCTGCTTGCAGGCAGGCCCCCTGTGTATTCCCGTGCCCCTTTGTCTGTGTGTTAATCTTATCTCGTTGTCTGGCTCCTTCTTCCTTGTAGCTCCTAGGGGGGGGTTGTAAATACCTATGCCCCTACTCAGCTCAGCGGATCAAGCCTGCTGGGAAATCTGGTTACGTTCTCTTGGCTGAAAAGTCAGTTTACAGTCTCTGGGTTTTATCCTTGGGTAGTCCAAAAAGGCCGAATTGCCCGAAAACCTTACACCAGTCCCTGGCCACCTGGATCCCTAAATACCGGAAATCTCTTGTTACTCTCCTCAGCGGCAGCTCGTCTATTCCCCTGCCCTGTTCCCCGGGGTGCATCACAAACAGTTCACTCTTCCCCATATTCAGTTTGTATCCCGAAAACTCTACAAACTCCCTGAGTGTCTGCATTATCTCAGGCATCCCCTCCACTGGGTCCGCCACATATAGCAGCAAATCATCCGCATATAATGACACCCGATGTTCCTCTCCTCCTCTAAGGACCCCTCTCCACTTCTTTGAGCCCCTCAGCGCTATGGCCAATGGCTCAATTGCCAACGCGAACAGTAACGGGGACAGGGGGCAGCCCTGTCTTGTGCCCCTATGTAATCGGAAATAGTCGGATCGTTGCCTGTTTGTAACCACGCTTGCCACCGGGGCCCCGTACAGGAGCTGAACCCATCTGATGAACCCCTCTCCAAATCCAAATCTCTTCAGTACCTCCCACAGGTAACCCCACTCCACTCTATCAAATGCCTTTTCTGCGTCCATAGCCACCACTATCTCCGCCTCCCCCTCCGGCGGGGGCATCATCATCACCCCCAGCAACCTTCGTATATTGGCATTCAATTGCATCCCTTTAACAAACCCTGTCTGGTCGTCATGTACCGCCCCTGGGACACAGTCCTCTATCCTTGTCGCCATCACTTTGGCCAATAGCTTGGCATCTACGTTCAGGAGGGTGATAGGCCTGGATGACCCGCACTGCAGCGGGTCTTTGTCTCATTTCAGGATCAACGATATCGTCGCCTCCGACATCGTCGGGGGTAGTGTCCCCCTTTCCTTAGCCTCATTGAAGGTTCTCGTCAGAAGTGGGGCCAGCAGGTCCACATATTTCCTGTAAAATTCCACCGGGAACCCATCCGGTCCTGGGGCCTTTCCTGCCTGCATGTTCCCGATTCCTTTTACCGCCTCCTCCACCTCAATTTGCGCTCCCAGTCCTATCACCTACTGCTCCTCAACCCTCAGGAACTCCAACTGGTCTAGGAAATGTATCATTCTCCCTTTCCCTTCCGGGGGTTGGGACTTATTCAGCCTCTCATAAAATGCCTTAAACACCCCGTTCACCCTCTCCGCTCTCTGTTCCATCTTTCCCTCCTCGTCTCTAACTCCTCCGACCTCTCTCGCCGCCCCCCTCTTCCTAAGTTGTTGGGCCAGAAGTCGGCTCGCCTTCTCTCTGTATTCATACTGCACTCCCTGTGCCTTCCTCCACTGCGTCTCCGCCTTACCCGTGGTCAGCAGGTCAAAGTCCGTATGTAGTCTCCGTCTTTCCCTGTATAGCCCTTCGTCCGGAGCCTCCGCATATTGCCTATCCACCCTCAGAATCTCCCCGATCAGTCTCTCCCTTTCTTTACCCTCTTGTTTCCCCTTATGGGCCCTTATGGAGATCAGCTCCCCTCTAACCAGTGCCTTCAGCGCCTCCTAAACTACTCCCACCTGGACCTCTCCATCATCATTGACCTCTAGGTATCTTTCAATACATCCCCTCGTCCTTCCACATACCCCCTCGTCCGCCAACAGTCCCATGTCTAATCTCCAAAGTGGGCGCTGCTCCTTCTCCTCACCTAGATCCAGATCTACCCAATGTGGGGCGTGATCTGAAACGGCTATAGCCGAATATTCCATTCCTGCCACTTTCGGGATCAGCGCCCTTCCCAGGACAAAGAAGTCCATCCGGGAGTACACTTTATGGACGTGGGAGAAGAAGGAAAACTCTTTACTCCTCGGTCTAGCAAATCTCCAGGGATCTACTCCTCCCATCTGCTCCATAAAGCCCTCAAGCACCTTGGCCACTGCCGGCCTCCTCCCGGTCCTAGATCTGGACCGGTCCAGCCCTGGGTCCAGCACCGTGTTGAAGTCCCCCCCACATTGCCAAATTTCCCATCTCTAGGTCCGGGATGCACCCCAACATACGCTTCATAAAACTCACATCATCCCAGTTCGGGGCATATACGTTCACCAGCACCACCGCCTCACCTTGCAATCTGCCACTCACCATCACGTACCTGCCCCCACTGTCCACCACTATGGTCTTAGCCTCAAACGATACCCGTTACCCCACCAGTATTGCCACCCCTCTATTTTTCGCATCAAAGCCCGAGTGGAATACCTGCCCCACCCATCCTTTCCTTAATCTGACCTGATCCGCCAGTTTCAGGTGCGTCTCCTGAAGCATAACCACATCCGCCTTCAGCTTCTTTAGGTGCGCAAATACCCTTGCCCTCTTAATCGGCCCATTCAACCCTCTCACATTCCACGTGATCAACCGGGTTGGGGGGCTCTTTACCACCCCCCCCCCCCATCGTCGACTAGCCATCCCCTTTTTTAAACCAGCTCCTCACCCGGTTCCCACGCACCCGTTTGTCCCCCCGGCGCCCTCCCGTCCCGACCATCCCATCCCATATCAGCTCCCCCTTCCCCTCAGCAGCAGCAACCCAGTAAATCCCCCCACCCCCCCCCCCCCCCGCTAGATTCCCTTCTAGCTTGATTGCTCATATTGCTTCCGGGAGTCAGCAAACTCTGGCTGACCTCGGCTTCCCCCGTTTACCCTTGGCCTCCCTGCGTGTGAGGCCCCCTCCTTCCTGCGCCCACTTTTCCCGCCACAGTTTAACAAAGCCCACGCTGCCCTCTCGGCCCCGCCCCTAATGGCGCAGCTCCCTCTCCCTTTCCCCGCCCCTTCCCCACCGGCGCCCACATTTCTTCGTGTCCCCCCCCTTCGAGGGAGGAAAAAATTTCCCCCATCTAATTTACAATTCCTTGCCACCACCTCGCTACTTCTTTCCAAACATCCATTCCCAAATCTAGTCCAACTTCTCTTCTTGGATGAATGTCCACGCCTCCTCTGCCGTCTCGAAGTAGTGGTGTTTGCCCTGGTGTGTAACCCACAGTCTTGCCGGCTGCAGCATTCCAAATTTTACTTTCTTCCTGTGGAGCACCGCCTTGGCCCGATTGAAACTCGCCCTCCTTCTCGCCACCTCCGCACGCCAATCTTGGTAGATGCGGATCACCGAGTTCTCCCATCTGCTACTCCGTGTCTTCTTAGCCCATCTCAGAACCATCTCCCTGTCCTTGTAGCGGTGGAACCTCACCACTATTGCTCGCGGTATTTCCCCTGCCCTTGGTCTTCTCACGAGGACTCGATACGCTCCCTCCACTTCCAGGGGGCCCGTCGGGGCCTCAGCTCCCATTAAGGTATGGAGCATCGTGCTCACATACGCCCCAACATCCGCTCCCTCTGCCTCTTCGGGAAGACCCAAAATCCTTAAGTTCTTCCTCCTCGAGCTATTTTCCAGGGGTTCCAGTCTCTCTATGCACCTCTTGTGTAGTGCCTCGTGCGTCTCCGTCTTCACCACCAAGCCCTGTATCTCGTTTTCATTCTCGGCAGCCTTTGCCTTCACTCCACGGAGCTCCATTGCCTGGGTCTTTTGCGTCTCCTTTAACCCCTCAATCGCCAGCAGCATCGGCGCCAGCACCTTCTTCTTGAGCTCCTCCACACATCGTCGGAGGAACTCCTGCTGTTCAGGGCCCCATAGCATCTGGGCTCCCTCAGCCGCCATCTTGCTTCTCCCTTCTCTTCTCTACCGCAGCTCCAGAGGATCCCCCGCAATCTGGCCACTATTATCAAATCTTGGGAGACAGGTGAGATACCAGCTCTGAGAGAGGGGGGAGACAGGGGAGATACCAGCTCTGAGAGAGGGGGAGACAGGGGAGATACCAGCACTGAGAGAGGGGGAGACAGGTGAGATACCAGCTCTGAGAGAGGGGGGAGACAGGGGAGATACCAGCTCTGAGAGAGGGAGAGACAGGGGAGATACCAGCTCTGAGAGAGGGGGAGACAGGGGAGATACCAGCACTGAGAGAGGGGGAGACAGGGGAGATACCAGCACTGAGAGAGGGGGGAGACAGGGGAGATACCAGCTCTGGGAGAGGGGGAGACAGGGGAAATACCAGCACTGATACATGGGGAGACAGGGGACATACCAGCACTGGGAGAGGGGGAGACAGGGGAGGTGCCAGCACTGAGAGAGGGGGAGACAGGGGAGATACCAGCAATTGGAGAGGGGGAGACAAGGGAGATACCAGTACTGAGAGAGGGGGAGACAGGGGAGATACCAGCAATGGGAGAGGATGAGACAGGGGAGGTACTAGCACTGAGAGAGAGGTCTACAGGGGAGATATTAGCACTGAGAGTGGGGGAGACAGGGGAGATACCAGAACTGAGAGAGGGGGAGACAGGGGAGATACCAGCACTGAGAGAGGGGGAGACAGTGGAGATACCAGCACTGGGAGAGGGGGAGACAGGGGAGATACCAGCACTGGGAGAGGGGGAGACAGGGGATATACCAGCACTGGGAGAGTGGGAGACAGGGGAGATACCAGCACTTGGAGAGGGGGAGACAGGGGTGTTTTCAGCACTGAGAGAGGGGGAGACAGGGGAGGGAGCACAGGGAGAGGTGGAGACAGGGGAGTTACCAGCACTGGGAGAGAGGGAGACTGGGGGGGAGCAGCACTGGGAGAGGGGGATACAGGGGAGATACCAACTGAGAGAGGGGGAGACAGGTGAGGGAACATCACTGGGAGAGAGGGAGACAGGGGAGATACCAGCACTGAGAGAGGGGGAGACAGGGGAGATACCAGCACTGGGAGAGGAGGCAACAGGGGAGATACCAGCACTGGGAGAGGGGGAGACAGGGGAGATACCAGCACTGGGAGAGGAGGAGACAGGGGAGATACCAGCACTGGGAGAGGGGGAGACAGGGGAGATTACAGCACTGGGAGAGGGGGAGACAGGGGACCAGCACTGGGAGAGGGGGAGACAGGGTAGGTACCAACACTGGGAGAGGGGGAGACAGGGGAGATACCAGCACTGGGAGAGGGGGAGACAGGGGAGATACCAACACTGGGAGAGGGGGAGACAGGGGAGGTACCAGCACTGGGAGAGGGGGAGACAGGGGAGATACCAACACTGGGAGAGAGGGAGACAGGGGAGATACCAACACTGGGAGAGAGGGAGACAGGAGAGGTACCAACACTGGGAGAGGGGGAGACAGGGGAGATACCAGCACTGGGAGAGGGGGAGACAGGGGAGATACCAGCACTGGGAAAGGGGGAGACAGGGGAGATACCAACACTGGGAAAGGGGGAGACAGGGGAGATACCAACACTGGGAGAGGGGGAGACAGGGGAGGTACCAACACTGGGAGAGAGGGAGACAGGGGAGATACCAGCTCTGAGAGAGGGGGAGATAGGGGAGGAATTGACTCCCAGATCCCGCAGCGTTTTGGGGAGGCAGTTCCAGATTTCCGCTCCCCCATTTCCAGCACTGGAGCAGACTGAGAATGATCAGGGGCCGGGGTCCTCCGAGGCTCCCCCTGAAACAGCGCTCGGCGCGGAGGCGGAGAATGGGGCCTCAGACCCACGATCGGGTCTGACGCTGGGCGCGATTCTCCGGTGCCCAGGGACGCGGCGCCGGTCGGGGCGGTGAAAGAGGTCCCCGCGGCTGCCGTGGCCGTCCTGGTGGGGGGCGGGGGCGGGGGGGGGTGGGGGGGATCAGTCTCGGGGGGGGGGGGGGCCTCCACGACCGCCAGGCCCGCAATCGGGGTCCACCGATCAGTGGCCGCATGCGATCTGAGGGGGGCCCACCTTCTTGCGCGCCAGCCCGCTGTGTGGCTCAGCCAGGTCGCGTGGGGCCGGCGCGGAAACGCCGCCGCTTGCACGCGCAGACCCGCGGCGATCAGTGCAGGGCCGCGTACAGCAGCTGGAGCAGCGCGGGGTCACTCCGGCACAGCGCTGGCCCCCTGGCGGCTACAGAATGGCTGGGCCAAGACGCCCATTGACGCCGGAGTGAAACACAGAGACGCATTTTTGGAGCATCCCGGCCATGGTGTAGCCCAACTCATCCACACGCTCGTCGCACGAGAGGTTTAAGGACTGGGGGGTTTGTGTTCAGAGAGTCAGGAGTATTATCCGGTGGGAAATGGGAGTCCAGAACAGTGAGTTACAGTGAGTTACAGAAACCCTCCTCACACACACAACACACTCTGCTTCTGCGGAGGAGATTGAGAGAATAACAAGTGAATCATCATTCTGTAGTTTCACTGCTTCAAAGTGAAGTCATTCACAGAACATACAGTGCAGAAGGAGGCCATTCGGCCCATCGAGTCTGCACCGGCCCACTTAAGCCCTCACTTCCACCCTATCCCCGTAACCCAATAACCCCTCCTAACCTTTTTGGACACTAAGGGCAATTTAGCATGGCCAATCCACCTAACCTGCACGCCTTTGGACTGTGGGAGGAAACCGGAGCACCCGGAGGAAACCCACGCAGACACGGGGAGAACGCGCAGACTCCGCACAGACAGTGACCCAGCGGGGAATCGAACCTGGGACCCTGACGCTGTGAAGCCACAGTGCTAACCACTTGTGCTACCGTGCTGCCCGTCAGCACAGGGTACAACAGGTTCCATCCAGTTGCACAGGAACAGCTGAGATTCTGTGAGGAGTAAAACAATCTCGAATCTAGACCAAGCGGCCTGAGAGTTTGAGAACATCACTCACAACACATCATCAATCTCTCTCTCAGACAGTGATTTCGTCCATTGCAAACTTGCCCGACTCCCAGTCCCCTCTGTGGAAGGTGCCTGTGGTTGAATTGGAAGAAATACACCTTTGTGCGGACATTTCCACCTTTCCCCAAGGTCACACACCACCATTGCTTCACATCAGGTCCCAGGGGAAGACAGGGTGGAAGCTGGAGGAATCCAGACCCTCAATGCAAATTCCAAAACAAATATTGTGCCCTTGTACCAGCAGAGGGAGGCAGAGAACAAGCGAAAGTGAATGTAGTGAAACTACAATGTGATTTCTCGGAAAACAGAGAGATTACCAGACCCTCACTGCGTCAACAACATGTTATTTATACAGGACAGGAAGTGTGAAACTGATCAAACAGCAAAAGAAGGACAGCTCTGAGAGAGGGGGAGATACCAGCTCTGAGAGAGGGGGAGACGGGAGATACCAGCCCTGAGAGAGGGGGAGACAGGGGAGATACCAGCTCTGAGAGAGGGGGAGACAGGGGGGTTCCAGCACTTAGAGAGGGAGAGACAGGGGGGTTCCAGCACTTAGAGAGGGAGAGACAGGGGGGTTCCAGCACTTAGAGAGGGAGAGACAGGGGGGTTCCTGCACTTAGAGAGGGGGAGAGAGGGGTGATACCAGCACTGAGAGAGGGGGGCGACAGGGGGGTTCAAGCACTTAGAGAGGGAGTGACGGGGGTTCCAGCACTTAGAGAGGGATAGACAGGGGGGTTCCAGCACTTAGAGGGGGAGACAGGGGTGATACCAGCACTGAGAGAGGGGGCGACAGGGGGGTTCCAGCACTTAGAGAGGGAGAGACAGGGGGTTCCAGCACTTAGAGAGGGGGAGAGAGGGGTGATACCAGCACTGAGAGAGGGGGGCGACAGGGGGGTTCAAGCACTTAGAGAGGGAGTGACGGGGGTTCCAGCAATTAGAGAGGGATAGACAGGGGGGTTCCAGCACTTAGAGAGGGGGAGACAGGGGTGATACCAGCACTGAGAGAGGGGGCGACAGGGGGGTTCCAGCACTTAGAGAGGGAGAGACAGGGGGTTTCAGCACTTAGAGAGGGAGAGATAGGGGGGTTCCAGCACTTAGGGAGGGAGAGACAGGGGGGTTCCAGCACTTAGAGAGGGAGAGACGGGGAGGTTCCAGCACTGAGAGAGGGGGAGACAGGGGTGATACCAGCACTGAGAGAGGGGGAGACAGGGGGGTTCCAGTACTTCGAGAGGGGGAGACACGGGAGATACCAGCTCTGACAGAGGGTGTAGCACAACCAATCACTCACGGGACGAGATGAGAAGGAGTCGAACGATGGCTTTATTACGCAGACTTGTTCCCTAGCAGCACAGTTACAGAACCCGGGCTCTAATATGCGCCTTGCTGGGTGGAGCCAGCAGGCTGCTGATCCAATCGGGATTCAGTGTCCTCCAGCAATAGCCTCTCAGCATCCCAGGGTACCTTAATACCCCTAAAACATACCACCACATTCACCCCTTGTTAAAAAAGAACCCAGCGGGGCAGTGAGCCGTATGGTGGGAGGGGTTTCTAGAGTCTGTACCTCGGATGCCGCTAACCCGGCGGCTATGCTCCGATATTAACTGCTTACAATGCCGCTTTTACTGGGCAACCAAACCAAAAGAAATATTTACAGAGGCATTTCGTGCTTCATTATACAGATTCGATGAGTCGGATGGGTGCCCTGGTCATCCTCGCCGATCGTCTTAGCCCCGATGGTGATGCAGGCGCAGGTTCCAGCCTCGTCGTCTCTGGGAGCGTCGCGATGCCTCGTCCCGCTCCAATATCCCTATTCGGGACCGGCGGAAGGACCGATCCACCCTGGAAGGGGGCGGCTGTGGGGTGCGCCGGCGGGAGGGAGGGGGTGATTGGTGTTGGGGGGGTCTGCGTGGCTCCAGAGGGGGTCACTGGTGTTGGGGGGCTGCGTGGGGCTCCGGCGGGTGCTTGGTCCCGCAGGGAGACCGTGTCCTGTCGGCCGTCGGGGTACGCCACGTAGGCGTATTGAGGGTTCGCGTGGAGGAGATGAACCCTCTCGACCAACGGGTCCGATTTGTGCGTCCGCACATGCTTTCGGAGCAGGATGGGTCCCGGGGCTGCCAGCCAGGTCGGAAGTGACGTTCTGAAGGAGGACTTCCTAGGGAAGACAAGGCGGCGTTTGTGAGGTGTTTGATTCGTTGTTGTACACAGCAGCGACCGGATGGAGTGGAGGGCGTCCGGGAGGACTTCCTGCCAGCGGGAAACTGGGAGACTTCTGGACCGCAGGGCCAGTAGGACGGTCTTCCAGACCGTTCCGTTCTCCCTCTCTACCTGACCGTTCCCCCGGGGGTTGGAACTGGTCGTCCTGCTCGAGGCGATGCCCTTGCTGAGCAGGAATTGACGCAGTTCGTCGTTCATGAAGGAGGACCCACTATCGCTATGTATGTAGGTGGGGAAACCGAACAGGGTAAAGATGGTGCCGAGGACTCTAATGACCGTGGCCGCGGTCATGTCGGGACAGGGGATGGCGAAAGGGAACCGGGAGTATTCGGCAATCATGTTGAGGAAGTACGTGTTGCGATCAGTGGAGGGGAGGGGGCCTTTAAAGTCCAGGCTGAGGCGCTCAAAAGGACTGGAAGCCTTTATCAGGTGCGCCCTCTCTGGCCGGTAGAAATGCGGTTTGCACTCTGCGCAGATCTGGCAGTTCCTGGTGACGGCCCTGACCTCCTCGATGGAGCAGGGGAGGTTGCGGGTCTTCACGAAGTGATAGAACCGAGTGACCCCCGGGTGGCAGAGGTTCTCGTGGAGGGTTCGGAGACGGTCCACTTGTGCGGTGGCACATGTGCCGCGGGAGAGGGCGCTTAGCTTCCCGGGATGATACAAGATCTCATAGTTATAGGTGGAGAGTTCGATCCTCCACTGCAATATCTTGTCGTTCTTGATCTTGCCCCGCTGTGCATTATGAAGGCAACCGACCGTTGGTCAGTGAGGTGAGTGAATCTCCTACCGGCCAGGTAATGCCTCCAATGCCGCACAGCTTCCACTATGGCCTGGGCCTCCTTTTCCACTGAGGAGTGGCGGATTTTGGAAGCGTGGAGGGTGCGTGAAAAAAAGGCCACGGGTCTGCCCGCTTGGTTGAGCGTGGCCGCCAGAGCAACATCAGATGCGTCGCTCTCGACTTGGAAGGGGAGGGACTCATCGATTGCGTGCATCGTGGCCTTTGCGATATCCACTTTGATGCGGCTGAAGGCCTGGCAGGCCTCTGTCGACAGGGGGAAAACCGTGGACTGGATTTTTTTTTTTTTTAATATATTTTTATTAAAGTTTTTCGATCAAACAAGAATTTTCCATTTTTACAACTTTGTAGCAATATATACATTGATCGTTTTTTAAATAATATATTAACTAATAGCAAGTGCCAAACACAAACATTGAAAAAAAAAATAAACATAAACAACTATAACCAACTAATATATAACAAAACACAAAACAAACCTCAAAAACCCAAATGCACCCCCCCCCCCCCCCCGGGTTGCTGCTGCTGTCTTTCCTGTTTTCCCTTATCGCTCTGCGAGATAGTCGAGGAACGGTTGCCACTGCCTGGTGAACCCCTGAGCCGAACCTCTTAGTGCGTACTTTATCCGCTCCAATTTTATAAACCCTGCCATGTCGTTTATCCAGGCCTCCACGCCCGGGGGGTTTAGCTTCTTTCCACATAAGTAGAATCCTTCGCCGGGCTACTAGGGACGCAAAGGCCAAAACATCGGCCTCTCTCGCCTCCTGCACTCCCGGCTCTTCTGCAACCCCAAATATAGCCAACCCCCAGCTTGGTTCGACCCGGACCCCCACCACCTTTGAAATCACTCTTGCCACACCCACCCAGAACCCATGCAATACCGGACATGACCAGAACATGTGGGTGTGGTTCGCCAGGCTTCCCGCGCACCTCCCACACCTGTCCTCTACTCCAAAAAATCTACTCAGCCTTGCTCCTGTCATATGCACCCTGTGTAGAACCTTGAACTGGATCAGGCTGAGCCTGGCACACGAGGACGAGGAATTTACCCTACTTAGGGCATCTGCCCACAGTCCCTCCTCAATCTCTTCCCCCAGCTCCTCCTCCCATTTACCCTTCAGCTCATCTACCATCGTCTCCCCCTCGTCTCTCATTTCCCTGTATATATCGGATACTTTACCATCACCAACACATGCCCCCGAAATCACTCTGTCCTGGATCCCTTGCGCCGGGAGCTACGGAAATTCCCTCGCCTGTCGCCTCGCAAATGCCCTCACTTGCATATATCGAAATGCATTCCCAGGTGGCAACCCGTATTTTTCTGTCGGTGCTCCCAGACTCGCGAACGTCCCGTCCAAGAACAAGTCCTTCCGTTTCGCAATTCCTGCTCGCTGCCAAGATTGAAATCCCCCATCTATCCTTCCCAGGACGAACCTGTGGTTGTTCCTTATCGGGGACCACACTGAGGCACCTGTCACTCCCCTATGTCGTCTCCACTGCCCCCAAATCTTCAGAGTCGCCACCACCACTGGGTTTGTGGTGTATTTTTTCGGGGAGAACGGCAACGGCACCGCCGCCAGTGCTTTTAAGCTAGTTCCCCTACAGGACGCCATCTCCAGCCTTTTCCACGCTGCCCCTTCTTCCCTCATCCACTTACATATCATAGACACTTTGGCGGCCCAATAATAATAACTCAGACTCGGCATTGCCAGTCCCCCTCTATCCCTACTGTGCTGTAGGAACCCCCTCTTTACCCTCGGGGTCTTTCCGGCCCACACAAAGCTCATGATACTCCTATCCACCTTCTTAAAAAAGGCCTTTGTAATCAGTATGGGGAGGCACTGAAACACGAAAAGAAACCTCGGGAGGACCACCATTTTAACCGCCTGCACCCTGCCCGCCAATGACAGGGGCACCATGTCCCACCTCTTAAAGTCCTCCTCCATCTGCTCTACCAGTCGTGTCAAGTTAAGCTTACGCAAGGTTCCCCAGTCCCTGGCCACCTGGATCCCTAAATACCGGAAATCTCTTGTTACTCTCCTCAGCGGCAGCTCGTCTATTCCCCTGCCCTGTTCCCCGGGGTGCATCACAAACAGTTCACTCTTCCCCATATTCAGTTTGTATCCCGAAAACTCTCCAAACTCCCTGAGTGTCTGCATTATCTCAGGCATCCCCTCCACTGGGTCCGCCACATATAGCAGCAAATCATCCGCATATAATGACACCCGATGTTCCTCTCCTCCTCTAAGGACCCCTCTCCACTTCTTAGAGCCCCTCAGCGCTATGGCCAATGGCTCAATTGCCAACGCGAACAGTAACGGGGACAGGGGGCAGCCCTGTCTTGTGCCCCTATGTAATCGGAAATAGTCGGATCGTTGCCTGTTTGTAACCACGCTTGCCACCGGGGCCCCGTACAGGAGCTGAACCCATCTGATGAACCCCTCTCCAAATCCAAATCTCTTCAGTACCTCCCACAGGTAACCCCACTCCACTCTATCAAATGCCTTTTCTGCGTCCATAGCCACCACTATCTCCGCCTCCCCCTCCGGCGGGGGCATCATCATCACCCCCAGCAACCTTCGTATATTGGCATTCAATTGCATCCCTTTAACAAACCCTGTCTGGTCGTCATGTACCGCCCCTGGGACACAGTCCTCTATCCTTGTCGCCATCACTTTGGCCAATAGCTTGGCATCTACGTTCAGGAGGGTGATAGGCCTGGATGACCCGCACTGCAGCGGGTCTTTGTCTCATTTCAGGATCAACGATATCGTCGCCTCCGACATCGTCGGGGGTAGTGTCCCCCTTTCCTTAGCCTCATTGAAGGTTCTCGTCAGAAGTGGGGCCAGCAGGTCCACATATTTCCTGTAAAATTCCACCGGGAACCCATCCGGTCCTGGGGCCTTTCCTGCCTGCATGTTCCCGATTCCTTTTACCGCCTCCTCCACCTCAATTTGCGCTCCCAGTCCTATCACCTACTGCTCCTCAACCCTCAGGAACTCCAACTGGTCTAGGAAATGTATCATTCTCCCTTTCCCTTCCGGGGGTTGGGACTTATTCAGCCTCTCATAAAATGCCTTAAACACCCCGTTCACCCTCTCCGCTCTCTGTTCCATCTTTCCCTCCTCGTCTCTAACTCCTCCCATCTCTCTCGCCGCCCCCCTCTTCCTAAGTTGTTGGGCCAGCAGTCGGCTCGCCTTTTCCCCGTATTCGTATTGTATTCCCTGTGCCTTCCTCCACTGCGTCTCCGCCTTACCCGTGGTCAGCAGGTCAAAGTCCGTATGTAGTCTCCGTCTTTCCCTGTATAGCCCTTCGTCCGGAGCCTCCGCATATTGCCTATCCACCCTCAGAATCTCCCCGATCAGTCTCTCCCTTTCTTTACCCTCTTGTTTCCCCTTATGGAGATCAGCTCCCCTCTAACCAGTGCCTTCAGCGCCTCCCAAACTACTCCCACCTGGACCTCTCCATCATCATTGACCTCTAGGTATCTTTCAATACATCCCCTCGTCCTTCCACATACCCCCTCGTCCGCCAACAGTCCCATGTCTAATCTCCAAAGTGGGCGCTGCTCCTTCTCCTCACCTAGATCCAGATCTACCCAATGTGGGGTGTGATCTGAAACGGCTATAGCCGAATATTCCATTCCTGCCACTTTCGGGATCAGCGCCCTTCCCAGGACAAAGAAGTCCATCCGGGAGTACACTTTATGGACGTGGGAGAAGAAGCAAAACTCTTTACTCCTCGGTCTAGCAAATCTCCAGGGATCTACTCCTCCCATCTGCTCCATAAAGCCCTCAAGCACCTTGGCCACTGCCGGCCTCCTCCCGGTCCTAGATCTGGACCGGTCCAGCCCTGGGTCCAGCACCGTGTTGACGTCCCCCCCACATTGCCAAATTTCCCATCTCTAGGTCCGGGATGCACCCCAACATACGCTTCATAAAACTCACATCATCCCAGTTCGGGGCATATACGTTCACCAGCACCACCGCTTCACCTTGCAATCTGCCACTCACCATCACGTACCTGCCCCCACTGTCCACCACTATGGTCTTAGCCTCAAAAGATACCCGTTACCCCACCAGTATTGCCACCCCTCTATTTTTCGCATCAAAGCCCGAGTGGAATACCTGCCCCACCCATCCTTTCCTTAATCTGACCTGATCCGCCAATTTCAGGTGCGTCTCCTGAAGCATAACCACATCCGCCTTCAGCTTCTTTAGGTGCGCAAATACCCTTGCCCTCTTAATCGGCCCATTCAACCCTCTCACATTCCACGTGATCAACCGGGTTGGGGGGCTCTTTACCACCCCCCCCCCCATCGTCGACTAGCCATCCCCTTTTTTAAACCAGCTCCTCACCCGGTTCCCACGCACCCATTTGTCCCCCAGACGGCGCCCTCCCGTCCCGACCATCCCATCCCGTATCAGCTCCCCCTTCCCCTCAGCAGCAGCAACCCAGTTAGTCCCCCCCCCCCCCCCACCCCCCGCTAGATTCCCTTCTAGCTTGATTGTTCATATTGCTTCCGGGAGTCAGCAAACTCTGGCTGACCTCGGCTTCCCCCGTTTACCCTTGGCCTCCCTGCGTGTGAGGCCCCCTCCTTCCTGCGCCCACTTTTCCCGCCACAGTTTAACAAAGCCCACGCTGCCCTCTCGGCCCCGCCCCTAATGGCGCAGCTCCCTCTCCCTTTCCCCGCCCCTTCCCCACCGGCGCCCACATTTCTTCGTGTCCCCCCCCTTCGAGGGAGGAAAAAATTTCCCCCATCTAATTTACAATTCCTTGCCACCACCTCGCTACTTCTTTCCAAACATCCATTCCCAAATCTAGTCCAACTTCTCTTCTTGGATGAATGTCCACGCCTCCTCTGCCGTCTCGAAGTAGTGGTGTTTGCCCTGGTGTGTAACCCACAGTCTTGCCGGCTGCAGCATTCCAAATTTTACTTTCTTCCTGTGGAGCACCGCCTTGGCCCGATTGAAACTCGCCCTCCTTCTCGCCACCTCCGCACTCCAATCTTGGTAGATGCGGATCACCGAGTTCTCCCATCTGCTACTCCGTGTCTTCTTAGCCCATCTCAGAACCATCTCCCTGTCCTTGTAGTGGTGGAACCTCACCACTATTGCTCGCGGTATTTCCCCTGCCCTTGGTCTTCTCACGAGGACTCGATACGCTCCCTCCACTTCCAGGGGGCCCGTCGGGGCCTCAGCTCCCATTAAGGTATGGAGCATCGTGCTCACATACGCCCCAACATCCGCTCCCTCTGCCTCTTCGGGAAGACCCAAAATCCTTAAGTTCTTCCTCCTCGAGCTATTTTCCAGGGGTTCCAGTCTCTCTATGCACCTCTTGTGTAGTGCCTCGTGCGTCTCCGTCTTCACCACCAAGCCCTGTATCTCGTTTTCATTCTCGGCAGCCTTTGCCTTCACTCCACGGAGCTCCATTGCCTGGGTCTTTTGCGTCTCCTTTAACCCCTCAATCGCCAGCAGCATCGGCGCCAGCACCTCCTTCTTGAGCTCCTCCACACATCGTCGGAGGAACTCCTGCTGTTCAGGGCCCCATACCATCTGGGCTCCCTCAGCCGCCATCTTGCTTCTCCCTTCTCTTCTCTACCGCAGCTCCAGAGGATCCCCCGCAATCTGGCCACTATTATCAAATCTTGGGAGACAGGGCAGATACCAGCTCTGAGAGAGGGGGAGACAGGGGAGATACCAGCTCTGAGAGAGGGGGAGACAGGGGAGATACCAGCTCTGAGAGAGGGGGGAGACAGGGGAGATACCAGCTCTGAGAGAGGGGGAGACAGGTGACATACCAGCTCTGAGAGAGGGGGAGACAGGGGAGATACCAGCTCTGAGAGAGGGGGGAGACAGGGGAGATACCAGCACTGAGAGAGGGGGGAGACAGGGGAGATACCAGCTCTGAGAGAGGGGGAGACAGGGGAGATACCAGCTCTGAGAGAGGGGGAGACAGGGGAGATACCAGCACTGAGAGAGGGGGAGACAGGGGAGATACCAGCACTGAGAGAGGGGGGAGACAGGGGAGATACCAGCTCTGGGAGAGGCGGAGACAGGGGAGATACCAGCTCTGAGAGAGGGGGAGACAGGGGAGATACCAGCCCTGAGAGAGGGGGAGACAGGGGAGATACCAGCTCTGAGAGAGGGGGAGACAGGGGGGTTCCAGCACTTAGAGAGGGAGAGACAGGGGGGTTCCAGCACTTAGAGAGGGAGAGACAGGGGGGTTCCAGCACTTAGAGAGGGAGAGACAGGGGGGTTCCTGCACTTAGAGAGGGGGAGAGAGGGGTGATACCAGCACTGAGAGAGGGGGGCGACAGGGGGGTTCAAGCACTTAGAGAGGGAGTGACGGGGGTTCCAGCACTTAGAGAGGGATAGACAGGGGGGTTCCAGCACTTAGAGAGGGGGAGACAGGGGTGATACCAGCACTGAGAGAGGGGGCGACAGGGGGGTTCCAGCACTTAGAGAGGGAGAGACAGGGGGGTTCCTGCACTTAGAGAGGGGGAGAGAGGGGTGATACCAGCACTGAGAGAGGGGGGCGACAGGGGGGTTCAAGCACTTAGAGAGGGAGTGACGGGGGTTCCAGCACTTAGAGAGGGATAGACAGGGGGGTTCCAGCACTTAGAGAGGGGGAGACAGGGGTGATACCAGCACTGAGAGAGGGGGCGACAGGGGGGTTCCAGCACTTAGAGAGGGAGAGACAGGGGGTTTCAGCACTTAGAGAGGGAGAGACAGGGGGGTTCCAGCACTTAGGGAGGGAGAGACAGGGGGGTTCCAGCAATTAGAGAGGGAGAGACAGGGAGGTTCCAGCACTGAGAGAGGGGGAGACAGGGGTGATACCAGCACTGAGAGAGGGGGAGACAGGGGTGATACCAGCACTGAGAGAGGGGGAGACAGGGGGGTTCCAGTACTTAGAGAGGGGGAGACACGGGAGATACCAGCTCTGAGAGAGGGTGTAGCACAATCAATCACTCACGAGGCGAGATGAGAAGGAGTCGAACGATGGCTTTATTACGCAGACTTGTTCCCGAGCAGCACAGTTACAGAACCCGGGCTCTAATATGCGCCTTGCTGGGTGGAGCCAGCAGGCGGCTGATCCAATCGGGATTCAGTGTCCTCCAGCAATAGCCTCTCGGCATCCCAGGGGACCTTAATACCCCTAAAACATACCACCACATTCACCCCTTGTTAAAAAGGAACCCGGCGGGGCAGTGAGCCGTATGGTGGGAGGGGTTTCTAGAGTCTGTACCTCGGATGCCGCTAACCCGGTGGCTATGCTCCGATATTAACTGCTTACAATGCCGCTTTTACTGGGCAACCAAACCAAAAGAAATATTTACAGAGGCATTTCGTGCTTCATTATACAGATTCGATGAGTCGGATGGGTGCCCTGGTCGTCCTCGCCGATCGTCTTAGCCCCGGTGGTGATGCAGGCGCAGGTTCCAGCCCCGTCGTCTCTGGGAGCGTCGCGATGCCTCGTCCCGCTCCAATATCCCTATTCGGGACCGGCGGAAGGACCGATCCACCCTGGAAGGGGGCGGCTGTGGGGTGCGCCGGCGGGAGGGAGGGGGTGATTGGTGTTCGGGGGGTCTGCGTGGCTCCAGAGGGGGTCACTGGTGTTGGGGGGCTGCGTGGGGCTCCGGCGGGTGCCTGGTCCCGCAGGGAGACCGTGTCCTGTCGGCCGTCGGGGTACGCCACGTAGGCGTATTGAGGGTTCGCGTGGAGGAGATGAACCCTCTCGACCAACGGGTCCGATTTGTGCGTCCGCACATGCTTTCGGAGCAGGATGGGTCCCGGGGCTGCCAGCCAGGTCGGAAGTGACGTTCCGGAGGAGGACTTCCTTGGGAAGACAAGGCGGCGTTTGTGAGGTGTTTGGTTCGTTGTTGTACACAGCAGCGACCGGATGGAGTGGAGGGCGTCCGGGAGGACTTCCTGCCAGCGGGAAACTGGGAGACTTCTGGAACGCAGGGCCAGTAGGACGGTCTTCCAGACCGTTCCGTTCTCCCTCTCTACCTGACCGTCCCCCCGGGGGTTGTAACTGGTCGTCCTGCTCGAGGCGATGCCCTTGCTGAGCAGGAATTGACGCAGTTCGTCGTTCATGAAGGAGGACCCACTATCGCTATGTATGTAGGTGGGGAAACCGAACAGGGTAAAGATGGTGCCGAGGACTCTAATGACCGTGGCCGCGGTCATGTCGGGACAGGGGATGGCGAAAGGGAACCGGGAGTATTCGGCAATCATGTTGAGGAAGTACATGTTGCGATCGGTGGAGGGGAGGGGGCCTTTAAAGTCCAGGCTGAGGCGCTCAAAAGGACGGGAAGCCTTTATCAGGTGCGCCCTCTCTGGCCGGTAGAAATGCGGTTTGCACTCTGCGCAGATCTGGCAGTTCCTGGTGACGGCCCTGACCTCCTCGATGGAGCAGGGGAGGTTGCGGGTCTTCACGAAGTGATAGAACCGAGTGACCCCCGGGTGGCAGAGGTTCTCATGGAGGGTTCGGAGACGGTCCACTTGTGCGGTGGCACATGTGCCGCGGGAGAGGGCGCTTAGCTTCCCGGGATGATACAAGATCTCATAGTTATAGGTGGAGAGTTCGATCCTCCACTGCAATATCTTGTCGTTCTTGATCTTGCCCCGCTGTGCATTATGAAGGCAACGGACCGTTGGTCAGTGAGGTGAGTGAATCTCCTACCGGCCAGGTAATGCCTCCAATGCCACACAGCTTCCACTATGGCCTGGGCCTCCTTTTCCACTGAGGAGTGGCGGATTTTGGAAGCGTGGAGGGTGCGTGAAAAAAAGGCCACGGGTCTGCCCGCTTGGTTGAGCGTGGCCGTCAGAGCAACGTCAGATGCGTCGCTCTCGACTTGGAAGGGGAGGGACTCATCGATTGCGTGCATCGTGGCCTTTGCGATATCCACTTTGATGCGGCTGAAGGCCTGGCGGGCCTCTGTCGACAGGGGGAAAACCGTGGACTGGATTTTTTTTTTTAAATATATTTTTATTAAAGTTTTTCGATCAAACAAGAATTTTCCATTTTTACAACTTTGTAGCAATATATACATTGATCGTTTTTTAAATAATATATTAACTAATAGCAAGTGCCAAACACAAACATTGAAAAAAAAAATAAACATAAACAACTATAACCAACTAATATATAACAAAACACAAAACAAACCTCAAAAACCCAAATGCACCCCCCCCCCCCCCCCCCCGGGTTGCTGCTGCTGTCTTTCCTGTTTTCCCTTATCGCTCTGCGAGATAGTCGAGGAACGGTTGCCACTGCCTGGTGAACCCGAGCCGAACCTCTTAGTGCGTACTTTATCCGCTCCAATTTTATAAACCCTGCCATGTCGTTTATCCAGGCCTCCACGCCCGGGGGGTTTAGCTTCTTTCCACATAAGTAGAATCCTTCACCGGGCTACTAGGGACGCAAAGGCCAAAACATCGGCCTCCTGCACTCCCGGCTCTTCTGCAACCCCAAATATAGCCAACCCCCAGCTTGGTTCGACCCGGACCCCCACCACCTTTGAAATCACTCTTGCCACACCCACCCAGAACCCATGCAATACCGGACATGACCAGAACATGTGGGTGTGGTTCGCCAGGCTTCCCGCGCACCTCCCACACCTGTCCTCTACTCCAAAAAATCTACTCAGCCTTGCTCCTGTCATATGCACCCTGTGTAGAACCTTGAACTGGATCAGGCTGAGCCTGGCACACGAGGACGAGGAATTTACCCTACTTAGGGCATCTGCCCACAGTCCCTCCTCAATCTCTTCCCCCAGCTCCTCCTCCCATTTACCCTTCAGCTCATCTACCATCGTCTCCCCCTCGTCTCTCATTTCCCTGTATATATCGGACACTTTACCATCACCAACACATGCCCCCGAAATCACTCTGTCCTGGATCCCTTGCGCCGGGAGCTACGGAAATTCCCTCGCCTGTCGCCTCGCAAATGCCCTCACTTGCATATATCGAAATGCATTCCCAGGTGGCAACCCGTATTTTTCTGTCGGTGCTCCCAGACTCGCGAACGTCCCGTCCAAGAACAAGTCCTTCCGTTTCGCAATTCCTGCTCGCTGCCAAGATTGAAATCCCCCATCTATCCTTCCCAGGACGAACCTGTGGTTGTTCCTTATCGGGGACCACACTGAGGCACCTGTCACTCCCCTATGTCGTCTCCACTGCCCCCAAATCTTCAGAGTCGCCACCACCACTGGGTTTGTGGTGTATTTTTTCGGGGAGAACGGCAACGGCACCGCCGCCAGTGCTTTTAAGCTAGTTCCCCTACAGGACGCCATCTCCAGCCTTTTCCACGCTGCCCCTTCTTCCCTCATCCACTTACATATCATAGACACTTTGGCGGCCCAATAATAATAACTCAGACTCGGCATTGCCAGTCCCCCTCTATCCCTACTGTGCTGTAGGAACCCCCTCTTTACCCTCGGGGTCTTTCCGGCCCACACAAAGCTCATGATACTCCTATCCACCTTCTTAAAAAAGGCCTTTGTAATCAGTATGGGGAGGCACTGAAACACGAAAAGAAACCTCGGGAGGACCACCATTTTAACCGCCTGCACCCTGCCCGCCAATGACAGGGGCACCATGTCCCACCTCTTAAAGTCCTCCTCCATCTGCTCTACCAGTCGTGTCAAGTTAAGCTTATGCAAGGTTCCCCAGTCCCTGGCCACCTGGATCCCTAAATACCGGAAATCTCTTGTTACTCTCCTCAGCGGCAGCTCGTCTATTCCCCTGCCCTGTTCCCCGGGGTGCATCACAAACAGTTCACTCTTCCCCATATTCAGTTTGTATCCCGAAAACTCTCCAAACTCCCTGAGTGTCTGCATTATCTCAGGCATCCCCTCCACTGGGTCCGCCACACATAGCAGCAAATCATCCGCATATAATGACACCCGATGTTCCTCTCCTCCTCTAAGGACCACTCTCCACTTCTTAGAGCCCCTCAGCGCTATGGCCAATGGCTCAATTGCCAACGCGAACAGTAACGGGGACAGGGGGCAGCCCTGTCTTGTGCCCCTATGTAATCGGAAATAGTCGGATCGTTGCCTGTTTGTAACCACGCTTGCCACCGGGGCCCCGTACAGGAGCTGAACCCATCTGATGAACCCCTCTCCAAATCCAAATCTCTTCAGTACCTCCCACAGGTAACCCCACTCCACTCTATCAAATGCCTTTTCTGCGTCCATAGCCACCACTATCTCCGCCTCCCCCTCCGGCGGGGGCATCATCATCACCCCCAGCAACCTTCGTATATTGGCATTCAATTGCATCCCTTTAACAAACCCTGTCTGGTCGTCATGTACCGCCCCTGGGACACAGTCCTCTATCCTTGTCGCCATCACTTTGGCCAATAGCTTGGCATCTACGTTCAGGAGGGTGATAGGCCTGGATGACCCGCACTGCAGCGGGTCTTTGTCTCGTTTCAGGATCAACGATATCGTCGCCTCCGACATCGTCGGGGGTAGTGTCCCCCTTTCCTTAGCCTCATTGAAGGTTCTCGTCAGAAGTGGAGCCAGCAGGTCCACATATTTCCTGTAAAATTCCACCGGGAATCCATCCGGTCCTGGGGCCTTTCCTGCCTGCATGTTCCCGATTCCTTTTACCGCCTCCTCCACCTCAATTTGCGCTCCCAGTCCTATCACCTACTGCTCCTCAACCCTCAGGAACTCCAACTGGTCTAGGAAATGTATCATTCTCCCTTTCCCTTCCGGGGGTTGGGACTTATTCAGCCTCTCATAAAATGCCTTAAACACCCCGTTCACCCTCTCCGCTCTCTGTTCCATCTTTCCCTCCTCGTCTCTAACTCCTCCGATCTCTCTCGCCGCCCCCCTCTTCCTAAGTTGTTGGGCCAGCAGTCGGCTCGCCTTTTCCCCGTATTCGTATTGTATTCCCTGTGCCTTCCTCCACTGCGTCTCCGCCTTACCCGTGGTCAGCAGGTCAAAGTCCGTATGTAGTCTCCGTCTTTCCCTGTATAGCCCTTCGTCCGGAGCCTCCGCATATTGCCTATCCACCCTCAGAATCTCCCCGATCAGTCTCTCCCTTTCTTTACCCTCTTGTTTCCCCTTATGGGCCCTTATGGAGATCAGCTCCCCTCTAACCAGTGCCTTCAGCGCCTCCCAAACTACTCCCACCTGGACCTCTCCATCATCATTGACCTCTAGGTATCTTTCAATACATCCCCTCGTCCTTCCACATACCCCCTCGTCCGCCAACAGTCCCATGTCCAATCTCCAAAGTGGGCGCTGCTCCTTCTCCTCACCTAGATCCAGATCTACCCAATGTGGGGCGTGATCTGAAACGGCTATAGCCGAATATTCCGTTCCTGCCACTTTCAGGATCAGCGCCCTTCCCAGGACAAAGAAGTCCATCCGGGAGTACACTTTGTGGACATGGGAGAAGAAGGAAAACTCTTTACTCCTCGGTCTAGCAAATCTCCAGGGATCTACTCCGCCCATCTGCTCCATAAAGCCCTCAAGCACCTTGGCCGCTGCCGGCCTCCTCCCGGTCCTAGATCTGGACCGGTCCAGCCCTGGGTCCAGCACCGTGTTGAAGTCCCCCCCACATTGCCAAATTTCCCATCTCTAGGTCCGGGATGCACCCCAACATACGCTTCATAAAACTCACATCATCCCAGTTCGGGGCATATACGTTCACCAGCACCACCGCCTCACCTTGCAATCTGCCACTCACCATCACGTACCTGCCCCCACTGTCCACCACTATGGTCTTAGCCTCAAAAGATACCCGTTACCCCACCAGTATTGCCACCCCTCTATTTTTCGCATCAAAGCCCGAGTGGAATACCTGCCCCACCCATCCTTTCCTTAATCTGACCTGATCCGCCAGTTTCAGGTGCGTCTCCTGAAGCATAACCACATCCGCCTTCAGCTTCTTTAGGTGCGCAAATACCCTTGCCCTCTTAATCGGCCCATTCAACCCTCTCACATTCCACGTGATCAACCGGGTTGGGGGGCTCTTTACCAACCCCCCCCCCATCGTCGACTAGCCATCCCCTTTTTTAAACCAGCTCCTCACCCGGTTCCCACGCACCCGTTTGTCCCCCCGGCGCCCTCCCGTCCCGACCATCCCATCCCATATCAGCTCCCCCTTCCCCTCAGCAGCAGCAACCCAGTAAATCCGCCCCCCCCCCCCCCCCCCCCCCCGCTAGATTCCCTTCTAGCTTGATTGCTCATATTGCTTCCGGGAGTCAGCAAACTCTGGCTGACCTCGGCTTCCCCCGTTTACCCTTGGCCTCCCTGCGTGTGAGGCCCCCTCCTTCCTCCGCCCACTTTTCCCGCCACAGTTTAACAAAGCCCACGCTGCCCTCTCGGCCCCGCCCCTAATGGCGCAGCTCCCTCTCCCTTTCCCCGCCCCTTCCCCACCGGCGCCCACATTTCTTCGTGTCCCCCCCCTTCGAGGGAGGAAAAAATTTCCCCCATCTAATTTACAATTCCTTGCCACCACCTCGCTACTTCTTTCCAAACATCCATTCCCAAATCTAGTCCAACTTCTCTTCTTGGATGAATGTCCACGCCTCCTCTGCCGTCTCGAAGTAGTGGTGTTTGCCCTGGTGTGTAACCCACAGTCTTGCCGGCTGCAGCATTCCAAATTTTACTTTCTTCCTGTGGAGCACCGCCTTGGCCCGATTGAAACTCGCCCTCCTTCTCGCCACCTCCGCACGCCAATCTTGGTAGATGCGGATCACCGAGTTCTCCCATCTGCTACTCCGTGTCTTCTTAGCCCATCTCAGAACCATCTCCCTGTCCTTGTAGCGGTGGAACCTCACCACTATTGCTCGCGGTATTTCCCCTGCCCTTGGTCTTCTCACGAGGACTCGATACGCTCCCTCCACTTCCAGGGGGCCCGTCGGGGCCTCAGCTCCCATTAAGGTATGGAGCATCGTGCTCACATACGCCCCAACATCCGCTCCCTCTGCCTCTTCGGGAAGACCCAAAATCCTTAAGTTCTTCCTCCTCGAGCTATTTTCCAGGGGTTCCAGTCTCTCTATGCACCTCTTGTGTAGTGCCTCGTGCGTCTCCGTCTTCACCACCAAGCCCTGTATCTCGTTTTCATTCTCGGCAGCCTTTGCCTTCACTCCACGGAGCTCCATTGCCTGGGTCTTTTGCGTCTCCTTTAACCCCTCAATCGCCAGCAGCATCGGCGCCAGCACCTCCTTCTTGAGCTCCTCCACACATCGTCGGAGGAACTCCTGCTGTTCAGGGCCCCATACCATCTGGGCTCCCTCAGCCGCCATCTTGCTTCTCCCTTCTCTTCTCTACCGCAGCTCCAGAGGATCCCCCGCAATCTGGCCACTATTATCAAATCTTGGGAGACAGGGCAGATACCAGCTCTGAGAGAGGGGGAGACAGGGGAGATACCAGCTCTGAGAGAGGGGGAGACAGGTGAGATACCAGCTCTGAGAGAGGGGGGAGACAGGGGAGATACCAGCTCTGAGAGAGGGGGAGACAGGTGACATACCAGCTCTGAGAGAGGGGGAGACAGGGGAGATACCAGCTCTGAGAGAGGGGGGAGACAGGGGAGATACCAGCTCTGAGAGAGGGGGAGACAGGGGAGATACCAGCTCTGAGAGAGGGGGAGACAGGGGAGATACCAGCACTGAGAGAGGGGGAGACAGGGGAGATACCAGCACTGAGAGAGGGGGGAGACAGGGGAGATACCAGCTCTGGGAGAGGCGGAGACAGGGGAGATACCAGCTCTGAGAGAGGGGGAGACAGGGGAGATACCAGCACTGAGAGAGGGGGAGATAGGGGAGATACCAGCTCTGGGAGAGGGGGAGGCAGGGGAAATACCAGCCCTGAGAGAGGGGGAGACAGGGGACATACCAGCACTGAGAGAGGGGGAGATAGGGGAGGAATTGACTCCCAGATCCCGCAGCGTTTTGGGGAGGCAGTTCCAGATTTCCGCTCCCCCATTTCCAGCACTGGAGCAGACTGAGAATGATCAGGGGCCGGGGTCCTCCGAGGCTCCCCCTGAAACAGCGCTCGGCGCGGAGGCGGAGAATGGGGCCTCAGACCCGCGATCGGGTCTGACGCTGGGCGCGATTCTCCGGTGCCCAGGGACGCGGCGCCGGTCGGGGCGGTGAAAGAGGTCCCCGCGGCTGCCGTGGCCGTCCTGGTGGGGAGCGGGGGCGGGGGGGGGTGGGGGGGATCAATCTCGGGGGGGGCGGGGCCTCCACGACCGCCAGGCCCGCAATCGGGGCCCACGATCAGCGGCCGCATGCGATCTGAGGGGGGCCCATCTTCTTGCGCGCCAGCCCACTGTGTGGCTCAGCCAGGTCGCGTGGGGCCGGCGCGGAAACGGCCGCCGCTTGCACGCGCAGACCCACGGCGATCAGTGTAGGGCCGCGTACAGCAGCTGGAGCAGCGCGGGGTCACTCCGGCACAGCGCTGGCCCCCTGGCGGCTACAGAATGGCTGGGCCAAGGCGCCCATTGATGCCGGAGTGAAACACAGAGACGCATTTTTGGAGCATCCCGGCCATGGTGTAGCCCAACTCATCCACACGCTCGTCGCACGAGAGGTTTAAGGACTGGGGGGTTTGTGTTCAGAGAGGCAGGAGTATTATCCGGTGGGAAATGGGAGTCCAGAACAGTGAGTTACAGAAACCCTCCTCACACACACAACACACTCTGCTTCTGCGGAGGAGATTGGGAGAATAACAAGTGAATCATCATTCTGTAGTTTCACTGCTTCAAAGTGAAGTCATTCACAGAACATACAGTGCAGAAGGAGGCCATTCGGCCCATCGAGTCTGCACCGGCCCACTTAAGCCCTCACTTCCACCCTATCCCCGTAACCCAATAACCCCTCCTAACCTTTTTGGACACTAAGGGCAATTTATCATGGCCAATCCACCTAACCTGCACGTCTTTGGACTGTGGGAGGAAACCGGAGCACCCGGAGGAAACCCACGCACACACGGGGAGAACGCGCAGACTCCGCACAGACAGTGACCCAGCGGGGAATCGAACCTGGAACCCTGACGCTGTGAAGCCACAGTGCTAACCCACTGTGCTACCGTGCTGCCCGTCAGCACAGGGTACAACAGGTTCCATCCAGTTGCACAGGAACAGCTGAGATTCTGTGAGGAGTAAAACAATCTCAAATCTAGACCAAGCGGCCTGAGAGTTTGAGAAACATCACTCATAACACATCATCAATCTCTCTCTCAGACAGTGATTTCGTCCATTGCGAACTTGCCCGACTCCCAGTCCCTTCTGTGGAAGGTGCCTGTGGTTGAATTGGAAGAAATACACCTTTGTGCGGACATTTCCACCTTTCCCCAAGGTCACACACCACCATTGCTTCACATCAGGTCCCAGGGGAAGACAGGGTGGAAGCTGGAGGAATCCAGACCCTCAATGCAAATTCCAAAACAAATATTGTGCCCTTGTACCAGCAGAGGGAGGCAGAGAACAAGCGAAAAGTGAATGTAGTGAAACTACAATGTGATTTCCCGGAAAACAGAGAGATTACCAGACCCTCACTGCGTCAACAACATGTTATTTATACAGGACAGGAAGTGTGAAACTGATCAAACAGCAAAAGATGCGACAGCTCTGAAAGAGGGGGAGATACCAGCTCTGAGAGAGGGGGAGACAGGGGAGATACCAGCTCAGAGAGAGGAGGAGACAGGGGAGATACCAGCTCTGAGAGAGGGGGAGACAGGGGAGATACCAGCCCTGAGATGAGGGGGAGACAGGGGAGATACCCAGCTCTGAGAGAGGGGGAGACAGGGGGGTTCCAGCACTTAGAGAGGGAGAGACAGGGGGGTTCCAGCACTTAGAGAGGGAGAGACAGGGGGGTTCCTGCACTTAGAGAGGGGGAGAGAGGGGTGATACCAGCACTGAGAGAGGGGGGCGACAGGGGGGTTCAAGCACTTAGAGAGGGAGTGACGGGGGTTCCAGCACTTAGAGAGGGATAGACAGGGGGGTTCCAGCACTTAGAGAGGGGGAGACAGGGGTGATACCAGCACTGAGAGAGGGGGCGACAGGGGGGTTCCAGCACTTAGAGAGGGAGAGACAGGGGGGTTCCTGCACTTAGAGAGGGGGAGAGAGGGGTGATACCAGCACTGAGAGAGGGGGGCGACAGGGGGGTTCAAGCACTTAGAGAGGGAGTGACGGGGGTTCCAGCACTTCGAGAGGGATAGACAGGGGGGGTTCCAGCATTAGAGAGGGGGAGACAGGGGTGATACCAGCACTGAGAGAGGGGGTGACAGGGGGGTTCCAGCACTTAGAGAGGGAGAGACAGGGGGTTTCAGCACTTAGAGAGGGAGAGACAGGGGGGTTCCAGCACTTAGGGAGGGAGAGACAGGGGGGTTCCAGCAATTAGAGAGGGAGAGACAGGGAGGTTCCAGCACTGAGAGAGGGGGAGACAGGGGTGATACCAGCACTGAGAGAGGGGGAGACAGGGGTGATACCAGCACTGAGAGAGGGGGAGACAGGGGGGTTCCAGTACTTAGAGAGGGGGAGACACGGGAGATACCAGCTCTGAGAGAGGGTGTAGCACAATCAATCACTCACGAGGCGAGATGAGAAGGAGTCGAACGATGGCTTTATTACGCAGACTTGTTCCCGAGCAGCACAGTTACAGAACCCGGGCTCTAATATGCGCCTTGCTGGGTGGAGCCAGCAGGCGGCTGATCCAATCGGGATTCAGTGTCCTCCAGCAATAGCCTCTCGGCATCCCAGGGGACCTTAATACCCCTAAAACATACCACCACATTCACCCCTTGTTAAAAAGGAACCCGGCGGGGCAGCGAGCCGTATGGTGGGAGGGGTTTCTAGAGTCTGTACCTCGGATGCCGCTAACCCGGCGGCTATGCTCCGATATTAACTGCTTACAATGCCGCTTTTACTGGGCAACCAAACCAAAAGAAATATTTACAGAGGCATTTTGTGCTTCATTATACAGATTCGATGAGTCGGATGGGTGCCCTGGTCGTCCTCGCCGATCGTCTTAGCCCCGGTGGTGATGCAGGCGCAGGTTCCAGCCCCGTCGTCTCTGGGAGCGTCGCGATGCCTCGTCCCGCTCCAATATCCCTATTCGGGGCCGGCGGAAGGACCGATCCACCCTGGAAGGGGGCGGCTGTGGGGTGCGCCGGCGGGAGGGAGGGGGTGATTGGTGTTCGGGGGGTCTGCGTGGCTCCAGAGGGGGTCACTGGTGTTGGGGGGCTGCGTGGGGCTCCGGCGGGTGCCTGGTCCCGCAGGGAGACCGTGTCCTGTCGGCCGTCGGGGTACGCCACGTAGGCGTATTGAGGGTTCGCGTGGAGGAGATGAACCCTCTCGACCAACGGGTCCGATTTGTGCGTCCGCACATGCTTTCGGAGCAGGATGGGTCCCGGGGCTGCCAGCCAGGTCGGAAGTGACGTTCCGGAGGAGGACTTCCTTGGGAAGACAAGGCGGCGTTTGTGAGGTGTTTGGTTCGTTGTTGTACACAGCAGCGACCGGATGGAGTGGAGGGCGTCCGGGAGGACTTCCTGCCAGCGGGAAACTGGGAGACTTCTGGAACGCAGGGCCAGTAGGACGGTCTTCCAGACCGTTCCGTTCTCCCTCTCTACCTGACCGTCCCCCCGGGGGTTGTAACTGGTCGTCCTGCTCGAGGCGATGCCCTTGCTGAGCAGGAATTGACGCAGTTCGTCGTTCATGAAGGAGGACCCACTATCGCTATGTATGTAGGTGGGGAAACCGAACAGGGTAAAGATGGTGCCGAGGACTCTAATGACCGTGGCCGCGGTCATGTCGGGACAGGGGATGGCGAAAGGGAACCGGGAGTATTCGGCAATCATGTTGAGGAAGTACATGTTGCGATCGGTGGAGGGGAGGGGGCCTTTAAAGTCCAGGCTGAGGCGCTCAAAAGGACGGGAAGCCTTTATCAGGTGCGCCCTCTCTGGCCGGTAGAAATGCGGTTTGCACTCTGCGCAGATCTGGCAGTTCCTGGTGACGGCCCTGACCTCCTCGATGGAGCAGGGGAGGTTGCGGGTCTTCACGAAGTGATAGAACCGAGTGACCCCCGGGTGGCAGAGGTTCTCATGGAGGGTTCGGAGACGGTCCACTTGTGCGGTGGCACATGTGCCGCGGGAGAGGGCGCTTAGCTTCCCGGGATGATACAAGATCTCATAGTTATAGGTGGAGAGTTCGATCCTCCACTGCAATATCTTGTCGTTCTTGATCTTGCCCCGCTGTGCATTATGAAGGCAACGGACCGTTGGTCAGTGAGGTGAGTGAATCTCCTACCGGCCAGGTAATGCCTCCAATGCCACACAGCTTCCACTATGGCCTGGGCCTCCTTTTCCACTGAGGAGTGGCGGATTTTGGAAGCGTGGAGGGTGCGTGAAAAAAAGGCCACGGGTCTGCCCGCTTGGTTGAGCGTGGCCGTCAGAGCAACGTCAGATGCGTCGCTCTCGACTTGGAAGGGGAGGGACTCATCGATTGCGTGCATCGTGGCCTTTGCGATATCCACTTTGATGCGGCTGAAGGCCTGGCGGGCCTCTGTCGACAGGGGGAAAACCGTGGACTGGATTTTTTTTTTTTAATATATTTTTATTAAAGTTTTTTGATCAAACAAGAATTTTCCATTTTTACAACTTTGTAGCAATATATACATTGATCGTTTTTTAAATAATATATTAACTAATAGCAAGTGCCAAACACAAACATTGAAAAAAAAAATAAACATAAACAACTATAACCAACTAATATATAACAAAACACAAAACAAACCTCAAAAACCCAAATGCACCCCCCCCCCCCCCGGGTTGCTGCTGCTGTCTTTCCTGTTTTCCCTTATCGCTCTGCGAGATAGTCGAGGAACGGTTGCCACTGCCTGGTGAACCCGAGCCGAACCTCTTAGTGCGTACTTTATCCGCTCCAATTTTATAAACCCTGCCATGTCGTTTATCCAGGCCTCCACGCCCGGGGGGTTTAGCTTCTTTCCACATAAGTAGAATCCTTCACCGGGCTACTAGGGACGCAAAGGCCAAAACATCGGCCTCCTGCACTCCCGGCTCTTCTGCAACCCCAAATATAGCCAACCCCCAGCTTGGTTCGACCCGGACCCCCACCACCTTTGAAATCACTCTTGCCACACCCACCCAGAACCCATGCAATACCGGACATGACCAGAACATGTGGGTGTGGTTCGCCAGGCTTCCCGCGCACCTCCCACACCTGTCCTCTACTCCAAAAAATCTACTCAGCCTTGCTCCTGTCATATGCACCCTGTGTAGAACCTTGAACTGGATCAGGCTGAGCCTGGCACACGAGGACGAGGAATTTACCCTACTTAGGGCATCTGCCCACAGTCCCTCCTCAATCTCTTCCCCCAGCTCCTCCTCCCATTTACCCTTCAGCTCATCTACCATCGTCTCCCCCTCGTCTCTCATTTCCCTGTATATATCGGATACTTTACCATCACCAACACATGCCCCCGAAATCACTCTGTCCTGGATCCCTTGCGCCGGGAGCTACGGAAATTCCCTCGCCTGTCGCCTCGCAAATGCCCTCACTTGCATATATCGAAATGCATTCCCAGGTGGCAACCCGTATTTTTCTGTCGGTGCTCCCAGACTCGCGAACGTCCCGTCCAAGAACAAGTCCTTCCGTTTCGCAATTCCTGCTCGCTGCCAAGATTGAAATCCCCCATCTATCCTTCCCAGGACGAACCTGTGGTTGTTCCTTATCGGGGACCACACTGAGGCACCTGTCACTCCCCTATGTCGTCTCCACTGCCCCCAAATCTTCAGAGTCGCCACCACCACTGGGTTTGTGGTGTATTTTTTCGGGGAGAACGGCAACGGCACCGCCGCCAGTGCTTTTAAGCTAGTTCCCCTACAGGACGCCATCTCCAGCCTTTTCCACGCTGCCCCTTCTTCCCTCATCCACTTACATATCATAGACACTTTGGCGGCCCAATAATAATAACTCAGACTCGGCATTGCCAGTCCCCCTCTATCCCTACTGTGCTGTAGGAACCCCCTCTTTACCCTCGGGGTCTTTCCGGCCCACACAAAGCTCATGATACTCCTATCCACCTTCTTAAAAAAGGCCTTTGTAATCAGTATGGGGAGGCACTGAAACACGAAAAGAAACCTCGGGAGGACCACCATTTTAACCGCCTGCACCCTGCCCGCCAATGACAGGGGCACCATGTCCCACCTCTTAAAGTCCTCCTCCATCTGCTCTACCAGTCGTGTCAAGTTAAGCTTACGCAAGGTTCCCCAGTCCCTGGCCACCTGGATCCCTAAATACCGGAAATCTCTTGTTACTCTCCTCAGCGGCAGCTCGTCTATTCCCCTGCCCTGTTCCCCGGGGTGCATCACAAACAGTTCACTCTTCCCCATATTCAGTTTGTATCCCGAAAACTCTCCAAACTCCCTGAGTGTCTGCATTATCTCAGGCATCCCCTCCACTGGGTCCGCCACATATAGCAGCAAATCATCCGCATATAATGACACCCGATGTTCCTCTCCTCCTCTAAGGACCCCTCTCCACTTCTTAGAGCCCCTCAGCGCTATGGCCAATGGCTCAATTGCCAACGCGAACAGTAACGGGGACAGGGGGCAGCCCTGTCTTGTGCCCCTATGTAATCGGAAATAGTCGGATCGTTGCCTGTTTGTAACCACGCTTGCCACCGGGGCCCCGTACAGGAGCTGAACCCATCTGATGAACCCCTCTCCAAATCCAAATCTCTTCAGTACCTCCCACAGGTAACCCCACTCCACTCTATCAAATGCCTTTTCTGCGTCCATAGCCACCACTATCTCCGCCTCCCCCTCCGGCGGGGGCATCATCATCACCCCCAGCAACCTTCGTATATTGGCATTCAATTGCATCCCTTTAACAAACCCTGTCTGGTCGTCATGTACCGCCCCTGGGACACAGTCCTCTATCCTTGTCGCCATCACTTTGGCCAATAGCTTGGCATCTACGTTCAGGAGGGTGATTGGCCTGGATGACCCGCACTGCAGCGGGTCTTTGTCTCATTTCAGGATCAACGATATCGTCGCCTCCGACATCGTCGGGGGTAGTGTCCCCCTTTCCTTAGCCTCATTGAAGGTTCTCGTCAGAAGTGGGGCCAGCAGGTCCACATATTTCCTGTAAAATTCCACCGGGAACCCATCCGGTCCTGGGGCCTTTCCTGCCTGCATGTTCCCGATTCCTTTTACCGCCTCCTCCACCTCAATTTGCGCTCCCAGTCCTATCACCTACTGCTCCTCAACCCTCAGGAACTCCAACTGGTCTAGGAAATGTATCATTCTCCCTTTCCCTTCCGGGGGTTGGGACTTATTCAGCCTCTCATAAAATGCCTTAAACACCCCGTTCACCCTCTCCGCTCTCTGTTCCATCTTTCCCTCCTCGTCTCTAACTCCTCCCATCTCTCTCGCCGCCCCCCTCTTCCTAAGTTGTTGGGCCAGCAGTCGGCTCGCCTTTTCCCCGTATTCGTATTGTATTCCCTGTGCCTTCCTCCACTGCGTCTCCGCCTTACCCGTGGTCAGCAGGTCAAAGTCCGTGTGTAGTCTCCGTCTTTCCCTGTATAGCCCTTCGTCCGGAGCCTCCGCATATTGCCTATCCACCCTCAGAATCTCCCCGATCAGTCTCTCCCTTTCTTTACCCTCTTGTTTCCCCTTATGGAGATCAGCTCCCCTCTAACCAGTGCCTTCAGCGCCTCCCAAACTACTCCCACCTGGACCTCTCCATCATCATTGACCTCTAGGTATCTTTCAATACATCCCCTCGTCCTTCCACATACCCCCTCGTCCGCCAACAGTCCCATGTCTAATCTCCAAAGTGGGCGCTGCTCCTTCTCCTCACCTAGATCCAGATCTACCCAATGTGGGGCGTGATCTGAAACGGCTATAGCCGAATATTCCATTCCTGCCACTTTCGGGATCAGCGCCCTTCCCAGGACAAAGAAGTCCATCCGGGAGTACACTTTATGGACGTGGGAGAAGAAGCAAAACTCTTTACTCCTCGGTCTAGCAAATCTCCAGGGATCTACTCCGCCCATCTGCTCCATAAAGCCCTCAAGCACCTTGGCCACTGCCGGCCTCCTCCCGGTCCTAGATCTGGACCGGTCCAGCCCTGGGTCCAGCACCGTGTTGAAGTCCCCCCCACATTGCCAAATTTCCCATCTCTAGGTCCGGGATGCACCCCAACATACGCTTCATAAAACTCACATCATCCCAGTTCGGGGCATATACGTTCACCAGCACCACCGCCTCACCTTGCAATCTGCCACTCACCATCACGTACCTGCCCCCACTGTCCACCACTATGGTCTTAGCCTCAAACGATACCCGTTACCCCACCAGTATTGCCACCCCTCTATTTTTCGCATCAAAGCCCGAGTGGAATACCTGCCCCACCCATCCTTTCCTTAATCTGACCTGATCCGCCAATTTCAGGTGCGTCTCCTGAAGCATAACCACATCCGCCTTCAGCTTCTTTAGGTGCGCAAATACCCTTGCCCTCTTAATCGGCCCATTCAACCCTCTCACATTCCACGTGATCAACCGGGTTGGGGGGCTCTTTACCAACCCCCCCCCCCCCATCGTCGACTAGCCATCCCCTTTTTTAAACCAGCTCCTCACCCGGTTCCCACGCTCCCGTTCGTCCCCCAGACGGCGCCCTCCCGTCCCGACCATCTCATCCCGTATCAGCTCCCCCTTCCCCTCAGCAGCAGCAACCCAGTAAATCCCCCCCCCCCCCCCCCCCGCTAGATTCCCTTCTAGCTTGATTGCTCATATTGCTTCCGGGAGTCAGCAAACTCTGGCTGACCTCGGCTTCCCCTTTTACCCTTGGCCTCCCTGCGTGTGAGGCCCCCTCCTTCCTGCGCCCACTTTTCCCGCCACAGTTTAACAAAGCCCACGCTGCCCTCTCGGCCCCGCCCCTAATGGCGCAGCTCCCTCTCCCTTTCCCCGCCCCTTCCCCACCAGCGCCCACATTTCTTCGTGTCCCCCCCCTTCGAGGGAGGAAAAAATTTCCCCCATCTAATTTACAATTCCTTGCCACCACCTCGCTACTTCTTTCCAAACATCCATTCCCAAATCTAGTCCAACTTCTCTTCTTGGATGAATGTCCACGCCTCCTCTGCCGTCTCGAAGTAGTGGTGTTTGCCCTGGTGTGTAACCCACAGTCTTGCCGGCTGCAGCATTCCAAATTTTACTTTCTTCCTGTGGAGCACCGCCTTGGCCCGATTGAAACTCGCCCTCCTTCTCGCCACCTCCGCACGCCAATCTTGGTAGATGCGGATCACCGAGTTCTCCCATCTGCTACTCCGTGTCTTCTTAGCCCATCTCAGAACCATCTCCCTGTCCTTGTAGCGGTGGCACCTCACCACTATTGCTCGCGGTATTTCCCCTGCCCTTGGTCTTCTCACGAGGACTCGATACGCTCCCTCCACTTCCAGGGGGCCCGTCGGGGCCTCAGCTCCCATTAAGGTATGGAGCATCGTGCTCACATACGCCCCAACATCCGCTCCCTCTGCCTCTTCGGGAAGACCCAAAATCCTTAAGTTCTTCCTCCTCGAGCTATTTTCCAGGGGTTCCAGTCTCTCTATGCACCTCTTGTGTAGTGCCTCGTGCGTCTCCGTCTTCACCACCAAGCCCTGTATCTCGTTTTCATTCTCGGCAGCCTTTGCCTTCACTCCACGGAGCTCCATTGCCTGGGTCTTTTGCGTCTCCTTTAACCCCTCAATCGCCAGCAGCATCAGCGCCAGCACCTCCTTCTTGAGCTCCTCCACACATCGTCGGAGGAACTCCTGCTGTTCAGGGCCCCATACCATCTGGGCTCCCTCAGCCGCCATCTTGCTTCTCCCTTCTCTTCTCTACCGCAGCTCCAGAGGATCCCCCGCAATCTGGCCACTATTATCAAATCTTGGGAGACAGGGCAGATACCAGCTCTGAGAGAGGGGGAGACAGGTGAGATACCAGCTCTGAGAGAGGGGGAGACAGGGGAGATACCAGCTCTGAGAGAGGGGGGAGACAGGGGAGATACCAGCTCTGAGAGAGGGGGAGACAGGGGAGATACCAGCTCTGAGAGAGGGGGAGACAGGGGAGATACCAGCTCTGAGAGAGGGGGGAGACAGGGGAGATACCAGCTCTGGGAGAGGGGGAGACAGGGGAAATACCAGCACTGATACATGGGGAGACAGGGGACATACCAGCACTGGGAGAGGGGGAGACAGGGGAGATACCAGTACTGAGAGAGGGGGAGACAGGGGAGATACCAGCAATGGGAGAGGATGAGACAGGGGAGGTACCAGCACTGGGAGAGGGGGAGAGAGGGGAGATACCAGCACTAGGTGAGGGGGAGACTGGGGAGGAACCAGCTCTGAGAGAGGGGTAGACAGGGGAGATACCAGCACTGAGAGAGGGGGAGACAGGGGAGATACCAGCACTGAGAGAGGGGGAGACAGGGGAGATACCAGCTCTGAGAGAGGGGGGAGACAGGTGAGATACCAGCTCTGAGAGAGGGGGAGACAGGGGAGATACCAGCTCTGAGAGAGGGGGGAGACAGGGGAGATACCAGCTCTGGGAGAGGGGGAGACAGGGGAAATACCAGCACTGATACATGGGGAGACAGGGGACATACCAGCACTGGGAGAGGGGGAGACAGGGGAGATACCAGTACTGAGAGAGGGGGAGACAGGGGAGATACCAGCAATGGGAGAGGATGAGACAGGGGAGGTACCAGCACTGGGAGAGGGGGAGAGAGGGGAGATACCAGCACTAGGTGAGGGGGAGACTGGGGAGGAACCAGCTCTGAGAGAGGGGTAGACAGGGGAGATATTAGCACTGAGAGTGGGGGAGACAGGGGAGATACCAACTCTGAGAGAGGGGGAGATAGGGGAGGAATTGACTCCCAGATCCCGCAGCCTTTTGGGGAGGCAGTTCCAGATTTCCGCTCCCCCATTTCCAGCACTGGAGCAGACTGAGAATGATCAGGGGCCGGGGTCCTCCAAGGCTCCGCTCTGAAACAGCGCTCGGCGCGGAGGCGGAGAATGGGGCCTCAGACCCGCGATCGGGTCTGACGCTGGGCGCGATTCTCCGGTGCCCAGGGACGCGGCGCCGGTCGGGGCGGTGAAAGAGGTCCCCGCGGCTGCCGTGGCCGTCCTGGTGGGGAGCGGGGGCGGGGGGGGGGGATCAGTCTCGGGGGGGGCGGGGCCTCCACGACGGCCAGGCCGGCAATCGGGGTCCACCGATCAGCGGCCGCATGCGATCTGAGGGGGGCCCACCTTCTTGCGCGCCAGCCCGCTGTGTGGCTCAGCCAGGTCGCGTGGGGCCGGCGCGGAAACGCCGCCGCTTGCACGCGCCGACCCGCGGCGATCAGTGTAGGGCCGCGTACAGCAGCTGGAGCAGCGCGGGGTCACTCCGGCACAGCGCTGGCCCCCTGGCGGCTACAGAATGGCTGGGCCAAGACGCCCATTGATGCCGGAGTGAAACACAGAGACGCATTTTTGGAGCATCCCGGCCATGGTGTAGCCCAACTCATCCACACGCTCGTCGCACGAGAGGTTTAAGGACTGGGGGGTTTGTGTTCAGAGAGGCAGGAGTATTATCCGGTGGGAAATGGGAGTCCAGAACAGTGAGTTTCAGAAACCCTCCTCACACACACAACACACTCTGCTTCTGCGGAGGAGATTAGGAGAATAACAAGTGAATCATCATTCTGTAGTTTCACTGCTTCAAAGTGAAGTCATTCACAGAACATACAGTGCAGAAGGAGGCCATTCGGCCCATCGAGTCTGCACCGGCCCACTTAAGCCCACACTTCCACCCTATCCCCGTAACCCAATAACCCCTCCTAACCTTTTTGGACACTAAGGGCAATTTAGCATGGCCAATCCACCTAACCTGCACGCCTTTGGACTGTGGGAGGAAACCGGAGCACCCGGAGGAAACCCACGCAGACACGGGGAGAACGCGCAGACTCCGCACAGACAGTGACCCAGCGGGGAATCGAACCTGGAACCCTGACGCTGTGAAGCCACAGTGCTAACCACTTGTGCTACCGTGCTGCCCGTCAGCACAGGGTACAACATGTTCCATCCAGTTGCACAGGAACAGCTGAGATTCTGTGAGGAGTAAAACAATCTCAAATCTAGACCAAGCGGCCTGAGAGTTTGAGAACATCACTCATAACACATCATCAATCTCTCTCTCAGACAGTGATTTCGTCCATTGCGAACTTGCCCGACTCCCAGTCCCTTCTGTGGAAGGTGCCTGTGGTTGAATTGGAAGAAATACACCTTTGTGCGGACATTTCCACCTTTCCCCAAGGTCACACACCACCATTGCTTCACATCAGGTCCCAGGGGAAGACAGGGTGGAAGCTGGAGGAATCCAGACCCTCAATGCAAATTCCAAAACAAATATTGTGCCCTTGTACCAGCAGAGGGAGGCAGAGAACAAGCGAAAGTGAATGTAGTGAAACTACAATGTGATTTCCCGGAAAACAGAGAGATTACCAGACCCTCACTGCGTCAACAACATGTTATTTATACAGGACAGGAAGTGTGAAACTGATCAAACAGCAAAAGATGCGACAGCTCTGAAAGAGGGGGAGATACCAGCTCTGAGAGAGGGGGAGACAGGGGAGATACCAGCTCAGAGAGAGGAGGAGACAGGGGAGATACCAGCTCTGAGAGAGGGGGAGACAGGGGAGATACCAGCCCTGAGAGAGGGGGAGACAGGGGAGATACCAGCTCTGAGAGAGGGGGAGACAGGGGGGTTCCAGCACTTAGAGAGGGAGAGACAGGGGGGTTCCAGCACTTAGAGAGGGAGAGACAGGGGGGTTCCAGCACTTAGAGAGGGAGAGACAGGGGGGTTCCTGCACTTAGAGAGGGGGAGAGAGGGGTGATACCAGCACTGAGAGAGGGGGGCGACAGGGGGGTTCAAGCACTTAGAGAGGGAGTGACGGGGGTTCCAGCACTTAGAGAGGGATAGACAGGGGGGTTCCAGCACTTAGAGAGGGGGAGACAGGGGTGATACCAGCACTGAGAGAGGGGGCGACAGGGGGGTTCCAGCACTTAGAGAGGGAGAGACAGGGGGGTTCCTGCACTTAGAGAGGGGGAGAGAGGGGTGATACCAGCACTGAGAGAGGGGGGCGACAGGGGGGTTCAAGCACTTAGAGAGGGAGTGACGGGGGTTCCAGCACTTAGAGAGGGATAGACAGGGGGGTTCCAGCACTTAGAGAGGGGGAGACAGGGGTGATACCAGCACTGAGAGAGGGGGTGACAGGGGGGTTCCAGCACTTAGAGAGGGAGAGACAGGGGGTTTCAGCACTTAGAGAGGGAGAGACAGGGGGGTTCCAGCACTTAGGGAGGGAGAGACAGGGGGGTTCCAGCAATTAGAGAGGGAGAGACAGGGAGGTTCCAGCACTGAGAGAGGGGGAGACAGGGGTGATACCAGCACTGAGAGAGGGGGAGACAGGGGTGATACCAGCACTGAGAGAGGGGGAGACAGGGGGGTTCCAGTACTTAGAGAGGGGGAGACACGGGAGATACCAGCTCTGAGAGAGGGTGTAGCACAATCAATCACTCACGAGGCGAGATGAGAAGGAGTCGAACGATGGCTTTATTACGCAGACTTGTTCCCGAGCAGCACAGTTACAGAACCCGGGCTCTAATATGCGCCTTGCTGGGTGGAGCCAGCAGGCGGCTGATCCAATCGGGATTCAGTGTCCTCCAGCAATAGCCTCTCGGCATCCCAGGGGACCTTAATACCCCTAAAACATACCACCACATTCACCCCTTGTTAAAAAGGAACCCGGCGGGGCAGCGAGCCGTATGGTGGGAGGGGTTTCTAGAGTCTGTACCTCGGATGCCGCTAACCCGGCGGCTATGCTCCGATATTAACTGCTTACAATGCCGCTTTTACTGGGCTACCAAACCAAAAGAAATATTTACAGAGGCATTTTGTGCTTCATTATACAGATTCGATGAGTCGGATGGGTGCCCTGGTCGTCCTCGCCGATCGTCTTAGCCCCGGTGGTGATGCAGGCGCAGGTTCCAGCCCCGTCGTCTCTGGGAGCGTCGCGATGCCTCGTCCCGCTCCAATATCCCTATTCGGGACCGGCGGAAGGACCGATCCACCCTGGAAGGGGGCGGCTGTGGGGTGCGCCGGCGGGAGGGAGGGGGTGATTGGTGTTCGGGGGGTCTGTGTGGCTCCAGAGGGGGTCACTGCTGTTGGGGGGCTGCGTGGGGCTCCGGCGGGTGCCTGGTCCCGCAGGGAGACCGTGTCCTGTCGGCCGTCGGGGTACGCCACGTAGGCGTATTGAGGGTTCGCGTGGAGGAGATGAACCCTCTCGACCAACGGGTCCGATTTGTGCGTCCGCACATGCTTTCGGAGCAGGATGGGTCCCGGGGCTGCCAGCCAGGTCGGAAGTGACGTTCCGGAGGAGGACTTCCTTGGGAAGACAAGGCGGCGTTTGTGAGGTGTTTGGTTCGTTGTTGTACACAGCAGCGACCGGATGGAGTGGAGGGCGTCCGGGAGGACTTCCTGCCAGCGGGAAACTGGGAGACTTCTGGAACGCAGGGCCAGTAGGACGGTCTTCCAGACCGTTCCGTTCTCCCTCTCTACCAGACCGTCCCCCCGGGGGTTGTAACTGGTCGTCCTGCTCGAGGCGATGCCCTTGCTGAGCAGGAATTGACGCAGTTCGTCGTTCATGAAGGAGGACCCACTATCGCTATGTATGTAGGTGGGGAAACCGAACAGGGTAAAGATGGTGCCGAGGACTCTAATGACCGTGGCCGCGGTCATGTCGGGACAGGGGATGGCGAAAGGGAACCGGGAGTATTCGGCAATCATGTTGAGGAAGTACATGTTGCGATCGATGGAGGGGAGGGGGCCTTTAAAGTCCAGGCTGAGGCGCTCAAAAGGACGGGAAGCCTTTATCAGGTGCGCCCTCTCTGGCCGGTAGAAATGCGGTTTGCACTCTGCGCAGATCTGGCAGTTCCTGGTGACGGCCCTGACCTCCTCGATGGAGCAGGGGAGGTTGCGGGTCTTCACGAAGTGATAGAACCGAGTGACCCCCGGGTGGCAGAGGTTCTCATGGAGGGTTCGGAGACGGTCCACTTGTGCGGTGGCACATGTGCCGCGGGAGAGGGCGCTTAGCTTCCCGGGATGATACAAGATCTCATAGTTATAGGTGGAGAGTTCGATCCTCCACTGCAATATCTTGTCGTTCTTGATCTTGCCCCGCTGTGCATTATGAAGGCAACGGACCGTTGGTCAGTGAGGTGAGTGAATCTCCTACCGGCCAGGTAATGCCTCCAATGCCACACAGCTTCCACTATGGCCTGGGCCTCCTTTTCCACTGAGGAGTGGCGGATTTTGGAAGCGTGGAGGGTGCGTGAAAAAAAGGCCACGGGTCTGCCCGCTTGGTTGAGCGTGGCCGTCAGAGCAACGTCAGATGCGTCGCTCTCGACTTGGAAGGGGAGGGACTCATCGATTGCGTGCATCGTGGCCTTTGCGATATCCACTTTGATGCGGCTGAAGGCCTGGCGGGCCTCTGTCGACAGGGGGAAAACCGTGGACTGGATTTTTTTTTTTTAATATATTTTTATTAAAGTTTTTCGATCAAACAAGAATTTTCCATTTTTACAACTTTGTAGCAATATATACATTGATCGTTTTTTAAATAATATATTAACTAATAGCAAGTGCCAAACACAAACATTGAAAAAAAAAATAAACATAAACAACTATAACCAACTAATATATAACAAAACACAAAACAAACCTCAAAAACCCAAATGCACCCCCCCCCCCCCCCCCCCCCCCCCGGGTTGCTGCTGCTGTCTTTCCTGTTTTCCCTTATCGCTCTGCGAGATAGTCGAGGAACGGTTGCCACTGCCTGGTGAACCCGAGCCGAACCTCTTAGTGCGTACTTTATCCGCTCCAATTTTATAAACCCTGCCATGTCGTTTATCCAGGCCTCCACGCCCGGGGGGTTTAGCTTCTTTCCACATAAGTAGAATCCTTCGCCGGGCTACTAGGGACGCAAAGGCCAAAACATCGGCCTCCTGCACTCCCGGCTCTTCTGCAACCCCAAATATAGCCAACCCCCAGCTTGGTTCGACCCGGACCCCCACCACCTTTGAAATCACTCTTGCCACACCCACCCAGAACCCATGCAATACCGGACATGACCAGAACATGTGGGTGTGGTTCGCCAGGCTTCCCGCGCACCTCCCACACCTGTCCTCTACTCCAAAAAATCTACTCAGCCTTGCTCCTGTCATATGCACCCTGTGTAGAACCTTGAACTGGATCAGGCTGAGCCTGGCACACGAGGACGAGGAATTTACCCTACTTAGGGCATCTGCCCACAGTCCCTCCTCAATCTCTTCCCCCAGCTCCTCCTCCCATTTACCCTTCAGCTCATCTACCATCGTCTCCCCCTCGTCTCTCATTTCCCTGTATATATCGGATACTTTACCATCACCAACACATGCCCCCGAAATCACTCTGTCCTGGATCCCTTGCGCCGGGAGCTACGGAAATTCCCTCGCCTGTCGCCTCGCAAATGCCCTCACTTGCATATATCGAAATGCATTCCCAGGTGGCAACCCGTATTTTTCTGTCGGTGCTCCCAGACTCGCGAACGTCCCGTCCAAGAACAAGTCCTTCCGTTTCGCAATTCCTGCTCGCTGCCAAGATTGAAATCCCCCATCTATCCTTCCCAGGACGAACCTGTGGTTGTTCCTTATCGGGGACCACACTGAGGCACCTGTCACTCCCCTATGTCGTCTCCACTGCCCCCAAATCTTCAGAGTCGCCACCACCACTGGGTTTGTGGTGTATTTTTTCGGGGAGAACGGCAACGGCACCGCCGCCAGTGCTTTTAAGCTAGTTCCCCTACAGGACGCCATCTCCAGCCTTTTCCACGCTGCCCCTTCTTCCCTCATCCACTTACATATCATAGACACTTTGGCGGCCCAATAATAATAACTCAGACTCGGCATTGCCAGTCCCCCTCTATCCCTACTGTGCTGTAGGAACCCCCTCTTTACCCTCGGGGTCTTTCCGGCCCACACAAAGCTCATGATACTCCTATCCACCTTCTTAAAAAAGGCCTTTGTAATCAGTATGGGGAGGCACTGAAACACGAAAAGAAACCTCGGGAGGACCACCATTTTAACCGCCTGCACCCTGCCCGCCAATGACAGGGGCACCATGTCCCACCTCTTAAAGTCCTCCTCCATCTGCTCTACCAGTCGTGTCAAGTTAAGCTTATGCAAGGTTCCCCAGTCCCTGGCCACCTGGATCCCTAAATACCGGAAATCTCTTGTTACTCTCCTCAGCGGCAGCTCGTCTATTCCCCTGCCCTGTTCCCCGGGGTGCATCACAAACAGTTCACTCTTCCCCATATTCAGTTTGTATCCCGAAAACTCTCCAAACTCCCTGAGTGTCTGCATTATCTCAGGCATCCCCTCCACTGGGTCCGCCACACATAGCAGCAAATCATCCGCATATAATGACACCCGATGTTCCTCTCCTCCTCTAAGGACCACTCTCCACTTCTTAGAGCCCCTCAGCGCTATGGCCAATGGCTCAATTGCCAACGCGAACAGTAACGGGGACAGGGGGCAGCCCTGTCTTGTGCCCCTATGTAATCGGAAATAGTCGGATCGTTGCCTGTTTGTAACCACGCTTGCCACCGGGGCCCCGTACAGGAGCTGAACCCATCTGATGAACCCCTCTCCAAATCCAAATCTCTTCAGTACCTCCCACAGGTAACCCCACTCCACTCTATCAAATGCCTTTTCTGCGTCCATAGCCACCACTATCTCCGCCTCCCCCTCCGGCGGGGGCATCATCATCACCCCTAGCAACCTTCGTATATTGGCATTCAATTGCATCCCTTTAACAAACCCTGTCTGGTCGTCATGTACCGCCCCTGGGACACAGTCCTCTATCCTTGTCGCCATCACTTTGGCCAATAGCTTGGCATCTACGTTCAGGAGGGTGATAGGCCTGGATGACCCGCACTGCAGCGGGTCTTTGTCTCGTTTCAGGATCAACGATATCGTCGCCTCCGACATCGTCGGGGGTAGTGTCCCCCTTTCCTTAGCCTCATTGAAGGTTCTCGTCAGAAGTGGAGCCAGCAGGTCCACATATTTCCTGTAAAATTCCACCGGGAATCCATCCGGTCCTGGGGCCTTTCCTGCCTGCATGTTCCCGATTCCTTTTACCGCCTCCTCCACCACAATTTGCGCTCCCAGTCCTATCACCTACTGCTCCTCAACCCTCAGGAACTCCAACTGGTCTAGGAAATGTATCATTCTCCCTTTCCCTTCCGGGGGTTGGGACTTATTCAGCCTCTCATAAAATGCCTTAAACACCCCGTTCACCCTCTCCGCTCTCTGTTCCATCTTTCCCTCCTCGTCTCTAACTCCTCCGATCTCTCTCGCCGCCCCCCTCTTCCTAAGTTGTTGGGCCAGCAGTCGGCTCGCCTTTTCCCCGTATTCGTATTGTATTCCCTGTGCCTTCCTCCACTGCGTCTCCGCCTTACCCGTGGTCAGCAGGTCAAAGTCCGTGTGTAGTCTCCGTCTTTCCCTGTATGGCCCTTAGTCCGGAGCCTCCGCATATTGCCTATCCACCCTCAGAATCTCCCCGATCAGTCTCTCCCTTTCTTTACCCTCTTGTTTCCCCTTATGGGCCCTTATGGAGATCAGCTCCCCTCTAACCACCGCCTTCAGCGCCTCCCAGACCACTCCCACCAGGACCTCTCCATCATCATTGACCTCTAGGTATCTTTCAATACATCCCCTCGTCCTTCCACATACCCCCTCGTCCGCCAACAGTTCCATGTCTAATCTCCAAAGTGGGCGCTGCTCCTTCTCCTCACCTAGATCCAGATCTACCCAATGTGGGGCGTGATCTGAAACGGCTATAGCCGAATATTCCGTTCCTGCCACTTTCGGGATCAGCGCCCTTCCCAGGACAAAGAAGTCCATCCGGGAGTACACTTTATGGACGTGGGAGAAGAAGGAAAACTCTTTACTCCTCGGTCTAGCAAATCTCCAGGGATCTACTCCGCCCATCTGCTCCATAAAGCCCTCAAGCACCTTGGCCACTGCCGGCCTCCTCCCGGTCCTAGATCTGGACCGGTCCAGCCCTGGGTCCAGCACCGTGTTGAAGTCGCCCCCACATTGCCAAATTTCCCATCTCTAGGTCCGGGATGCACCCCAACATACGCTTCATAAAACTCACATCATCCCAGTTCGGGGCATATACGTTCACCAGCACCACCGCCTCACCTTGCAATCTGCCACTCACCATCACGTACCTGCCCCCACTGTCCACCACTATGGTCTTAGCCTCAAACGATACCCGTTACCCCACCAGTATTGCCACCCCTCTATTTTTCGCATCAAAGCCCGAGTGGAATACCTGTCCCACCCCATCCTTTCCTTAATCTGACCTGATCCGCCAGTTTCAGGTGCGTCTCCTGAAGCATAACCACATCCGCCTTCAGCTTCTTTAGGTGCGCAAATACCCTTGCCCTCTTAATCGGCCCATTCAACCCTCTCACATTCCACGTGATCAACCGGGTTGGGGGGCTCTTTACCAACCCCCCCCCCATCGTCGACTAGCCATCCCCTTTTTTAAACCAGCTCCTCACCCGGTTCCCACGCACCCGTTTGTCCCCCCGGCGCCCTCCCGTCCCGACCATCCCATCCCATATCAGCTCCCCCTTCCCCTCAGCAGCAGCAACCCAGTAAATCCCCCCCCCCCGCTAGATTCCCTTCTAGCTTGATTGCTCATATTGCTTCCGGGAGTCAGCAAACTCTGGCTGACCTCGGCTTCCCACTTTTACCCTTGGCCTCCCTGCGTGTGAGGCCCCCTCCTTCCTCCGCCCACTTTTCCCGCCACAGTTTAACAAAGCCCACGCTGCCCTCTCGGCCCCGCCCCTAATGGCGCAGCTCCCTCTCCCTTTCCCCGCCCCTTCCCCACCGGCGCCCACATTTCTTCGTGTCCCCCCCCTTCGAGGGAGGAAAAAATTTCCCCCATCTAATTTACAATTCCTTGCCACCACCTCGCTACTTCTTTCCAAACATCCATTCCCAAATCTAGTCCAACTTCTCTTCTTGGATGAATGTCCACGCCTCCTCTGCCGTCTCGAAGTAGTGGTGTTTGCCCTGGTGTGTAACCCACAGTCTTGCCGGCTGCAGCATTCCAAATTTTACTTTCTTCCTGTGGAGCACCGCCTTGGCCCGATTGAAACTCGCCCTCCTTCTCGCCACCTCCGCACTCCAATCTTGGTAGATGCGGATCACCGAGTTCTCCCATCTGCTACTCCGTGTCTTCTTAGCCCATCTCAGAACCATCTCCCTGTCTTTGTAGTGGTGGAACCTCACCACTATTGCTCGCGGTATTTCCCCTGCCCTTGGTCTTCTCACGAGGACTCGATACGCTCCCTCCACTTCCAGGGGGCCCGTCGGGGCCTCAGCTCCCATTAAGGTATGGAGCATCGTGCTCACATACGCCCCAACATCCGCTCCCTCTGCCTCTTCGGGAAGACCCAAAATCCTTAAGTTCTTCCTCCTCGAGCTATTTTCCAGGGGTTCCAGTCTCTCTATGCACCTCTTGTGTAGTGCCTCGTGCGTCTCCGTCTTCACCACCAAGCCCTGTATCTCGTTTTCATTCTCGGCAGCCTTTGCCTTCACTCCACGGAGCTCCATTGCCTGGGTCTTTTGCGTCTCCTTTAACCCCTCAATCGCCAGCAGCATCGGCGCCAGCACCTTCTTCTTGAGCTCCTCCACACATCGTCGGAGGAACTCCTGCTGTTCAGGGCCCCATAGCATCTGGGCTCCCTCAGCCGCCATCTTGCTTCTCCCTTCTCTTCTCTACCGCAGCTCCAGAGGATCCCCCGCAATCTGGCCACTATTATCAAATCTTGGGAGACAGGGCAGATACCAGCTCTGAGAGAGGGGGAGACAGGTGAGATACCAGCTCTGAGAGAGGGGGAGACAGGGGAGATACCAGCTCTGAGAGAGGGGGAGACAGGGGAGATACCAGCTCTGAGAGAGGGGGAGACAGGGGAGATACCAGCTCTGAGAGAGGGAGAGACAGGGGAGATACCAGCTCTGAGAGAGGGGGGAGACAGGGGAGATACCAGCTCTGAGAGAGGGAGAGACAGGGGAGATACCAGCTCTGAGAGAGGGGGAGACAGGGGAGATACCAGCTCTGAGAGAGGGGGAGACAGGGGAGATACCAGCTCTGAGAGAGGGGGAGACAGGGGAGATACCAGCTCTGAGAGAGGGGGAGACAGGGGAGATACCAGCACTGAGAGAGGGGGAGACAGGGGAGATACCAGCACTGAGAGAGGGGGAGACAGGGGAGATACCAGCTCTGAGAGAGGGGAGAGACAGGTGAGATACCAGCTCTGAGAGAGGGGGAGACAGGGGAGATACCAGCTCTGAGAGAGGGGGGAGACAGGGGAGATACCAGCTCTGGGAGAGGGGGAGACAGGGGAAATACCAGCACTGATACATGGGGAGACAGGGGACATACCAGCACTGGGAGAGGGGGAGACAGGGGAGATACCAGTACTGAGAGAGGGGGAGACAGGGGAGATACCAGCAATGGGAGAGGATGAGACAGGGGAGGTACCAGCACTGGGAGAGGGGGAGAGAGGGGAGATACCAGCACTAGGTGAGGGGGAGACTGGGGAGGAACCAGCTCTGAGAGAGGGGTAGACAGGGGAGATACCAGCACTGAGAGAGGGGGAGACAGGGGAGATACCAGCACTGAGAGAGGGGGAGACAGGGGAGATACCAGCTCTGAGAGAGGGGGGAGACAGGTGAGATACCAGCTCTGAGAGAGGGGGAGACAGGGGAGATACCAGCTCTGAGAGAGGGGGGAGACAGGGGAGATACCAGCTCTGGGAGAGGGGGAGACAGGGGAAATACCAGCACTGATACATGGGGAGACAGGGGACATACCAGCACTGGGAGAGGGGGAGACAGGGGAGATACCAGTACTGAGAGAGGGGGAGACAGGGGAGATACCAGCAATGGGAGAGGATGAGACAGGGGAGGTACCAGCACTGGGAGAGGGGGAGAGAGGGGAGATACCAGCACTAGGTGAGGGGGAGACTGGGGAGGAACCAGCTCTGAGAGAGGGGTAGACAGGGGAGATATTAGCACTGAGAGTGGGGGAGACAGGGGAGATACCAACTCTGAGAGAGGGGGAGATAGGGGAGGAATTGACTCCCAGATCCCGCAGCCTTTTGGGGAGGCAGTTCCAGATTTCCGCTCCCCCATTTCCAGCACTGGAGCAGACTGAGAATGATCAGGGGCCGGGGTCCTCCAAGGCTCCGCTCTGAAACAGCGCTCGGCGCGGAGGCGGAGAATGGGGCCTCAGACCCGCGATCGGGTCTGACGCTGGGCGCGATTCTCCGGTGCCCAGGGACGCGGCGCCGGTCGGGGCGGTGAAAGAGGTCCCCGCGGCTGCCGTGGCCGTCCTGGTGGGGAGCGGGGGCGGGGGGGGGGGATCAGTCTCGGGGGGGCGGGGCCTCCACGACGGCCAGGCCGGCAATCGGGGTCCACCGATCAGCGGCCGCATGCGATCTGAGGGGGGCCCACCTTCTTGCGCGCCAGCCCGCTGTGTGGCTCAGCCAGGTCGCGTGGGGCCGGCGCGGAAACGCCGCCGCTTGCACGCGCCGACCCGCGGCGATCAGTGTAGGGCCGCGTACAGCAGCTGGAGCAGCGCGGGGTCACTCCGGCACAGCGCTGGCCCCCTGGCGGCTACAGAATGGCTGGGCCAAGACGCCCATTGATGCCGGAGTGAAACACAGAGACGCATTTTTGGAGCATCCCGGCCATGGTGTAGCCCAACTCATCCACACGCTCGTCGCACGAGAGGTTTAAGGACTGGGGGGTTTGTGTTCAGAGAGGCAGGAGTATTATCCGGTGGGAAATGGGAGTCCAGAACAGTGAGTTTCAGAAACCCTCCTCACACACACAACACACTCTGCTTCTGCGGAGGAGATTAGGAGAATAACAAGTGAATCATCATTCTGTAGTTTCACTGCTTCAAAGTGAAGTCATTCACAGAACATACAGTGCAGAAGGAGGCCATTCGGCCCATCGAGTCTGCACCGGCCCACTTAAGCCCACACTTCCACCCTATCCCCGTAACCCAATAACCCCTCCTAACCTTTTTGGACACTAAGGGCAATTTAGCATGGCCAATCCACCTAACCTGCACGCCTTTGGACTGTGGGAGGAAACCGGAGCACCCGGAGGAAACCCACGCAGACATGGGGAGAACGCGCAGACTCCGCACAGACAGTGACCCAGCGGGGAATCGAACCTGGAACCCTGACGCTGTGTAGCCACAGTGCTAACCACTTGTGCTACCGTGCTGCCCGTCAGCACAGGGTACAACAGGTTCCATCCAGTTGCACAGGAACAGCTGAGATTCTGTGAGGAGTAAAACAATCTCAAATCTAGACCAAGCGGCCTGAGAGTTTGAGAACATCACTCATAACACATCATCAATCTCTCTCTCAGACAGTGATTTCGTCCATTGCGAACTTGCCCGACTCCCAGTCCCTTCTGTGGAAGGTGCCTGTGGTTGAATTGGAAGAAATACACCTTTGTGCGGACATTTCCACCTTTCCCCAAGGTCACACACCACCATTGCTTCACATCAGGTCCCAGGGGAAGACAGGGTGGAAGCTGGAGGAATCCAGACCCTCAATGCAAATTCCAAAACAAATATTGTGCCCTTGTACCAGCAGAGGGAGGCAGAGAACAAGCGAAAGTGAATGTAGTGAAACTACAATGTGATTTCCCGGAAAACAGAGAGATTACCAGACCCTCACTGCGTCAACAACATGTTATTTATACAGGACAGGAAGTGTGAAACTGATCAAACAGCAAAAGATGCGACAGCTCTGAAAGAGGGGGAGATACCAGCTCTGAGAGAGGGGGAGACAGGGGAGATACCAGCTCAGAGAGAGGAGGAGACAGGGGAGATACCAGCTCTGAGAGAGGGGGAGACAGGGGAGATACCAGCCCTGAGAGAGGGGGAGACAGGGGAGATACCAGCTCTGAGAGAGGGGGAGACAGGGGGGTTCCAGCACTTAGAGAGGGAGAGACAGGGGGGTTCCAGCACTTAGAGAGGGAGAGACAGGGGGGTTCCTGCACTTAGAGAGGGGGAGAGAGGGGTGATACCAGCACTGAGAGAGGGGGGCGACAGGGGGGTTCAAGCACTTAGAGAGGGAGTGACGGGGGTTCCAGCACTTAGAGAGGGATAGACAGGGGGGTTCCAGCACTTAGAGAGGGGGAGACAGGGGTGATACCAGCACTGAGAGAGGGGGCGACAGGGGGGTTCCAGCACTTAGAGAGGGAGAGACAGGGGGGTTCCTGCACTTAGAGAGGGGGAGAGAGGGGTGATACCAGCACTGAGAGAGGGGGGCGACAGGGGGGTTCAAGCACTTAGAGAGGGAGTGACGGGGGTTCCAGCACTTAGAGAGGGATAGACAGGGGGGTTCCAGCACTTAGAGAGGGGGAGACAGGGGTGATACCAGCACTGAGAGAGGGGGTGACAGGGGGGTTCCAGCACTTAGAGAGGGAGAGACAGGGGGTTTCAGCACCTCGAGAGGGAGAGACAGGGGGGTTCCAGCACTTAGGGAGGGAGAGACAGGGGGGTTCCAGCAATTAGAGAGGGAGAGACAGGGAGGTTCCAGCACTGAGAGAGGGGGAGACAGGGGTGATACCAGCACTGAGAGAGGGGGAGACAGGGGTGATACCAGCACTGAGAGAGGGGGAGACAGGGGGGTTCCAGTACTTAGAGAGGGGGAGACACGGGAGATACCAGCTCTGAGAGAGGGTGTAGCACAATCAATCACTCACGAGGCGAGATGAGAAGGAGTCGAACGATGGCTTTATTACGCAGACTTGTTCCCGAGCAGCACAGTTACAGAACCCGGGCTCTAATATGCGCCTTGCTGGGTGGAGCCAGCAGGCGGCTGATCCAATCGGGATTCAGTGTCCTCCAGCAATAGCCTCTCGGCATCCCAGGGGACCTTAATACCCCTAAAACATACCACCACATTCACCCCTTGTTAAAAAGGAACCCGGCGGGGCAGCGAGCCGTATGGTGGGAGGGGTTTCTAGAGTCTGTACCTCGGATGCCGCTAACCCGGCGGCTATGCTCCGATATTAACTGCTTACAATGCCGCTTTTACTGGGCTACCAAACCAAAAGAAATATTTACAGAGGCATTTTGTGCTTCATTATACAGATTCGATGAGTCGGATGGGTGCCCTGGTCGTCCTCGCCGATCGTCTTAGCCCCGGTGGTGATGCAGGCGCAGGTTCCAGCCCCGTCGTCTCTGGGAGCGTCGCGATGCCTCGTCCCGCTCCAATATCCCTATTCGGGACCGGCGGAAGGACCGATCCACCCTGGAAGGGGGCGGCTGTGGGGTGCGCCGGCGGGAGGGAGGGGGTGATTGGTGTTCGGGGGGTCTGCGTGGCTCCAGAGGGGGTCACTGGTGTTGGGGGGCTGCGTGGGGCTCCGGCGGGTGCCTGGTCCCGCAGGGAGACCGTGTCCTGTCGGCCGTCGGGGTACGCCACGTAGGCGTATTGAGGGTTCGCGTGGAGGAGATGAACCCTCTCGACCAACGGGTCCGATTTGTGCGTCCGCACATGCTTTCGGAGCAGGATGGGTCCCGGGGCTGCCAGCCAGGTCGGAAGTGACGTTCCGGAGGAGGACTTCCTTGGGAAGACAAGGCGGCGTTTGTGAGGTGTTTGGTTCGTTGTTGTACACAGCAGCGACCGGATGGAGTGGAGGGCGTCCGGGAGGACTTCCTGCCAGCGGGAAACTGGGAGACTTCTGGAACGCAGGGCCAGTAGGACGGTCTTCCAGACCGTTCCGTTCTCCCTCTCTACCTGACCGTCCCCCCGGGGGTTGTAACTGGTCGTCCTGCTCGAGGCGATGCCCTTGCTGAGCAGGAATTGACGCAGTTCGTCGTTCATGAAGGAGGACCCACTATCGCTATGTATGTAGGTGGGGAAACCGAACAGGGTAAAGATGGTGCCGAGGACTCTAATGACCGTGGCCGCGGTCATGTCGGGACAGGGGATGGCGAAAGGGAACCGGGAGTATTCGGCAATCATGTTGAGGAAGTACATGTTGCGATCGGTGGAGGGGAGGGGGCCTTTAAAGTCCAGGCTGAGGCGCTCAAAAGGACGGGAAGCCTTTATCAGGTGCGCCCTCTCTGGCCGGTAGAAATGCGGTTTGCACTCTGCGCAGATCTGGCAGTTCCTGGTGACGGCCCTGACCTCCTCGATGGAGCAGGGGAGGTTGCGGGTCTTCACGAAGTGATAGAACCGAGTGACCCCCGGGTGGCAGAGGTTCTCATGGAGGGTTCGGAGACGGTCCACTTGTGCGGTGGCACATGTGCCGCGGGAGAGGGCGCTTAGCTTCCCGGGATGATACAAGATCTCATAGTTATAGGTGGAGAGTTCGATCCTCCACTGCAATATCTTGTCGTTCTTGATCTTGCCCCGCTGTGCATTATGAAGGCAACGGACCGTTGGTCAGTGAGGTGAGTGAATCTCCTACCGGCCAGGTAATGCCTCCAATGCCACACAGCTTCCACTATGGCCTGGGCCTCCTTTTCCACTGAGGAGTGGCGGATTTTGGAAGCGTGGAGGGTGCGTGAAAAAAAGGCCACGGGTCTGCCCGCTTGGTTGAGCGTGGCCGTCAGAGCAACGTCAGATGCGTCGCTCTCGACTTGGAAGGGGAGGGACTCATCGATTGCGTGCATCGTGGCCTTTGCGATATCCACTTTGATGCGGCTGAAGGCCTGGCGGGCCTCTGTCGACAGGGGGAAAACCGTGGACTGGATTTTTTTTTTTAATATATTTTTATTAAAGTTTTTCGATCAAACAAGAATTTTCCATTTTTACAACTTTGTAGCAATATATACATTGATCGTTTTTTAAATAATATATTAACTAATAGCAAGTGCCAAACAGAAACATTGAAAAAAAAAATAAACATAAACAACTATAACCAACTAATATATAACAAAACACAAAACAAACCTCAAAAACCCAAATGCACCCCCCCCCCCCCCCCCGGGTTGCTGCTGCTGTCTTTCCTGTTTTCCCTTATCGCTCTGCGAGATAGTCGAGGAACGGTTGCCACTGCCTGGTGAACCCGAGCCGAACCTCTTAGTGCGTACTTTATCCGCTCCAATTTTATAAACCCTGCCATGTCGTTTATCCAGGCCTCCACGCCCGGGGGGTTTAGCTTCTTTCCACATAAGTAGAATCCTTCACCGGGCTACTAGGGACGCAAAGGCCAAAACATCGGCCTCCTGCACTCCCGGCTCTTCTGCAACCCCAAATATAGCCAACCCCCAGCTTGGTTCGACCCGGACCCCCACCACCTTTGAAATCACTCTTGCCACACCCACCCAGAACCCATGCAATACCGGACATGACCAGAACATGTGGGTGTGGTTCGCCAGGCTTCCCGCGCACCTCCCACACCTGTCCTCTACTCCAAAAAATCTACTCAGCCTTGCTCCTGTCATATGCACCCTGTGTAGAACCTTGAACTGGATCAGGCTGAGCCTGGCACACGAGGACGAGGAATTTACCCTACTTAGGGCATCTGCCCACAGTCCCTCCTCAATCTCTTCCCCCAGCTCCTCCTCCCATTTACCCTTCAGCTCATCTACCATCGTCTCCCCCTCGTCTCTCATTTCCCTGTATATATCGGATACTTTACCATCACCAACACATGCCCCCGAAATCACTCTGTCCTGGATCCCTTGCGCCGGGAGCTACGGAAATTCCCTCGCCTGTCGCCTCGCAAATGCCCTCACTTGCATATATCGAAATGCATTCCCAGGTGGCAACCCGTATTTTTCTGTCGGTGCTCCCAGACTCGCGAACGTCCCGTCCAAGAACAAGTCCTTCCGTTTCGCAATTCCTGCTCGCTGCCAAGATTGAAATCCCCCATCTATCCTTCCCAGGACGAACCTGTGGTTGTTCCTTATCGGGGACCACACTGAGGCACCTGTCACTCCCCTATGTCGTCTCCACTGCCCCCAAATCTTCAGAGTCGCCACCACCACTGGGTTTGTGGTGTATTTTTTCGGGGAGAACGGCAACGGCACCGCCGCCAGTGCTTTTAAGCTAGTTCCCCTACAGGACGCCATCTCCAGCCTTTTCCACGCTGCCCCTTCTTCCCTCATCCACTTACATATCATAGACACTTTGGCGGCCCAATAATAATAACTCAGACTCGGCATTGCCAGTCCCCCTCTATCCCTACTGTGCTGTAGGAACCCCCTCTTTACCCTCGGGGTCTTTCCGGCCCACACAAAGCACATGATACTCCTATCCACCTTCTTAAAAAAGGCCTTTGTAATCAGTATGGGGAGGCACTGAAACACGAAAAGAAACCTCGGGAGGACCACCATTTTAACCGCCTGCACCCTGCCCGCCAATGACAGGGGCACCATGTCCCACCTCTTAAAGTCCTCCTCCATCTGCTCTACCAGTCGTGTCAAGTTAAGCTTATGCAAGGTTCCCCAGTCCCTGGCCACCTGGATCCCTAAATACCGGAAATCTCTTGTTACTCTCCTCAGCGGCAGCTCGTCTATTCCCCTGCCCTGTTCCCCGGGGTGCATCACAAACAGTTCACTCTTCCCCATATTCAGTTTGTATCCCGAAAACTCTCCAAACTCCCTGAGTGTCTGCATTATCTCAGGCATCCCCTCCACTGGGTCCGCCACACATAGCAGCAAATCATCCGCATATAATGACACCCGATGTTCCTCTCCTCCTCTAAGGACCACTCTCCACTTCTTAGAGCCCCTCAGCGCTATGGCCAATGGCTCAATTGCCAACGCGAACAGTAACGGGGACAGGGGGCAGCCCTGTCTTGTGCCCCTATGTAATCGGAAATAGTCGGATCGTTGCCTGTTTGTAACCACGCTTGCCACCGGGGCCCCGTACAGGAGCTGAACCCATCTGATGAACCCCTCTCCAAATCCAAATCTCTTCAGTACCTCCCACAGGTAACCCCACTCCACTCTATCAAATGCCTTTTCTGCGTCCATAGCCACCACTATCTCCGCCTCCCCCTCCGGCGGGGGCATCATCATCACCCCCAGCAACCTTCGTATATTGGCATTCAATTGCATCCCTTTAACAAACCCTGTCTGGTCGTCATGTACCGCCCCTGGGACACAGTCCTCTATCCTTGTCGCCATCACTTTGGCCAATAGCTTGGCATCTACGTTCAGGAGGGTGATAGGCCTGGATGACCCGCACTGCAGCGGGTCTTTGTCTCGTTTCAGGATCAACGATATCGTCGCCTCCGACATCGTCGGGGGTAGTGTCCCCCTTTCCTTAGCCTCATTGAAGGTTCTCGTCAGAAGTGGAGCCAGCAGGTCCACATATTTCCTGTAAAATTCCACCGGGAATCCATCCGGTCCTGGGGCCTTTCCTGCCTGCATGTTCCCGATTCCTTTTACCGCCTCCTCCACCACAATTTGCGCTCCCAGTCCTATCACCTACTGCTCCTCAACCCTCAGGAACTCCAACTGGTCTAGGAAATGTATCATTCTCCCTTTCCCTTCCGGGGGTTGGGACTTATTCAGCCTCTCATAAAATGCCTTAAACACCCCGTTCACCCTCTCCGCTCTCTGTTCCATCTTTCCCTCCTCGTCTCTAACTCCTCCGATCTCTCTCGCCGCCCCCCTCTTCCTAAGTTGTTGGGCCAGCAGTCGGCTCGCCTTTTCCCCGTATTCGTATTGTATTCCCTGTGCCTTCCTCCACTGCGTCTCCGCCTTACCCGTGGTCAGCAGGTCAAAGTCCGTGTGTAGTCTCCGTCTTTCCCTGTATGGCCCTTAGTCCGGAGCCTCCGCATATTGCCTATCCACCCTCAGAATCTCCCCGATCAGTCTCTCCCTTTCTTTACCCTCTTGTTTCCCCTTATGGGCCCTTATGGAGATCAGCTCCCCTCTAACCACCGCCTTCAGCGCCTCCCAAACTACTCCCACCTGGACCTCTCCATCATCATTGACCTCTAGGTATCTTTCAATACATCCCCTCGTCCTTCCACATACCCCCTCGTCCGCCAACAGTCCCATGTCTAATCTCCAAAGTGGGCGCTGCTCCTTCTCCTCACCTAGATCCAGATCTACCCAATGTGGGGCGTGATCTGAAACGGCTATAGCCGAATATTCCGTTCCTGCCACTTTCGGGATCAGCGCCCTTCCCAGGACAAAGAAGTCCATCCGGGAGTACACTTTATGGACGTGGGAGAAGAAGGAAAACTCTTTACTCCTCGGTCTAGCAAATCTCCAGGGATCTACTCCTCCCATCTGCTCCATAAAGCCCTCAAGCACCTTGGCCACTGCCGGCCTCCTCCCGGTCCTAGATCTGGACCGGTCCAGCCCTGGGTCCAGCACCGTGTTGAAGTCCCCCCCACATTGCCAAATTTCCCATCTCTAGGTCCGGGATGCACCCCAACATACGCTTCATAAAACTCACATCATCCCAGTTCGGGGCATATACGTTCACCAGCACCACCGCCTCACCTTGCAATCTGCCACTCACCATCACGTACCTGCCCCCACTGTCCACCACTATGGTCTTCGCCTCAAACGATACCCGTTACCCCACCAGTATTGCCACCCCTCTATTTTTCGCATCAAAGCCCGAGTGGAATACCTGCCCCACCCATCCTTTCCTTAATCTGACCTGATCCGCCAGTTTCAGGTGCGTCTCCTGAAGCATAACCACATCCGCCTTCAGCTTCTTTAGGTGCGCAAATACCCTTGCCCTCTTAATCGGCCCATTCAACCCTCTCACATTCCACGTGATCAACCGGGTTGGGGGGCTCTTTACCACCTCCCCCCCCATCGTCGACTAGCCACCCCCTTTTTTAAACCAGCTCCTCACCCGGTTCCCACGCACCCGTTTGTCCCCCCGGCGCCCTCCCGTCCCGACCATCCCATCCCATATCAGCTCCCCCTTCCCCTCAGCAGCAGCAACCCAGTAAATCCCCCCCCCCCCGCTAGATTCCCTTCTAGCTTGATTGCTCATATTGCTTCCGGGAGTCAGCAAACTCTGGCTGACCTCGGCTTCCCCCTTTTACCCTTGGCCTCCCTGCGTGTGAGGCCCCCTCCTTCCTGCGCCCACTTTTCCCGCCACAGTTTAACAAAGCCCACGCTGCCCTCTCGGCCCCGCCCCTAATGGCGCAGCTCCCTCTCCCTTTCCCCGCCCCTTCCCCACCGGCGCCCACATTTCTTCGTGTCCCCCCCCTTCGAGGGAGGAAAAAATTTCCCCCATCTAATTTACAATTCCTTGCCACCACCTCGCTACTTCTTTCCAAACATCCATTCCCAAATCTAGTCCAACTTCTCTTCTTGGATGAATGTCCACGCCTCCTCTGCCGTCTCGAAGTAGTGGTGTTTGCCCTGGTGTGTAACCCACAGTCTTGCCGGCTGCAGCATTCCAAATTTTACTTTCTTCCTGTGGAGCACCGCCTTGGCCCGATTGAAACTCGCCCTCCTTCTCGCCACCTCCGCACTCCAATCTTGGTAGATGCGGATCACCGAGTTCTCCCATCTGCTACTCCGTGTCTTCTTAGCCCATCTCAGAACCATCTCCCTGTCCTTGTAGCGGTGGAACCTCACCACTATTGCTCGCGGTATTTCCCCTGCCCTTGGTCTTCTCACGAGGACTCGATACGCTCCCTCCACTTCCAGGGGGCCCGTCGGGGCCTCAGCTCCCATTAAGGTATGGAGCATCGTGCTCACATACGCCCCAACATCCGCTCCCTCTGCCTCTTCGGGAAGACCCAAAATCCTTAAGTTCTTCCTCCTCGAGCTATTTTCCAGGGGTTCCAGTCTCTCTATGCACCTCTTGTGTAGTGCCTCGTGCGTCTCCGTCTTCACCACCAAGCCCTGTATCTCGTTTTCATTCTCGGCTGCCTTTGCCTTCACTCCACGGAGCTCCATTGCCTGGGTCTTTTGCGTCTCCTTCAATCCCTCAATTGCCAGCAACATCGGCGCCAGCACCTCCTTCTTGAGCTCCTCCACACATCGTCGGAGGAACTCCTGCTGTTCAGGGCCCCATACCATCTGGGCTCCCTCAGCCGCCATCTTGCTTCTCCCTTCTCTTCTCTACCGCAGCTCCAGAGGATCCCCCGCAATCTGGCCACTATTATCAAATCTTGGGAGACAGGGCAGATACCAGCTCTGAGAGAGGGGGAGACAGGGCAGATACCAGCTCTGAGAGAGGGGGAGACAGGTGAGATACCAGCTCTGAGAGAGGGGGGAGACAGGGGAGATACCAGCTCTGAGAGAGGGGGAGACAGGTGACATACCAGCTCTGAGAGAGGGGGAGACAGGGGAGATACCAGCTCTGAGAGAGGGGGGAGACAGGGGAGATACCAGCTCTGAGAGAGGGGGAGACAGGGGAGATACCAGCTCTGAGAGAGGGGGAGACAGGGGAGATACCAGCACTGAGAGAGGGGGAGACAGGGGAGATACCAGCACTGAGAGAGGGGGGAGACAGGGGAGATACCAGCTCTGGGAGAGGCGGAGACAGGGGAGATACCAGCTCTGAGAGAGGGGGAGACAGGGGAGATACCAGCACTGAGAGAGGGGGAGATAGGGGAGATACCAGCTCTGGGAGAGGGGGAGGCAGGGGAAATACCAGCCCTGAGAGAGGGGGAGACAGGGGACATACCAGCACTGAGAGAGGGGGAGATAGGGGAGGAATTGACTCCCAGATCCCGCAGCGTTTGGGGAGGCAGTTCCAGATTTCCGCTCCCCCATTTCCAGCACTGGAGCAGACTGAGAATGATCAGGGGCCGGGGTCCTCCGAGGCTCCCCCTGAAACAGCGCTCGGCGCGGAGGCGGAGAATGGGGCCTCAGACCCGCGATCGGGTCTGACGCTGGGCGCGATTCTCCGGTGCCCAGGGACGCGGCGCCGGTCGGGGCGGTGAAAGAGGTCCCCGCGGCTGCCGTGGCCGTCCTGGTGGGGAGCGGGGGCGGGGGGGGTGGGGGGGATCAATCTCGGGGGGGGCGGGGCCTCCACGACCGCCAGGCCCGCAATCGGGGCCCACGATCAGCGGCCGCATGCGATCTGAGGGGGGCCCATCTTCTTGCGCGCCAGCCCACTGTGTGGCTCAGCCAGGTCGCGTGGGGCCGGCGCGGAAACGGCCGCCGCTTGCACGCGCAGACCCACGGCGATCAGTGTAGGGCCGCGTACAGCAGCTGGAGCAGCGCGGGGTCACTCCGGCACAGCGCTGGCCCCCTGGCGGCTACAGAATGGCTGGGCCAAGGCGCCCATTGATGCCGGAGTGAAACACAGAGACGCATTTTTGGAGCATCCCGTCCATGGTGTAGCCCAACTCATCCACACGCTCGTCGCACGAGAGGTTTAAGGACTGGGGGGTTTGTGTTCAGAGAGGCAGGAGTATTATCCGGTGGGAAATGGGAGTCCAGAACAGTGAGTTACAGAAACCCTCCTCACACACACAACACACTCTGCTTCTGCGGAGGAGATTGGGAGAATAACAAGTGAATCATCATTCTGTAGTTTCACTGCTTCAAAGTGAAGTCATTCACAGAACATACAGTGCAGAAGGAGGCCATTCGGCCCATCGAGTCTGCACCGGCCCACTTAAGCCCTCACTTCCACCCTATCCCCGTAACCCAATAACCCCTCCTAACCTTTTTGGACACTAAGGGCAATTTATCATGGCCAATCCACCTAACCTGCACGTCTTTGGACTGTGGGAGGAAACCGGAGCACCCGGAGGAAACCCACGCACACACGGGGAGAACGTGCAGACTCCACACAGACAGTGACCCTACGGGGAATCGATCCTGGGACCCTGACGCTGTGAAGCCACAGTGCTAACCACTGTGCTACCGTGCTGCCCGTCAGCACAGGGTACAACAGGTTCCATCCAGTTGCACAGGAACAGCTGAGATTCTGTGAGGAGTAAAACAATCTCAAATCTAGACCAAGCGGCCTGAGAGTTTGAGAACATCACTCATAACACATCATCAATCTCTCTCTCAGACAGTGATTTCGTCCATTGCGAACTTGCCCGACTCCCAGTCCCTTCTGTGGAAGGTGCCTGTGGTTGAATTGGAAGAAATACACCTTTGTGCGGACATTTCCACCTTTCCCCAAGGTCACACACCACCATTGCTTCACATCAGGTCCCAGGGGAAGACAGGGTGGAAGCTGGAGGAATCCAGACCCTCAATGCAAATTCCAAAACAAATATTGTGCCCTTGTACCAGCAGAGGGAGGCAGAGAACAAGCGAAAGTGAATGTAGTGAAACTACAATGTGATTTCCCGGAAAACAGAGAGATTACCAGTCCCTCACTGAGTCAACAACATGTTATTTATACAGGACAGGAAGTGTGAAACTGATCAAACAGCAAAAGATGCCACAGCTCTGAAAGAGGGGGAGATACCAGCTCTGAGAGAGGGGGAGACAGGGGAGATACCAGCTCAGAGAGAGGAGGAGACAGGGGAGATACCAGCTCTGAGAGAGGGGGAGACAGGGGAGATACCAGCCCTGAGAGAGGGGGAGACAGGGGAGATACCAGCTCTGAGAGAGGGGGAGACAGGGGGGTTCCAGCACTTAGAGAGGGAGAGACAGGGGGGTTCCAGCACTTAGAGAGGGAGAGACAGGGGGGTTCCAGCACTTAGAGAGGGAGAGACAGGGGGGTTCCTGCACTAAGAGAGGGGGAGAGAGGGGTGATACCAGCACTGAGAGAGGGGGGCGACAGGGGGGTTCAAGCACTTAGAGAGGGAGTGACGGGGGTTCCAGCACTTAGAGAGGGATAGACAGGGGGGTTCCAGCACTTAGAGAGGGGGAGACAGGGGTGATACCAGCACTGAGAGAGGGGGCAACAGGGGGGTTCCAGCACTTAGAGAGGGAGAGACAGGGGGGTTCCTGCACTTAGAGAGGGGGAGAGAGGGGTGATACCAGCACTGAGAGAGGGGGGCAACAGGGGGGTTCAAGCACTTAGAGAGGGAGTGACGGGGGTTCCAGCACTTAGAGAGGGATAGACAGGGGGGTTCCAGCACTTAGAGAGGGGGAGACAGGGGTGATACCAGCACTGAGAGAGGGGGCGACAGGGGGGTTCCAGCACTTAGAGAGGGAGAGACAGGGGGTTTCAGCACTTAGAGAGGGAGAGACAGGGGGGTTCCAGCACTTAGGGAGGGAGAGACAGGGGGGTTCCAGCAATTAGAGAGGGAGAGACAGGGAGGTTCCAGCACTGAGAGAGGGGGAGACAGGGGTGATACCAGCACTGAGAGAGGGGGAGACAGGGGTGATACCAGCACTGAGAGAGGGGGAGACAGGGGGGTTCCAGTACTTAGAGAGGGGGAGACACGGGAGATACCAGCTCTGAGAGAGGGTGTAGCACAATCAATCACTCACGAGGCGAGATGAGAAGGAGTCGAACGATGGCTTTATTACGCAGACTTGTTCCCGAGCAGCACAGTTACAGAACCCGGGCTCTAATATGCGCCTTGCTGGGTGGAGCCAGCAGGCGGCTGATCCAATCGGGATTCAGTGTCCTCCAGCAATAGCCTCTCGGCATCCCAGGGGACCTTAATACCCCTAAAACATACCACCACATTCACCCCTTGTTAAAAAGGAACCCGGCGGGGCAGCGAGCCGTATGGTGGGAGGGGTTTCTAGAGTCTGTACCTCGGATGCCGCTAACCCGGCGGCTATGCTCCGATATTAACTGCTTACAATGCCGCTTTTACTGGGCAACCAAACCAAAAGAAATATTTACAGAGGCATTTTGTGCTTCATTATACAGATTCGATGAGTCGGATGGGTGCCCTGGTCGTCCTCGCCGATCGTCTTAGCCCCGGTGGTGATGCAGGCGCAGGTTCCAGCCCCGTCGTCTCTGGGAGCGTCGCGATGCCTCGTCCCGCTCCAATATCCCTATTCGGGACCGGCGGAAGGACCGATCCACCCTGGAAGGGGGCGGCTGTGGGGTGCGCCGGCGGGAGGGAGGGGGTGATTGGTGTTCGGGGGGTCTGCGTGGCTCCAGAGGGGGTCACTGGTGTTGGGGGGCTGCGTGGGGCTCCGGCGGGTGCCTGGTCCCGCAGGGAGACCGTGTCCTGTCGGCCGTCGGGGTACGCCACGTAGGCGTATTGAGGGTTCGCGTGGAGGAGATGAACCCTCTCGACCAACAGGTCCGATTTGTGCGTCCGCACATGCTTTCGGAGCAGGATGTGTCCCGGGGCTGCCAGCCAGGTCGGAAGTGACGTTCCGGAGGAGGACTTCCTTGGGAAGACAAGGCGGCGTTTGTGAGGTGTTTGGTTCGTTGTTGTACACAGCAGCGACCGGATGGAGTGGAGGGCGTCCGGGAGGACTTCCTGCCAGCGGGAAACTGGGAGACTTCTGGAACGCAGGGCCAGTAGGACGGTCTTCCAGACCGTTCCGTTCTCCCTCTCTACCTGACCGTCCCCCCGGGGGTTGTAACTGGTCGTCCTGCTCGAGGCGATGCCCTTGCTGAGCAGGAATTGACGCAGTTCGTCGTTCATGAAGGAGGACCCACTATCGCTATGTATGTAGGTGGGGAAACCGAACAGGGTAAAGATGGTGCCGAGGACTCTAATGACCGTGGCCGCGGTCATGTCGGGACAGGGGATGGCGAAAGGGAACCGGGAGTATTCGGCAATCATGTTGAGGAAGTACATGTTGCGATCGGTGGAGGGGAGGGGGCCTTTAAAGTCCAGGCTGAGGCGCTCAAAAGGACGGGAAGCCTTTATCAGGTGCGCCCTCTCTGGCCGGTAGAAATGCGGTTTGCACTCTGCGCAGATCTGGCAGTTCCTGGTGACGGCCCTGACCTCCTCGATGGAGCAGGGGAGGTTGCGGGTCTTCACGAAGTGATAGAACCGAGTGACCCCCGGGTGGCAGAGGTTCTCATGGAGGGTTCGGAGACGGTCCACTTGTGCGGTGGCACATGTGCCGCGGGAGAGGGCGCTTAGCTTCCCGGGATGATACAAGATCTCATAGTTATAGGTGGAGAGTTCGATCCTCCACTGCAATATCTTGTCGTTCTTGATCTTGCCCCGCTGTGCATTATGAAGGCAACGGACCGTTGGTCAGTGAGGTGAGTGAATCTCCTACCGGCCAGGTAATGCCTCCAATGCCACACAGCTTCCACTATGGCCTGGGCCTCCTTTTCCACTGAGGAGTGGCGGATTTTGGAAGCGTGGAGGGTGCGTGAAAAAAAGGCCACGGGTCTGCCCGCTTGGTTGAGTGTGGCCGTCAGAGCAACGTCAGATGCGTCGCTCTCGACTTGGAAGGGGAGGGACTCATCGATTGCGTGCATCGTGGCCTTTGCGATATCCACTTTGATGCGGCTGAAGGCCTGGCGGGCCTCTGTCGACAGGGGGAAAACCGTGGACTGGATTTTTTTTTTTAAATATATTTTTATTAAAGTTTTTCGATCAAACAAGAATTTTCCATTTTTACAACTTTGTAGCAATATATACATTGATCGTTTTTTAAATAATATATTAACTAATAGCAAGTGCCAAACACAAACATTGAAAAAAAAAATAAACATAAACAACTATAACCAACTAATATATAACAAAACACAAAACAAACCTCAAAAACCCAAATGCACCCCCCCCCCCCCCCCCGGGTTGCTGCTGCTGTCTTTCCTGTTTTCCCTTATCGCTCTGCGAGATAGTCGAGGAACGGTTGCCACTGCCTGGTGAACCCGAGCCGAACCTCTTAGTGCGTACTTTATCCGCTCCAATTTTATAAACCCTGCCATGTCGTTTATCCAGGCCTCCACGCCCGGGGGGTTTAGCTTCTTTCCACATAAGTAGAATCCTTCACCGGGCTACTAGGGACGCAAAGGCCAAAACATCGGCCTCCTGCACTCCCGGCTCTTCTGCAACCCCAAATATAGCCAACCCCCAGCTTGGTTCGACCCGGACCCCCACCACCTTTGAAATCACTCTTGCCACACCCACCCAGAACCCATGCAATACCGGACATGACCAGAACATGTGGGTGTGGTTCGCCAGGCTTCCCGCGCACCTCCCACACCTGTCCTCTACTCCAAAAAATCTACTCAGCCTTGCTCCTGTCATATGCACCCTGTGTAGAACCTTGAACTGGATCAGGCTGAGCCTGGCACACGAGGACGAGGAATTTACCCTACTTAGGGCATCTGCCCACAGTCCCTCCTCAATCTCTTCCCCCAGCTCCTCCTCCCATTTACCCTTCAGCTCATCTACCATCGTCTCCCCCTCGTCTCTCATTTCCCTGTATATATCGGATACTTTACCATCACCAACACATGCCCCCGAAATCACTCTGTCCTGGATCCCTTGCGCCGGGAGCTACGGAAATTCCCTCGCCTGTCGCCTCGCAAATGCCCTCACTTGCATATATCGAAATGCATTCCCAGGTGGCAACCCGTATTTTTCTGTCGGTGCTCCCAGACTCGCGAACGTCCCGTCCAAGAACAAGTCCTTCCGTTTCGCAATTCCTGCTCGCTGCCAAGATTGAAATCCCCCATCTATCCTTCCCAGGACGAACCTGTGGTTGTTCCTTATCGGGGACCACACTGAGGCACCTGTCACTCCCCTATGTCGTCTCCACTGCCCCCAAATCTTCAGAGTCGCCACCACCACTGGGTTTGTGGTGTATTTTTTCGGGGAGAACGGCAACGGCACCGCCGCCAGTGCTTTTAAGCTAGTTCCCCTACAGGACGCCATCTCCAGCCTTTTCCACGCTGCCCCTTCTTCCCTCATCCACTTACATATCATAGACACATTGGCGGCCCAATAATAATAACTCAGACTCGGCATTGCCAGTCCCCCTCTATCCCTACTGTGCTGTAGGAACCCCCTCTTTACCCTCGGGGTCTTTCCGGCCCACACAAAGCTCATGATACTCCTATCCACCTTCTTAAAAAAGGCCTTTGTAATCAGTATGGGGAGGCACTGAAACACGAAAAGAAACCTCGGGAGGACCACCATTTTAACCGCCTGCACCCTGCCCGCCAATGACAGGGGCACCATGTCCCACCTCTTAAAGTCCTCCTCCATCTGCTCTACCAGTCGTGTCAAGTTAAGCTTATGCAAGGTTCCCCAGTCCCTGGCCACCTGGATCCCTAAATACCGGAAATCTCTTGTTACTCTCCTCAGCGGCAGCTCGTCTATTCCCCTGCCCTGTTCCCCGGGGTGCATCACAAACAGTTCACTCTTCCCCATATTCAGTTTGTATCCCGAAAACTCTCCAAACTCCCTGAGTGTCTGCATTATCTCAGGCATCCCCTCCACTGGGTCCGCCACACATAGCAGCAAATCATCCGCATATAATGACACCCGATGTTCCTCTCCTCCTCTAAGGACCACTCTCCACTTCTTAGAGCCCCTCAGCGCTATGGCCAATGGCTCAATTGCCAACGCGAACAGTAACGGGGACAGGGGGCAGCCCTGTCTTGTGCCCCTATGTAATCGGAAATAGTCGGATCGTTGCCTGTTTGTAACCACGCTTGCCACCGGGGCCCCGTACAGGAGCTGAACCCATCTGATGAACCCCTCTCCAAATCCAAATCTCTTCAGTACCTCCCACAGGTAACCCCACTCCACTCTATCAAATGCCTTTTCTGCGTCCATAGCCACCACTATCTCCGCCTCCCCCTCCGGCGGGGGCATCATCATCACCCCCAGCAACCTTCGTATATTGGCATTCAATTGCATCCCTTTAACAAACCCTGTCTGGTCGTCATGTACCGCCCCTGGGACACAGTCCTCTATCCTTGTCGCCATCACTTTGGCCAATAGCTTGGCATCTACGTTCAGGAGGGTGATAGGCCTGGATGACCCGCACTGCAGCGGGTCTTTGTCTCGTTTCAGGATCAACGATATCGTCGCCTCCGACATCGTCGGGGGTAGTGTCCCCCTTTCCTTAGCCTCATTGAAGGTTCTCGTCAGAAGTGGAGCCAGCAGGTCCACATATTTCCTGTAAAATTCCACCGGGAATCCATCCGGTCCTGGGGCCTTTCCTGCCTGCATGTTCCCGATTCCTTTTACCGCCTCCTCCACCACAATTTGCGCTCCCAGTCCTATCACCTACTGCTCCTCAACCCTCAGGAACTCCAACTGGTCTAGGAAATGTATCATTCTCCCTTTCCCTTCCGGGGGTTGGGACTTATTCAGCCTCTCATAAAATGCCTTAAACACCCCGTTCACCCTCTCCGCTCTCTGTTCCATCTTTCCCTCCTCGTCTCTAACTCCTCCGATCTCTCTCGCCGCCCCCCTCTTCCTAAGTTGTTGGGCCAGCAGTCGGCTCGCCTTTTCCCCGTATTCGTATTGTATTCCCTGTGCCTTCCTCCACTGCGTCTCCGCCTTACCCGTGGTCAGCAGGTCAAAGTCCGTGTGTAGTCTCCGTCTTTCCCTGTATGGCCCTTAGTCCGGAGCCTCCGCATATTGCCTATCCACCCTCAGAATCTCCCCGATCAGTCTCTCCCTTTCTTTACCCTCTTGTTTCCCCTTATGGGCCCTTATGGAGATCAGCTCCCCTCTAACCACCGCCTTCAGCGCCTCCCAGACCACTCCCACCAGGACCTCTCCATCATCATTGACCTCTAGGTATCTTTCAATACATCCCCTCGTCCTTCCACATACCCCCTCGTCCGCCAACAGTCCCATGTCTAATCTCCAAAGTGGGCGCTGCTCCTTCTCCTCACCTAGATCCAGATCTACCCAATGTGGGGCGTGATCTGAAACGGCTATAGCCGAATATTCCGTTCCTGCCACTTTCAGGATCAGCGCCCTTCCCAGGACAAAGAAGTCCATCCGGGAGTACACTTTATGGACGTGGGAGAAGAAGGAAAACTCTTTACTCCTCGGTCTAGCAAATCTCCAGGGATCTACTCCTCCCATCTGCTCCATAAAGCCCTCAAGCACCTTGGCCACTGCCGGCCTCCTCCCGGTCCTAGATCTGGACCGGTCCAGCCCTGGGTCCAGCACCGTGTTGAAGTCCCCCCCACATTGCCAAATTTCCCATCTCTAGGTCCGGGATGCACCCCAACATACGCTTCATAAAACTCACATCATCCCAGTTCGGGGCATATACGTTCACCAGCACCACCGCCTCACCTTGCAATCTGCCACTCACCATCACGTACCTGCCCCCACTGTCCACCACTATGGTCTTAGCCTCAAACGATACCCGTTACCCCACCAGTATTGCCACCCCTCTATTTTTCGCATCAAAGCCCAAGTGGAATACCTGCCCCACCCATCCTTTCCTTAATCTGACCTGATCCGCCAGTTTCAGGTGCGTCTCCTGAAGCATAACCACATCCGCCTTCAGCTTCTTTAGGTGCGCAAATACCCTTGCCCTCTTAATCGGCCCATTCAACCCTCTCACATTCCACGTGATCAACCGGGTTGGGGGGCTCTTTACCACCTCCCCCCCCATCGTCGACTAGCCACCCCCTTTTTTAAACCAGCTCCTCACCCGGTTCCCACGCACCCGTTTGTCCCCCCGGCGCCCTCCCGTCCCGACCATCCCATCCCATATCAGCTCCCCCTTCCCCTCAGCAGCAGCAACCCAGTAAATCCCCCCCCCCGCTAGATTCCCTTCTAGTTTGATTGCTCATATTGCTTCCGGGAGTCAGCAAACTCTGGCTGACCTCGGCTTCCCCCGTTTACCCTTGGCCTCCCTGCGTGTGAGGCCCCCTCCTTCCTGCGCCCACTTTTCCCGCCACAGTTTAACAAAGCCCACGCTGCCCTCTCGGCCCCGCCCCTAATGGCGCAGCTCCCTCTCCCTTTCCCCGCCCCTTCCCCACCGGCGCCCACATTTCTTCGTGTGTCCCCCCTTCGAGGGAGGAAAAAATTTCCCCCATCTAATTTACAATTCCTTGCCACCACCTCGCTACTTCTTTCCAAACATCCATTCCCAAATCTAGTCCAACTTCTCTTCTTGGATGAATGCCCACGCCTCCTCTGCCGTCTCGAAGTAGTGGTGTTTGCCCTGGTGTGTAACCCACAGTCTTGCCGGCTGCAGCATTCCAAATTTTACTTTCTTCCTGTGGAGCACTGCCTTGGCCCGATTGAAACTCGCCCTCCTTCTCGCCACCTCCGCACGCCAATCTTGGTAGATGCGGATCACCGAGTTCTCCCATCTGCTACTCCGTGTCTTCTTAGCCCATCTCAGAACCATCTCCCTGTCCTTGTAGCGGTGGAACCTCACCACTATTGCTCGCGGTATTTCCCCTGCCCTTGGTCTTCTCACGAGGACTCGATACGCTCCCTCCACTTCCAGGGGGCCCGTCGGGGCCTCAGCTCCCATTAAGGTATGGAGCATCGTGCTCACATACGCCCCAACATCCGCTCCCTCTGCCTCTTCGGGAAGACCCAAAATCCTTAAGTTCTTCCTCCTCGAGCTATTTTCCAGGGGTTCCAGTCTCTCTATGCACCTCTTGTGTAGTGCCTCGTGCGTCTCCGTCTTCACCACCAAGCCCTGTATCTCGTTTTCATTCTCGGAAGCCTTTGCCTTCACTCCACGGAGCTCCATTGCCTGGGTCTTTTGCGTCTCCTTTAACCCCTCAATCGCCAGCAGCATCGGCGCCAGCACCTCCTTCTTGAGCTCCTCCACACATCGTCGGAGGAACTCCTGCTGTTCAGGGCCCCATACCATCTGGGCTCCCTCAGCCGCCATCTTGCTTCTCCCTTCTCTTCTCTACCGCAGCTCCAGAGGATCCCCCGCAATCTGGCCACTATTATCAAATCTTGGGAGACAGGGCAGATACCAGCTCTGAGAGAGGGGGAGACAGGGGAGATACCAGCTCTGAGAGAGGGGGAGACAGGGGAGATACCAGCACTGAGAGAGGGGGAGACAGGGGAGATACCAGCTCTGAGAGAGGGGGAGACAGGGGAGATACCAGCACTGCGAGAGGGGGGAGACAGGGGAGATACCAGCTCTGGGAGAGGGGGAGACAGGGGAAATACCAGCACTGATACATGGGGAGACAGGGGACATACCAGCACTGGGAGAGGGGGAGACAGGGGAGGTGCCAGCACTGAGAGAGGGGGAGACAGGGGAGATACCAGCAATTGGAGAGGGGGAGACAGGGGAGATACCAGTACTGAGAGAGGGGGAGACAGGGGAGATACCAGCAATGGGAGAGGATGAGACAGGGGAGGTACCAGCACTGAGAGAGGGGTCTACAGGGGAGATACCAGCAATGGGAGAGGGGGAGAGAGGGGAGATACCAGCACTAGGTGAGGGGGAGACTGGGGAGGAACCAGCTCTGAGAGAGGGGTAGACAGGGGAGATATTAGCACTGAGAGTGGGGGAGACAGGGGAGATACCAGAACTGAGAGAGGGGGAGAGAGGGGAGATACCAGCACTGGGAGAGGAGGAGACAGGGGAGATACCAGCTCTGGGAGAGGGGGAGACAGGGGAGATACCAGAACTGAGAGAGGGGGAGAGAGGGGAGATACCAGCACTGGGAGAGGGGGAAACAGGGGAGATACTAGCACTGAGAGAGGGGGAGACAGGGGAGGTACCAGCACAGGGAGAGGGGGAGACAGGGGAGATACCAGCTCTGAGAGAGGGGGAGACAGGGGAGATACCGGCACTGGGAGAGGGGGAGACAGGGGAGATACCAGCACTGAGAGATGGGGAGACAGGGGAGGTACCAGCACTGGGAGAGGGGGAGACAGGGGAGATACCAGCACTGAGAGAGGGGGAGACAGTGGAGATACCAGCACTGGGAGAGGGGGAGACGGGAGATACCAGCACTGGGAGAGGGGGAGACAGGGGATATACCAGCACTGGGAGAGTGGGAGACAGGGGAGATACCAGCACTTGGAGAGGGGGAGACAGGGGTGTTTTCAGCACTGAGAGAGGGGGAGACAGGGGAGGCAGCACAGGGGGAGGTGGAGACAGGGGAGTTACCAGCACTGGGAGAGGGGGAGACTGGGGGGGAGCAGCACTTGGAGAGGGGGATACAGGGGAGATACCAACTGAGAGAGGGGGAGACAGGTGAGGGACCATCACTGGGAGAGAGGGAGACAGGGGAGATACCAGCACTGAGAGAGGGGGAGACAGGGGAGATACCAGCACTGGGAGAGGAGGCAACAGGGTAGATACCAGCACTGGGAGAGGGGGAGACAGGGGAGATACCAGCACTGGGAGAGGAGGAGACAGGGGAGATACCAGCACTGGGAGAGGGGGAGACAGGGGAGATTACAGCACTGGGAGAGGGGGAGACAGGGGACCAGCACTGGGAGAGGGGGAGACAGGGTAGGTACCAACACTGGGAGAGGGGGAGACAGGGGAGATACCAGCACTGGGAGAGGGGGAGACAGGGGAGATACCAACACTGGGAGAGGGGGAGACAGGGGAGGTACCAGCACTGGGAGAGGGGGAGACAGGGGAGATACCAACACTGGGAGAGAGGGAGACAGGGGAGATACCAACACTGGGAGAGAGGGAGACAGGAGAGGTACCAACACTGGGAGAGGGGGAGACAGGGGAGATACCAGCACTGGGAGAGGGGGAGACACGGGAGATACCAGCACTGGGAAAGGGGGAGACAGGGGAGATACCAACACTGGGAGAGGGGGAGACAGGGGATGTACCAACACTGGGAGAGAGGGAGACGGGAGATACCAGCTCTGAGAGAGGGGGAGATAGGGGAGGAATTGACTCCCAGATCCCGCAGTGTTTTGGGGAGGCAGTTCCAGATTTCCGCTCCCCCATTTCCAGCACTGGAGCAGACTGAGAATGATCAGGGGCCGGGGTCCTCCGAGGCTCCCCCTGAAACAGCGCTCGGCGCGGAGGCGGAGAATGGGGCCTCAGACCCGCGATCGGGTCTGACGCTGGGCGCGATTCTCCGGTGCCCAGGGACGCGGCGCCGGTCGGCGCAGTGAAAGAGGTCCCAGCGGCTGCCGTGGCCGTCCTGGTGGGGGGCGGGGGGCGGGGGGGGGGTGGGGGGGATCAGTCTCGGGGGGGGGGGGGGGGCCTCCACGACCGCCAGGCCCGCAATCGGGGTCCACCGATCAGCGGCCGCATGCGATCTGAGGGGGGCCCACCTTCTTGCGCGCCAGCCCGCTGTGTGGCTCAGCCAGGTCGCGTGGGGCCGGCGCGGAAACGCCGCCGCTTGCACGCGCAGACCCGCGGCGATCAGTGCAGGGCCGCGTACAGCAGCTGGAGCAGCGCGGGGTCACTCCGGCACAGCGCTGGCCCCCTGGCGGCTACAGAATGGCTGGGCCAAGACGCCCATTGACGCCGGAGTGAAACACAGAGACGCATTTTTGGAGCATCCCGGCCATGGTGTAGCCCAACTCATCCACACGCTCGTCGCACGAGAGGTTTAAGGACTGGGGGGTTTGTGTTCAGAGAGGCAGGAGTATTATCCGGTGGGAAATGGGAGTCCAGAACAGTGAGTTACAGTGAGTTACAGAAACCCTCCTCACACACACAACACACTCTGCTTCTGCGGAGGAGATTGAGAGAATAACAAGTGAATCATCATTCTGTAGTTTCACTGCTTCAAAGTGAAGTCATTCACAGAACATACAGTGCAGAAGGAGGCCATTCGGCCCATCGAGTCTGCACCGGCCCACTTAAGCCCTCACTTCCACCCTATCCCCGTAACCCAATAACCCCTCCTAACCTTTTTGGACACTAAGGGCAATTTAGCATGGCCAATCCACCTAACCTGCACGCCTTTGGACTGTGGGAGGAAACCGGAGCACCCGGAGGAAACCCACGCAGACACGGGGAGAACGCGCAGACTCCGCACAGTGACCCAGCGGGGAATCGAACCTGGGACCCTGACGCTGTGAAGCCACAGTGCTAACCACTTGTGCTACCGTGCTGCCCGTCAGCACAGGGTACAACAGGTTCCATCCAGTTGCACAGGAACAGCTGAGATTCTGTGAGGAGTAAAACAATCTCAAATCTAGACCAAGCGGCCTGAGAGTTTGAGAACATCACTCATAACACATCATCAATCTCTCTCTCAGACAGTGATTTCGTCCATTGCGAACTTGCCCGACTCCCAGTCCCTTCTGTGGAAGGTGCCTGTGGTTGAATTGGAAGAAATACACCTTTGTGCGGACATTTCCACCTTTCCCCAAGGTCACACACCACCATTGCTTCACATCAGGTCCCAGGGGAAGACAGGGTGGAAGCTGGAGGAATCCAGACCCTCAATGCAAATTCCAAAACAAATATTGTGCCCTTGTACCAGCAGAGGGAGGCAGAGAACAAGCGAAAGTGAAAGTAGTGAAACTACAATGTGATTTCCCGGAAAACAGAGATTACCAGACCCTCACTGCGTCAACAACATGTTATTTATACAGGACAGGAAGTGTGAAACTGATCAAACAGCAAAAGATGCGACAGCTCTGAAAGAGGGGGAGATACCAGCTCTGAGAGAGGGGGAGACAGGGGAGATACCAGCTCAGAGAGAGGAGGAGACAGGGGAGATACCAGCTCTGAGAGAGGGGGAGACAGGGGAGATACCAGCCCTGAGAGAGGGGGAGACAGGGGAGATACCAGCTCTGAGAGAGGGGGAGACAGGGGGGTTCCAGCACTTAGAGAGGGAGAGACAGGGGGGTTCCAGCACTTAGAGAGGGAGAGACAGGGGGGTTCCAGCACTTAGAGAGGGAGAGACAGGGGGGTTCCTGCACTTAGAGAGGGGGAGAGAGGGGTGATACCAGCACTGAGAGAGGGGGGCGACAGGGGGGTTCAAGCACTTAGAGAGGGAGTGACGGGGGTTCCAGCACTTAGAGAGGGATAGACAGGGGGGTTCCAGCACTTAGAGAGGGGGAGACAGGGGTGATACCAGCACTGAGAGAGGGGGCGACAGGGGGGTTCCAGCACTTAGAGAGGGAGAGACAGGGGGGTTCCTGCACTTAGAGAGGGGGAGAGAGGGGTGATACCAGCACTGAGAGAGGGGGGCGACAGGGGGGTTCAAGCACTTAGAGAGGGAGTGACGGGGGTTCCAGCACTTAGAGAGGGATAGACAGGGGGGTTCCAGCACTTAGAGAGGGGGAGACAGGGGTGATACCAGCACTGAGAGAGGGGGCGACAGGGGGGTTCCAGCACTTAGAGAGGGAGAGACAGGGGGTTTCAGCACTTAGAGAGGGAGAGACAGGGGGGTTCCAGCACTTAGGGAGGGAGAGACAGGGGGGTTCCAGCAATTAGAGAGGGAGAGACAGGGAGGTTCCAGCACTGAGAGAGGGGGAGACAGGGGTGATACCAGCACTGAGAGAGGGGGAGACAGGGGTGATACCAGCACTGAGAGAGGGGGAGACAGGGGGGTTCCAGTACTTAGAGAGGGGGAGACACGGGAGATACCAGCTCTGAGAGAGGGTGTAGCACAATCAATCACTCACGAGGCGAGATGAGAAGGAGTCGAACGATGGCTTTATTACGCAGACTTGTTCCCGAGCAGCACAGTTACAGAACCCGGGCTCTAATATGCGCCTTGCTGGGTGGAGCCAGCAGGCGGCTGATCCAATCGGGATTCAGTGTCCTCCAGCAATAGCCTCTCGGCATCCCAGGGGACCTTAATACCCCTAAAACATACCACCACATTCACCCCTTGTTAAAAAGGAACCCGGCGGGGCAGCGAGCCGTATGGTGGGAGGGGTTTCTAGAGTCTGTACCTCGGATGCCGCTAACCCGGCGGCTATGCTCCGATATTAACTGCTTACAATGCCACTTTTACTGGGCAACCAAACCAAAAGAAATATTTACAGAGGCATTTTGTGCTTCATTATACAGATTCGATGAGTCGGATGGGTGCCCTGGTCGTCCTCGCCGATCGTCTTAGCCCCGGTGGTGATGCAGGCGCAGGTTCCAGCCCCGTCGTCTCTGGGAGCGTCGCGATGCCTCGTCCCGCTCCAATATCCCTATTCGGGACCGGCGGAAGGACCGATCCACCCTGGAAGGGGGCGGCTGTGGGGTGCGCCGGCGGGAGGGAGGGGGTGATTGGTGTTCGGGGGGTCTGCGTGGCTCCAGAGGGGGTCACTGGTGTTGGGGGGCTGCGTGGGGCTCCGGCGGGTGCCTGGTCCCGCAGGGAGACCGTGTCCTGTCGGCCGTCGGGGTACGCCACGTAGGCGTATTGAGGGTTCGCGTGGAGGAGATGAACCCTCTCGACCAACGGGTCCGATTTGTGCGTCCGCACATGCTTTCGGAGCAGGATGGGTCCCGGGGCTGCCAGCCAGGTCGGAAGTGACGTTCCGGAGGAGGACTTCCTTGGGAAGACAAGGCGGCGTTTGTGAGGTGTTTGGTTCGTTGTTGTACACAGCAGCGACCGGATGGAGTGGAGGGCGTCCGGGAGGACTTCCTGCCAGCGGGAAACTGGGAGACTTCTGGAACGCAGGGCCAGTAGGACGGTCTTCCAGACCGTTCCGTTCTCCCTCTCTACCTGACCGTCCCCCCGGGGGTTGTAACTGGTCGTCCTGCTCGAGGCGATGCCCTTGCTGAGCAGGAATTGACGCAGTTCGTCGTTCATGAAGGAGGACCCACTATCGCTATGTATGTAGGTGGGGAAACCGAACAGGGTAAAGATGGTGCCGAGGACTCTAATGACCGTGGCCGCGGTCATGTCGGGACAGGGGATGGCGAAAGGGAACCGGGAGTATTCGGCAATCATGTTGAGGAAGTACATGTTGCGATCGGTGGAGGGGAGGGGGCCTTTAAAGTCCAGGCTGAGGCGCTCAAAAGGACGGGAAGCCTTTATCAGGTGCGCCCTCTCTGGCCGGTAGAAATGCGGTTTGCACTCTGCGCAGATCTGGCAGTTCCTGGTGACGGCCCTGACCTCCTCGATGGAGCAGGGGAGGTTGCGGGTCTTCACGAAGTGATAGAACCGAGTGACCCCCGGGTGGCAGAGGTTCTCATGGAGGGTTCGGAGACGGTCCACTTGTGCGGTGGCACATGTGCCGCGGGAGAGGGCGCTTAGCTTCCCGGGATGATACAAGATCTCATAGTTATAGGTGGAGAGTTCGATCCTCCACTGCAATATCTTGTCGTTCTTGATCTTGCCCCGCTGTGCATTATGAAGGCAACGGACCGTTGGTCAGTGAGGTGAGTGAATCTCCTACCGGCCAGGTAATGCCTCCAATGCCACACAGCTTCCACTATGGCCTGGGCCTCCTTTTCCACTGAGGAGTGGCGGATTTTGGAAGCGTGGAGGGTGCGTGAAAAAAAGGCCACGGGTCTGCCCGCTTGGTTGAGCGTGGCCGTCAGAGCAACGTCAGATGCGTCGCTCTCGACTTGGAAGGGGAGGGACTCATCGATTGCGTGCATCGTGGCCTTTGCGATATCCACTTTGATGCGGCTGAAGGCCTGGCGGGCCTCTGTCGACAGGGGGAAAACCGTGGACTGGATTTTTTTTTTTTAATATATTTTTATTAAAGTTTTTCGATCAAACAAGAATTTTCCATTTTTACAACTTTGTAGCAATATATACATTGATCGTTTTTTAAATAATATATTAACTAATAGCAAGTGCCAAACACAAACATTGAAAAAAAAAATAAACATAAACAACTATAACCAACTAATATATAACAAAACACAAAACAAACCTCAAAAACCCAAATGCACCCCCCCCCCCGGGTTGCTGCTGCTGTCTTTCCTGTTTTCCCTTATCGCTCTGCGAGATAGTCGAGGAACGGTTGCCACTGCCTGGTGAACCCGAGCCGAACCTCTTAGTGCGTACTTTATCCGCTCCAATTTTATAAACCCTGCCATGTCGTTTATCCAGGCCTCCACGCCCGGGGGGTTTAGCTTCTTTCCACATAAGTAGAATCCTTCACCGGGCTACTAGGGACGCAAAGGCCAAAACATCGGCCTCCTGCACTCCCGGCTCTTCTGCAACCCCAAATATAGCCAACCCCCAGCTTGGTTCGACCCGGACCCCCACCACCTTTGAAATCACTCTTGCCACACCCACCCAGAACCCATGCAATACCGGACATGACCAGAACATGTGGGTGTGGTTCGCCAGGCTTCCCGCGCACCTCCCACACCTGTCCTCTACTCCAAAAAATCTACTCAGCCTTGCTCCTGTCATATGCACCCTGTGTAGAACCTTGAACTGGATCAGGCTGAGCCTGGCACACGAGGACGAGGAATTTACCCTACTTAGGGCATCTGCCCACAGTCCCTCCTCAATCTCTTCCCCCAGCTCCTCCTCCCATTTACCCTTCAGCTCATCTACCATCGTCTCCCCCTCGTCTCTCATTTCCCTGTATATATCGGATACTTTACCATCACCAACACATGCCCCCGAAATCACTCTGTCCTGGATCCCTTGCGCCGGGAGCTACGGAAATTCCCTCGCCTGTCGCCTCGCAAATGCCCTCACTTGCATATATCGAAATGCATTCCCAGGTGGCAACCCGTATTTTTCTGTCGGTGCTCCCAGACTCGCGAACGTCCCGTCCAAGAACAAGTCCTTCCGTTTCGCAATTCCTGCTCGCTGCCAAGATTGAAATCCCCCATCTATCCTTCCCAGGACGAACCTGTGGTTGTTCCTTATCGGGGACCACACTGAGGCACCTGTCACTCCCCTATGTCGTCTCCACTGCCCCCAAATCTTCAGAGTCGCCACCACCACTGGGTTTGTGGTGTATTTTTTCGGGGAGAACGGCAACGGCACCGCCGCCAGTGCTTTTAAGCTAGTTCCCCTACAGGACGCCATCTCCAGCCTTTTCCACGCTGCCCCTTCTTCCCTCATCCACTTACATATCATAGACACTTTGGCGGCCCAATAATAATAACTCAGACTCGGCATTGCCAGTCCCCCTCTATCCCTACTGTGCTGTAGGAACCCCCTCTTTACCCTCGGGGTCTTTCCGGCCCACACAAAGCACATGATACTCCTATCCACCTTCTTAAAAAAGGCCTTTGTAATCAGTATGGGGAGGCACTGAAACACGAAAAGAAACCTCGGGAGGACCACCATTTTAACCGCCTGCACCCTGCCCGCCAATGACAGGGGCACCATGTCCCACCTCTTAAAGTCCTCCTCCATCTGCTCTACCAGTCGTGTCAAGTTAAGCTTATGCAAGGTTCCCCAGTCCCTGGCCACCTGGATCCCTAAATACCGGAAATCTCTTGTTACTCTCCTCAGCGGCAGCTCGTCTATTCCCCTGCCCTGTTCCCCGGGGTGCATCACAAACAGTTCACTCTTCCCCATATTCAGTTTGTATCCCGAAAACTCTCCAAACTCCCTGAGTGTCTGCATTATCTCAGGCATCCCCTCCACTGGGTCCGCCACACATAGCAGCAAATCATCCGCATATAATGACACCCGATGTTCCTCTCCTCCTCTAAGGACCACTCTCCACTTCTTAGAGCCCCTCAGCGCTATGGCCAATGGCTCAATTGCCAACGCGAACAGTAACGGGGACAGGGGGCAGCCCTGTCTTGTGCCCCTATGTAATCGGAAATAGTCGGATCGTTGCCTGTTTGTAACCACGCTTGCCACCGGGGCCCCGTACAGGAGCTGAACCCATCTGATGAACCCCTCTCCAAATCCAAATCTCTTCAGTACCTCCCACAGGTAACCCCACTCCACTCTATCAAATGCCTTTTCTGCGTCCATAGCCACCACTATCTCCGCCTCCCCCTCCGGCGGGGGCATCATCATCACCCCCAGCAACCTTCGTATATTGGCATTCAATTGCATCCCTTTAACAAACCCTGTCTGGTCATCATGTACCGCCCCTGGGACACAGTCCTCTATCCTTGTCGCCATCACTTTGGCCAATAGCTTGGCATCTACGTTCAGGAGGGTGATAGGCCTGGATGACCCGCACTGCAGCGGGTCTTTGTCTCGTTTCAGGATCAACGATATCGTCGCCTCCGACATCGTCGGGGGTAGTGTCCCCCTTTCCTTAGCCTCATTGAAGGTTCTCGTCAGAAGTGGAGCCAGCAGGTCCACATATTTCCTCTAAAATTCCACCGGGAATCCATCCGGTCCTGGGGCCTTTCCTGCCTGCATGTTCCCGATTCCTTTTACCGCCTCCTCCACCACAATTTGCGCTCCCAGTCCTATCACCTACTGCTCCTCAACCCTCAGGAACTCCAACTGGTCTAGGAAATGTATCATTCTCCCTTTCCCTTCCGGGGGTTGGGACTTATTCAGCCTCTCATAAAATGCCTTAAACACCCCGTTCACCCTCTCCGCTCTCTGTTCCATCTTTCCCTCCTCGTCTCTAACTCCTCCGATCTCTCTCGCCGCCCCCCTCTTCCTAAGTTGTTGGGCCAGCAGTCGGCTCGCCTTTTCCCCGTATTCGTATTGTATTCCCTGTGCCTTCCTCCACTGCGTCTCCGCCTTACCCGTGGTCAGCAGGTCAAAGTCCGTGTGTAGTCTCCGTCTTTCCCTGTATGGCCCTTAGTCCGGAGCCTCCGCATATTGCCTATCCACCCTCAGAATCTCCCCGATCAGTCTCTCCCTTTCTTTACCCTCTTGTTTCCCCTTATGGGCCCTTATGGAGATCAGCTCCCCTCTAACCACCGCCTTCAGCGCCTCCCAAACTACTCCCACCTGGACCTCTCCATCATCATTGACCTCTAGGTATCTTTCAATACATCCCCTCGTCCTTCCACATACCCCCTCGTCCGCCAACAGTCCCATGTCTAATCTCCAAAGTGGGCGCTGCTCCTTCTCCTCACCTAGATCCAGATCTACCCAATGTGGGGCGTGATCTGAAACGGCTATAGCCGAATATTCCGTTCCTGCCACTTTCGGGATCAGCGCCCTTCCCAGGACAAAGAAGTCCATCCGGGAGTACACTTTATGGACGTGGGAGAAGAAGGAAAACTCTTTACTCCTCGGTCTAGCAAATCTCCAGGGATCTACTCCTCCCATCTGCTCCATAAAGCCCTCAAGCACCTTGGCCACTGCCGGCCTCCTCCCGGTCCTAGATCTGGACCGGTCCAGCCCTGGGTCCAGCACCGTGTTGAAGTCCCCCCCACATTGCCAAATTTCCCATCTCTAGGTCCGGGATGCACCCCAACATACGCTTCATAAAACTCACATCATCCCAGTTCGGGGCATATACGTTCACCAGCACCACCGCCTCACCTTGCAATCTGCCACTCACCATCACGTACCTGCCCCCACTGTCCACCACTATGGTCTTAGCCTCAAAAGATACCCGTTACCCCACCAGTATTGCCACCCCTCTATTTTTCGCATCAAAGCCCGAGTGGAATACCTGCCCCACCCATCCTTTCCTTAATCTGACCTGATCCGCCAGTTTCAGGTGCGTCTCCTGAAGCATAACCACATCCGCCTTCAGCTTCTTTAGGTGCGCAAATACCCTTGCCCTCTTAATCGGCCCATTCAACCCTCTCACATTCCACGTGATCAACCGGGTTGGGGGGCTCTTTACCAACCCCCCCCCCATCGTCGACTAGCCATCCCCTTTTTTAAACCAGCTCCTCACCCGGTTCCCACGCACCCGTTTGTCCCCCCGGCGCCCTCCCGTCCCGACCATCCCATCCCATATCAGCTCCCCCTTCCCCTCAGCAGCAGCAACCCAGTAAATCCCCCCCCCCCCGCTAGATTCCCTTCTAGCTTGATTGCTCATATTGCTTCCAGGAGTCAGCAAACTCTGGCTGACCTCGGCTTCCCACTTTTACCCTTGGCCTCCCTGCGTGTGAGGCCCCCTCCTTCCTCCGCCCACTTTTCCCGCCACAGTTTAACAAAGCCCACGCTGCCCTCTCGGCCCCGCCCCTAATGGCGCAGCTCCCTCTCCCTTTCCCCGCCCCTTCCCCACCGGCGCCCACATTTCTTCGTGTCCCCCCCCTTCGAGGGAGGAAAAAATTTCCCCCATCTAATTTACAATTCCTTGCCACCACCTCGCTACTTCTTTCCAAACATCCATTCCCAAATCTAGTCCAACTTCTCTTCTTGGATGAATGTCCACGCCTCCTCTGCCGTCTCGAAGTAGTGGTGTTTGCCCTGGTGTGTAACCCACAGTCTTGCCGGCTGCAGCATTCCAAATTTTACTTTCTTCCTGTGGAGCACCGCCTTGGCCCGATTGAAACTCGCCCTCCTTCTCGCCACCTCCGCACTCCAATCTTGGTAGATGCGGATCACCGAGTTCTCCCATCTGCTACTCCGTGTCTTCTTAGCCCATCTCAGAACCATCTCCCTGTCCTTGTAGCGGTGGAACCTCACCACTATTGCTCGCGGTATTTCCCCTGCCCTTGGTCTTCTCACGAGGACTCGATACGCTCCCTCCACTTCCAGGGGGCCCGTCGGGGCCTCAGCTCCCATTAAGGTATGGAGCATCGTGCTCACATACGCCCCAACATCCGCTCCCTCTGCCTCTTCGGGAAGACCCAAAATCCTTAAGTTCTTCCTCCTCGAGCTATTTTCCAGGGGTTCCAGTCTCTCTATGCACCTCTTGTGTAGTGCCTCGTGCGTCTCCGTCTTCACCACCAAGCCCTGTATCTCGTTTTCATTCTCGGCAGCCTTTGCCTTCACTCCACGGAGCTCCATTGCCTGGGTCTTTTGCGTCTCCTTTAACCCCTCAATCGCCAGCAGCATCGGCGCCAGCACCTCCTTCTTGAGCTCCTCCACACATCGTCGGAGGAACTCCTGCTGTTCAGGGCCCCATACCATCTGGGCTCCCTCAGCCGCCATCTTGCTTCTCCCTTCTCTTCTCTACCGCAGCTCCAGAGGATCCCCCGCAATCTGGCCACTATTATCAAATCTTGGGAGACAGGGCAGATACCAGCTCTGAGAGAGGGGGAGACAGGTGAGATACCAGCTCTGAGAGAGGGGGGAGACAGGGGAGATACCAGCACTGAGAGAGGGGGAGACAGGGCAGATACCAGCTCTGAGAGAGGGGGGATACAGGTGAGATACCAGCTCTGAGAGAGGGGGGAGACAGGGGAGATACCAGCACTGAGAGAGGGGGAGACAGGGCAGATACCAGCTCTGAGAGAGGGGGAGACAGGTGAGATACCAGCTCTGAGAGAGGGGGGAGACAGGGGAGATACCAGCTCTGAGAGAGGGGGAGACAGGTGACATACCAGCTCTGAGAGAGGGGGAGACAGGGGAGATACCAGCTCTGAGAGAGGGGGGAGACAGGGGAGATACCAGCTCTGAGAGAGGGGGAGACAGGGGAGATACCAGCTCTGAGAGAGGGGGAGACAGGGGAGATACCAGCACTGAGAGAGGGGGAGACAGGGGAGATACCAGCTCTGAGAGAGGGGGGAGACAGGGGAGATACCAGCTCTGAGAGAGGGGGAGACAGGGGAGATACCAGCTCTGAGAGAGGGGGAGACAGGGGAGATACCAGCTCTGAGAGAGGGGGGAGACAGGGGAGATACCAGCTCTGAGAGAGGGGGAGACAGGGGAGATACCAGCTCTGAGAGAGGGGGAGACAGGGGAGATACCAGCACTGAGAGAGGGGGAGACAGGGGAGATACCAGCACTGAGAGAGGGGGAGACAGGGGAGATACCAGCTCTGAGAGAGGGGGGAGACAGGTGAGATACCAGCTCTGAGAGAGGGGGAGACAGGGGAGATACCAGCTCTGAGAGAGGGGGGAGACAGGGGAGATACCAGCTCTGGGAGAGGGGGAGACAGGGGAAATACCAGCACTGATACATGGGGAGACAGGGGACATACCAGCACTGGGAGAGGGGGAGACAGGGGAGATACCAGTACTGAGAGAGGGGGAGACAGGGGAGATACCAGCAATGGGAGAGGATGAGACAGGGGAGGTACCAGCACTGGGAGAGGGGGAGAGAGGGGAGATACCAGCACTAGGTGAGGGGGAGACTGGGGAGGAACCAGCTCTGAGAGAGGGGTAGACAGGGGAGATACCAGCACTGAGAGAGGGGGAGACAGGGGAGATACCAGCACTGAGAGAGGGGGAGACAGGGGAGATACCAGCTCTGAGAGAGGGGGGAGACAGGTGAGATACCAGCTCTGAGAGAGGGGGAGACAGGGGAGATACCAGCTCTGAGAGAGGGGGGAGACAGGGGAGATACCAGCTCTGGGAGAGGGGGAGACAGGGGAAATACCAGCACTGATACATGGGGAGACAGGGGACATACCAGCACTGGGAGAGGGGGAGACAGGGGAGATACCAGTACTGAGAGAGGGGGAGACAGGGGAGATACCAGCAATGGGAGAGGATGAGACAGGGGAGGTACCAGCACTGGGAGAGGGGGAGAGAGGGGAGATACCAGCACTAGGTGAGGGGGAGACTGGGGAGGAACCAGCTCTGAGAGAGGGGTAGACAGGGGAGATATTAGCACTGAGAGTGGGGGAGACAGGGGAGATACCAACTCTGAGAGAGGGGGAGATAGGGGAGGAATTGACTCCCAGATCCCGCAGCCTTTTGGGGAGGCAGTTCCAGATTTCCGCTCCCCCATTTCCAGCACTGGAGCAGACTGAGAATGATCAGGGGCCGGGGTCCTCCAAGGCTCCGCTCTGAAACAGCGCTCGGCGCGGAGGCGGAGAATGGGGCCTCAGACCCGCGATCGGGTCTGACGCTGGGCGCGATTCTCCGGTGCCCAGGGACGCGGCGCCGGTCGGGGCGGTGAAAGAGGTCCCCGCGGCTGCCGTGGCCGTCCTGGTGGGGAGCGGGGGCGGGGGGGGGGATCAGTCTCGGGGGGGGCGGGGCCTCCACGACGGCCAGGCCGGCAATCGGGGTCCACCGATCAGCGGCCGCATGCGATCTGAGGGGGGCCCACCTTCTTGCGCGCCAGCCCGCTGTGTGGCTCAGCCAGGTCGCGTGGGGCCGGCGCGGAAACGCCGCCGCTTGCACGCGCCGACCCGCGGCGATCAGTGTAGGGCCGCGTACAGCAGCTGGAGCAGCGCGGGGTCACTCCGGCACAGCGCTGGCCCCCTGGCGGCTACAGAATGGCTGGGCCAAGACACCCATTGATGCCGGAGTGAAACACAGAGACGCATTTTTGGAGCATCCCGGCCATGGTGTAGCCCAACTCATCCACACGCTCGTCGCACGAGAGGTTTAAGGACTGGGGGGTTTGTGTTCAGAGAGGCAGGAGTATTATCCGGTGGGAAATGGGAGTCCAGAACAGTGAGTTTCAGAAACCCTCCTCACACACACAACACACTCTGCTTCTGCGGAGGAGATTAGGAGAATAACAAGTGAATCATCATTCTGTAGTTTCACTGCTTCAAAGTGAAGTCATTCACAGAACATACAGTGCAGAAGGAGGCCATTCGGCCCATCGAGTCTGCACCGGCCCACTTAAGCCCACACTTCCACCCTATCCCCGTAACCCAATAACCCCTCCTAACCTTTTTGGACACTAAGGGCAATTTAGCATGGCCAATCCACCTAACCTGCACGCCTTTGGACTGTGGGAGGAAACCGGAGCACCCGGAGGAAACCCACGCAGACACGGGGAGAACGCGCAGACTCCGCACAGACAGTGACCCAGCGGGGAATCGAACCTGGAACCCTGACGCTGTGAAGCCACAGTGCTAACCACTTGTGCTACCGTGCTGCCCGTCAGCACAGGGTACAACAGGTTCCATCCAGTTGCACAGGAACAGCTGAGATTCTGTGAGGAGTAAAACAATCTCAAATCTAGACCAAGCGGCCTGAGAGTTTGAGAACATCACTCATAACACATCATCAATCTCTCTCTCAGACAGTGATTTCGTCCATTGCGAACTTGCCCGACTCCCAGTCCCTTCTGTGGAAGGTGCCTGTGGTTGAATTGGAAGAAATACACCTTTGTGCGGACATTTCCACCTTTCCCCAAGGTCACACACCACCATTGCTTCACATCAGGTCCCAGGGGAAGACAGGGTGGAAGCTGGAGGAATCCAGACCCTCAATGCAAATTCCAAAACAAATATTGTGCCCTTGTACCAGCAGAGGGAGGCAGAGAACAAGCGAAAGTGAATGTAGTGAAACTACAATGTGATTTCCCGGAAAACAGAGAGATTACCAGACCCTCACTGCGTCAACAACATGTTATTTATACAGGACAGGAAGTGTGAAACTGATCAAACAGCAAAAGATGCGACAGCTCTGAAAGAGGGGGAGATACCAGCTCTGAGAGAGGGGGAGACAGGGGAGATACCAGCTCAGAGAGAGGAGGAGACAGGGGAGATACCAGCTCTGAGAGAGGGGGAGACAGGGGAGATACCAGCCCTGAGAGAGGGGGAGACAGGGGAGATACCAGCTCTGAGAGAGGGGGAGACAGGGGGGTTCCAGCACTTAGAGAGGGAGAGACAGGGGGGTTCCAGCACTTAGAGAGGGAGAGACAGGGGGGTTCCAGCACTTAGAGAGGGAGAGACAGGGGGGTTCCTGCACTTAGAGAGGGGGAGAGAGGGGTGATACCAGCACTGAGAGAGGGGGGCGACAGGGGGGTTCAAGCACTTAGAGAGGGAGTGACGGGGGTTCCAGCACTTAGAGAGGGATAGACAGGGGGGTTCCAGCACTTAGAGAGGGGGAGACAGCGGTGATACCAGCACTGAGAGAGGGGGCGACAGGGGGGTTCCAGCACTTAGAGAGGGAGAGACAGGGGGGTTCCTGCACTTAGAGACGGGGGAGAGAGGGGTGATACCAGCACTGAGAGAGGGGGGCGACAGGGGGGTTCAAGCACTTAGAGAGGGAGTGACGGGGGTTCCAGCACTTAGAGAGGGATAGACAGGGGGGTTCCAGCACTTAGAGAGGGGGAGACAGGGGTGATACCAGCACTGAGAGAGGGGGTGACAGGGGGGTTCCAGCACTTAGAGAGGGAGAGACAGGGGGTTTCAGCACTTAGAGAGGGAGAGACAGGGGGGTTCCAGCACTTAGGGAGGGAGAGACAGGGGGGTTCCAGCAATTAGAGAGGGAGAGACAGGGAGGTTCCAGCACTGAGAGAGGGGGAGACAGGGGTGATACCAGCACTGAGAGAGGGGGAGACAGGGGTGATACCAGCACTGAGAGAGGGGGAGACAGGGGGGTTCCAGTACTTAGAGAGGGGGAGACACGGGAGATACCAGCTCTGAGAGAGGGTGTAGCACAATCAATCACTCACGAGGCGAGATGAGAAGGAGTCGAACGATGGCTTTATTACGCAGACTTGTTCCCGAGCAGCACAGTTACAGAACCCGGGCTCTAATATGCGCCTTGCTGGGTGGAGCCAGCAGGCGGCTGATCCAATCGGGATTCAGTGTCCTCCAGCAATAGCCTCTCGGCATCCCAGGGGACCTTAATACCCCTAAAACATACCACCACATTCACCCCTTGTTAAAAAGGAACCCGGCGGGGCAGCGAGCCGTATGGTGGGAGGGGTTTCTAGAGTCTGTACCTCGGATGCCGCTAACACGGTGGCTATGCTCCGATATTAACTGCTTACAATGCCGCTTTTACTGGGCAACCAAACCAAAATAAATATTTACAGAGGCATTTTGTGCTTCATTATACAGATTCGATGAGTCGGATGGGTGCCCTGGTCATCCTCGCCGATCGTCTTAGCCCCGGTGGTGATGCAGGCGCAGGTTCCAGCCCCGTCGTCTCTGGGAGCGTCGCGATGCCTCGTCCCGCTCCAATATCCCTATTCGGGACCGGCGGAAGGACCGATCCACCCTGGAAGGGGGCGGCTGTGGGGTGCGCCGGCGGGAGGGAGGGGGTGATTGGTGTTCGGGGGGTCTGCGTGGCTCCAGAGGGGGTCACTGGTGTTGGGGGGCTGCGTGGGGCTCCGGCGGGTGCCTGGTCCCGCAGGGAGACCGTGTCCTGTCGGCCGTCGGGGTACGCCACGTAGGCGTATTGAGGGTTCGCGTGGAGGAGATGAACCCTCTCGACCAACGGGTCCGATTTGTGCGTCCGCACATGCTTTCGGAGCAGGATGGGTCCCGGGGCTGCCAGCCAGGTCGGAAGTGACGTTCCGGAGGAGGACTTCCTTGGGAAGACAAGGCGGCGTTTGTGAGGTGTTTGGTTCGTTGTTGTACACAGCAGCGACCGGATGGAGTGGAGGGCGTCCGGGAGGACTTCCTGCCAGCGGGAAACTGGGAGACTTCTGGACCGCAGGGCCAGTAGGACGGTCTTCCAGACCGTTCCGTTCTCCCTCTCTACCTGACCGTCCCCCCGGGGGTTGTAACTGGTCGTCCTGCTCGAGGCGATGCCCTTGCTGAGCAGGAATTGACGCAGTTCGTCGTTCATGAAGGAGGACCCACTATCGCTATGTATGTAGGTGGGGAAACCGAACAGGGTAAAGATGGTGCCGAGGACTCTAATGACCGTGGCCGCGGTCATGTCGGGACAGGGGATGGCGAAAGGGAACCGGGAGTATTCGGCAATCATGTTGAGGAAGTACATGTTGCGATCGGTGGAGGGGAGGGGGCCTTTAAAGTCCAGGCTGAGGCGCTCAAAAGGACGGGAAGCCTTTATCAGGTGCGCCCTCTCTGGCCGGTAGAAATGCGGTTTGCACTCTGCGCAGATCTGGCAGTTCCTGGTGACGGCCCTGACCTCCTCGATGGAGCAGGGGAGGTTGCGGGTCTTCACGAAGTGATAGAACCGAGTGACCCCCGGGTGGCAGAGGTTCTCATGGAGGGTTCGGAGACGGTCCACTTGTGCGGTGGCACATGTGCCGCGGGAGAGGGCGCTTAGCTTCCCGGGATGATACAAGATCTCATAGTTATAGGTGGAGAGTTCGATCCTCCACTGCAATATCTTGTCGTTCTTGATCTTGCCCCGCTGTGCATTATGAAGGCAACGGACCGTTGGTCAGTGAGGTGAGTGAATCTCCTACCGGCCAGGTAATGCCTCCAATGCCACACAGCTTCCACTATGGCCTGGGCCTCCTTTTCCACTGAGGAGTGGCGGATTTTGGAAGCGTGGAGGGTGCGTGAAAAAAAGGCCACGGGTCTGCCCGCTTGGTTGAGTGTGGCCGTCAGAGCAACGTCAGATGCGTCGCTCTCGACTTGGAAGGGGAGGGACTCATCGATTGCGTGCATCGTGGCCTTTGCGATATCCACTTTGATGCGGCTGAAGGCCTGGCGGGCCTCTGTCGACAGGGGGAAAACCGTGGACTGGATTTTTTTTTTTAAATATATTTTTATTAAAGTTTTTCGATCAAACAAGAATTTTCCATTTTTACAACTTTGTAGCAATATATACATTGATCGTTTTTTAAATAATATATTAACTAATAGCAAGTGCCAAACACAAACATTGAAAAAAAAAATAAACATAAACAACTATAACCAACTAATATATAACAAAACACAAAACAAACCTCAAAAACCCAAATGCACCCCCCCCCCCCCCCCCCCGGGTTGCTGCTGCTGTCTTTCCTGTTTTCCCTTATCGCTCTGCGAGATAGTCGAGGAACGGTTGCCACTGCCTGGTGAACCCGAGCCGAACCTCTTAGTGCGTACTTTATCCGCTCCAATTTTATAAACCCTGCCATGTCGTTTATCCAGGCCTCCACGCCCGGGGGGTTTAGCTTCTTTCCACATAAGTAGAATCCTTCACCGGGCTACTAGGGACGCAAAGGCCAAAACATCGGCCTCCTGCACTCCCGGCTCTTCTGCAACCCCAAATATAGCCAACCCCCAGCTTGGTTCGACCCGGACCCCCACCACCTTTGAAATCACTCTTGCCACACCCACCCAGAACCCATGCAATACCGGACATGACCAGAACATGTGGGTGTGGTTCGCCAGGCTTCCCGCGCACCTCCCACACCTGTCCTCTACTCCAAAAAATCTACTCAGCCTTGCTCCTGTCATATGCACCCTGTGTAGAACCTTGAACTGGATCAGGCTGAGCCTGGCACACGAGGACGAGGAATTTACCCTACTTAGGGCATCTGCCCACAGTCCCTCCTCAATCTCTTCCCCCAGCTCCTCCTCCCATTTACCCTTCAGCTCATCTACCATCGTCTCCCCCTCGTCTCTCATTTCCCTGTATATATCGGATACTTTACCATCACCAACACATGCCCCCGAAATCACTCTGTCCTGGATCCCTTGCGCCGGGAGCTACGGAAATTCCCTCGCCTGTCGCCTCGCAAATGCCCTCACTTGCATATATCGAAATGCATTCCCAGGTGGCAACCCGTATTTTTCTGTCGGTGCTCCCAGACTCGCGAACGTCCCGTCCAAGAACAAGTCCTTCCGTTTCGCAATTCCTGCTCGCTGCCAAGATTGAAATCCCCCATCTATCCTTCCCAGGACGAACCTGTGGTTGTTCCTTATCGGGGACCACACTGAGGCACCTGTCACTCCCCTATGTCGTCTCCACTGCCCCCAAATCTTCAGAGTCGCCACCACCACTGGGTTTGTGGTGTATTTTTTCGGGGAGAACGGCAACGGCACCGCCGCCAGTGCTTTTAAGCTAGTTCCCCTACAGGACGCCATCTCCAGCCTTTTCCACGCTGCCCCTTCTTCCCTCATCCACTTACATATCATAGACACTTTGGCGGCCCAATAATAATAACTCAGACTCGGCATTGCCAGTCCCCCTCTATCCCTACTGTGCTGTAGGAACCCCCTCTTTACCCTCGGGGTCTTTCCGGCCCACACAAAGCACATGATACTCCTATCCACCTTCTTAAAAAAGGCCTTTGTAATCAGTATGGGGAGGCACTGAAACACGAAAAGAAACCTCGGGAGGACCACCATTTTAACCGCCTGCACCCTGCCCGCCAATGACAGGGGCACCATGTCCCACCTCTTAAAGTCCTCCTCCATCTGCTCTACCAGTCGTGTCAAGTTAAGCTTATGCAAGGTTCCCCAGTCCCTGGCCACCTGGATCCCTAAATACCGGAAATCTCTTGTTACTCTCCTCAGCGGCAGCTCGTCTATTCCCCTGCCCTGTTCCCCGGGGTGCATCACAAACAGTTCACTCTTCCCCATATTCAGTTTGTATCGCGAAAACTCTCCAAACTCCCTGAGTGTCTGCATTATCTCAGGCATCCCCTCCACTGGGTCCGCCACATATAGCAGCAAATCATCCGCATATAATGACACCCGATGTTCCTCTCCTCCTCTAAGGACCCCTCTCCACTTCTTAGAGCCCCTCAGCGCTATGGCCAATGGCTCAATTGCCAACGCGAACAGTAACGGGGACAGGGGGCAGCCCTGTCTTGTGCCCCTATGTAATCGGAAATAGTCGGATCGTTGCCTGTTTGTAACCACGCTTGCCACCGGGGCCCCGTACAGGAGCTGAACCCATCTGATGAACCCCTCTCCAAATCCAAATCTCTTCAGTACCTCCCACAGGTAACCCCACTCCACTCTATCAAATGCCTTTTCTGCGTCCATAGCCACCACTATCTCCGCCTCCCCCTCCGGCGGGGGCATCATCATCACCCCCAGCAACCTTCGTATATTGGCATTCAATTGCATCCCTTTAACAAACCCTGTCTGGTCGTCATGGACCGCCCCTGGGACACAGTCCTCTATCCTTGTCACCATCACTTTGGCCAATAGCTTGGCATCTACGTTCAGGAGGGTGATAGGCCTGGATGACCCGCACTGCAGCGGGTCTTTGTCTCGTTTCAGGATCAACGATATCGTCGCCTCCGACATCGTCGGGGGTAGTGTCCCCCTTTCCTTAGCCTCATTGAAGGTTCTCGTCAGAAGTGGGGCCAGCAGGTCCACATATTTCCTGTAAAATTCCACCGGGAACCCATCCGGTCCTGGGGCCTTTCCTGCCTGCATGTTCCCGATTCCTTTTACCGCCTCCTCCACCTCAATTTGCGCTCCCAGTCCTATCACCTACTGCTCCTCAACCCTCAGGAACTCCAACTGGTCTAGGAAATGTATCATTCTCCCTTTCCCTTCCGGGGGTTGGGACTTATTCAGCCTCTCATAAAATGCCTTAAACACCCCGTTCACCCTCTCCGCTCTCTGTTCCATCTTTCCCTCCTCGTCTCTAACTCCTCCGATCTCTCTCGCCGCCCCCCTCTTCCTAAGTTGTTGGGCCAGCAGTCGGCTCGCCTTTTCCCCGTATTCGTATTGTATTCCCTGTGCCTTCCTCCACTGCGTCTCCGCCTTACCCGTGGTCAGCAGGTCAAAGTCAGTGTGTAGTCTCCGTCTTTCCCTGTATAGCCCTTCGTCCGGAGCCTCCGCATATTGCCTATCCACCCTCAGAATCTCCCCGATCAGTCTCTCCCTTTCTTTACCCTCTTGTTTCCCCTTATGGGCCCTTATGGAGATCAGCTCCCCTCTAACCAGTGCCTTCAGCGCCTCCCAAACTACTCCCACCTGGACCTCTCCATCATCATTGACCTCTAGGTATCTTTCAATACATCCCCTCACCCTTCCACATACCCCCTCGTCCACCAACAGTCCCATGTCTAATCTCCAAAGTGGGCGCTGCTCCTTCTCCTCACCTAGATCCAGATCTACCCAATGTGGGGCGTGATCTGAAACGGCTATAGCCGAATATTCCGTTCCTGCCACTTTCGGGATCAGCGCCCTTCCCAGGACAAAGAAGTCCATCCGGGAGTACACTTTATGGACGTGGGAGAAGAAGGAAAACTCTTTACTCCTCGGTCTAGCAAATCTCCAGGGATCTACTCCTCCCATCTGCTCCATAAAGCCCTCAAGCACCTTGGCCACTGCCGGCCTCCTCCCGGTCCTAGATCTGGACCGGTCCAGCCCTGGGTCCAGCACCGTGTTGAAGTCCCCCCCACATTGCCAAATTTCCCATCTCTAGGTCCGGGATGCGCCCCAACATACGCTTCATAAAACTCACATCATCCCAGTTCGGGGCATATACGTTCACCAGCACCACCGCCTCACCTTGCAATCTGCCACTCACCATCACGTACCTGCCCCCACTGTCCACCACTATGGTCTTAGCCTCAAACGATACCCGTTACCCCACCAGTATTGCCACCCCTCTATTTTTCGCATCAAAGCCCGAGTGGAATGCCTGCCCCACCCATCCTTTCCTTAATCTGACCTGATCCGCCAGTTTCAGGTGCGTCTCCTGAAGCATAACCACATCCGCCTTCAGCTTCTTTAGGTGCGCAAATACCCTTGCCCTCTTAATCGGCCCATTCAACCCTCTCACATTCCACGTGATCAACCGGGTTGGGGGGCTCTTTACCACCCCCCACCCCCCCCATCGTCGACTAGCCATCCCCTTTTTTAAACCAGCTCCTCACCCGGTTCCCACGCACCCGTTTGTCCCCCCGGCGCCCTCCCGTCCCGACCATCCCATCCCATATCAGCTCCCCCTTCCCCTCAGCAGCAGCAACCCAGTAAATCCCCCCCCCCCCCCCCCCCCCCGCTAGATTCCCTTCTAGCTTGATTCCTCATATTGCTTCCGGGAGTCAGCAAACTCTGGCTGACCTCGGCTTCCCCCGTTTACCCTTGGCCTCCCTGCGTGTGAGGCCCCCTCCTTCCTGCGCCCACTTTTCCCGCCACAGTTTAACAAAGCCCACGCTGCCCTCTCGGCCCCGCCCCTAATGGCGCAGCTCCCTCTCCCTTTCCCCGCCCCTTCCCCACCGGCGCCCACATTTCTTCGTGTCCCCCCACTTCGAGGGAGGAAAAAATTTCCCCCATCTAATTTACAATTCCTTGCCACCACCTCGCTACTTCTTTCCAAACATCCATTCCCAAATCTAGTCCAACTTCTCTTCTTGGATGAATGTCCACGCCTCCTCTGCCGTCTCGAAGTAGTGGTGTTTGCCCTGGTGTGTAACCCACAGTCTTGCCGGCTGCAGCATTCCAAATTTTACTTTCTTCCTGTGGAGCACCGCCTTGGCCCGATTGAAACTCGCCCTCCTTCTCGCCACCTCCGCACGCCAATCTTGGTAGATGCGGATCACCGAGTTCTCCCATCTGCTACTCCGTGTCTTCTTAGCCCATCTCAGAACCATCTCCCTGTCCTTGTAGCGGTGGAACCTCACCACTATTGCTCGCGGTATTTCCCCTGCCCTTGGTCTTCTCACGAGGACTCGATACGCTCCCTCCACTTCCAGGGGGCCCGTCGGGGCCTCAGCTCCCATTAAGGTATGGAGCATCGTGCTCACATACGCCCCAACATCCGCTCCCTCTGCCTCTTCGGGAAGACCCAAAATCCTTAAGTTCTTCCTCCTCGAGCTATTTTCCAGGGGTTCCAGTCTCTCTATGCACCTCTTGTGTAGTGCCTCGTGCGTCTCCGTCTTCACCACCAAGCCCTGTATCTCGTTTTCATTCTCGGCAGCCTTTGCCTTCACTCCACGGAGCTCCATCGCCTGGGTCTTTTGCGTCTCCTTTAACCCCTCAATCGCCAGCAGCATCGGCGCCAGCACCTCCTTCTTGAGCTCCTCCACACATCGTCGGAGGAACTCCTGCTGTTCAGGGCCCCATACCATCTGGGCTCCCTCAGCCGCCATCTTGCTTCTCCCTTCTCTTCTCTACCGCAGCTCCAGAGGATCCCCCGCAATCTGGCCACTATTATCAAATCTTGGGAGACAGGGCAGATACCAGCTCTGAGAGAGGGGGAGACAGGTGAGATACCAGCTCTGAGAGAGGGGGGAGACAGGGGAGATACCAGCTCTGAGAGAGGGAGAGACAGGGGAGATACCAGCTCTGAGAGAGGGGGAGACAGGGTAGATACCAGCACTGAGAGAGGGGGAGACAGGGGAGATACCAGCACTGAGAGAGGGGGGAGACAGGGTAGATGCCAGCACTGAGAGAGGGGGAGACAGGGGAGATACCAGCACTGAGAGAGGGGGGAGACAGGGGAGATACCAGCTCTGGGAGAGGGGGAGACAGGGGAAATACCAGCACTGATACATGGGGAGACAGGGGACATACCAGCACTGGGAGAGGGTGAGACAGGGGAGGTGCCAGCACTGAGAGAGGGGGAGACAGGGGAGATACCAGCAATTGGAGAGGGGGAGACAAGGGAGATACCAGTACTGAGAGAGGGGGAGACAGGGGAGATACCAGCAATGGGAGAGGATGAGACAGGGGAGGTACTAGCACTGAGAGAGAGGTCTACAGGGGAGATATTAGCACTGAGAGTGGGGGAGACAGGGGAGATACCAGAACTGAGAGAGGGGGAGACAGGGGAGATACCAGCACTGAGAGAGGGGGAGACAGTGGAGATACCAGCACTGGGAGAGGGGGAGACAGGGGAGATACCAGCACTGGGAGAGGGTGAGACAGGGGATAAACCAGCACTGGGAGAGTGGGAGACAGGGGAGATACCAGCACTTGGAGAGGGGGAGACAGGGGTGTTTTCAGCACTGAGAGAGGGGGAGACAGGGGAGGGAGCACAGGGAGAGGTGGAGACAGGGGAGTTACCAGCACTGGGAGAGGGGGAGACTGGGGGGGAGCAGCACTGGGAGAGGGGGATACAGGGGAGATACCAACTGAGAGAGGGGGAGACAGGTGAGGGACCATCACTGGGAGAGAGGGAGACAGGGGAGATACCAGCACTGAGAGAGGGGGAGACAGGGGAGATACCAGCACTGGGAGAGGAGGCAACAGGGGAGATACCAGCACTGGGAGAGGGGGAGACAGGGGAGATACCAGCACTGGGAGAGGAGGAGACAGGGGAGATACCAGCACTGGGAGAGGGGGAGACAGGGGAGATTACAGCACTGGGAGAGGGGGAGACAGGGGACCAGCACTGGGAGAGGGGGAGACAGGGTAGGTACCAACACTGGGAGAGGGGGAGACAGGGGAGATACCAGCACTGGGAGAGGGGGAGACAGGGGAGATACCAACACTGGGAGAGGGGGAGACAGGGGAGGTACCAGCACTGGGAGAGGGGGAGACAGGGGAGATACCAACACTGGGAGAGAGGGAGACAGGGGAGATACCAACACTGGGAGAGAGGGAGACAGGAGAGGTACCAACACTGGGAGAGGGGGAGACAGGGGAGATACCAGCACTGGGAGAGGGGGAGACAGGGGAGATACCAGCACTGGGAAAGGGGGAGACAGGGGAGATACCAACACTGGGAAAGGGGGAGACAGGGGAGATACCAACACTGGGAGAGGGGGAGACAGGGGAGGTACCAACACTGGGAGAGAGGGAGACAGGGGAGATACCAGCTCTGAGAGAGGGGGAGATAGGGGAGGAATTGACTCCCAGATCCCGCAGCGTTTTGGGGAGGCAGTTCCAGATTTCCGCTCCCCCATTTCCAGCACTGGAGCAGACTGAGAATGATCAGGGGCCGGGGTCCTCCGAGGCTCCCCCTGAAACAGCGCTCGGCGCGGAGGCGGAGAATGGGGCCTCAGACCCACGATCGGGTCTGACGCTGGGCGCGATTCTCCGGTGCCCAGGGACGCGGCGCCGGTTGGGGCGGTGAAAGAGGTCCCCGCGGCTGCCGTGGCCGTCCTGGTGGGGGGCGGGGGCGGGGGGGGTGGGGGGGATCAGTCTCGGGGGGGGGGGGGGGGCTCCACGACCGCCAGGCCCGCAATCGGGGTCCACCGATCAGCGGCCGCATGCGATCTGAGGGGGGCCCACCTTCTTGCGCGCCAGCCCGCTGTGTGGCTCAGCCAGGTCGCGTGGGGCCGGCGCGGAAACGCCGCCGCTTGCACGCGCAGACCCGCGGCGATCAGTGCAGGGCCGCGTACAGCAGCTGGAGCAGCGCGGGGTCACTCCGGCACAGCGCTGGCCCCCTGGCGGCTACAGAATGGCTGGGCCAAGACGCCCATTGACGCCGGAGTGAAACACAGAGACGCATTTTTGGAGCATCCCGGCCATGGTGTAGCCCAACTCATCCACACGCTCGTCGCACGAGAGGTTTAAGGACTGGGGGGTTTGTGTTCAGAGAGTCAGGAGTATTATCCGGTGGGAAATGGGAGTCCAGAACAGTGAGTTACAGTGAGTTACAGAAACCCTCCTCCCACACACAACACACTCTGCTTCTGCGGAGGAGATTGAGAGAATAACAAGTGAATCATCATTCTGTAGTTTCACTGCTTCAAAGTGAAGTCATTCACAGAACATACAGTGCAGAAGGAGGCCATTCGGCCCATCGAGTCTGCACCGGCCCACTTAAGCCCACACTTCCACCCTATCCCCGTAACCCAATAACCCCTCCTAACCTTTTTGGACACTAAGGGCAATTTAGCATGGCCAATCCACCTAACCTGCACGCCTTTGGACTGTGGGAGGAAACCGGAGCACCCGGAGGAAACCCACGCAGACACGGGGAGAACGCGCAGACTCCGCACAGACAGTGACCCAGCGGGGAATCGAACCTGGGACCCTGACGCTGTGAAGCCACAGTGCTAACCACTTGTGCTACCGTGCTGCCCGTCAGCACAGGGTACAACAGGTTCCATCCAGTTGCACAGGAACAGCTGAGATTCTGTGAGGAGTAAAACAATCTCAAATCTAGACCAAGCGGCCTGAGAGTTTGAGAACATCACTCATAACACATCATCAATCTCTCTCTCAGACAGTGATTTCGTCCATTGCGAACTTGCCCGACTCCCAGTCCCTTCTGTGGAAGGTGCCTGTGGTTGAATTGGAAGAAATACACCTTTGTGCGGACATTTCCACCTTTCCCCAAGGTCACACACCACCATTGCTTCACATCAGGTCCCAGGGGAAGACAGGGTGGAAGCTGGAGGAATCCAGACCCTCAATGCAAATTCCAAAACAAATATTGTGCCCTTGTACCAGCAGAGGGAGGCAGAGAACAAGCGAAAGTGAATGTAGTGAAACTACAATGTGATTTCCCGGAAAACAGAGAGATTACCAGACCCTCACTGCGTCAACAACATGTTATTTATACAGGACAGGAAGTGTGAAACTGATCAAACAGCAAAAGATGCGACAGCTCTGAAAGAGGGGGAGATACCAGCTCTGAGAGAGGGGGAGACAGGGGAGATACCAGCTCAGAGAGAGGAGGAGACAGGGGAGATACCAGCTCTGAGAGAGGGGGAGACAGGGGAGATACCAGCCCTGAGAGAGGGGGAGACAGGGGAGATACCAGCTCTGAGAGAGGGGGAGACAGGGGGGTTCCAGCACTTAGAGAGGGAGAGACAGGGGGGTTCCAGCACTTAGAGAGGGAGAGACAGGGGGGTTCCAGCACTTAGAGAGGGAGAGACAGGGGGGTTCCTGCACTTAGAGAGGGGGAGAGAGGGGTGATACCAGCACTGAGAGAGGGGGGCGACAGGGGGGTTCAAGCACTTAGAGAGGGAGTGACGGGGGTTCCAGCACTTAGAGAGGGATAGACAGGGGGGTTCCAGCACTTAGAGAGGGGGAGACAGGGGTGATACCAGCACTGAGAGAGGGGGCGACAGGGGGGTTCCAGCACTTAGAGAGGGAGAGACAGGGGGGTTCCTGCACTTAGAGAGGGGGAGAGAGGGGTAATACCAGCACTGAGAGAGGGGGGCGACAGGGGGGTTCAAGCACTTAGAGAGGGAGTGACGGGGGTTCCAGCACTTAGAGAGGGATAGACAGGGGGGTTCCAGCACTTAGAGAGGGGGAGACAGGGGTGATACCAGCACTGAGAGAGGGGGCGACAGGGGGGTTCCAGCACTTAGAGAGGGAGAGACAGGGGGTTTCAGCACTTAGAGAGGGAGAGACAGGGGGGTTCCAGCACTTAGGGAGGGAGAGACAGGGGGGTTCCAGCAATTAGAGAGGGAGAGACAGGGAGGTTCCAGCACTGAGAGAGGGGGAGACAGGGGTGATACCAGCACTGAGAGAGGGGGAGACAGGGGTGATACCAGCACTGAGAGAGGGGGAGACAGGGGGGTTCCAGTACTTAGAGAGGGGGAGACACGGGAGATACCAGCTCTGAGAGAGGGTGTAGCACAATCAATCACTCACGAGGCGAGATGAGAAGGAGTCGAACGATGGCTTTATTACGCAGACTTGTTCCCGAGCAGCACAGTTACAGAACCCGGGCTCTAATATGCGCCTTGCTGGGTGGAGCCAGCAGGCGGCTGATCCAATCGGGATTCAGTGTCCTCCAGCAATAGCCTCTCGGCATCCCAGGGGACCTTAATACCCCTAAAACATACCACCACATTCACCCCTTGTTAAAAAGGAACCCGGCGGGGCAGCGAGCCGTATGGTGGGAGGGGTTTCTAGAGTCTGTACCTCGGATGCCGCTAACCCGGCGGCTATGCTCCGATATTAACTGCTTACAATGCCGCTTTTACTGGGCAACCAAACCAAAATAAATATTTACAGAGGCATTTCGTGCTTCATTATACAGATTCGATGAGTCGGATGGGTGCCCTGGTCATCCTCGCCGATCGTCTTAGCCCCGGTGGTGATGCAGGCGCAGGTTCCAGCCCCGTCGTCTCTGGGAGCGTCGCGATGCCTCGTCCCGCTCCAATATCCCTATTCGGGACCGGCGGAAGGACCGATCCACCCTGGAAGGGGGCGGCTGTGGGGTGCGCCGGCGGGAGGGAGGGGGTGATTGGTGTTCGGGGGGTCTGCGTGGCTCCAGAGGGGGTCACTGGTGTTGGGGGGCTGCGTGGGGCTCCGGCGGGTGCCTGGTCCCGCAGGGAGACCGTGTCCTGTCGGCCGTCGGGGTACGCCACGTAGGCGTATTGAGGGTTCGCGTGGAGGAGATGAACCCTCTCGACCAACAGGTCCGATTTGTGCGTCCGCACATGCTTTCGGAGCAGGATGGGTCCCGGGGCTGCCAGCCAGGTCGGAAGTGACGTTCCGGAGGAGGACTTCCTTGGGAAGACAAGGCGGCGTTTGTGAGGTGTTTGGTTCGTTGTTGTACACAGCAGCGACCGGATGGAGTGGAGGGCGTCCGTGAGGACTTCCTGCCAGCGGGAAACTGGGAGACTTCTGGAACGCAGGGCCAGTAGGACGGTCTTCCAGACCGTTCCGTTCTCCCTCTCTACCTGACCGTCCCCCCGGGGGTTGTAACTGGTCGTCCTGCTCGAGGCGATGCCCTTGCTGAGCAGGAATTGACGCAGTTCGTCGTTCATGAAGGAGGACCCACTATCGCTATGTATGTAGGTGGGGAAACCGAACAGGGTAAAGATGGTGCCGAGGACTCTAATGACCGTGGCCGCGGTCATGTCGGGACAGGGGATGGCGAAAGGGAACCGGGAGTATTCGGCAATCATGTTGAGGAAGTACATGTTGCGATCGGTGGAGGGGAGGGGGCCTTTAAAGTCCAGGCTGAGGCGCTCAAAAGGACGGGAAGCCTTTATCAGGTGCGCCCTCTCTGGCCGGTAGAAATGCGGTTTGCACTCTGCGCAGATCTGGCAGTTCCTGGTGACGGCCCTGACCTCCTCGATGGAGCAGGGGAGGTTGCGGGTCTTCACGAAGTGATAGAACCGAGTGACCCCCGGGTGGCAGAGGTTCTCATGGAGGGTTCGGAGACGGTCCACTTGTGCGGTGGCACATGTGCCGCGGGAGAGGGCGCTTAGCTTCCCGGGATGATACAAGATCTCATAGTTATAGGTGGAGAGTTCGATCCTCCACTGCAATATCTTGTCGTTCTTGATCTTGCCCCGCTGTGCATTATGAAGGCAACGGACCGTTGGTCAGTGAGGTGAGTGAATCTCCTACCGGCCAGGTAATGCCTCCAATGCCACACAGCTTCCACTATGGCCTGGGCCTCCTTTTCCACTGAGGAGTGGCGGATTTTGGAAGCGTGGAGGGTGCGTGAAAAAAAGGCCACGGGTCTGCCCGCTTGGTTGAGTGTGGCCGTCAGAGCAACGTCAGATGCGTCGCTCTCGACTTGGAAGGGGAGGGACTCATCGATTGCGTGCATCGTGGCCTTTGCGATATCCACTTTGATGCGGCTGAAGGCCTGGCGGGCCTCTGTCGACAGGGGGAAAACCGTGGACTGGATTTTTTTTTTTTAATATATTTTTATTAAAGTTTTTCGATCAAACAAGAATTTTCCATTTTTACAACTTTGTAGCAATATATACATTGATCGTTTTTTAAATAATATATTAACTAATAGCAAGTGCCAAACACAAACATTGAAAAAAAAAATAAACATAAACAACTATAACCAACTAATATATAACAAAACACAAAACAAACCTCAAAAACCCAAATGCACCCCCCCCCCCCCCCCCCGGGTTGCTGCTGCTGTCTTTCCTGTTTTCCCTTATCGCTCTGCGAGATAGTCGAGGAACGGTTGCCACTGCCTGGTGAACCCGAGCCGAACCTCTTAGTGCGTACTTTATCCGCTCCAATTTTATAAACCCTGCCATGTCGTTTATCCAGGCCTCCACGCCCGGGGGGTTTAGCTTCTTTCCACATAAGTAGAATCCTTCACCGGGCTACTAGGGACGCAAAGGCCAAAACATCGGCCTCCTGCACTCCCGGCTCTTCTGCAACCCCAAATATAGCCAACCCCCAGCTTGGTTCGACCCGGACCCCCACCACCTTTGAAATCACTCTTGCCACACCCACCCAGAACCCATGCAATACCGGACATGACCAGAACATGTGGGTGTGGTTCGCCAGGCTTCCCGCGCACCTCCCACACCTGTCCTCTACTCCAAAAAATCTACTCAGCCTTGCTCCTGTCATATGCACCCTGTGTAGAACCTTGAACTGGATCAGGCTGAGCCTGGCACACGAGGACGAGGAATTTACCCTACTTAGGGCATCTGCCCACAGTCCCTCCTCAATCTCTTCCCCCAGCTCCTCCTCCCATTTACCCTTCAGCTCATCTACCATCGTCTCCCCCTCGTCTCTCATTTCCCTGTATATATCGGATACTTTACCATCACCAACACATGCCCCCGAAATCACTCTGTCCTGGATCCCTTGCGCCGGGAGCTACGGAAATTCCCTCGCCTGTCGCCTCGCAAATGCCCTCACTTGCATATATCGAAATGCATTCCCAGGTGGCAACCCGTATTTTTCTGTCGGTGCTCCCAGACTCGCGAACGTCCCGTCCAAGAACAAGTCCTTCCGTTTCGCAATTCCTGCTCGCTGCCAAGATTGAAATCCCCCATCTATCCTTCCCAGGACGAACCTGTGGTTGTTCCTTATCGGGGACCACACTGAGGCACCTGTCACTCCCCTATGTCGTCTCCACTGCCCCCAAATCTTCAGAGTCGCCACCACCACTGGGTTTGTGGTGTATTTTTTCGGGGAGAACGGCAACGGCACCGCCGCCAGTGCTTTTAAGCTAGTTCCCCTACAGGACGCCATCTCCAGCCTTTTCCACGCTGCCCCTTCTTCCCTCATCCACTTACATATCATAGACACTTTGGCGGCCCAATAATAATAACTCAGACTCGGCATTGCCAGTCCCCCTCTATCCCTACTGTGCTGTAGGAACCCCCTCTTTACCCTCGGGGTCTTTCCGGCCCACACAAAGCTCATGATACTCCTATCCACCTTCTTAAAAAAGGCCTTTGTAATCAGTATGGGGAGGCACTGAAACACGAAAAGAAACCTCGGGAGGACCACCATTTTAACCGCCTGCACCCTGCCCGCCAATGACAGGGGCACCATGTCCCACCTCTTAAAGTCCTCCTCCATCTGCTCTACCAGTCGTGTCAAGTTAAGCTTATGCAAGGTTCCCCAGTCCCTGGCCACCTGGATCCCTAAATACCGGAAATCTCTTGTTACTCTCCTCAGCGGCAGCTCGTCTATTCCCCTGCCCTGTTCCCCGGGGTGCATCACAAACAGTTCACTCTTCCCCATATTCAGTTTGTATCCCGAAAACTCTCCAAACTCCCTGAGTGTCTGCATTATCTCAGGCATCCCCTCCACTGGGTCCGCCACACATAGCAGCAAATCATCCGCATATAATGACACCCGATGTTCCTCTCCTCCTCTAAGGACCACTCTCCACTTCTTAGAGCCCCTCAGCGCTATGGCCAATGGCTCAATTGCCAACGCGAACAGTAACGGGGACAGGGGGCAGTCCTGTCTTGTGCCCCTATGTAATCGGAAATAGTCGGATCGTTGCCTGTTTGTAACCACGCTTGCCACCGGGGCCCCGTACAGGAGCTGAACCCATCTGATGAACCCCTCTCCAAATCCAAATCTCTTCAGTACCTCCCACAGGTAACCCCACTCCACTCTATCAAATGCCTTTTCTGCGTCCATAGCCACCACTATCTCCGCCTCCCCCTCCGGCGGGGGCATCATCATCACCCCCAGCAACCTTCGTATATTGGCATTCAATTGCATCCCTTTAACAAACCCTGTCTGGTCGTCATGTACCGCCCCTGGGACACAGTCCTCTATCCTTGTCGCCATCACTTTGGCCAATAGCTTGGCATCTACGTTCAGGAGGGTGATAGGCCTGGATGACCCGCACTGCAGCGGGTCTTTGTCTCGTTTCAGGATCAACGATATCGTCGTCTCCGACATCGTCGGGGGTAGTGTCCCCCTTTCCTTAGCCTCATTGAAGGTTCTCGTCAGAAGTGGAGCCAGCAGGTCCACATATTTCCTGTAAAATTCCACCGGGAATCCATCCGGTCCTGGGGCCTTTCCTGCCTGCATGTTCCCGATTCCTTTTACCGCCTCCTCCACCACAATTTGCGCTCCCAGTCCTATCACCTACTGCTCCTCAACCCTCAGGAACTCCAACTGGTCTAGGAAATGTATCATTCTCCCTTTCCCTTCCGGGGGTTGGGACTTATTCAGCCTCTCATAAAATGCCTTAAACACCCCGTTCACCCTCTCCGCTCTCTGTTCCATCTTTCCCTCCTCGTCTCTAACTCCTCCGATCTCTCTCGCCGCCCCCCTCTTCCTAAGTTGTTGGGCCAGCAGTCGGCTCGCCTTTTCCCCGTATTCGTATTGTATTCCCTGTGCCTTCCTCCACTGCGTCTCCGCCTTACCCGTGGTCAGCAGGTCAAAGTCCGTGTGTAGTCTCCGTCTTTCCCTGTATGGCCCTTAGTCCGGAGCCTCCGCATATTGCCTATCCACCCTCAGAATCTCCCCGATCAGTCTCTCCCTTTCTTTACCCTCTTGTTTCCCCTTATGGGCCCTTATGGAGATCAGCTCCCCTCTAACCACCGCCTTCAGCGCCTCCCAGACCACTCCCACCAGGACCTCTCCATCATCATTGACCTCTAGGTATCTTTCAATACATCCCCTCGTCCTTCCACATACCCCCTCGTCCGCCAACAGTCCCATGTCTAATCTCCAAAGTGGGCGCTGCTCCTTCTCCTCACCTAGATCCAGATCTACCCAATGTGGGGCGTGATCTGAAACGGCTATAGCCGAATATTCCGTTCCTGCCACTTTCAGGATCAGCGCCCTTCCCAGGACAAAGAAGTCCATCCGGGAGTACACTTTATGGACGTGGGAGAAGAAGGAAAACTCTTTACTCCTCGGTCTAGCAAATCTCCAGGGATCTACTCCGCCCATCTGCTCCATAAAGCCCTCAAGCACCTTGGCCACTGCCGGCCTCCTCCCGGTCCTAGATCTGGACCGGTCCAGCCCTGGGTCCAGCACCGTGTTGAAGTCCCCCCCACATTGCCAAATTTCCCATCTCTAGGTCCGGGATGCACCCCAACATACGCTTCATAAAACTCACATCATCCCAGTTCGGGGCATATACGTTCACCAGCACCACCGCCTCACCTTGCAATCTGCCACTCACCATCACGTACCTGCCCCCACTGTCCACCACTATGGTCTTAGCCTCAAACGATACCCGTTACCCCACCAGTATTGCCACCCCTCTATTTTTCGCATCAAAGCCCGAGTGGAATACCTGCCCCACCCATCCTTTCCTTAATCTGACCTGATCCGCCAGTTTCAGGTGCGTCTCCTGAAGCATAACCACATCCGCCTTCAGCTTCTTTAGGTGCGCAAATACCCTTGCCCTCTTAATCGGCCCATTCAACCCTCTCACATTCCACGTGATCAACCGGGTTGGGGGGCTCTTTACCACCCCCCCCCCCCCATCGTCGACTAGCCACCCCCTTTTTTAAACCAGCTCCTCACCCGGTTCCCACGCACCCGTTTGTCCCCCCGGCGCCCTCCCGTCCCGACCATCCCATCCCATATCAGCTCCCCCTTCCCCTCAGCAGCAGCAACCCAGTAAATCCCCCCCCCCCCGCTAGATTCCCTTCTAGCTTGATTGCTCATATTGCTTCCGGGAGTCAGCAAACTCTGGCTGACCTCGGCTTCCCCCTTTTACCCTTGGCCTCCCTGCGTGTGAGGCCCCCTCCTTCCTGCGCCCACTTTTCCCGCCACAGTTTAACAAAGCCCACGCTGCCCTCTCGGCCCCGCCCCTAATGGCGCAGCTCCCTCTCCCTTTCCCCGCCCCTTCCCCACCGGCGCCCACATTTCTTCGTGTCCCCCCCCTTCGAGGGAGGAAAAAATTTCCCCCATCTAATTTACAATTCCTTGCCACCACCTCGCTACTTCTTTCCAAACATCCATTCCCAAATCTAGTCCAACTTCTCTTCTTGGATGAATGTCCACGCCTCCTCTGCCGTCTCGAAGTAGTGGTGTTTGCCCTGGTGTGTAACCCACAGTCTTGCCGGCTGCAGCATTCCAAATTTTACTTTCTTCCTGTGGAGCACCGCCTTGGCCCGATTGAAACTCGCCCTCCTTCTCGCCACCTCCGCACTCCAATCTTGGTAGATGCGGATCACCGAGTTCTCCCATCTGCTACTCCGTGTCTTCTTAGCCCATCTCAGAACCATCTCCCTGTCCTTGTAGCGGTGGAACCTCACCACTATTGCTCGCGGTATTTCCCCTGCCCTTGGTCTTCTCACGAGGACTCGATACGCTCCCTCCACTTCCAGGGGGCCCGTCGGGGCCTCAGCTCCCATTAAGGTATGGAGCATCGTGCTCACATACGCCCCAACATCCGCTCCCTCTGCCTCTTCGGGAAGACCCAAAATCCTTAAGTTCTTCCTCCTCGAGCTATTTTCCAGGGGTTCCAGTCTCTCTATGCACCTCTTGTGTAGTGCCTCGTGCGTCTCCGTCTTCACCACCAAGCCCTGTATCTCGTTTTCATTCTCGGCAGCCTTTGCCTTCACTCCACGGAGCTCCATTGCCTGGGTCTTTTGCGTCTCCTTTAACCCCTCAATCGCCAGCAGCATCGGCGCCAGCACCTCCTTCTTGAGCTCCTCCACACATCGTCGGAGGAACTCCTGCTGTTCAGGGCCCCATACCATCTGGGCTCCCTCAGCCGCCATCTTGCTTCTCCCTTCTCTTCTCTACCGCAGCTCCAGAGGATCCCCCGCAATCTGGCCACTATTATCAAATCTTGGGAGACAGGGCAGATACCAGCTCTGAGAGAGGGGGAGACAGGTGAGATACCAGCTCTGAGAGAGGGGGGAGACAGGGGAGATACCAGCTCTGAGAGAGGGGGAGACAGGTGACATACCAGCTCTGAGAGAGGGGGAGACAGGGGAGATACCAGCTCTGAGAGAGGGGGGAGACAGGGGAGATACCAGCTCTGAGAGAGGGGGAGACAGGGGAGATACCAGCTCTGAGAGAGGGGGAGACAGGGGAGATACCAGCACTGAGAGAGGGGGAGACAGGGGAGATACCAGCACTGAGAGAGGGGGGAGACAGGGGAGATACCAGCTCTGGGAGAGGCGGAGACAGGGGAGATACCAGCTCTGAGAGAGGGGGAGACAGGGGAGATACCAGCACTGAGAGAGGGGGAGATAGGGGAGATACCAGCTCTGGGAGAGGGGGAGGCAGGGGAAATACCAGCCCTGAGAGAGGGGGAGACAGGGGACATACCAGCACTGAGAGAGGGGGAGATAGGGGAGGAATTGACTCCCAGATCCCGCAGCGTTTTGGGGAGGCAGTTCCAGATTTCCGCTCCCCCATTTCCAGCACTGGAGCAGACTGAGAATGATCAGGGGCCGGGGTCCTCCAAGGCTCCGCTCTGAAACAGCGCTCGGCGCGGAGGCGGAGAATGGGGCCTCAGACCCGCGATCGGGTCTGACGCTGGGCGCGATTCTCCGGTGCCCAGGGACGCGGCGCCGGTCGGGGCGGTGAAAGAGGTCCCCGCGGCTGCCGTGGCCGTCCTGGTGGGGAGCGGGGGCGGGGGGGGTGGGGGGGATCAATCTCGGGGGGGGCGGGGCCTCCACGACCGCCAGGCCCGCAATCGGGGCCCACGATCAGCGGCCGCATGCGATCTGAGGGGGGCCCATCTTCTTGCGCGCCAGCCCACTGTGTGGCTCAGCCAGGTCGCGTGGGGCCGGCGCGGAAACGGCCGCCGCTTGCACGCGCAGACCCACGGCGATCAGTGTAGGGCCGCGTACAGCAGCTGGAGCAGCGCGGGGTCACTCCGGCACAGCGCTGGCCCCCTGGCGGCTACAGAATGGCTGGGCCAAGGCGCCCATTGATGCCGGAGTGAAACACAGAGACGCATTTTTGGAGCATCCCGTCCATGGTGTAGCCCAACTCATCCACACGCTCGTCGCACGAGAGGTTTAAGGACTGGGGGGTTTGTGTTCAGAGAGGCAGGAGTATTATCCGGTGGGAAATGGGAGTCCAGAACAGTGAGTTACAGAAACCCTCCTCACACACACAACACACTCTGCTTCTGCGGAGGAGATTGGGAGAATAACAAGTGAATCATCATTCTGTAGTTTCACTGCTTCAAAGTGAAGTCATTCACAGAACATACAGTGCAGAAGGAGGCCATTCGGCCCATCGAGTCTGCACCGGCCCACTTAAGCCTTCACTTCCACCCTATCCCCGTAACCCAATAACCCCTCCTAACCTTTTTGGACACTAAGGGCAATTTATCATGGCCAATCCACCTAACCTGCACGTCTTTGGACTGTGGGAGGAAACCGGAGCACCCGGAGGAAACCCACGCACACACGGGGAGAACGTGCAGACTCCACACAGACAGTGACCCTACGGGGAATCGATCCTGAGACCCTGACGCTGTGAAGCCACAGTGCTAACCACTGTGCTACCGTGCTGCCCGTCAGCACAGGGTACAACAGGTTCCATCCAGTTGCACAGGAACAGCTGAGATTCTGTGAGGAGTAAAACAATCTCAAATCTAGACCAAGCGGCCTGAGAGTTTGAGAACATCACTCATAACACATCATCAATCTCTCTCTCAGACAGTGATTTCGTCCATTGCGAACTTGCCCGACTCCCAGTCCCTTCTGTGGAAGGTGCCTGTGGTTGAATTGGAAGAAATACACCTTTGTGCGGACATTTCCACCTTTCCCCAAGGTCACACACCACCATTGCTTCACATCAGGTCCCAGGGGAAGACAGGGTGGAAGCTGGAGGAATCCAGACCCTCAATGCAAATTCCAAAACAAATATTGTGCCCTTGTACCAGCAGAGGGAGGCAGAGAACAAGCGAAAGTGAATGTAGTGAAACTACAATGTGATTTCCCGGAAAACAGAGAGATTACCAGACCCTCACTGCGTCAACAACATGTTATTTATACAGGACAGGAAGTGTGAAACTGATCAAACAGCAAAAGATGCCACAGCTCTGAAAGAGGGGGAGATACCAGCTCTGAGAGAGGGGGAGACAGGGGAGATACCAGCTCAGAGAGAGGAGGAGACAGGGGAGATACCAGCTCTGAGAGAGGGGGAGACAGGGGAGATACCAGCCCTGAGAGAGGGGGAGACAGGGGAGATACCAGCTCTGAGAGAGGGGGAGACAGGGGGGTTCCAGCACTTAGAGAGGGAGAGACAGGGGGGTTCCAGCACTTAGAGAGGGAGAGACAGGGGGGTTCCAGCACTTAGAGAGGGAGAGACAGGGGGGTTCCTGCACTAAGAGAGGGGGAGAGAGGGGTGATACCAGCACTGAGAGAGGGGGGCGACAGGGGGGTTCAAGCACTTAGAGAGGGAGTGACGGGGGTTCCAGCACTTAGAGAGGGATAGACAGGGGGGTTCCAGCACTTAGAGAGGGGGAGACAGGGGTGATACCAGCACTGAGAGAGGGGGCGACAGGGGGGTTCCAGCACTTAGAGAGGGAGAGACAGGGGGGTTCCTGCACTTAGAGAGGGGGAGAGAGGGGTGATACCAGCACTGAGAGAGGGGGGCAACAGGGGGGTTCAAGCACTTAGAGAGGGAGTGACGGGGGTTCCAGCACTTAGAGAGGGATAGACAGGGGGGTTCCAGCACTTAGAGAGGGGGAGACAGGGGTGATACCAGCACTGAGAGAGGGGGCGACAGGGGGGTTCCAGCACTTAGAGAGGGAGAGACAGGGGGTTTCAGCACTTAGAGAGGGAGAGACAGGGGGGTTCCAGCACTTAGGGAGGGAGAGACAGGGGGGTTCCAGCAATTAGAGAGGGAGAGACAGGGAGGTTCCAGCACTGAGAGAGGGGGAGACAGGGGTGATACCAGCACTGAGAGAGGGGGAGACAGGGGTGATACCAGCACTGAGAGAGGGGGAGACAGGGGGGTTCCAGTACTTAGAGAGGGGGAGACACGGGAGATACCAGCTCTGAGAGAGGGTGTAGCACAATCAATCACTCACGAGGCGAGATGAGAAGGAGTCGAACGATGGCTTTATTACGCAGACTTGTTCCCGAGCAGCACAGTTACAGAACCCGGGCTCTAATATGCGCCTTGCTGGGTGGAGCCAGCAGGCGGCTGATCCAATCGGGATTCAGTGTCCTCCAGCAATAGCCTCTCGGCATCCCAGGGGACCTTAATACCCCTAAAACATACCACCACATTCACCCCTTGTTAAAAAGGAACCCGGCGGGGCAGCGAGCCGTATGGTGGGAGGGGTTTCTAGAGTCTGTACCTCGGATGCCGCTAACCCGGCGGCTATGCTCCGATATTAACTACTTACAATGCCGCTTTTACTGGGCAACCAAACCAAAAGAAATATTTACAGAGGCATTTTGTGCTTCATTATACAGATTCGATGAGTCGGATGGGTGCCCTGGTCATCCTCGCCGATCGTCTTAGCCCCGGTGGTGATGCAGGCGCAGGTTCCAGCCCCGTCGTCTCTGGGAGCGTCGCGATGCCTCGTCCCGCTCCAATATCCCTATTCGGGACCGGCGGAAGGACCGATCCACCCTGGAAGGGGGCGGCTGTGGGGTGCACCGGCGGGAGGGAGGGGGTGATTGGTGTTCGGGGGGTCTGCGTGGCTCCAGAGGGGGTCACTGGTGTTGGGGGGCTGCGTGGGGCTCCGGCGGGTGCCTGGTCCCGCAGGGAGACCGTGTCCTGTCGGCCGTCGGGGTACGCCACGTAGGCGTATTGAGGGTTCGCGTGGAGGAGATGAACCCTCTCGACCAACGGGTCCGATTTGTGCGTCCGCACATGCTTTCGGAGCAGGATGGGTCCCGGGGCTGCCAGCCAGGTCGGAAGTGACGTTCCGGAGGAGGACTTCCTTGGGAAGACAAGGCGGCGTTTGTGAGGTGTTTGGTTCGTTGTTGTACACAGCAGCGACCGGATGGAGTGGAGGGCGTCCGGGAGGACTTCCTGCCAGCGGGAAACTGGGAGACTTCTGGAACGCAGGGCCAGTAGGACGGTCTTCCAGACCGTTCCGTTCTCCCTCTCTACCTGACCGTCCCCCCGGGGGTTGTAACTGGTCGTCCTGCTCGAGGCGATGCCCTTGCTGAGCAGGAATTGACGCAGTTCGTCGTTCATGAAGGAGGACCCACTATCGCTATGTATGTAGGTGGGGAAACCGAACAGGGTAAAGATGGTGCCGAGGACTCTAATGACCGTGGCCGCGGTCATGTCGGGACAGGGGATGGCGAAAGGGAACCGGGAGTATTCGGCAATCATGTTGAGGAAGTACATGTTGCGATCGGTGGAGGGGAGGGGGCCTTTAAAGTCCAGGCTGAGGCGCTCAAAAGGACGGGAAGCCTTTATCAGGTGCGCCCTCTCTGGCCGGTAGAAATGCGGTTTGCACTCTGCGCAGATCTGGCAGTTCCTGGTGACGGCCCTGACCTCCTCGATGGAGCAGGGGAGGTTGCGGGTCTTCACGAAGTGATAGAACCGAGTGACCCCCGGGTGGCAGAGGTTCTCATGGAGGGTTCGGAGACGGTCCACTTGTGCGGTGGCACATGTGCCGCGGGAGAGGGCGCTTAGCTTCCCGGGATGATACAAGATCTCATAGTTATAGGTGGAGAGTTCGATCCTCCACTGCAATATCTTGTCGTTCTTGATCTTGCCCCGCTGTGCATTATGAAGGCAACGGACCGTTGGTCAGTGAGGTGAGTGAATCTCCTACCGGCCAGGTAATGCCTCCAATGCCACACAGCTTCCACTATGGCCTGGGCCTCCTTTTCCACTGAGGAGTGGCGGATTTTGGAAGCGTGGAGGGTGCGTGAAAAAAAGGCCACGGGTCTGCCCGCTTGGTTGAGTGTGGCCGTCAGAGCAACGTCAGATGCGTCGCTCTCGACTTGGAAGGGGAGGGACTCATCGATTGCGTGCATCGTGGCCTTTGCGATATCCACTTTGATGCGGCTGAAGGCCTGGCGGGCCTCTGTCGACAGGGGGAAAACCGTGGACTGGATTTTTTTTTAAAAATATATTTTTATTAAAGTTTTTCGATCAAACAAGAATTTTCCATTTTTACAACTTTGTAGCAATATATACATTGATCGTTTTTTAAATAATATATTAACTAATAGCAAGTGCCAAACACAAACATTGAAAAAAAAAATAAACATAAACAACTATAACCAACTAATATATAACAAAACACAAAACAAACCTCAAAAACCCAAATGCACCCCCCCCCCCCCCCCGGGTTGCTGCTGCTGTCTTTCCTGTTTTCCCTTATCGCTCTGCGAGATAGTCGAGGAACGGTTGCCACTGCCTGGTGAACCCGAGCCGAACCTCTTAGTGCGTACTTTATCCGCTCCAATTTTATAAACCCTGCCATGTCGTTTATCCAGGCCTCCACGCCCGGGGGGTTTAGCTTCTTTCCACATAAGTAGAATCCTTCACCGGGCTACTAGGGACGCAAAGGCCAAAACATCGGCCTCCTGCACTCCCGGCTCTTCTGCAACCCCAAATATAGCCAACCCCCAGCTTGGTTCGACCCGGACCCCCACCACCTTTGAAATCACTCTTGCCACACCCACCCAGAACCCATGCAATACCGGACATGACCAGAACATGTGGGTGTGGTTCGCCAGGCTTCCCGCGCACCTCCCACACCTGTCCTCTACTCCAAAAAATCTACTCAGCCTTGCTCCTGTCATATGCACCCTGTGTAGAACCTTGAACTGGATCAGGCTGAGCCTGGCACACGAGGACGAGGAATTTACCCTACTTAGGGCATCTGCCCACAGTCCCTCCTCAATCTCTTCCCCCAGCTCCTCCTCCCATTTACCCTTCAGCTCATCTACCATCGTCTCCCCCTCGTCTCTCATTTCCCTGTATATATCGGATACTTTACCATCACCAACACATGCCCCCGAAATCACTCTGTCCTGGATCCCTTGCGCCGGGAGCTACGGAAATTCCCTCGCCTGTCGCCTCGCAAATGCCCTCACTTGCATATATCGAAATGCATTCCCAGGTGGCAACCCGTATTTTTCTGTCGGTGCTCCCAGACTCGCGAACGTCCCGTCCAAGAACAAGTCCTTCCGTTTCGCAATTCCTGCTCGCTGCCAAGATTGAAATCCCCCATCTATCCTTCCCAGGACGAACCTGTGGTTGTTCCTTATCGGGGACCACACTGAGGCACCTGTCACTCCCCTATGTCGTCTCCACTGCCCCCAAATCTTCAGAGTCGCCACCACCACTGGGTTTGTGGTGTATTTTTTCGGGGAGAACGGCAACGGCACCGCCGCCAGTGCTTTTAAGCTAGTTCCCCTACAGGACGCCATCTCCAGCCTTTTCCACGCTGCCCCTTCTTCCCTCATCCACTTACATATCATAGACACTTTGGCGGCCCAATAATAATAACTCAGACTCGGCATTGCCAGTCCCCCTCTATCCCTACTGTGCTGTAGGAACCCCCTCTTTACCCTCGGGGTCTTTCCGGCCCACACAAAGCTCATGATACTCCTATCCACCTTCTTAAAAAAGGCCTTTGTAATCAGTATGGGGAGGCACTGAAACACGAAAAGAAACCTCGGGAGGACCACCATTTTAACCGCCTGCACCCTGCCCGCCAATGACAGGGGCACCATGTCCCACCTCTTAAAGTCCTCCTCCATCTGCTCTACCAGTCGTGTCAAGTTAAGCTTATGCAAGGTTCCCCAGTCCCTGGCCACCTGGATCCCTAAATACCGGAAATCTCTTGTTACTCTCCTCAGCGGCAGCTCGTCTATTCCCCTGCCCTGTTCCCCGGGGTGCATCACAAACAGTTCACTCTTCCCCATATTCAGTTTGTATCCCGAAAACTCTCCAAACTCCCTGAGTGTCTGCATTATCTCAGGCATCCCCTCCACTGGGTCCGCCACACATAGCAGCAAATCATCCGCATATAATGACACCCGATGTTCCTCTCCTCCTCTAAGGACCACTCTCCACTTCTTAGAGCCCCTCAGCGCTATGGCCAATGGCTCAATTGCCAACGCGAACAGTAACGGGGACAGGGGGCAGTCCTGTCTTGTGCCCCTATGTAATCGGAAATAGTCGGATCGTTGCCTGTATGTAACCACGCTTGCCACCGGGGCCCCGTACAGGAGCTGAACCCATCTGATGAACCCCTCTCCAAATCCAAATCTCTTCAGTACCTCCCACAGGTAACCCCACTCCACTCTATCAAATGCCTTTTCTGCGTCCATAGCCACCACTATCTCCGCCTCCCCCTCCGGCGGGGGCATCATCATCACACCCAGCAACCTTCGTATATTGGCATTCAATTGCATCCCTTTAACAAACCCTGTCTGGTCGTCATGTACCGCCCCTGGGACACAGTCCTCTATCCTTGTCGCCATCACTTTGGCCAATAGCTTGGCATCTACGTTCAGGAGGGTGATAGGCCTGGATGACCCGCACTGCAGCGGGTCTTTGTCTCGTTTCAGGATCAACGATATCGTCGCCTCCGACATCGTCGGGGGTAGTGTCCCCCTTTCCTTAGCCTCATTGAAGGTTCTCGTCAGAAGTGGAGCCAGCAGGTCCACATATTTCCTGTAAAATTCCACCGGGAATCCATCCGGTCCTGGGGCCTTTCCTGCCTGCATGTTCCCGATTCCTTTTACCGCCTCCTCCACCACAATTTGCGCTCCCAGTCCTATCACCTACTGCTCCTCAACCCTCAGGAACTCCAACTGGTCTAGGAAATGTATCATTCTCCCTTTCCCTTCCGGGGGTTGGGACTTATTCAGCCTCTCATAAAATGCCTTAAACACCCCGTTCACCCTCTCCGCTCTCTGTTCCATCTTTCCCTCCTCGTCTCTAACTCCTCCGATCTCTCTCGCCGCCCCCCTCTTCCTAAGTTGTTGGGCCAGCAGTCGGCTCGCCTTTTCCCCGTATTCGTATTGTATTCCCTGTGCCTTCCTCCACTGCGTCTCCGCCTTACCCGTGGTCAGCAGGTCAAAGTCCGTGTGTAGTCTCCGTCTTTCCCTGTATGGCCCTTAGTCCGGAGCCTCCGCATATTGCCTATCCACCCTCAGAATCTCCCCGATCAGTCTCTCCCTTTCTTTACCCTCTTGTTTCCCCTTATGGGCCCTTATGGAGATCAGCTCCCCTCTAACCACCGCCTTCAGCGTCTCCCAGACCACTCCCACCAGGACCTCTCCATCATCATTGACCTCTAGGTATCTTTCAATACATCCCCTCGTCCTTCCACATACCCCCTCGTCCGCCAACAGTCCCATGTCTAATCTCCAAAGTGGGCGCTGCTCCTTCTCCTCACCTAGATCCAGATCTACCCAATGTGGGGCGTGATCTGAAACGGCTATAGCCGAATATTCCGTTCCTGCCACTTTCAGGATCAGCGCCCTTCCCAGGACAAAGAAGTCCATCCGGGAGTACACTTTATGGACGTGGGAGAAGAAGGAAAACTCTTTACTCCTCGGTCTAGCAAATCTCCAGGGATCTACTCCGCCCATCTGCTCCATAAAGCCCTCAAGCACCTTGGCCACTGCCGGCCTCCTCCCGGTCCTAGATCTGGACCGGTCCAGCCCTGGGTCCAGCACCGTGTTGAAGTCCCCCCCACATTGCCAAATTTCCCATCTCTAGGTCCGGGATGCACCCCAACATACGCTTCATAAAACTCACATCATCCCAGTTCGGGGCATATACGTTCACCAGCACCACCGCCTCACCTTGCAATCTGCCACTCACCATCACGTACCTGCCCCCACTGTCCACCACTATGGTCTTAGCCTCAAACGATACCCGTTACCCCACCAGTATTGCCACCCCTCTATTTTTCGCATCAAAGCCCGAGTGGAATACCTGCCCCACCCATCCTTTCCTTAATCTGACCTGATCCGCCAGTTTCAGGTGCGTCTCCTGAAGCATAACCACATCCGCCTTCAGCTTCTTTAGGTGCGCAAATACCCTTGCCCTCTTAATCGGCCCATTCAACCCTCTCACATTCCACGTGATCAACCGGGTTGGGGGGCTCTTTACCACCCCCCCCCCCCATCGTCGACTAGCCATCCCCTTTTTTAAACCAGCTCCTCACCCGGTTCCCACGCACCCGTTTGTCCCCCCGGCGCCCTCCCGTCCCGACCATCCCATCCCATATCAGCTCCCCCTTCCCCTCAGCAGCAGCAACCCAGTAAATCCCCCCCCCCCTCCCCCCCCCCCGCTAGATTCCCTTCTAGCTTGATTGCTCATATTGCTTCCGGGAGTCAGCAAACTCTGGCTGACCTCGGCTTCCCCCGTTTACCCTTGGCCTCCCTGCGTGTGAGGCCCCCTCCTTCCTGCGCCCACTTTTCCCGCCACAGTTTAACAAAGCCCACGCTGCCCTCTCGGCCCCGCCCCTAATGGCGCAGCTCCCTCTCCCTTTCCCCGCCCCTTCCCCACCGGCGCCCACATTTCTTCGTGTCCCCCCCCTTCGAGGGAGGAAAAAATTTCCCCCATCTAATTTACAATTCCTTGCCACCACCTCGCTACTTCTTTCCAAACATCCATTCCCAAATCTAGTCCAACTTCTCTTCTTGGATGAATGTCCACGCCTCCTCTGCCGTCTCGAAGTAGTGGTGTTTGCCCTGGTGTGTAACCCACAGTCTTGCCGGCTGCAGCATTCCAAATTTTACTTTCTTCCTGTGGAGCACTGCCTTGGCCCGATTGAAACTCGCCCTCCTTCTCGCCACCTCCGCACTCCAATCTTGGTAGATGCGGATCACCGAGTTCTCCCATCTGCTACTCCGTGTCTTCTTAGCCCATCTCAGAACCATCTCCCTGTCCTTGTAGTGGTGGAACCTCACCACTATTGCTCGCGGTATTTCCCCTGCCCTTGGTCTTCTCACGAGGACTCGATACGCTCCCTCCACTTCCAGGGGGCCCGTCGGGGCCTCAGCTCCCATTAAGGTATGGAGCATCGTGCTCACATACGCCCCAACATCCGCTCCCTCTGCCTCTTCGGGAAGACCCAAAATCCTTAAGTTCTTCCTCCTCGAGCTATTTTCCAGGGGTTCCAGTCTCTCTATGCACCTCTTGTGTAGTGCCTCGTGCGTCTCCGTCTTCACCACCAAGCCCTGTATCTCGTTTTCATTCTCGGCAGCCTTTGCCTTCACTCCACGGAGCTCCATTGCCTGGGTCTTTTGCGTCTCCTTTAACCCCTCAATCGCCAGCAGCATCGGCGCCAGCACCTCCTTCTTGAGCTCCTCCACACATCGTCGGAGGAACTCCTGCTGTTCAGGGCCCCATACCATCTGGGCTCCCTCAGCCGCCATCTTGCTTCTCCCTTCTCTTCTCTACCGCAGCTCCAGAGGATCCCCCGCAATCTGGCCACTATTATCAAATCTTGGGAGACAGGGGAGATACCAGCTCTGAGAGAGGGGGGAGACAGGGGAGATACCAGCTCTGAGAGAGGGGGAGACAGGGGAGATACCAGCTCTGAGAGAGGGGGAGACAGGGGAGATACCAGCTCTGAGAGAGGGGGAGACAGGGGAGATACCAGCTCTGAGAGAGGGGGGAGACAGGGGAGATACCAGCTCTGAGAGAGGGGGAGACAGGGGAGATACCAGCTCTGAGAGAGGGGGAGACAGGGGAGATACCAGCACTGAGAGAGGGGGAGACAGGGGAGATACCAGCACTGAGAGAGGGGGAGACAGGGGAGATACCAGCTCTGAGAGAGGGGGGAGACAGGTGAGATACCAGCTCTGAGAGAGGGGGAGACAGGGGAGATACCAGCTCTGAGAGAGGGGGGAGACAGGGGAGATACCAGCTCTGGGAGAGGGGGAGACAGGGGAAATACCAGCACTGATACATGGGGAGACAGGGGACATACCAGCACTGGGAGAGGGGGAGACAGGGGAGATACCAGTACTGAGAGAGGGGGAGACAGGGGAGATACCAGCAATGGGAGAGGATGAGACAGGGGAGGTACCAGCACTGGGAGAGGGGGAGAGAGGGGAGATACCAGCACTAGGTGAGGGGGAGACTGGGGAGGAACCAGCTCTGAGAGAGGGGTAGACAGGGGAGATACCAGCACTGAGAGAGGGGGAGACAGGGGAGATACCAGCACTGAGAGAGGGGGAGACAGGGGAGATACCAGCTCTGAGAGAGGGGGGAGACAGGTGAGATACCAGCTCTGAGAGAGGGGGAGACAGGGGAGATACCAGCTCTGAGAGAGGGGGGAGACAGGGGAGATACCAGCTCTGGGAGAGGGGGAGACAGGGGAAATACCAGCACTGATACATGGGGAGACAGGGGACATACCAGCACTGGGAGAGGGGGAGACAGGGGAGATACCAGTACTGAGAGAGGGGGAGACAGGGGAGATACCAGCAATGGGAGAGGATGAGACAGGGGAGGTACCAGCACTGGGAGAGGGGGAGAGAGGGGAGATACCAGCACTAGGTGAGGGGGAGACTGGGGAGGAACCAGCTCTGAGAGAGGGGTAGACAGGGGAGATATTAGCACTGAGAGTGGGGGAGACAGGGGAGATACCAACTCTGAGAGAGGGGGAGATAGGGGAGGAATTGACTCCCAGATCCCGCAGCCTTTTGGGGAGGCAGTTCCAGATTTCCGCTCCCCCATTTCCAGCACTGGAGCAGACTGAGAATGATCAGGGGCCGGGGTCCTCCAAGGCTCCGCTCTGAAACAGCGCTCGGCGCGGAGGCGGAGAATGGGGCCTCAGACCCGCGATCGGGTCTGACGCTGGGCGCGATTCTCCGGTGCCCAGGGACGCGGCGCCGGTCGGGGCGGTGAAAGAGGTCCCCGCGGCTGCCGTGGCCGTCCTGGTGGGGAGCGGGGGCGGGGGGGGGGGATCAGTCTCGGGGGGGGCGGGGCCTCCACGACGGCCAGGCCGGCAATCGGGGTCCACCGATCAGCGGCCGCATGCGATCTGAGGGGGGCCCACCTTCTTGCGCGCCAGCCCGCTGTGTGGCTCAGCCAGGTCGCGTGGGGCCGGCGCGGAAACGCCGCCGCTTGCACGCGCCGACCCGCGGCGATCAGTGTAGGGCCGCGTACAGCAGCTGGAGCAGCGCGGGGTCACTCCGGCACAGCGCTGGCCCCCTGGCGGCTACAGAATGGCTGGGCCAAGACGCCCATTGACGCCGGAGTGAAACACAGAGACGCATTTTTGGAGCATCCCGGCCATGGTGTAGCCCAACCCATCCACACGCTCGTCGCACGAGAGGTTTAAGGACTGGGGGGTTTGTGTTCAGAGAGTCAGGAGTATTATCCGGTGGGAAATGGGAGTCCAGAACAGTGAGTTACAGAAACCCTCCTCACACACACAACACACTCTGCTTCTGCGGAGGAGATTAGGAGAATAACAAGTGAATCATCATTCTGTAGTTTCACTGCTTCAAAGTGAAGTCATTCACAGAACATACAGTGCAGAAGGAGGCCATTCGGCCCATCGAGTCTGCACCGGCCCACTTAAGCCCACACTTCCACCCTATCCCCGTAACCCAATAACCCCTCCTAACCTTTTTGGACACTAAGGGCAATTTAGCATGGCCAGTCCACCTAACCTGCACGCCTTTGGACTGTGGGAGGAAACCGGAGCACCCGGAGGAAACCCACGCAGACACGGGGAGAACGCGCAGACTCCGCACAGACAGTGACCCAGCGGGGAATCGAACCTGGAACCCTGACGCTGTGAAGCCACAGTGCTAACCACTTGTGCTACCGTGCTGCCCGTCAGCACAGGGTACAACATGTTCCATCCAGTTGCACAGGAACAGCTGAGATTCTGTGAGGAGTAAAACAATCTCAAATCTAGACCAAGCGGCCTGAGAGTTTGAGAACATCACTCATAACACATCATCAATCTCTCTCTCAGACAGTGATTTCGTCCATTGCGAACTTGCCCGACTCCCAGTCCCTTCTGTGGAAGGTGCCTGTGGTTGAATTGGAAGAAATACACCTTTGTGCGGACATTTCCACCTTTCCCCAAGGTCACACACCACCATTGCTTCACATCAGGTCCCAGGGGAAGACAGGGTGGAAGCTGGAGGAATCCAGACCCTCAATGCAAATTCCAAAACAAATATTGTGCCCTTGTACCAGCAGAGGGAGGCAGAGAACAAGCGAAAGTGAATGTAGTGAAACTACAATGTGATTTCCCGGAAAACAGAGAGATTACCAGACCCTCACTGCGTCAACAACATGTTATTTATACAGGACAGGAAGTGTGAAACTGATCAAACAGCAAAAGATGCGACAGCTCTGAAAGAGGGGGAGATACCAGCTCTGAGAGAGGGGGAGACAGGGGAGATACCAGCTCAGAGAGAGGAGGAGACAGGGGAGATACCAGCTCTGAGAGAGGGGGAGACAGGGGAGATACCAGCCCTGAGAGAGGGGGAGACAGGGGAGATACCAGCTCTGAGAGAGGGGGAGACAGGGGGGTTCCAGCACTTAGAGAGGGAGAGACAGGGGGGTTCCAGCACTTAGAGAGGGAGAGACAGGGGGGTTCCAGCACTTAGAGAGGGAGAGACAGGGGGGTTCCTGCACTTAGAGAGGGGGAGAGAGGGGTGATACCAGCACTGAGAGAGGGGGGCGACAGGGGGGTTCAAGCACTTAGAGAGGGAGTGACGGGGGTTCCAGCACTTAGAGAGGGATAGACAGGGGGGTTCCAGCACTTAGAGAGGGGGAGACAGGGGTGATACCAGCACTGAGAGAGGGGGCGACAGGGGGGTTCCAGCACTTAGAGAGGGAGAGACAGGGGGGTTCCTGCACTTAGAGAGGGGGAGAGAGGGGTGATACCAGCACTGAGAGAGGGGGGCGACAGGGGGGTTCAAGCACTTAGAGAGGGAGTGACGGGGGTTCCAGCACTTAGAGAGGGATAGACAGGGGGGTTCCAGCACTTAGAGAGGGGGAGACAGGGGTGATACCAGCACTGAGAGAGGGGGTGACAGGGGGGTTCCAGCACTTAGAGAGGGAGAGACAGGGGGTTTCAGCACTTAGAGAGGGAGAGACAGGGGGGTTCCAGCACTTAGGGAGGGAGAGACAGGGGGGTTCCAGCAATTAGAGAGGGAGAGACAGGGAGGTTCCAGCACTGAGAGAGGGGGAGACAGGGGTGATACCAGCACTGAGAGAGGGGGAGACAGGGGTGATACCAGCACTGAGAGAGGGGGAGACAGGGGGGTTCCAGTACTTAGAGAGGGGGAGACACGGGAGATACCAGCTCTGAGAGAGGGTGTAGCACAATCAATCACTCACGAGGCGAGATGAGAAGGAGTCGAACGATGGCTTTATTACGCAGACTTGTTCCCGAGCAGCACAGTTACAGAACCCGGGCTCTAATATGCGCCTTGCTGGGTGGAGCCAGCAGGCGGCTGATCCAATCGGGATTCAGTGTCCTCCAGCAATAGCCTCTCGGCATCCCAGGGGACCTTAATACCCCTAAAACATACCACCACATTCACCCCTTGTTAAAAAGGAACCCGGCGGGGCAGCGAGCCGTATGGTGGGAGGGGTTTCTAGAGTCTGTACCTCGGATGCCGCTAACCCGGCGGCTATGCTCCGATATTAACTGCTTACAATGCCGCTTTTACTGGGCTACCAAACCAAAAGAAATATTTACAGAGGCATTTTGTGCTTCATTATACAGATTCGATGAGTCGGATGGGTGCCCTGGTCGTCCTCGCCGATCGTCTTAGCCCCGGTGGTGATGCAGGCGCAGGTTCCAGCCCCGTCGTCTCTGGGAGCGTCGCGATGCCTCGTCCCGCTCCAATATCCCTATTCGGGACCGGCGGAAGGACCGATCCACCCTGGAAGGGGGCGGCTGTGGGGTGCGCCGGCGGGAGGGAGGGGGTGATTGGTGTTCGGGGGGTCTGCGTGGCTCCAGAGGGGGTCACTGGTGTTGGGGGGCTGCGTGGGGCTCCGGCGGGTGCCTGGTCCCGCAGGGAGACCGTGTCCTGTCGGCCGTCGGGGTACGCCACGTAGGCGTATTGAGGGTTCGCGTGGAGGAGATGAACCCTCTCGACCAACGGGTCCGATTTGTGCGTCCGCACATGCTTTCGGAGCAGGATGGGTCCCGGGGCTGCCAGCCAGGTCGGAAGTGACGTTCCGGAGGAGGACTTCCTTGGGAAGACAAGGCGGCGTTTGTGAGGTGTTTGGTTCGTTGTTGTACACAGCAGCGACCGGATGGAGTGGAGGGCGTCCGGGAGGACTTCCTGCCAGCGGGAAACTGGGAGACTTCTGGAACGCAGGGCCAGTAGGACGGTCTTCCAGACCGTTCCGTTCTCCCTCTCTACCAGACCGTCCCCCCGGGGGTTGTAACTGGTCGTCCTGCTCGAGGCGATGCCCTTGCTGAGCAGGAATTGACGCAGTTCGTCGTTCATGAAGGAGGACCCACTATCGCTATGTATGTAGGTGGGGAAACCGAACAGGGTAAAGATGGTGCCGAGGACTCTAATGACCGTGGCCGCGGTCATGTCGGGACAGGGGATGGCGAAAGGGAACCGGGAGTATTCGGCAATCATGTTGAGGAAGTACATGTTGCGATCGATGGAGGGGAGGGGGCCTTTAAAGTCCAGGCTGAGGCGCTCAAAAGGACGGGAAGCCTTTATCAGGTGCGCCCTCTCTGGCCGGTAGAAATGCGGTTTGCACTCTGCGCAGATCTGGCAGTTCCTGGTGACGGCCCTGACCTCCTCGATGGAGCAGGGGAGGTTGCGGGTCTTCACGAAGTGATAGAACCGAGTGACCCCCGGGTGGCAGAGGTTCTCATGGAGGGTTCGGAGACGGTCCACTTGTGCGGTGGCACATGTGCCGCGGGAGAGGGCGCTTAGCTTCCCGGGATGATACAAGATCTCATAGTTATAGGTGGAGAGTTCGATCCTCCACTGCAATATCTTGTCGTTCTTGATCTTGCCCCGCTGTGCATTATGAAGGCAACGGACCGTTGGTCAGTGAGGTGAGTGAATCTCCTACCGGCCAGGTAATGCCTCCAATGCCACACAGCTTCCACTATGGCCTGGGCCTCCTTTTCCACTGAGGAGTGGCGGATTTTGGAAGCGTGGAGGGTGCGTGAAAAAAAGGCCACGGGTCTGCCCGCTTGGTTGAGCGTGGCCGTCAGAGCAACGTCAGATGCGTCGCTCTCGACTTGGAAGGGGAGGGACTCACCGATTGCGTGCATCGTGGCCTTTGCGATATCCACTTTGATGCGGCTGAAGGCCTGGCGGGCCTCTGTCGACAGGGGGAAAACCGTGGACTGGATTTTTTTTTTTTTATATATTTTTATTAAAGTTTTTCGATCAAACAAGAATTTTCCATTTTTACAACTTTGTAGCAATATATACATTGATCGTTTTTTAAATAATATATTAACTAATAGCAAGTGCCAAACACAAACATTGAAAAAAAAAATAAACATAAACAACTATAACCAACTAATATATAACAAAACACAAAACAAACCTCAAAAACCCAAATGCACCCCCCCCCCCCCCCCCCCGGGTTGCTGCTGCTGTCTTTCCTGTTTTCCCTTATCGCTCTGCGAGATAGTCGAGGAACGGTTGCCACTGCCTGGTGAACCCGAGCCGAACCTCTTAGTGCGTACTTTATCCGCTCCAATTTTATAAACCCTGCCATGTCGTTTATCCAGGCCTCCACGCCCGGGGGGTTTAGCTTCTTTCCACATAAGTAGAATCCTTCGCCGGGCTACTAGGGACGCAAAGGCCAAAACATCGGCCTCCTGCACTCCCGGCTCTTCTGCAACCCCAAATATAGCCAACCCCCAGCTTGGTTCGACCCGGACCCCCACCACCTTTGAAATCACTCTTGCCACACCCACCCAGAACCCATGCAATACCGGACATGACCAGAACATGTGGGTGTGGTTCGCCAGGCTTCCCGCGCACCTCCCACACCTGTCCTCTACTCCAAAAAATCTACTCAGCCTTGCTCCTGTCATATGCACCCTGTGTAGAACCTTGAACTGGATCAGGCTGAGCCTGGCACACGAGGACGAGGAATTTACCCTACTTAGGGCATCTGCCCACAGTCCCTCCTCAATCTCTTCCCCCAGCTCCTCCTCCCATTTACCCTTCAGCTCATCTACCATCGTCTCCCCCTCGTCTCTCATTTCCCTGTATATATCGGATACTTTACCATCACCAACACATGCCCCCGAAATCACTCTGTCCTGGATCCCTTGCGCCGGGAGCTACGGAAATTCCCTCGCCTGTCGCCTCGCAAATGCCCTCACTTGCATATATCGAAATGCATTCCCAGGTGGCAACCCGTATTTTTCTGTCGGTGCTCCCAGACTCGCGAACGTCCCGTCCAAGAACAAGTCCTTCCGTTTCGCAATTCCTGCTCGCTGCCAAGATTGAAATCCCCCATCTATCCTTCCCAGGACGAACCTGTGGTTGTTCCTTATCGGGGACCACACTGAGGCACCTGTCACTCCCCTATGTCGTCTCCACTGCCCCCAAATCTTCAGAGTCGCCACCACCACTGGGTTTGTGGTGTATTTTTTCGGGGAGAACGGCAACGGCACCGCCGCCAGTGCTTTTAAGCTAGTTCCCCTACAGGACGCCATCTCCAGCCTTTTCCACGCTGCCCCTTCTTCCCTCATCCACTTACATATCAGAGACACTTTGGCGGCCCAATAATAATAACTCAGACTCGGCATTGCCAGTCCCCCTCTATCCCTACTGTGCTGTAGGAACCCCCTCTTTACCCTCGGGGTCTTTCCGGCCCACACAAAGCTCATGATACTCCTATCCACCTTCTTAAAAAAGGCCTTTGTAATCAGTATGGGGAGGCACTGAAACACGAAAAGAAACCTCGGGAGGACCACCATTTTAACCGCCTGCACCCTGCCCGCCAATGACAGGGGCACCATGTCCCACCTCTTAAAGTCCTCCTCCATCTGCTCTACCAGTCGTGTCAAGTTAAGCTTATGCAAGGTTCCCCAGTCCCTGGCCACCTGGATCCCTAAATACCGGAAATCTCTTGTTACTCTCCTCAGCGGCAGCTCGTCTATTCCCCTGCCCTGTTCCCCGGGGTGCATCACAAACAGTTCACTCTTCCCCATATTCAGTTTGTATCCCGAAAACTCTCCAAACTCCCTGAGTGTCTGCATTATCTCAGGCATCCCCTCCACTGGGTCCGCCACACATAGCAGCAAATCATCCGCATATAATGACACCCGATGTTCCTCTCCTCCTCTAAGGACCACTCTCCACTTCTTAGAGCCCCTCAGCGCTATGGCCAATGGCTCAATTGCCAACGCGAACAGTAACGGGGACAGGGGGCAGCCCTGTCTTGTGCCCCTATGTAATCGGAAATAGTCGGATCGTTGCCTGTTTGTAACCACGCTTGCCACCGGGGCCCCGTACAGGAGCTGAACCCATCTGATGAACCCCTCTCCAAATCCAAATCTCTTCAGTACCTCCCACAGGTAACCCCACTCCACTCTATCAAATGCCTTTTCTGCGTCCATAGCCACCACTATCTCCGCCTCCCCCTCCGGCGGGGGCATCATCATCACCCCTAGCAACCTTCGTATATTGGCATTCAATTGCATCCCTTTAACAAACCCTGTCTGGTCGTCATGTACCGCCCCTGGGACACAGTCCTCTATCCTTGTCGCCATCACTTTGGCCAATAGCTTGGCATCTACGTTCAGGAGGGTGATAGGCCTGGATGACCCGCACTGCAGCGGGTCTTTGTCTCGTTTCAGGATCAACGATATCGTCGCCTCCGACATCGTCGGGGGTAGTGTCCCCCTTTCCTTAGCCTCATTGAAGGTTCTCGTCAGAAGTGGAGCCAGCAGGTCCACATATTTCCTGTAAAATTCCACCGGGAATCCATCCGGTCCTGGGGCCTTTCCTGCCTGCATGTTCCCGATTCCTTTTACCGCCTCCTCCACCACAATTTGCGCTCCCAGTCCTATCACCTACTGCTCCTCAACCCTCAGGAACTCCAACTGGTCTAGGAAATGTATCATTCTCCCTTTCCCTTCCGGGGGTTGGGACTTATTCAGCCTCTCATAAAATGCCTTAAACACCCCGTTCACCCTCTCCGCTCTCTGTTCCATCTTTCCCTCCTCGTCTCTAACTCCTCCGATCTCTCTCGCCGCCCCCCTCTTCCTAAGTTGTTGGGCCAGCAGTCGGCTCGCCTTTTCCCCGTATTCGTATTGTATTCCCTGTGCCTTCCTCCACTGCGTCTCCGCCTTACCCGTGGTCAGCAGGTCAAAGTCCGTGTGTAGTCTCCGTCTTTCCCTGTATGGCCCTTAGTCCGGAGCCTCCGCATATTGCCTATCCACCCTCAGAATCTCCCCGATCAGTCTCTCCCTTTCTTTACCCTCTTGTTTCCCCTTATGGGCCCTTATGGAGATCAGCTCCCCTCTAACCACCGCCTTCAGCGCCTCCCAGACCACTCCCACCAGGACCTCTCCATCATCATTGACCTCTAGGTATCTTTCAATACATCCCCTCGTCCTTCCACATACCCCCTCGTCCGCCAACAGTCCCATGTCTAATCTCCAAAGTGGGCGCTGCTCCTTCTCCTCACCTAGATCCAGATCTACCCAATGTGGGGCGTGATCTGAAACGGCTATAGCCGAATATTCCGTTCCTGCCACTTTCAGGATCAGCGCCCTTCCCAGGACAAAGAAGTCTATCCGGGAGTACACTTTGTGGACATGGGAGAAGAAGGAAAACTCTTTACTCCTCGGTCTAGCAAATCTCCAGGGATCTACTCCGCCCATCTGCTCCATAAAGCCCTCAAGCACCTTGGCCACTGCCGGCCTCCTCCCGGTCCTAGATCTGGACCGGTCCAGCCCTGGGTCCAGCACCGTGTTGAAGTCCCCCCCACATTGCCAAATTTCCCATCTCTAGGTCCGGGATGCACCCCAACATACGCTTCATAAAACTCACATCATCCCAGTTCGGGGCATATACGTTCACCAGCACCACCGCCTCACCTTGCAATCTGCCACTCACCATCACGTACCTGCCCCCACTGTCCACCACTATGGTCTTAGCCTCAAACGATACCCGTTACCCCACCAGTATTGCCACCCCTCTATTTTTCGCATCAAAGCCCGAGTGGAATACCTGTCCCACCCCATCCTTTCCTTAATCTGACCTGATCCGCCAGTTTCAGGTGCGTCTCCTGAAGCATAACCACATCCGCCTTCAGCTTCTTTAGGTGCGCAAATACCCTTGCCCTCTTAATCGGCCCATTCAACCCTCTCACATTCCACGTGATCAACCGGGTTGGGGGGCTCCTTACCAACCCCCCCCCCATCGTCGACTAGCCATCCCCTTTTTTAAACCAGCTCCTCACCCGGTTCCCACGCACCCGTTTGTCCCCCCGGCGCCCTCCCGTCCCGACCATCCCATCCCATATCAGCTCCCCCTTCCCCTCAGCAGCAGCAACCCAGTAAATCCCCCCCCCCCGCTAGATTCCCTTCTAGCTTGATTGCTCATATTGCTTCCGGGAGTCAGCAAACTCTGGCTGACCTCGGCTTCCCACTTTTACCCTTGGCCTCCCTGCGTGTGAGGCCCCCTCCTTCCTCCGCCCACTTTTCCCGCCACAGTTTAACAAAGCCCACGCTGCCCTCTCGGCCCCGCCCCTAATGGCGCAGCTCCCTCTCCCTTTCCCCGCCCCTTCCCCACCGGCGCCCACATTTCTTCGTGTCCCCCCCCTTCGAGGGAGGAAAAAATTTCCCCCATCTAATTTACAATTCCTTGCCACCACCTCGCTACTTCTTTCCAAACATCCATTCCCAAATCTAGTCCAACTTCTCTTCTTGGATGAATGTCCACGCCTCCTCTGCCGTCTCGAAGTAGTGGTGTTTGCCCTGGTGTGTAACCCACAGTCTTGCCGGCTGCAGCATTCCAAATTTTACTTTCTTCCTGTGGAGCACCGCCTTGGCCCGATTGAAACTCGCCCTCCTTCTCGCCACCTCCGCACGCCAATCTTGGTAGATGCGGATCACCGAGTTCTCCCATCTGCTACTCCGTGTCTTCTTAGCCCATCTCAGAACCATCTCCCTGTCCTTGTAGCGGTGGAACCTCACCACTATTGCTCGCGGTATTTCCCCTGCCCTTGGTCTTCTCACGAGGACTCGATACGCTCCCTCCACTTCCAGGGGGCCCGCTGGGGCCTCAGCTCCCATTAAGGTATGGAGCATCGTGCTCACATACGCCCCAACATCCGCTCCCTCTGCCTCTTCGGGAAGACCCAAAATCCTTAAGTTCTTCCTCCTCGAGCTATTTTCCAGGGGTTCCAGTCTCTCTATGCACCTCTTGTGTAGTGCCTCGTGCGTCTCCGTCTTCACCACCAAGCCCTGTATCTCGTTTTCATTCTCGGCAGCCTTTGCCTTCACTCCACGGAGCTCCATTGCCTGGGTCTTTTGCGTCTCCTTTAACCCCTCAATCGCCAGCAGCATCGGCGCCAGCACCTCCTTCTTGAGCTCCTCCACACATCGTCGGAGGAACTCCTGCTGTTCAGGGCCCCATAGCATCTGGGCTCCCTCAGCCGCCATCTTGCTTCTCCCTTCTCTTCTCTACCGCAGCTCCAGAGGATCCCCCGCAATCTGGCCACTATTATCAAATCTTGGGAGACAGGGCAGATACCAGCTCTGAGAGAGGGGGAGACAGGGGAGATACCAGCTCTGAGAGAGGGGGAGACAGGGGAGATACCAGCTCTGAGAGAGGGGGAGACAGGGGAGATACCAGCTCTGAGAGAGGGGGGATACAGGGGAGATACCAGCTCTGAGAGAGGGGGAGACAGGGGAGATACCAGCTCTGAGAGAGGGGGGATACAGGGGAGATACCAGCTCAGAGAGAGGGGGAGGCAGGGGAGATACCAGCTCTGAGAGAGGGGGAGACAGGGGAGATACCAGCACTGAGAGAGGGGGAGACAGGGGAGATACCAGCACTGAGAGAGGGGGGAGACAGGGGAGATACCAGCTCTGGGAGAGGGGGAGACAGGGGAAATACCAGCACTGATACATGGGGAGACAGGGGACATACCAGCACTGGGAGAGGGGGAGACAGGGGAGGTGCCAGCACTGAGAGAGGGGGAGACAGGGGAGATACCAGCAATTGGAGAGGGGGAGACAGGGGAGATACCAGTACTGAGAGAGGGGGAGACAGGGGAGATACCAGCAATGGGAGAGGATGAGACAGGGGAGGTACCAGCACTGAGAGAGGGGTCTACAGGGGAGATACCAGCAATGGGAGAGGGGGAGAGAGGGGAGATACCAGCACTAGGTGAGGGGGAGACTGGGGAGGAACCAGCTCTGAGAGAGGGGTAGACAGGGGAGATATTAGCACTGAGAGTGGGGGAGACAGGGGAGATACCAGAACTGAGAGAGGGGGAGAGAGGGGAGATACCAGCACTGGGAGAGGAGGAGACAGGGGAGATACCAGCTCTGGGAGAGGGGGAGACAGGGGAGATACCAGAACTGAGAGAGGGGGAGAGAGGGGAGATACCAGCACTGGGAGAGGGGGAAACAGGGGAGATACTAGCACTGAGAGAGGGGGAGACAGGGGAGGTACCAGCACAGGGAGAGGGGGAGACAGGGGAGATACCAGCTCTGAGAGAGGGGGAGACAGGGGAGATACCGGCACTGGGAGAGGGGGAGACAGGGGAGATACCAGCACTGAGAGATGGGGAGACAGGGGAGGTACCAGCACTGGGAGAGGGGGAGACAGGGGAGATACCAGCACTGAGAGAGGGGGAGACAGTGGAGATACCAGCACTGGGAGAGGGGGAGACGGGAGATACCAGCACTGGGAGAGGGGGAGACAGGGGATATACCAGCACTGGGAGAGTGGGAGACAGGGGAGATACCAGCACTTGGAGAGGGGGAGACAGGGGTGTTTTCAGCACTGAGAGAGGGGGAGACAGGGGAGGCAGCACAGGGGGAGGTGGAGACAGGGGAGTTACCAGCACTGGGAGAGGGGGAGACTGGGGGGGAGCAGCACTTGGAGAGGGGGATACAGGGGAGATACCAACTGAGAGAGGGGGAGACAGGTGAGGGACCATCACTGGGAGAGAGGGAGACAGGGGAGATACCAGCACTGAGAGAGGGGGAGACAGGGGAGATACCAGCACTGGGAGAGGAGGCAACAGGGTAGATACCAGCACTGGGAGAGGGGGAGACAGGGGAGATACCAGCACTGGGAGAGGAGGAGACAGGGGAGATACCAGCACTGGGAGAGGGGGAGACAGGGGAGATTACAGCACTGGGAGAGGGGGAGACAGGGGACCAGCACTGGGAGAGGGGGAGACAGGGTAGGTACCAACACTGGGAGAGGGGGAGACAGGGGAGATACCAGCACTGGGAGAGGGGGAGACAGGGGAGATACCAACACTGGGAGAGGGGGAGACAGGGGAGGTACCAGCACTGGGAGAGGGGGAGACAGGGGAGATACCAACACTGGGAGAGAGGGAGACAGGGGAGATACCAACACTGGGAGAGAGGGAGACAGGAGAGGTACCAACACTGGGAGAGGGGGAGACAGGGGAGATACCAGCACTGGGAGAGGGGGAGACACGGGAGATACCAGCACTGGGAAAGGGGGAGACAGGGGAGATACCAACACTGGGAGAGGGGGAGACAGGAGAGGTACCAACACTGGGAGAGGGGGAGACAGGGGAGATACCAGCACTGGGAGAGGGGGAGACACGGGAGATACCAGCACTGGGAAAGGGGGAGACAGGGGAGATACCAACACTGGGAGAGGGGGAGACAGGGGATGTACCAACACTGGGAGAGAGGGAGACGGGAGATACCAGCTCTGAGAGAGGGGGAGATAGGGGAGGAATTGACTCCCAGATCCCGCAGTGTTTTGGGGAGGCTGTTCCAGATTTCCGCTCCCCCATTTCCAGCACTGGAGCAGACTGAGAATGATCAGGGGCCGGGGTCCTCCAAGGCTCCGCTCTGAAACAGCGCTCGGCGCGGAGGCGGAGAATGGGGCCTCAGACCCGCGATCGGGTCTGACGCGATTCTCCGGTGCCCAGAGATGCGGCGCCGGTCGGGGCGGTGAAAGAGGTCCCCGCGGCTGCCGTGGCCGTCCTGGTGGGGAGCGGGTGCGGGGGGGGGGGTGGGTGGGGGGGATCAGTCTCGGGGGGGGGGGGGGCTTCCACAACCGCCAGGCCTGCAATCGGGGTCCACCGATCAGCGGCCGCATGCGATCTGAGGGGGGCCCACCTTCTTGCGCGCCTGCCCGCTGTGTGGCACAGCCAGGTCGCGTGGGGCCGGCGCGGAAACGGCCGCCGCTTGCACGCGCAGACCCGCGGCGATCAGTGCAGGGCCGCGTACAGCAGCTGGAGCAGCGCGGGGTCACTCCGGCACAGCGCTGGCCCCCTGGCGGCTACAGAATGGCTGGGCCAAGACGCCCATTGATGCCGGAGTGAAACACAGAGACGCATTTTTGGAGCATCCCGGCCATGGTGTAGCCCAACTCATCCACACGCTCGTCGCACGAGAGGTTTAAGGACTGGGGGGTTTGTGTTCAGAGAGGCAGGAGTATTATCCGGTGGGAAATGGGAGTCCAGAACAGTGGGTTACAGAAACCCTCCTCACACACACAACACACTCTGCTTCTGCGGAGGAGATTGGGAGAATAACAAGTGAATCATCATTCTGTAGTTTCACTGCTTCAAAGTGAAGTCATTCACAGAACATACAGTGCAGAAAGAGGCCATTCGGCCCATCGAGTCTGCACCGGCCCACTTAAGCCCACACTTCCACCCTATCCCCGTAACCCAATAACCCCTCCTAACCTTTTTGGACACTAAGGGCAATTTATCATGGCCAATCCACCTAACCTGCACGTCTTTGGACTGTGGGAGGAAACCGGAGCACCCGGAGGAAACCCACGCACACACGGGGAGAACGTGCAGACTCCACACAGACAGTGACCCAACGGGGAATCGATCCTGGGACCCTGACGCTGTGAAGCCACAGTGCTAACCACTGTGCTACCGTGCTGCCCGTCAGCACAGGGTACAACTGGTTCCATCCAGTTGCACAGGAACAGCTGAGATTCTGTGAGGAGTAAAACAATCTCGAATCTAGACCAAGCGGCCTGAGAGTTTGAGAACATCACTCACAACACATCATCAATCTCTCTCTCAGACAGTGATTTCGTCCATTGCGAACTTGCCCGACTCCCAGTCCCTTCTGTGGAAGGTGCCTGTGGTTGAATTGGAAGAAATACACCTTTGTGCGGACATTTCCACCTTTCCCCAAGGTCACACACCACCATTGCTTCACATCAGGTCCCAGGGGAAGACAGGATGGAAACTGGAGGAAACCAGACCCTCAATGCAAATTCCAAAACAAATATTGTGCCCTTGTACCAGCAGAGGGAGGCAGAGAACAAGCGAAAGTGAAAGTAGTGAAACTACAATGTGATTTCTCGGAAAACTGAGAGATTACCAGACCCTCACTGCGTCAACAACATGTTATTTATACAGGACAGGAAGTGTGAAACTGATCAAACAGCAAAAGAAGCGACAGCTCTGAGAGAGGGGGAGATACCAGCTCTGAGAGAGGGGGAGACAGGGGAGATACCAGCTCAGAGAGAGGGGGAGGCAGGGGAGATACCAGCTCTGAGAGAGGGGGAGACAGGGGAGGTGCCAGCACTGAGAGAGGGGGAGACGGAGGAGATACCAGCAATTGGAGAGGGGGAGACAGGGGAGATACCAGTACTGAGAGAGGGGGCGACAGGGGAGATACCAGCACTGAGAGAGGGGGAGACGGGAAATACCAGCACTGGGAGAGGGGGAAACGGGAGATACCAGCACTGAGAGGGGGAGAGAGGAGAGATACCAGCACTAGATGAGGGGGAGACTGGGGAGGAACCAGCTCTGAGAGAGGGGTAGACAGGGGAGATATTAGCACTGAGAGTGGGGGAGACAGGGCAGATACCAGAACTGAGAGAGGGGGAGAGAGGGGAGATACCAGCACTGGGAGAGGAGGAGACAGGGGAGATACCAGCTCTGGGAGAGGGTGAGACAGGGGAGATACCAGCACTGAGAGAGGGGGAGACACCAGCACTGGGAGAGGGAGAGACACCAGCACTGGGAGAGGGAGAGACGGGAAATACCAGCACTGGGAGAGGGGGAGACAGGGGGGATACCAGCACTGGGACAGGGGGAGACAGGGGAGATACTAGCACTGAGAGAGGGGGAGACAGGGGAGATACCAGCTCTGAGAGAGGGGGACACAGGACGGTTCCAGCACTTAGAGAGGGGGAGACAGGGGAGATACCAGCTCTGAGAGAGGGGGAGATACGGGAGATACCAGCACTGAGAGAGGGGGAGATACCAGCACTGGGAGAGGGGGAGACAGGGGAGATACCAGCACTGGGAGAGGGGGAGACAGGGGAGATACCAGCACTGGGAGAGGGGGAGACAGGGGAGATACCAGCACTGAGAGAGGGGGAGACAGGGGAGATACCAGCACTGACAGAGGGGGAGACACGGGAGATACCAGCACTGAGAGAGGGGGAGACAGGGTAGATACCAGCACAGGGAGAGGGGGAGACAGGGAAGATACCAGCACTGGGAGAGGGGGAGACAGGGGAGATACCAGCACTGGGAGAGGGGGAGACAGGGGAGATACCAGCACTGAGAGAGGGGGAGATACCAGCACTGATAGAGGGGGAGACACCAGCACTGGGAGAGGGAGAGGCACCAGCACTGGGAGAGGGAGAGACGGGAAATACCAGCACTGGGAGAGGGGGAGACAGGGGAGATACCAGCACTGGGAGAGGGGGAGACAGGGGAGATACCAGCACTGAGAGAGGGGGAGACAGGATATATACCAGCACTGAGAGAGGGGGAGACAGGGGGGATACCAGCACTGAGAGAGGGGGAGACAGGGGAGATACCAGCTCTGAGAGAGGGGTGAGATAGGGGAGATACCAGCACTGAGAGAGGGGGAGACAGGGGATATACCAGTACTGAGAGAGGGGGAGACAGGGGAGATACCAGCACTGAGAGAGGGGGAGACAGGGGAGATACCAGCACTGGGAGAGGGGGAGACAGGGGAGATACCAGCACTGGGAGAGGGGGAGACAGGGGAGATACCAGCACTGGGAGAGGGGGAGACAGGGGAGATACCAGCACTGGGAGAGGGGGAGACAGGGGAGATACCAGCACTGAGAGAGGGGGAGACACGGGAGATACCAGCACTGAGAAAGGGGGAGACAGGGGAGATACCAGCACTGGGAGAGGGGGAGACAGGGAAGATACCAGCACTGGGATTGGGGGAGACAGGGGAGATACCAGCACTGAGAGAGGGGGAGATACCAGCACTGAGAGAGGGGGAGACACCAGCACTGGGAGAGACACCAGCACTGGGAGAGGGAGAGACGGGAGATACCAGCACTGGGAGAGGGGGAGACAGGGGAGATACCAGCACTGGGATTGGGGGAGACAGGGGAGATACCAGCACTGAGAGAGGGGGAGATACCAGCACTGAGAGAGGGGGAGACACCAGCACTGGGAGAGGGAGAGACACCAGCACTGGGAGAGGGAGAGACGGGAGATACCAGCACTGGGAGAGGGGGAGACAGGGGAGATACCAGCACTGAGAGAGGGGGAGACAGGGGATATACCAGCACTGAGATAGGGGGAGACAGGGGAGATACCAGCACTGAGAGAGGGGGAGACAGGGGAGATACCAGCTCTGAGAGAGGGGTGAGACAGGGGAGATACCAGCACTGAGAGAGGGGGAGACAGGGGATATACCAGTACTGAGAGAGGGGGAGACAGGGGAGATACCAGCACTGAGAGAGGGGGAGACAGGGGAGATACCAGCACTGGGAGAGGGGGAGACAGGGGAGATACCAGCACTGGGAGAGGGGGAGACAGGGGAGATACCAGCACTGGGAGAGGGGGAGACAGGGAGGGACCAGCACTGGGAGAGGGGGAGACAGGGGTGATACCAGCTCTGGGAGAGGGGGAGACAGGGGAGGTACCAGCACTGGGAGAGGGGTCTACAGGGGAGATACCGTCACTGGGAGAGGGGGAGGCAGGTGAGGTACCATCACTGGGAGATGCGGAGACAAGTGAGGTACCAGCACTCGGAGTGGGGGAGACATGGGAGATACCAGCTCTGAGAGAGGGGGAGACAGGGAGGGACCAGCACTGGGAGAGGGGTAGACAGGGAGGGACCAGCACTGGGAGTGGGGGAGACATGGGAGATACCAGCTCTGAGAGAGGGGGAGACAGGGAGGGACCAGCACTGGGAGAGGGGGCGACAGGAAGGGACCAGCACTGTGAGGGCGGTCTTTGGAGAGGCACTAGCAATGGAGTCTGTTGCATTGCCATTCAGTCTGATTGAGGCCAAGCAACCCCATTTGTCTTAATTCCTTGACCCAGAAATATCTATCACTCTCCATTTTGAAGTATACATACATACATAGTGGTTAGCGCTGCTTCCTCACAGTACTAGGGACCCTGGTTCGATTCCCACTTGGGTCACTGTCTGTGCGGAGTCTGCACATTCTCCCTGTGTCTGCGTGGGTTTCCTCCGGGTGCTCCGGTTTCCTCCCACAGTCCAAAGATGTGTTCGGTGAATTGGACATTCTGAATTCTTCCTCTGTGTACCCGAACAGGCGCCGGAATGTGGCGACGAGGGGTTTACACAGTAACCTCATTGCAGTGTTAATGTAAGCCTACTGATGACAATAATAAAGATTGTAAAAAAGAAAATAGAAGCAGGAGGAGGCAATTCGAGCCTGCTCCCCCAATCATTATGATGATGGCTGATCATCAAGTTCAATACCCTGATCCCACCTTCCCCCCCATATCCCTGGATCCCTTTAGCCCCAAGAGCAAAATCTAATCCCTTCTTGAAATTACACAGCATTTTGGCCTCAACGTTTTGTGGTAGTGAATTCCACAGATTCCCCACTCTCTGGGTGAAGAGATTTCTCCTCACCTCAGTCCTAAAAGGTTTATCCCTTATCCTCAAACTATGACCCCTAGTTCTGGACTCCCCCACCATCGAGAACATTCTTTCTGAATCTACCCTGTCTAATCCTGTTAGAATTTTGTAAGTTTCTATGAGATCCCCTCTCACTCTTCTAAACTCCAATGAATATAATCCTAACCCACTTAGTCTCTCCTCATAGGACAGTCCCACCATCCCAGGATTCAGCCTGGTAAACCTTCGCTGCTCTCCCTCCATAGCTAGAACATCCTTCCTCAGAATGACTCTCAGAACCCACAGCCTTTTGGAGAGACAGTTCCAAAATCCCATTCTCCTTTGTGGGAAGATTGTTTTTCCGGATTTCACCCCTAAATATGATCTGGATCAAATGTTAAGACTGGGCCCCACACCCTCCCAATATCTGTATTTCCCCCCCCACCCCCCCCCCCCGAAGAAATAATTTATAATAATAATCGCTTATTGTTGCAAGTAGGCTTCAATGAAGTTACTGTGAAAAGCCGCTAGTCGCCACATTCCGGCACCTGTTCGCTGAATAGCGCCTAATTTGTTGCTATTTACCCAATCGGATCATTTGAATTTTGGGTCTCCCTCCATTTGATCAGCTCTCAACCTGCTGAAGTCATTGGAATCCAGACTTAGTCCATACAAACTCTCCTCATCATTTCACTACTTTAACCAGTTTCATGCTGGTGAATCTGTCCTATACATTGTAGCCATCTGGGATGGCCACTTACAGCAAGAAATATGGACATTCGCAAAGCCTAAAGGGAAATGTGGCCAATGTAAGATTCAGGCAGGCTCAGAGCCTGCATGTATATTCGTGAGCAGAGAATCCGGACAGCATCGAAACCCCCAGCCGATTAGCATTTTAATGACCCATCTCCGTAAGACAAAGGATTGATACTCGAGTAATCAATACAGTCCGAGACATTTCGGCGCCACTCCCTTTACTCGGGAAGCCTAAACAACAGGGTCAATGGCCGCTTAGGACACGCCCAGCCATCAAGGCACCCGCCCCTTTATTGGCTCAGATCGAATACAGTGATCGAGAACTGCCCAATTAATGGGGTCCAAACCGAAGGACCGCCCAAAAGAGCGTGAAACTCTCCAAGGATAAAGAGAGAGACCGCCATGTGTTCGATCTCTTTTGGTCCTGGCGCTCCGGCAACGACCATCTCCAATCGCAGCACCACGATCAGAAGCAAGTTCAAGTTCAACGCCCGCTACCAGACGGATGAGCCCAGCTGAGCAGCAGTTACTTCTCCAGGCCCGATAGACCAGATTCGAACAACGACCACTGTTGCTCTGACCTAAGCCGGATGCCTGAAGTTAAGTACAGGTTGTCATAGTTGTTAGGTGCAGTTTAACTAGTAGTGCTTATGGTGCATGTTAATTGTGTGTAAATAAAGTACCCTTGATCTTGAACTAACTAACTGGTGTTTGGCTCTTTGATCAACATCCGGTTGAACCTTGTGGTAGTATCATTTGATACCTGGCGACTCTGAGCAATATAATAGCGATATCTAAAGAAAGAAGGGCAACCTTATTGATTGCCATATTTATTGCAGGTGAAAAAGGCAACAACATTTCTTGTTGAAGTGCAGTGCCCGGAACTGAACACTTACTCTGGGTAGGGTGTGACCCAAACTCTACAAATAAAAGCTCGACAAATCCCCTTTGGATTCCAGTCACCTTGAGGGAAATGACCAAGATCCCATTCTGCTGATGGATTACTGTGTGAGCCCAACGCTCTGCCAGCCTCTCGAGTCAGCACAGCAATTGCCAGGCCGCTGTTCGATTCAGAGTTCCAGCCGGAGCGTGGGATGGGTGAGTGAGGAAAGGGGAAGTTCAGGTAGAAGGGGTGTCCTGAAGGAGGCTGAGATTCAGCCAGTCCTTTTGGCTACATGCAAAGCTCCCAATACAGATACCGGAGCCGATAGTGTACTCCTACCTTCGTCAATTGTTTCACAGCTCCAGGGTCCCAGGTTCGATTCCCGGCTTGGGTCACTGTCTGTGCGGAGTCTGCACGTCCTCCCCGTGTCTGCGTGGGTTTCCTCCGGGTGCTCCGGTTTCCTCCCACAGTCCAAAGATGTGCGGGTTAGGTGAATTGGCCAATGATAAATTGCCCTTAATGTCCAAATTGCCCTTGGTGTTGGGTGGAGGTGTTGAGTTTGGGTAGGGTGCTCTTTCCAAGAGCCGGTGCAGACTCAAAGGGCCGAATGGCCTCCTTCTGCACTGTAAATTCAATGATAATCTATGATTAATCTAGGACAAAGGTTCGGCACAACATCGTGGGCCGAAGGGCCTGTTCTGTGCTGTATTTTTCTATGTTCTATGTTCACCACATCCACCCACCTATTAGACAGTCGATGTATTTTAAAAGATGAAAGTTTATATTGCACCACTCACTGCGAACGATCTGAACCGGAATATGCCCCACCCCCACCTCCCACAATGCACCCAACCTTCCAGTTTGGATGGTTCCAGCCACAGAAGGATTTAAGGCTGTCACAGCGTTCACTGGAAGAAGTCAGGCAGTATCTGCATGGCCTCGAGAGAATGGCCGACAGCACTGCCACCATGTTGTGTTCCTGACTCTCCATACAAACACGATGACAATGAATGGTAATACAAACAAAGCATTTTTATTGAAGAACGGCAGGATTCCACAAGAGCTTTTGCGCGCACGTCTCACCTCTACTTGCCGTGATGGTGTATCCAAAACAATTTACATATTCAGCAGTATATATGTTTTAAACTACAGGCAGCACAATGCAATATCACAACACATGCAACGGCATCCCTGAGAATCCTCAGTCGCCCACCCAGGGAGCAGTTCCTCAGACACCAGTGGGAATCCGCTCCTGGGCCTCTGTACCCATGCACCTGGCTAGTCCCCTCTCCACTCTGCTCTCCTGCAATACAAGGGCACCCTATCTGGGCCATTTGCTCCTCCTCTCTGTCTGAAAGGATCTCAGTGCAGACCAACCTGGGCTGTCCAGCAGTGCTCCAAGGCAGGTCCGGTGAAGTAAGTTTGAGCGTTAAAAGGTCAAATCTACCAAAATTAGCCCAAAGACAAACGGCTCACTTCGGGAGTTCTGATTGGCTGGGCTACCCTTCCAGCTGGTTATGGAGCAGCAAAGGGGATAGGATGGAGGTGTAGGTTTGGGTAGGGTGCTCGTTCCAAGGGCTGGTGCAGACTCGATGGGCTGAATGGCCTCCTTCTGCACGGTAAATACTGTGATTCCATGAAAGGGAAATGAAAATGAAAATCGCTTGTCACAAGTAGGCTTCAAATGAAGTTACTGTGAAAAGCCCCTAGTCGCCACATTCTGGCGCCTGTTCGGGCAGGCTGATACGGGAATTGAACCGTGCTGCTGGCCTGGCTTGGTCTGCTGTCAAAGCCAGTGATTTATCCCTGTGCTAAACCAGCCCCGAACGGGCCCCAGATGGTGAAAACGTCGGAATTTTGGGAACCTCCCACAATACATATTGATATTCATGCACAGAATCCTACAGTGCAGAAGGAGGCCATTCAGCCCATCAGGTCTGCACCGACCCTCTGAAAGAGCACCCTGCCGAGGCTCAGGCCCCCACCCTATTCCCGTAACCCAGTAACCCCACCTAACCTTTTGGACATTAAGGAGCAATTTAGCATGGCCAATTCACCTAACCTGCACATCTTTGGACTGTGGGAGGAAACCGGAGCAGCCGGAGGAAACCTACGCACACACGGGGAGGATGTGCAGACTCCGCACAGACAGTGACCCAAGCCGGGAATCAAACCCAGGTCCCCCGTACGCTTAATCTGTGTCTTTCTAATTTCTCCTGAGTATGAACCCATCACATCCACAAGACTGATCAAGATCCCTTAGCCCCACTAATTGCTGAGCACTCAGCCTCTCGCACTGTCTGCCTTGCTGGTGGAAACTGGAAATGATTCATGCTCCTCAGGAATCCACCCATTTACTCACAGGCTCTGATGTGGAATTGTCACTCTCGAGATTCAGCACCAGTTACATGAGACGCTGTGTAGACTCTGGGAAAACTGACTCCAACACAGCGCTAGAGCAGGGATATGAATACCACATCTCTGCTGCCTGGGCACCAGGGGTTATGCTAAGGGTGCCAGGGAAAGACGAACTGCCTTCCAGACACAACGTGGAGGCCAACAGGCCATCCCTTCCCGAGCAATCAAGGCTTGTCCAACATCACAGCCTCGCAGCGACTCTGCAGGACACCTACTGGTACTACCACCATGTGTGAGGAGGCCAGGCTTGTGCTTGCTGCACAGGGCCCACCCATTAGTGTCTCGCTCACCAGCTAATGGGATGAGCTCCATAACCCACAATTTCCCACTCAGTCGCCTGTATTTATCTCCGAGGGCCAGTCTCATTTCATTGCGCAGGTTATTTAGCTCAGTGGCAGTTCAAGGCCTACTCCTAAGGCTTTGATCAGATGGCCCCGGCTGACACTCGGGAGTGCAGTACTGAGGGAATGCTGCACTGTTGGAGGTCTTCTCCTTCAGATAGGATCAGAAACTGAGAGACTGTCATTTCAGCAGGAATGTAAAAGTATTTGGGAGAACAGAGGAGTTCTCCCTGGTGTCCCGGTCAATATTCATCCCTCAGTCAACACCATTAAAACATATACCTGGTCATTATGACGTGGGAACAGACTGTGCACGAATTGGAGGCTACATTTTCTATATCACAGCGGCGATTACATTTCAAAAAGCACTTTGTATGGTTTAAAGATGCTTGGAAATGGCCAGAGGCGTTATGCGAGTTGGCAAATGCTGAGAGCAGTGTCACAGTAAATCCAGAAGGCTGGATGCATGGGTTCAGTGAAGGCAGCTTGGAATTGGTGTATGAGGGCGATCTGGTCAGACACACCGTAAAATGACAGGGTTCCATCTGGGCAGTTCAGGCACAAACCAATCCTCTCGAACCTGCCCACCTGCAGCCGAGTCTCCTGACTGTTGTGCCAGGCCGACACGTTATTGTACCAGAACTCAATGCACCAGGAGAAGTCATTGCGCCCCAGGATGCAGCAATTCTCCGATCCTTTCCTCCTGATCCGCTTGTGGGTGATCCCGATCATCGCGTCGCCATCGTTCAGCTCCACCTCCCAGTAAAACCGCCCAGCTTGCAAACTCTCTCGGCACAGCACCTGGGTGCACAGGTCAAACCTCTCGGGGCACTGCTCATAATCCTCAGACTTTGGGTAAATGTTGGTCACCCGTCGGTTTCCGTCGCTCAAGCTCAGCTGTCTCTGGATTGTACTGGGGTCCAAGGTGATCTGACAGCAATCTGCGGGAGAGACAACAAACCAGGGCTGCTGAGTGTATGAGGCAAAGGCAGCAATGCCTGGGCTTACATGTCAACAACAACTGGCGTTCATGTAGCACCTTTAATGCAGCGAATCCTCCCAAGGTGCTTCACAAGAGCAATCATCAAAACAAAAAAAAATGACACTGAGCAATGTAGGAAAATATTAGCTGCGGACAAGGAGGAAGGTTTTACAGGATATCTTAAAGGAGGATTGAGGGAATGAAAATGAATGACATGAATGAAAATCGCTTATTGTCACAAGTAGGCTTCAAATGAAGTTACTGTGAAAAGCCCCTAGTCGCCACATTCCGGCGCCTGTTCGGGGAGGCTGGTACGGGAATTGAACCCTCGCTGCTGGCCTGCCTTGCGATTTAGCCCTGTGCTAAGCCAGCCCCTAGATAGAGATCGAGAGGTGGAGATGTTCGAGGAGGGAATTCCAGAGTTTAGAAAACTCTGAACAAATGAGCGTAAACTAGATTAGCTGGTCAATATCAGACTGATGTTGATGGGATCTTGCTCTGTGCAAACTGGCTGCCGTGTTTTCCTGAGGCAGTGACGACACCTCAAGTATTTCTTTGCCTCGAAAGCCCTTTTATATGTTCAGTGGATGTGAAAGGCGCTGTGGAAATGCAGATTTTCTTTCTACTCAAGGGGCGGCACAGTGGTTAGCACTGCTACCTCATGGTGCCAGGGACAGGGGTTCCATTCTGGCCTTGGGTCACTGTCTGTGCGGAGTCTGCACGTTCTCCCTGTGTCTGCGTTAGTTTCCTCCGGGTGCTCCGGTTTCTTCTCACAGTCCAAAGGCGTGCATGTTAGGTGGATTGGCCATGATTAATTGCTCCTTAGTGTCCAAAGGTTAGTTGGGGTTACGGGGATAGGGCTGGGAGTGGGCTTAGATAGGGTGCTCCTTCAGAGGGTCCATGCTGACTCAATGGGCTGAATGGCCCCTTCTGCATTGTGGGAATTCAATGATTCTAAGACATGGTCCCCAGCAATCTGGGTTGGATTGAGGAGAAGGAGGGGTTTATGAAATGTCTCAATTATCGTTAACTGTATAATAATAATGGCTTATTGTCACAAATAGGCTTCAGTGCAAAGCCCCTAGTTGCCACATTCCTGTTCGGGGAGGCCAGTACGGGAATCGAACCCGTGTTGCTGGCCTTGGTCTGCATTACAAGCCAGCTGTTTAGCCCACTGTGCTAAACCAGCCCCTATATGAGGTATGTAGGAGGTATGTACCTGTAGTGTATCACTCCATAAATAAATCTTTACCAAGTCAAAACTGGTTCTAATTTCAGCCTTCACCAACTCGATATCAGGAAGATAGGGGTTATACAAATTCCATTAATATATAAATTGATGCACGATCAATTGCACAGAGGTGAGAGTTGAGGCCTCCAACAGCAGCTGGTGAAATGGCTGCTGTACGGGGAGCACACATATTTATACTCCACCTACTGGGCGGAGCCAGCAGGCAGTGTCTACCCCCGTACTTGTAGTACAGGGTCTTACCACTCATTTTCTAATATATACAACAGTGGTGATTACCACATTCGCCCCCTGTTAAAATCGAGTCCGGTGGGGGTGGCGGAGAACTATATACAGAACAAGATTAGTATACAGAGGCAGGAGGCCACACATCTTAGAGTAATAAATTGATGCACAATTAGTTGCCACAGAGACGAGTTGAATACAACTGAAGCTTTATTACTCTAAGATGTGTGGCCCCCTACAGCAGCTGGCAAAATGGCTGCTGTACGGGGAGCACACATATTTATACTCCGCCTACTGGGCGGAGCCAGCAGGCAGGGACTACCTCCGTACCTGTAGTACAGGGTCTTACCACACACCTTCTAATATATACAACAGTGGCGATTACCACATAAATAAAATATTAAAGATGCTGGAATTCTGAAATGCAAACAGAAAGTGTTGGAAGCTCTCAGCAGTCGAGGAAACTCTGCATGAAACTAAAGGTCATCGATTTAACCGTGAACTCCATTTCTCTCTCCACAGATGCTGTCAGACCTGCTGAGGTTTTCCAGCATTTCCTGTTTTTATTACCAACAGGACCAAGTGATGTCTGGATCTCCTCCATTTAACTCCAGGCATTTGTTTTACACAGGTGGACCTCCAGGCACCCAGCGGACTCTCAACGGGCCACTGATCACACATTTAACCCTCGCCCTCTCCCAGGCCCTCCTCTCCCCTCACTTCTCCCCCAAACCCAGCGCCTCCTCTTCCCCCACCCGCCTTCCCTTTCCATGTCGGACCGTCCAAGTGAATTCTCCAGCTGGTCACCTTCCCCCTCTGCACCCTCGCTCTATCCTCGCTCCCCTCCGTCCTACCCGCCTCTTCCCTCTCTTCCCCCCAATACCGACATGGCTGGTGATTACTCACACTGCAGCAGCTCCTCTCTGTATCTTGTGTCACTGAGCACTGGCTGTTCCTGGGGGGCAGCGCTGAGCGAGGGCTTCATACATCTCTCCTCATCACCTGTCAACACAACAAAACATCAATTTGTAACCTCAAGTAATAGGACAAATTACATCGGGATGTTTAACCATCTCTTTCATAAACAACTGCGTAGAGACCGAAAAAACATTCAGAGACCTGAGGTATGGGTCAGGTTTTAAAATGTGTGAATGTCAGTGTTCCTTTTTCAAAAAATAGCATATCATCACAGCCTTGTTAGTATCAGAACTCCCAGGACAGGTACAACACGGGGTTAGATACAGAGTAAAGCTTCCTCTACACTGCTCCCATCAAACACGCCCAGGACAGGTACAGCAGAGGTTAGATACAGACTAAAGCTCCCTCTACACTGTCCCCATCAAACACTCCCAGGACAGGTACAACACGGGGTGAGATACAGAGTAAAGCTCCCTCTACACTGTCCCCATCAAACACTCCCAGGACAGGTACAGCACGGGGTTAGATACAGAGTAAAGCTCCCTCTACACTGTCCCCATCAAACACTCCAGGACAGATACAACACGGGGTTAGATAAAGAGTAAAGCTCCCTCTACACTGCCCCATCAAACACTCCCAGGACAGGTACAGCACGGGGTTAGATACAGAGTAAAGCTCCTTCTACACTGTCCCCATCACACACTCCCAGGCCAGTTACAGCACGGGGTTAGATACAGAGTAAAGCTCCCTCTACACTGTCCCCATCAAACACTCCCAGGACAGGTACAACACGGGGTGAGATACAGAGTAAAGCTCCCTCTACACTGTCCCCATCAAACACTCCCAGGACAGGTACAGCACGGGGTTAGATACAGAGTAAAGCTCCCTCTACACTGTCCCTCATCAAACACTCCCAGGACAGGCACAGCACGGGGTCAGATACAGAGTAAAGCTCCCTCTACGCTGTCCCCATCAAACACTCCCAGGACAGGTACAGCACGGAGTTAGATACAGAGTAAAGCTCCCTCTACACTGTCCCCATCACACACTCCCAGGCCAGTTACAGCACGGGGTTAGATACAGAGTAAAGCTCCCTCTACACTGTCCCCATCAAACACTCCCAGGACAGGTACAGCACAGGGTTGGATACAGGATTGTTTGCTCGGTGTATAAACTGGATTTGTAGAATCCAGGTTGGTTTCACTCTGAGCTCCGCCAGTCAGTGCATTCGATTTGTCGGGTTAGATTAATCCTGGTTTGGGAGTTAAAGGGTTGGGTTGTAACTGACTAAATCACCAGCTGTGTCTTGAATGGGCAGCAGGGTAGCACATGTGGCTAGCACTGTGGCTTCACAGCACCAGGGTCCCAGGTTCGATTCCCCACTGGGTCACTGTCTGTGCGGAGTCTGCACGTTCTCCCCGTGCCTGCCTGGGTTTCTTCCGGCTGCTCCGGTTTTCTCCCACAGTCCAAAGATGTGCAGGTTAGGTGGAATGACCATGATAAATTGTCCTTACTGTCCAAAAAGGTTAGGAGGGGTTATTGGGTTACGGGGATAGGGTGGAAATGAGGGCTTAAATGGGTCGATGCAGACTCGACGGGCCGAATGGCCTCCTTCATCACTGTATGTTCTAAGTCCCTCAATGAAACTTGCAGAGATATCAAATGTATCTCTTCATGGAACGGGTGTTTGCTTCAAATTGTTTTGCAGCAAATTTTGACAGACAGTAAGACCATGTGATCCTGATTAGTGAGTTGCGAATTAACTAGTTTCTGCGGGTGAACTTCGGGCCAGAATTCCTTTATCCATATTCTCAAAACTCAAGAATGGGAGCTTTGCAGGAACGTCAGTGTTTAATTTGGGTTCTCTCCTCATTGACTGGGGAACAGGGGTTTGAGAGAATCTGTATTCCCACTGACATCACGGGATTGCGGAGATGTGATGACTTGTTGCCACAAGGGTTAAATCAGCCCGTGCCCAGTCTGGACAACGCACCTTATTTCAGATAAACATGGAAGGTGACTGACCTGTGGAGACCGTGTTCTCCAGATTCTTCATCCACGCAGATCGGAAATGCTCTTTGATCAGAATCGACAGTCTTGAAATCGCCCGCTCGACTTTGCCAAGTTTTGTTTCCAGGCTGATGGTTGATGGGGGTGATGTGGGATTCTCGCCGATCTCATTAAACGTCAGATATTCCTGAGAATGGCGGACAGGTCGGAAGTGTTAAAACCTAGCTCGATTCAGTAATCTGTGTGGAATATCGGAGCTACTTGCTGCACAGGTCCCTATCTGAATAAAGTGCACATGAACCAGTGTACGTGCAAAAGGATTTCCTCAGCCATTGGATCCTCGGTGCTGACCATACGCTGCTAAAATTACCCAACCAACAGTTTAATGCAGCGGTTTTGGTGATAACACGTTTACCTCGGGGTCAGGGAGGGTTCACTCCCCATTTCCCAATGGGAGATTTGAAGCCCACATTGCACTGCCAACAGTGCAACTCACATCCCAGCTGATTGAAAGTAAACCATTGGCTGCGGTATTCTTTTTTGAGTTGATTATCTTCAGTGACTTACTCGAGAAATGATTGGATTGATAATTTATCTGATCATAACCGCTTTTATCTGAGAACGTTCTAGCCAACCACTTCCTGTCTCGGAGGGGTGTTCCATTGTTGTATTTGGTTTCTTCAAACGCTACCATCTCCCTTTGAACTCCTGCCGTGAGGCTGAACTCCCAAAGCTGGTCCCCCGAAAATATTAGGGTTTTGGGGGTGGGGTTAATTCCAGCACAATGAAAATCGCTTATTGTCACAAAGTCGGCTTCAAATGAAGTTACTGTGAAAAGCCCCTAGTCGCCACATTCTGGCGCCTGTTCGGGGAGGCCGGTACGGGAATTGAACCGCCCTGCTGGCCTGCCTTGGTCTGCTTTCAAAGCCAGCGATTTAGCCCTGTGCTAAACCAGCTAATGGGAGCAGGCAGCAAGAACTTTCTCCCTTCCTGACCAGTAATCAATCTCGACAAAACAGATGTGGGTCATTCTTAACCCATACAATCTTGCAACCGGGCCAAGTGTTAGATTTGTTTGTGGGAGAGCACTTTGGAGATAGTGACCACAATTCGGTGCCTTTCACTATTGCAATGGAGAGGGATAGGGCCATTCGGCAGGGCAAGGTTTATAATTGGGGGAGGGGTAATTATGATGCAATTAGGCAAGAATTAGGGAGCATAAGATGGGAACAGAAATGTCAGGAAAAGGCACAAATGAAAAGTGGAGCTTGTTCAAGGAACAAATACTGCGTGTCCTTGATAGGCATGTCCCTGTCAGGCAGGGAGGCAATGGCCATGTGAGGGAACCATGGTTCACAAAAGAGGTTGAATGTCTTGTCAAGGGGAAAAAGGAAGAGTATGTAAGGGTGAGAAAACAAGGTTCAGTAGGATCGCTTGAGGGTTAAAAGGTAGCAAGGAATGAGCTGAAAAAAGGGCTTAGGCGAGCTAGGAGGGGGCATGAGAAGTCCCCCTCATGGTGGGTCGGATCAAAGAAAACCCCAAGGCTTTTTACTCTTATGTGAGAAATAAAAGAATGACCAGGGCGAGGGTAGGACCGGTCAAGGACAGTAGTGGGAACTTGTGCATGGAGTCAGAAAAAATAGGAGAGGCGTTGAATGAATACTTTTCTTCAGTGTTCACAAAGGAGAGGCGCCATGTTTTTGAGGATGAGTGTGATTCAGGCGGGTAGGCTGGAGGAAGTAGATGTTCTGAGGAAGGATGTATTAGCAATTTTGAAAAACCCGAGGGTCGACAAGTCCCCTGGGCCAGATGGGATATACCCAAGGATTCTTTGGGAGGCAAGGGATGAGATTGCAGAGCCTTTGACTTTGATCTTTGGGTCCTCGCTGTCCACGGGGATAGTGCCAGAGGACTGGAGAGTGGCGAATGTTGTTCCTCTGTTCAAGAAAGGGAATAGGAATGACCCTGGTAAGTTAGTCTTACTTTGGTGGTCGGGAAGATAATGGAAAAGGTCCTGAAGGATAGGATTTATGACCATTTGGAAAGATGCAGCTTAATCCGGGATAGTCAACACGGACTCGTGAAGGGTAAGTCTTGCCTCACAAATTTGATTGAATTCTTTGAGGAGGTAACTAAGTGTGTAGATGAAGGTAGAGCAGTTGATGTTGTATACATGGATTTTAATAAGGCGCTTGATAAGGTTCCCCATGGTCGGCTCATGAAGAAAGTAAGGAGGTGTGGGATAGAGGGAAATTTGGCCAATTGGATAAGTAATTGGCTATCACATAGAAGACAGAGGGTGGTGGTGAATGGAACATTCTCAGACTGGAGACCAGTTACCAGCGGTGTACCACAGGGATTAGTGCTGGGTCCTCTGCTATTTGTGATTTTTATCAATGACTTGGAGGAGGGGGTTGAAGGGTGGGTCAGTAAATTTGCTGATGACACCAAGATTGGTGGAGTAGTGGATGAGGTGGAGGGCTGTTGTAGGCTGCAAAGAGACATTGATAGGATGCAGAGCTGGGCCGCAAAATGGCAGATGGAGTTTAACCCTGATAAGTGCGAGGTGATTCATTTTGGTAGGAAAAATGTGAATGCGGATTACAGGGTCAACGGCAGGGTTCTGAGGAATGTGGAGGAACAGAGAGATCTTGGGGTTCATGTCCACAGATCTCTGAAGGTTGTCACTCAAGTGGATAGAGCCGTGAAGAAGGCCTATAGTGTGTTAGCGTTTATTAACAGGGGGCTTGAGTTTAAGAGCCGTGAGGTTATGCTGCAGTTGTACAGGACCCTGGTGAGACCACATTGGAGTATTGTGTGCAGTTCTGGTCACCTCATTACAGGAAGGATGTGGAAGCATTGGAAAGGGTGCAAAGGTGATTTATCAGGATGCTGCCTGGTTTGCAGGATAGGTCTTATGAGGAAAGTTTGAGGGAGCTAGGGCTTTTCTCATTGGAGCGAAGGAGGATGAGAGGCGACTTAATAGAGGTTTATAAGATGATGAGGGGGATAGATAGAGTGGACGTTCAGAGACTAGTTCCTCGGGTGGATGTAGCTGTTACAAGGGGGCATAATGATAAGATTCAGGGTGGGAGATATAGGAGGGATACCCGAGGTAGGTTCCTTACTCAGAGAGTGGTTAGGGTGTGGAATGGACTGCTTGCTGTGATAGTGGAGTCGGACACTTTAGGAACTTTCAAGCGGTTATTGGATAGGCACATGGAGCACACCAGAATGACAGGGAGTGGGATAGCTTGATCTTGGTTTCGGACAATGCTCGGCACAACATCGAGGGCCGAATGGCCTGTTCTGTGCTGTACTGTTCTATGTTCTATAATATGGGCAGGATTCTCCAAACCCCCGCAGGTTGGGAGAATCACCGGGGGTCGTCGTGAATCCTGCCCCCACCGTCCACCCCATTCTCCCGCCCCCCAAAAAACCGGCCCGGCGTGAGTCGCACCGCCCGCCTCAGGGAATGGCGTGGTCCGGCGAGACTCAATGGGCGCCGGGCCACTCGAATTCTCCGGCCCGCGATGGGCCGAAGTCCCGCCTGCCTGTAGCCGGTCCCGCCGCCGTAAATCAGAGTAGGTCCCTTACCGGCGGGACCTGGCGGCGCGGGCGGGCTCCGGGGTTCCTGGGGGGGTCGCGGCGGGACCCCACGGTGGCCTGGCCCGGGGTCGGTGTCCACCGATCCGCGGGCAGGCCTGTGCCGTGGGGGCATCGGCCGCTGTGGTCCTCCGCGATGGCCGATGCGGAAGTGAATCCCTGTGCGCATGCGCCGACTTGCACCGGCCGGCGCCGGTTGGCTAACAGGAACAGAGGGAGGGATAAACGGGTATTTTGGGGGTCAGTAAGCTGTAACAATTGGAGTGCCACAGAGATCAGTGATAGGTCCTCAATTACTTATAGTCTGCATCAATAATTTGGATCAAGGGACTGGATGGATGAGAGCTAAACACTGCTCAGATCGGTCGGAAAGCAAGTTGTCAACAAGAGATGGAGCGTCTGCAAAGAGATATGGACAGGGTGAGTGAGTGGGCAGCAACTTGGCAGGTAGAACATGAAGTCGGAAAATGTGAAGGAAGAATAGAAAAGGAGCAAATGATTTAAATGGACTCAGATTGCAGAGCCTGATGGTACAAAGGGATCTGGGTGTCCTGGATCATGAATCACAAAATGTTAGCATACAGATGCAGCAAGTAGTTAGGAAGGCAGGTGGAATGTTGGTATATTGCAAGGGACATGGAATATAAAAGCAGGGAAATTTTTCTGTAGCTGTACAGGGCCTTGGTGAGACCATGTCTGGAATATTGTGCAGTTTTGATCTCCTTATTTGAGCAAAGAAATAGTTGCTTGAGATGCAGTTCAGAGGAGGTTTGCTTGACTCATTCCTGGGGTGAGAGGTTATCCTGTGAAGAAAGGTTGAACAGTTTGGGCCTGTGTCCATTTTTGTGTGGGGTGGGGGGGGGAGCGGGAGTGGACAGCAAGTGGAGTTGAGACCATATCAGTTCAACCATAATATTATTGGATGGTTGAACGGGCTCAATGGGCTGAATTGCCTACTCTTGCTCTTGTGTCTTACATTCCTCCACTGAATATTTTGAAAGTGGAGGTCGAGAGATTCTTGTTCGGCAAGGGGAATCAAAGGTCATCGGGGTAGATGGGAACGTAGAACTTGAAACATAAACAGATCAGGAATGATCTTATGAATGGCAGGGCAAGTTCGACGGGCTGAATGGTCTGATTGTATTTGGTGTGGCCGATGCAACCCCCCCCCCCCCCCCCCCCCCCCCCCCCCCCCGATGTCATTCTGGAGGCGGGAGTTCAGAATATTCCAGGATATTTACCTTGTGGATCCGACAATCCCATATCCAAATCACACTGGGCCTGGAGCCAGCGGCAGCCATTAATACAGGTCAGACCAATCACCCCCCCCCCTCCATGGAATTGACATGTCCTCACTCTGACATCCCACTTAGCCAATACTCAAAATGACACCTGGCTCCAGCCAGGAATTCGGGAAGGGGGTCAAAGAGTTCCTGGATAGGAACTTCCCAAATTTAAAGGCTGGGGTTTCTTCAGGATACAAGGTAGTGGATGTAGAGATTGTGTCTGAGGCAATGTTCACAGAGCTGGATTAAAATAAAATTGAAGGGAAATTGTTTATTCACAAGATCCAAGTTGAATCTCTACAGTTCAGTAAGAAACTCTCACGGTCAATAATAATGTATCCCACCCCAGCCCTCCTCTGTTGCACCCACACACAATATAATCACACACTCCAGTCACTACACTCCTTCCCCAGCCGCCCTGACACCTGGCCTGGCCCCGCTCACCTGTGAGATGTACATGCTGTCGTTGGTCTTGGACAGAGCTTCCAGGCGCACCTTCTCGTGCCTCAGCTCCGTCCACTTCTGTTCCAGTTCTTTCTTGGCAGCCTCTGCGTGGCTAAGTTCAGCTAACTGCTCCCTCTCTATAAACTCCATTGCTTCAGTCTGCGCCTTCTCCACAGCTCGCAGCAACTCCGTGAATTTATTCATGGTGTTCTCCTTCAGTCTTTGAGCAGATTCCTTACAGAGGACACAGATAGACCATTGGATTAACCCCTCAAGCCGCCTGCTCTGGGGACGCTGGCTTGTGGCCACAGTCATGGGTTGGACAACTATATTGTACCAGAAACCCTCAAAGACGCACAGCTCCCAGCAATAGATCAGTACCCCTCCCCTCCCAGTGACACCACAATTCCAATGCAACTTCCCCCACCTATGTCACTCCATCTTCCCCAACCCCGGGATGGTGGGGAGGGTGGTGTCGAGGGGATGGTGGGGAGGGTGGGAGGGTGGTGTCGAGGGGATGGTATGGAGGGTGGTGTCGAGGGGAGGGGTGGTGTCGAGGGGAGGGCGGTGTCGAGGGGAGGGCGGGGAGGGGGGTGTCGAGGGGATGGTATGGAGGGTGGTGTCGAGGGGAGGGTGGGGAGGGTGGGGAGGGTGGTGTCGAGGGGATGGTGGGGAGGGTGGTGTCGAGGGGATGGCATGGAGGGTGGTGTCGAGGGGAGGGCGGTGTCGAGGGGAGGGCGGGGAGGGGGGTGTCGAGGGGTGGGCGGGGAGGGGGGTGTCGAGGGGAGGATGGTGTCGAGGGCAGGGTGGGGAGGGTAGTGTCGAGGGGATGGTGTGGAGGGGAGGGTGAGGAGGGTGGTGTCGAGGGGATGGTGGGGAGGGGAGTGTGGAGGGGATGGTGGGGAGGGGAGTGTGGAGGGGATGGTGGGGAGGGGAGTGTGGAGGGGTGGGTTGGGAGGGGAGTGTCGAGGGGAGGGGAGTGTCGAGGGCAGGGTGGGGAGGGGGGTGTCGAGGGGAGGGGTGGGAGGGGAGGGTGGGGAGGGGAGTGTGGAGGGGTGGGTTGGGAGGGGGGTGTCGAGGGATAATCTCCAGCGCCCTTTCTCTTCTCTCACAGGCTCACGCAGTGGAATGTTTTCCGAGCTGATGGGTTTATTGGATGCAGCACCTCTGCTCACCTGGATACAGTCGATGTTTTGTTTCCATTTTCCAATCGCATCGGCTGTGATTTGCAGGTGTTCCTGTAATTCCAATTTCGGGCAGTAATCAGTTTCTGAACAAAAGCAAAATAGAAAATGACTCTGGCATTGTCTGTGTACCAGTCGCTCAGCAGAACGTCCCCACTCCCTGACCCCAATCCCTGAACCCTGACCCCAAACCCCACTCCCTGACCCCAATCTCCATTTCCTGACCCCAATACTCACTCTCTGACACCACTCCCTGACCCCTGACCGCAATCCCCACTCCCTCACCCCACTCCCCACTCCCTGACCCCAATCCCTGACCCCAATCCCCACACCCTGACCCCACTCCCTGACCCCAATCCCCACTCCCTGACCCCCACTCCCTGACCCCACTCCCTGACCCCACTCCCTGACCCCACTCCCTGACCCCACTCCCTGACCCCAATCCCCACTCCCTGACCCCAATCCCCACTCCCTGACCCCAATCCCTACTCCCATACCCCAATCCCTGACCCCAATCCCCACTCCCTGACTCCAATCCTCACTTCCTGACTCCAGTCCCTGACCCCAATCCTCACTCCCTGACCCCAATCCCTACTCCCTGACCCCACTCCCTACTCCCTGACCCCACTCCCTGACCCCAATCCCTGAACCCTGACCCCAATCCTCACTCCCTGACCCCAATCCCTGAACCCTGACCCCCAATCCCCACTCCCTGACCCCAATCTCCATTTCCTGACCCCAATCCTCACTCTCTGACACCACTCCCTGACCCCTGACCGCAATCCCCACTCCCTCACCCCACTCCCCACTCCCTGACCCCAATCCCTGACCCCAATCCCCACACCCTGACCCCACTCCCTGACCCCAATCCCCACTCCCTGACCCCACTCCCTGACCCCACTCCCTGACCCCAATCCCCACTCCCTGACCCCAATCCCTACTCCCTGACCCCAATCCCTGACCCCAATCCCCACTCCCTGACTCCAATCCTCACTTCCTGACTCCAGTCCCTGACCCCAATCCTCACTCCCTGACCCCAATCCCTACTCCCTGACCCCACTCCCTGACCCCACTCCCTACTCCCTGACCCCACTCCCTGACCCCAATCCCTGAACCCTGACCCCAATCCTCACTCCCTGACCCCAATCCCTGAACCCTGACCCCAATCCCCACTTCCTGACCCCAATCTCCATTTCCTGACCCCAATCCTCACTCTCTGACACCACTCCCTGACCCCTGACCGCAATCCCCACTCCCTCACCCCACTCCCCACTCCCTGAACCCAATCCCTGACCCCAATCCCCACACCCTGACCCCACTCCCTGACCCCAATCCCCACTCCCTGACCCCACTCCCTGACCCCAATCCCACTCCCTGACCCCAATCCCTACTCCCTGACCCCAATCCCTGACCCCAATCCCCACTCCCTGACTCCAATCCTCACTTCCTGACTCCAGTCCCTGACCCCAATCCTCACTCCTGACCCCAATCCCTACTCCCTGACCCCACTCCCTGACCCCACTCCCTGACCCCACTCACTGACCCCACTCCCTACTCCCTGACCCCCACTCCCTGACCCCAATCCCTGACCACTGACCCCCAATCCCCACACCCTGACCCCACTCCCTGATCCCAATCCTCACTCCCTGACCCCAATCCCTGACCACTGACCCCCAATCCCCACTCCCTGACCCCACTCCCTGACCCCAATCCCCACACCCTGACCCCACTCCCTGACCCCAATCCCCACACCCTGACCCCACTCCCTGACCCCAATCCCCACACCCTGACCCCACTCCCTGACCCCAATCCCCACACCCTGACCCCACTCCCTGACCCCAATCCCCACTCCCTGACCCCAATCCCCACTCCCTGACCCCAATCCCCACTCCCTGACCCCACTCCCTGACCCCAATCCCCACACCCTGACCCCACTCCCTGACCCCAATCCCTGACCCCAATCCCCACACCCTGACCCCACTCCCTGACCCAATCCCCACACCCTGACCCCACTCAATGACCCCAATCCCCACTCCCTGACTCCAATCCTCACTTCCTGACTCCAGTCCCTGACCCCAATCCTCACTCCCTGACCCCAATCCCTACTCCCTGACCCCACTCCCTGACCCCAATCCCTGACCCTACTCCCTGACCCCCACTCCCTGACCCCACTCCCTACTCCCTGACCCCACTCCCTGACCCCAATCCCTACTCCCTGACCCCACTCCTGACCCCAATCCCTGACTCCAATCCCCACTCCCTGACTCCAATCCTCACCTCCTGACTCCAGTCCCTGACCCCAATCCTCACTCCCTGACCCCAATCCCTACTCCCTGACCCCAATCCCTGACCCCACTCCCCACTCCCTGACCCCAATCCATACTCCCTGACCCCACTCCCTGACCCCAATCCTCACTCCCTGACCCCAATCCCTGACCCCAATCCCCACTCCCTGACCCCAATCCATACTCCCTGACCCCACTCCCTGACCCCAATCACCAGTCCCTGACCCCAATCCCCGACCACTGACCCCCAATCCCCACACCCTGACCCCACTCCCTGACCCCAATCCCCACTCCCTGACCCCAATCCCTACACCCTGACCCCACTCCCTGACCCCAATCCCCACTCCCTGACCCCAATCCCTACACCCTGACCCTACTCCCTGACCCCAATCCCCACACCCTGACCCCACTCCCTGACCCCAATCCCCACTCCCTGACCCCAATCCCCAATCCCTGACCCCAATCCCTACACCCTGACCCCTTTCCCTGACCCCAATCCCTACTCCCTGACCCCACTCCCTGACCCCACTCCCTGACTCCAATCCTCACTTCCTGACTCCAGTCCCTGACCCCAATCCTCACTCCGTGACCCCAATCCCTACTCCCTGACCCCACTCCTTGACCCCAATCCCTGACCCCACTCCCTGACCCCACTCCCTGACCCCACTCCCTACTCCCTGACCCCACTCCCTGACCCCAATCCCTGACCACTGACCCCAATCCTCACTCCCTGACCCCAATCCCTGACCACTGACCCCCAATCCCCACTCCCTGACCCCACTCCCTGACCCCAATCCCCACACCCTGACCCCACTCCCTGACCCCAATCCCCACACCCTGACCCCACTCCCTGACCCCAATCTCCACACCCTGACCCCACTCCCTGACCCCAATCCCCACTCCCTGACCCCAATCCCCACTCACTGACCCCAATCCCCACTCCCTGACCCAACTCCCTGACCCCAATCCCCACACCCTGACCCCACTCCCTGACCCCAATCCCCACTCCCTGACCCCAATCCCCACTCCCTGACCCCAATCCCCACTGCCTGGCCCCACTCCCTGACCCCCAATCCCCACACCCTGACCCCACTCCCTGGATCCAATCCCTGACCCCAATCCCCACACCCTGACCCCACTCCCTGACCCCAATCCCCACTCCCTGACCCTTATCCTCACTCCCTGACCCCAATCCCCACTCCCTGACTCCACTCCCTGACCCAAATCCCCACACCCTGACCCCACTCCCTGACCCCAATCCCCACACCCTGACCCCACTCCCTGACCCCAATCCCCACACCCTGACCCCAATCCCCACTCCCTGACCTCAATCCCCACTCCCTGACTCCAATCCTCACTTCCTGACTCCAGTCCCTGACCCCAATCCTCACTCCCTGACCCCAATCCCTACTCCCTGACCCCACTCCCTGACCCCAATCCCTGACCCCACTCCCTGACCCCACTCCCTGACCCCAATCCCTACTCCCTGACCCCACTCCCTGACCCCAATCCCTGAATCCAATCCCCACTCCCTGACTCCAATCCTCACTTCCTGACTCCAGTCCCTGACCCCAATCCTCACTCCCTGACCCCAATCCCTACTCCCTGACCCCACTCCCTGACCCCAATCCCTCACCCCACTTCCTGACCCCAATCCCCACTCCCTGACCCCAATCCATACTCCCTGACCCCACTCCCTGACCCCACTCCCTGACCCCAATCCTCACTCCCTGACCCCAATCCCTGACCCCAATCCCCACTCCCTGACCCCAATCCATACTCCCTGACCCCACTCCCTGACCCCAATCACCAGTCCCTGACCCCAATCCCCGACCACTGACCCCCAATCCCCACACCCTGACCCCACTCCCTGACCCCAATCCCCACTCCCTGACCCCAATCCCTACACCCTGACCCCACTCCCTGACCCCAATCCCCACTCCCTGACCCCAATCCCTACACCCTGACCCTACTCCCTGACCCCAATCCCCACACCCTGACCCCACTCCCTGACCCCAATCCCCACTCCCTGACCCCAATCCCCACACCCTGACCCCACTCCCTGACCCCAATCCCTACTTCCTGACCCCACTCCCTGACCCCACTCCCTGACTCCAATCCTCACTTCCTGACTCCAGTCCCTGACCCCAATCCTCACTCCGTGACCCCAATCCCTACTCCCTAACCCCACTCCTTGACCCCAATCCCTGACCCCACTCCCTGACCCCACTCCCTGACCCCACTCCCTGACCCCACTCCCTACTCCCTGACCCCACTCCCTGACCCCAATCCTCACTCCCTGACCCTGCCCTGGGCAAAAGGAAGAAGGAGGCACAGGACAAGCATCGGCAGCTGGGATCAAGTGGATCCCTTGAAGAGTGCAGGGCTTGTCGGAGTAGAGTTAAGAGAGAAATCAGGAGGGCACAAAGGGGACATGAGATTGTCTTGGCAGATAAGGCAAAGGAAAATCCCAAGAGCTTTTACAGATACATAAAGGGGAAAAGGGTGACTCGGGAGAGGGGAGGGTCTCTTAAAGATAAACAAGGTCATCTATGTGCGGATCCACAAGGGATGGGAGAGGTTCTAAATGAATATTTCTCGTCGGTATTTACTGTTGTGAAAGGTACGAATGTTGGGGAAATAAAAAGTGATGTCTTGAGGAGTGTACATATTACAGAGAAGGAGGTGCTGGAGGTATTAAAGCGCATCAAGATAGGTAAATCCCCGGGGCCTGATGAAATGTATCCCAGGACGTGGAAGGCTAGGGAGGAAATTGCTGGCGCCTGGGCTGAGAAATTTGAATCATCGACAGCCACAGGAGAGGTGCCTGAAGATTGAAGGGTAGAAAGTGCTGTGCCCTTGTTTAAGAAGGATTTTAGGGATAAGCCTGGGAACTACAGACTGGTGAGCCTTACTTCTGTAGTGGGTAAGTTGTCAGACGGTATTCTGAAGGACAGGATCTCCAGGCATTTCGACAGGCAAGGGCTGATTAGGGAAAGTCAGCATGGCTTTGTGAGGGGAAAGTCATATCTCATGAACTTAATTGTGTTTTTTTGAAGGGGTAACCAAGAAGGTAGATGAGGGCAGTGCAATCGACGTTGTCTACATGGACTTTAGCAAGGCCTTTGACAAGGTACCACATGGTAGGTTATTGCAAAAGGTTGAATTTAATGGAATCCAGGGTGAGGTAGCCAATTGGATACAAAATTGTCTTGGCGACCGAAGACAAAGGGAGGTTGTGGAGGGTTGTTTTTCAAACTGGAGGCCTGTGACCAGCGGTGTGCCTCGGGGATCGGGGCTGGGTCCACTGTTACTTGTGATTTATATTAATGATTTGGATGAGAATGTAGGAGGCATGGTGAGTAAGTTTGCAGATGACACCAAGATTGGTGGCACAGTGGATAGTGAAGAAGGCTATATAAGATTGCAACAGGATCTTGATCAATTGGGCCAGTGGGCCGATGAATGGCAGATGGAGTTTAATTTGGATAAACGTGGAGGAGATGCATTTCGGTAGATCAAATCAGGGCAGGACCTACTCAGTTAATGGTAGGGAGTTGGAGAGAGTTACAGAACAAAGAGATATAGGAGTACAGGTTGATAGCTCCTTGAAGGTGGAGTCGCAGGTGGACAGGGTGGTGAAGAAGGCATTCAGCATGCTGGGGTTTATTGGTCAGAATATTGAATACAGGAGTTGGGACGTCTTGTTGAAGTTTCATAGATTATCATAGAATTTACAGTGCAGAAGGAGGCCATTCAGCCCATCGAGTCTGCACCGGCTCTTGGAAAGAGCACCCTACCCAAGGTCAACACCTCCACCCTATCCCCATAACCCAGTAACCCCACCCAACACTAAAGTTGTACAAGACATTGGTAAGACCACACACGGAATCCTGTGTTCAGTTCTGGTCACCCTATTATAGGAAGGATATTGTTAAACTAGAAAGAGTGCAGAAGAGATTTACGAGGATGCTACCAGGACTTGATGGTCTGAGCTACAAGGAGAGGCTGGATAGGCTGGGACTTTTTTCCCCTGGAGCGTAGGAGGCTCTTATAGAAGAGAGTGATTTTATAGAAGTCTATAAAATAATGAGGGGCAGAGATAAGGTGGATGGTCAACATCTTTTCCCAAAGGTAGAAGAGTCTAGAACTAGAGGGCACAGGTTTCAGGTAAGAAGAGAGAGATACAAAGGAGACCAGAGGGGAAATTTCTTCACACGGAGGGTGGTGAGCATCTGGAACGAGCTGCCAGAGGCAGTGGTGGAGGCGGGTACAATTTTGTCCTTTAAAAATAAGTTAGACAGTTACATGGGCAGGGTGGGTAGAGAGGGATATGAGCGGGCAAGTGGAATTAGCTCAGTGATAGAAACTGGGCGGTATGGACAAGCTGGGCCAAAGGGCCTGTTTCCACACTGTAAACATCTATGACTCTATATCGCCATTTCTTCGCTGTCGCTGGGTCAAAACCCTGGAACTCCCTCGCTAACAGCACAGTGGGTGTAACTACACCCCAAGGGCTGCAGCGGTTCAAGACGGCAAGTCACCCCCACCTTCTGAAGGGGAACTAGGGCTGGGCTGTAAATGCTGGTCTGACCAGCCACACCCACATCCTGTACAATGAATTTGTTATAAGTTCTGCTTCTGCGTACCTTGGTTCTTTGATTCCTCAAACAGAAAATATTCACTCACATCGTGTCACAAATGTGCAGTATTTAGTTTAAATAAGCAGCAAATGAGGGTTTGAGTAATTAGGGACATCGGTAAATATTCACTGGCAGTCAGTCACCGACCACTGCCCACGACCCCAGTGCCTGTACCAGACCACCGAACCCAGTGGTGGGCAGCCTGTGGCCAATCTGGGCTCTGAGTGGGGCCCACGAGTCACAGAGTCAGAGTGAACAAGTCCTATTTCAGTCTTGTGAGCCAGTGAGGTGAATGAGGGTCGTGTGGCACACTCACACCCTATCGGACCCGCCCTGGACAGAGTGACTGTCCCTTGCTTCACAAAGACTCCCCCTCATTACAGCATCTGGGGGACACATTATCACCTCAAACACAATCTCTCTCGGCAATTAGCACCTTTGAATTTTCCTTTCAGGGATCCTTGTACATAACCCGGCCCCTCTTCCCCGATCCCAAATCCAGACCCCACTCCCCAACCCTCTCCTGTCCCTCCCTCCCAGACCCCTTCACCCCTCCCAGACCCCACTCCCCCTCCCAGACCCCACTCCCCCTCCCAGACCCCCCTCCCCCTCCCCCTCCCAGACCCCCCTCCCCCTCCCAGACCTCCCTCCCCCTCCCAGACTCCCTCCCCCTCCCAGACTCCCTCCCCCTCCCAGATTCCCTCCCCCTCCCAGACCCCCCTCCCCCTCCTGCTCGCAGACCCCACCCCCTCACAGACCCCTCCCCCCTCACAGACCCCTCCCCCCTCTCAGACCCCTCCCCCTCCCCCGCTCTCAGACCCCCCTCACCCTCCCGCTCGCAGACCCCTCCCCCTCACAGACCCCTCCCCCTCTCAGACCACCTTCCCCCAGCTCAGATCCCCCTCTCTCCCTCTCAGACCCCCCCTCCCAGACCCCTCTCCTCCTCCCAGACCCCCCTCCCCCTTCCCCTCCCCGTCCCCCCTCCCTGACCCCTCCCCCCCAGACTCCCCTCCCCCTCTCAGACCCCTCTTCCACCCCCCATCCGAGATCCCCCTCCCCCTCTCAGACTCCCCTCCCCCTCTCAGACCCCCCTCCCCCTCTCAGACCCCCCTCCCCCTCTCAGACCTCCCCCCCCTCCCCCTCTCAGACCCCCCTCCCCCTCTCAGACCCCCCCTCCCCCTCTCAGACCCCCCCTCCCCCTCTCAGACCCCCCCTCACCTGTCTGCGGGCTGCCTCCTGCTCCACGGTGATGATGTGGTGGTGCCGGTGCTCGGTGAGGGCGCACACCCAGCACAGGCAGCGGCGGTCGGTGCGGCAGAAGGAGTCGAGGGGTTTGCGGTGGGTGTTGCAGCGGCGGAGGGAGAGGTGCGGCACGGGCGGGCTGAGCGGGTGCTCCCGGAAAGCGGGGCTCCGGCGGTGTGGCCCCAGGTGCAGCTCACAGTAGGAGGTCAGGCAGAGCAGGCAGGAGCTGGCAGCCCGCAGCTGGCAGCCAGGGGGGCAGGAGTCACAGGGCACGTCCCCGGGGCCTGCCCGGGGCTGGGGGGCTGCCGTCTGCAGCAAACCCTCCACAATCTGACACAGCACCGTGTTCCTCAGCAAGCTGGGCCGGGGGCTGAAACTCCTGCGGCAGTGAGGGCAGCTGTACAGGCTGGGGGTGGGCTGCCCCGGGGGGTGCTCCTGTCCCGGGGGCTGCCCCTGCCCCGGGGGGTGCCCCTGCCCCGGGGGGTGCTCCTGTCCCGGGGGGTGCCCCTGCCCCGGGGGGTGCCCCTGCCCCGGGGGGTGCCCCTGTCCCGGGGGGTGCCCCTGTCCCGGGGGGTGCCCCTGCCCCGGGGGGTGCCCCTGCCCCGGGGGGTGCTCCTGTCCCGGGGGGTGCCCCTGCCCCGGGGGGTGCCCCTGCCCCGTGGGGTGCCCCTGCCCCGGGGGGTGCTCCTGCCCCGGGGGGAGCTCCTGCCCCGGGGAGTGTCCCTGTACCTGACCCTGGCTCAGTCCCTGCCCCTGGTCCCAGCTCCGGTTGATGCACTCCTTGCAGAAGCTGTGCCCACAGGGCAGGGTGACAGGGGCACTGAAATAATCCAGACAGATGCTGCAGTACAGGCTGTCCTCAGACAGGGTCACAGTGGACCTCGCCATCCCTCTCCCCCCTCTACCTCCCCCTGTCTCCCGCCCCTCCCTCCCAGTCTCCCCTCTTTCCTCTCCCTCCCTCGCCCTGTCTCCCCTCTCTCTGTCTGCCCTCTCTCTCCTTGTCTCCCCACTCTCCTCTCCCCTCTCTCTGTCTGCCCTCTCTCTCCTTGTCTCCCCACTCTCCTCTCCCCCTGTCTCCCCCTCTCCACTCAGACTGCAACCCCGCCGCTGGAGGATTTCGCAGTAATGGAAAGTGAAACCGTTCTCTGGCCGCCGCTGTAAAGGCTGACTGGGTGATATTGAAGCAGCCAATCCGCCCCCCACAACACAGCTCACCGCTGCTGCCTTCTCATCTCGCACACTCAGCATGTTAAAAAGCGAGGGTGGAAGCGCCCCCCCCCCCCGACACTGCTCTGTCCCTGGGGAGATTATCCCAGCTCCAGCCTTCAATCCGCCTCCCCCACCCTCACACTCACCCTCCCCCACCCTCACACTCACCCTCCCCCACCCTCACACTCACCCTCACTCGTGAACAATGTCTGTGCCCCGCTCATCGCTTCTTCTGACCATTGCTTTCAAAGCTGGGAATGTTCCCAGCCGGGAATAGTGGGTTATCTGGAGGGGAGATCCCATGGAGGTCTTGCCCCGTGTGTCTTGCTGATCTTCTCCCTCTAAATGGTACCAGTTTGGCAAAACTTCCTGGTTTCTGTGCTATTTATACTGATTCTGCGCTTCAATAACCACCAACCCACCTGGCCAGCCACCTTCATTGACCTCTGCACACATAGATTATCATAGAATTTACAGTGCAGAAGGAGGCCATTCGGCCCATCGAGTCTGCACCGGCTCTTGGAAAGAGCGCCCTACCCAAGGTCAACACCGCCACCCTATCCCCATAACCCAGTAACCCCACCCAACACTAAGGGCAATTTTGGACAGTAAGGGCAATTTATCACGGCCAATCCACCTAACCTGCACATCTTTGGACTGTGGGAGGAAACCGGAGCGCCCGGAGGAAACCCACGCAAACACGGGGAGGATGTGCAGACTCCGCACAGACAGTGACCCAAGCCGGAATCGAACCTGGGACCCTGGAGCTGTGAAGCAATTGTGCTAACCGCAATGCTACCGTGCTGCCCTACATATTGACCTCTGCACACATACACCTAGATCTCTCTGCTCCGACACTCCCTGTAGAGTTGTACCCTTTAGCTGCTAACTTATGAGTCCATGAGTACTGTGCATGTGTCTGTCTGTGTCTATAATACTGTGTGTGTGTCTGTCTGTATCCATGATACGGTGTGTGTGTCTGTCTGTGTGTGTCCATGACTAGTATGTGTGTCCATGACTAGTCTTTGTGTGTGTCAATGGCCAGTCTGTGTGTGTATGTATGCCATGACTAGTGTGTGTGTGTCTGTCTGTGTTTGCGTGTGTGTCTGCATCTGTGTGTATATGTTTCTGCGTGTGTGTTTCTGTGTGTGTGATAGAGGGTGTATGTGTTTCTGCGTGTGTGTGTGATAGAGTGTGTGTGTGATGAAGGGTATGTGTGTGTGTCTGTGTGTGTGATCGAGGGTGTATGTGTGTGTGTTTTTGTCTGTGAGTGTGAGACGGTGTGAGTGTGAGATAGAGGGTGTGAGTGTGTGTGTGTGAGTGAATGTGTGAGTGTGTGAGATAGAGGGTGTGTGAGTGTGAGTGAGTGTGTGAGTATGCGAGAGGGTGTGAGTGTGTGAGATAGAGAGTGTGAGTGAGTGTGACTGTGTGTGTGTGAGTGTGAGTGAGTGTGTGTGAGTGTGTGTAGTCTCATTGTCTGCTGTCACCATGGATCCTGATGCCTTCAGTCACATTTGGCCAGAATGCCTGTAAATAGCAACACTACTTTGGGGAAAATTACCATGACGATGAAAGAAACTGGTGAGTAACACTTCCTGTGGACAAAGGGCAGATCCTTAAAATGCAATTTGGGAAAATTCATTCTCAGGTCCAGAGCAAACTCAGGATAATGGGACATTTTCCCTCTTGCATCACCTCAAATTTTAAACTACTCTGAATTACAGCCTACCTCAGTGGCACGCTAGTACAGTGGTCAGCTCTGTTGCTTCACAGCGCCAGGGACCCGGGTTTGATTCCCGGCTTGGGTCACTGTCTGCATGTTCTTGGATGAACCCCCAGGACCCCAGCTCGGCTGACCGCACACTGCCCGAACAGAACTCTCAACTGCTGCGATTGGCCTCGGTGACTGGATCAGTCTCGGCCTCGAACACTCTCAACCGCTACGACGACCGTATTCATCAACGGGCACGAGATGTCCAGCCTAATCGACTCTGGGAGCACGGAGAACTTCATACACCCCAACTACGCGGACATGACCCGTCCCCTGATCCAATCCAGTTTTTCCCTTGTCGATAGAGGCCCGCCAGGCCTTCAGCCGCATGAAAGCAGACATTGCAAAGGCCACGATGCACGCCATCGGCGAGTCCCTCCCCTTTCAGGTCGAGAGCGATGCGTCCGACGTAGCTCTGGCGGCCACCCTCAACCAAGCGGGCAGACCCGTGGCCTTCTTCTCCCATGCTTCCGAAATCCGCCACTTCTCAGTCAAAAAGGAGGCCCAGGCCATAGTAGAAGCTGTGCGACATTGGAGGCATTACCTGGCCAGCAGGAGATTCACTCTCCTCACGGACCAACGGTCGGTTGCTTTCATGTTTGATAATGCACAGCAGGGCAAGATATAAAACGACAAGATCTTGCGGTGGAGGATCGAACTCTCCACCTACAACTACGAGATCTTGTATAGTCCCAGGGAAGCTAAACGAGCCTCCTGACGCCCTGTCCCGCGGCACATGTGCCACTGCACAAGTGGACCGCCTCCGAGCCCCCCACGAGGACCTCTGCCACCCGGGGGTCACTCGCTTTTTCCATTTTGTCAAGAGCCACAACCTGCCCTACTCCATCGAGGAGATCAGGACAGTCACCAGGGACTGCCAAATCTGCACAGAGTGCAAACCGCACTTCTACCGGCCAGAGAAAGCGCACCTGATAAAGGCTTCCCGTCCCTTTGAACGCCTCAGCATGGACTTCAAAGGCCCACTCCCCTCCAACGACCGCAACACGTACTTCCTGAACGTGATTGATGAGTACTCCCGGTTCCCATTCGCCATCCCCTGCCCCGACATGACCACAACTACCGTCATCAAGGCCCTCCATAGCATCTTTGCACTGTTCGGTTTCCCCGCTTACATACACAGTGATAGGGGGTTCTCCTTTATGAGCGACGAACTGCGTCAATTCCTGCTCAGCAAGGGCATCGCCTCGAGCAGGATGACCAGTGACAACCCCCGGTGTAATGGACAGGTAGAGAGGGAGAATGGAACGGCCTGGAAGACCGTCCTACCGGCCCTACGGTCCAGGAACCTCCCAGTCTCCCGCTGGCAGGAGGTCCACCCGGATGCCCTCCACTCCATCCGGTCACTGCATTGTACGACCACCAATCAGACACCTCACGAACGTCTCCTTGTCTTCCCTAGGAAGTCCTCCTCTGGGACTTCGCTCCCGACCTGGCTGGCAGCACCCGGGCCCATCCTGCTCCGAAAACACGTGCGGGCGCACAAGTCGGACCCGTTGGTCGTGAGGGCCCAGCTTCTCCACGCTAACCCCCAGTACGCCCACGTGGCATACCCCGACGGCCGACAAGATACGGTCTCCCTAGGGGACCTGGCACCCGCCGGGACCCTACGCACATTCTAGCCACTAGTCCCACCCTCCCCTCCACCGCAGCACCTTGCACCAGGATCGGTCCTTCCGCCGACCACATCTAGGCCTCCCCACCCACCAACACCCCCTGCAGGCGCTCCCTTCCCAGGTCAGCCGTTTTCCCCACCAGCGCCGTCTAGGGGTGATGAAGCTTCCATGAAGATCGAAGCCACGCTCCCGGAGTCACAGACGCCCGAGCCTCCACCGGAGTCGCCACCGATGCTCCGACGATCACAGAGGACGACCAGGGCCCCGATCGACTGATTGCTTCATTTTAACTGTAATCTGTAAATATGAACCATCAAATGTACATAGCTACCAGACTTGTAAATAGTTATTAAACACTGTACGGAGGTATTACGGTACCTCCATAACTAATTATACCATGTTATGTTTTGTAGTTTCTGGCCACCACCCCCGCCGGACTCTTTTTTTAACAGGGGGTGAATGTGGTATTATAGGTATTACGGTACCTGAGAGGCTAAAGCACAATTGGTGGAAACTGTATGCTTGCTATTGGTTTGAGTGTATGGTAGCTCCGCCCTGATAGGCGGTGTATAAGAACCCGTGCTGCCCCAACAGCCCTTATTCTGTACCTGAGCTGCTGGGGGAAACATCTAGTTTATTAAAGCCTTCAGTTGGACTACAACCTCACTTGAGTGGTCATTGATCGTGCATCACCCTCATCCACCTGTTTGGTCACCTTCTCAAAGAACTCAATAAGGTTTGTGAGGCACGACCTACCCTTCACAAAAACGTGTTGACTATCTCTAATCAAATTGTTCCTTTCCAGATGATTATACATCCTATCTCTTATAAATCTTTCCAAGACATTGCTCACAACAGAAGTAAGGCTCACTGGTCTATAGTTACCGGGGTTGTCTCTACTCCCCTTCTTGAACAAGGGGACAACATTTGCTATCCTCCAGTCTTCTGGCACTATTCCTGTAGACAAAGAAGACTTAAAGATCAAAGACAAAGGCTCAGCAATCTCCTCACTAGCTTCCCAGAGAATCCTAGGATAAATCCCATCCGACCCAGGGGACTTATCTATTTTCACACTTTCCAGAATTGCTAACACCTCCTCCTTATGAACCTCAAGCCCTTCTAGTCTAGTGGCCTGAATCTCAGGATTCTCCTCGACAACATTGTCTTTTTCCTGTGTGAATAATGATGAAAAATATTCATTTAGCACCTCTCCTATCTCCTCGGACTCCACGCACAACTTCCCACCACTGTCTTTGACTGGCCCTGCTCTTACCCTAGTCATTCTTTTATTCCTGACATATCTATAGAAAGCTTTAGGGTTATCCTTGATCCTACCTGCCAAAGACTTCTCATGTCCCCTCCTGGCTCTTCTTAGCTCTCTCTTTAAGTCCTTCCTAGCTAACTTGTAACTCTCGAGCGCCCTAACTGAACCGTCATGTCTCATCTTTACATAAGCCTCCTTCTTCCTCTTGACAAGTGTTTCGACTGCTTTAGTAAACCACGGTTCCCTCGCTCGACCACTTCCTCCCAGCCTGACAGGTACACACTTATCAAGGACACGCAGTAGCTGTTCCTTGAACAAGCTCCACATTTCCATTGTGCCCATCCCCTGCAGTTTTCCTCTCCATCCGATGCATCCTAAGTCTTGCCTCATCGCATCATAATTGCCTTTCCCCCAGATATAACTCTTGCCCTGCGGTATATACCTATCCCTTTCCAGCACTAAAGTAAACGTAATCGAATTGTGGTCACTATCACCAAAGTGCTCACCTACCTCCAAATCTAACACCTGTCCTGGTTCATTACCCAGTACCAAATCCAATACGGCCTCGCCTCTAGTTGGCCTATCTACATACTGTGTCAGGAAACCCTCCTGCACACATTGGACCAAAACGGACCCATCTAAAGTACTCGAACTATAGCGTTTCCAGTCAATATTTGGAAAGTTAAAGTCCCGCATAACAATTACCCTGTTGCTTTCGCTCCTACCCAGAATCATCTTTGCAATCCTTTCCTCTACATCTCTGGAACTTTTCAGAGGGCTATAGAAAACCCCTAACAGGGTGACCTTTCCTGTTTCTAACCTCAGCCCATACTACCTCAGTAGACGAGTTCTCATCAAACGTCCTTTCTGCCACCGTAATACTGTCCTTGACTAACAATGCCACCCCTCCCCCTCTTTTACCACCTTCCCTGAGCTTACTGAAATATCTAAACCCCGGCACCTGCAACAACCATTCCTGTCCCTGCTCTATCCATGTCTCCGAAATGGCCACAACATCGAAGTCCCAGGTACCAACCCATGCCGCAATTTCACCCACATTATTCCGGATGCTCCTGTCATTGAAGAAGACACACTTTAAACCACCTTCCTGCCTGCCGGTACACTCCTGCAACTTTGAAACCTTACTCATGACCTCACTACTCTCAACCTCCTGTATACTGGAGCTACAATTCAGGTTCCCAATCCCATGCTGAACTAGTTTAAACCCTCCCGAAGAGCATTAACAAATTTCCCCCCCCAGGATATTGGTACCCCTCTGGTCCAGGTGTAGACCATTCCGTTTGTAGAGGTCCCACCGACCCCAGAATGAGCCCCAATTATCCAGAAATCTGAAACCCTCCTGCACCATCCCTGTAGCCACATGTTGAACTCCTCTCTCCCCCTATTCCTCGTCTCGCTAGCACGTGGCACGGGTAACAACCCAGAGATAATAACTCTGTTTGTCCTCGATCTAAGTTTCCACCCTTGCTCCCTGAATTCCTGCCTTACATCCTTATCCCTACCTATGTCGTTGGTACCTATGTGGACCACGACTTGGGGCTGCTCCACCTCCCCCTAAGGATCCCGAAAACACGAGACATCACGGACCCTGGCACCTGGGAGGCAACACACCAACCGCGGGTCTCTCTCGTTCCCACAGAATCTCCTATCCATCCCCCTAACTATGGAGTCTCCAATGACTAATGCTCTACTCCTCTCCCCCTTCCCTTCTGAGCAACAGGGACAGACTCTGTGCCAGAGACCTGCACCCCATGGTTTACCCCTGGTAAGTCCCCCCCCCAACAGTATCCAAAGCGGTATACTTGTTACTAAGGGGAGCGACCACAGGGGATCCCTGTACTGACTGCTTCCTCCCAGCCCCTCTCACCGTCACCCATCTTGATTCTTTGCAGTAACTACATCCCTGAAGCTTCTATCTATGACCACCTCTGCCTCCCGAATGATCCGAAGTTCATCCAGCTCCAGTTTCCTAACACGCTTTCTGAGGAGCTGGAGATGGGTGCACTTCCCACAGATGAAATCAGCAGGGACACTGACGGCGTCCCTCACCTCAAACATTCTGCAGGAGGAACATTGCACTGCCTTCCCTGCCATCCCCTCTAGATAGAAAAAGAAAGGAAGAGCTTACCTGTTATTCACTCTACCCCTTAGGTTAAAGGAGGTGGAAGGGTGGGGGACACTACAAGTGTCGTGTCTAGGGTTTAGAAACTGCCCAACTTAAATACAGGTAAAAATAAAACACTTAACCAGCAGCCACTGCGCCCCACACGAGAACAGCAATCAGCTGTTATGGGCCTGCGCAAACAATTTAAATCTCTACTCCTTACCCAGCAGTTACTCCGTCCTCACTCCGACCGGATTCAGCTAGAAACTCCCAACAGTAAATTTTTAAAAAGTTGTTATGAGGCTGTCGATATGCTGCTTCGGAGGACTCGGAGCATCTCCACCCCTGACTCCGTCCGATTCTTTGATTCTCCGGCCGGTCGCCAAACGCGATTTAGGCGGTTGCGGCGGGGCAATCGCGTCCGTGCTGTCAGGTGAATTGGACAGTCTGAATTCTCCCTCCGTGTTCCCGAACAGGTGCTGGAGTGTGGCGACTAGGGGCTTTTCACAGTAACTTCATTGCAGTGTTAATGTAAGCCTACTTGTGACAATAAAGGTTATTAAAAAAAAACCTCGTCCTAACTCAGGCTTGGGCACCCCCTCACTCACAGTCCCTTTCCCACGGGACACAGTGATTCAATCGGGGTCCCGAACTCTGCCGCAGGGGCTGGGATTGGGTTCATTTTAACTTACCCCACGGGACAGGAACCAGACAGCAAGTGAGCTGATTGTACAAAACCCAAATTCAGAGATCAACCACCATGCGGCCCCCCACACAATCTGCCCCCCCCCCCACCCAGCCCCCCCGAAAACTCCCGCCACAGGATTTCACAGTCATTGAGAGCTACAGCCTTGGTCAGCAGTGACCTTCACTGCAGTCACCCCAGCTATTCGCCTGGGATAGGCAGCCTACCTAGTGCAAGTTACCAAACTGAGTGTGCTGGGACTGGCTGACTAAGTGGCCCAGGATGTTGGGAGGGGGACCTGAATCCTCACAGCTGCTCCAATGTTCAAGCTGGATCACTCCAGTCTGCAGGCAGCAACGTCAACAGTTACAGCAATGGAAAACTTAGAATGGAACCACTCATGGACATTTTTCAGAATAAATTGAGCAGAATAACCACATCGGGGAAATCCTAGTCATTGTATTTCTTTAATGAGGAATAGGGAAATCAATGAAAATTCATGAATGACTCACAGCTGGAATCTAAGCTTGTGTCCGCAATGGTTTATATATAGCTTGGGAGATGCCCAGAGTGAGTAACAGACTGGAATATAATCGAAGGGTTCGGGGAGGTGGGGGTGCAGTGGAGCGGGGATGTTTATCCATAGAATTGCAGATTAGTTTTCTGTACAACTCCAACATAACCTCCCTGCTCTTATAACCTATGCCTTAACTGATAAAGGTCAGTGTCCCGCAGGCCTTCTGAACTTTGTGTTTGGCGGGGTTACTGGGTAATGGGGATAGGGTGGAGGTGTGGGTTTGGGCAGGGTGCTCTTTCCAAGAACCAGTGCAGACTCGATGGGCCGAATGGCCTCCTTCAGCACTGTAAATTCTATCGTATGAACTACCCTATTAACCTGTCCTGCCACCGTTAGGGATCTGTGGGCAAGAACCCCAAGATGCCTCTGTTCCTCTGAGCTTCCTAGTGTCCTGCCATTCATTGAATATTCCCTTGTCCTGTTACTCATAGAAACAGTCATAGAAAATAGAAGCAGGAGGAGGCATTCGGCCCTTCCAGCCTGCTCCCCCATTCATTCTGATCATGGCTGATCATCAAGTTCAATACCCTGATTCCCCCCCCCCCCCATACCCCTCGACCTCTTTAGCTCCAAGAGTAAAATCTAATTCCTTCTTGAAATGACACAACATTGTGGTCCGACAAGAAACAAAGACAAGACGCATGATTAGAACGCGGGCTGGGGGGGGAGGGGCAGGGAGTGGGGTTGGGGGGTGACGGCGACAGTGGGGGTGAGGGTGGCCTGAGGGTGGGGTGGGGGTGAGGGTGCTGTGGGGTGGGGGTGGGGTGGGGGTGAGAGTGGAGGTGAGGGTGGTGTGGGGCTGAGAGTGGGTGAGGGTGGTGTGGGGGTGAGAGTGGGTGTAGGGGTGAGGGTGGTGTGGGGGTGAGAGTGGGGGTCAGGGTGGGCCGATTAGATATGACTCCTCTTTGTCTCGAGAGTATTGATTGTGCATCAATTTAATCAGATAGTACTTTTGAAGGGTGGATCTCCGCATCAAGCCGGAGTGCCTTCAGCTCAGCCCCCACGCAGACAACTCCGCTGCTATTTTTAAGCATTGGCTGGCATGTTTTGAGAGCTACCTCGACACGGCTGCCGACACGGAAAGGCAGAAGATACACCTCCTACGCTCGCGGTCAGCCCGGCGATCTACCCCCTGATCGAAGGGGCGGCGAACTATGCTGCAGCTATGGAGCTGCTAGAAGGACATTACATTCGTCCACTGAACCAGGTCTACACCCGTCACCTGCTGGCAACGAGATGGCAGAGCCCAGATGAGACACTGAAAGACTTCTACTGGGCACTGATCGTGCTGGGCCAAAGCTGCAGCTGCCCAGCAGTGACGGGGAACGAGCACACGGAACTTTTAATTCGGGACACTTTCGTGGCAGGTATGGCTTCCCCCGACATCCGCCGAAGGCTCCTTGAAATGGAGACGCTGGGCCTCACTGAGGCACGGGCCCTGGCAGGGTCCGTGGACGTTGCGTACAAGAACGCACTTGCTTATGCCCTCGCTCGCACGGCGCCCCCAAGGGCTGCGTGGCACCCCGCCGCGGCAGCCCCCCAGACTTACCCGCTAACCCCGCAGGCCTGCGCGGCAAGGCGGCCCGCTACCGCCGCCGGCCAACGCTGTTTCTTCTGCGGCCAGGCGAATCACCCGCGCGCGCGCTGCCCGGCCCGCACCGTCACCGCACTCTCACCCCCACACCACCCTCACCCACCCTCTGGCAAGAAAGGCCACTATGCCGCGGTCTGCCTGGCCCGCGCCGTGGCCGTGGTCTCCAGCGCCTACCAACAGCCTTTCTTCCAGGTCCCGGCCATCCAATGCCCACCGCCGCCTTTCTCTGTCCAGGCAGCATGCGACCCGCGGCCTCGGCCATTTTGCCCCCCAGCAACCACGCTGGATGGGTGGGCGCCGCCATTTTGTCCCTCGCCGCCGCCATCTTCAGAATCCCCATCCCCGGACTCCATGTGCGACCCATGGCCGGCGCCATCTTGGATGGGGCCTCAAGCCCCCAGCACAGCTGACTACCCGGTGCCCGACCAGAACTCCCCCTTGCTGCAGCTGGCCTCCGTTACCCTGGATCAGAGTCGGCCCCGGACGCTAGCGAAGGCCACCACAACGATCGGCATCAACGGCCACGTGACGTCATGCCTGATCGACTCCGGGAGCACGGAAAGCTTTGTTCACCCCGACACGGTAAGGCGCTGTTCTCTTGTCACCCATCCCGTCAAACAAAGGATCGCCCTGGCCTCCGGGTCACACGCGGTGCAGATAAAAGAGTTCTGCCTCGCGAACCTCACCGTCCAAGGCAGGGAATTCCGCAATTTCCGCCTGTACGTGCTGCCGCATCTCTGCACAGCCACCCTTCTGGGGCTGGATTTCCAGTGCCACCTACAAAGCCTGACTTTTAAATTCGGCGGCCCTATACCCCCCCTTACTGTCTGCGGCCTCGCGACCCTTAAGGTCGACCCGCCTTCCCTGTTTGCGAACCTCACCACGGATTGGAAACCCGTCGCCACCAGGAGCAGACGGTACAGCGCCCAGGACCGGACCTTCATCAGGTCCGAGGTCCAGAGGCTGCTGAAGGAAGGGGTCATCGAAGCGAGCAACAGCCCCTGGAGGGCTCAAGTAGTGGTGGTAAAGACCGGGGAGAAACATAGGATGGTCATCGACAATAGCCAGACCATCAACCGGTTTACGCAGCTGGACGCGTACCCTCTCCCCCGTATAGCCGACCTGGTAAACAGGATTGCGCAATACAAGGCCTTCTCCACGGTGGATCTCAAATCCGCCTACCACCAGCTACCCCTCCGTAATAATGACCGCCAGTACACTGCCTTCGAAGCAGATGGGTGGCTCTACCACTTTACAAGGGTTCCCTTCGGTGTCACGAACGGGGTCTCGGTCTTCCAGCGTGAGATGGACCGAATGGTTGACCGGTACGGCTTACGCGCAACGTTCCCATATCTTGATTACGTCACCATTTGCGGCCATGACCAGCAGGACCACGACACCAACCTCCGAAAATTTCTCCAGACCGCGCACCTCCTTAATCTGACCTACAATAAGGAGAAGTGCGTATTTAGCACCGACCGTCTAGCCATCCTAGGCTACGTAGTGCGAAGTGGAGTCATAGGCCCCGACCCCGAACGCATGCGCCCCCTCATGGAGTTCCCCCTTCCTCACTGCCCCAAGGCCCTAAAGCGCTGTCTCGGCTTTTTTAGCTATTATGCACAATGGGTCCCTAATTACGCCGACAAGGCTCGACCCCTGATCCAGTCCACAACCTTCCCCCTGTCGACGGAGGCCCGCCATGCCTTCTGCCGCATCAAAGCGGACATCACAAAAGCCACGATGCGCGCCATCGACGAGTCCCTCCCCTTCCAGGTCGAGAGCGACGCGTCTGATGTAGCTCTGGCCGCCACCCTCAACCAAGCAGGCAGGCCCGTGGCTTTCTTCTCCCGTACCCTCCATGCCTCCGAAATTCGCCACTCCTCGGTTGAAAAGGAGGCCCAGGCCATAGTAGAAGCTGTGCGACACTGGAGGCCTTACCTGGCCGGCAGGAGATTCACTCTCCTCACGGACCAACGGTCGGTGGCGTTCATGTTTGATAATGCGCAGCGGGGCAAAATTAAGAATGACAAGATCTTGAGGTGGAGGATCGAGCTCTCCACCTATAATTATGAGATTTTGTACCGTCCCGGGAAGCTGAATGAGCCTCCTGATGTCCTGTCCCGCGGCACTTGTGCCACCGCACAAGTAGACCGCCTCCGAGCCCTCCACGAGGACCTCTGCCACCCGGGGATCACTCGGTTCTTTCATTTCGTTAACCTGCCCTACTCCATCAAGGAGGTCAGGACTGTCACCAGGGACTGCCAAATCTGCGCAGAGTGCAAACCGCACTTCTACCGACCAGAGAGGGCGCACCTGATAAAGGCTTCCCTTCCCTTTGAACGCCTCAGCATGGACTTCAAAGGCCCCCTCCCCTCCACCGACCGCAACACGTACTTCCTGAACGTGATTGACGAGTACTCCCGGTTCCCATTCGCCATCCCCTGCCCAGACATGACCGCAACCACCGTCATCAAGGTCCTCCATAGCATCTTTACGCTGTTCGGGTTCCCCGCATACATCCACAGTGATAGGGGCTACTCCTTTATGAGCGATGAACTGCGTCAGTTCCTGCTCAGCAAAGGCATCGCCTCGAGCAGGACGACCAGTTACAACCCCCGGGGAAACGGGCAGGTAGAGAGGGAGAACGGAACGGTCTGGAAGACCGTCCTGCTGGCTCTTCGGTCCAGGAATCTCCCAGTCTCCCACTGGCAAGAAGTCCTCCCAGTGGCCCTGCACTCCATTCGGTCACTGCTATGTACTACCACAAACCAGACACCTCATGAACGCCTCCTTGTTTTCCCCAGGAAGTCCTCCTCCGGGACCTCGCTCCCAACCTGGCTAGCGACACCCAGACCCGTCCTGCTTCGGAAACATGTGAGGGCGCACAAGTCGGACCCGTTGGTCGAGAAGGTCCACCTGCTGCATGCCAACCCCCAGTACGCCTACGTAGCGTTCCCCGACGGACGCCAAGATACGGTCTCCCTTCGGGATGTGGCTCCCGCCGGAGCCCCACGCGCACCCGCACCATTGCCCCCACCTCCACCCACCACCCCGCAGCACCTGACCGGAGGGTCAGTACTGCCGCCGGAGCCCCTACCCAGCGCCGAACAGGCACCGCCGCCCCCTACAGGAGCCCCTCCCCCTTCCCACTTTTCGCCCCAACAGCGCCGCCTAGGGGTGACGAAGCTGCCTGGGAGGAAGGCACCACGTTCCCGGAGCCACAACCGCTGGGGCCCCCACCAGAATCATCGCCGAAACTCAGACGCTCCAGACGGACGACCAGCCCACCCGATCGTCTGATTGCTGCACCATAGACTCTTCTTCCATTACCCTCGACATCATGGTACCTCCATACCTGGTCCTACCATGCAAAAGGCGACAGTAATAGCTGGCCGTCACCCTGCTGGGTTCTTTTTCTAACAGGGGGTGAATGTGGTAATACCAGGTATTGCAGTACCTGAGAGGTGAATGACCATTGGCTAGACCTAGGGGTCTACCATTGACTAATGTACATAGACCCGCCCTGAGAGGCGGGGTATAAGAACCAATGCCGTCCCAGCAGCCTTCACTTTCTGTATCATCACTGCTGGGTACAGTTCTAGCTGATTAAAGCCGATTAGATATGACTCCTCTTTGTCTCGAGAGTATTGATTGTGCATCAGTCATGGCATCAGCTGGAGTGACATCAGTAGCCAGCAGTTATTGGGGTCACTGTCTGTGTGGAGTCTGCACGTTCTCCCTGTATCTGCGTGGGTTTCCTCCCGGTGCTCCGGTTTCCTCCCACAGCTCCGGTTTCCTCCCACAATTCCCGAAAGACGTGCTGTTAGGTAATTTGGACATTCTGAATTCTCCCAATGTGTACCCGAACAGGCGCCGGAATGTGGCGACTAGGGGATTTTCACAGTAACTTCATTGCAGTGTTAATGTAAGCCTACTTGTGACAACAATAAAGATTATTAGCAAGAAAATGTTGACACTTTTGAAGCTCCAATTTCACCAGGTTGAAGAATCTTTGCATTTCATCATTTGAAGCCACATTGATGGTGAGGAAAATGCACTCGATCCACAGGCCAGGCTGACAAGTGTGAAAAGGAAGTGATCTCAGAGATTGACAGCACAAGTTCACCCTTTACAACTTGAACCCACACATCATGGGTGAAGATGCTGTTGCGAATATCTGATTTCACAACTTTAATAAGAACTTTTAAGTTCAGAAGTTGAATTTTCAATGGAGATAAATTGAATTCCAGGAAGGTGTTTGTGTCACGACGGGTGTTGTCCCTGTCTCTGAGCCACAAGCTCTGGGTTTGGGCTCCAACCCAGGACACAGCACGCCCAAACACGTTGAGTATCAACAGAAAATGCTGGATAAACTCAACATGTCTGGCAGCACCTATCGAGAGAGAAACTGAGTTAACGCTTTGAGTCATATTGACTCCTCTTTGCAATGGGACAGGGGAAAGATCTATAAGGGGAAAGATGTCGCAGAAAGTTGGTTTACAGGTGCAACAGGTGATTAAGAAGGCAAATGGAATTCTGTCTTTCATTGCTCGAGGGATGGAGTTTAAGACTAGGGAGGTTATGCTGCAATTGTATCAGGTGTTAGTGAGGCCACACCTGGAGTATTGTGTTCAGTTTTGGTCTCCTTACTTGAGAAAGGATGTACTGGCGCTGGAGGGTGTGCAGAGGAGATTCACTAGGTTAATCCCAGAGCTGAAGGGGTTGGATTACGAGGAGAGGTTGAGTAGACTGGGACTGTACTCGTTGGAATTTAGAAGGATGCGGGGGGGATCTTATAAAAACATATAAAATTATGAAGGGAATAGATAGAATAGATGCGGGCAGGTTGTTTCCACTGTCGGGTGGAAGCAGAACTAGGGGGCATAGCCTCAAAATAAGGGGAAGTAGATTCAGGACTGAGTTTAGGGAGGAACTTCTTCACCCAAAGGGTTGTGGCCCTGTGGGGGGGGGGGGGGGGGGGGGGGGGGGGGTTGTCGGGGGGGGGGGGGGGGGGGGGAGGGCGGGGGGGGGGGTGATTTACATTGGGACAGACAAAGGAAACAAGACACAAAAACAAGGTTAAGATGGAGGGGACAGTTCAGTCTGAATTTGTTGAGATCAATATTGAGTCCGGATGTCCACAGGAAGTAGTTGAGGCCAAAACACTGTTTTGAAGAAACAGTTAGATATTAACAACTGGGGCAAAGAGGATCAAAGGATATGGGGGGAAAGCAGGATTAGGCTATTTTGTTGGCTGATCAGCCATGATCACAATGAATGGTGGAGCAGGATCGAAGGGCCGAATGGCCTCCTCCTGCTCTTTTTCTATGTTTCTATGTAACCTGCCCAATCGGAAGATGAGGTTCTGTTTCTCCAGTTTGTATTGGGCTTCACTGGAACATTGCAACAGGCCAAGGACGGACATGTGGACATGAGAGCAAGATGCTGAGCTGTAATGACAAGAGACAGGAAGGTTGGGTTGTTGTAGGGAAAAATCCCTTGTACCAGTGCAGTCAAGAGGCCGAGTCTCAAGGCAAGGTTCAAAGCGTTGTTCTTTATTGGACAATTACTGAAGCCTTCAGGGAGACCCACGCAGCCAGCTCAGAAACAGTGGCTTGGCCCACGTTGATCTCGACAATTACACATTCGCTCTGGATTTTTATAGGAATCCAAATTCGAGCGGCAACATTTGCTCATACATAATAGTCAAAGGGTAATTTTGATTTAGATCTCTCAGACAGGTTTAAACTGAGAATATGCATCTTTGTCAATTTGCATCTGTATGGTGTGTGTCTGTGTTGATGAGATTATCTGTGCTTGCTCCAAGTGTCCCTCCCTTGTCAATTTGTATCTGTATGGTGTGTGTCTGTGTTGATGAGATTATCTGTGCTTGCTCCGAGTGTCCCTCCCTTGTCAATTTGCATCTGTATGGAGTGTGTTCGTGTTGATGAGATTATCTGTGCTTGCTCCGAGTGTCCTTCCCTTCTTTAATGTGTTTCCCATTATCCCCCTGATGTGTCTCCTGAGCTAAATCGACCTCCGATGTCTGTGGCTGTGCTATGCGTTTATTTCTGTGTTTGCTAGATGAGGTGTTAATGTCATCTTTGTCCTGCTGTGTGTGTGGGGGACGCTAATCTAATTTATACATTTCTTTTATTCCTCCTATTCTGCTTTCTTTGCCTGCCGTGGCCATTTTATTAATATATTATTTCATTCTTTCATACGTCTTTGCAATACAGTTGTGCCATATATCCCACTGCCAGGGTCTTGACTCGCAGATATCCCGATCTCCTGGCCAGGGGGCCGTTTTAAGATGCAGCCTCGTGCTGTTGCTGGGCAGAACAAGGGTCTTCCATCAATTTCGAATTAAAGGTCTCTCCGCTGTGCAGAAGGGGATTTAAACGAATGTCCATCCGGGTGTCCCCTTCTGCATTGTGGGCACATTATAAACGGTGCCAATCAGTCCAATAAAACAGTCCAATGAATGAAGAATGTTTGATGAGATGAGATAAAAATATGATCTTGGAAAATGGCCTACTTCAATCCCTCCTCTCGTCCAGGGGGTGCCATTCATGGCTGTACCCCTATGGACGTTCTTCAGAGGTATAGAGACCTGTGCAGATGTCGTCCTTGCTGTTGTTCCTCTTCCTCTACGGTGTGGTGAACTTCTTGCATCTGGATACTAGCAGTGGGTAGCGTTCGCGATACAATATTCGTACATATCATTTTAATACAAGTTAGGCCCAGGCAGAGTGTGAACAGGATGGCTACTACTAAAATTAATCCTTTCATGATGTATGCTCCCCAAACTGTGTTCAACAACCACCCTAACCACTCATCAGTCCCTGCGAATCCCTGTTTAAAGCTATCCAATTGCTTTTGTATCCTGGACATGGCTGCTGTTATGTTTAATGTTTCATCATGTACATATGTGATGCATTTTTCTTTGATGATGGTGCATACCCCTCCTTATCTGGCTAACTGATAGTCTACTGCATATCTCGTTTGCTGTGTGTAGAGTCTGAGCTCCGTGAGTTCTTGGTCAATTGCCCCTAGTGCTTGTCGGGTGCTGTTCCCTAAGATGGTCAGTCCGCATAGGAAGAAATTCCTATTCTTGGCACTGACCACTCCTGCTGCACCCCCTAGGGATAGTGTCCCCAGAAATCCATATCCCCAAGAAGATCCTAATGTGACAGGGGCCTGCCAGTCGGCGCAGAATTCTGCGCTGATGGCCCTGGTCACTATGCGTTTCTGGACATGCCCTTCGCTTGGGCATGGAACCGTGAGGGGTCTGATTGTCCCTACGGCAAAGAACCTTGGAGGCCTGTCTGTGGCCGTCATGTATATATTTTAAAATAAAAACACATAACCCTCTTTAACCCGATAACATGCATTACCCCTGGGTCGCCTGACCCCATGGTTCCATGTTGTGGAACCTTCCCTCCCCCGGGACTGCCCACTCGATTGTACCCCTTGGTGAGAATGAAATGGGTATGTCCACGAGGCTGAGCTTACGTGGGTGCCGCTGCACTTGCCACACATGAGCTGCCTACCCGCGGTGGTGGCAATGCATTTTTGTTGCTTACAGTCACAGGTGAAGTGTCCTTCCCGGACCCGGCACTCCTGGGGAGCACAATGTGTCTCAGCGCACAAATCGTTTTTAGGAACAAAGGCATGCACGCACCCCCATCCCTTTCCCTTAAAACATTGTGGGTAGTCCCCATGTGTGTCTACCCGTTGGGGTCCCACCCCCCCTGGAATTCCCGGCTCAGTGAGCTCTACACACCTCCCTTGTATCCCTTGTTTAAAGTACTCACTATGTTCCTTGCAGGGCGCCCCTGATGTGTCGATAGTGAATAACTCTTGTGGGAGCCACCCTGGTGTCGCGATGAATAGGGAGTTTACTGACCGCGCTGAAGGTAACAAGCGGTCCTATTCCCATAGATCTGAATGTGTGTTCTCAGGAATAGGTTTTCTTCCACGATTGGTGGTGCTGCTCCCATAATCCTCATGTGTTGGATCGTATCTACAATGGTCATGGCTATCATCAAATGTGTCCCTATTCCCATATCAGTTTTTTTTTTACAACAGTATTTTTTATAATTAGAGTATATACAGAAAATAAACCGGTAATTAAATTAAAAGTTGTTTGTTTCGACGTCTTGATAGTAGATCTGGTCCTGGTCCCTGTGGAATTTAAATATAAAAGAAAAATAGTATCTTTAATTCATTTGTCTTCATACAGCTTCAATTGGGTCCAGTGTTTCCAGATCCCCTGTCCCCTTATATCTATACAGGCACAGGTATCTCCGCTAATAATGACCTTGTAAGGTCCGTGCCATTTCGGGGCAAATCCTGGTTTTGCAGGAAGCATTTTTGTTAAGACCCGGCTCCCGGCTTTTGGGACCTCCGGTAATATTTCTGAGTCCTCCTTTCTGTCGACCTGTGCCTGATTTAGAATTACGGACCGGCGCATCCCCTTTAATTGGGTGCTGAGGCCTCGGATGTATTGACGGATCTTATCCTTTATCGGGCCCACATCTGTCCCCGTGGAACTCCTTGCTTCCATCTGGCAGTCCCAGCCCTGGGGCTGAAACTAACCTAGCTTTCAACTCTGCATATGCTGTCTCTTGCTCCTGTTCCCACTTTATACTTTCTAAGGCTGGCTTTCCTCCCTTCACTAGTCTCTGAATTGGCTCTGCGATTCTTGCGAAGTCAGGGATAAAACTCCTACTGTAATTGAATAGTCCTAAAACGTTCCGGACCCCTCTTACTGTAACTGGTCGCGGCGGCCTTTTAATCGCGGTTTTGCGATCTTCAGGCATTTCTTTCATTCCCTGGGAAATTAGGTGTCCTAAGTACAGGACCTGAGGTTTTGCAATTTGTGCCTTATGTGGGCTGACTCTCAGCCCGGCATTCGCCAATCCTTTTAATGCTGAATACAGGGCTGCTTTGTGCCCCTCTTCTGTTTTGGACACTATTAATACATCGTCCACATACGGGAGGACCCTATTGTCCTCATGCAATTTCACCCTACTCAGGATATTACTCATTGTTCTGTGAAATATGGCGGGGCTGTTGTGAAATCCCTGTGGGAGGCGATTCCATGTGTACTGTTTCTCTCCCACAGTGAAGGCAAATTTGTTTTGGGATTCTGTGTCCAGTGGAAGGGACCAGAACCCATTTGCTATATCCAATACCGTGAAAATGTTGTGGTCTTGTGCCAATCCGTTTAAAATAGTCGAGGGGTTTGCCACAATGGGGTGTAATTTAGGTGTCACTTGGTTCAAAGCTGTGTAATCGATGGTGAGCCGGTAGCTCCCATCAGGTTTTATGACTGGCCATGTGGGGGAATTGGTGGTACTGGTGGTTTCCCTGAGGATTCCCTTTTCTACCAAACCCTTGACAATGTCTACCACTGCCGCTTGCGCTTCTCGCTTGATAGGGTTTTGCCGGTGGGGCTTGTGTTCCTGCCCTGGGACTTTTATCGGTTCTGCGTCGGTTAGCCTGGTATCTGATTTTGTCCAAGTCCAGGCTTCGGGAATGGAAGCGCAGATGGCTCCGAACCCTTCTCTTTCCTTATCCCAATCTTGGGCCACAATGGGGGCTATCCCGATCGTCCCCAGGTGGCTTGCTAATGTCCCTATTTCGGTCTTCCTACCGTCAGGTTGTGGCCAAATTAGTTTCCCTTTCCCACAATCTATCAGCACCTGGTATTCCCGCATTAAGTCATTCCCCATGATTGTGCCCTCATTATTCTGACATACGTAAAATTGCATTGGAATGTACTTGTGGTTCACTTCTACCAATGTGGTCTCGCTAAGATAGGCGGGCATTTTCTCTCCCCCTACCCCGGTTATGTATATTCTTTTGGTGGTCAGTGGCAAGGGCAGGTTTGTAATTGATATTGCTGCTCCCGTATCTACTAACATGTGGCATTCCCTACCCCCCACCAAGGCTTCCACATATACCCTATCTCCCTCTTTACTGCTTTGAATGGGAGCTACGGGTTGTGAGATTTCGACCGGTGTTGGTCGACGCGTGGGGTGTGAGGACACCGGCTTCTGTCGGGATTCAGTGTCTTCTGTGGGCGTGGCTACACTAATCCTCTCCTGTCTCCCATCTCCCGGGTTTGGGGTTCCTTCTAGTCACCCTTGTGAATTCCGGGGATGTGGTGCCTCCGGGGCTGGTTTGTAGGGGTCTTGGGGTCTCCTATGTTTCCCCCAACACGTTGCCTCGGTGTGCCCTGCCCTGTGGCAGTGGTCACAGCGGGGTCGGCCATTCTCTGGTCTCCCCCTGAATGGTGCTGTCCTGCAGAATCTAGCCCTATGCCCTGGCTGGCCACACGTGTAGCAGCTGAGCCTGGTTCCCCCCTCCCCTCCGTTATGGGGGGCTCCGGTCCTCTCTGGTCTGGGCTTTGTCAGGGCAACCTTCCCTTCCTTTATCCCGCTAGCCCACTCGACTAACCCGTCATAGTCCTGGGATGCTATCACCCCCATCTTAAGGATCTCTTGGTGTACCTCTGATAGCCCGTCCTTGAATGCCTGGATAAAAGCCCTGTCTCCCCTATCCACATTGTCCTGTCCTGAACCCTCCTTATAGACCTGGAATAATCTCTCTCCAAATTCCGATGCACTTCCCCCCCGTCCTTGTTTAGTATTTGTGATCCTGCTCCAATTAGTGGGGGAGTTCCCTAAGACCCGTTGGATTTCTGTCTTAAATAATGTGAAGGGTGCCTGCTGGGCGTCTATCTCAGCCGTTACAGGAACGGCATGTGTCCACCTTCCTCCATGATAGTCCTGTGCTGCTTGGGTCGCTGGACCTCCTGCCACTAGCCCCCATTTATCCGCTGGACAGGCTGCCCTGACCCTGTATGTCCCTTAAATGTAACTGGTACCCTACCCAGAGTGTATCTAATTCGCCCCAAAATTCCAGGTTTGCGCTTCTGGGTTTTAACTTCCCCAGTGAGGCCATAATCAGCTGCCTTTCCCCTGGGGTGAAGGGCTTATAGGTTGCTTTCGGTTGTGCTGCCGTCCCTCCTCTGGTGACTGGCGCTAGATTGTAATTTTTTATGTCCCACTCTGATACTGGAGCGGTTGCATCGCTCTGCACTGACTCGTATGAGGGCAGAGGGTCCGTTTCCTTTGATCTCTGCGCTATCTCCGCAGTGTGGTTTCTGCTTTCTAATTCCCTCACTCTCTCCTGCAACACCTTAATTTGTTCTGTCTCTTTGTGTCTCTCCTCCATGGAGGCATTTACCCTCTCAATTAGTCCAGCTAACTGGGTCACCAACATTACTCCCATTACTTTTGTTTTGTCCCGTTTTACTCCGTCCACTCATTTTCTTTGATCTTCCAAAGGTTGTGATGTGTTCCACCCTTTCCGTTTCACCTTTGCAACTATCGCTTCTCTGGCTAACAAATACATAAAAATGAGAGCTACTGCAGTTTCTCCCTTAGTAATGTGGTCTGCCATTTTTCTGTCTAGCAGTCCTGCAACCCCCGTGTGCTGGTTCTAACAGTAAAAGCGCCCCAACTCTCTCTCTCTTATCACTGATATTGCTCCAGCACCGTCTGTATTGCTGTAGGGTCTCGTAGTGGGGCCCCAGTGAGTCTCGGCCCCTATGCTCCCCCAACTATTCCTGACACCTCACGCTTGGTCTATTTTGTGTTGTCTTATTGGGATGTGTTCTGGTCTTTAGTGGGTTTGTTGGCCCCTGTCCCCAGCCCCTTTAAGTACAACGCCTCCCGCTTGGCCACCACCTCCACTAGCAAGGCTGATCCGTCACCCCAAAGAGGGAGCCTCAGCTCCCTGGTACCCTGCTATGGATTGTGGTGTTCCCTACAGACGAACAAGGTTATCAAACTCCGCCCGGGCCCTTAATGGACTCTCCGTCGTCGTCTTTTGGTCAGAGTGGATCGGGTCCCCTTTTCCTCAACACTTACACATGTGTATCTGTTATCAAAGCCCCCGTTATAATTAGTAACTGTGTCGACTCTGCGTTGTTCACCCCTACAGAGTCTGTGCTGTTACTCGATTTACACTGTCCGTGCCTTGCACCCTGAGTGCCTGTGCCTCTCAGTGCCCGCTTCAACACCCAACCTTAGTGTGGGAGATTCCTCCTCTTAACGTTCGATTTAAGGTAGGGCACCTTAAGTCAAGCACTCCCTTGTCCTATTGCCTTGGCACAGACAGCGGTTTCACTTACAATCCTGGGTTAGTCACACCAATTAGTTCTGCATGCGGTTCTTATCCTTATTTTAGTCTTAATTCCTTATCCCCGTTATCAAAATACCCCAAAAACTGTTATCTTTACCTCTGGTCCTCTATTACTTCTATTAAAAGTTTCACATAAGGGGCGAAATTCTCCCGAAACGGCGCGATGTCCGCCGACTGGCGCCCAAAACGGCGCCAATCAGACGGGCATCGCACCGCCCCAAAGGTGCGGAATGCTCCACATCTTTGGGGGCCGAGCCCCAACATTGAGGGGCTAGGCCAACGCCGGAGGAATTTCTGCCCCGCCAGCTGGCGGAAACGGCCTTTGTTGCCCCGCCAGCTGGCGAGGAAATGACATCCCCGGGCGGCGCATGCACGGGAGCGTCAGCGGCCGCTGACAGTTTCCCACGCATGCGCAGTGGAGGGAGTCTCTTCCACCTCCGCCATGGTGGAGACCATGGCAGAGGCGGAAGGGAAAGAGTGCCCCCACGGCACAGGCCCGCCCGCGGATCGGTGGGCGTCGATCGTGGGCCAGGCCACCGTGGGGGCACCCCCCCGGGGCCAGATCGCCCCGCGCCCCCCCCAGGACCCCGGAGCCCGCCCACGCCGCCTTGTCCCGCCGTTCAAAAGGTGGTTTAATCCACGCCGGCGGGACAGGCAATTGAATTGCGGGACTTCGGCCCATCCGGGCCGGAGAATCCAGCGGGGGGGCCCGCCAACTGGCGCGGCCCGATTCCCGCCCCCGCCGAATATCCGGTACCGGAGACTTCGGCAACCGGCGGGGGCGGGATTCACGGCAGCCCCCGGCGATTCTCCAACCCGGCGGGGGTTGGAGAATGACGCCCAAGGTCTTACTTACCTTCTTCCACGCGCTCGTTTTGACCTATACCTCTTTAACGCACGGTATCTCTGTCCGGCGTCCTCTTTTCCTCAAAAACAATTCTCTGTTTTACTTTTAAAAAAAACTTAGGCAAGATTATACAATTCTCTAGGACATTTAAACGGACAAACCCTAGCCCTTAAAGGTACCTCACTTTGAACGGAGACTTGTACCCGTTGTTGACTGCCCTGGATTTTTATCAGATTTGTTTGAATTTGATCCCGGCTTCCAGACCGTGGCCACCAGTCAGAAGTCAGACATCAAACCCTGCTCTCGCAGCGCCATTTTGTTGTAGGGAAAAATCCCTTGTACCAGTGCAGTCAAGAGGCCGAGTCTCAAGGCAAGGTTCAAAGCGTTGTTCTTTATTGGACAATTACTGAAGCCTTCAGGGAGACCCACGCAGCCAGCTCAGAAACAGTGGCTTGGCCCACGTTGATCTCGACAATTACACATTCGCTCTGGATTTTTATAGGAATCCAAATTCGAGCGGCAACATTTGCTCATACACAATAGTTAAAGGGTAGTTTTGATTTAGATCTCTCAGACAGGTTTAAACTGAGAATATGCATCTTTGTCAATTTGCATCTGTATGGTGTGTGTCTGTGTTGATGAGATTATCTGTGCTCGCTCCGAGTGTCCCTCCCTTGTCAATTTGTATCTGTATGGTGTGTGTCTGTGTTGATGAGATTATCTGTGCTCGCTCCGAGTGTCCCTCCCTTGTCAATTTGTATCTGTATGGTGTGTGTCTGTGTTGATGAGATTATCTGTGCTCGCTCCGAGTGTCCCTCCCTTGTCAATTTGTATCTGTATGGAGTGTGCCTGTGTTGATGAGATTATTTGTGCTTGCTCCGAGTGTCCTTCCCTTCTTTAATGTGTTTCCCATTATCCCCCTGATGTGTCTCCTGAGCTAAATCGACCTCCGATGTCTGTGGCTGTGCTATGCGTTTATTTCTGTGTTTGCTAGATGAGGTGTTAATGTCATCCTTGTCCTGCTGTGTGTGTAGGGGACGCTAATCTAATTTATACATTTCTTTTATTCCTCCTATTCTGGTTTCTTTGCCTGCCTTGGCCATTTTATTAATATATTATTTCATTCTTTCATAAGTCTTTGCAATACAGTTGTGCCATATATCCCACTGCCAGGGTCTTGACTCGCAGATATCCCGACCTCCTGGCCAGGGGGCCGTTTTAAGATGCAGCCTCGTGCTGTTGCTGGGCAGAACAAGGGTCTTCCATCAATTTCGAATTAAAGGTCTCTCAGCTGTGCAGAAGGGGATTTAAACGAATGTCCATCCGGGTGTCCCCTTCTGCATTGTGGGCACATTATAAACGGTGCCAATCGGTCCAATAAAACAGTCCAATGAATGAAGAATGTTTGATGAGATGAGATAAAAATATGATCTTGGAAAATGGCCTACTTCAGGGTCATTCTTGCAGACTGCAAAGCGGTCACCCAGTCTGCATTTAGTCTCTCCAGTGTAGAGGAGACCACATTGGGAGCAGCAAATACAACAAACCAAATTGAAGGGGGTGAAGTGAAAGACTGCTGGACCTGAGAGGAGTGTTTGAGGCCTTGGACAGGGAGCAGGTACAGGGGCAGGTGCTACACCTTCTGTGGTTACAAGGAAAGGTGGTGTGGGAAGAGGATGAGGATTTGGGGGTGCTGGAGGAAGGGAGCAGGGTGTCACAGAGGGAGTGGTCCCTGCGGAATGCTGATAGGGGTGCTGGAGGAAGGGAGCAGGGTGTCACAGAGGGAGTGGTCCCTGCGGAATGCTGATAGGGGTGCTGGAGGAAGGGAGCAGGGTGTCACAGAGGGAGTGGTCCCTGCGGAATGCTGATGGGGGTGTTGGGAAGATGTGTCTCCTGCTGCCATCCTGCTGGAGGTGGTGGAAATGGCGGAGGATGATCCTCTCAATGTTGAGGCTGGTGGGTGTAAAGAGAGGACAAGCGAGACCCTGTCATAGTTCTGGGAGGGAGGGAGGGGAACAGGTGAGGTTGGGGGTGTGGGGAATGGGTCAGACACAGTTGAGAACCGTGTCGAGCACAGGGGAAACCTCATTGAGGAAAAAGGCAGAGATGTCCGAAGCGCTGTATTTGAAGGTGGCATCATCAGAACAGATGGAGCGGAGGTGAAGAAACCGGGAGAATGGGATGGAATCCTTACAGGGAGCGGGGTGTGAGGAGCTGTATTCGATGTGGTTCTGGAAGTCACTGGAGTTTTCATGAATATTGTCTCACTAGAAATGGAGACAGAGAGGTCAAAGCAGGGACGCAGATGGACCATGTGAAGGTGAGAGGGGTGGAAATTAGAAGCTGGTTTAATAAGGTCATGGGGAGTCCACACTGAATAAAATAAAGAACTTAGATTTATTCCCAATAGCGATATATACACTAACTTGACGGGTCCTTACCGGGGTCCTTCTCTGGTTGGTGCCTTACTGACTGACCTTTTATGCAGAGGTTAATCGAGATCTCCCGCCCCACAGCGGCCGGAGGTCATACTCTCCGAGGGCCACAGTGAAGAGAATCATTCTCATCCGGTAAGTCCGTGCAGGATTTTACATCCCCACACCCCCCAGAAATGTCTGAAGAACCCGTCGGCGAGTGGTGAGGAGTAGCAGGAAGAGCAGGTGGACGGTCAGATTCTCGTCGCGTACCCGATACGTCGGGTCAGTCTGCGTACGCCTGGCCGGTAAAAGGCATCTGCGGCAGAAATGCCGATGTGGACGATCGGCAGGAGGCGTCCGAGACCTCAGACGTCTGTGTCTCCATCTGAAAGTGCAACGCCGGGCATTTCAGCGTCGACGCAGACTGCAGGTGTCACGGCGCTCTGGTTCAGCAATGGAAGTGGAGGATCCAGGGCAGCGACTGCAGGTGTCACGGCGCTCTGGTTCAGCAATGGAAGTGGAGGATCCAGGGCAGCGACTGCAGGTGTCACGGCGCTCTGGTTCAGCAATGGAAGTGGAGGATCCAGGGCAGGCTTCTTCCGGGGAACCTCACAAGGGGCAACCTCCATCAGCAAACGCTTAGTTGCAAAGTTGAGGAGGTCGACATCAAACCCCACAACTACCTTGCAAATCTTGGTTACGGCACACCTTCGGGTGAATCAAATGCAGTCGGATACGAAGCCTACGACTCATTAACGCCTCAGTGGGGGCCACCCCAGTTACTGCGTGCAGCATGGTCCTGTACGAGGATAAAGATTGTGCCAGTCTGGTGTACATCGAGTCCAAAGTCTGCTTCTTTACCCCCCGTTTAACAATTTTCACGGTCCTCTCTGCTAATCCATTCGATGTCAGATGGCATGGGGCAGTGGATACATAATAAATCCCTTTACTTTTCACAAAAGTGGCAAATCTACACTCGTAAAAGAGGCTCTGTTATCTGTTACGAGCACCTCAGGGAATCCATGGGTGGAAAAATGAATGTACAATCGCTCGAGTTTCCCGGTAGGTGATCGTGGCCACCATGTGGAACTCCAGCCACTGGGAATGGGCGTCGACCAGAATGAGAAATATCAAGGCCAGAAACGGACTGGCGACATTGGCGTGTACGTGAGCCCAAGGGTGCCCCAGCCACTCCCAACGGTGTCGCTGAGGGGAACTTCTGTTGCTTCAAATAGACGGAGCACTGTTGTGCCACTGTCTCGATATCCCAAAGAGAAAGGCACAAGTGTAGGGTTGTGGGGGTAGGCAGGGGGTGGCAGGGAAATCATGCTTCTGACAGCGGGAGCCACCAGACAGAGCTTCTCACCAACATCTTCATTTTGGGCAATCCAGGGTGCCCGTTGCGAGGTCCTTCAACATGATTTCCTGGCCTTTCGCCGGGACAAGAATTCTTGTGGCTTACAGGAGGATACCGTCATCCACAGTCAGCTCTGAGAATCGCGAGGAGGAAGCCTTCGACACCTCTAGTAGCTGTCGCTGCTGCCCACTGTATAGCACCAGGTGTCAAATCTTGGCAAAGGATGCCCCAGTCACGAATACACAATGCAGTGATAGCCAAGGAGTCCATAAAATTCATAACAGTGACCACTTTGTCCAGTCTGCAGCGGAAGATAGTTCAACGCATCAGCGTGCACAATCTGGGTCGCTGGGCGGTGCACAATCTGGGTCGCTGGGCGGTGCACAATCTGGGTCGCTGGGCGCTGCACAATCTGGGTAGCTGGGCGGTGCACAATCTGGGTCCCTGGGCGGTGCACAATCTGGATCCCTGGGCGGTGCACAATCTGGGTCGCTGGGCGGTGCACAATTTGGGTCCCTGGGCGGTGCACAATCTGGGTCGCTGGGCGGTGCACAATCTGGGTCCCTGGGCGGTGCACAATCTGGGTCCCTGGGCGGTGCACAATCTGGGTCGCTGGGCGGTGCACAATCTGGGTCCCTGGGCGGTGCACAATCTGGGTCGCTGGGCGGTGCACAATCTGGGTCCCTGGGCGGTGCACAATCTGGGTCCCTGGGCGGTGCACAATCTGGGTCCCTGGGCGGTGCACAATCTGGGTCCCTGGGCGGTGCACAATCTGGGTCCCTGGGCGGTGCACAATCAGGGTCCCTGAGCGCTGCACAATCTGGGTCCCTGGGCGGTGCACAATCTGGGTCCCTGGGTGCTGCACAATCTGGGTCGCTGGGCAGTGCACAATCTGGGTCGCTGGGCGGTGCACAATCTGGGTCCCTGGGCGGTGCACAATCTGGGTGCCTGGGCGGTGCACAATCTGGGTCCCTGGGCGGTGCACAATCTGGGTCCCAGGGCGGTGCACAATCTGGGTCCCTGGGCGATGCACAATCTGGGTCGCTGGGCAGTGCACAATCTGGGTCCCTGGGCGGTGCACAATTTGGGTCCCTGGGCGGTGCACAATCTGGATCCCTGGGCGGTGCACAATCAGGGTCCCTGGGCGGTGCACAATCTGGGTGCCTGGGCGGTGCACAATCTGGGTCCCTGGGCGCTGCACAATCTGGGTCCCTGGGCGCTGCACAATCTGGGTCCCTGGGCGGTGCACAATCTGGGTCGCTGGGCGGTGCACAACCTGGGTCCCTGGGCGCTGCACAATCTGGGTCACTGGGCGGTGCACAATCTGGGTCGCTGGGCGGTGCACAATCTGGGTCCCTGGGCGGTGCACAATCTGGGTCCCTGGGCGGTGCACAATCTGGGTCCCTGGGCGGTGCACAATCTGGGTCCCTGGGCGGTGCAAAATCTGGGTGCCTGGGCGGTGCACAATCTGGGTCCCTGGGCGCTGTACAATCTGGGTCCCTGGGCGGTGCACAATCTGGGTCCCTGGGCGGTGCACAATCTGGGTCGCTGGGCGGTGCACAATCTGGATCCCTGGGCGCTGCACAATCTGGGTCCCTGGGCGGTGCACAATCTGGGTCCCAGGGCGGAGCACAATCTGGGTCCCTGGGCGGTGCACAATCTGGGTCCCTGGGCGCTGCACAATCTGGGTCCCTGGGCGGTGCACAATCTGGGTCCCTGGGCGGTGCACAATCTGGTTCCCAGGGCGGTGCACAATCTGGGTCCCTGGGCGGTGCACAATCTGGGTCCCTGGGCGGTGCACAATCTGGGTCCCTGGGCGGTGGACAATCTGGGTCCCAGGGAGGTGCACAATCTGGGTCCCCGGGCGGTGCACAATCTGGGTCCCTGGGCAGTGCACAATCTGGGTCCCAGGGCAGTGCACAATCTGGGTCCCTGGGCGGTGCACAATCTGGGTCCCTGGGCGGCGCACAATCTGGGTCCCTGGGCGGTGCGCAATCTCGGTCCCTGGGCGGTGCACAATCTGGGTCGCTGGGCGGTGCACAATCTGGGTCCCTGGGCGGTGCACAATCTGGGTCCCTGGGCGGTGCACAATCTGGGTGCCTGGGCGGTGCACAATCTGGGTGCTGCACAATCTGGGTCCCTGGGCGGTGCACAATCTGGGTCCCTGGGCGGTGCACAATCTGGGTCGCTGGGCGGTGCACAATCTGGGTCCCTGGGCGCTGCACAATCTGGGTCCCTGGGCGGTGCACAATCTGGGTCCCTGGGCGGTGCACAATCTGGGTCGCTGGGCGGTGCACAATCTGGGTCCCAGGGCGCTGCACAATCTGGGTCCCTGGGCGGTGCACATTCTGGGTCGCTGGGTGGTGCACAATCTGGGTCCCTGGGCGGTGCACAATATGCGTCCCTGGGCGGTGCACAATCTGGGTCCCTGGGCGCTGCACAATGTGGGTCCCTGGGCGGTGCACAATCTGGGTCCCTGGGCGGTGCACAATCTGGGTCGCTGGGCGGTGCACAATCTGGGTCCCTGGGCGGTGCACAATCTGGGTCCCTGGGCGGTACACAATCTGGTTCCCAGGGCGGTGCACAATCTGGGTCCCTGGGCGGTGCACAATCTGGGACCCTGGGCGGTGCACAATCTGGGTCCCAGGGCGGTGCACAATCTGGGTCCCTGGGCGGTGCACAATCTGGGCCCCTGGGCGGTGCACAATCTGGGTCCCTGGGCGGTGCACAATCTGGGTCCCTGGGCGGTGCACAATCTGGGTCCCTGGGCGTTGCACAATCTGGGTCGCTGGGCGGTGCACAATCTGGGTCCCTGGGCGGTGCACAATCTGGGTCCCTGGGCGGTACACAATCTGGTTCCCAGGGCGGTGCACAATCTGGGTCCCTGGGCGGTGCACAATCTGGGTCCCTGGGCGGTGCACAATCTGGGTCCCAGGGCGGTGCACAATCTGGGTCTCTGGGCGGTGCACAATCTGGGTCCCAGGGCGCCGCACAATCTGGGTCGCTGGGCGGTGCACAATCTGGGTCCCTGGGCGGTGCACAATCTGGGTCCCTGGGCGGTGCACAATCTGGGTCCCTGGGCGGTGCACAATCTGGGTCCCTGGGCGGTGCACAATCTGGGTCCCTGGGCGGTACACAATCTGGTTCCCAGGGCGGTGCACAATCTGGGTCCCTGGGCGGTGCACAATCTGGGACCCTGGGCAGTGCACAATCTGGGTCCCAGGGCGGTGCACAATCTGGGTCCCTGGGCGGTGCACAATCTGGGCCCCTGGGAGGTGCACAATCTGGGTCCCTGGGCGGTGCACAATCTGGGTCCCTGGGCGGTGCACAATCTGGGTCCCTGGGCGGTGCACAATCTGGGTCGCTGGGCGGTGCACAATCTGGGTCCCTGGGCGGTGCACAATCTGGGTCCCTGGGCGGTACACAATCTGGTTCCCAGGGCGGTGCACAATCTGGGTCCCTGGGCGGTGCACAATCTGGGTCCCTGGGCGGTGCACAATCTGGGTCCCAGGGCGGTGCACAATCTGGGTCCCTGGGCGGTGCACAATCTGGGCCCCTGGGCGGTGCACAATCTGGGCCCCTGGGCGGTGCACAATCTGGGTCCCAGGGCGGTGCACAATCTGGGTCCCAGGGCGGTGCACAATCTGGGTCCCTGGGCGGTGCACAATCTGGGTCCCTGGGCGGTGCACAATCTGGGTCCCTGGGCGCTGCACAATCTGGGTCCCTGGGCGGTGCACAATCTGGGTCGCTGGCCGGTGCACAATCTGGGTCGCTGGGCGGTGCACAACCTGGGTCCCTGGGCGGTGCACAATCTGGGTCACAGGGCGCTGCACAATCTGGGTCCCAGGGCGCCGCACAATCTGGGTCGCTGGGCGGTGCACAATCTGGGTCCCTGGGCGGTGCACAATCTGGGTCCCTGGGTGGTGCACAATCTGGGTCCCTGGGCGGTGCACAATCTGGGTCGCTGGGCGGTGCACAATCTGGGTCCCTGGGCGGTGCACAATCTGGGTCACTGGGCGGTGCACAATCTGGGTCCCTGGGCGGTGCACAATCTGGGTCGCTGGGCGGTGCACAATCTGGGTCGCTGGGCGGTGCACAATCTGGGTCGCTGGGCCGTGCGCAATCTGGGTCGCTGGGCGGTGCACAATCTGGGTCCCAGGGCGCTGCACAATCTGGGTCCCTGGGCGGTGCACAATCTGGGTCGCTGGGCGGTGCACAATCTGGGTCGCTGGGCAGTGCACAATCTGGGTCGCTGGGCGGTGCACAATCTGGGACCCAGGGCGGTGCACAATCTGGGTCACTGGGCGGTGCACAATCTGGGTCCCTGGGCGGTGCACGATCTGGGTCCCTGGGCGGTGCACAATTTGGGTCCCTGGGCGGTGCACGATCTGGGTCCCTGGGCGGTGCACAATCTGGGTCGCTGGGCGGTGCACAATCTGGGTCCCTGGGCGGTGCACAATCTGGGTCCCTGGGCGGTGCACAATCTGGGTCCCTGGGTGGTGCACAATCTGGGTCCCTGGGCGGTGCACAATCTGGGTCGCTGGGCGGTGCACAATCTGGGTGCCTGGGCGGTGCACAATCTGGGTCCCTGGGCGGTGCACAATCTGGGTCGCTGGGCGGTGCACAATCTGGGTCCCTGGGCGGTGCACAATCTGGATCCCTGGGCGGTGCACAATCTGGGCCCCTGGGCGGTGCACAATCTGGGTCCCTGGGCGGTGCACAATCTGGGTCCCTGGGCGGTGCACAATCTGGGTCCCTGGGCGTTGCACAATCTGGGTCGCTGGGCGGTGCACAATCTGGGTCCCTGGGCGGTGCACAATCTGGGTCCCTGGGCGGTACACAATCTGGTTCCCAGGGCGGTGCACAATCTGGGTCCCTGGGCGGTGCACAATCTGGGTCCCTGGGCGGTGCACAATCTGGGTCCCAGGGCGGTGCACAATCTGGGTCTCTGGGCGGTGCACAATCTGGGTCCCAGGGCGCCGCACAATCTGGGTCGCTGGGCGGTGCACAATCTGGGTCCCTGGGCGGTGCACAATCTGGGTCCCTGGGCGGTGCACAATCTGGGTCCCTGGGCGGTGCACAATCTGGGTCCCTGGGCGGTGCACAATCTGGGTCCCTGGGCGGTACACAATCTGGTTCCCAGGGCGGTGCACAATCTGGGTCCCTGGGCGGTGCACAATCTGGGACCCTGGGCAGTGCACAATCTGGGTCCCAGGGCGGTGCACAATCTGGGTCCCTGGGCGGTGCACAATCTGGGCCCCTGGGAGGTGCACAATCTGGGTCCCTGGGCGGTGCACAATCTGGGTCCCTGGGCGGTGCACAATCTGGGTCCCTGGGCGGTGCACAATCTGGGTCGCTGGGCGGTGCACAATCTGGGTCCCTGGGCGGTGCACAATCTGGGTCCCTGGGCGGTACACAATCTGGTTCCCAGGGCGGTGCACAATCTGGGTCCCTGGGCGGTGCACAATCTGGGTCCCTGGGCGGTGCACAATCTGGGTCCCAGGGCGGTGCACAATCTGGGTCCCTGGGCGGTGCACAATCTGGGCCCCTGGGCGGTGCACAATCTGGGCCCCTGGGCGGTGCACAATCTGGGTCCCAGGGCGGTGCACAATCTGGGTCCCAGGGCGGTGCACAATCTGGGTCCCTGGGCGGTGCACAATCTGGGTCCCTGGGCGGTGCACAATCTGGGTCCCTGGGCGCTGCACAATCTGGGTCCCTGGGCGGTGCACAATCTGGGTCGCTGGCCGGTGCACAATCTGGGTCGCTGGGCGGTGCACAACCTGGGTCCCTGGGCGGTGCACAATCTGGGTCACAGGGCGCTGCACAATCTGGGTCCCAGGGCGCCGCACAATCTGGGTCGCTGGGCGGTGCACAATCTGGGTCCCTGGGCGGTGCACAATCTGGGTCCCTGGGTGGTGCACAATCTGGGTCCCTGGGCGGTGCACAATCTGGGTCGCTGGGCGGTGCACAATCTGGGTCCCTGGGCGGTGCACAATCTGGGTCACTGGGCGGTGCACAATCTGGGTCCCTGGGCGGTGCACAATCTGGGTCGCTGGGCGGTGCACAATCTGGGTCGCTGGGCGGTGCACAATCTGGGTCGCTGGGCCGTGCGCAATCTGGGTCGCTGGGCGGTGCACAATCTGGGTCCCAGGGCGCTGCACAATCTGGGTCCCTGGGCGGTGCACAATCTGGGTCGCTGGGCGGTGCACAATCTGGGTCGCTGGGCAGTGCACAATCTGGGTCGCTGGGCGGTGCACAATCTGGGACCCAGGGCGGTGCACAATCTGGGTCACTGGGCGGTGCACAATCTGGGTCCCTGGGCGGTGCACGATCTGGGTCCCTGGGCGGTGCACAATTTGGGTCCCTGGGCGGTGCACGATCTGGGTCCCTGGGCGGTGCACAATCTGGGTCGCTGGGCGGTGCACAATCTGGGTCCCTGGGCGGTGCACAATCTGGGTCCCTGGGCGGTGCACAATCTGGGTCCCTGGGTGGTGCACAATCTGGGTCCCTGGGCGGTGCACAATCTGGGTCGCTGGGCGGTGCACAATCTGGGTGCCTGGGCGGTGCACAATCTGGGTCCCTGGGCGGTGCACAATCTGGGTCGCTGGGCGGTGCACAATCTGGGTCCCTGGGCGGTGCACAATCTGGATCCCTGGGCGGTGCACAATCTGGGTCGCTGGGCGGTGCACAATTTGGGTCCCTGGGCGGTGCACAATCTGGGTCGCTGGGCGGTGCACAATCTGGGTCCCTGGGCGGTGCACAATCTGGGTCCCTGGGCGGTGCACAATCTGGGTCGCTGGGCGGTGCACAATCTGGGTCCCTGGGCGGTGCACAATCTGGGTCGCTGGGCGGTGCACAATCTGGGTCCCTGGGCGGTGCACAATCTGGGTCCCTGGGCGGTGCACAATCTGGGTCCCTGGGCGGTGCACAATCTGGGTCCCTGGGCGGTGCACAATCTGGGTCCCTGGGCGGTGCACAATCAGGGTCCCTGAGCGCTGCACAATCTGGGTCCCTGGGCGGTGCACAATCTGGGTCCCTGGGTGCTGCACAATCTGGGTCGCTGGGCAGTGCACAATCTGGGTCGCTGGGCGGTGCACAATCTGGGTCCCTGGGCGGTGCACAATCTGGGTGCCTGGGCGGTGCACAATCTGGGTCCCTGGGCGGTGCACAATCTGGGTCCCAGGGCGGTGCACAATCTGGGTCCCTGGGCGATGCACAATCTGGGTCGCTGGGCAGTGCACAATCTGGGTCCCTGGGCGGTGCACAATTTGGGTCCCTGGGCGGTGCACAATCTGGATCCCTGGGCGGTGCACAATCAGGGTCCCTGGGCGGTGCACAATCTGGGTGCCTGGGCGGTGCACAATCTGGGTCCCTGGGCGCTGCACAATCTGGGTCCCTGGGCGCTGCACAATCTGGGTCCCTGGGCGGTGCACAATCTGGGTCGCTGGGCGGTGCACAACCTGGGTCCCTGGGCGCTGCACAATCTGGGTCACTGGGCGGTGCACAATCTGGGTCGCTGGGCGGTGCACAATCTGGGTCCCTGGGCGGTGCACAATCTGGGTCCCTGGGCGGTGCAAAATCTGGGTCCCTGGGCGGTGCACAATCTGGGTCCCTGGGCGGTGCAAAATCTGGGTGCCTGGGCGGTGCACAATCTGGGTCCCTGGGCGCTGTACAATCTGGGTCCCTGGGCGGTGCACAATCTGGGTCCCTGGGCGGTGCACAATCTGGGTCGCTGGGCGGTGCACAATCTGGATCCCTGGGCGCTGCACAATCTGGGTCCCTGGGCGGTGCACAATCTGGGTCCCAGGGCGGAGCACAATCTGGGTCCCTGGGCGGTGCACAATCTGGGTCCCTGGGCGCTGCACAATCTGGGTCCCTGGGCGGTGCACAATCTGGGTCCCTGGGCGGTGCACAATCTGGTTCCCAGGGCGGTGCACAATCTGGGTCCCTGGGCGGTGCACAATCTGGGTCCCTGGGCGGTGCACAATCTGGGTCCCTGGACGGTGGACAATCTGGGTCCCAGGGCGGTGCACAATCTGGGTCCCCGGGCGGTGCACAATCTGGGTCCCTGGGCAGTGCACAATCTGGGTCCCAGGGCAGTGCACAATCTGGGTCCCTGGGCGGTGCACAATCTGGGTCCCTGGGCGGCGCACAATCTGGGTCCCTGGGCGGTGCGCAATCTCGGTCCCTGGGCGGTGCACAATCTGGGTCGCTGGGCGGTGCACAATCTGGGTCCCTGGGCGGTGCACAATCTGGGTACCTGGGCGGTGCACAATCTGGGTGCCTGGGCGGTGCACAATCTGGGTGCTGCACAATCTGGGTCCCTGGGCGGTGCACAATCTGGGTCCCTGGGCGGTGCACAATCTGGGTCGCTGGGCGGTGCACAATCTGGGTCCCTGGGCGCTGCACAATCTGGGTCCCTGGGCGGTGCACAATCTGGGTCCCTGGGCGGTGCACAATCTGGGTCGCTGGGCGGTGCACAATCTGGGTCCCAGGGCGCTGCACAATCTGGGTCCCTGGGCGGTGCACATTCTGGGTCGCTGGGTGGTGCACAATCTGGGTCCCTGGGCGGTGCACAATATGCGTCCCTGGGCGGTGCACAATCTGGGTCCCTGGGCGCTGCACAATGTGGGTCCCTGGGCGGTGCACAATCTGGGTCCCTGGGCGGTGCACAATCTGGGTCGCTGGGCGGTGCACAATCTGGGTCCCTGGGCGGTGCACAATCTGGGTCCCTGGGCGGTACACAATCTGGTTCCCAGGGCGGTGCACAATCTGGGTCCCTGGGCGGTGCACAATCTGGGACCCTGGGCGGTGCACAATCTGGGTCCCAGGGCGGTGCACAATCTGGGTCCCTGGGCGGTGCACAATCTGGGCCCCTGGGCGGTGCACAATCTGGGTCCCTGGGCGGTGCACAATCTGGGTCCCTGGGCGGTGCACAATCTGGGTCCCTGGGCGTTGCACAATCTGGGTCGCTGGGCGGTGCACAATCTGGGTCCCTGGGCGGTGCACAATCTGGGTCCCTGGGCGGTACACAATCTGGTTCCCAGGGCGGTGCACAATCTGGGTCCCTGGGCGGTGCACAATCTGGGTCCCTGGGCGGTGCACAATCTGGGTCCCAGGGCGGTGCACAATCTGGGTCTCTGGGCGGTGCACAATCTGGGTCCCAGGGCGCCGCACAATCTGGGTCGCTGGGCGGTGCACAATCTGGGTCCCTGGGCGGTGCACAATCTGGGTCCCTGGGTGGTGCACAATCTGGGTCCCTGGGCGGTGCACAATCTGGGTCCCTGGGCGGTGCACAATCTGGGTCCCTGGGCGGTACACAATCTGGTTCCCAGGGCGGTGCACAATCTGGGTCCCTGGGCGGTGCACAATCTGGGTCCCAGGGCGGTGCACAATCTGGGTCCCTGGGCGGTGCACAATCTGGGCCCCTGGGAGGTGCACAATCTGGGTCCCTGGGCGGTGCACAATCTGGGTCCCTGGGCGGTGCACAATCTGGGTCCCTGGGCGGTGCACAATCTGGGTCGCTGGGCGGTGCACAATCTGGGTCCCTGGGCGGTGCACAATCTGGGTCCCTGGGCGGTACACAATCTGGTTCCCAGGGCGGTGCACAATCTGGGTCCCTGGGCGGTGCACAATCTGGGTCCCTGGGCGGTGCACAATCTGGGTCCCAGGGCGGTGCACAATCTGGGTCCCTGGGCGGTGCACAATCTGGGCCCCTGGGCGGTGCACAATCTGGGCCCCTGGGCGGTGCACAATCTGGGTCCCAGGGCGGTGCACAATCTGGGTCCCAGGGCGGTGCACAATCTGGGTCCCTGGGCGGTGCACAATCTGGGTCCCTGGGCGGTGCACAATCTGGGTCCCCGGGCGCTGCACAATCTGGGTCCCTGGGCGGTGCACAATCTGGGTCGCTGTCCGGTGCACAATCTGGGTCGTTGGGCGGTGCACAGCCTGGGTCCCTGGGCGGTGCACAATCTGGGTCACAGGGCGCTGCACAATCTGGGTCCCAGGGCGCCGCACAATCTGGGTCGCTGGGCGGTGCACAATCTGGGTCCCTGGGCGGTGCACAATCTGGGTCCCTGGGTGGTGCACAATCTGGGTCCCTGGGCGGTGCACAATCTGGGTCGCTGGGCGGTGCACAATCTGGGTCCCTGGGCGGTGCACAATCTGGGTCACTGGGCGGTGCACAATCTGGGTCCCTGGGCGGTGCACAATCTGGGTCGCTGGGCGGTGCACAATCTGGGTCGCTGGGCGGTGCACAATCTGGGTCGCTGGGCCGTGCGCAATCTGGGTCGCTGGGCGGTGCACAATCTGGGTCCCAGGGCGCTGCACAATCTGGGTCCCTGGGCGGTGCACAATCTGGGTCGCTGGGCGGTGCACAATCTGGGTCGCTGGGCAGTGCACAATCTGGGTCGCTGGGCGGTGCACAATCTGGGACCCAGGGCGGTGCACAATCTGGGTCACTGGGCGGTGCACAATCTGGGTCCCTGGGCGGTGCACGATCTGGGTCCCTGGGCGGTGCACAATTTGGGTCCCTGGGCGGTGCACGATCTGGGTCCCTGGGCGGTGCACAATCTGGGTCGCTGGGCGGTGCACAATCTGGGTCCCTGGGCGGTGCACAATCTGGGTCCCTGGGCGGTGCACAATCTGGGTCCCTGGGTGGTGCACAATCTGGGTCCCTGGGCGGTGCACAATCTGGGTCGCTGGGCGGTGCACAATCTGGGTGCCTGGGCGGTGCACAATCTGGGTTGCTGGGTAGTGCACAATCTGGGTCACTGGGCGGTGCACAATCTGGGTCGCTGGGCGGTGCACAATCTGGGTCCCTGGGCGCTGCACAATCTGGGTCGCTGGGCGGTGCACAATCTGGGTCCCTGGGCGGTGCACAATCTGGGTCCCTGGGTGGTGCACAATCTGGGTCCCTGGGCGGTGCACAATCTGGGTCGCTGGGCGGTGCACAATCTGGGTCCCTGGGCGCTGCACAATCTGGGTCGCTGGGCGGTGGACAATCTGGGTCCCTGGGCGCTGCACAATCTGGGTCCCTGGGCGGTGCACAATCTGGGTCCCTGGGCGGTGCACAATCTGGGTCCCTGGGCGCTGCACAATCTGACTCGCTGGGCGGTGCACAATCTGGGTTGCTGGGCAGTGCACAATCTGGGTCCCTGGGCGGTGCACAATCTGGGTAGCTGGGCGGTGCACAATCTGGGTCCCTGGGCGGTGCACAATCTGGGTCCCTCGGCGGTGCACCATCTGGGTCGCTGGGCGGTGCACAATCTGGGTCCCTGGGCGGTGCACAATCTGGGTCCCTGGGCGGTACACAATCTGGGTCCCTGGGCGCTGCACAATCTGGGTCCCTGGGCGGTGCACAATCTGGGTCGCTGGGCGGTGCACAATCTGGGTCCCTGGGCGGTGCACAATCTGGGTCCCTGGGCGCTGCACAATCTGGGTCCCAGGGAGGTGCACAATCTGGGTCCCTGGGCGGTGCACAATTGGGGTCCCTGGGCGGTGCACAATCTGGGTCCCTGGGCGGTGCACAATCTGGGTCGCTGCACAATCTGGGTCGCTGCACAATCTGGGTCCCTATGCGGTGCACAATCTGGGTCCCTGGGCGGTGCCCAATCTGGGTCCCTGGGCGGTGCACAATCTGGGTCGCTGCACAATCTCAGTCCCTGCGCGGTGCACAATCGGGGTCGCTGGGCGGTGCACAATCTGGGTCGCTGGGCGGTGCACAATCTGGGTCGCTGGGCGGTGCACAATCTGGGTCCCAGGGCGGTGCACAATCTGGGTCCCTGGGCGGTGCACAATCTGTGTCCCTGAGTGCTGCACAATCTGGGTCGCTGGGCAGTGCACAATCTGGATCCCAGGGCGGTGCACAATCTGGGTCCCTGGGCGGTGCACAATCTGGGTCCCTGGGCGGTGCACAATCTGGGTCGCTGGGCGGTGCACAATCTGGGTCCCTGGGCGGTGCACAATCTGGGTCGCTGGGCGGTGCACAATCTGGGTCCCTGGGCGGTGCACAATCTGGGTCCCTGGGCGGTGCACAATGTGGGTCGCTGGGCGGTGCACAATCTGGGTCCCAGGGCGGTGCACAATCTGGGTCACTGGGCGGTGCACAATCTGGGTCCCTGGGCGGTGCACGATCTGGGTCCCTGGGCGGTGCACAATTTGGGTCCCTGGGCGGTGCACGATCTGGGTCCCTGGGCGGTGCACAATCTGGGTCGCTGGGCGGTGCACAATCTGGGTCACTGGGCGGTGCACAATCTGGGTCCCTGGGCGGTGCACAATCTGGGTCGCTGGGCTGTGCACAATCTGGGTCCCTGGGCGGTGCACAATCTGGGTCCCTGGGCGGTACACAATCTGGTTCCCAGGGCGGTGCACAATCTGGGTCCCTGGGCGGTGCACAATCTGGGTCCCTGGGCGGTGCACAATCTGGGTCCCAGGGCGGTGCACAATCTGGGTCCCTGGGCGGTGCACAATCTGGGCCCCTGGGCGGTGCACAATCTGGGTCCCTGGGCGGTGCACAATCTGGGTCCCTGGGCGGTGCACAATTTGGGTCCCTGGGCGGTGCACAATCTGGGTCGCTGGGCGGTGCACAATCTGGGTCCCTGGGCGGTGCACAATCTGGGTCCCTGGGCGGTACACAATCTGGTTCCCAGGGCGATGCACAATCTGGGTCCCTGGGCGGTGCACAATCTGGGTCCCAGGGCGGTGCACAATCTGGGTCCCAGGGCGGTGCACAATCTGGGTCCCTGGGCGGTGCACAATCTGGGTCGCTGGGCGGTGCACAATCTGGGTCGCTGGGCGGTGCACAATCTGGGTCGCTGGGCCGTGCGCATTCTGGGTCGCTGGGCGGTGCACAATCTGGGTCGCTGGGCAGTGCACAATCTGGGTCGCTGGGCGGTGCACAATCTGGGTCCCTGGGCGGTGCACAATCTGGGTCCCTGGGTGGTGCACAATCTGGGTCCCTGGGCGGTGCACAATCTGGGTCGCTGGGCGGTGCACAATCTGGGTGCCTGGGCGGTGCACAATCTGGGTCGCTGGGTAGTGCACAATCTGGGTCACTGGGCGGTGCACAATCTGGTTCGCTGGGCGGTGCACAATCTGGGTCCCTGGGCGCTGCACAATCTGGGTCGCTGGGCGGTGCACAATCTGGGTCCCTGGGCGGTGCACAATCTGGGTCCCTGGGTGGTGCACAATCTGGGTCCCTGGGCGGTGCACAATCTGGGTCGCTGGGCGGTGCACAATCTGGGTCCCTGGGCGCTGCACAATCTGGGTCGCTGGGCGGTGGACAATCTGGGTCCCTGGGCGCTGCACAATCTGGGTCCCTGGGCGGTGCACAATCTGGGTCCCTGGGCGGTGCACAATCTGGGTCCCTGGGCGGTGCACAATCTGACTCGCTGGGCGGTGCACAATCTGGGTTGCTGGGCAGTGCACAATCTGGGTCCCTGGGCGGTGCACAATCTGGGTCGCTGGGCGGTGCACAATCTGGGTCCCTGGGCGGTGCACAATCTGGGTCCCTCGGCGGTGCACAATCTGGGTCCCTGGGCGCTGCACAATCTGGGTCCCTGGGCGGTGCACAATCTGGGTCCCTGGGCGGTGCACAATCTGGGTCCCTGGGCGCTGCACAATCTGGGTCCCTGGGCGGTGCACAATCTGGGTCGCTGGGCGGTGCACAATCTGGGTCCCTGGGCGGTGCACAATCTGAGTCCCTGGGCGGTGCACAATCTGGGTCCCTGGGCGGTGCACAATCTGGGTCCCTGGGCGCTGCACAATCTGGGTCCCTGGGCGGTGCACAATCTGTGTCGCTGGGCGGTGCACAATCTGGGTCCCTGGGCGGTGCACAATCTGGGTCCCTGGGCGGTGCACAATCTGGGTCCCTGGGCGGTGCACAATCTGGGTCGCTGGGTGGTGCACAATCTGGGTCCCAGGGCAGTGCACAATCTGGGTCCCTGGGCGGTGCACAATCTGGGTTCCTGGGCGGTGCACAATCTGGGTCCCTGGGCGGTGCACAATCTGGGTCGCTGCACAATCTGGGTCGCTGCACAATCTGGGTCCCTATGCGGTGCACAATCTGGGTCCCTGGGCGGTGCACAATCTGGGTCCCTGGGCGGTGCACAATCTGGGTCACTGCACAATCTGGGTCCCTGCGCGGTGCACAATCGGGGTCGCTGGGCGCTGCACAATCTGGGTCGCTGGGCGGTGCACAATCTGGGTCGCTGGGCGGTGCACTATCTGGGTCCCAGGGCGGTGCACAATCTGGGTCCCTGGGCGGTGCACAATCTGTGTCCCTGGGTGCTGCACAATCTGGGTCGCTGGGCAGTGCACAATCTGGATCCCTGGGCGGTGCACAATCTGGGTCCCTGGGCGTGCACAATCTGGGTCCCTGGGCGGTGCACAATCTGGGTCGCTGGGCGGTGCACAATCTGGGTCCCTGGGCAGTGCACAATCTGGGTCGCTGGGCGGTGCACAATCTGGGTCCCTGGGCGGTGCACAATCTGGGTCCCTGGGCGGTGCACAATGTGGGTCGCTGGGCGGTGCACAATCTGGGTCGCTGGGCGTTGCACATTCTGGGTCGTTGGGCGGTACACAATCTGGGTCGCTGGGCGGTGCACAATCTGGGTCGCTGGGCGGTGCACAATCTGGGTCCCTGGGCGGTGCACAATCTGGGTCCCTGGGCGGTGCACAATCTGGGTCCCTGGGCGGTGCACAATCTGGGTCCCTGGGCGGTGCACAATCTGGGTCCCTGGGCGCTGCACAATCTGGGTCCCTGGGCGGTGCACAATCTGGGTCCCAGGGCGGTGCACAATCTGGGTCCCTGGGCGGTGCACAATCTGCGTCCCTGGGCGGTGCACAATCTGGTTCCCAGGGCGGTGCACAATCTGGGTCCCTGGGCGGTGCACAATCTGGGTCCCTGGGCGGTGCACAATCTGGGTCCCTGGACGGTGGACAATCTGGGTCCCAGGGCGGTGCACAATCTGGGTCCCCGGGCGGTGCACAATCTGGGTCCCTGGGCAGTGCACAATCTGGGTCCCAGGGCAGTGCACAATCTGGGTCCCTGGGCGGTGCACAATCTGGGTCCCTGGGCGGCGCACAATCTGGGTCCCTGGGCGGTGCGCAATCTCGGTCCCTGGGGGGTGCACAATCTGGGTCGCTGGGCGGTGCACAATCTGGGTCCCTGGGCGGTGCACAATCTGGGTACCTGGGCGGTGCACAATCTGGGTGCCTGGGCGGTGCACAATCTGGGTGCTGCACAATCTGGGTCCCTGGGCGGTGCACAATCTGGGTCCCTGGGCGGTGCACAATCTGGGTCGCTGGGCGGTGCACAATCTGGGTCCCTGGGCGCTGCACAATCTGGGTCCCTGGGCGGTGCACAATCTGGGTCCCTGGGCGGTGCACAATCTGGGTCGCTGGGCGGTGCACAATCTGGGTCCCAGGGCGCTGCACAATCTGGGTCCCTGGGCGGTGCACATTCTGGGTCGCTGGGTGGTGCACAATCTGGGTCCCTGGGCGGTGCACAATATGCGTCCCTGGGCGGTGCACAATCTGGGTCCCTGGGCGCTGCACAATGTGGGTCCCTGGGCGGTGCACAATCTGGGTCCCTGGGCGGTGCACAATCTGGGTCGCTGGGCGGTGCACAATCTGGGTCCCTGGGCGGTGCACAATCTGGGTCCCTGGGCGGTACACAATCTGGTTCCCAGGGCGGTGCACAATCTGGGTCCCTGGGCGGTGCACAATCTGGGACCCTGGGCGGTGCACAATCTGGGTCCCAGGGCGGTGCACAATCTGGGTCCCTGGGCGGTGCACAATCTGGGCCCCTGGGCGGTGCACAATCTGGGTCCCTGGGCGGTGCACAATCTGGGTCCCTGGGCGGTGCACAATCTGGGTCCCTGGGCGTTGCACAATCTGGGTCGCTGGGCGGTGCACAATCTGGGTCCCTGGGCGGTGCACAATCTGGGTCCCTGGGCGGTACACAATCTGGTTCCCAGGGCGGTGCACAATCTGGGTCCCTGGGCGGTGCACAATCTGGGTCCCTGGGCGGTGCACAATCTGGGTCCCAGGGCGGTGCACAATCTGGGTCTCTGGGCGGTGCACAATCTGGGTCCCAGGGCGCCGCACAATCTGGGTCGCTGGGCGGTGCACAATCTGGGTCCCTGGGCGGTGCACAATCTGGGTCCCTGGGTGGTGCACAATCTGGGTCCCTGGGCGGTGCACAATCTGGGTCCCTGGGCGGTGCACAATCTGGGTCCCTGGGCGGTACACAATCTGGTTCCCAGGGCGGTGCACAATCTGGGTCCCTGGGCGGTGCACAATCTGGGTCCCAGGGCGGTGCACAATCTGGGTCCCTGGGCGGTGCACAATCTGGGCCCCTGGGAGGTGCACAATCTGGGTCCCTGGGCGGTGCACAATCTGGGTCCCTGGGCGGTGCACAATCTGGGTCCCTGGGCGGTGCACAATCTGGGTCGCTGGGCGGTGCACAATCTGGGTCCCTGGGCGGTGCACAATCTGGGTCCCTGGGCGGTACACAATCTGGTTCCCAGGGCGGTGCACAATCTGGGTCCCTGGGCGGTGCACAATCTGGGTCCCTGGGCGGTGCACAATCTGGGTCCCAGGGCGGTGCACAATCTGGGTCCCTGGGCGGTGCACAATCTGGGCCCCTGGGCGGTGCACAATCTGGGCCCCTGGGCGGTGCACAATCTGGGTCCCAGGGCGGTGCACAATCTGGGTCCCAGGGCGGTGCACAATCTGGGTCCCTGGGCGGTGCACAATCTGGGTCCCTGGGCGGTGCACAATCTGGGTCCCCGGGCGCTGCACAATCTGGGTCCCTGGGCGGTGCACAATCTGGGTCGCTGTCCGGTGCACAATCTGGGTCGTTGGGCGGTGCACAGCCTGGGTCCCTGGGCGGTGCACAATCTGGGTCACAGGGCGCTGCACAATCTGGGTCCCAGGGCGCCGCACAATCTGGGTCGCTGGGCGGTGCACAATCTGGGTCCCTGGGCGGTGCACAATCTGGGTCCCTGGGTGGTGCACAATCTGGGTCCCTGGGCGGTGCACAATCTGGGTCGCTGGGCGGTGCACAATCTGGGTCCCTGGGCGGTGCACAATCTGGGTCACTGGGCGGTGCACAATCTGGGTCCCTGGGCGGTGCACAATCTGGGTCGCTGGGCGGTGCACAATCTGGGTCGCTGGGCGGTGCACAATCTGGGTCGCTGGGCCGTGCGCAATCTGGGTCGCTGGGCGGTGCACAATCTGGGTCCCAGGGCGCTGCACAATCTGGGTCCCTGGGCGGTGCACAATCTGGGTCGCTGGGCGGTGCACAATCTGGGTCGCTGGGCAGTGCACAATCTGGGTCGCTGGGCGGTGCACAATCTGGGACCCAGGGCGGTGCACAATCTGGGTCACTGGGCGGTGCACAATCTGGGTCCCTGGGCGGTGCACGATCTGGGTCCCTGGGCGGTGCACAATTTGGGTCCCTGGGCGGTGCACGATCTGGGTCCCTGGGCGGTGCACAATCTGGGTCGCTGGGCGGTGCACAATCTGGGTCCCTGGGCGGTGCACAATCTGGGTCCCTGGGCGGTGCACAATCTGGGTCCCTGGGTGGTGCACAATCTGGGTCCCTGGGCGGTGCACAATCTGGGTCGCTGGGCGGTGCACAATCTGGGTGCCTGGGCGGTGCACAATCTGGGTTGCTGGGTAGTGCACAATCTGGGTCACTGGGCGGTGCACAATCTGGGTCGCTGGGCGGTGCACAATCTGGGTCCCTGGGCGCTGCACAATCTGGGTCGCTGGGCGGTGCACAATCTGGGTCCCTGGGCGGTGCACAATCTGGGTCCCTGGGTGGTGCACAATCTGGGTCCCTGGGCGGTGCACAATCTGGGTCGCTGGGCGGTGCACAATCTGGGTCCCTGGGCGCTGCACAATCTGGGTCGCTGGGCGGTGGACAATCTGGGTCCCTGGGCGCTGCACAATCTGGGTCCCTGGGCGGTGCACAATCTGGGTCCCTGGGCGGTGCACAATCTGGGTCCCTGGGCGCTGCACAATCTGACTCGCTGGGCGGTGCACAATCTGGGTTGCTGGGCAGTGCACAATCTGGGTCCCTGGGCGGTGCACAATCTGGGTAGCTGGGCGGTGCACAATCTGGGTCCCTGGGCGGTGCACAATCTGGGTCCCTCGGCGGTGCACCATCTGGGTCGCTGGGCGGTGCACAATCTGGGTCCCTGGGCGGTGCACAATCTGGGTCCCTGGGCGGTACACAATCTGGGTCCCTGGGCGCTGCACAATCTGGGTCCCTGGGCGGTGCACAATCTGGGTCGCTGGGCGGTGCACAATCTGGGTCCCTGGGCGGTGCACAATCTGGGTCCCTGGGCGCTGCACAATCTGGGTCCCAGGGAGGTGCACAATCTGGGTCCCTGGGCGGTGCACAATTGGGGTCCCTGGGCGGTGCACAATCTGGGTCCCTGGGCGGTGCACAATCTGGGTCGCTGCACAATCTGGGTCGCTGCACAATCTGGGTCCCTATGCGGTGCACAATCTGGGTCCCTGGGCGGTGCCCAATCTGGGTCCCTGGGCGGTGCACAATCTGGGTCGCTGCACAATCTCAGTCCCTGCGCGGTGCACAATCGGGGTCGCTGGGCGGTGCACAATCTGGGTCGCTGGGCGGTGCACAATCTGGGTCGCTGGGCGGTGCACAATCTGGGTCCCAGGGCGGTGCACAATCTGGGTCCCTGGGCGGTGCACAATCTGTGTCCCTGAGTGCTGCACAATCTGGGTCGCTGGGCAGTGCACAATCTGGATCCCAGGGCGGTGCACAATCTGGGTCCCTGGGCGGTGCACAATCTGGGTCCCTGGGCGGTGCACAATCTGGGTCGCTGGGCGGTGCACAATCTGGGTCCCTGGGCGGTGCACAATCTGGGTCGCTGGGCGGTGCACAATCTGGGTCCCTGGGCGGTGCACAATCTGGGTCCCTGGGCGGTGCACAATGTGGGTCGCTGGGCGGTGCACAATCTGGGTCCCAGGGCGGTGCACAATCTGGGTCACTGGGCGGTGCACAATCTGGGTCCCTGGGCGGTGCACGATCTGGGTCCCTGGGCGGTGCACAATTTGGGTCCCTGGGCGGTGCACGATCTGGGTCCCTGGGCGGTGCACAATCTGGGTCGCTGGGCGGTGCACAATCTGGGTCACTGGGCGGTGCACAATCTGGGTCCCTGGGCGGTGCACAATCTGGGTCGCTGGGCTGTGCACAATCTGGGTCCCTGGGCGGTGCACAATCTGGGTCCCTGGGCGGTACACAATCTGGTTCCCAGGGCGGTGCACAATCTGGGTCCCTGGGCGGTGCACAATCTGGGTCCCTGGGCGGTGCACAATCTGGGTCCCAGGGCGGTGCACAATCTGGGTCCCTGGGCGGTGCACAATCTGGGCCCCTGGGCGGTGCACAATCTGGGTCCCTGGGCGGTGCACAATCTGGGTCCCTGGGCGGTGCACAATTTGGGTCCCTGGGCGGTGCACAATCTGGGTCGCTGGGCGGTGCACAATCTGGGTCCCTGGGCGGTGCACAATCTGGGTCCCTGGGCGGTACACAATCTGGTTCCCAGGGCGATGCACAATCTGGGTCCCTGGGCGGTGCACAATCTGGGTCCCAGGGCGGTGCACAATCTGGGTCCCAGGGCGGTGCACAATCTGGGTCCCTGGGCGGTGCACAATCTGGGTCGCTGGGCGGTGCACAATCTGGGTCGCTGGGCGGTGCACAATCTGGGTCGCTGGGCCGTGCGCATTCTGGGTCGCTGGGCGGTGCACAATCTGGGTCGCTGGGCAGTGCACAATCTGGGTCGCTGGGCGGTGCACAATCTGGGTCCCTGGGCGGTGCACAATCTGGGTCCCTGGGTGGTGCACAATCTGGGTCCCTGGGCGGTGCACAATCTGGGTCGCTGGGCGGTGCACAATCTGGGTGCCTGGGCGGTGCACAATCTGGGTCGCTGGGTAGTGCACAATCTGGGTCACTGGGCGGTGCACAATCTGGTTCGCTGGGCGGTGCACAATCTGGGTCCCTGGGCGCTGCACAATCTGGGTCGCTGGGCGGTGCACAATCTGGGTCCCTGGGCGGTGCACAATCTGGGTCCCTGGGTGGTGCACAATCTGGGTCCCTGGGCGGTGCACAATCTGGGTCGCTGGGCGGTGCACAATCTGGGTCCCTGGGCGCTGCACAATCTGGGTCGCTGGGCGGTGGACAATCTGGGTCCCTGGGCGCTGCACAATCTGGGTCCCTGGGCGGTGCACAATCTGGGTCCCTGGGCGGTGCACAATCTGGGTCCCTGGGCGGTGCACAATCTGACTCGCTGGGCGGTGCACAATCTGGGTTGCTGGGCAGTGCACAATCTGGGTCCCTGGGCGGTGCACAATCTGGGTCGCTGGGCGGTGCACAATCTGGGTCCCTGGGCGGTGCACAATCTGGGTCCCTCGGCGGTGCACAATCTGGGTCCCTGGGCGCTGCACAATCTGGGTCCCTGGGCGGTGCACAATCTGGGTCCCTGGGCGGTGCACAATCTGGGTCCCTGGGCGCTGCACAATCTGGGTCCCTGGGCGGTGCACAATCTGGGTCGCTGGGCGGTGCACAATCTGGGTCCCTGGGCGGTGCACAATCTGAGTCCCTGGGCGGTGCACAATCTGGGTCCCTGGGCGGTGCACAATCTGGGTCCCTGGGCGCTGCACAATCTGGGTCCCTGGGCGGTGCACAATCTGTGTCGCTGGGCGGTGCACAATCTGGGTCCCTGGGCGGTGCACAATCTGGGTCCCTGGGCGGTGCACAATCTGGGTCCCTGGGCGGTGCACAATCTGGGTCGCTGGGTGGTGCACAATCTGGGTCCCAGGGCAGTGCACAATCTGGGTCCCTGGGCGGTGCACAATCTGGGTTCCTGGGCGGTGCACAATCTGGGTCCCTGGGCGGTGCACAATCTGGGTCGCTGCACAATCTGGGTCGCTGCACAATCTGGGTCCCTATGCGGTGCACAATCTGGGTCCCTGGGCGGTGCACAATCTGGGTCCCTGGGCGGTGCACAATCTGGGTCACTGCACAATCTGGGTCCCTGCGCGGTGCACAATCGGGGTCGCTGGGCGCTGCACAATCTGGGTCGCTGGGCGGTGCACAATCTGGGTCGCTGGGCGGTGCACTATCTGGGTCCCAGGGCGGTGCACAATCTGGGTCCCTGGGCGGTGCACAATCTGTGTCCCTGGGTGCTGCACAATCTGGGTCGCTGGGCAGTGCACAATCTGGATCCCTGGGCGGTGCACAATCTGGGTCCCTGGGCGTGCACAATCTGGGTCCCTGGGCGGTGCACAATCTGGGTCGCTGGGCGGTGCACAATCTGGGTCCCTGGGCAGTGCACAATCTGGGTCGCTGGGCGGTGCACAATCTGGGTCCCTGGGCGGTGCACAATCTGGGTCCCTGGGCGGTGCACAATGTGGGTCGCTGGGCGGTGCACAATCTGGGTCGCTGGGCGTTGCACATTCTGGGTCGTTGGGCGGTACACAATCTGGGTCGCTGGGCGGTGCACAATCTGGGTCGCTGGGCGGTGCACAATCTGGGTCCCTGGGCGGTGCACAATCTGGGTCCCTGGGCGGTGCACAATCTGGGTCCCTGGGCGGTGCACAATCTGGGTCCCTGGGCGGTGCACAATCTGGGTCCCTGGGCGCTGCACAATCTGGGTCCCTGGGCGGTGCACAATCTGGGTCCCAGGGCGGTGCACAATCTGGGTCCCTGGGCGGTGCACAATCTGCGTCCCTGGGCGGTGCACAATCTGGGTCGCTGGGCGGTGCACAATCTGGGTCACTGGGCGGTGCACAATCTGGGTCCCTGGGCGGTGCACAAACTGGATCCCTGGGCGGTGCACAATCTGGGTCCCTGGGCGGTGCACAATCTGGGTCCCAGGGCGGTGCACAATCTGGGTTGCTGGGCGGTGTACAATCTGGGTCGCTGGGCAGTGCACAATCTGGGTCCCTGGGCGGTGCACAATCTGGGTCGCTGCGCGGTGCACACTCTGGGTCGCTGGGCGGTGCACAATCTGGGTCCCTGGGCGCTGCACAATCTGGGTCCCTGGGCGGTGCACAATCTGGGTCGCTGGGCGGTGCACAATCTGGGTCCCTGGGCGGTGCACAATCTGGGTCGCTAGGCGGTGCACAATCTGGGTCCCAGGGCGGTGCACAATCTGGGTCCCTGGGCGGTGCACAATCTGGGTCGCTGGGCGGTGCACAATCTGGGTCGCTGGGCGGTGCACAATCTGGGTCGCTGGGCGGTGCACATTCTGGGTCCCTCTGCGGTGCACAATCTGGGTCCCTGGGCGGTGCACAATCTGGGTCCCAGGGCGGTGCACAATCTGGGTCCCTGGGCGGTGCACAATCTGGGTCCCTGGGCGGTGCACAATCTGGGTCGCTGGGCGGTGCACAATCTGGGTCACTGGGCGGTGCACAGTCTGGGTCCCTGGGCGGTGCACAAGCTGGGTCCCTGGGCGGTGCACAATCTGGGTCCCTGGGCGGTGCACAATCTGGGTCCCAGGGCGCTGTACAATCTGGGTCTCTGGGCGGTGCACAATCTGGGTCCCTGGGCGGTGCACAATCTGGGTCCCTGGGCGGTGCACAATCTGGGTCCCAGGGCGGTGCACAATCTGGGTCGCTGGGCGGTGCACAATCTGGGTCGCTGGGCAGTGCACAATCTGGGTCCCTGGGCGGTGCACAATCTGGGTCGCTGCGCGGTGCACAATCTGGGTCGCTGGGCGGTGCACAATCTGGGTCCCTGGGCGCTGCACAATCTGGGTCCCTGGGCGGTGCACAATCTGGGTCGCTGGGCGGTGCACAATCTGGGTCCCTGGGCGGTGCACAATCTGGGTCGCTAGGCGGTGCACAATCTGGGTCCCAGGGAGGTGCACAATCTGTGTCCCTGGGCGGTGCACAATCTGGGTCGCTGGGCGGTGCACAATCTGGGTCGCTGGGCGGTGCACAATCTGGGTCGCTGGGCGGTGCACATTCTGCGTCCCTGGGCGGTGCACAACCTAGGTCGCTGCACAATCTGTGTCCCTGCGCGGTGCACAATCTGGGTCCCTGGGCGCTGCACAATCTGGGTCCCTGGGCGGTGCACAATCTGGGTCGCTGGGCGGTGCACAATCTGGGTCCCTGGGCGCTGCACAATCTGGGTCCCTGGGCGGTGCACAATCTGGGTCCCTGGGCGGTGCACAATCTGGGTCGCTGGGTGGTGCACAATCTGGGTCCCAGGGCAGTGCACAATCTGGGTCCCTGGGCGGTGCACAATCTGGGTCCCTGGGCGGTGCACAATCTGGGTCCCTGGGCGGTGCACAATCAGGATCACTGCACAATCTGGGTCGCTGCACAATCTGGGTCCCTATGTGGTGCACAATCTGGGTCCCTGGGCGGTGCACAATCTGGGTCCCTGGGCGGTGCACAATCTGGGTCGCTGCACAATCTGGGTCCCTGCGCGGTGCACAATCTGGTTCGCTGGGCGGTGCACAATCTGGGTCGCTGGGCGGTGCACATTCTGGGTCCCTGGGCGGTGCACAATCTGGGTCCCTGGGCGGTGCACAATCTGGGTCCCAGGGCGGTGCACAATCTGGGTCCCTGGGCGGTGCACAATCTGGGTCCCTGGGCGGTGCACAATCTGGGTCGCTGGGCGGTGCACAATCTGGGTCACTGGGCGGTGCACAATCTGGGTCCCTGGGCGGTGCACAAGCTGGGTCCCTGGGCGGTGCACAATCTGGGTCCCTGGGCGGTGCACAATCTGGGTCCCAGGGTGCTGCACAATCTGGGTCCCTGGGCGGTGCACAATCTGGGTCCCTGGGCGGTGCTCAATCTGGGTCCCTGGGCGGTGCACAATCTGGGTCCCAGGGCGGTGCACAATCTGGGTCGCTGGGCGGTGCACAATCTGGATCGCTGGGCAGTGCACAATCTGGGTCCCTGGGCGGTGCACAATCTGGGTCGCTGCGCGGTGCACAATCTGGGTCGCTGGGCGGTGCACAATCTGGGTCCCTGGGCGCTGCACAATCTGGGTCCCTGGGCGGTGCACAATCTGGGTCGCTGGGCGGTGCACAATCTGGGTCCCTGGGCGGTGCACAATCTGGGTCGCTAGGCGGTGCACAATCTGGGTCCCAGGGCGGTGCACAATCTGGGTCCCTGGGCGGTGCACAATCTGGGTCGCTGCTCGGTGCACAATCTGGGTCGCTGGGCGGTGCACAATCTGGGTCGCTGGGCGGTGCACATTCTGGGTCCCTGGGCGGTGCACAACCTAGGTCGCTGCACAATCTGTGTCCCTGCGCGGTGCACAATCTGGGTCGCTGGGCGCTGCACAATCTGGGTCCCTGGGCGGGGCACAATCTGGGTCGCTGGGCGGTGCACAATCTGGGTCCCTGGGCGCTGCACAATCTGGGTCCCTGGGCGGTGCACAATCTGGGTCCCTGGGCGGTGCACAATCTGGGTCGCTGGGTGGTGCACAATCTGGGTCCGAGGGCAGTGCACAATCTGGGTCCCTGGGCGGTGCACAATCTGGGTCCCTGGGCGGTGCACAATCTGGGTCCCTGGGCGGTGCACAATCAGGGTCGCTGCACAATCTGGGTCGCTGCACAATCTGGGTCCCTATGTGGTGCACAATCTGGGTCCCTGGGCGGTGCACAATCTGGTCCCTGGGCGGTGCACAATCTGGTCGTTGCACAATCTGGGTCCCTGCGCAGTGCACAATCTGGGTCGCTGGGCGGTGCACAATCTGGGTCGCTGGGCGGTGCACAATCTGGGTCGCTGGGCGGTGCACAATTTGGGTCCCAGGGCGGTGCACAATCTGGGTCCCTGGGCGGTGCACAATCTGTGTCCCTGGGTGCTGCACAATCTGGGTCGCTGGGCAGTGCACAATCTGGATCCCTGGGCGGTGCACAATCTGGGTCCCTGGGCGGTGCACAATCTGGGTCCCTGGGCGGTGCACAATCTGGGTCGCTGGGCGGTGCACAATCTGGGTCCCTGGGCGGTGCACAATCTGGGTCCCTGGGTGGTGCACAATCTGGGTCCCTGGGCGGTGCACAATCTGGGTCGCTGGCCGGTGCACATTCTGGGTCGCTGGGCGGTGCACAATCTGGGTCGCTGGTCGGTGCACAATCTGGGTCGCTGGGCGGTGCACAATCTGGGTCCCTGGGCGGTGCACAATCTGGGTCCCTGGGCGGTGCACAATCTGGGTCCCTGGGCAGTGCAAAATCTGGGTCCCTGGGCGGTGCACAATCTGGCTCCCTGGGCGGTGCACAATCTGGGTCCCAGGGCGGTGCACAATCTGGGTCCCTGGGCGGTGCACAATCTGGGTCCCTGGGCGGTGCACAATCTGGGTCGCTGGGCGGTGCACAATCTGGGTCCCTGGGCGGTGCACAATCTGGGTCCCTGGGCGGTGCACAATCTGGGTCCCTGGGCGTTGAACAATCTGGGTCCCTGGGCGGTGCACAATCTGGGTCCCAGGGCGCTGCACAATCTGGGTCCCTGGGCGGTGCACAATCTGGGTCCCTGGGCCGTGCACAATCTGGGTCCCTGAGCGGTGCACAATCTGGGTCCCAGGGCGGTGCACAATCTGGGTTGCTGGGCGGTGCACAATCTGAGTCGCTGGGCAGTGCACAATCTGGGTCCCTGGGCGGTGCACAATCTGGGTCGCTGCGCGGTGCACAATCTGGGTCGCTGGGCGGTGCACAATCTGGGTCCCTGGGCGCTGCACAATCTGGGTCCCTGGGCGGTGCACAATCTGGGTCGCTGGGCGGTGCACAATCTGGGTCCCTGGGCGGTGCACAATCTGGGTCGCTGGGCGGTGCACAATCTGGGTCCCAGGGCGGTGCACAATCTGGGTCCCTGGGCGGTGCACAATCTGGGTCGCTGGGCGGTGCACAATCTGGGTCGCTGGGCGGTGCACAATCTGGGTCGCTGGGCGGTGCACATTCTGGGTCCCTGGGCGGTGCACAACCTAGGTCGCTGCACAATCTGGGTCCCTGCGCGGTGCACAATCTGGGTCGCTGGGCGGTGCACAATCTGGGTCGCTGCGTGCTGCACAATCTGGGTCCCTGGGTGCTGCACAACCTGGGTCCCTGAGCGCTGCACAATCTGGGTCCCTGCGCGGTGCACAATCTGGGTCCCTGGGCGGTACACAATCTGGTTCCCAGGGCGATGCACAATCTGGGTCCCTGGGTGCTGCACAATCTGGGTCCCTGGGCGGTGCACAATCTGGGTCCCTGGGCGCTGCACAATCTGGGTCCCTGGGCGGTGCACAATCTCGGTCCCTGGGCGGTGCACAATCTGGGTCCCAGGGCGGTGCACAATCTGGGTCCCTGGGTGCTGCACAATCTGGGTCCCTGGGCGGTGCACAATCTGGGTCCCTGGGCGGTGCACAATCTGGGTCGCTGGGCGGTGCACAATCTGGGTCGCTGGGCGGTGCACAATCTGGGTCCCTGGGCGCTGCACAATCTGTGTCCCTGGGCGGTGCAGAATCTGGGTCGCTGGGCGGTGCACAATCTGGGTCCCTGGGCGGTGCACAATCTGTGTCCCTGGGCGGTGCACAATCTGGGTCGCTGGGTGCTGCACAATCTGGGTCCCTGGGCGGTGCACAATCTGGGTCCCTGGGCGGTGCACAATCTGGGTCGCTGCGCGGTGCACAATCTGGGTCGCTGGGCGGTGCACAATCTGGGTCCCTGGGCGCTGCACAATCTGGGTCCCTGGCCGGTGCACAATCTGGGTCGCTGGGCGGTGCACAATCTGGGTCCCTGGGCGGTGCACAATCTGGGTCGCTAGGCGGTGCACAATCTGGGTCCCAGGGAGGTGCACAATCTGTGTCCCTGGGCGGTGCACAATCTGGGTCGCTGGGCGGTGCACAATCTGGGTCGCTGGGCGGTGCACAATCTGGGTCGCTGGGCGGTGCACATTCTGCGTCCCTGGGCGGTGCACAACCTAGGTCGCTGCACAATCTGTGTCCCTGCGCGGTGCACAATCTGGGTCCCTGGGCGCTGCACAATCTGGGTCCCTGGGCGGTGCACAATCTGGGTCGCTGGGCGGTGCACAATCTGGGTCCCTGGGCGCTGCACAATCTGGGTCCCTGGGCGGTGCACAATCTGGGTCCCTGGGCGGTGCACAATCTGGGTCGCTGGGTGGTGCACAATCTGGGTCCCAGGGCAGTGCACAATCTGGGTCCCTGGGCGGTGCACAATCTGGGTCCCTGGGCGGTGCACAATCTGGGTCCCTGGGCGGTGTACAATCAGGGTCACTGCACAATCTGGGTCGCTGCACAATCTGGGTCCCTATGTGGTGCACAATCTGGGTCCCCGGGCGGTGCACAATCTGGGTCCCTGGGCGGTGCACAATCTGGGTCGCTGCACAATCTGGGTCCCTGCGCGGTGCACAATCTGGGTCGCTGGGCGGTGCACAATCTGGGTCGCTGGGCAGTGCACATTCTGGGTCCCTGGGCGGTGCACAATCTGGGTCCCTGGGCGGTGCACAATCTGGGTCCCAGGGCGGTGCACAATCTGGGTCCCTGGGCGGTGCACAATCTGGGTCCCTGGGCGGTGCACAATCTGGGTCGCTGGGCGGTGCACAATCTGGGTCACTGGGCGGTGCACAATCTGGGTCCCTGGGCGGTGCACAAGCTGGGTCCCTGGGCGGTGCACAATCTGGGTCCCTGGGCGGTGCACAATCTGGGTCCCAGGGTGCTGCACAATATGGGTCCCTGGGCGGTGCACAATCTGGGTCCCTGGGCGGTGCTCAATCTGGGTCCCTGGGCGGTGCACAATCTGGGTCCCAGGGCGGTGCACAATCTGGGTCACTGGGCGGTGCACAATCTGGATCGCTGGGCAGTGCACAATCTGGGTCCCTGGGCGGTGCACAATCTGGGTCGCTGCGCGGTGCACAATCTGGGTCGCTGGGCGGTGCACAATCTGGGTCCCTGGGCGCTGCACAATCTGGGTCCCTGGGCGGTGCACAATCTGGGTCGCTGGGCGGTGCACAATCTGGGTCCCTGGGCGGTGCACAATCTGGGTCGCTAGGCGGTGCACAATCTGGGTCCCAGGGCGGTGCACAATCTGGGTCCCTGGGCGGTGCACAATCTGGGTCGCTGCTCGGTGCACAATCTGGGTCGCTGGGCGGTGCACAATCTGGGTCGCTGGGCGGTGCACATTCTGGGTCCCTGGGCGGTGCACAACCTAGGTCGCTGCACAATCTGTGTCCCTGCGCGGTGCACAATCTGGGTCGCTGGGCGCTGCACAATCTGGGTCCCTGGGCGGGGCACAATCTGGGTCGCTGGGCGGTGCACAATCTGGGTCCCTGGGCGCTGCACAATCTGGGTCCCTGGGCGGTGCACAATCTGGGTCCCTGGGCGGTGCACAATCTGGGTCGCTGGGTGGTGCACAATCTGGGTCCGAGGGCAGTGCACAATCTGGGTCCCTGGGCGGTGCACAATCTGGGTCCCTGGGCGGTGCACAATCTGGGTCCCTGGGCGGTGCACAATCAGGGTCGCTGCACAATCTGGGTCGCTGCACAATCTGGGTCCCTATGTGGTGCACAATCTGGGTCCCTGGGCGGTGCACAATCTGGTCCCTGGGCGGTGCACAATCTGGTCGTTGCACAATCTGGGTCCCTGCGCAGTGCACAATCTGGGTCGCTGGGCGGTGCACAATCTGGGTCGCTGGGCGGTGCACAATCTGGGTCGCTGGGCGGTGCACAATTTGGGTCCCAGGGCGGTGCACAATCTGGGTCCCTGGGCGGTGCACAATCTGTGTCCCTGGGTGCTGCACAATCTGAGTCGCTGGGCAGTGCACAATCTGGATCCCTGGGCGGTGCACAATCTGGGTCCCTGGGCGGTGCACAATCTGGGTCCCTGGGCGGTGCACAATCTGGGTCCCTGCGCGGTGCACATTCTGGGTCGCTGGGCGGTGCACAATCTGGGTCGCTGGGCGGTGCACAATCTGGGTCCCTGGGCGGTGCACAATCTGGGTCCCTGGGCGGTGCACAATCTGGGTCCCTGGGCGGTGCACAATCTGGGTCGCTGGGCGGTGCACATTCTGGGTCGCTGGGCGGTGCACAATCTGGGTCGCTGGTCGGTGCACAATCTGGGTCGCTGGGCGGTGCACAATCTGGGTCCCTGGGCGGTGCACAATCTGGGTCCCTGGGCGGTGCACAATCTGGGTCCCTGGGCAGTGCAAAATCTGGGTCCCTGGGCGGTGCACAATCTGGCTCCCTGGGCGGTGCACAATCTGGGTCCCAGGGCGGTGCACAATCTGGGTCCCTGGGCGGTGCACAATCTGGGTCCCTGGGCGGTGCACAATCTGGGTCGCTGCGCGGTGCACAATCAGGGTCGATGGGCGGTGCACAATCTGGGTCCCTGGGCGCTGCACAATCTGGGTCCCTGGGCGGTGCACAATCTGGGTCGCTGGGCGGTGCACAATCTGGGTCCCTGGGCGGTGCACAATCTGGGTCGCTAGGCGGTGCACAATCTGGGTCCCAGGGCGGTGCACAATCTGGGTCCCTGGGCGGTGCACAATCTGGGTCGCTGCTCGGTGCACAATCTGGGTCGCTGGGCGGTGCACAATCTGGGTCGCTGGGCGGTGCACATTCTGGGTCCCTGGGCGGTGCACAACCTAGGTCGCTGCACAATCTGTGTCCCTGCGCGGTGCACAATCTGGGTCGCTGGGCGCTGCACAATCTGGGTCCCTGGGCGGGGCACAATCTGGGTCGCTGGGCGGTGCACAATCTGGGTCCCTGGGCGCTGCACAATCTGGGTCCCTGGGCGGTGCACAATCTGGGTCCCTGGGCGGTGCACAATCTGGGTCGCTGGGTGGTGCACAATCTGGGTCCGAGGGCAGTGCACAATCTGGGTCCCTGGGCGGTGCACAATCTGGGTCCCTGGGCGGTGCACAATCTGGGTCCCTGGGCGGTGCACAATCAGGGTCGCTGCACAATCTGGGTCGCTGCACAATCTGGGTCCCTATGTGGTGCACAATCTGGGTCCCTGGGCGGTGCACAATCTGGTCCCTGGGCGGTGCACAATCTGGTCGTTGCACAATCTGGGTCCCTGCGCAGTGCACAATCTGGGTCGCTGGGCGGTGCACAATCTGGGTCGCTGGGCGGTGCACAATCTGGGTCGCTGGGCGGTGCACAATTTGGGTCCCAGGGCGGTGCACAATCTGGGTCCCTGGGCGGTGCACAATCTGTGTCCCTGGGTGCTGCACAATCTGGGTCGCTGGGCAGTGCACAATCTGGATCCCTGGGCGGTGCACAATCTGGGTCCCTGGGCGGTGCACAATCTGGGTCCCTGGGCGGTGCACAATCTGGGTCGCTGGGCGGTGCACAATCTGGGTCCCTGGGCGGTGCACAATCTGGGTCCCTGGGTGGTGCACAATCTGGGTCCCTGGGCGGTGCACAATCTGGGTCGCTGGGCGGTGCACATTCTGGGTCGCTGGGCGGTGCACAATCTGGGTCGCTGGTCGGTGCACAATCTGGGTCGCTGGGCGGTGCACAATCTGGGTCCCTGGGCGGTGCACAATCTGGGTCCCTGGGCGGTGCACAATCTGGGTCCCTGGGCAGTGCAAAATCTGGGTCCCTGGGCGGTGCACAATCTGGCTCCCTGGGCGGTGCACAATCTGGGTCCCAGGGCGGTGCACAATCTGGGTCCCTGGGCGGTGCACAATCTGGGTCCCTGGGCGGTGCACAATCTGGGTCGCTGGGCGGTGCACAATCTGGGTCCCTGGGCGGTGCACAATCTGGGTCCCTGGGCGGTGCACAATCTGGGTCCCTGGGCGTTGCACAATCTGGGTCCCTGGGCGGTGCACAATCTGGGTCCCAGGGCGCTGCACAATCTGGGTCCCTGGGCGGTGCACAATCTGGGTCCCTGGGCCGTGCACAATCTGGGTCCCTGAGCGGTGCACAATCTGGGTCCCAGGGCGGTGCACAATCTGGGTTGCTGGGCGGTGCACAATCTGAGTCGCTGGGCAGTGCACAATCTGGGTCCCTGGGCGGTGCACAATCTGGGTCGCTGCGCGGTGCACAATCTGGGTCGCTGGGCGGTGCACAATCTGGGTCCCTGGGCGCTGCACAATCTGGGTCCCTGGGCGGTGCACAATCTGGGTCGCTGGGCGGTGCACAATCTGGGTCCCTGGGCGGTGCACAATCTGGGTCGCTGGGCGGTGCACAATCTGGGTCCCAGGGCGGTGCACAATCTGGGTCCCTGGGCGGTGCACAATCTGGGTCGCTGGGCGGTGCACAATCTGGGTCGCTGGGCGGTGCACAATCTGGGTCGCTGGGCGGTGCACATTCTGGGTCCCTGGGCGGTGCACAACCTAGGTCGCTGCACAATCTGGGTCCCTGCGCGGTGCACAATCTGGGTCGCTGGGCGGTGCACAATCTGGGTCGCTGCGTGCTGCACAATCTGGGTCCCTGGGTGCTGCACAACCTGGGTCCCTGAGCGCTGCACAATCTGGGTCCCTGCGCGGTGCACAATCTGGGTCCCTGGGCGGTACACAATCTGGTTCCCAGGGCGATGCACAATCTGGGTCCCTGGGTGCTGCACAATCTGGGTCCCTGGGCGGTGCACAATCTGGGTCCCTGGGCGCTGCACAATCTGGGTCCCTGGGCGGTGCACAATCTCGGTCCCTGGGCGGTGCACAATCTGGGTCCCAGGGCGGTGCACAATCTGGGTCCCTGGGTGCTGCACAATCTGGGTCCCTGGGCGGTGCACAATCTGGGTCCCTGGGCGGTGCACAATCTGGGTCGCTGGGCGGTGCACAATCTGGGTCGCTGGGCGGTGCACAATCTGGGTCCCTGGGCGCTGCACAATCTGGGTCCCTGGGCGGTGCAGAATCTGGGTCGCTGGGCGGTGCACAATCTGGGTCCCTGGGCGGTGCACAATCTGTGTCCCTGGGCGGTGCACAATCTGGGTCGCTGGGTGCTGCACAATCTGGGTCCCTGGGCGGTGCACAATCTGGGTCCCTGGGCGGTGCACAATCTGTGTCCCTGGGTGCTGCACAATCTGGGTCGCTGGGCAGTGCACAATCTGGATCCCTGGGCGGTGCACAATCTGGGTCCCTGGGCGGTGCACAATCTGGGTCCCTGGGCGGTGCACAATCTGGGTCGCTGGGCGGTGCACAATCTGGGTCCCTGGGCGGTGCACAATCTGGGTCCCTGGGCGGTGCACAATCTGGGTCGCTGGGCGGTGCACAATCTGGGTCGCTGGGCGGTGCACATTCTGGGTCGCTGGGCGGTGCACAATCTGGGTCGCTGGTCGGTGCAAAATCTGGGTCGCTGGGCGGTGCACAATCTGGGTCGCTGGGCGGTGCACAATCTGGGTCGCTGGGCGGTGCACAATCTGGGTCCCTGGGCGGTGCACAATCTGGGTCGCTGGGCGGTGCACAATCTGGGTCCCTGAGCGGTGCACAATCTGGGTCCCTGGGCGGTGCACAATCTGGGTCGCTGGGCGGTGCACAATCTGGGTCGCTGGGCGGTGCACATTCTGGGTCGCTGGGCGGTGCACAATCTGGGTCGCTGGTCGGTGCACAATCTGGGTCGCTGGTCGGTGCACAATCTGGGTCGCTGGGCGGTGCACAATCTGGGTCCCTGGGCGGTGCACAATCTGGGTCCCTGGGCGGTGCTCAATCTGGGTCCCTGGGCAGTGCACAATCTGGGTCCCTGGGCGGTGCACAATCTGGGTCCCTGGGCGGTGCACAATCTGTGTCCCAGGGCGGTGCACAATCTGGGTCCCTGGGCGGTGCACAATCTGGGTCCCTGGGCGGTGCACAATCTGGGTCGCTGGGCGGTGCACAATCTGGGTCCCTGGGCGGTGCACAATCTGGGTCCCTGGGCGGTGCACAATCTGGGTCCCTGGGCGTTGCACAATCTGGGTCCCTGGGCGGTGCACAATCTGGGTCCCAGGGCGCTGCACAATCTGGGTCGCTGGGCGCTGCACAATCTGGGTCCCTGGCCGGTGCACAATCTGGGTCCCTGGGCGGTGCACAATCTGGGTCCCAGGGCGGTGCACAATCTGGGTCGCTGGGCGGTGCACAATCTGAGTCGCTGGGCAGTGCACAATCTGGGTCCCTGGGCGGTGCACAATCTAGGTCGCTGCGCGGTGCACAATCTGGGTCGCTGGGTGGTGCACAATCTGGGTCCCTGGGCGCTGCACAATCTGGGTCCCTGGGCGGTGCACAATCTGGGTCGCTGGGCGGTGCACAATCTGGGTCCCTGGGCGGTGCACAATCTGGGTCGCTGGGCGGTGCACAATCTGGGTCCCAGGGCGGTGCACAATCTGGGTCCCTGGGCAGTGCATAATCTGGGTCGCTGGGTGGTGCACAATCTGGGTCGCTGGGCGGTGCACAATCTGGGTCGCTGGGCGGTGCACATTCTGGGTCCCTGGGCGGTGCACAACCTAGGTCGCTGCACCATCTGGGTCCCTGCGCGGTGCACAATCTGGGTCGCTGGGCGGTGCACAATCTGGGTCCCTGGGTGCTGCACAATCTGAGCCCCGGGGTGCTGCACAATCTGGGTCCCTGAGCGCTGCACAATCTGGGTCCCTGCGCGGTGCACAATCTGGGTCGCTGGGCGGTGCACAATCTGGGTCACTGGGCAGTGCACAATCTGGGTCCCTGGGTGCTGCACAATCTGGGTCCCTGGGCGGTGCACAATCTGGGTCCCTGGGCGCTGCACAATCTGGGTCCCTGGGCGGTGCACAATCTCGGTCCCTGGGCGGTGCACAATCTGGGTCCCAGGGCGGTGAACAATCTGGGTCCCTGGGTGCTGCACAATCTGGGTCCCTGGGCGGTGCACAATCTGGGTCGCTGTGCGGTGCACAATCTGGGTCGCTGGGCGGTGCACAATCTGGGTCCCTGGGCGCTGCACAATCTGGGTCCCTGGGCGGTGCAGAATCTGAGTCGCTGGGCGGTGCACAATCTGGGTCCCTGGGCGGTGCACAATCTGTGTCCCTGGGCGGTGCACAATCTGGGTCGCTGGGTGCTGCACAATCTGGGTCCCTGGGCGGTGCACAATCTGGGTCGCTGCACAATCTGGGTCCCTGGGCGCTGCACAATCTGGGTACCTGGGCGGTGCACAATCTGGGTCGCTGCACAATCTGTGTCCCTGCGCGGTGCACAATCTGGGTCGCTGGGCGGTGCACAATCTGGGTCGCTGGGCGGTGCACAATCTGGGTCGCTGGGCGGTGCACAATCTGGGTCCCAGGGCGGTGCACAATCTGGGTCCCTGGGCGGTGCACAATCTGTGTCCCTGGGTGCTGCACAATCTGGGTCGCTGGGCAGTGCACAATCTGGATCCCTGGGCGGTGCACAATCTGGGTCCCTGGGCGGTGCACAATCTGGGTCCCTAGGCGGTGCACAATCTGGGTCGCTGGGCGCTGCACAATCTGGGTCGCTGGGCGGTGCACAATCTGGGTCGCTGGGCGGTGCACATTCTGGGTCACTGGGCGGTGCACAATCTGGGTCGCTGGGCGGTGCACATTCTGGGTCGCTGGGCGGTGCACAATCTGGGTCCCTGGGCGGTGCACAATCTGTGTCCCTGGGCGGTGCACAATCTGGGTCCCTGGGCGGTGCACAATCTGGGTCCCTGGGCGCTGCACAATCTGGGTCCCTGGGCGGTGCACAATCTGGGTCCCTGGGCGGTGCACAATCTGTGTCCCTGGGCGCTGCACAATCTGGTTCCCTGGGTGCTGCACAATCTGGGTCCCTGGGCGGTGCACAATCTTGGTCCCTTGGCGCTGCACAATCTGGGTCCCTGGGTGCTGCACAATCTGGGTCCCTGCGCGGTGCACAATCTGGGTCGCTGGGCGGTGCACAATCTGGGTCCCTGGGCGCTGCACAATCTGGGTCGCTGGGCGGTGCACAATCTGGGTCGCTGTGCGGTGCACAATCTGGGTCCCAGGGCGCTGCACAATCTGGGTCCCTGGGCGCTGCACAATCTGGGTCGCTGGGCGCTGCACAATCTGGGTCCCTGGGCGGTGCACAATCTGGGTCCCTGGGTGCTGCACAATCTGGGTCCCTTGGCGGTGCACAATCTGGGTCCCTGGGCGGCGCACAATCTGGGTCCCTGGGCGGTGCACAATCTGGGTCCCTGGGCGGTGCACAATCTGGGTCCCTGGGCGCTGCACAATCTGGTTCCCTGGGTGCTGCACAATCTGGGTCCCTGGGCGGTGCACAATCTTGGTCCCTGGGCGCTGCACAATCTGGGTCCCTGGGTGCTGCACAATCTGGGTCCCTGGGCGGTGCACAATCTGGGTCCCTGGGCGCTGCACAATCTGGGTCCCTGGGTGCTGCACAATCTGGTTCCCTGGGTGCTGCACAATCTGGGACCCTGGGCGGTGCACAATCTTGGTCCCTGGGCGCTGCACAATCTGGGTCCCTGGGTGCTGCACAATCTGGGTCCCTGGGCGCTGCACAATCTGGGTAGCTGGGCGGTGCACAATCTGGGTCCCTGGGCGCTGCACAATCTGGGTCGCTGGGCGCTGCACAATCTGGGTCGCTGGGCGCTGCACAATCTGGGTCCCTGGGCGGTGCACAATCTGGGTCCCTGGGCGGTGCACAATCTGGGTCCCTGGGCGCTGCACAATCTGGTTCCCTGGGTGCTGCACAATCTGGGTCCCTGGGCGGTGCTCAATCTGGGTCCCTGGGCGCTGCACAATCTGGGTCCCTGGGTGTTGCACAATCTGGGTCCCTGGGCGGTGCACAATCTGGGTCGCTGGGCGGTGCACTATCTGGGTCCCTGGGTGTTGCACAATCTGGGTCCCTGGGTGTTGCACAATCTGGGTCCCTGGGCGGTGCACAATCTGGGTCGCTGGGCGGTGCACAATCTGGGTCGCTGGGTGTTGCACAATCTGGGTCCCTGGGTGTTGCACAATCTGGGTCCCTGGGTGTTGCACAATCTGGGTCCCTGGGCGGTGCACAATCTGGGTCCCTGGGTGTTGCACAATCTGGGTCCCTGGGCGGTGCACAATCTGGGTCGCTGGGCGGTGCACAATCTGGGTCCCAGGGCGGTGCACAATCTGGGTCCCTGGGCGGTGCACAATCTGGGTCCCTGGGCGCTGCACAATCTGGGTCGCTGGGCGGTGCACAATCTGGGTCGCTGGGCGGTGCACATTCTGGGTCCCTGGGCGGTGCACAACCTAGGTCGCTGCACAATCTGGGTCCCTGCGCGGTGCACAATCTGGGTCGCTGGGCGGTGCACAATCTGGGTCCCTGGGTGCTGCACAATCTGGGTCCCTGGGTGCTGCACAATCTGGGTCCCTGAGCGCTGCACAATCTGGGTCCCTGCGCGGTGCACAATCTGGGTCGCTGGGCGGTGCACAATCTGGGTCACTGGGCAGTGCACAATCTGGGTCCCTGGGTGCTGCACAATCTGGGTCCCTGAGCGGTGCACAATCTGGGTCCCTGGGCGCTGCACAATCTGGGTCCCTGGGCGGTGCACAATCTGGGTCCCAGGGCGGTGCACAATCTGGGTCCCTGGGTGCTGCATAATCTGGGTCCCTGGGCGGTGCACAATCTGGGTCCCTAGGCGGTGCACAATCTGGGTCGCTGGGCGCTGCACAATCTGGGTCGCTGGGCGGTGCACAATCTGGGTCGCTGGGCGGTGCACATTCTGGGTCGCTGGGCGGTGCACAATCTGGGTCGCTGGGCGGTGCACATTCTGGGTCGCTGGGCGGTGCACAATCTGGGTCCCTGGGCGGTGCACAATCTGTGTCCCTGGGCGGTGCACAATCTGGGTCCCTGGGCGGTGCACAATCTGGGTCCCTGGGCGCTGCACAATCTGGGTCCCTGGGCGGTGCACAATCTGGGTCCCTGGGCGGTGCACAATCTGTGTCCCTGGGCGCTGCACAATCTGGTTCCCTGGGTGCTGCACAATCTGGGTCCCTGGGCGGTGCACAATCTTGGTCCCTTGGCGCTGCACAATCTGGGTCCCTGGGTGCTGCACAATCTGGGTCCCTGCGCGGTGCACAATCTGGGTCGCTGGGCGGTGCACAATCTGGGTCCCTGGGCGCTGCACAATCTGGGTCGCTGGGCGGTGCACAATCTGGGTCGCTGTGCGGTGCACAATCTGGGTCCCAGGGCGCTGCACAATCTGGGTCCCTGGGCGCTGCACAATCTGGGTCGCTGGGCGCTGCACAATCTGGGTCCCTGGGCGGTGCACAATCTGGGTCCCTGGGTGCTGCACAATCTGGGTCCCTTGGCGGTGCACAATCTGGGTCCCTGGGCGGCGCACAATCTGGGTCCCTGGGCGGTGCACAATCTGGGTCCCTGGGCGGTGCACAATCTGGGTCCCTGGGCGCTGCACAATCTGGTTCCCTGGGTGCTGCACAATCTGGGTCCCTGGGCGGTGCACAATCTTGGTCCCTGGGCGCTGCACAATCTGGGTCCCTGGGTGCTGCACAATCTGGGTCCCTGGGCGGTGCACAATCTGGGTCCCTGGGCGCTGCACAATCTGGGTCCCTGGGTGCTGCACAATCTGGTTCCCTGGGTGCTGCACAATCTGGGACCCTGGGCGGTGCACAATCTTGGTCCCTGGGCGCTGCACAATCTGGGTCCCTGGGTGCTGCACAATCTGGGTCCCTGGGCGCTGCACAATCTGGGTAGCTGGGCGGTGCACAATCTGGGTCCCTGGGCGCTGCACAATCTGGGTCGCTGGGCGCTGCACAATCTGGGTCGCTGGGCACTGCACAATCTGGGTCCCTGGGCGGTGCACAATCTGGGTCCCTGGGCGGTGCACAATCTGGGTCCCTGGGCGCTGCACAATCTGGTTCCCTGGGTGCTGCACAATCTGGGTCCCTGGGCGGTGCTCAATCTGGGTCCCTGGGCGCTGCACAATCTGGGTCCCTGGGTGTTGCACAATCTGGGTCCCTGGGCGGTGCACAATCTGGGTCGCTGGGCGGTGCACTATCTGGGTCCCTGGGTGTTGCACAATCTGGGTCCCTGGGTGTTGCACAATCTGGGTCCCTGGGCGGTGCACAATCTGGGTCGCTGGGCGGTGCACAATCTGGGTCGCTGGGTGTTGCACAATCTGGGTCCCTGGGTGTTGCACAATCTGGGTCCCTGGGTGTTGCACAATCTGGGTCCCTGGGCGGTGCACAATCTGGGTCCCTGGGTGTTGCACAATCTGGGTCCCTGGGCGGTGCACAATCTGGGTCGCTGGGCGGTGCACAATCTGGGTCCCAGGGCGGTGCACAATCTGGGTCCCTGGGCGGTGCACAATCTGGGTCCCTGGGCGCTGCACAATCTGGGTCGCTGGGCGGTGCACAATCTGGGTCGCTGGGCGGTGCACATTCTGGGTCCCTGGGCGGTGCACAACCTAGGTCGCTGCACAATCTGGGTCCCTGCGCGGTGCACAATCTGGGTCGCTGGGCGGTGCACAATCTGGGTCCCTGGGTGCTGCACAATCTGGGTCCCTGGGTGCTGCACAATCTGGGTCCCTGAGCGCTGCACAATCTGGGTCCCTGCGCGGTGCACAATCTGGGTCGCTGGGCGGTGCACAATCTGGGTCACTGGGCAGTGCACAATCTGGGTCCCTGGGTGCTGCACAATCTGGGTCCCTGAGCGGTGCACAATCTGGGTCCCTGGGCGCTGCACAATCTGGGTCCCTGGGCGGTGCACAATCTGGGTCCCAGGGCGGTGCACAATCTGGGTCCCTGGGTGCTGCATAATCTGGGTCCCTGGGCGGTGCACAATCTGGGTCCCTGGGCGGTGCACAATCTGGGTCGCTGGGCGGTGCACAATCTGGGTCGCTGGGCGGGGCACAATCTGGGTCCCTGGGCGCTGCACAATCTGGGTCCCTGGGCGGTGCAGAATCTGGGTCGCTGGGCGGTGCAGAATCTGAGTCGCTGGGCGGTGCACAATCTGGGTCCCTGGGCGGTGCACAATCTGTGTCCCTGGGCGGTGCACAATCTGGGTCGCTGGGTGCTGCACAATCTGGGTCCCTGGGCGGTGCACAATCTGGGTCGCTGCACAATCTGGGTCCCTGGGCGCTGCACAATCTGGGTCCCTGGGCGGTGCACAATCTGGGTCGCTGCACAATCTGGGTCCCTGCGCGGTGCACAATCTGGGTCGCTGGGCGGTGCACAATCTGGGTCGCTGGGCGGTGCACAATCTGGGTCGCTGGGCGGTGCACAATCTGGGTCCCAGGGCGGTGCACAATCTGGGTCCCTGGGCGGTGCACAATCTGTGTCCCTGGGTGCTGCACAATCTGGGTCGCTGGGCAGTGCACAATCTGGATCCCTGGGCGGTGCACAATCTGGGTCCCTGGGCGGTGCACAATCTGGGTCCCTAGGCGGTGCACAATCTGGGTCGCTGGGCGGTGCACAATCTGGGTCGCTGGGCGGTGCACAATCTGGGTCGCTGGGCGGTGCACATTCTGGGTCACTGGGCGGTGCACAATCTGGGTCGCTGGGCGGTGCACAATCTGGGTCGCTGGGCGGTGCACAATCTGGGTCCCGGGGCGGTGCACAATCTGGGTCCCTGGGCGGTGCACAATCTGGGTCCCTGGGCGGAGCACAATCTGGGTCCCTGGGCGGTGCACAATCTGGGTCTCAGGGCGTTGTACAATCTGGGTCCCTGGGTGGTCCACAATCTGGGTCCCTGGGCGGTGCACAATCTGGGTCGCTGGGCGGTGCACAATCTGGGTCCCTGGGCGGTGCACAATCTGGGTCCCTGGGCGGTGCACAATCTGGGTCCCTGGGCGGTGCACAATCTGGGTCCCTGGGCGGTGCACAATCTGGGTCCCAGGGCGCTGCACAATCTGGGTCCCTGGGCGGTGCACAATCTGGGTCGCTGCGCAGTGCACAATCTGGGTCGCTGGGCGGTGCACAATCTGGGTCCCTGGGCGCTGCACAATCTGGGTCGCTGGGCGGTGCACAATCTGGGTCGCTGGGCGGTGCACAATCTGGGTCCCTGGGCGGTGCACAATCTGGGTCGCTGGGCGGTGCACAATCTGGGTCCCAGAGCGGTGCACAACCTGGGTCCCTGGGCGGTGCACAATCTGGGTCCCTGGGCGGTGCACAATCTGGGTCGCTGCACAATCTGTGTCGCTGCACAATCTGCGTCCCTGCGCGGTGCACAATCTGGGTCCCAGGGCGGTGCACAATCTGGGCCCCTGGGCGGTGCACAATCTGGGTCGCTGCACAAACTGGGTCGCTGGGCGGTGCACAATCTGGGTCGCTGGGCGGTGCACAATCTGGGTAGCTGGGCGGAGCACATTCTGGGTCCCTGGGCGGCGCACAACCTAGGTCGCTGCACAATCTGAGTCCCTGCGCGGTGCACAATCTGGGTCCCTGAGTGCTGCACAATCTGGGTCCATGGGTGCTGCACAATCTGGGTCCCTGGGCGCTGCACAATCTGGGTCCCTGCGTGGTGCACAATCTGGGTCCCTGGGCGGTGCACAATCTGGGTCGCTGGGCGGTGCACAATCTGGGTCGCTGGGCAGTGCACAATCTGGGTCCCTGGGTGCTGCACAATCTGGGTCCCTGGGCGGTGCACAATCTGGGTCCCTGGGCGGTGCACAATCTGGGTCGCTGGGCAGTGCACAATCTGGGTCCCTGGGCGGTGCACAATCTGGGTCCCTGGGCGGTGAACAATCTGGGTCCCTGGGCGGTGCACAATCTGGGTCCCTGGGCGCTGCACAATCTGGGTCCCTGGGCGCTGCACAATCTGGGTCCCTGGGCGGTGCACAATCTGGGTCCCTGGGCGGTGCACAATCTGGGTCCCTGGGCGCTGCACAATCTGGTTCCCTGGGTGCTGCACAACCTGGGTCCCTGGGCGCTGAACAATCTGGGTCCCTGGGCGGTGCACAATCTTGGTCCCTGGGCGCTGCACAATCTGGGTCCCTGGGTGCTGCACAATCTGGGTCCCTGGGCGGTGCACAATCTGGATCCCTGGGCGGTGCACAATCTGGGTCGCTGGGCGGTGCACAATCTGGGTCCCTGGGTGCTGCACAATCTGGGTCGCTGGGCGCTGCACAATCTGGGTCGCTGTGCGGTGCACAATCTGAGTCCCTGGGCGCTGCACAATCTGGGTCCCTGGGCGCTGCACAATCTGGGTCGCTGGGCGCTGCACAATCTGGGTCCCTGGGCGGTGCACAATCTGGGTCCCTGGGCGGTGCACAATCTGGGTCCCTGGGCGCTGCACAATCTGGTTCCCTGGGTGCTGCACAATCTGGGTCCCTGGGCGGTGCTCAATCTGGGTCCCTGGGCGCTGCACAATCTGGGTCCCTGGGTGTTGCACAATCTGGGTCCCTGGGCGGTGCACAATCTGGGTCGCTGGGCGGTGCACTATCTGGGTCCCTGGGCGCTGCACAATCTGGGTCCCTGGGCGGTGCACAATCTGGGTCCCTGGGCGGTGCACAATCTGGGTCGCTGGGCGGTGCACAATCTGGGTCCCAGGGCGGTGCACAATCTGGGTCCCAGGGCGGTGCACAATCTGGGTCCCTGGGCGCTGCACAATCTGGGTCCCTGGGTGTTGCACAATCTGGGTCCCTGGGCGGTGCACAATCTGGGTCGCTGGGCGGTGCACAATCTGGGTCCCAGGGCGGTGCACAATCTGGGTCCCTGGGCGGTGCACAATCTGGGTCGCTGGGCGGTGCACAATCTGGGTCGCTGGGCGGTGCACAATCTGGGTCGCTGGGCGGTGCACATTCTGGGTCCCTGGGCGGTGCACAACCTAGGTCGCTGCACAATCTGGGTCCCTGCGCGGTGCACAATCTGGGTCGCTGGGCGGTGCACAATCTGGGTCCCTGGGTTCTGCACAATCTGGGTCCCTGGGCGGTGCACAATCTGGGTCCCTGGGCGGTGCACAATCTGGGTCACTGGGCAGTGCACAATCTGGGTCCCTGGGTGCTGCACAATCTGGGTCCCTGGGCGGTGCACAATCTGGGTCCCTGGGCGCTGCACAATCTGGGTCCCTGGGCGGTGCACAATCTGGGTCCCAGGGCGGTGCACAATCTGGGTCCCTGGGTGCTGCATAATCTGGGTCCCTGGGCGGTGCACAATCTGGGTCCCTGGGCGGTGCACAATCTGGGTCGCTGGGCGGTGCACAATCTGGGTCGCTGGGCGTTGCACAATCTGGGTCCCTGGGCGCTGCACAATCTGGGTTCCTGGGCGGTGCAGAATCTGAGTCGCTGGGCGGTGCACAATCTGGGTCCCTGGGCGGTGCACAATCTGGGTCCCTGGGCGGTGCACAATCTGGGTCCCTGGGCGCTGCACAATCTGGTTCCCTGGGTGCTGCACAACCTGGGTCCCTGGGCGCTGAACAATCTGGGTCCCTGGGCGGTGCACAATCTTGGTCCCTGGGCGCTGCACAATCTGGGTCCCTGCGTGCTGCACAATCTGGGTCCCTGGGCGGTGCACAATCTGGATCCCTGGGCGGTGCACAATCTGGGTCGCTGGGCGGTGCACAATCTGGGTCCCTGGGCGCTGCACAATCTGGGTCGCTGGGCGCTGCACAATCTGGGTCGCTGTGCGGTGCACAATCTGAGTCCCTGGGCGCTGCACAATCTGGGTCCCTGGGCGCTGCACAATCTGGGTCGCTGGGCGCTGCACAATCTGGGTCCCTGGGCGGTGCACAATCTGGGTCCCTGGGCGGTGCACAATCTGGGTCCCTGGGCAATGCACAATCTGGTTCCCTGGGTGCTGCACAATCTGGGTCCCTGGGCGGTGCTCAATCTGGGTCCCTGGGCGCTGCACAATCTGGGTCCCTGGGTGTTGCACAATCTGGGTCCCTGGGCGGTGCACAATCTGGGTCGCTGGGCGGTGCACTATCTGGGTCCCTGGGCGCTGCACAATCTGGGTCCCTGGGCGGTGCACAATCTGGGTCCCTGGGCGGTGCACAATCTGGGTCGCTGGGCGGTGCACAATCTGGGTCCCAGGGCGGTGCACAATCTGGGTCCCAGGGCGGTGCACAATCTGGGTCCCTGGGCGCTGCACAATCTGGGTCCCTGGGTGTTGCACAATCTGGGTCCCTGGGCGGTGCACAATCTGGGTCGCTGGGCGGTGCACAATCTGGGTCCCAGGGCGGTGCACAATCTGGGTCCCTGGGCGGTGCACAATCTGGGTCGCTGGGCGGTGCACAATCTGGGTCGCTGGGCGGTGCACAATCTGGGTCGCTGGGCGGTGCACATTCTGGGTCCCTGGGCGGTGCACAACCTAGGTCGCTGCACAATCTGGGTCCCTGCGCGGTGCACAATCTGGGTCGCTGGGCGGTGCACAATCTGTGTCCCTGGGTGCTGCACAATCTGGGTCCCTGGGTGCTGCACAATCTGGGTCCCTGAGCGCTGCACAATCTGGGTCCCTGCGCGGTGCACAATCTGGGTCGCTGGGCGGTGCACAATCTGGGTCACTGGGCAGTGCACAATCTGGGTCCCTGGGTGCTGCACAATCTGGGTCCCTGGGCGGTGCACAATCTGGGTCCCTGGGCGCTGCACAATCTGGGTCCCTGGGCGGTGCACAATCTGGGTCCCAGGGCGGTGCACAATCTGGGTCCCTGGGTGCTGCATAATCTGGGTCCCTGGGCTGTGCACAATCTGGGTCCCTGGGCGGTGCACAATCTGGGTCGCTGGGCGGTGCACAATCTGGGTCGCTGGGCGTTGCACAATCTGGGTCCCTGGGCGCTGCACAATCTGGGTCCCTGGGCGGTGCAGAATCTGAGTCGCTGGGCGGTGCACAATCTGGGTCCCTGGGCGGTGCACAATCTGTGTCCCTGGGCGGTGCACAATCTGGGTCGCTGGGTGCTGCACAATCTGGGTCCCTGGGCGGTGCACAATCTGGGTCGCTGCACAATCTGGGTCCCTGGGCGCTGCACAATCTGGGTCCCTGGGCGGTGCACAATCTGGGTCGCTGCACAATCTGGGTCCCTGCGCGGTGCACAATCTGGGTCGCTGGGCGGTGCACAATCTGGGTCACTGGGCGGTGCACAATCTGGGTCGCTGGGCGGTGCACAATCTGGGTCCCAGGGCGGTGCACAATCTGGGTCCCTGGGGGTTCCCAATCTGTGTCCCTGGGTGCTGCACAATCTGGGTCGCTGGGCAGTGCACAATCTGGATCCCTGGGCGGTGCACAATCTGGGTCCCTGGGCGGTGCACAATCTGGGTCCCTAGGCGGTGCACAATCTGGGTCGCTGGGCGGTGCACAATCTGGGTCGCTGGGCGGTGCACAATCTGGGTCGCTGGGCGGTGCACATTCTGGGTCACTGGGCGGTGCACAATCTGGGTCGCTGGGCGGTGCACAATCTGGGTCGCTGGGCGGTGCACAATCTGGGTCCCTGGGCGGTGCACAATCTGGGTCCCTGGGCGGTGCACAATCTGGGTCCCTGGGCGGTGCACAATCTGGGTCCCTGGGCGGTGCACAATCTGGGTCCCAGGGCACTGCACAATCTGGGTCCCTGGGCGGTGCACAATCTGGGTCGCTGCGCAGTGCACAATCTGGGTCGCTGGGCGGTGCACAATCTGGGTCCCTGGGCGCTGCACAATCTGGGTCCCTGGGCGGTGCACAATCTGGGTCGCTGGGCGGTGCACAATCTGGGTCCCTGGGCGGTGCACAATCTGGGTCGCTGGGCGGTGCACAATCTGGGTCCCAGAGCGGTGCACAACCTGGGTCCCTGGGCGGTGCACAATCTGGGTCCCTGGGCGGTGCACAATCTGGGTCGCTGCACAATCTGGGTCGCTGCACATTCTGGGTCCCTGCGCGGTGCACAATCTGGGTCCCAGGGCGGTGCACAATCTGGGCCCCTGGGCGGTGCACAATCTGGGTCGCTGCACAAACTGGGTCGCTGGGCGGTGCACAATCTGGGTCGCTGGGCGGTGCACAATCTGGGTAGCTGGGCGGTGCACATTCTGGGTCCCTGGGCGGCGCACAACCTAGGTCGCTGCACAATCTGAGTCCCTGCGCGGTGCACAATCTGGGTCGCTGGGCGGTGCACAATCTGGGTCCCTTGGCGCTGCACAATCTGGGTCCCTGGGCGCTGCACAATCTGGGTCCCTGCGCGGTGCACAATCTGGGTCGCTGGGCGGTGCACAATCTGGGTCGCTGGGCAGTGCACAATCTGGGTCCCTGGGCGCTGCACAATCTGGGTCGCTGGGCGCTGCACAATCTGGGTCGCTGTGCGGTGCACAATCTGAGTCCCTGGGCGCTGCACAATCTGGGTCCCTGGGCGCTGCACAATCTGGGTCGCTGGGCGCTGCACAATCTGGGTCCCTGGGCGGTGCACAATCTGGGTCCCTGGGCGGTGCACAATCTGGGTCCCTGGGCGCTGCACAATCTGGTTCCCTGGGTGCTGCACAATCTGGGTCCCTGGGCGGTGCTCAATCTGGGTCCCTGGGCGCTGCACAATCTGGGTCCCTGGGTGTTGCACAATCTGGGTCCCTGGGCGGTGCACAATCTGGGTCGCTGGGCGGTGCACTATCTGGGTCCCTGGGCGCTGCACAATCTGGGTCCCTGGGCGGTGCACAATCTGGGTCCCTGGGCGGTGCACAATCTGGGTCGCTGGGCGGTGCACAATCTGGGTCCCAGGGCGGTGCACAATCTGGGTCCCAGGGCGGTGCACAATCTGGGTCCCTGGGCGCTGCACAATCTGGGTCCCTGGGTGTTGCACAATCTGGGTCCCTGGGCGGTGCACAATCTGGGTCGCTGGGCGGTGCACAATCTGGGTCCCAGGGCGGTGCACAATCTGGGTCCCTGGGCGGTGCACAATCTGGGTCGCTGGGCGGTGCACAATCTGGGTCGCTGGGCGGTGCACAATCTGGGTCGCTGGGCGGTGCACATTCTGGGCGCCTGGGCGGTGCACAACCTAGGTCGCTGCACAATCTGGGTCCCTGCGCGGTGCACAATCTGGGTCGCTGGGCGGTGCACAATCTGGGTCCCTGGGTGCTGCACAATCTGGGTCCCTGGGTGCTGCACAATCTGGGTCCCTGAGCGCTGCACAATCTGGGTCCCTGCGCGGTGCACAATCTGGGTCGCTGGGCGGTGCACAATCTGGGTCACTGGGCAGTGCACAATCTGGGTCCCTGGGTGCTGCACAATCTGGGTCCCTGGGCGGTGCACAATCTGGGTCCCTGGGCGCTGCACAATCTGGGACCCTGGGCGGTGCACAATCTGGGTCCCAGGGCGGTGCACAATCTGGGTCCCTGGGTGCTGCATAATCTGGGTCCCTGGGCGGTGCACAATCTGGGTCCCTGGGCGGTGCACAATCTGGGTCGCTGGGCGGTGCACAATCTGGGTCGCTGGGCGTTGCACAATCTGGGTCCCTGGGCGCTGCACAATCTGGGTCCCTGGGCGGTGCAGAATCTGAGTCGCTGGGCGGTGCACAATCTGGGTCCCTGGGCGGTGCACAATCTGTGTCCCTGGGCGGTGCACAATCTGGGTCGCTGGGTGCTGCACAATCTGGGTCCCTGGGCGGTGCACAATCTGGGTCGCTGCACAATCTGGGTCCCTGGGCGCTGCACAATCTGGGTCCCTGGGCGGTGCACAATCTGGGTCGCTGCACAATCTGGGTCCCTGCGCGGTGCACAATCTGGGTCGCTGGGCGGTGCACAATCTGGGTCGCTGGGCGGTGCACAATCTGGGTCGCTGGGCGGTGCACAATCTGGGTCCCAGGGCGGTGCACAATCTGGGTCCCTGGGCGGTGCACAATCTGTGTCCCTGGGTGCTGCACAATCTGGGTCGCTGGGCAGTGCACAATCTGGATCCCTGGGCGGTGCACAATCTGGGTCCCTGGGCGGTGCACAATCTGGGTCCCTAGGCGGTGCACAATCTGGGTCGCTGGGCGGTGCACAATCTGGGTCGCTGGGCGGTGCACAATCTGGGTCGCTGGGCGGTGCACATTCTGGGTCACTGGGCGGTGCACAATCTGGGTCGCTGGGCGGTGCACAATCTGGGTCGCTGGGCGGTGCACAATCTGGGTCCCTGGGCGGTGCACAATCTGGGTCCCTGGGCGGTGCACAATCTGGGTCCCTGGGCGGTGCACAATCTGGGTCCCTGGGCGGTGCACAATCTGGGTCCCAGGGCGCTGCACAATCTGGGTCCCTGGGCGGTGCACAATCTGGGTCGCTGCGCAGTGCACAATCTGGGTCGCTGGGCGGTGCACAATCTGGGTCCCTGGGCGCTGCACAATCTGGGTCCCTGGGCGGTGCACAATCTGGGTCGCTGGGCGGTGCACAATCTGGGTCCCTGGGCGGTGCACAATCTGGGTCGCTGGGCGGTGCACAATCTGGGTCCCAGAGCGGTGCACAACCTGGGGCCCTGGGCGGTGCACAATCTGGGTCCCTGGGCGGTGCACAATCTGGGTCGCTGCACAATCTGGGTCGCTGCACAATCTGGGTCCCTGCGCGGTGCACAATCTGGGTCCCAGGGCGGTGCACAATCTGGGCCCCTGGGCGGTGCACAATCTGGGTCGCTGCACAAACTGGGTCGCTGGGCGGTGCACAATCTGGGTCGCTGGGCGGTGCACAATCTGGGTAGCTGGGCGGTGCACATTCTGGGTCCCTGGGCGGCGCACAACCTAGGTCGCTGCACAATCTGAGTCCCTGCGCGGTGCACAATCTGGGTCGCTGGGCGGTGCACAATCTGGGTCCCTTGGCGCTGCACAATCTGGGTCCCTGGGCGCTGCACAATCTGGGTCCCTGCGCGGTGCACAATCTGGGTCGCTGGGCGGTGCACAATCTGGGTCGCTGGGCAGTGCACAATCTGGGTCCCTGGGTGCTGCACAATCTGGGTCCCTGGGCGGTGCACAATCTGGGTCCCTGGGCGCTGCACAATCTGGGTCCCTGGGTGCTGCACAATCTGGGTCCCTGGGCGGTGCACAATCTGGGTCCCTGGGCGGTGCACAATCTGGGTCGCTGGGCGGTGCACAATCTGGGTCGCTGGGCGGTGCACAATCTGGGTCCCTGGGCGCTGCACAATCTGGGTCCCTGGGCGGTGCAGAATCTGGGTCGCTGGGCGGTGCACAATCTGGGTCCCTGGGCGGTGCACAATCTGTGTCCCTGGGCGGTGCACAATCTGGGTCCCTGGGCGGTGCACAATCTGGGTCCCTGGGCGCTGCACAATCTGGGTCCCTGGGCGTTGCACAATCTGGGTCCCTGGGCGGTGCACAATCTGGGTCCCTGGGCGCTGCACAATCTGGTTCCCTGGGTGCTGCACAATCTGGGTCCCTGGGCGGTGCACAATCTGGGTCCCTGGGCGGTGCACAATCTTGGTCCCTTGGCGCTGCACAATCTGGGTCCCTGGGTGCTGCACAATCTGGGTCCCTGGGCGGTGCACAATCTGGGTCGCTGGGCGGTGCACAATCTGGGTCCCTGGGCGCTGAACAATCTGGGTCGCTGGGCGCTGCACAATCTGGGTCGCTGTGCGGTGCACAATCTGGGTCCCTGGGCGCTGCACAATCTGGGTCCCTGGGCGCTGCACAATCTGGGTCGCTGGGCGGTGCACAATCTGGGTCGCTGGGCGCTGCACAATCTGGGTCCCTGGGCGCTGCACAATCTGGGTCGCTGGGCGATGCACAATCTGGGTGCCTGGGCGGTGCACAATCTGGGTCCCTGGGCGCTGCACAATCTGGGTCCCTGGGCGGTGCACAATCTGGGTCCCTGGGCGCTGCACAATCTTGGTCCCTGGGCGCTGCACAATCTGGGTCCCTGGGTGCTGCACAATCTGGGTCCCTGGGCGGTGCACAATCTGGGTCGCTGGGCGGTGCACAATCTGGGTCCCTGGGCGCTGCACAATCTGGGTCGCTGGGCGCTGCACAATCTGGGTCGCTGTGCGGTGCACAATCTGAGTCCCTGGGCGCTGCACAATCTGGGTCCCTGGGCGCTGCACAATCTGGGTCGCTGGGCGCTGCACAATCTGGGTCCCTGGGCGGTGCACAATCTGGGTCCCTGGGCGGTGCACAATCTGGGTCCCTGGGCGCTGCACAATCTGGTTCCCTGGGTGCTGCACAATCTGGGTCCCTGGGCGGTGCTCAATCTGGGTCCCTGGGCGCTGCACAATCTGGGTCCCTGGGTGTTGCACAATCTGGGTCCCTGGGCGGTGCACAATCTGGGTCGCTGGGCGGTGCACTATCTGGGTCCCTGGGCGCTGCACAATCTGGGTCCCTGGGTGTTGCACAATCTGGGTCCCTGGGCGGTGCACAATCTGGGTCGCTGGGCGGTGCACAATCTGGGTCCCAGGGCGGTGCACAATCTGGGTCCCTGGGCGGTGCACAATCTGGGTCGCTGGGCGGTGCACAATCTGGGTCGCTGGGCGGTGCACAATCTGGGTCGCTGGGCGGTGCACATTCTGGGTCCCTGGGCGGTGCACAACCTAGGTCGCTGCACAATCTGGGTCCCTGCGCGGTGCACAATCTGGGTCGCTGGGCGGTGCACAATCTGGGTCCCTGGGTGCTGCACAATCTGGGTCCCTGGGTGCTGCACAATCTGGGTCCCTGAGCGCTGCACAATCTGGGTCCCTGCGTGGTGCACAATCTGGGTCGCTGGGCGGTGCACAATCTGGGTCACTGGGCAGTGCACAATCTGGGTCCCTGGGCGCTGCACAATCTGGGTCCCTGGGCGCTGCACAATCTGGGTCCCTGGGCGCTGCACAATCTGGGTCCCTGGGCGGTGCACAATCTCGGTCCCTGGGCGGTGCACAATCTGGGTCGCTGGGCGGTGCACAATCTGGGTCGCTGGGCGGTGCACAATCTGGGTCCCTGGGCGCTGCACAATCTGGGTCCCTGGGCGGTGCAGAATCTGAGCCGCTGGGCGGTGCACAATCTGGGTCCCTGGGCGGTGCACAATCTGTGTCCCTGGGCGGTGCACAATCTGGGTCGCTGGGTGCTGCACAATCTGGGTCCCAGGGCGGTGCACAATCTGGGTCGCTGCACAATCTGGGTCCCTGCGCGGTGCACAATCTGGGTCGCTGGGCGGTGCACAATCTGGGTCGCTGGGCGGTGCACAATCTGGGTCGCTGGGCGGTGCACAATCTGGGTCCCAGGGCGGTGCACAATCTGGGTCCCTGGGCGGTGCACAATCTGTGTCCCTGGGTGCTGCACAATCTGGGTCGTTGGGCAGTGCACAATCTGGATCCCTGGGCGGTGCACAATCTGGGTCCCTGGGCGGTGCACAATCTGGGTCCCTAGGCGGTGCACAATCTGGGTCGCTGGGCGGTGCACAATCTGGGTCGCTGGGCGGTGCACAATCTGGGTCGCTGGGCGGTGCACATTCTGGGTCACTGGGCGGTGCACAATCTGGGTCGCTGGGCGGTGCACAATCTGGGTCGCTGGGCGGTGCACAATCTGGGTCCCTGGGCGGTGCACAATCTGGGTCCCTGGGCGGTGCACAATCTGGGTCCCTGGGCGGAGCACAATCTGGGTCCCTGGGCGGTGCACAATCTGGGTCGCTGGGCGGTGCACAATCTGGGTCCCTGGGCGGTGCACAATCTGGGTCCCTGGGCGGTGCACAATCTGGGTCCCTGGGCGGTGCACAATCTGGGTCCCTGGGCGGTGCACAATCTGGGTCCCAGGGCGCTGCACAATCTGGGTCCCTGGGCGGTGCACAATCTGGGTCGCTGCGCAGTGCACAATCTGGGTCGCTGGGCGGTGCACAATCTGGGTCCCTGGGCGCTGCACAATCTGGGTCCCTGGGCGGTGCACAATCTGGGTCGCTGGGCGGTGCACAATCTGGGTCCCTGGGCGGTGCACAATCTGGGTCGCTGGGCGGTGCACAATCTGGGTCCCAGAGCGGTGCACAACCTGGGTCCCTGGGCGGTGCACAATCTGGGTCCCTGGGCGGTGCACAATCTGGGTCGCTGCACAATCTGGGTCGCTGCACAATCTGGGTCCCTGCGCGGTGCACAATCTGGGTCCCAGGGCGGTGCACAATCTGGGCCCCTGGGCGGTGCACAATCTGGGTCGCTGCACAAACTGGGTCGCTGGGCGGTGCACAATCTGGGTCGCTGGGCGGTGCACAATCTGGGTAGCTGGGCGGTGCATATTCTGGGTCCCTGGGCGGCGCACAACCTAGGTCGCTGCACAATCTGAGTCCCTGCGCGGTGCACAATCTGGGTCGCTGGGCGGTGCACAATCTGGGTCCCTGGGTGCTGCACAATCTGGGTCCATGGGTGCTGCACAATCTGGGTCCCTGGGCGCTGCACAATCTGGGTCCCTGCGCGGTGCACAATCTGGGTCGCTGGGCGGTGCACAATCTGGGTCGCTGGGCAGTGCACAATCTGGGTCCCTGGGTGCTGCACAATCTGGGTCCCTGGGCGGTGCACAATCTGGGTCCCTGGGCGCTGCACAATCTGGGTCCCTGGGTGCTGCACAATCTGGGTCCCTGGGCGGTGCACAATCTGGGTCCCTGGGCGGTGCACAATCTGGGTCGCTGGGCGATGCACAATCTGGGTCGCTGGGCGGTGCACAATCTGGGTCCCTGGGCGCTGCACAATCTGGGTCCCTGGGCGGTGCACAATCTGGGTCCCTGGGCGGTGCACAATCTGTGTCCCTGGGCGGTGCACAATCTGGGTCCCTGGGCGGTGCACAATTTGGGTCCCTGGGCGGTGCACAATCTGTGTCCCTGGGCGCTGCACAATCTGGGTCGCTGTGCGGTGCACAATCTGGGTCCCTGGGCGGTGCACAATCTGTGTCCCTGGGCGGTGCACAATCTGGGTCCCTGGGCGGTGCACAATTTGGGTCCCTGGGCGGTGCACAATCTGTGTCCCTGGGTGCTGCACAATCTGGGTCCCTGGGCGGTGCACAATCTGGGTCCCTGGGCGGTGCACAATCTGGGTCCCTGGGCGCTGCACAATCTGGTTCCCTGGGTGCTGCACAATCTGGGTCCCTGGGCGGTGCACAATCTGGGTCGCTAGGCGGTGCACAATCTGGGTCCCTGGGCGCTGCACAATCTGGGTCGCTGGGCGCTGCACAATCTGGGTCGCTGTGCGGTGCACAATCTGGGTCCCTCGGCGCTGCACAATCTGGGTCCCTGGGCGCTGCACAATCTGGGTCGCTGGGCGCTGCACAATCTGGGTCCCTGGGCGGTGCACAATCTGGGTCCCTGGGTGCTGCACAATCTGAGTCCCTTGGCGGTGCACAATCTGGGTCCCTGGGCGCTGCACAATCTGGGTCCCTGGGCGGTGCACAATCTGGGTCCCTGGGCGGTGCACAATCTGGGTCCCTGGGCGCTGCACAATCTGGTTCCCTGGGTGCTGCACAATCTGGGTCCCTAGGTGGTGCACAATCTGGGTCCCAGGGCGGTGCACTATCTGGGTCCCTGGGCGCTGCACAATCTGGGTCCCTGGGCGGTGCACAATCTGGGTCCCAGGGCGGTGCACTATCTGGGTCCCTGGGCGCTGCACTATCTGGGTCCCTGGGTGTTGCACAATCTGGGTCCCTGGGCGGTGCACAATCTGGGTCGCTGCACAATCTGGGTCCCTGGGCGCTGCACTATCTGGGTCCCTGGGCGGTGCACTATCTGGGTCCCTGGGTGTTGCACAATCTGGGTCCCTGGGCGGTGCACAATCTGGGTCGCTGGGCGGTGCACAATCTGGGTCCCTGGGCGCTGCACAATCAGGGTCCCTGGGCGGTGCACAATCTGGGTCCCTGGGCGCTGCACAATCTGGGTCGCTGGGCGCTGCACAATCTGGGTCGCTGTGCGGTGCACAATCTGGGTCCCTGGGCAGTGCACAATCTGGGTCCCTGGGCGGTGCACAATCTGGGTCCCTGGGCGCTGCACAATCTGGGTCGCTGGGCGCTGCACAATCTGGGTCGCTGTGCGGTGCACAATCTGGGTCCCTGGGCGGTGCACATTCTGGGTCCCTGTGCGGTGCACAATCTGGGTCCCTGGGCGGTGCACAATCTGGGTCCCTGGGCGGTGCACAATCTGGGTCGCTGTGCGGTGCACAATCTGGGTCCCTGGGCGCTGCACAATCTGGGTCGCTGTGCGGTGCACAATCTGGGTCCCTAGGCGGTGCACAATCTGGGTCCCTGGGCGCTGCACAATCTGGGTCCCTGGGCGGTGCACAATCTGGGTCGCTGGGCGGTGCTCGATAGACGATTTGTAAGCAGCCAATTACAAGGTCCAGCGCTGAATCCTTGCGGAAGCAATGGACAGGAACGCCTTGTCTTCACAGAAGAGGCCCAACAACGGCTTGTGATCTGTGGCGATAAAGATATGGCGGCCATAAACATACTGATGAAACCGCTTTACACCAAATACTACCGCCAGACCTTCTTTTTCAACTTGAGCGTACTTTCTCTAAGTCATACCAACGTCCATGAGGCAAAGAAGATCGGACATTCATGGCCATCGCTCATTTGATGAGACAGGACTGCCCCAATCACGTACGGCAATATATCGCATGTGACAATTAATGGTTTTGAAGAGTAGAAATGGGTCAACAACCCAGAGGACAACTACTGTTGTTATAAACACCCCATCCTGGGCCTTGCTCCACACCCAAGGCTGGTTCTTCTTGAGGAGCAAATGAAGGGGCGGGGGTGTAGGTGGGGGGAGGAGGGGGGGTGGTCAGGACGGTTGCCAGATTTGAAATGAATCTCCCATCATAATTGACCAATCCAAAAAAAGAGCGAAACTTGTGGTGTCTTGCAGTGCGGGGGCCATTTTGATGGCTCTCACTTTCTCGGCGACCGAGTGCAGGCCATCGTTGTCCACCTGATAACCCAACTAGACGACTTCTTCTGCATGAAACATATGCTTCGTGTGGCACAGGCAGATCCCATACTCAGAAAAGCGTTTCAACACTTCCTCGAGGTTCTGCAAATGTTCCTGGTCCGTGGACCCTGCGACTAACACAAGTCTTTGTGGACCACAATACACGGTAATCCTCACAGCATGTTCTCCGCGACGCGCTGAAAGATGCGCACACCAAGGACACTCCGAACGGGAGTCAGCTCTACTCATAGCGACCCTTATGTGTATTGATCATGACGAACCTCCGTGAGGATTTATTGAGCTACAACTGCGGCTAAGCATTGCTCATCTCCAATTTCGTAAATGTGCAGCCACCGGCCAATGTCGCATAAAGATCCTCGATGCGGGGTAAAGGATAACGGTCCAACCCCGAAGCCGGGTTCACCGTCAATTTATAGCATCCGCAGAGGTGGACTGTCTTATCCGACTCCATGACAGGGAACACCGGCGCCGTCCAATCAGCGAAGCGCGCAGGTCTAATGATGCCCAAACTCTTCAAGCGACAAAGGTCAGTCTCAAATTTCTCCGCTAATGCCCAGGGAACTGGACGGGCACAGAAATATTAGGGCTGGGCCTCCGGGTCCACATGGATCTTGGCCACCTCCTCTTTACCTGTATCCAAACCTGGTTGGAAAACCTGGGGAACGTGCTCGGTACGGCACACAGTCCACACTGCTTGGAGAATATGTTGCCAATTCAACTGCAGCTGGTGTAGCCAATCGTGGGCAACAGGCGAGGGCCACTTCCTTGCACAACAACGAGGGGAAGGCGCACTGATTGGTGCCCATAAACTACCGGAGTAAGAGTCATCCCCACAATATTCAGTCAGTCCCCAGAATAAATGGCCAAATGAGCGCAGTGACAGCCAAAGTCAAAGTGTTCCACCCCGTTAAATAAGATCAAAGGTGCTCTGCGTCACCACAGAAACGGCCGCTCCCGTATCCTACTCCATCTGGAGAATGTGGCCATTCACCTGTATCGGAACACGGATACGTTCACTCCCTGCTCTGGTTGGATGATTTAGGGCCTGCCTCATTGCCTTATCTGTGTTGCAGATTGTTGCTTCAGACAGAATCCTAGGTGACAAAATGGAAACTATGTTTGAGAAACTGACAAACAGAGTTAGGATAACTCCAGATAAAAGCAGAAGTGTAGATGGGCTTTAGATTGGTTTCACAGGTCGGCGCAACATGGAGGGCCGAAGGGCCTGTACTGCGCTGTAATGTTCTATGTTCTATGTATTTATTATGGTCAGGGTCGATCCTGCAAAAACTTAAATAATGAATGGTCCATCGCTGAGATTTGTTAGTGACAGGAGTTTACAGTTATTCCATGTTGCCATGCAGATGGGCTGTGGGGGTAAGGAATGTTCCCGTTGTAATTTATTTGTGAAGCATTTGCTCACAGAGATACGTAGTCAGCAGTCAGCCTGGTTGGAGCTGGCAGAAGGCAGACTGAGAGCCTGTCAGGAGCTGGAAAGTGGCTGTGGGAACAAGAGTTGCCCAGGAGATGTGGGAGCAGACTGGGAGAAAACAGCCTAAAGCCAGAGCAAGGAGCTTAGAGGCCACTCGGAACCAAGGGTATCCATTGTTTCTAAATAACTGAGCACAAACTCTGTAAGGCCCAAGCTTGATCTCAAGAGCAGGCAGTCGTGAGGTCTTGCAGAAACATTGGAGGGTCACTTAGCCAAAGGTTAATGGAAGAATCCCCCTGAAATCATATATCTCAGAGAATAGCTGGAACACTGAGGAAAAATCAAAGTGAATTTCAGAGGGCTGTGGCATACTTGGCTTGGCTCCAGAGAGAGAGGTGAATTGGCCCTCGGGGTCTTGTAATGTTTAAGTGGATGAAATTAGAAGGTAAAAAGGGAACTGGATTTTTACTCTTAAGATTTCACAAATCATAGTGATTAAATTAGTAGTGCTTGCTTTGTTTATTTTTTACATAAGTTGTTTTTGTGTAAAAGTGTGAAAATCTTGGGCATAATTCTTTCTGTTAATCACTGGTTGGTTGTTTTTATTTTTTTTAATGAATAGTTTCCTTCAGGATCATTGAAATATAGAAAATAAGAGCAGGAGGGAGGCCATTGCCCCCAGAGATGCCAAGAACAGACCAATTAGGTTGGGTGATGACAATTAGACTCATCTTTTGAATGAGGTAGGTGCAGGCTGTTTTGTTATGCTCTGGACGTAGCATAAGCTGCTTCCTTGATGTGCACTCTGACAAAGGAAGGTTCAGACTTGGAGATAGCTTTAACACGTTTATTACTGTTAACAATTCTCCTACTTGGATTCGACTGTACTGTTAATCCTGATATAGCTACTCAGACTAACTAACCATGTACTGATTCAGCATATGCGAGAAATGCATATGAGAGAGACCTCCCCATCTGGGAAAGGACTAAATGGAAGACATATAGAAATATGATTATCAATCATAAGCCCATATGGCAAACAGTAGCTATGTTGAGAAAAGACAAGCCAAACATACAGGTATTACACATCCCCGGACACACCAAGGGCCAGCAGCACAGCTACGGAAATAACTTAGCAGACGAGCAAGCAAAACAAGCGTAGGGATGGACCTAACTGAGGTTAGAGAGGCCAGGGTCAATGTCATAACTAGACAACAAATACTGCTAGACTCATACAAAGAAAACCCGCCTGGATATCCTTTAAAGTATCTCTATCAAACAAATCAAGAAGGGAAGGTATTGGTATCAAGGCCCAAAAAATCAGACCAAGTGATCCCTCCTAAAACAAAACGATTGGAATTAATAAGGGAAGCTCACCAAGGTCAAGGTCATCTCCATGGAGGTGCCCAAGCCACATGTGCACAATTAGAAATGCACTATTGGTGGCCATACATGATAACTGATTGTAAACGATTTGTTGCAAATCGCAAACCGTGTCTGCTCCATAATAAAGGAGCAGTCACAAGGCCACCTTTGATTCGGCCTGCCAAACCAGACCGCCAATGGTAAAATGACAAATTATTTATTTTGGACCATTCATCCCTTCTGTGGGTAAAAAACCTTATGCAAAAGAACCAATACATCTTGGTACTGATAGATTGTTGTACCGCATTTACCTGGTTAGTCCCGACCGCCCGCTGTTCAGAACTCGCAACAACCACAGCACTCTCGTACTCACTGTTCCCTGTTACTGGATTACCAGCCTGCATACATGCCGACCGAGGCTCAGCCTTCATTGGTAAGGGTTTCAGAGACATGTGTGAACGATCAGGTATACAATTGGAATTCAGTACTCCGTACCATCCCAGATCTAGTGGGATGGTGGAGCGTCGGAATAAAGAAGTAAAGAGAGGCCAAGCAAAACTGATGATGGTCAGGGGATCAAAGTGGGCTAACCTGGCACCTGAGGTGCAAACGTGTCTTAATAACATGCCTTTAGCTAAATTAGGCGTGCATCGAAATATTACACCCGACTGTTTAATGTATGGGATACACATGAATACCCCTTTATCCCAAAATGCTTCGATACCCATTCCGGAGCCTGAGCTAGAGCTCACTAAGGAACTAAGATCACTAATTTCTGTAACCTCTGAAGTGACAATTCCCCCACCAGGCACTTGGGTGCCTCAAGTAGGTGAGTGGGTGCAGGAGAAAAAACAGTCCAAACAATCAGGCTTAAGAGCTAAATGGAAACCCCCTTGTGTCATCACGCAGGTACTCAACGAGAGAACTGTGGTGATTGAAGCAGGAAGAGGGGACCGAACCACTCAGAGAACAGTATCTGTGAATAATTTAAAGCCAGCACCCAGGTACTTTGAACCTTAAAAGAAATGGATCATGACAATCCATATTTAGGTCTGTATGGACCCCCTATAGAGCAAACTCCTCCCCAAATTAATGATGAATTAAAAGAAACTAAACAATCCGAAGACATTCTCAAAAGGATGGCTCACAAGCCTGTCACAATTCACCAGTTTAAAGATCAGCCCTTGCAGGCAGCCAGTTCAGCTGTAGCCTGCCCGCCCCCACGGCAGACTGATAGCTCAGCGATCACAGAACACACTTCTGTGGAAATGATTCTTGACAATTTAAATCCATCAGCAGAGTCTGATGAGAGGCACGAAACATGCCGCACCCTCGGAAGATGGTTGAATAAGAAAGGATGTCAAAATATTTGTCGACATTGTACACTAATGTTACTTTTCATGCTGGCTACCATAACTTTAATTGTATGGACAGTAGTAATCGTGATCGGGAATGAAACCCTCCAACAAACAGTTTTTCTAGGGAAAGAACCCCAGGCCGCGACACAATTAACTTCGGGCCAAACTATTCAAGGAGTTGCGCGATCCGCACCTCATAAATTGGACTATACAAAATTTTCCATTCCCGATGGAAATATATGGACACCTGTCCTGGAACCAACCTGCCTTTCCCCGGGAAAGGTTCTCATTCCACTAAATATACTTGTCAATTTGGGAAAATTGATAGATAATCACCAAATAATTTCCCATGACGGCCAAATTTTCCTAATGAAAGAATTAGAGGAAACCATGAAGTTTCTGAAAGAATCTTCTCCAGAAATATCTTATGATATGATAGATCCATCTCTCACTGATCCCCAGGAACACCTTTTGGATCAGGATAGACATTGCTATTTCATAGAGTGGACAGGAATCAAAAAGATAGAGCCACCTCTCGGCTCTCATTTTAAATTCTCTCTAGTACTAGGTGACTAGAAAGGCTATGTCATAGGACATGATTACCCCATCAATCTCTATTATCACAACTTAGTATATGATTGGTCAATTCCAGCCTGGAATCAGGTAATGTTTGGAGTAATACCTTCAGAATTTAAATTTAAAAAACCAAATGTACTCGAAAATCCTGGCAACGTCACTATAGTTTGTTCATCTTTACTATATGACAGCTGGTACTACCAATCAGGGGACCCCGATAAAAAATGGGAAGAAAAAATTTCACAATGCCTTGATCAAAGTGGTCAAAAAACAAATGACACTAATTTTACGGGAAAACTTAAAAGAGAATGTTATTCCTCCTGGCTCACAGATCCAGTCGAGACTCGTCAAAAGAAGGATGATCACAGCAATCCGCAGGATGAAACCAACCTCATGTCTCTGTTCCGCATCCTGGGACCGAAACAGACATGTGCCCTATATGATATAGTATTTGGAGTAAACAAGACCATTTATGAGAGTCATTGTTACACTAATGATTCTGACCTGACTAGACCCTCTAATCGATATTCAGTATTCTGTACACCACACTATCGAGGCACACTCCAGAAATGTCACTGTGACAAACCTGGATGCCTGACTAGCGAAGATGCTCGACGCATGGCTTGGGTATCTAATAACTTCTCCATTTATGATTGGAAACCTGCTAATCATTCTAGTCACACCATTCAGGCCGTCTACTCCATAAGATGGTATTTTAAACAGAATCCCTCAGTCAAACGGACTGATTTATTTAAAAATCTTTCTGTCTTACCCCCTGAGCTAATCCATCGAAATCTGAAAGTGAATTATACTGATAGACTGCGAGGATGCTTACGCAGCTATCCTAACTGTGGAAATAGTACCTCACCGATAAATAGTAAGCAGGAATCTTCTCTGATTTCTCTACTTGAGGCTCCACCACCTTTTAGGGTCATAATGAAGAATGACACCTGGCAGAATTTTGTCACCCCTGAATCGAAGAAACCAAACACATCGTATTTGGTACCACACTCTGCCCATCAAAGACGGAGGCTGATGAGTGTACAATTGAAAAACACTAAACTTCTAACCTCAGCTACCTCTTCAGTCGTACAAGCCTTAGAAATGTTCTCGCAGTGGTTAAGTGAGACCACTTTGAATCTAAAAAACATATCTTCATATGTCACCATAATGACGAGTCTGACTACGGACTCATTGGTGGTACTTCGAGATCAAATATTGGCAAATAATGATCTCGTTAAAGCTAACTATATGGCCGAAGCAATCAAAAATACCCTACATCAAGTAGTTAGAGGAGAGCTTCCAGATCCTCTTGTTTCCACCATATTTAAATACCTCTCAACTATTCGGCAGTTGAAGGTATTGCAGAAATCCACTTCTAGAGTCATGTTACTCAGAGTGAGCGAAATTGAACAGCATAAACCTGACACAGTTGATACTCTGTGGTGGTTTAAATACAGAGTATGGAGAATTTCTTTAATAGTGTCCGTGCCAAGTATACAACCGGACAAATGTTATTTTCGGATTTATACGTGCCCTTGGTATGGCTGCTGAAGATGTTTTTCCTGAAATGGGTTCCATCTTTCAAGGAATTACTCACGCTGCTAGTGATGTTATTTCCTATTTTTCAGGATTCTTTGGATCCTTTAGTAATGCTCTACATTACGCACTGCCTATCGGTGGCACAATTTGTTTGATTTTACTCATTTCCTGTCTCCGCAGATAGACCCTCACCATGTCCTCAGTATTTCCAGTCCACCTTCAGGATTGGGCTGAGCACATGCAATTCCTTATTGATACAGGAAAAGGCACTGATCATCAATGGGAATCAATTTTTATTTATTTATTTTTGCCGAAGTGGCTAGACAGCTGGTCTGTATTACAGAACAAGGCCAGCAGCGCGGGTTCAATTCCCGTACCAGCTTACCCGAACAGGCGCCGGAATGTGGCGACTAGGGACTTTTCACAGTAACTTCATACTTGTGACAATGGAAGATTATTATTTGTATTATTATTATTATTATTATTATTAATGTCTTTCTGGACATAAGGATATGTATACAAAATGTCAATTAACTGACTCTCCCAACCCGGAAATCCTTCCGTACTTTCGTTTTCGTATAGCCCCTATAGCTTATAGCCTTTTCCAAATGATGCCTCATCAACGTATTGATAGAAATCCCTCTCAGATCAGAAACCTTCATGAAGAAGGATCCCTTTGCGCCTCTATGGCAATTGTACTGTGTCCTCGTTGTAATTGACGGGGTCTCTTACGTCCTACTGTTACTTCACCCAGGAGATATGGCACTCCTTTTAACATTCATGGACCACGAACGTACTGTCATCAGCAGTATGTTGCCATGACACAATCCCCAACGGGACTCAAATATTGTCACGGTTACCTTCTACCAGATTTAAGTCCGTGCAGCTACGCCTCCTGGCGACCACATCAGTTTGCAGCTGCTGTGGCCCCCGCTCTTTTTGATCAATTCATGAACCATCATCTTTTTGGCCCTTTCCCGCCACGAGCACCTATTATTATCACTCCTTTTTTGCCTTAATGATAAAGATGGCCCCATACTGGGACCATCTCTGACATCATCGCTAAATTCCTCACTCCCTTACCTGGAGATGAGGTCGGATGTGGAAAGTGAGCCCGCCGCCGCCGGTTCATCTTCTCCGCCCATATCTGTATTGCTCCACAGCCAGGCGGATGATCTTGCAACAGTTGAACATCATATCACGGATTGGCGAGACCTTAATGAGGTACCTTCAGATTTCGCACCTCTTACGTACCAAGATGCCATAGCAATCATCAATGATATTGAAATTCCCGGCCTTTATAGAGGGGGATCGGACACTGATGTCACCAATACTGTAACAACCCTCGCTTCATTTGCCACGCATCTTACAGATTCTGAAACTGCAACCCTCACTTCCCTTATCGAATATCTTGCTGAATCTGAAACTGATATAAACCCCGAGAATTTCGCAATCGATTCCATCATCGGACGTTTCCTACAAATTGACAACTAATTACTTATACATAGACATAATCTTGAATTAAGTACTGATACCTGAATCGATGCCAGAACTTGTATAACATTATCTTCATGTGATAAAACAGTTTATCCCAACCTCATCGGAAAGATGGAGAACGCTTTGTTCCTGTATCGACCAAGCTCATCGACAAATGGAGTGTTTAGAAGCAATCGGAACTCTTATTTTTCTAACATCATCCAGCTACTGAGAAGCCCAACATTATTGGAACCAACAGTACTTAATCGACAATCTGTTCCCATTAACAATGAGGGACCAGGAACAATTATTATCCCTTCTGTTCGTTTAATTAAAGCAAACCCGAAAATCCCAACCCTTTCGCCAGGGATTGAGATAATTCATTACCAGTACCTCGAATATGGGTTTATTGAACAAAAACTTCGAATTGTATTTTGGGAAAATACTAAAGAAAGATTTGTCCTTGCATATGGAGGAAGGACTGCATTACAACGATACAAAGCCTTAAAAACTGAACTCAGAACAGGTCACTTTGAGGCACTTACCATTCAAGCCTCAGACTACAAGCTTGAAAATAATATGTTAAGTGATGATCAAGACACTCCTCATTTTGTTGCTGTTATTTGTGATAATACTGTGCATCCTCTTGGGAAGACCAAATGTTTAATTTGTCACCAAGAGAATGGACAGGGAGAAATAAATCCATACCTGCGTAGCAAGCTGCAATTTAGAGATGATAAGTGCGATATAGAATTCTCTTGTAGAGGTTTCTACTTTCCTGCCATTCCCCGAGAAAAGGATCAAATAAATACTTGGGTTCCCCTGAGTAAGACGTGGAACTCGGACAATCTGGCCACCCTATGGGAATTGGTAGTGGGTAATCCCCAAGTACAACCAGAAAACACTGGAACTTGGTTAAAAGCCGAATATCGAGCAGAGCTCCAAGACACATCTCTCCAACAACCTGAACAAGCATATGTTCAAAAATATTACACCTCAGAATCAACACAATGTACTCAGGATGAGACTCCTGACACTAGTTTTCCAGTAAAGAAAACAATTTTATTCTATCCCCTCTTTCCAAAGAAGATACCCGATGCATCTCAAAAGGGGGTACAGACCAAATCTATTCAACCTCGGTATCCCAATTATCCGACATTGGAATCCGTGAGATTTGGAGACTTAACACTTTCCAACCTTCCCACATCAGAGAATAAGGAAAGTATAGAAGCAACTAGAAAGCTGGACTGTGGAGATGAATACATGAGAATGGATCCAATCTCATCAACACCTCCCACAGACAATCCAAAAAGGGAACATATTTATGATTAAATAAAATACAAAATTGATTCCACTTCTCTCCCTCAACAAAAAGATAAAGAATCTCAGGGAGCTTGTGGCTACACCCCTGTGACTCACAGGAACACGACTCCCGAGCTTCATCCCCATCAGAAATAAGAACAGGGACTAAAATCAAGTGGAGTAAACTAATCATTCAGAGAAGTTTCAAATCATTTGTGATTACCTGACGAACTTGATGCAAAAAGAAATTGACAAAACAGAAAAAGAAATAGAGACTGAACTAAATCCTGAACAAGGAAAACAATTGGCACTTTAAAAACAGCTCTTCAACAAAGCTTAGGCCTCATGCAAAATGCCATTACCGCCGCTATGGTAAAAGTCCATTGATTAGGACTATAGAAGTAAAATTTCTGCAATGGGCAGGGAAGCAAATGTTACAACCATTCCTACAGAAAATGGAAACATTATCCCTTATAGACCAACAACGTCTGCAGGATCGAATCCATGGAATCCTCAATGAATGTGAGGATGTCCTTGGAAGCGACTATCTTCCATTCTCGAATGGAACTGAGAATGAATTACAAGACAGTTTGCCAAACAAATGCACATTATACTGTTCCTTCCAACTAAAGGTTTTCCTTTGGTAGGGAAGGCTGAAGTCAATAATTGTGCAAATGAAAGGACAGATTTGAGTGAGAGCAACTCAGTGATTAATAAGAATTTAGGTCTATCAAGAGGGGGATGTGATGGATATCACGTTCACCACAGAATTCAGATTAAAAATAAGGCAGTAATACAAACAGCATTCTAATTCAAGATGGAGTAAAACCACTCCAGCTAAAGGTCAGATAGAGGTTACCACCTGATGGGAGAGACTCCAAGCTGGTTCCAAGGACTCATTAGTATCAAACAATTAAAGGCTCTTCTTTGATAGACCATAAATCCTTTGAGACGAACTCCCCTCCCGAGAAGTATTCAAAATATAAGGACAGGGAATTTTCCAGATAAATAGAAACTCAAATCTTTCTCAAACTATACCTTTGGACACTTACGATAACACCTTCACAAAAGTATCAGATTTGATATCTGGAGAGAATGTCACACTGACAAGAGGCAGGGACCAACCAGTGCCTCCCTTGCCAATATATCTTAGAACCCTGGACAATTACACAGACACTACAACCATTAAAAGATCTATCAGTACATCCAATTAGCCATTTGGCTATAGGTAATTAACCAACAATAAATGCCAAGGTAACAAATGCCTTCCTGAACCGATAAGCAAGTTTAATGTATAAAAAGAGAAGGCATTTTGGCAGAAGTGTTCTCTCTCTGATCCTGACCCCCCTCTTAGGGCGAGAATCAGTTCTGTTCTTAGGAAGCTTGTCTCGTCAGACAAAATCTGTTGGAAGTATGGTTTTGCAATAACTTCTTAGAAATGTACTAAGAAACTGATAGAGATGCTTTAAGGATTTTTCCATGTTTAGATATTTCATTCGATTGAGAGAAGTTAGTATGTTAGTAGATAACTAGAAGGACTGTTTAGTCCACTTATACTTTAACTCTGCAATTCAGTATGTACCTATTGGTAGTATTTTCACAATAAAGATACTTTAATTAAAATCATACTGTGTGAAAATTAATCTCGAGGTTGATCTCCTAGACACTCATTTAGGAAGCCTAAGTAGGCGAGAGGATCCACGACCTCAAGAGGTATCGATTTAGTTATGAGTGACGAATCTGAACTCTCCCTATAGAAAGTAACTGAAATCCTGTTTATCTGTCTGAGACCCGGAAAAGCATTCTCCCTTCGTGAGATCTATTCTGAGTCTTGGCAGGAAAACAGGTTTCCCTCTTTTAATAGATTAATCTAGGGCATAAGTTAGTATAGAGCATTATCAGATCCGGAATAACCTAAATCCACAACACTTCCCTTTCGAAAGCTTCAATTGATCCTGCCTCCACCACAATCTCAGTCAGTGCATTCCAGACCCAAACCACTCACGGTGTGAAAACCTTCTTTCTCAAATTGCTTTTGTTCCTTTACTAACTACTCCAACTTGTAATTAAAAACAGGAAGTGCTGGGAACATACAGACGGTCTGGCAGCATCTGTGGAGAGAGAAACAGAGTGAATATTTTAATGTTTTGAGTCTATATGACTCTACTTCAGAGCCAAAGAAGGTCAGAAATGTGATGGATTTTATAGTTGGAGAGTAGAGTGGAAAGAATGGAGCAGAAGAGAAGGTCATGGATCGGTGGGAGCTAAGGAGAGATCGACAAAGGTGTCATGGATTGAAGACAAAGGGGGTGTTAATAGTAGCATTAAGGACGAAAGAAGGTGCCAATAGTGGCATTAGGGTAAAGTAACCTTATTTCTGATTTCCAGCACCTACTTTTACTTTAAATCTGTGCCCTCTTGTTCTCGATCTGTTCATGAATGAAATGAAAATGAAAATCGCTTATTGTCACAAATAGGCTTCAATGAAGTAACTGTGAAAAGCCCCTGGTCGCCACATTCCGGAGCCTGTTCAGGGAGGCTGGTACGGGAATTGAACCCCCGCTGCTGGCCTTGTTCTGCTTTACAAACCAGCTTTTTAGCCCTCTGTGCTAAACCAGCCCCTGAATGGGTACAGTACCTGTCCAGATCCCTCGTGATTTTGAATACCTCTATCAAATCTTTTGCCTTCTATACTCCAAGGGAAACAGCCCCAACTTTTTCCATAACTGAGGTTGCTCCTCCCTGGATCACTCCTTCTGCACTCTTTTTAAAAACGTGTTCATGGGGTGTGGGCATTCCTGGCCAAGCCAGCATTTATTGTCCATCCCCACGGCCATTTAAGATTTAAGATGCAACTATGTTGCTGTGGGTCTGGAGTCACATGCAGACCAGCCCAGGTAGGAACGATAGATTGCCTTCTCTAAAGGACATTAATGAATCAGATGTTTTTTTACAACAATTGACACGGCCTTTATTAGACTTTTAATTCCAGATTTTTATTGAATTCAAATCTGCTGTGGTGGGATTTGAACCTGGGATCCCAGAGTACTCTGGGTCTCTGGATCACTAGTTCAGTAACAAGACCACTGCGCCACTGCCTCTCTCCAATGTCTTCACATCCGTCCTAACGTGCAGCGGCCAGAACGAGACACATTAGTCTAGCTGAAGCTAAAATGCGTTTTATATGAGTTCAACATAATCTCTTTGCTCCTGTACTCTATGTCCCTTAATAATAATGCCAAGAATACTACATGCTTTATTAACTGCTCCCTCAGCCTGTCCTGCCAGTTTCAATGATCTAGTCACAGATACACCCAGGTCCCTCTCCTCCTCTGCTCCATTAAGAATTGTATCTTTTATTTTGCATTCTCTCTCCATGTTCCGTCCACCAAAATGAATCATGGCTACATTTCTCTGCATTGAACTTCTTCTGCCACCTGTTACAACTTTTGTCATGACCCCGGTAGTATCTTATTCATGGCAAAGACAGATGCTAAGTATTCATTTAATATCTCAGCCATGCCCTCTGCTTCCATGTGTAAATCCTCCTTTTGGCCCATAATCGGCCCTACTCCTTCTTTTACCACCCTTTCAAAGTTGCAGGAGTGTACCGGCAGGCAGGAAGGTGGTTTAAAGTGTGTCTTCTTCAATGCCAGGAGCATCCGGAATAAGGTGGGTGAACTTGCGGCATGGGTTGGTACCTGGGACTTCGATGTTGTGGCCATTTCGGAGACATGGATAGAGCAGGGACAGGAATGGGTGTTGCAGGTACCGGGGTTTAGATATTTTAGTAAGCTCAGGGAATGTAGTAAAAGAGGGGGAGGGGTTAGTCAAGGACAGTATTACGGTGGCAGAAAGGACGTTTGATGAGGACTCGTCTACTGAGGTAGTATGGGCTGAGGTTAGAAACAGGAGAGAGGAAACCCTGTTAGGGGTTTTCTATAGGCCTCCAAAAAGTTCCAGAGATGTAGAGGAAAGGATTGCAAAGCTGATTCTGGATAGGAGCGAAAGCAACAGGGTAGTTGTTATGGGGGACTTTAACTTTCCAAATATTGACTGGAAACGCTATAGTTCGAGTACTTTACATGGGTCCGTTTTTGTCCAATGTGTACAGGAAGGTTTCCTGACACAGTATGTAGATAGGCCAACGAGAGGCGAGGCCATATTGGATTTGGTACTGGGTAATGAACCAGGACAGGTGTTAGATGTGGAGGTAGGTGAGCACTTTGGTGATAGTGACCACAATTCGATTACGTTTACTTTAGTGATGGAAAGGGACAGGTATATACCGCAGGGCATGAGTTACATCCGGGGGAAAGGCAATTATGATGCGATGAGGCAAGACTTTGGATGCATCGGGTGGAGAGGAAAACTGCAGTGGATGGGCACAATGGAAATGTGGAGCTTGTTCAAGGAACAGCTACTGCGTGTGCTTGATAAGTATGTACCTGTCAGGCAGGGAGGAAGTGGCCGAGCAAGGGAACCGTGGTTTACCAAAACAGTCGAAACACTTGTCAAGAGGAAGAAGGAAGCTTATGTAAAGATGAGACATGAAGGTTCAGTTAGGGCGCCCGAGAGATACAAGTTAGCTAGGAAGGACCTAAAGAGAGAGCTAAGAAGAGCCAGGAGGAGGCATGAGAAGTCTTTGACAGGTAGGATCAAGGATAACCCTAAAGCTTTCTATCGATATGTCAGGAATAAAAGAATGACTAGGGTAAGAGTAGGGCCAGTCAAGGACAGCAGTGGGAAGTTGTGCTTGGAGTCCGAGGAGATAGGAGAAGTGCTAAATGAATATGTTTCGTCAGTATTCACACAGGAAAAAGACAACGTTGTCGAGGAGAATACTGAGATTCAGGCTACTAGAGTAGAAGGGCTTGAGGTTCATCAGGAGGAGGTGTTAGCAATTCTGGAAAGTGTGAAAATAGATAAATCCCCTGGGCCGGATGGGATTTATCCTAGGATTCTCTGGGAAGCTAGGGAGGAGATTGCTGAGCCCTTGGCTTTGATCTTTAAGTCATCTTTGTCTACAGGGATATTGTCAGAAGACTGGAAGATAGCAAATGTTGTCCCCTTGTTCAAGAAGGGGTGTAGAGACAACCCCGGTAACTATAGACCAGTGAGCATTACTTCTGTTGTGGGCAAAATCTTGGAAGGGTTTATAAGAGATAGGATGTATAATCATCTGGAAAGGAATAATTTGATTAGAGATAGTCAACACAGTTTAGTGAAGGGTAGGTCGTGCCTCACAAACCTTATTGAGTTCTTTGAGAAGGTGACCAAACAGGTGGATGAGGGTAAAGCAGTTGATGTGGTGTATCAGTAAAGCGTTTGATGAGGTTCCCCATGGTAGGCTACTGCAGAAAATACGGAGGCATGGGATTCAGGGTGATTTAGCAGTTCGGATCAGAAATTGGCTAGCTGGGAGAAGACAAAGGGTGGTGGTTGATGGGAAATGTTCAGACTGGAGTCCAGTTACTAGTGCTGTACCATAAGGATCTGTTTTGGGGCCACTGCTGTTTGTCATTTTTATAAATGACCTGGAGGAGTGCGTAGAAGGATGGATGAGTAAAATTGCAGATGACACTAAAGTCGGTGGAGTTGTGGACAGTGCGGAAGGATGTTACAAGTTACAGAGGGACATAGATAAGCTGCAGCGCTGGGCTGAGAGGTGGCAAATGGAGTTTAATGCAGAAAAGTGTGAGGTGATTCAGTTTGGAAGGAATAACAGGAAGACAGAGTACTGGGCTAATGGTAAGATTCTTGGCAGTGTGGATGAGCATAGAGATCTCGGTGTCCATGTACATAGATCCCTGAAAGTTGCCACCCAGGTTGAGAGGGTTGTTAAGAAGGCATACGGTGTGTTAGCTTTTATAGGTAGAGGGATTGAGTTTCGGAGCCATGAGGTCATGTTACAGCTGTACAAAACTCTGGTGCGGCCGCATTTGGAGTATTGCATGCAATTCTGGTCGCCGCATTATAGGAAGGATGTGAAAGCATTGGAAAGGGTGCAGAGGAGATTTACCAGAATGTTGCCTGGTATGGAGGAAAGATCTTATGAGGAAAGGATGAGGGACTTGAGGCTGTTTTCGTTAGCGAGAAGAAGGTTAAGAGGGACTTTATTGAGGCATACAAGATGATCAGAGGATTGGCTATGGTAGACAGTGAGAGCCTTTTTCCTCGGATGGTGATGTCTAGCACGAGGGGAACATAGCTTTAAATTGAGGGGAGATAGATATAAGACAGATGTCAGAGGTAGGTTCTTTACTCAGAGAGCAGTAAGGGCATGGAATGCCCTGCCTGCAACAGTGGTGGTCTCGCCAACACTAAGGGCATTCAAATGGTCATTGGATAGACATATGGACGATAAGGGAATAGTGTAGATGGGCTTTAGAGTGGTTTCACAGGACGGCGCAATATCGAGGGCCGAAGGGCCTGTACTGCGCTGTAATGTTCTATGTTATTTTACTAGGAGGCCATTCGGCCCTTCGAGCCTGCTCCACCATTTAATATGATCAAGACTGATCCTCTATCTCAGTGATGTGGCCTCTCCATTCTCTGTAGTAGAGAATTCCACAAGTTCACCACCCTCGGAGTGAAGCGGTTCCTCCTCATCTTGGCCCTAAATGTCTACCCCATATCCTGAGACTGCGACCCCTCATTCGAGACACAGCAACGAACATCCCTGTATCTAGTCTGTCCAACCCTGTCAGAATTTTATACGTTTCAATCAGATCCTCTCTCATTCTTCTAAATTCCAGTGAATACAGACCCAGTCGACCCAATCTCTCCTCATAGGACAATCCTGCCACCCCATGAATCAGTCTGGTGATCCATCACTGCCCTCCCTCCATGGCAAGGATACCCTTCCTCAGATAAGGAAACCAGAACTGCACACAATGCTCCAGGTGTGGTCTCACCAAGACCCTGTACAGCTGCCATAAGACATCCTTGCTCCTGTACTGGGCAGCACGGTAGCACAGTGGTTAGCACTGTCGCTTCACAGTGCCAGGGTCCCAGGTTCAATTCCCGGCTTGGGTCACTACCTGTGGGGAGTCTGCACGTTCTCCCCGTGTCTGCGTGGGTTTCCTCCGGGGGCTCCGGTTTCCTCCCACGAGTCCCGAAAGACGTGCTTGTTAGGTGAATTGGACATTCTGAATTCTCCCTCCGTGCACCAAACAGGTGCCGGCACGTGGCGACTAGGGGCTTTTCACAGTAACAGCATTGCAGTGTTAATGTAAGTCTACTTGTGACAATAAAGATTATTATTATTACTCAAGGTCTCTTGCAATGAAGGACAACATACTATTTATCTTCCTAACCGCTTGCTGGACCTGCATGCTTGTTTTAAGTGATGGATGTGCTAAACACCCTGGTCCCTTTGTACATCAGCATTTTCCAACCTATAATCTTTTAAATAATACTCTGCCTTTCTGTTTCATAGTCCATGTGGATAACTTTGCATATATTCACATTATACTGCATCTGCCATGCATTTTCCCACTCTCAACTTGTCTAAATCACCTTGAAGCCTCTAAACGTCCTCCTCACAATTCACATCCCACCTAGTTTTGTCTCATAAACAAATGTGGAAATATTATATTTTGTTCCCTTACCCAAATCACTGATATATATTGTGAATAGCTGGGGCCCAAGCACTGGGGTGGCACGGTGTATCAGTGTTTAGCACTGCTGCCTCACAGCTCCAGGGACCCGGGTCCAATTCCAGCCTCTGGTGACTGTCTGTGTAGTTTGTACGTTGTCCCCGCGTCTGCATGGGTTTTCCCCGGTTTCCTCCCGCAGTCCAAAGATGTACAGGTTAGGTGCATTGGCCACGCTAAATTGCCCTTTAGTGTCCAAAGGGAGTGACTGGGATTAGGTGGAGATGTGGGCTTAAGTAGGGTGCTCTTTCAAGGGCTGTAGACTTGATGGGCCGAATGGCCTCCTTCTGCACTGTAAATTCTATGGACACTGATCGCTACAATGCCCCACCAGTTACCCCTGCCACCCTGAAAAAGACGCATTTATTCCTACTCTGTTTCCTGTCCATGAATCAATTCTCAATCCACGCCAATATATTACTCCCAATTCCATGTGCTTTGATTTTGCACACTAACATCTTGTGGAACTTTTCTGAAAATCCAAATATACCACATCCACTGGTTCACCCTTATTGATTCCGCTAGATAGTCTGAAAAAACTCCAGTTTCTTTGTCAAACATAATTTCCCTTTCATAAATCCATACTGACTTTGTCTAAACCCTTTGATATTTTCGGAGTGTCCTGTTATTGCATCCTTTATAACAGACTCCATCAATTTCCCGATTACTGATGTCAGGCTAACTGGTCTATAATTCCCTGCTTTCTCCTTCCCTCCTTTTTTAAATAGTGGTGTTTCATTTGCCACCCTCCAATCTGCCAGGACTGTTCCAGAATCGATATAATTTCAGAAGATGACAATCAATACATCCAATATTCCCTTGGCCACCTCCTATCGCATCCTGGGAAGTAGATTCACAGTATCTGGGCGTCTATCACTATTGTTTTTTGTATACTAATTTACTTCAATTCCTTTGGGATTCCATTTTACATTGGCTGCCTGTCTCTTCTCACACTCTCTCTTTGCTGATTTGCTTTTCCTGCTCTGCTCTGCACCTTCTTCATTCAGCATGCTTCTCAATTGGATTTTCTACCTGACACCTGTCACAATCTTTCTACTTTAGGTTAAATTTGTATCACATTCGTCATCCAAAGAACTCTGGGTTTGTTTCCCTTCCCTTTTCTTTTTGAGGGAGTGTTCCCTGATGGATGTGAACATCTGATTATAGTATCAAATCATGCCTCTACCCCCTACGATATGGGCGTCTGACCAAGGAACCAAGCTCCCTGCCAGTGAATATTATATCGACCTCTCAATCACACTTTTATAATAATAATCTTTGTCATGAGTAGGCTTGCATTAACACTGCACTGAAGTTACTGTGAAAAGCCCCCAGTCGCCACATTCCAGCGCCTGTTCGGGTACAGAGGGAGAATTCAAAATGTCCAATTCACCTAACAGCAAACCTTTAGAGACCTGTGGGAGGAAACCGGAGCACCCGGAGGAAACCCACGCAGACACGGGGAGAATGTGCAGACTCCACACAGTGACCCAAGCCGTAAATCGAACCTGGGACCCTGGCACTGTGAAGCAACAGTGCTAACCACTGTGCTACCGTGCCAATTTAAAAAAGTGCCCTCCAGGACAGAAATCATGGGCTTCAGCAAGTTGAAAGGTTCCACCGAGATTTGAACTGGGATCCCTCGATTCAGAGTGCTCACCATGGAACCCCAGACATGCGGATTCAGCAGATGGAATGCTAGCTTGGCATCCAGCATGATCAGACCCCAACCTGGAGGAGATGGATGGCTCATTTGCTGTTGCGTGCAACTGACCAGACGAACATGGCCCTGGCTCCAATTATTGGGACAATAGAGGGAGCTTTAAGCTGTGCTTCACCCACTGTGTGGGAGCGTTTGATGAAGCAAAGTTGAGGGAACTTCTTAGTCCCGCAGGAAGAATTCTTTGAAAGGCCTTTCCCCCACCCGTGATCGAGTCCAACTCAACATTGCAGATGCCAGATCAGTTGAGCTCAGGCTGGACGTTAGCTGCATTCCCCAGTGCTGTTGGTAGGCTTGAGAATTGGAACAACGGATAATAGCACTGCAAAATTCACATTCAATATCCTACAACAGGATTCTGCAGCCAATACACCCCTATGAATCTGGGACCAGGAATTGATTGAGAGCATTTTATTGTTGTTTATAAATTACTTAAAACAGTTTGAGTTTTACACATTAAATTGGTCTTACTACAATTCACACTGGCACAGGCTTATCATTTATTTCAAGGCACAACAGGTTAGATTGAAAGGCAATGAATAAATCTGGTCAAGTTGGCCAATTACACTGGAAGATGTCACCCAGTAAGTAGAAGGGCAGATCATTTCCAGATGACTCTCCGACACAAGGGTGAGCCACCTTCAGAGATCCTCCTGCTTCTGTCTAGACTGGCTCTGGGTGAGATGACCCTGAACGTAGAGCTGCAATATTTCACCAGCTGGATGCCCCTCTGAATTGCTTAGCGTTGAGTCGTTCAGCTTCCTTCCAAATCTTGCAGCTTTTCCAATCATTGCTTGGCCGACTAGAGCTCGGCACCAAGGCACCTCACCCAATAAAGTTTGGCACTTGTAGAGAGCTGAGGAATGCACAGATCATGTTCAACCTTTCCGCAAACCCCAGTGTGATTCCACTGAGTTTTACACATCATTCATCTTCCAGCACTCGTTCAGAACTACCTGTTGGCTGATTGCACTGATAACTCGCTGAACATATTATGACAAACATCAATGTGTACAAGTGTGCTGGATCGACTGTATAACAAACTATCCCCTGTTGTATTGTATAGGAAGACTGTAACTAGGATTAAAATGCTGGAAGATTTGTTTAGTCACTGTGGTTTTCATGATGTTAATCACAATAAGGTATCTTTAACTTAACCAGGATATGACTGATCTGATTTAATGACGTTACCTCATTTTAAAAATCCCTTCATGGGATGGGAGCGCCATTGTCTGAGCCCACCTTTATTTCCCATCCCTAATTGCCCTTGAACGCAATACCACCATGAAAACATCCAATGACAGACAAGGAAAGGATTCAATGCAGAGGCATGGCCAGGAGTGGAGCGTTAACACAACCCACGTTGTGTTTAATTGTGTTCACTGGCACCCAGTGGGGCCACATTTTGGATTTTGAATAATTGAAATTTTGACCATTCACAACTACACCTTTAACAGGTAGCACGTATCAACACTCTCCAAGGATGGCCATTAAGAAAGGGCTTGGCAGTGATGGTATGGCAGGCCTAGTAAAACTATAGAACAAAAAAATTAAATTATTTTCCTGACAAAACAACAGGATCATTATCAGATCAAGAGAATCACAACTTCTTGAAGAGGAGGAAGACTGAAACTCATCTACCTTTAACTAGGCTATCATTCCAATTCCTCACTAGGCAGCCAGTCCTTGATATGGAAACCTTGTCCTATGATTGACCGTTACATTGTCTTTGTCCTATGATTGACCGTTACATTGACCTTGTCCTATAATTGACCGTTACATTGACCTTGTCCTATGATTGACCGTTACATTGACCTTGTGCTATGGCTGACCATTACATGGACCTTGTCCTACGATTGATCGTTACATTGACCTTGTCCTATAATTGACCGTTACATTGTCCTTGTCCTATGATTGACCGTTACATTGACCTTGTCCTATGATTGACCGTTACATTGTCCTTGTCCTATGATTGACCGTTACATTGTCCTTGTGCTATAATTGACTGTTACATTGTCCTTGTCCTATGAATGACCGTTACATTGACCTTGTCCTATAATTGACCATTACATTGACCTTGTCCTATAATTGACCGTTACATTGACCTTGTCCTATAATTGACCGTTACATTGTCCTTGTGCTATAATTGACTGTTACATTGACCTTGTCCTATAATTGACCGTTACATTGACCTTGTCCTATGATTGACCGTTACATTGTCCTTGTCCTATGATTGACCGTTACATTGACCTTGTCCTACGATTGACCGTTACATTGACCTTGTGCTATGGCTGACCATTACATGGACCTTGTTCTATGATTGACCATTACAGTGACCTTGTCCTATGAATGACCATTACAGTGACCTTGTCCTACGATTGACCGTTACATTGACCTTGTCCTATGATTGACCGTTACATTGTCTTTGTTCTATAATTGACCATTACAGTGACCTTGTCCTATGATTGACCGTTACATTGACCTTGTCCTATAATTGACCGTTACATTGTCCTTGTCCTATAATTGACTGTTACATGGACCTTGTCCTACGATTGATCGTTACAGGGTTTAAGGCAGCTCTGTGATTAAATGTGAAACTAGAACGCTTAAAAGCAAGCCACACAGCTGTGTCCTCGATCACAAATAGTTGATTCAAAGCAAGGATCTCTTCCCAAAGCACAGTGAAAATCAGATTATTCTATAAAATATTCAGAAACACTGGGTATAGATGGGGGATGTCTGTCCGCATAAAGGGTTACAGAAACTGGAAGACAGCAGTGTTGGGTAGTCACGACACTTCTGTGAGCTCAGGGTACTTCCTTTGTACAAACAGGTAACTCCCATTTACAGGAACGCCATCTGCAGATGTTGAAGGTATCTTTGTATTCCAGTCCTCATCGCCTCATCACACACTGCTGTGATGATGTTCAACATCTTTGGTTTGATTGACAGGCCTTTAGCGAAGAACAGGAGGAGGCCAACTTGGCCCTTTCAGAAGCAAAATACTGCAGATTCTGGAAATCTGAAATAAACACAGTGACCTGAAAGGCTAACGCTGTTTCAGATGCTACTTGATCTGCTGAATCTTCTGTACTTATTTCATTTATCCCCTTCGGCATGTTCCATATCCCAACTCCAGACATGTAACTTTCTCTCATATTCATTAATACACGTGGCTAGCAAAGGTCTTTCAATCTCAGGTTTAAAATTAACAATTGACCTACCATCAATTGCAGTTTGCAGAAAAGAGTTCCAAACTCTCTAATTTTAGTTAGTTTTCAGAAACTAATTTTCTAATTTCACTTCAGAAAGGTCCGACATAGAATATACCCCTAATCCTGATCTCTCTCGCCCGCATAAGTAACTTCTGGTCATCTGTTCTCCTATCTTGAAAAATTTGATCAAATAACCGTAATGCTAAATTCCAGCAAAAATAACCCTAGTACGTTTAACCTCTCTTTGTAATTCAACGTTTGCCGAGCAGGTGTTATTCTAGTAATCTACACTGCACTTCCTCCAAGGTTAATATATTCACTCCCACTGCAAGGAGTGATGCCCGGGACTGCTCACAGTAGCTCCAGGTGTGATCTAATTGGCACTTTGTATAGCTTAAGCCTGGCTTCTACCCCCTTGTATTTTAGTCTTCTAGATAGAAAGGCCAGTATTCTATTAACCTTTATTATTACCTCTGCCACTGAAGGTGAGTGGAGCGAATGTTTTCATTGCCGTTGGTTAGTCTGTTTGTAAACAACATATCTCAAAATCTAATGGATGGGTTTCAGCAAAATGTGGTACACAGATAGGACCAAGGAAGAACGGATTTGTTTTCTTTGGCAAAAATGTGGATCAGATTCCTCAAATGTTTTAAAGGATCTGTTAAGATGGAGAGATTGGGGCAAATTTTTCAGTAGGTTGTTTCATTTACAATGTCTTTGTTGTTTGTTTTAAAATCCTGTAGATTGTCTCCGCAGCTGTGGTGCAATTTGTTTGTTAACAGCTGGCAAAACAGGAGCAGAGTTTTCAAAGCAGGTTGTTGGAGGTGGATTGATCTGAAGCTTCATCGGTAAGGTGGAAGTTCCCGAATACAAACATTTCTTTTTTCAGCTTTGTAGTTAGTTACAAAACATCAAACAATCCACAGAAAGGACTCAAGAAGAGCTGTGTAATTGTAATAATGTTAAGTTAACGCAGAGTGGTGGAGGCATACACACTACTAATGCCCTCGCCATTCGTCACTTTCCATATCTGTTTGGGACATTTTAATGATCCATGTGGTTGGGCATCCAAATGTCTTTGGACTGTTACTGTTTCAGCTTTTCACCATTTGTATACTACTAAGCCCCAAACTGGATGACTTCACGTTTTCCTACATTGAAATCCATTTGCCGCAGTTTTCCCCATTCACTTAGTATATCGCTATCGCTTTGTAATTTTGTGTTTCCACGTATGTGACTTAAAATGTCACTTATGCAGTCGGCAAATCTGGATTTGTGGATTTTTATTCCACCTTCCACGTCAGTGGTAAATATGGTGAATCTCTGTGGCCACAATGCAGGTTTCTCACAGAACAACAGTCATATCCTGAAAATTGGAATACTTAACCATTATCCCTACTCTCTCTTCCTCCTGCCACTTTGCTAATTTCCTAACCAGGGCAATTATTTTTTTTCCTCATTCTCATTAGCTGCAACTTTAGCTCACGGTCTCGTCTGACGTACTTCATCAAATGCCTTCTGAAAGTCCATATCAATGACAGTTTTGACACCATTCTCTGTCCCTGCTGGTTCCTGGTTCCGGTATATGGGCCCGAGATCCTGCAATTATAGCCTAATACTGTGATGCAGGTGAACATATGGTGTAAACAGCTGGGGGTGGGGTTAAATTAGTATTCAGTGTGTGAGGACCGACACAACAGTGCGATTAGAAACTATAACAGGAAGAACAAAAGAGAACTGAATGGCCTCACAGTAAAATATATAAAACACTGCAACATTCAGTTTGCCGATAAAAGCACAGTGAGACAGTCCTGAGCACATGGAGATGCTACCCTGACAGAATGCAATATACAATACAGTAGTGACGCAGCCTTGCACCAGACAACATGCAATAGCACAGGGCACGTTAATGAGCTCAAAGTTACTAAAGATCCTTACACGGTAAATCCAAATTAACCAAGTGCTTATTTACTGCAAAACAGAAAGTACAATCTATAGAACAGCAAGAAGTATTAATGAAACGGAAGTGGACAAGGAATGAAGTAACACTGATGAGAGTTATAGACTGGGGCTTCCAGGCTAACATAGCCAATTGCTCCCTCTCCTGAAGGGAGGGACCACATGGGAACGGTCTCCAGATAAGGGGGCCGAACAATTAGGGTTGGGGCGAGAAAGGGTCTCTCAAAGGGTTGTTAATTTGTGTAGTTCTCTACTCTGGGTGCTTGAGAATATTCAAGGCTGAGATCGATAGAAATCTGAACACTAAGGGAATCAATGGACCTGGGGATCGCAGGTGATGCAGAAATTCAGCCATGTCCTATTGAATAGTGGAGCAGACTCGAGGGGCTGTATGGGGGACGTATCTATTTAACAGCAGGACAGTTGTGGCAGTGTTTAACATTCCCCGCTCTTCATTTTCAACAGCAGACTTTACAGCAGCATATGGCACAGTGAAGCTCGCATTTCAGATACGAACATTACAAAGAACACAAACGCAGAGCGGTCATTCAGGGAATGCTTAGCAAAGTACACAGAGTTCCTCCCCCTCCTCGGAATGCAAAACGTAAAGTCACACTTTAAACACTTCGTTTGCACTCTCTAGACCCAAACATCCCATTTTACGACCTACTGCTTTACACGTCAGCAAAACAAGTGAGTAATCTCGAAGTTGTTAACAGTGTGTTAATTATATTGTTTAAGCCACACAGGTGAAGGGCACCGTTTCAGTAAATATCTACAGCACTTATAAACAGAGACCGTTTTCCGCAGCAAAGTTCGCAGGCAGGTGCCTTTGGCGAAGGAGCGCGCGGTGTTTGCTCGCAACCTCGAGGCCTTCTGCACCCGCTGCGGGCACTGGAATGCTCCGTCAGCCCCCAAAATTACATTTTCAGTTAATTTGGGAAGGTTCATTTAAAAATGTTCTCCTGTGTTACTGTGCCCCCCCCCCCCCCCCTTCAATGGGGTGTCTCTATAATTTGACGATTTGTTAACTTGCCAATTTGTTAAAAGTATACTCAAAGCAGAGACTGTTGGGACAGAGAGGTGGGTGGTCGAAAGCAAACATATTAAATGCTGCATCCTGTAAATAAACCTGTTATTGAGAAAAGTACCAATGTCTTGTTTCAGACTTAACCAGCTGGCTTGGGATTGAGTTATCAGTTGTGCAAGAAGACGGATTGAGGTTTACGTGCGTGAGCTAACGGGGCTGGGGAAGGAAAACATAAATTAAGCAGCTGAAGGCTGCATTACACATGTAGGGGCTTTTCACAGTATCTTACCGTGCAGTGTTAATGTAGGCCTATTTGTGACAATGAAGATTATTATTATTAGAAAGAGGTGATGTATTGATGGGCAGTGTTCAGTAGTGGAAAGTAAAACTAACCAGGGGCTGGTTTAGCTCACTGGGCTAAATCGCTGGCTTTTAAAGCAGCCCAAGGCAGGCCAGCAGCACGGTTCAATTCCCGTAACAGCCTCCCCGAACATGCGCCGGAATGTGGCGACTAGGGGCTTTTCACAGTAACTTCATTTGAAGCCTACTTGCGACAATAAGCGATTTTCATTTCATGTCATTTTCTTGGAATACAGCCTAAATCCCAGGAGCTGCTAAAGATGTGTGGACCGTTCTCCGGCATTAAGTTATTGTTGCACAGGGACTAGTTTGGCCACACCTGGAGCACTGGGGCCAATTCTATAATTCACAGAGTGACAATGGATTTGGGTGAGGAAACTAACTCAATGGCAGCAACCAGAAAGAATGTCCCAACCCTCCCCGCCCCCTCCGTTCTGTAACATAGCCAATGTAATAAGGTTTTTAACAAAAATATTCTGCAGGCAGAATTGGGGAAAGAGAAACACTGTTGCCTCTGGCTGAGCAGCCATCAATTAAAGTGGTCATTAAGAGTGAGGCGTCAGGAAAATACCTGTCGACTCAGAGCTGGGGTGTTTTGCTGCAGGAAGTGTTCTCGGTCGAGACCATTGCATCTTTCTGGCGAATGGTACATGCGAAGCAGAGGAAGCTACAGGGTTTTAGGGAGATGAAGGAGAACGGGATTTGACATGAATGACTTAATACGTCCTGGCCATCTCCTGTGTTAGAAAGATGTAGCAGCATTCCCACGGTGTGGAAAAATTGGGCAAATCTAACATTTAGAGAATTGAGCACCATGATTCTTGTGTGAGTGGAAAATGAAATCCTCAGGACTCAACATCTTGCGACTAATGTTGGCCATCTATCCTGGAGCTTGCCAGGGAGCCTGGACCAAGGGGAATTTTCTCCATGACCTAATTTAGAATTTTCACGTCCTGGGGGAAGCAGAGTCCACAACAGTGCAAACTGTGCAAAAGCCCACTTTAACTGGGGTGATTCAAGTCGGGCTCTCTGCAAACCAAACAAAAAGGGCAATGCAACCAGTATGCCGGTCATAAAGCAGAAATACACCAGATAGCACAAATCACATCTTTCAAGCTGCAGAATTCCTGATTGCAAATGAGTTAGGTTTGAACTTCACTGTGAGAAAGCAGGGTTAATGCTGAAACTCTGGGACACAGTGTTGAAACTACACTTGTAAAGTGCAAAAACAATAATTTTCTTTTTCAAGAAGGCACTAATTTCTCTGAAGAGCTGCACTCAGGAAGGTTGGGCGCTGAAGCTCTGTTGGTTCTGGTGTCTTCCAGTAGGAAAAAAAAAGAGAGGTCCTTGTGTACAGGGTAGAAAATCTCCTTTCACCCGTTCGCCGCTCATCTTGCGTTCACACCCGGTATGTATATCCTTTAAACCAACAGAGTCGTCAGTGAGAGTCACACAGGAGGGAACCTGGCAATGAGAACAGGATTTAATAGACATTCCATTTCATCCGGGTACAACACATGGAGTTGGGTAGTCTCCATACAGGGAATTGGAATGTGGATTATATTACGTCTCTAGATTATATTGAGTCCCTCACAGAACATTCAGGATGTCGAAAACTAGGTTTCAAATATGCAATAAAAACCACATCAAAGGTTACGACGCAAAATAAGCTTATGGTGTAGGCGTTAGGTACCAAATTAGCGTGGACGGAGGATTGATTAGCTAACAGCAAGCAGAGAGTAGGGGTAAATGGTCAGAAAGGTGTGAGGAGTGGAGTGCCTGATACAATTCATCACTGACTTGGATGAAGGGGCCGAATGTATGGTTGCTAAATCTGCTGATGACACAAACAGGAGGAAAGTAGAAGTTAAGGGATTTGATAAGGTAGATGGAGGGAAACATTGTTTTCCGATGGAGGGAATCCAAAGCTGGGGGACCATTACTCAGGAGTGCTGTCGCTTCACAACTCCTAGAAATGACTATCTATGGCTGATGATCGGACAATTAACATTGCCACCACCCAGTTTGTTAGATTTTTGTTTCTTGAGCATATCAGGAGCGAAGGACCCCCTTACATGGGAGACAAAGCTGCTAAATAGATTTGAGATGGAGATCAGTCATGATTTGACTGAATGGTAGAGTAAGGTCGAGGGGCTGAATGGCTTGCTCCTATTGCTGTCAATCACTCAGGTCACTGAGGGGTTTGGGATGTACCTGTCTGCAGCTTTTCCCATCTGGTCACCAACTCCAGTAAACCGAAATTGCCAGAATGACAGAGAAGACGATGGTCCCAGCCACACCGATCACGATGTCCCAAGGTGAGCCTGCGACTGGGCAGAGGGAAGAAAAAATACTCTGTGTAACTTCAGCATTAAACAGAAGCAGACGTTAAACACTGAATACCTGTTGTTTGCCAAGTCAAGAACTGCAGTAACTCGATCGCTGCAGCATTGCAACCTCAGCCCAATGCCACATTCCTGGGTTAACCAGCAATCAGTTTCCAGACCAATTGGGTCAAGGTATGTTTTTGAAAAGTGTAGCCGGGCTTGAACTTCCTCCTGTGTGTTCCAGCTGTGCTGCTGTAATCCAGCTGTGCTGCTGTAATCCAGCGGAAAACTGGATTCGCTCCAGCCTTTGTTTCATGACCATCTCAAACTGCTGTCCCCGATTAATGCCTCGACTCTCAGGAGTTTTTATTTCAATATTAACTTCATATTTTAAACCCACAAATAGAACTTCCACCAAGGCCCATTCACCCATTCCCTTTGTGCTCGCTGATCTACATCTAGCAACACCTCGATTCAAACATTTTCATCCTGGTTTTCAAATCCCTCTCCGGCCCTTTTCCCTCCCCCTGGCGGTAACCTTCCCGCCCGCTCCACGATCTCTGTACCTCTCCAATTCCCGGACACTTGTCCATTCCCAAACCCCTCCGGCTGTCCATTGGTGGCTTTGCCCTCTGTCTGAACCTCGCTGTCTTTTATACTTCTCTTACTTCTGCTACTTGACGCTCCTTTAAACAGCAAAACGTCTGATCACCTGACTTAATACCTTATTCCATGGGTGTATGTTAGATTTTGTAGGATCATCGTCCTGTGAGGATCTGCCACAACTCCACATCACGCATGGCTGTCTTTCCAACCTCCTTCTCCACACTTACCCCTCCATCTATCTCTCAGCCGGAGAAAGCAGGACCCTTTCTTTATTTATTCATGGAACGTGTGCGTCGCAGGCTGTGCCAGCATTTATTGTCTATCCCTAATTGCCCTTGGGGGGGCTAAGAGTCAACCATATTGTTGTGTCACACATTGGCCAGACCTTGTACGGGCGGCAGATTTCCTTCCCTAAAGGACATTGGTGGGTTTTTACAACAGTCGACAATGATTTCATGGTTATCACTAGACGTTCTAATTCCAGATTTTCATTGAATTCAAATTTCACCAGCTGTAGTGGTGGGATTTGAACCAGGGACCCCAGAGTACTCTGGATTACTAGTCCAGTGACAATACCGCTAGTAGAGGCCAGCCACCCACTCCAATTGCTCCTGACAATCAAGGCCTGAGGCTGAACGCAACCACAGCTCGAGTGCAGGCACACAGCAAGCTCCCATTGTGTCCCCTCCCCATCTCCTCTCCCTCCTTCCCTTTGCCTTCTCAAAGGAAAGGAAAGATTGGTGCGGTTGGGACAATTACAGGGTAGAAATACCACTTCCAACACTGCTCCTTCCCCACGTAAAGAACATCTTTGTTGCTGCCCCAGTGGAGCAGAAAATGGCCAGAGAGCTCCTCAAGTCTGTTCCACAGTTCAATCAAATCACAGACAATCTCTACATTTAACTTATTTTCTGCCTTTGCTTCATATCCCTCGCAACCCTTTACCTTTCTGCAATGGGATCACCCTTCCCCACATTGAACTCCATCTGTAACCCTTTTACTCACTTAGTTTGACTTTGCAACTTTCTGTCTCTATTCACACAGTTCATTGTGGCTTCTTAGTATCGTTGGCAACTTAGATACACAAGGTTCGTGTTGGGTATTTGTACCTCGAACAATAAGCAGGAGGCTCCTGACGCACACAATGGGAACCAACTCGCAGTCTATAGCTGCTGAATGGGAGTGCAGAGAAGGTAGACACACATTAGTTCCATCATTTCAGACACTGTTAAAGGCATGACTTCTATACTTACTCAGAATGACAAAGACAAATGAGACTGCCTCGTTCAGGTTTTGATCCATCATGGTGCAGGTGTAATTGCCGATCTGTCCATGGTCTAAGCTGATTGTACTCTTCATGTGGATAATCCCGTCTGTACTGTTGATTCTCTCTGTTTGGACATTTTTGGTCATCTGCAGACCAAGCCCATTTTCCCAGATAACAGCTGGCTCCGGGAACCACCCGGGTGACTCACAGACCAATATTGGTACGCCCTCGTCAGTAACGTAGGAGTGGATGACTGGCTGTTCACCAATAGCTGCGAGGGAAGAGAAAACATGTAAAACGGACTACACAGTCAGCAGGAAAGCGCCTCCCACCCAGGACCCCTTTCAAGCCTAGCTCCTTCCCAGCCCTGCGACCCTTTTAACATGGCCCCGCACCCATACACCTCACCCTAAACCAACTAAGGACACCTTGAACACACCTTCTAACACCCGTGGGACCACATGGCAGCCCACTACCTGGAGAGCCCTTTAATATGGCCTGTCCTCGACCACCCGGGGCGGCACCCTAGCACAGTGGTTAGCACTGTTGCTTCACAGCTCCAGGGTCCCAGGTTCAATTCCCTGCTTGAGTCACTGTCTGTGCGGAGTCTGCACCTTCTCCCCCGTGTCTGCGTGGGTTTCCTCCAGGTGCTCCGGTTTCCTCCCACAGTCCAAAGATGTGCAGGTTAGGTGGATTGGACATTCTGAATTCTCCCTGTGTACCCGAACAGGTGCCGGAATGTGGCGACTAGGGGATTTTCCACAGTAACTTCATTGCAGTGTTAATGTAAGCCTACAAGATTATTATTATAAAGATTATTATTACCCCATGGATCCCTTCAGCAGAAGCTTTGTCCTCCCATTACTTTAAGGGGGTCATAGGATATTATCTGTGTTCAAAGTTCACAGGTGCTCGTGCTCACTTCAACACATGTTCCCCTGCACCACCCCCGCCCTGTGACCTTTAAGACAGGCACCAGCAGACAGTGGGTTGGATCTGTACCGTGTGTAATAGAAGAAAGACAGGAGACTGTCACAAACTGGATGAAGTGAAATGGTTCTATCTTCTTCAGTCTCGTGTTTCATCTCAAATGCCTGTAATAAATCAACAAGCTGGCCATTCGGTCCATCATGCTGTGCCAGCCCTTTGAGAGGACAACCAAATCATCCCACTCCCCTGCCCCTTCCTCATATCCGCCTCCCCCCCTCCCCATGATGGAATGCAGCAGCAAAATGGATTAAAGGAGGAATGAATAATAATGGTAATCAACTTTTATTGTCACAAGTACGAAGTTACTGTGAAAAGTCCCTCGTCGCCACATTCCGGCGCCTGTTCGGGGAGGCTGGTACGGGAATTGAACCCGCGCTGCTGGCCTTGTTCTGCATTACAAACCAGCTGTCTAGCCCACTGAGCTAAACCGGTGGTGAACCTGCGGATACACCCACCCCGTGGATGCGGACATGTACCGACACGGCCACCGACACTAATTGGCAACTTGATGCTCCAACTCCAATGAGTTTCATTTCTTTAATTGGAAGTTTCAGAAATTGAAAACTCACCAGGAGCTTTTGTATAAAACTAACAAATGGTAGGTAAGCAGTGCCCCGGGAAATTCCAGGATTAAAGCTATTTGTGGCATTAAGTATTTTCTATCCATACTTACTCCAATTTAAATAACTTCTCTCAGCAGCAAGCGCAAGGGAATATAATCTTTATTAGTGTCACAAGTATGCTTACATTAACACTGCACTGAAGTTACTGTGGAAAATCCCCTAGTCGCCACATTCCGGCACCTGTTCGGGTACGCAGAGGGAGAATTCAGAATGTCAATTACCTAACAAGCACGTCTTTCGGGACTTGTGGGAGGAAACCGGAGCACCCGGAGGAAACCCACACCGACACGGGGAGAACGTGCAGACGCCGCACAGACAGAGACCCAAGCCGGGAATCGAACCACGGACCCTAGAGCTGTGTAGCAACAGTGCTAACCATAGTGCTACCGTACGGCCGTATAGGGATAGGACGGTCAAGCAGATTGGATGCATGGCCTGAAAGATGGTGCAGGAGGGAGGCCTTCAGATTCCTGGGATACTGGGGCAGGCTCTGGAGGAGATGGCACCTGCACAAGTCGGATGGGTTGTACCCAAACAGAGCCGGGGGCAAATTCCTTGCGGGGTGATTTGTTCCTGTTGCTGGGAAAGGTTTAAACCAACTTAGCAGGGGTGTGGGAACCAGGAGGAAATATCTGGGAGCCATACCAGTCCGCACGAGATATTGGGAGAGGTAGATAGCTCTACAATAGGTAATAGTAAATTGGCAGAGACGAAACAAAGAGTAGGAATTAATGGGTCCTTTTCAAATTGGCAGGCAGTAACCAGTGGGGCCCCACAGGGATCGGTGCTGGGACCCCAGCTATTCACAATATATATTAATGATTTGGATGAGGGAACAAAATGTAACATCTCAAAGTTTGCAGACGATACCAAGTTGGGTGGGAGGATGAACTGTGACGAGGATGCAGGGATCCTACAGCAAGATCTGGACAGGTTGGGCGAGTGGGCAAATCAATGGCAGATGCAGTATAATTTGGGTAAGTGTGAGGATGGAAAAACAGGAAGGCAGATTACTACCTGAATGGTTGTAAATTGGGAGAGGGGAGTGTGCAGCGGGACCTGGGTGTCCTTGTGCACCATTCGCTGAAGGTAAGCATGCAGGTACAGCAGGTGGTAAAGGAGGCGAATGGTATGTTTGTGGGAGGTTTCGAGTACAGGAGCAGGGATGTGTTGCTGTAATATCCATGGCCTTGGTGAGGCCACACTTGGAGTATTGAATACCGTTTTGGTCTCCTTCTCTGAGGAAGGATGTTCTTGCTCTCGAGGGAGTGCAGCGAAGGTTTACCAGACTGATTCCAGGGATGGTGGGACTGTCATATGAGGAGAGATTGACTAGGTTGGGATTGTTCTCACTGGAGGTCAGAAGAATGAGGGGGGATCTCACAGAGACTTATAAAATTCTAACAGGACTAGACAGGGTAGATGCAGGGAAGATGTTCCCAATGATGGATGTGTCCAGAACCAGGGGTCACAGTCTGAGGATTCAGGGTAAACCATTTCGGACAGAGATAAGGAGACATTTCTTCACCCAAAGAGTGGTAAGCCTGTGGAATTCATTACCACAGGAAGGAGTTGATGCTAAAATTTTGAATATATTCAAGAGGCGGCTGGATACAGCACTTGGGGAGAATGGAATCAAGGGTTATGGGGAGAAAACAGGATTAGGCTATTGAGTTGGATGATCAGCCATGATCATGATGAATGGTGGAGCAGGCTCAAAGGGCCAAAAGGCCTCCTCCTGCTCCTATCTTCTATGTATCTACGTATATGTATTAGAGGGTTTTGAGTAAGGGAGAAAGTAATAAAGATTAAATCAAGGTTGTTGTTGATGAATGTGAATGTGTGGAGTGTGGTAAATAGGATTGGTGAGTTCCAGGTGCAGATTGCCATGTGGAATCACAAAAACACGGCCCTATCTGGATCAAAGACAGCAAGAGCAGGTATTAAATATTCCTGAATAAAAGGTGTTTCAGAAAGGAAGCAGGGAGGATTGGGGGCGGGGGGGGGGGGGGGACATGGCAATATCAATTCAGACATTGCAGCTTGCAGTGCAGGACGGGATGTCCCACAGAGATCAAAGACAGAATCTATTTGGCTGGAACTGAGGAACAAATTGAATTGCTCAGGGTAGTCTACAGAGCACCACCCAGTGGGACAGATGGGGAGGAACAAATCCAGAAGAAAGTTACAGAATTGCAAAAACTATCGTTATCTGGGAAACTTTAATTATCCAAACATAGATTGGGATAGTAGCAATGTAAAGGGCAGAGAGGGACAGGAACTGAAGAGGAAACACAGAAAATAGGAGGAGGAGGCCATTCGGCCCTTCCTGCCTGATCCGCCACTCATTATGATCATGGCTGATCATCTAACTTAATAGCCTGTTCCGGCCTTCCTCCATATCCTTTGATGCCCTTCGTCCAAAGTGCCAAATCTAACTGCTTCTCGAAAACCTATAATATTTTGGCCTCAACTACTTTCTGTGGGAGTGAATTCCACAGGCTCACCACTCTCTGGGTGAAGAAATGTCTCCTCATCCCAGTCCTAAATGGTCTACCCTGTACCCCTCAGACTGTGACCCCTGGTTCTGGGCACCCCCACCATCGGGAACATCCTTCCTGCATCGACCCTGTCCAGTCCTGTTAGAATTTCATAGCTTTCTATGACATCCCCCTCCACCCCCTCATTCTTCTAAACTCCCCGAAACAATCCTAACCGATTCAATCTCTCCTCATAGGTCAGTCCCTCCATGCCAGTAATTAGGACGGACGAAGGTTTATAATTGAGTTAAGCAATTCAGTGCAGTACTGGTGCTATTAATTTGGATTCTATGTCTCATTCTCCAAGTCAAAAGGTGATGGTGTGGCTTTTCCTGATATAAATGAAAGACTTCGACCTTAGTGTACAGGACACACAATATCAACATTTGTGGACAATACAAAGCTTGAAAAGTACTGTTAACTGTGAGGTAGGTAGCACTGAACTTGTAAAAATTCCTTCATGGGAATCTTGGCGATGCTGGCTGGGCCAGCATTTATTGTTCATTCCTGAGAGCAGTTAAGAGTCAACCACCATGCTGTGGGCCTGGAGTCACATGTAGGCCAGACCAGGTAAGGACGGCAGATTTCCTTCCCGAAAGGACATCAGTGAACCAGATGGGTTTTTACGACAATCGACAATGGTTTCATGGTCATCACAAAACCTTTAGTTCCAGATTTTTTATTGATTTCAAATTCCACCATCTGCCCTGGTGGGATTCGAACCTGGGTCCCCAGAGCATTACCCTGGGGACTTTGGATTATTATTCGTGACAATACCACTGCGCCATTGCCTTCAGAAGGACATGAGCAGGTCAGGAGAATGGACAGACACATGGCAGATGCGTTTTAAGCAGAGTACTCTGAAAGGATCCATTTCTTCGAAGAACTCAAAGAAAATATGAAATAAAGAGCACAATTCTAAACAGGGTGGCGCAGAAGATGCTGAGAGTATAAATCATCGAAGGTGGCAGAACAGGTGAGAGGGTGGTTAATAAAACATGCTGAATCCTAGGCTTTATTAATAGGGACGGAGATTACAGGAGCAAGGAGGTCAGAATGATCTGATATAAATCAATATATTGGATCCGGCTGGAGTATTGCGTCCTGTTCTGAGCCCTGGAGTATTGCGTCCTGTTCTGAGCCCTGGAGTATTGCGTCCTGTTGAGCCCTGGAGTATTGCGTCCTGTTCTGAGCCCTGGAGTATTGAGTCCTGTTCTGAGCCCTGGAGGAAGGATGTGGAGGCTTTGGAGGACATCCGGGAAAGATTCACGAGAATGCTTCAAGGGTGAAGGGTAGGTCGTGCCTCACAAACCTTATTGAGTTCTTTGAGAAGATGACCAAACAGGTGGATGAGGGTAAAGCAGTTGATGTGGTGTATATAGATTTCAGTAAAGCATTTGATAAGGTTCCCCACGGTAGGCTACTGCAGAAAATACAGGGGCATGGGATTCAGGGTGATTTAGCAGTTTGGATCAGAAATTGGCTAGCTGGAAGAAGTCAAAGGGTGGTGGTTGATGGGAAATGTTCAGACTGGAGTCCAGTTACTAGTGGTGTACCACAAGGATCTGTTTTGGGGCCACTGCTGTTTGTAATTTTTATAAATGACCTGGAGGAGGGCGTAGAAGGATGGGTGAGTAAATTTGCAGATGACACTAAAGTCGGTGGAGTTGTGGACAGTGCGGAAGGATGTTACAAGTTACAGAGGGACATAGATAAGCGGCAGCGCTGGGCTGAGAGGTGGCAAATGGAGTTTAATGCAGAAAAGTGTGAGGTGATTCATTTTGGAAGGAATAACAGGGAAGGAATAACAGGAAGACAGAGTACTGGGCTAATGGTAAGATTCTTGGTAGTGTGGATGAGCTGAGAGATCTCGGTGTCCATGTACATAGATCCCTGAAAGTTGCCACCCAGGTTGAGAGGATTGTTAAGAAGGCGTACGGTGCTAGCTTTTATTGGTAGAGGGATTGAGTTTCGGAGCCATGAGGTCATGTTGCAGCTGTACAAAATTCTGGTGCGGCTGCATTTGGAGTATTGCGTGCAATTTTGGTCGCCGCATTATAGGAAGGATGTGGAAGCATTGGAAAGGGTACAGAGGAGATTTACCAGAATGTTGCCTGGTATGGAGGGACGATCTTATGTGGAAAGGCTGAGGGACTTGAGGCTGTTTTTGTTAGAGAGAAGAAGGTTAAGAGGTGACTTAATTGAGGCATACAAAATGATCAGAGGATTGGACAGGGTGGACAGTGAGAGCCTTCTTCCTCGGATCGTGATGTCTAGCACGAGGGGACATAGCTTTAAATTGAGGGGAGATAGATATAGGACAGATGTCAGAGGTAGGTTCTTTACTCAGAGAGTAGTAAGGGCGTGGAATGCCCTGCCTGCAACAGCAGTGGACTCGCCAACACTAAGGGCATTCAAATGGTCATTGGATAGACATATGGACGATCAGGGAATAGTGTAGATGGGCTTTAGAGTGGTTTCACAGGTCGGCGCAACATCGAGGGCCGAAGGGCCTGTACTGCGCTGTAATGTTCTATGTTCTATGAATCACTCGGAATAGTCACTTGCCATTATTCTGTTCCATCATTTTGGAATTTTAAAAAACCTATCAAATAACTCAACTCACAAATAACTATCAAATGACTCTTGTAAAAAGCAAAGCCCAACTTTTTAAATTTCATTTTGTATTTCCTCTGTTTTTTGTCAATGTTAATCATCAGAACTCACTGATCTTCAAACAGGCAAAAGGTTCAACTTCCCCGTGATCATACTTTGATGTTTGATTTTAAATATAACTTTGCCAACAGTCCAGCACTCCCTCAGTACTGACCCTGTGACAGAACAGCGCTCCCTCAGTACTGACCCTCTGACAGTGCAGCACTCCCTCAGTACTGACCCTCTGACAGTGCAGCACTCCCTCAGTACTGATCCTTTGACAGTGCAGCACTCTCTCAGTACTGACCCTCTGGCAATACAGCACTCCCTCAGTACTGACCCTCTGACAGTGCAGCACTCCCTCAGTACTGACCCTCTGACAGTGCTGCACTCCCTCAGTACTGACCCTCTGACAGTGCAGCACTCCCTCGGTACTGACCCTCTGACAGTGCAGCACTCCCCGAGTACTGACCCTCCGACTGTGCAACACTTCCTCAGTACTGACTCTCTGACAGTGCGGCACTCCCTCAGTACTGACCCTCTGACAGTGCGGTACTCCCTCAGTACTGACCCTCTGACTGTGCAGCGCTCCCTCAGTACTGACCGTCTTACATTGCAGCACTTCCTCAGTACTGACCCTCTGACAGTGCAGCACTCCCTCGGTACTGACCCTCTGACAATGCAGCACTCCCTCAGTACTGACCCTCTGACAGTGCAGCACTCCCCGAGTACTGACCCTCCGACTGTGCAGCTCTCCCTCAGTACTGACCCTCTGACTGTGCAGCACACCCTCAGTACTGACCCTCTGACAGTGCTGCACTCCCTCAGTACTGACCCTCTGACAGTGCAGCACGTCCTCAGTACTGACCCACTGACAGTGCGGCACTACCTCAGTACTGACCCTCTGACAGTGCAGCACTTCCTCAGTACTGACCCTCTGACAGTGCAGCACTTCCTCAGTACTGACTCTCTGACAGTGCAGCACTTCCTCAGTACTGACCCTCTGACTGTGCAGCACTCCCTCAGTACTGATCCTCTGACAGTGCAGCACTCCCTCAGTACTGACCCTCTGACAATGCAGCACTCCCTCAGTACTGACCCTCTGACAGTGCAGCACTCCCTCGGTACTGACCCTCTGACAATGCAGCACTCCCTCAGTACTGACCCTCTGACAGTGCAGCACTCCCCGAGTACTGACCCTCCGACTGTGCAGCTCTCCCTCAGTACTGACCCTCTGACAGTGCTGCACTCCCTCAGTACTGACCCTCTGACAGTGCAGCACGTCCTCAGTACTGACCCTCTGACAGTGCAGCACTCCCTCAGTTCTGACCCTCTGACAGTGCAGCACTTCCTCAGTACTGACTCTCTGACAGTGCGGCACTCCCTCAGTACTGACCCTGTGACAGTGCAGCACTCCCTCAGTACTGACCCTCTGACAGTGCTGCATTCCCTCAGTACTGACCCTCTGACTGTGCAGCGCTCCCACAGTACTGACCGTCTTACATTGCAGCACTTCCTCAGTACTGACCCTCTGACAGTGCAGCACTCACTCGGTACTGACCCTCTAACAATGCAGCACTCCCTCAGTACTGACCCTCTGACAGTGCAGCACTCCCCGAGTACTGACTCTCTGACAGTGCAGCACTTCCTCAGTACTGACCCTCTGACAGTGCAGCACTCCCTCGGTACTGACCCTCTGACAGTGCAGCACTCCCCGAGTACTGACCCTCCGACTGTGCAACACTTCCTCAGTACTGACTCTCTGACAGTGCGGCACTCCCTCAGTACTGACCCTCTGACAGTGCGGTACTCCCTCAGTACTGACCCTCTGACTGTGCAGCGCTCCCTCAGTACTGACCGTCTTACATTGCAGCACTTCCTCAGTACTGACCCTCTGACAGTGCAGCACTCCCTCGGTACTGACCCTCTGACAATGCAGCACTCCCTCAGTACTGACCCTCTGACAGTGCAGCACTCCCCGAGTACTGACCCTCCGACTGTGCAGCTCTCCCTCAGTACTGACCCTCTGACTGTGCAGCACACCCTCAGTACTGACCCTCTGACAGTGCTGCACTCCCTCAGTACTGACCCTCTGACAGTGCAGCACGTCCTCAGTACTGACCCACTGACAGTGCGGCACTACCTCAGTACTGACCCTCTGACAGTGCAGCACTTCCTCAGTACTGACCCTCTGACAGTGCAGCACTTCCTCAGTACTGACTCTCTGACAGTGCAGCACTTCCTCAGTACTGACCCTCTGACTGTGCAGCACTCCCTCAGTACTGATCCTCTGACAGTGCAGCACTCCCTCAGTACTGACCCTCTGACAATGCAGCACTCCCTCAGTACTGACCCTCTGACAGTGCAGCACTCCCTCGGTACTGACCCTCTGACAATGCAGCACTCCCTCAGTACTGACCCTCTGACAGTGCAGCACTCCCCGAGTACTGACCCTCCGACTGTGCAGCTCTCCCTCAGTACTGACCCTCTGACAGTGCTGCACTCCCTCAGTACTGACCCTCTGACAGTGCAGCACGTCCTCAGTACTGACCCTCTGACAGTGCAGCACTCCCTCAGTTCTGACCCTCTGACAGTGCAGCACTTCCTCAGTACTGACTCTCTGACAGTGCGGCACTCCCTCAGTACTGACCCTGTGACAGTGCAGCACTCCCTCAGTACTGACCCTCTGACAGTGCTGCATTCCCTCAGTACTGACCCTCTGACTGTGCAGCGCTCCCACAGTACTGACCGTCTTACATTGCAGCACTTCCTCAGTACTGACCCTCTGACAGTGCAGCACTCACTCGGTACTGACCCTCTAACAATGCAGCACTCCCTCAGTACTGACCCTCTGACAGTGCAGCACTCCCCGAGTACTGACTCTCTGACAGTGCAGCACTTCCTCAGTACTGACCCTCTGACTGTGCAGCACTCCCTCAGTACTGATCCTCTGACAGTGCAGCACTCCCTCAGTACTGATCCTCTGACAGTGCAGCACTCCCTCAGTACTGATCCTCCGGCAATACAGCACTTCCTCAGTACTGACCCTCTGACAGTGCAGCACTCCCTCGGTACTGACCCTCTGACAGTGCAGCACTCCCTCAGTACTGACTCTCTGACAGTGCAGCACTCCCTCAGTACTGACCCTCTGACAGTGCGGCACTCCCTCAGTACTGACCCTCTGACAGTGCGGCACTCCTTCAGTACTGCACTGAAAATGTTAACATGAATTTTATGCTGAATTCTTCAACTCAAATTCGTGACGTTCCAATTCAAAGGTAACCAGCATATTGTAGCATAACGGGTTCATAGTTATGGTCATGAGATTGTGATGTGTAGCATGATGTAACAGGGAAATCAGCAGTCATTAGCGCAGTGGTTAGCACCGTGGCTTCACAGCGCCAGGACCCCGGGTTCAATGTTTTCCCCCAGATCTCCCCTTTAATCTTCCTACGAATCACTTTAAATCTATGCCCGCCCTCGTCACTGACCTCACTGAGGTGACTTGGTAACCAGGCCGTTCCCATCCACTCTATCCAAACCCTTCACAATTTTGTACATCTCAATCAAATCCCCGCTCAGCCTCCTTCGTCCCAATGAGAACAATCCCCAACCTATCCAATCTTCACTCACTGCTGCAATTTTCCAGTCCTGTCAACATTCCTGTCAACCTCCTGTGTCCCCTCTCTGATACAGTGACATCCTTTCTGTAGGGAGGTGATCAAAGATGCCACAAATCTGTACATAGGCCACAAAGCCTATTGGCCGGGGTGCTGACACCAATCCAACAACGGGTTGGTACCATCTGCAGAATATCTACGGGCTGGGGGGGGGGAATTGGAAGAATTCTTCAAAGGAAGGTTCAGGAGAAGTACGAAAGAGAAAGTGCTGGAAAATCTCAGCAGGTCTGACAGCATCTGTAGGGAGAGAAAAGAGCTAACGCTTCGAGTCCAGGTGACTCTTTGTGAAACTGCAAAAAATATAAAACATGACAATTTCTTACCTTCATCACATGACATAGTGATGTGCATCACATGACATAGTGATGTGCATCACATGACATAGTGATGCGCATCACGATGTAACAGTGATGTGTTAGAGACTTGGTCGGGGAGATGGAACAGTCCATGCTCGAGAAAGATTTACTTACCCAGTAGCTGATTGTGTACAGAGTGTAAGTAAAGGAGTTTTGAAGAAACCGACGTGAATCAGACCAAAGTCACTCACGGGTAGAAGGCAAACCATCCCAGTCTCGATGGGGCCATGAGATAGATCGACAAAACACTGGCACAGCGAGCTAGGCCTTTAATTTGGGATGTGAAGTGTACAGCACTTGGGTTCTCACTGATACCTGAATAAGACCCGGTGTAACGATGCTAGCCGCCGAAGGAATAGGATGCTTGATCTCCGCTTCATTCCAGTCACTGGATTACGGTTCTAATCTGTCCATTCAATGATGTAACAGCGGCAAAGCAATCCACCACAGATGCCGCCTTGGATTTGGTTTATTATACTGCTAAATCAGGGCCAAACTTTGGGGCTACTTTTGACTGCCTATCAGGAGGTGAGTTACCCGCTGCAGAACTCCCAGCTTCTCATCTGCTCTTGTAGCCACAGTATTTATATGGTTGGGTCCAGCTCAGTTTCTGGTCAATGGAAACCCCCAGAATGTTGATAGTGGGGTTTTTAATGATGGTAATGTCATTGAATGTCAAGATGCAATGGTTAGATTCTCTCTCTCGCTGGATGTGATCTTTGCCTGTCACGAATATGTGCCACAAATGTCACTTGCTTTTCATCAGCCCAAACAACATTCATGCCACACACGTTTTCCACAGAATCCAGACAGCACAGAAGGAGGCCATTCGGCGCATCGAGTATGCACCGACCGTCTGAAAGAGCATCCGACCTAGGCCCACTCCCGCACCCTATCCCCGAAACTCCACCTAACCTGCACATCTCTGATCTGTGGGAGGAAACCAAAGCACTCAGAGGAAACCCAGAGAGAGGGGAAAGTGCAAAGTCCACACAGACAGCCACACAAGGCCAGAATAGAACCCGGGTTCCTGGCGCTGTGAGACAGCAGTGCTAACCACTGCACCACTGTGCCAGGCAAAGACCAGTATGAGGTGGAAACTAAAGGACCTCATTAAAAAGGTGTGGTCACCCTGACGTAGGTATGAAGTATTAAGATCAGGGACCATTTAGTATGGGGACTGCCATCCAGTATTGATTTATGAGGAGTATGACAAGAGGTGGGCACAGAAAGAACGGGGGTTACAGGGTCATACCCATGCACACAATAAGACTGAGGATATTTATTCTTCTTACCTCTTACACCCACTGAAATCATCATTTCATAACTTTGTGACGGGCTGATGACAGAGAGCGTGTAGGTTCCTGAGTCAGACAGAGTAACATTTTTCAATCTCAGGGACAAGTTCCCTTTCAGCATCCAGTGGTTCCAGACCTCAGCTCTGTCCCGATAGCTCGGGTCCTGTTGTCCCAGGCTGCTATTGTGCATTGTGGAATTGTAGACTATCCCCATCGTCTCCATCTTCACCCAGTTGAACGAAGTGACACTGGATTCATCCTCAAAATGGTAATGGCAGCTGATAACAAGATCTCCTCCAACCTTCACTGTGAGTTGAGACTCCTCACACTTAACCTGCAGATCGCCTGAAACAAACATGACAAAGACTCACTGCTCAGTTCCAACCGGTCTCTTAGATATTAATAAATGTGAGGCAGCTGGGTTAACATCAGTAGAGATACAGTCAGTAACACAGGGTGCTGGGGGAGAGGGGTTACTGAGTGACAGTGAGAGGGAGCTGGATTAACATCAGTAGAGATACAGTCAGTAACACAGGGTGTTGGGGGAGAGGTTACTGAGTGACAGTGTGAGGGAGCTGGATTAACATCAGTAGAGATACAGACAGTAACACAGGGTGCTGGGGGAGAGGGGATACTGAGTGACAGTGTGAGGGAGCTGGATTAACATCAGTAGAGATACAGACAGTAACACAGGGTGCTGGGGGAGAGGGGATACTGAGTGACAGTGTGAGGGAGCTGGATTAACATCAGTAGAGATACAGACAGTAACACAGGGTGCTGGGGGAGAGGGGATACTGAGTGACAGTGTGAGGGAGCTGGATTAACATCAGTAGAGATACAGACAGTAACACAGGGTGTTGGGGGAGAGGTTACTGAGTTACAGTGTGAGGGAGCTGGGTTAACATCAGTAGAGATACAGTCAGTAACACAGGGTGCTGTGGGAGAGGGGTTACTCAGTGACAGTGTGGGGGAGCTGGGTTAACTTCAGTAGAGATACAATCAGTAACACAGGGTGCTGGGAGAGAGTGGTTACTGAGTGACAGTGTGAGGGACCTGAATTCCATCAGTAGAGATACAGTCAGTAACACAGGCTGCTGTGGGAGAGGGGTTACTCAGTGACAGTGTGGGGGAGCTGGGTTAACTTAAGTTGAGATACAATCAGTAACACAGGACGCTGGGAGAGAGGGGTTACTGAGTGACAGTGTGAGGGAGCTGGATTCACATCAGTAGAGATACAGTCAGTAACACAGGGTGTTGGGGGAGAGGGGTTACTGAGTGACATTGTGAGGGAGCTGGATTCACATCAGTAGAGAAACAGTCAGTAACACAGGTTGCTGGTAGAGAGGGGTAACTGAGAGACAGTGTGAGGGAGCTGGATTAACATCAGTAGAGATACAGACAGTAACACAGGGTGCTGGGGGAGAGGGGATACTGAGTGACAGTGTGGGGGAGCTGGATTAACTTCAGTAGAGATACAGACAGTAACACAGGGTGCTGGGGGAGAGGGGTTACAGAGTGACAGTGTGAGGGAGCTGGATTAACATCAGTAGAGATACAGTCAGTAACACAGGGTGCTGGGGGAGAGGGGTAACTGAGTGACAGTGTGAGGGAGCTGATTCACAGCAGTAGAGATACAGACAGTAACACAGGGTGCTGGGGGAGAGGGGTTACTGAGTGACAGTGTGAGGGAGCTGATCATCAGTAGAGATAAGGGCAGTAACACAGGGTGCTGGGGGGGAGAGGAGATACTGAGTGACAGTGGGAGGGAGCTAGATTAACATCAGTAGAGATACAGTCAGGAACACAGGGTGCTGGGAGGCGGGGTTCCTGAGTGGCAGTGTGAGGGAGCTGGATTAAAAGCAGTAGAGATACAGTCTATACCACAGGGTGCTGGGGGAGAGGGGTTTCTGAGTGACAGTGAGAGGGAGCTGGATTAACATCAGTAGAGATACAGTCAGTAACACAGGGTGCTGGGGGAGAGGAGTTACTGAGTGACAGTGCGAGGGAGGTGGATTAACATCAGTAGAGATACAGTCAGTAACACAGGACGCTGGGGGAGAGGGGTTACTGAGTGACAGTGTGAGGGAGCTGGTTTAACATCAGTAGAGATACAGTCAGTAACACAGGGTGCTGGGGGAGAGGAGTTACTGAGTGACAGTGACAGAGAGCTGGATTAACATCAGTAGAGATACAGTCAGTAACACAGGGTGCTGGGGGAGAGGGGTTACTGTGTGACAGTGTGAGGGAGCTGGATTAACATCAATCGAGATACAATCAGTAACACAGGGTGCTTGGGGAGAGGGGTTACTGAGTGACAGTGCGAGGGAGCTGGATTAACATCAGTAGAGATACAGTCAGTAACACACGGTGCTGGGGGAGCGGGGTTACTGAGTGACAGTGTGAGGGAGCTGGATTAACATCAGTAGAGATACAGTCAGTAACACATGGTGCTGGGGGAGAGGGGTTACTGAGTGACAGTGTGAGGGAGCTGATTAACATCAGTAGAGATACAGTCAGTAACACAGGCTGCTGGGGGAGAGGGGTTACTGAGTGACAGTGTGAGGGAGCTAGATTAACATCAGTAGAGATACAGTCAGTAACACAGGGTGCTGGGGGAGAGGGGATACTGAGTGACAGTGTGAGGGAGCTGATTAACATCAGTAGAGATACAGTCAGTAACACAGGGTGCTGGGGGAGAGGGGATACTGAGTGACAGTGTGAGGGGGCTAGATTAACATCAGTAGAGATACAGTCAGTAACACAGGGTGCTGGGGGAGAGGAGTTTCTGAGTGACAGTGAGAGGGAGCTGGATTAACATCAGTAGAGATACAGTCAGTAACACAGGACGCTGGGGGAGAGGGGTTACTGAGTGACAGTGTGAGGGAGCTGGATTAACATCAGTAGAGGTAATCAGTAACACAGGGCGCTGGGGGGGAAGGGGTTACTGAGTGGCAGTGTGAGGGAGCTGGATTAACATCAGTAGAGATACAGTCAGTAACACAGGGTGCTGGGGGAGAGTGGTTACCGATTAATAGTGTGAGGGAGCTGGATTAACACGAGTAGAGATACAGACAGTAACACAGTGTGCTGGGAGAGAGGGGTTACTGAATGACAGTGTGAGGGAGCTGGATTAACATCTGTAGAGATACAGTCAGTAACACAGGACGCTGGGGGAGAGGGGTTACTGAGTGACAGTGTGAGGGAGCTGATTAACATCAGTAGAGATACAATCAGTAACACAGGGTGCTGGGGGAAGGGGTTACTGAGTGACAGTGCGAGGGAGCTGATTAACATCAGGAGAGATACAATCAGTAACACAGGGTGCTGGGGGAAGAGAGGTTACTGAGTGGCAGTCTGAGGGAGCTGGATTAACATCAGTAGAGATACAGTCAGTAACACAGGGTGCTGGGGGAGAGGGGTTACCGATTAATAGTGCGACGGAGCTGGATTAACACGAGCTGAGATACAATCAGCAACACAGGGTGCTGGGAGAGAGGAGTTACTGAATGACAGTGTGAGGGAGCTGGATTAACATCAGTAGAGATACAGACAGTAACACAGGGTGCTGGGGAAAGAGGGGTTTACTGAGTGACAGTGTGAGGGAGCTGGATTAACATCAGTAGAGATACAGACAGTAACACAGGGTGCAGGGAGAAGAGAGGTTACTGAGTGACAGTGTGAGGGAGCTGGAATAACATCAGTAGAGATACAGTCAGTAACACAGGGTGCTGGGGGAGAGGGGATACTGAGTGACAGTGTGAGGGAGCTGGATTCACATCAGTAGAGATACAGTCAGTAACACAGGGTGCTGGGGGAGAGGGGTTACTGAGTGACAGTGTGAGGGAGCTGGATTAACATCAGTAGAGATACAGTCAGTAACACAGGGTGCTTGGGGTGAGGAGTAACTGAGTGTCAGTGCGAGGGAGCTGGATTAACGTCAGTAGAGATACAGTCAGTAACACAGCCTGCTGGGGGAGAGGGGATACTGAGTGACAGTGTGAGGGAGCTGGATTAACATCAGTAGAGATACAGTCAGTAACACAGGGTGCTGAGGGAGAGGGGTTACTGAGTGACAGTGCGAGGGAGCTGGATTAACATCAGTAGAGATACAGTCAGTAACACAGGGTTCTGGGGGAGAGGGGTTACTGAGTGACAGTGTGAGGGAGCTGGATTAACATCAGTAGAGATACAGACAGTAACACAGTGTGCTGGGAGAGAGGGGCTACTGAGTGACAGTGTGAGGGAGCTGATCATCAGTAGAAATGCAGTCAGTAACACAGGGTGCTGGATGAGAGGGGTTACCGAGTGACAGTGTGAGGGAGCTGGATTAACATCAGTAGAGATACAGTCAGTAACACAGGGTGCTGGGGGAGAGGGGTTACTGAGTGACCGTGTGAGGGAGCTGGATTAACATCGGTTGAGATCCAGTCAGTAACACAGGGTGCTGGGGGAGAGGGGTTACTGAGTGACAGTGTGAGGGAGCTGGATTAACATCAATTGAGGTATTCAGTAACACAGGGTGCTGGGGGAGAGGGGATACTGAGTGACAGTGTGAGGGAGCTGGATTCACATCAGTAGAGATACAGTCAGTAACACAGGGTGCTGGGGGAGAGGGGTTACTGAGTGACAGTGTGAGGGAGCTGGATTAACATCAGTAGAGATACAGTCAGTAAAACAGGGTGCTTGGGGTGAGGAGTAACTGAGTGTCAGTGCGAGGGAGCTGGATTAACGTCAGTAGAGATACAGTCAGTAACACAGCCTGCTGGGGGAGAGGGGATACTGAGTGACAGTGTGAGGGAGCTGGATTAACATCAGTAGAGATACAGTCAGTAACACAGGGTGCTGAGGGAGAGGGGTTACTGAGTGACAGTGCGAGGGAGCTGGATTAACATCAGTAGAGATACAGTCAGTAACACAGGGTTCTGGGGAGAGGGGTTACTGAGTGACAGTGTGAGGGAGCTGGATTAACATCAGTAGAGATACAGACAGTAACACAGTGTGCTGGGAGAGAGGGGCTACTGAGTGACAGTGTGAGGGAGCTGGATTAACATCAGTAGAGATACAGTCGATAACACAGGGTGCTGGGGAGAGGGGTTACTGAGTGACAGTGTGATGGAGCTGGATTAACATCTGTAGAGATACAGTCAGTAACACAGGACGCTGGGGGAGAGGATTATTATGTGACAGTGTGAGGGAGCTGGATTAACATCAGTAGAGATACAGACAGTAACACAGGGTGCTGGGAGACGGGTGACAGTGCGGGGGAGCTGGATTAACATCAGTAGAGATACAGTCGATAACACAGGGTGCTGGGGGAGAGGGGTTACTGAGTGACAATGTGAGGCAGCTGGATTAACATCAGTAGAGATACAGTCGATAACACAGGGTGCTGGGGAGAGGGGTTACTGAGTGACAGTGTGATGGAGCTGGATTAACATCTGTAGAGATACAGTCAGTAACACAGGACGCTGGGGGAGAGGATTATTATGTGACAGTGTGAGGGAGCAGATTAACATCAGTAGAGATACAGTCAGTAACACAGGGTGCTGGGGGAGAGGGGTTACTGAGTGACAGTGCGAGGGAGCTAAAATAAAATCGGTTGAGATACAGTGAGTAACACAGGGTGCGGGGGGAGAGGGGTTACTCAGTGACAGTGTGAGGGAGCTGGATTAACATCAGTAGAGATACAGTCAGTAACACAGGGTGCTGGGGGAGAGGAGTTACTGAGTGACAGTGCGAGGGAGGTGGATTAACATCAGTAGAGATACAGTCAGTAACACAGGACGCTGGGGGAGAGGGGTTACTGAGTGACAGTGTGAGGGAGCTGGTTTAACATCAGTAGAGATACAGTCAGTAACACAGGGTGCTGGGGGAGAGGAGTTACTGAGTGACAGTGACAGAGAGCTGGATTAACATCAGTAGAGATACAGTCAGTAACACAGAGTGGTGGGGGAGAGGGGTTACTGTGTGACAGTGTGAGGGAGCTGGATTAACATCAATCGAGATACAATCAGTAACACAGGGTGCTTGGGGAGAGGGGTTACTGAGTGACAGTGTGAGGGAGCTAGATTAACATCAGTAGAGATACAGTCAGTAACACAGGGTGCTGGGGGAGAGGGGTTACTGAGTGACAGTGCGAGGGAGCTGGATTAACATCAGTAGAGATACAGTCAGTAACACACGGTGCTGGGGGAGCGGGGTTACTGAGTGACAGTGTGAGGGAGCTGGATTAACATCTGTAGAGATACAGTCAGTAACACAGGCTGCTGGGGGAGAGGGGATACTGAGTGACAGTGTGAGGGAGCTGGATTAACATCAGTAGAGATACAGTCAGTAACACAGGCTGCTGGGGGAGAGGGGATACTGAGTGACAGTGTGAGGGAGCTGGATTAACATCAGTAGAGATACAGTCAGTAACACAGGGTGCTGGGGGAGAGGGGTTACTGAGTGACAGTGCGAGGGAGCTGGATTAACATCAGTAGAGATACAGTCAGTAACACACGGTGCTGGGGGAGCGGGGTTACTGAGTGACAGTGTGAGGGAGCTGGATTAACATCAGTAGAGATACAGTCAGTAACACACGGTGCTGGGGGAGAGGGGTTACTGAGTGACAGTGTGAGGGAGCTGATTAACATCAGTAGAGATACAGTCAGTAACACAGGCTGCTGGGAGAGAGGGGATACGGAGTGACAGTGTGAGGGAGCTAGATTAACATCAGTAGAGATACAGTCAGTAACACAGGGTGCTGGGGGAGAGGAGTTTCTGAGTGACAGTGAGAGGGAGCTGGATTAACATCAGTAGAGATACAGTCAGTAACACAGGACGCTGGGGGAGAGGGGTTACTGAGTGACAGTGTGAGGGAGCTGGATTAACATCAGTAGTGATACAGTCAGTAACACAGGGTGCTGGGGGAGAGGGGTTAGTGAGTGACAGTGCGAGGGAGCTGGATTAACATCAGTAGAGGTAATCAGTAACACAGGGCGCTGGGGGGGAAGGGGTTACTGAGTGGCAGTGTGAGGGAGCTGGATTAACATCAGTAGAGATACAGTCAGTAACACAGGATGCTGGGGGAGAGTGGTTACCGATTAATAGTGTGAGGGAGCTGGATTAACACGAGTAGAGATACAGACAGTAACACATTGTGCTGGGAGAGAGGGGTTACTGAATGACAGTGTGAGGGAGCTGGATTAACATCAGTAGAGATACAGACAGTAACACAGTGTGCTGGGGGAGAGGGGTTACTGAGTGACAGTGTGAGGGAGCTGGATTAACATCTGTAGAGATACAGTCAGTAACACAGGACGCTGGGGGAGAGGGGTTACTGAGTGACAGTGTGAGGGAGCTGATTAACATCAGTAGAGATACAATCAGTAACACAGGGTGCTGGGGGAAGGGGTTACTGAGTGACAGTGCGAGGGAGCTGATTAACATCAGTAGAGATACAATCAGTAACACAGGGTGCTGGGGGAAGAGAGGTTACTGAGTGGCAGTCTGAGGGAGCTGGATTAACATCAGTAGAGATACAGTCAGTAACACAGGGTGCTGGGGGAGAGGGGTTACCGATTAATAGTGCGACGGAGCTGGATTAACACGAGCTGAGATACAATCAGCAACACAGGGTGCTGGGAGAGAGGAGTTACTGAATGACAGTGTGAGGGAGCTGGATTAACATCAGTAGAGATACAGACAGTAACACAGGGTGCTGGGGGAAGAGGGGTTTACTGAGTGACAGTGTGAGGGAGCTGGATTAACATCAGTAGAGATACAGACAGTAACACAGGGTGCAGGGGGAAGAGAGGTTACTGAGTGACAGTGTGAGGGAGCTGGAATAACATCAGTAGAGATACAGTCAGTAACACAGGGTGCTGGGGGAGAGGGGATACTGAGTGACAGTGTGAGGGAGCTGGATTAACATCAGTAGAGATACAGACAGTAACACAGGGTGCTGGGGGAAGAGGGGTTTACTGAGTGACAGTGTGAGGGAGCTGGATTAACATCAGTAGAGATACAGACAGTAACACAGGGTGCAGGGGGAAGAGAGGTTACTGAGTGACAGTGTGAGGGAGCTGGAATAACATCAGTAGAGATACAGTCAGTAACACAGGGTGCTGGGGGAGAGGGGATACTGAGTGACAGTGTGAGGGAGCTGGATTCACATCAGTAGAGATACAGTCAGTAACACTCCAGGGGAGTGACAAAAAAAAAAAAAAAAAAAAATCAAGTTAATTAAGTAAAGTAATTAACTAGTTAAGGGAATTTGGTGCTCACCTGAAGGAGGTGCAGAGAAGCAGACCTGTGAGGGAGTCTCTGGAGCAACTACATCACAGCCAGCAGGTAAGTGTTTGGCTTGTAACTGGTAAGTGATTTCTCTCTCTTTGACTTTCTCCTAGCTGTGTAGTGTAGTTCAAATTTAACTTCAGGTTTAAGTCATGGCAGGAGAGCTCAGACCCGTGTCATGCTCCTCTTGTGAGATGTGGCAAGTCAGGGACCCTTCTGGTGTCCCTGACTCCTTCATCTGCAAGAAGTGTGTCCAACTGCAGCTCCTGTTAGACCGCTTGACGGCTCTGGAGCTGCGGATGGACTCACTTTGGAGCATCCGCGATGCTGAGGAAGTTGTGGAAAGCACATTCAGTGAGTTGGTCACACCGCAGATTAAAATTACTGAGGCAGATAGGGAAAGGGTGACCAACAGACAGAGGAAGAGTAGGAAGGCAGTGCAGGGATCCCCTGCGGTCATCTCCCTCCAAAACAGATTTACCGTTTTGGAAACTGTTGGGGGAGATGGCTCACCAGGGGAAGGTGGCAGCAGCCAGGTTCATGGCACCGTGGCTGGCTCTGCTGCACAGAAGGGCGGGAAAAAGAGTGGCAGAGCTATAGTGATAGGGGATTCAATCGTAAGGGGAATAGACAGGCGTTTCTGCGGACGCAAACGAGAATCCAGGTTGGTATGTTGCCTCCCTGGTGCAAGGGTCAAGGATGTCTCGGAGCGGCTGCAGGGCATTCTGGAGGGGGAGGGTGAACAGCCAGCTGTCGTGGTGCATATAGGCACCAACGATATAGGTAAAAAACGGGATGAGGTCCTACAAGCTGAATTTAGGGAGTTAGGAGTTAAACTAAAAAGTAGGACCTCAAAGGTAGTAATCTCAGGATTGCTACCAGTGCCACGTGATAGTCAGAGTAGGAATGACAGGATAGCTAGGATGAATACGTGGCTTGAGAGATGGTGCAAGAGGGAGGGTTTCAAATTCCTGGGGCATTGGGACCGATTCTGGGGGAGGTGGGACCTGTACAAATCGGACGGTCTGCATCTGGGTGGGACCGGAACCAATGTTCTCGGGGGGGTGTTTGCTAGTGCAGTTGGGGAGGGTTTAAACTAATGTGCCGGGGGATGGGAACCGATGTAGGAAGTCAGTGGGGACAGAAACAAAAGGCAGGAAGGGAGAGTGTGTAAAGCATGACCAGAGAAAGCAGGGCAGAGAGCAAGGAAGGTCTACATTAAACTGCATTTATTTCAATGCAAGGGGCCTGACGGGCAAAGCGGATGAACTCAGGGCATGGACGGGCACATGGGACTGGGATATTATAGCTATGACTGAAACATGGCTAAGGGAGGGGCAGGACTGGCAGCTCAATGTTCCGGGCTACAGATGCTATAGAAAGGATAGAACAGGAGGTAAGAGAGGAGGGGGCGTGGCGTTTTTGATTAGGGAGAACATCACAGCAGTACTTAGAGGGGATATATCCGAGGGTTCGCCCACTGAGTCTATATGGGTGGAACTGAAAAATAAGAAGGGAGAGATCACCTTGGTAGGACTGTACTACAGGCCCCCAAATAGTCAGCGGGAAATTGAGGAGCAAATATGTAAGGAGATTACAGATAGCTGCAAGAATAATAGGGTGGTAGTAGTAGGGGACTTTAACTTTCCCAACATTGATTGGGACAGTCATAGCATTAGGGGCTTGGATGGAGGGAAATTTGTTGAGTGTATTCAGGAGGAATTTCTCATTCAGTATGTGGATGGACCGACTAGAGAGGGGGCAAAACTTGACCTCGTCTTGGGAAATAAGGAAGGGCAAGTGATAGAAGTGCTAGTGAGGGATCACTTTGGGACAAGTGACCATAATTCCATTAGTTTTAAGATAGCTATGGAGAATGATAGGTCTGGCCCAAGAGTTAAAATTCTTAATTGGGGCAAGGCCAATTTTGATGGTATCAGACAGGAACTTGCAGAGGTAGATTGGGGGAGACTATTGGCAGACAAAGGGACGGCTGGTAAATGGGAGGCTTTTAAAAATGTGTTAACCAGGGTGCAGGGTAAGCACATTCCCTTTAGAGTGAAGGGCAAGGCTGGTAGAAGTAGGGAACCCTGGATGACTCGAGATATTGAGACTCTGGTCAAAAAGAAGAAGGAGGCATATGACGTACATAAGCAACTGGGATCAAGTAGATCCCTTGAAGAGTATAGAGATTGTCGAAATAGAGTTAAGAGGGAAATCAGGAGGGCAAAAAGGGGACATGAAATTGCTTTGGCAAATAATGCAAGGGAGAATCCAAAGAGATTCTACAGATACATAAAGGGGAAAAGAGTAACTAGGGACAGAGTAGGGCCTCTTAAGGATCAACAAGGGCATTTATGTGCAGAGCCACAAGAGTTGGGTGAGATCCTGAATGAATATTTCTCATCGGTATTCACGGTGGAGAAAGGCATGGATGTTAGGAAACTAAGGGAAATAAATAGTGATGTCTTGAGAAGTGTGCATATTACAGAGGAGGAGGTGCTGGAAGTCTTAAAGCGCATCAAGGTAGATAAATCCCCGGGACCTGATGAAATGTATCCCAGGATGTTGTGGGAGGCTAGGGAGGAAATTGCGGGTCCCCTAACCGAGATATTTGAATCATCGGCAGCCACAGGTGAGGTGCCTGAAGATTGGAGAGTGGCGAATGTTGTGCCCTTGTTTAAGAAGGGCAGCAGGGAAAAGCCTGGGAACTACAGACCGGTGAGCCTAACGTCTGTAGTAGGTAAGTTGCTAGAAGGTATTCTGAGAGACAGGATCTACAAGCATTTAGAGAGGCAAGGACTGATTCGGGGCAGTCAGCATGGCTTTGTGCGTGGAAAATCATGTCTCACAAATTTGATTGAGTTTTTTGAGGGAGTGACCAAGAAGGTAGATGAGGGTAGTGCAGTAGATGTTGTCTACATGGACTTTAGCAAAGCCTTTGACAAGGTACCGCATGGTAGGTTGTTGCAGAAGGTTAAAGCTCACGGGATCCAGGGTGAGGTTGCCAATTGGATTCAAAATTGGCTGGACGACAGAAGGCAGAGGGTGGTTGTAGAGGGTTGTTTTTCAAACTGCAGGCCTGTGACCAGTGGTGTGCCTCAGGGATCGGTGCTGGGTCCACTGTTATTTGTGATTTATATTAATGATTTGGATGAGAATTTAGGAGGCATGGTTAGTAAGTTTGCAGATGACACCAAGATTGGTGGCATAGTGGATAGTGAAGAAGGTTATCTAGGATTGCAACGGGATCTTGATCAATTAGGCCAGTGGGCCGACGAATGGCAGATGGAGTTTAATTTAGATAAATGTGAGGTGATGCATTTTGGCAGATCGAATCAGGCCAGGACCTACTCAGTTAATGGTATGGCGTTGGGGAGAGTTATAGAACAAAGAGATCTAGGAGTACAGGTTCATTGCTCCTTGAAGGTGGAGTCGCAGGTGGACAGGGTGGTGAAGAAGGCATTCGGCATGCTTGGTTTCATTGGTCAGAACATTGAATATAGGAGTTGGGACGTCTTGTTGAAGTTGTACAAGACATTGGTACGGCCACACTTGGAATACTGTGTGCAGTTCTGGTCACCCTATTATAGAAAGGATATTATTAAACTAGAAAGAGTGCAGAAAAGATTTACTAGGATGTTGCCGGGACTTGATGGTTTGAGTTATAAGGAGAGGCTGGATAGACTGGGACTTTTTTCCCTGGAGCGTAGGAGGCTTAGGGGTGATCTTATAGAGGTCTATAAAATAATGAGGGGCATAGATAAGGTAGATAGTCAACATCTTTTCCCAAAGGTAGGGGAGTCTAAAACTAGAGGGCATAGGTTTAAGGTGAGAGGGGAGAGATTCAGAAGGGCCCAGAGGGGCAATTTCTTCACTCAGAGGGTAGTGAGTGTCTGGAATGGGCTGCCAGAGGTAGTAGTAGAAGCGGGTACAATTGTGTCTTTCAAAAAGCATTTAGATGGTTACATGGGTAAGATGGGTATAGAGGGTTATGGGCCAAGTGCGGGCAACTGGGACTAGCTTAATGGTAAAAAACTGGGCGGCATGGACTGGTTGGGCCGAAGGGCCTGTTTCCATGCTGTAAACTTCTATGATTCTATGATTCTATAACACAGGGTGCTGGGGGAGAGGGGTTACTGAGTGACAGTGTGAGGGAGCTGGATTAACATCAGTAGAGATACAGTCAGTAACACAGGGTGCTTGGGGTGAGGAGTAACTGAGTGTCAGTGCGAGGGAGCTGGATTAACGTCAGTAGAGATACAGTCAGTAACACAGCCTGCTGGGGGAGAGGGGATACTGAGTGACAGTGTGAGGGAGCTGGATTAACATCAGTAGAGATACAGTCAGTAACACAGGGTGCTGAGGGAGAGGGGTTACTGAGTGACAGTGCGAGGGAGCTGGATTAACATCAGTAGAGATACAGTCAGTAACACAGGGTTCTGGGGGAGAGGGGTTACTGAGTGACAGTGTGAGGGAGCTGGATTAACATCAGTAGAGATACAGACAGTAACACAGTGTGCTGGGAGAGAGGGGCTACTGAGTGACAGTGTGAGGGAGCTGATCATCAGTAGAAATGCAGTCAGTAACACAGGGTGCTGGATGAGAGGGGTTACCGAGTGACAGTGTGAGGGAGCTGGATTAACATCAGTAGAGATACAGTCAGTAACACAGGGTGCTGGGGGAGAGGGGATACTGAGTGACCGTGTGAGGGAGCTGGATTAACATCGGTTGAGATCCAGTCAGTAACACAGGGTGCTGGGGGAGAGGGGTTACTGAGTGACAGTGTGAGGGAGCTGGATTAACATCAATTGAGGTATTCAGTAACACAGGGTGTTGGGGGAGAGGGGTTACTGAGTGACAGTGTGAGGGAGCTGGATTAACATCAGTAGATATACAGTCAGTAACTCAGGGTGCTGGGGGAGAGGAGTTACTGAGTGACAGTGTGAGGGAGCTGGAATAACATCAGTAGAGATACAGTCAGTAACACAGGGTGCTGGGGGAGAGGGGATACTGAGTGACAGTGTGAGGGAGCTGGATTCACATCAGTAGAGATACAGTCAGTAACACAGGGTGCTGGGGGAGAGGGGTTACTGAGTGACAGTGTGAGGGAGCTGGATTAACATCAGTAGAGATACAGTCAGTAACACAGGGTGCTTGGGGTGAGGAGTAACTGAGTGTCAGTGCGAGGGAGCTGGATTAACGTCAGTAGAGATACAGTCAGTAATACAGCCTGCTGGGGGAGAGGGGATACTGAGTGACAGTGTGAGGGAGCTGGATTAACATCAGTAGAGATACAGTCAGTAACACAGGGTGCTGAGGGAGAGGGGTTACTGAGTGACAGTGCGAGGGAGCTGGATTAACATCAGTAGAGATACAGTCAGTAACACAGGGTTCTGGGGGAGAGGGGTTACTGAGTGACAGTGTGAGGGAGCTGGATTAACATCAGTAGAGATACAGACAGTAACACAGTGTGCTGGGAGAGAGGGGCTACTGAGTGACAGTGTGAGGGAGCTGATCATCAGTAGAAATGCAGTCAGTAACACAGGGTGCTGGATGAGAGGGGTTACCGAGTGACAGTGTGAGGGAGCTGGATTAACATCAGTAGAGATACAGTCAGTAACACAGGGTGCTGGGGGAGAGGGGTTACTGAGTGACCGTGTGAGGGAGCTGGATTAACATCGGTTGAGATCCAGTCAGTAACACAGGGTGCTGGGGGAGAGGGGTTACTGAGTGACAGTGTGAGGGAGCTGGATTAACATCAATTGAGGTATTCAGTAACACAGGGTGTTGGGGGAGAGGGGTTACTGAGTGACAGTGTGAGGGAGCTGGATTAACATCAGTAGATATACAGTCAGTAACGCAGGGTGCTGGGGGAGAGGAGTTACTGAGTGACAGTGTGAGAGAGCTGGATTAACATCTGTAGAGATACAGTCAGTAACACAGTGTGCTGGGGGAGAGGGGTTACTGAGTGACAGTGTGAGGGAGCTGGATTAACATCAGTAGAGATACAGACAGTAACAAATGGTGCTGGGGGAGAGGGGTTACTGAGTGACAGTGTGAGGAAGCTGGATTAACATCTGTAGAGATACAGTCAGTAACAAAGGATGCTGGGGGAGAGGGGTTACTGAGTGACAGTGTGAGGGAGCTGGATTCACATCAGTAGAGATACAGTCAGTAACACAGGTCGCTGGGGGGGGGGGGGGGGGGGGGGGGGGGGGGAGGTGTTACGGAGTGACAGTGTGAGGGAGCTGAATTAACATCGGTTGAGATACAGTCCGTAACGCAGGATGCTGGGGGGGGAGTGGATACTGAGTGACAGTGTGAGGGAGCTGGATTCACATCAGTAGAGATACAATCAGTAACACAGGCTGCTAGGGGAGAGGGGATACTGAGTGACAGTGTGAGGGAGCTGGATTAACATCAGTAGAGATACAGACAGTAACACAGGGTGCTGGGGGAGACGGGTTACTGAGTGACAGTGCGGGGGAGCTGGATTAACATCAGTAGAGATACAGTCGATAACACAGGGTGCTGGGGGAGAGGGGTTACTGAGTGACAATGTGAGGCAGCTGGATTAACATCAGTAGAGATACAGTCGCTAACACAGGGTGCTGGGGAGAGGGGTTACTGAGTGACAGTGTGAGGGAGCTGGATTAACATCTGTAGAGATACAGTCAGTAACACTGGACGCTGGGGGAGAGGATTATTGTGTGACAGTGTGAGGGAGCAGATTAACATCAGTAGAGATACAGTCAGTAACACAGGGTGCTGGGGGAGAGGGGTTACTGAGTGACAGTGCGAGGGAGCTAAAATAACATCGGTTGAGATACAGTGAGTAACACAGGGTGCGGGGGGAGAGGGGTTACTGAGTGATAGTGTGAGGGAGCTGGATTAACATCAGTAGAGATACAGTCAGTAACACAGGGTGCTGGGGGAGAGGGGTTACTGAGTGACAGTGTGAGGGAGCTGGATTAACATCAGAAGAGATACAGTCAGTAACACAGGACGCTGGGGGAGAGGATTATTGTGTGACAGTGTGAGGGAGCAGATTAACATCAGTAGAGATACAGTCAGTAACACAGGGTGCTGGGGGAGAGGGGTTACTGTGTGACAGTGCGAGGGAGCTGAATTAACATCGGTTGAGATACAGTGTGTAACACAGGGTGCGGGGGGCAGGGGTTACTGAGTGACAGTGTGAGGGATCTGGATTCAAATCAGTAGAGATACAGTCAGTAACACAGGCTGCTGGGGGAGAGGGGATACTGAGTGACAGTGTGAGGGAGCTGGATTAACATCAGTAGAGATACAGTCAGGAACACAGGGTGCTGGGGGAGAGGGGTTACTGAGTGACAGTGTGAGGGAGCTGGATTCACATCAATCGAGATCCAATCAGTAACACAGGCTGCTGGTGGAGAGGGGTGACTGACTGACAGTGTGAGGGAGCTGGATTAACATCAGTAGAGATAGTCAGTAACACAGGGTGCTTGGGGAGAGGGGTTACTGAGTGACAGTGCGAGGGAGATGGATTAACATCAGTAGAGATACAGTCAGGAACACAGGGTGCTGGGGGAGAGGGGTTACTGAGTGACAGTGTGAGGGAGCTGGATTAACATCAATCGAGATCCAATCAGTAACACAGGCTGCTGGGGGAGAGGGGTGACTGACTGACAGTGTGAGGGAGCTGGATTAACATCAGTAGAGATAGTCAGTAACACAGGGTGCTTGGGGAGAGGGGTTACTGAGTGACAGTGTAAGGGAGCTGGATTAACATCAGTAGAGATACAGTCAGTAACACAGGGTGCTGGGGGAGAGGGGTTACTGAGTGACAGTGTGAGGGAGCTGGATTAACATCAGGAGAGATACAATCAGTAACACAGCCTGCTGGGGGAGAGGGGTTACTGAGTGACAGTGTGAGGGAGCTGGATTAACAGCAGTGGAGATACAGACAGTAACACAGGGTGCTGGGAGAGAGGGGTTACTGAGTGACAGTGTGAGGGAGCTTGATTAACATCAGGAGAGATACAGTCAGTAACACAGGACGCTGGGGGAGAGGGTTATTGTGTGACAGTGTGAGGGAGCAGATTAACATCAGTAGAGATACAGTCAGTAACACAGGGTGCTGGGGGAGAGGGGTTACTGAGTGACAGTGCGAGGGAGCTAAATTAACATCGGTTGAGATACAGTGAGTAACACAGGGTGCGGGGGGACAGGGGTTACTAAGTGACTGTGTGTGGAAGTTGGATTAACATCAGCAGAGATACAGTCATTAGCACAGGGTGCTGGGGGAGAAGGGGATACTGAGTGACAGTGTGAGGGAGCTGGATTAACATCAGTAGAGGTACAGTCAGTAACACAGCCTGCTGGGGGAGAGGGGATCCTGAGTGACATTGTGAGGGAGCTGGATTAACATCAGTAGAGGTACAGTCTGTAACACAGGGTGCTGGGGGAGAGGGGTTACTGAGTGACAGTGTGAGGGAGCTAGATTAACATCAGTAGAGATACAGTCAGGAACACAGGGTGCTGGGGGAGAGGGGTTACTGAGTGACAGCGTGAGGGAGCTGGATTAACATCAAGAGAGATACAGTCAGTAACACAGGGTGCTGGGGAGAGGGGTTACTGAGTGACAGCGTGAGGGAGCTGGATTAACATCAAGAGAGATACAGTCAGTAACACAGTGTGCTGGGGGAGAGTGGTTTCTGAGTGACAGTGAGAGGGAGCTGGATTAACATCAGTAGAGATACAGTCAGTAACACAGTGTGCTGGGGGAGAGGGGTTACTGAGTGACAGTGTGAGGGAGCTGGATTAACATCAGTAGAGATACAGTCAGTAACACAGGGTGCTGGGGGAGAGGGGTTACTGAGTGACAGTGTGAGGGAGCTGAATGAACATCGGTTGAGATACAGTGAGTAACACAGGACGCTGGGGGAGAGGGGTTACTGAGTGACAGTGCGAGGGAGCTGAATTAACATCGGTTGAGATACAGTGAGTAACACAGGGTCCGGGGGGACAGGGGTTACGAAGTGACAGTGTCAGAGAGCTGGATTAACATCTGTAGAGATACAGTCCGTAACACAGGACGCTGGGGAAGAGGGGTTACTGAGAGACAGTGAGGGAGAGCTGGATTCACATCAGTAGAGATACAGTCAGTAACACATGCGCTGGGGGGGGGGGGGGGGGAGGGGTTACGGAGTGACAGTGTGAGGGAGCTGAATTAACATCGGTTGAGATACAGTCCTTAACACAGGATGCTGGGGGGGAGTGGATACTGAGTGACAGTGTGAGGGAGCTGGATTCACATCAGTCGAGATACAATCAGTAACACAGGCTGCTAGGGGAGAGGGGATACTGAGTGACAGTGTGAGGGAGCTGGATTAACATCAGTAGAGATACAGACAGTAACACAGGGTGCTGGGGGAGACGGGTCACTGAGTGACAGTGTGGGGGAGCTGGATTAACATCAGTAGAGATACAGTCAGGAACACAGGGTGCTGGGGGAGAGGGGTTACTGTGTGACAGTGTGAGGGAGCTGGATTAACATCAATCGAGATACAATCAGTAACACAGGCTGCTGGGGGAGAGGGGTTACTGAGTGACAGTGTGAGGGAGCTGGATTAATATCAGGAGAGATACAGTCAGTAACACAGGACGCTGGGGGAGAGGGATATTGTGTGACAGTGTGAGGGAGCAGATTAACATCAGTAGAGATACAGTCAGTAACACAGGGTGCTGGGGGAGAGGGGTTACTGAGTGACAGTGCGAGGGAGCTAAATTAACATCGGTTGAGATACAGTGAGTAACACAGGGTGCGGGGGGACAGGGGTTACTAAGTGACTGTGTGAGGGAGCTGGATTAACATCAGAAGAGATACAGTCAGTAACACAGGGTGCTGGGAGAGAGGGGTTACTGAGTGACAGTGTGAGGGAGCTGAATTCACATCGGTTGAGATGCAGTCCGTTACACAGGACACTGGGGGAGAGTGGATACTGAGTGACAGTGTGAGGGAGCTGATTCACAGCAGTAGAGATACAGACAGTAACACAGGGTGCTGGGAGAGAGGGGTTACTGAGTGACAGTGTGAGGGAGCTGATCATCGGTAGAGATAAGGTCAGTAACACAGTGTGCTGGGGGGGAGAGGGGATACTGAGTGACAGTGTGAGGGAGCTGGATTCACATCAGTAGAGATACAATCAGTAACACAGGCTGCTAGGGGAGAGGGGATACTGAGTGACAGTGTGAGGGAGCTGGATTAACATCAGTAGAGATACAGACAGTAACACAGGGTGCTGGGGGAGACGGGTTACTGAGTGACAGTGCGGGGGAGCTGGATTAACATCAGTAGAGATACAGTCGATAACACAGGGTGCTGGGGGAAAGGGGTTACTGAGTGACAATGTGAGGCAGCTGGATTAACATCAGTAGAGATACAGTCGCTAACACAGGGTGCTGGGGAGAGGGGTTACTGAGTGACAGTGTGAGGGAGCTGGATTAACATCTGTAGAGATACAGTCAGTAACACTGGACGCTGGGGGAGAGGATTATTGTGTGACAGTGTGAGGGAGCAGATTAACATCAGTAGAGATACAGTCAGTAACACAGGGTGCTGGGGGAGAGGGGTTACTGAGTGACAGTGCGAGGGAGCTAAAATAACATCGGTTGAGATACAGTGAGTAACACAGGGTGCGGGGGGAGAGGGGTTACTGAGTGATAGTGTGAGGGAGCTGGATTAACATCAGTAGAGATACAGTCAGTAACACAGGGTGCTGGGGGAGAGGGGTTACTGAGTGACAGTGTGAGGGAGCTGGATTAACATCAGAAGAGATACAGTCAGTAACACAGGACGCTGGGGGAGAGGATTATTGTGTGACAGTGTGAGGGAGCAGATTAACATCAGTAGAGATACAGTCAGTAACACAGGGTGCTGGGGGAGAGGGGTTACTGTGTGACAGTGCGAGGGAGCTGAATTAACATCGGTTGAGATACAGTGTGTAACACAGGGTGCGGGGGGCAGGGGTTACTGAGTGACAGTGTGAGGGAGCTGAATTAACATCAGTAGAGATACAGTCAGTAACACAGGGTGCTGGGGGAGAGGGGTTACTGAGTGACAGTGCGAGGGAGCTAAATTAACATCGGTTGAGATACAGTGAGTAACACAGGGTGCGGGGGGACAGGGGTTACTAAGTGACTGTGTGAGGGAGCTGGATTAACATCAGAAGAGATACAGTCAGTAACACAGGGTGCTGGGAGAGAGGGGTTACTGAGTGACAGTGTGAGGGAGCTGAATTCACATCGGTTGAGATGCAGTCCGTTACACAGGACACTGGGGGAGAGTGGATACTGAGTGACAGTGTGAGGGAGCTGATTCACAGCAGTAGAGATACAGACAGTAACACAGGGTGCTGGGAGAGAGGGGTTACTGAGTGACAGTGTGAGGGAGCTGATCATCGGTAGAGATAAGGTCAGTAACACAGTGTGCTGGGGGGGAGAGGGGATACTGAGTGACAGTGTGAGGGAGGTAGATTAACATCAGTAGAGACACAGACAGTAACACAGGGTGCTGGGGGGAGATGGGTTACTGAGTGACAGTGTGAGGGAGCTAGATTAACATCAGTAGAGATACAGTCAGGAACACAGGGTGCTGGGAGAGATGGGTTACTGAGTGACAGTGCGAGGGAGCTGGGTTAACATCAGTAGAGATACAGTCAGTAACACAGAGCGCTGGGAGAGAGGGGTGACTGAGTGACAGTGTGAGGCAGCTGGATTAACATCAGTAGAGGTACAGTCAGTAACAAAGCCTGCTGGGGGAGAGGGGATACTGAGTAACAGTGTGAGGGAGCTGAATTAACATCAGTAGAGATACAGTCAGTAACACAGGGTGCTGGGGGAGTGGGATTACTGAGTAACAGTGTGAGGGAGCTGGATTAACATCAGCAGAGATACAGTCAGTAACACAGGGTGATGGGGGAGAGGGGTTACTGAGTGACAGTGTGAGGGAGCCGCATTAACATCAATCGAGAGCCAATCAGTAACACCGGCTGCTGGGGGAGAGGGGTGACTGACTGACAGTGCGAGGGAGCTGTATTAATATCAGTAGAGATACAGTCAGTAACACAGGACGCTGGGGGAGAGGGTTATTGTGTGACAGTGTGAGGGAGCTGATTAACATCAGTAGAGATACTGTCAGTAACATAGGGTGCTGGGGAGAGGGGTTCCTGAGTGACAGTGCGAGGGAGCTGAATTAACATCGGTTGAGATGCAGTGAGTAACACAGGGTGCGGGGGGACAGGGGTTACTGAGGGACTGTGCGAGGGAGCTGAATTAACATCGGTTGAGATACAGTGTGTAACACAGGGTGCTGGGGGAGATGAGTTACTGAGTAACAGTGTCAGAGAGCTGGATTAACATCTGTAGAGATAGAGTCCGTAACACAGGACGCTGGGGGAGTGGGGTTACTGAGTGACAGTGTGAGGGAGCTGGATTAACATCAGTGGAGATACAGTCAGTAACACAGGGCGCTGGGGGGGGGTTACGGAGTGACAGTGTGAGGGAGCTGAATTAACATCGGTTGAGCTACAGTCCGTAACACTGGACGCTGGGGGAGAGTGGATACTGAGTGACAGTGAGAGGGAGCTGGATTCACATCAGTAGAGATACAGTCAGTAACACAGAGTGCTGGGGAGAGGGGTGACTGAGTGACAGTGTGAGGGAGCTGGATTAACATCAGTAGAGATACAGTCAGTAACACGGTGTGCTGGGGGAGAGGGGTTACTGAGTTCAGTGAGATGGAGCTGATTCACAGCAGTAGAGATACAGACAGTAACACAGGGTGCTGGGAGGGGGTTTAGGAGTGACAGTGTGAGGGAGCTGAATTAACATCGGTTGAGCTACAGTCCGTAACACTGGACGCTGGGGGAGAGTGGATACTGAGTGACAGTGTGAGGGAGCTGGAATAACATCAGTTCAGATACAGTCAGTAACACAGAACACTGGGGGAGTGGGGTTCCTGAGTGACAGTGTGAGGGAGCTGGATTAACATCAGTAGAGATACAGTCAGTAACACAGGGTGCTTGGGGAGAGGGGTTACTGAGTGACAGTGTGAGGGAGCTGGATTAACATCAGTAGAGATGCAGTCAGTAACACAGGGTGCTGGGAGAGAGGGGTTACTGAGTTCAGTGAGAGGGAGCTGAATTAACATCAGTAGGGATACAGTCAGTAACAGAGGGTGCTGGGGGAGAGGAGTTACTGAGTGACAGTGTGAGGGAGCTGGGTTAACATCAGTAGAGATACAGTCAGTAACACAGAACACTGGGGGAGTGGGGTTCCTGAGTGACAGTCTGAGGGAGCTGGATTAACATCAGTAGAGATACAGTCAGTAACACAGGGTGCTTGGGGAGAGGGGTTACTGAGTGACAGTGTGAGGGAGCTGGATTAACATCAGTAGAGATGCAGTCAGTAACACAGGGTGCTGGGGAGAGAGGGGTTACTGAGTTCAGTGAGAGGGAGCTGAATTAACATCAGTAGGGATACAGTCAGTAACAGAGGGTGCTGGGGGAGAGGAGTTACTGAGTGACAGTGACAGAGAGCTGGGTAAACATCTGTAGAGATACAGTCAGTAACACAAGACGCTGGGGGAAGAGGGTTACTGAGTGACAGTGAGAGGGAGCTGGATTAACATCAGTAGAGATACAGACAGTAACACAGGGTGCTCGGGGAGAGGGGTTACTGAGTGACAGTGTGAGGGAGCTGGATTAACATCAGTAGAGATACCGTCAGTAACACAGGGTGCTGGGGGAGAGGGGTTACTGAGTGACAGTGTGAGGGAGCTGGATTAACATCAGTAGAGATACAGTCAGTAACACAGGGTGCTGGGGGAGAGGGGTTACTGAGTGACAGTGTGAGGCAGCTGGATTAACATCAGTAGAGATACCGTCAGTAACACAGGGTGCTGGGGGGAGAGGGGTTACTGAGTGACAGTGTGAGGGAGCTGGATTAACATCAGTAGAGATACAGTCAGTAACACAGGGTGCTGGGGGAGAGGGGTTACTGAGTGACAGTGTGAGGCAGCTGGATTAACATCAGTAGAGATACCGTCAGTAACACAGGGTGCTGGGGGAGAGGGGTTACAGAGTGACAGTGTGTGGAAGCTGGATTAACATCAGTAGAGATACAGTCTGTAACACAGGGTGCTGGGGGAGAGGGGTTACTGGGTGACAGTGTGAGGGAGCTGGATTAACATCAGTAGAGTTACAGACAGTAACAAATGGTGCTGGGGGAGAGGGGTTACTGAGTGACAGTGTGAGGGAGCTGGATTAACATCAGCAGAGGTACAGTCAGTAACACAGGGTGCTTAGGGAGAGGGGTTACTGGGTGACAGTGTGAGGGAGCTGGATTAACATCAGTAGAGTTACAGACAGTAACAAATGGTGCTGGGGGAGAGGGGTTACTGAGTGACAGTGTGAGGGAGCTGGATTAACATCAGCAGAGGTACAGTCAGTAACACAGGGTGCTTAGGGAGAGGGGTTACTGAGTGACAGTGTGAGGGAGCTGGATTAACATCAGCAGAGGTACAGTCAGTAACACAGGGTGCTGGGGGAGAGGGGTTACTGAGTGACAGTGTGAGGGAGCTGGATTAACATCAGCAGAGGTACAGTCAGTAACACAGGGTGCTTAGGGAGAGGGGTTACTGAGTGACAGTGTGAGGGAGCTGGATTAACATCAGTAGAGATACAGTCAGTAACACAGGGTGCTTAGGGAGAGGGGTTACTGAATGACGCTGCGAGGGAGCTGGATTAACATCAGTAGAGATACAGTCAGTAACACAGGATGCTGGGGGGAGAGGGGATACTGAGTGACAGTGTGAGGGAGCAAAATTGACACCAGTCGAGATATAGTAGGTAAAACAGTGTGCTGGGGGAGAGTGGTTACTGAGTGACAGTGTGAGGGGGCTGGATTAACATCAGTAGAGATACAGTCAGTAACACAGGGTGCTGGGGGAGAGGGGCCTCTGAGTAACAGTGAGAGGGAGCCGGATTAACATCAGTAGAGGTAGTCAGTAACACATGCTGGGGGAGAGGGGTTACTGAGTGACAGTGTGAGGGAGCTGGATTAACATCAATCGAGATACAGTCAGCAACACAGGATGCTGGGGGAGAGGGGTTACTGAGTGACAGTGAGAGGGGGCTGGATTAACATCAGTAGAGATACAGACAGTAACACATGGTGCTGGGGGAGAGGGGATACTGAGTGACAGTGTGAGGGAGCTGGATTAACATCAGTAGTGATACAATCAGTAACACAGGGTGCTGGGGGAGAGGGGTTAATGAGTGACAGTGTGAGGGAGCTAAATTAACATCTGTAGAGATACAGACAGTAACACAGGGTGCTGGAGGAAGAGGGGTGACTGAGTGACAGTGTGAGGGAGCTGGATTAACATCAGTAGAGATACAGTCAGTAACACAGGGTGCTGGGGGAGAGGGGTTACTGAGTGACAATGTGAAGGAGCTGGATTAACATCAGCAGAGGTAGTCAGTAACACAGGGTGCTGTGGGAGAGGGGTTACTGGGTGACAGTGTGAGGGAGCTGGATTAACATCAGTAGAGATACAGTCTGTAACACAGGGTGCTGGGGGAGAGGGGTTACTGAGTGACAGTGTGAGGGAGCTGGATTAACATCAGTAGAGATACAGACAGTAACAAATGCTGCTGGGGGAGAGGGGTTACTGAGTGACAGTGCAAGGGAGCTGGATTAACATCAGTAGAGATACAGTCAGTAACACAGCGTGATGGGGGAGAGGGGTTACTGAGTGACAGTGTGAGGGAGCTGGATTAACGTCAGTAGAGATACAGTCAGTAACACAGGGTGCTGGGGGAGAGGGGTTACTGAGTGACAGTGTGAGGGAGCTGGATTAACATCAGTAGAGGTACAGTCTGTAACAAAGGGTGCTGGGGGAGAGGGGTTACTGAGTGACAGTGAGAGGGAGCTGGATTAACATCAGTAGGGATACAGTCAGTAACACAGCCTGCTGGGGGAGAGGGGATACTGAGTGACAGTGTGAGGGAGCTGGATTAACATCAGTAGAGACACAGACAGTAACACATGGTGCTGGGGGAGAGGGGTTACTGAGTGACAGTGTGAGTGAGCTGGATTAACATCAGTAGAGGTACAGTCTGTAACACAGGGTGCTGGGGGAGAGGGGTTACTGGGTGACAGTGTGAGGGAGCTGGATTAACATCAATAGAGTTACAGACAGTAACAAATGGTGCTGGGGTAGAGGGGTTACTGAGTGACAGTGTGAGGGAGCTGGATTAACATCAGCAGAGGTACAGTCAGTACCACAGGGTGCTTGGGGAGAGGGGATACTGAGTGACAGTGTGAGGGAGCTGGATTAACATCAGTAGAGATACAGTCAGTAACACAGGATGCTGGGGGGAGAGGGGATACTGAGTGACAGTGTGAGGGAGCAAAATTGACACCAGTCGAGATACAGTAGGTAAAACAGTGTGCTGGGGGAGAGGGGTTACTGAGTGGCAGTGTGAGGGAGCTGGATTAACATCAATAGAAATACAGTCAGTGACACAGGGTGTTGGGGGAGAGGGGTGACTGAGTGACAGTGTGAGGGAGCTGGATTAACATCTGTAGAGATACAGTCAGTGACACAGGGTGCTGGGAGAGAGGGGTTACTGAGTGACAGTGTGAGGGAGCTGGATAAACATCAGTAGAGATACAGACAGTAACACAGGGTGCTGGGGGGAGAGGGGTTACTGAGTGACAGTGTGAGGGAGCTGGATTAACATCAGTAGAAATACAGTCAGTAACACAGGGTGCTGGGGGAGAGGAGTTACTGAGTGGCAGTGTCAGAAAGCTGGATTAACATCTGTAGAGATACAATCAGTAACACAGGGTGCTGGGGGAGAGGGGTTACGGAGTGACAGTGTCAGAGAGCTGAATTAACATCGGTTGAGATACAATGTGTAACCCACAGGGTGCTGGGGGAGAGGGGTTACTGAGTGACAGTGAGAGGGGGCTGGATTAACATCAGTAGAGATACAGACAGTAACACATGGTGCTGGGGGAGAGGGGATACTGAGTGACAGTGTGAGGGAGCTGGATTAACATCAGTAGTGATACAATCAGTAACACAGGGTGCTGGGGGAGAGGGGTTAATGAGTGACAGTGTGAGGGAGCTAAATTAACATCTGTAGAGATACAGACAGTAACACAGGGTGCTGGCGGAAGAGGGGTGACTGAGTGACAGTGTGAGGGAGCTGGATTAACATCAGTAGAGATACAGTCAGTAACACAGGGTGCTGGGGGAGAGGGGTTACTGAGTGACAATGTGAAGGAGCTGGATTAACATCAGCAGAGGTAGTCAGTAACACAGGGTGCTGTGGGAGAGGGGTTACTGAGTGACAGTGTGAGGGAGCTGGATTAACATCAGTAGAGATACAGACAGTAACAAATGCTGCTGGGGAGAGGGGTTACTGAGTGACAGTGTGAGGGAGCTGGATTAACATCAGCAGAGGTACAGACAGTAACACAGGGTGCTGGGGGAGAGGGGTTACTGAGTGACAGTGTGAGGGAGCTGATTAACAGCAGTAGAGATACAGTCAGTAACACAGGGTGCTGGGGGAGGGGTTACTGAGTGACAGTGTGAGGGAGCTGGATTAACATCAGTAGAGATACAGTCAGTAACACAGGGTGCTGGGGGGAGAGGGGTTACTGAGTGACAGTGTGAGGGAGCCGCATTAACATCAATCGAGATCCAATCAGTAACACAGGGTGCTGGGGGAGAGGGGTTACTTAGTGACAGTGTGAAGGAGCTGGATTAACATCAGTAGAGATACAGTCAGTAACACATGGAGCTGGGGGAGAGGGGTTACCGATTAATAGTGTGAGGGAGTTGGATTAACACGAGTCGAGATACAAACAGTAGCACATGGTGCTGGGAGAGAGGGGTTACTGAGTGACAGTGTGAGGGAGCTGGATTAACATCAGTAGAGATACAGTCAGTAACACAGGGTGCTGGGGGAGAGGGGTTACTGAGTGACAGTGTGAGGGAGCTGGATTAACATCAGCAGAGGTACAGTCAGTAACACAGGGTGCTGGGGGAGAGGGGTTACTGAGTGACAGTGTGAGGGAGCTGGATTAACATCAGTAGAGATACAGTCAGTAACACAGGGTGCTGGGGGAGAGGGGTTACTGAGTGACAGTGTGAGGGAGCTGGATTAACATCAGTAGAGATACAGTCAGTAACACAGGGTGCTGGGGGAGAGGGGTTACTGAGTGACAGTGCGAGGGAGCTGGATTAACATCAGTAGAGATACAGTCAGTAACACAGGGTGCTGGGGGAGAGGGGTGACTGAGTGACAGTGAGAGGGAGCTGGATTAACATCAGTAGAGATACAGTCAGTAACACAGGGTGCTGGGGGAGAGGGGTTACTGAGTGACAGTGTGAGGGAGCTGGATTAACATCAGTAGAGATACAGTCAGTAACACAGGGTGCTGGGGGAGAGGGGTGACTGAGTGACAGTGAGAGGGAGCTGGATTAACATCAGTAGGGATACAGTCAGTAACACAGCCTGCTGGGGGAGAGGGGATACTGAGTGACAGTGTGAGGGAGCTGGATTAACATCAGTAGAGACACAGACAGTAACACATGGTGCTGGGGGAGAGGGGTTACTGAGTGACAGTGTGAGTGAGCTGGATTAACATCAGTAGAGGTACAGTCTGTAACACAGGGTGCTGGGGGAGAGGGGTTACTGGGTGACAGTGTGAGGGAGCTGGATTAACATCAGTAGAGTTACAGACAGTAACAAATGGTGCTGGGGTAGAGGGGTTACTGAGTGACAGTGTGAGGGAGCTGGATTAACATCAGCAGAGGTACAGTCAGTAACACAGGGTGCTGGGGGAGAGGGGTTACTGAGTGACAGTGTGAGGGAGCTGGATTAACATCAGTAGAGATACAGTCAGTAACACAGGGTGCTGGGGGAGAGGGGTTACTGAGTGACAGTGTGAGGGAGCTGGATTAACATCTGTAGAGATACAGTCATTAACACAGGGTGCTGGGGGAGAGGGGTTACTGAGTGACGCTGCGAGGGAGCTGGATTAACATCAGTAGAGATACAGTCAGTAACACAGGATGCTGGGGGGAGAGGGGATACTGAGTGACAGTGTGAGGGAGCAAAATTGACACCAGTCGAGATACAGTAGGTAAAACAGTGTGCTGGGGGAGAGGGGTTACTGAGTGGCAGTGTGAGGGAGCTGGATTAACATCAATAGAAATACAGTCAGTGACACAGGGTGTTTGGGGAGAGGGGTTACTGAGTGACAGTGTGAGGGAGCTGGATTAACATCAGTAGAGATACAGACAGTAACACAGGGTGCTGGGGGGAGAGGGGTTACTGAGTGACAGTGTGAGGGAGCTGGATTAACATCAGTAGAAATACAGTCAGTAACACAGGGTGCTGGGGGAGAGGAGTTACTGAGTGGCAGTGTCAGAAAGCTGGATTAACATCTGTAGAGATACAATCAGTAACACAGGGTGCTGGGGGAGAGGGGTTACGGAGTGACAGTGTCAGAGAGCTGAATTAACATCGGTTGAGATACAATGTGTAACCCACAGGGTGCTGGGGGAGAGGGGTTACTGAGTGACAGTGTGAGGGAGCTGGATTAACATCAGTAGTGATACAATCAGTAACACAGGGTGCTGGGGGAGAGGGGTTAATGAGTGACAGTGTGAGGGAGCTAAATTAACATCTGTAGAGATACAGACAGTAACACAGGGTGCTGGCGGAAGAGGGGTTACCGAGTGACAGTGTGAGGGAGCTCGATTAACATCAGCAGAGATACAGTCAGTAACACAGGGTGCTGGGGGAGAGGGGTTACTGAGTGACAGTGTGAGGGAGCCGCATTAACATCAGTACAGATACAGTCAGTAACACAGGGTGCTGGGGGAGAGGGGTTACTGAGTGACAGTGAGGGAGCTGGATTAACATCAGTAGAGATACAGTCAGTAACACAGGGTGCTGGGGGAAGGGGTTACTGAGTGACAGTGAGAGGGAGCTGGATTAACATCAGTAGAGTTACAGTCAGTAACACAGGGTGCTGGGGGAAGGGGTTACTGAGTGACAGTGAGAGGGAGCTGGATTAACATCAGTAGAGATACAATCAGTAACACAGTAATCCCCGCACTCCTGAATGTCGCAGAGATTTGCAGGTGCACTAAAGCACTGGAGAAGTACCACAAGATTCTCTAAATCCAGCGGCAGGAGCCATGGTCTCAGAGCACCTCCCTCTCCCATACAACTTGCCCAGCGTTTCGGTGCCCTTATAGGTAAAGTCACCACAGTCCCAGATGACCATAGGCTGCTTTCCCCTTTGAGGGGGGCAGGGGGGGGGGGGGGGGCGGGGGGGGCTGACTGGTGGTAATTTATCCTCAGGGTCACCACACCTCAGGCGAGGGGCAAGGCTGAAAAGGCATGGCCTTCGTGAATAACCTTTATTCATGCCCTTATACCTGACAGCAGACTCGGAAAGCAACTGCTTCACCCGGAACTCAGTTGAGGCAGGAGGCTCCCAGGAGGATAGTGGAAACACTTCTGGGATGGCCTCCGGCATGTCTGAAGTGATCAAACATACCCACTGACCCAGGGGGGACGCCTGGTCAGGTAACAAACCAAAACGTAGAAGGTTGATTTGGGAAGGCACTGAACAGATCGTAAAGACTTCATCAGGGACATTTGGAGCCGGAGGCGAGACATTGGAGGAAGCACAGAGAGCTCCCATCAACCCAAGCGGTCAAGCACCGCCTGACCAGCAGGTGGCAGAGTCTGTACATCGCACCTTGGATTCATCAGTCGTGTCTGAACCCAGCAAACCAGAGTGGAATCGAATGGCCCTCGCCTCCGAGGGGCTGCCTCAGGAGAGACGGTGGGGGGCTGGTGGGAGGAGGGTTACTGACTAACAGAGTGATGGAAAGACGGCGCCACACACTCACCAACTGTAAAGCCCGGAGCAGCAGCCAGTATTATGATCAAATGAGCGAGCGAAACGAAGAGGCGACTCATTCTGCTGGAAGAGATGAAAAGTTATCAAAACAACAGAAAATATTTGTTTAGTGGCGGCGACACCAGCAGACGTCACCAGTATTACCCCACCGCCTGCAATCGAAATGGGAGTGAAGTTCAGTTATTCAGTAACAAATATCAAGCAGAAAGCAGTGAGAATAATTGATAATAATAATCTTGTCACAAGTAGGCTTAAATTAACACAGCAATGCAGTTACTGTGAAAATCCCCTAGTCGCCACATTCCGGCGCCTGTTCGGGTACACAGAGGGCGAATTCAGAATGTCCAAATTACCTAACAGCGCGTCTTTCGGGACTTGTGGGAGGAAACCGGAGCGCCCGAAGGAAACCCACGCAGACACGGGGAGAACGTGCAGACTCCGCACAGACAGTGACCCAGCAGGGAATCGAACCTGGGACCCTGGAGCTGTGAAGCAACAGTGCTAACCACTGTGCTACTGTGCTGCCTTATATTGAATCAAGGAAGTAGAGACAAATACAGAAGGAAAAGGGTCCAATTGACACTGGATCAATGTCAGAAACACAACTATTTTAATTTTAAATAGTATTACTTAAATGTTTAAATTTTGCTCCCTTACCCTGTATGTTCTCCCGTCACCTCCATATTAAAGTAGAAAATGTTCATTAACAGTCCTCTGGATTGGATGGAACCTAAACCAATTCAGGCAGGTGACCCACTCTCATCTTCCGGGGGTAACTAGGGATGGGTAATAATTGCCTGTGATACCATGACCCTCAGAATGGGGAAATCAATTGTGTTCTCTCAGCTGCCTCATGGGTCAGCCCTGGGAAGAGACAGCATCCATGGCCACCCATAGTCTACAGGATGTTTGGAAGAGTCTGTGTCATTGCTGAAGGCAGTGAGTCATTGCTTCTTCATGTAGCAATCAATTTAACACGCACAAAGACAATCTCATTGATGGGAATGGTTTATACTTTCCGAAGGCATTTTGCAAGAGGGCTGTGCATCAGAGTTCACCAGATAAAGACTCATGGGACCCGGTGGTGAACTGTCTCATTGGGAGTGGGAAAATACACTTCTCTAGTATAGATTAGACATTCCCACACACCAGGGGTCATCTGAAAGCAAAGTGCCGAAACCGACCAGCAACGAACCCCATTCAGCAGCACATGGACAAATTAAACTACGTGAGAAGATTGAACAGAAACTCAGGAACATAAGGAACAGGAGACCTCAGGAATCAGCAGCTTTTTCACAGCAGAGTACTTGAGGTCAACAACATGAGACAGAGTATGGTGTAGCCTGAGTGATTGTCTGTGTGTGTGTGAGTGAGAGAGAGAGACTGTGCACATGCATTGGGTAGAAAGTATGAGTTAGAGGCTGACACTATCTGTCAAAGGTCAAATGCAAACTCCATGTGGGTGTGGAGTTTGCACATTCTCCTCATGTTTGCGTGGGTTTCATCCCCACAACACAAAGATGTGCAGGGTAGGTGGATTGACCACGCTAAATTGCCCCTTAATTGGAAAAATTGAATTGGGTACACTAAATTTTTTTTTTAAATTAGGAAAACTAACAGAATATTATTGTTTATTGTGAGGAGAATTGAATATAAAATTAGGGCGGTGATTGCTTCAGTTGTACAGGGCGTTGGAGAGACTGCTTCTGGAGTATTGTGTATGATTGTCTCCTGATTAAAGATGGAGGTAAATGCGTTGAAAGCAGTTCAGAGAAGCTTTACCTAACCATTACCTGGAATGGGTAGGTTGTCTGATTGAGGAAAGGTCACACGGGTTAGGCTTGTATCTCGGCTGGCGTTTCAAAGGGTAAGAGGCGACTTATACCATAAAACATAGGAGCAGAATTAGGCCACTCGGCCCATCGAGTCTGCTCCGCCATTCAATCATGGCTGATATTTTTCTCATCCCCATTCTCCTGCCTTCTCCCCATAACCCCTGATCCCCTTATTAACCAAGAACCTATCTATCTCGGTCTTAATGACACTCAGTGATTTGGCCTCCACAGCCTTCTGCGGCAAAGAGTTCCACAGATTCACCCCCCTCTGGCTGAAGAAATTCCTCCTCATCTCTGTTTTACAGGATCGTCCCTTTAGTCTGAGATTGTGTCCTCTGCTTCTAGTTTTTCCGACAGGTGGAAACATCCTCTCCACGTCTACTCTGTCCAGGCCACGCACTATCCTGCAAGTTTCAATAAGATCCCCCCTCATCCTTCTAAACTCCAACGAGTACGGACCCAGAGTCCTCAACCATTCCTCATACGGCAAGCTCTTCATTCCAGGGATCATTCTTGTGAACCTCCTCTGGACCCTTTCCGAGGCTAGCTTGATTCAAACACATCGGATTCTAAGCGGCCTTGTCAGGGACGATGTGGAGACAATGTTTTCTCTGGTGAGAGAATCTAGAACTCGGGGTGACGGTTCAAAAATAGGGGCGGTGGCCCATTTAATGGAGAGATTAGGATCATCTTTCCCTCTCAGAGGTCCGTGAGCCTCTGGAACTTTCTTCCCCAAACGGCAGTGGCAACAGCGTCTTTGAATATATTTAAGGCAGAGCTCAAAAGAGTCTTGACTAACAAAAGGGTGAAAGGCAGGAGTGGAGGAGATGAGGTTGTAATCAGATCAGCTGTGATCTTATTGGATGGTGAAGCCCAACTTCAATGAACTTAATAAACCTCCAAAAACATCCCACAAAGAACACGGGCAAATATGGATGCTAAACGGAGTCCTCCAATTCTGTCCCAAGAACGAAACACTGACGCCAGAATCAACGATATTCATTAGAAAAAGGGCCTCATGTTTCAAAACCAAAATACCTAACTACCAGCTAAAAAAACTAAACCAAACCAAAGATTTCTTGTGGAACTAGTCGTTTGGTAGTACAGAGTTGCTGAAAAAGATACAATCAAAACCTTGTCCTGAACTCACTCAGGATACTTTGCAGGAATACCAGTATATGGGTGTGGTGTTTTCAGGGGTTTTACTTTTACTCACAGTGGAGACAAAGGAGAATCAGGTTACCATACCCTTGGTTATTTAACCAGTTGTCAGGGTTTATTTACAGAGGTGTTGCTCGCTCACAGTCCAAGATGGAAGAGAGGGTAAATCTCCCAAGGGCATCTGACAATATCACAACGTAATCATGTGACACACTAGCCCGAGACGCCCTGGTTGGAAAACATTACATCCCTCCCCCATTACTCCTGTAACGCGACAACAAATATTTACTTAAACTTGTACTCAAGGTGAACAGTGAGGATTTAGTCACGTATTATTGGTTGTACATACACACAGACACACACCAGTACAAGAGCCTTAGGCAGAATCCGTCATTCAGGAGGCTTTTTTTTCACACTCTCGGTAGACTGATCCACACTTGGCTCAGGAAATTATCGAATGAAGTTGGGTCTTCATCAGCTCCGCCAGATGCTGTTGGTTCAACTGGTGTAGAATCTGAATTCGACTCAGTCGTAATCATAGGTTCAGGGATCTACAAAGAGTGTCCGATATTGCCCGTTCAAATGCCGACTCTGAAAATTCTCTTTTCGAAGTGAGGAATTGATCGGTGAGCCTCCTCCAAACTCTCTCATCATCGGTTTGCACCGTATAACCAAATAGGTCTTTGAACGTACTGTGTACTCACTTGAAGAGTAGTTTCGCGCTGAAACTCTTTCTCCTTGCTCAAAATACCTTGATTTCGATGTCTGTTCATGGCGAGTATCTTGGTTTCGATTGTTGTCACTCTACAAGGATAGGAGTGTCAGGTGATAAGAGCAAATCAAACTTGGTTCTCAACATCCATAAAACAATATTGCTGGTGGGTTTAGGGTCCGTCGCATGGGCAGGGTGTCTATAGGAAATTAGAAGCTCGTTTCCTCCCTGAGCCAACAGTCCTTTGATGGCATTCTTCAACGATGGGACCACAACCCCTCCATCCATCAGTTTGTGGAAGGACGACAAGGCGCAGTACACCTCCTGGATGTCCTTCCCAAAGTTAATCCAGTATACAATTCTGCAAGAATGGAGGAATGATGACTCAAATTCCCCACATAAATACTCTACCGTTAATTCAAGTTTCTTTGTTTGTACGACTTGAATTCTGGATTCTTCCTTTGCTCATTCAGTAGTTTACCTTTCTCGATCATGTCCATGACCTTTCCCATCACCGGATCTGGTGTGTCTTTGCACTTCAGATGCAGTAAAAGTACGTGATCCTCCTGGGATTTGGCTTTGACTGACATCAGTAAACGTGATAGAGCAGCGGCATACACATCCAATCTTCTGCAGTTAATCCCGTAATGATGCACTGAGAAGATAAGGGACCATCTCCGAGCTGGAGACGGTATGGACCAAATCTTGTTGTTAAGTGCCGGTTGTCTGTTAAAGAGGTAAACGTCTACCATACAGATAAGTGATGAAATAGTCCGACTCCAGATACTATGTTCAAGGCTTCTTTTTCCAATTGAGCACAATTCTGTTCAGCTCTTGTCAACGTTCTCAAAGTGAAAGCTATCGGTCTTTCATCTCCACTTGTCATTATATGAGACACAACTGCACCCACCCCACAGGGCGATGCCTCAGATACGAGTTGTATTTTTAAACTTGGGGTCGGAATGAATTGAGACTTCTGATTTCTTCAGCACATTTTAGACTTCAGTATTTGCCTCTTTGCAGTCTTTTGTTCAGGTCCATTGCTGACTTGCGCATAATAATATATGGGGTGGATTTAATATGGTAGCGAGATTTGGAATTAATTTTCCATAGTGATTGAGGAGTCCCAAAAAAGATCTCCGTTGCGTTCTGCGGTCCTGGTGCATCTGAAACCACCATCATCTTCTTCGGTTCTTTGTGAAGCCCGTCCTTATCAATTACATGACCAGGATAGCTCTTTGATGATTGGAAGAATTCACATTTCTCTATCTTGATGCGAAGGTTGTGGCCAGAATTCTTCGGTCGTGCAATTCAATTTTCCTGCCGGCGGCACACCCCGACACCGGGTTTCTTGGCAGCGTGAGGTGGTTATGATGGGAAATCCATTGGCAATCGGCAGGAAGATAGAATCCCACCGCCAGCGAAAGGCGCGCAGACAAGCACCACGTGGCTGGCAGACCGGAGAATCCCACCCCGTGTCTTTCAAGATGCTCCAATGTGTTTCCTAATTCTTTTGGTGCTCCTGTTCAGTCCGGCCGGTAATTAAAATGCTGTCAAAATAACGCTGAACACCGTTGAGGCCATTAAGGATTTGATGCATGGATTTTTGGAATAGGACCAATGCAGATGTTATTCCGAATGGTCGCTGCTTGTACCTGAACAGTCCGTTGTGTGTTATAATTGTTAGACGAGTTGAACCATTGTCCACCCGACAATCCAGCAAATAGGTTCGCTACTAATGGTAAGAGATACTGGTCGACACACAACACTGGGTTTGTTGTCATTTTAAAGTCACCACAGATTCTTAGAGCCATTTGGTTTGATAACTGGAACAATTGGGGTTGCCCAATCACTCATCGCCACTCACTCGATCACTCCATCTTTGATCAAGTTGCCAAGTTCCATATCAACTTTTAATGTTATAGCATTTGGCACAGTTCTTGCCTTTTAAGCATTTCAGGATGTATCAGGTTTTATCTCAAACCGTGCCTAGACTCCGGTCATTTCCCCTTTAGTGTTTTCAAATATCTTCTTGTACTTTTTGAAAAGTATCTATAATGCGTTTTCTTCCATCAACCAAGATTCACAGCTGCCAATTTATGTGATTTTGTTCAGCCACGCTCTTCCGAAAAGTGTTGGAAAATTTGTTTTTACCACATGTGAAGGCAAGTTTTGCTAATTGACCATTTGCTTCAACGTGCACCATGATACAGCCCTTCACTGGAACCACCTCTTCCAATTAAATTCTCAACATTATGTCAGACAGTTTTAATGGTACGTTCTTGAGCTTTTCTTGATATAATTTTTCAGAGATACTTCCATTCTAATTTTGTTCCCATTTAGTGTTGGACCCAAAATCTGTATGTATTATCTTGCATCGGTACTACACTGAGTTTTAGTTCTTTGATCACCGTAGTTATTGTGGGAATTTTCACTGTCTTCAGTCATTCTATATACTCTTTTTGTACTTTTACCCATCTTCGAGGTTTGAGGATTTTTTCTTGATTAACCTATCTTTATTGTGTGACCGCTCACGCCTCAATTGCGACTTTTGTTTCCTCGACATCCACATTCCTGTGGCTGATGCCCACCTGGGCACACCAATGTTATGCTTGTATGCTGAGAGATCTTCTTTTCTCAGTATTCATCTTGTTTATTTGGGCACCAGCTGCAATTTGGGAAGCTTCTTTTGCTGCCAATTCCACCGTGACTGCTATTTCAACAGCAAGTGTGAACGTTAGAGAGCTTTGTGCGAGCAATTGTCTCCGGATTGTCTCATTTCTTAATCTGCACACAAGTCTGTCTCGCAACGTGTCCTCAAGAGATGATCCAAACTTTTAATTCTTTGCTCGTTTCTGAAGTACGAATTGTGGAATAGTTTCACCCTCTTCTTCATTATGTTGATGAAATCTGCAGCTTTCTGATATGTTTAATAGCTTGGGCGAGAAGTGTTCTTCAAGGGTCTTCATCAATTCATCATTGTTATTGTGCCGGGCTTTGCAGGATGAACATGGCTAGGTAATAGGGCCACGGTTTTCTGTCCTATTACACTCAAGAAAGTTGCTACTTCAATTTAATCCTGTTTGCAGCAGGTTAGCATTGGAATCTCTCTTCGTAGGAACTCCACGATTCCGCAATGACTTATGGGTCCACCCTGCCATCTTTTCCTGGCATCGAAGTTACCAGTTCCTAAGGTGTCTTACTTCCTTTAACTTTCCCTCCCCTCCAATTTTCTTTCTCTTCCAATTTAAGTTGCATTAATTCTTTTATTGTTTCTTTTCTTTGTTGGACTGCGGCTTGGGTTTTTAAAAAAGCAGTTGGCTACTTTTGCTGTATTTTTCCTTTTTGGGGCAGTTACTTCCCAAAAGCAGGTTTCTCTCTCTCTCCCGGATTTGAAGGATCCGATGCTGCAACTTGCCACGTGCAAAGAAGCGCAGCTGAAAAAAAACCTAGCTTGGTAAGTAAGTGGTCTTTTTACAGCCGACTCCCTTATTTCCTGGCTGTCTCTGTTCGTTTTCTAGGAGATATATATTTTTTCTCTTGAACCCGACCCTGCAAAGCGACTGGAACCGACAGTCGACGCCCTGCTGAAAATAATCTTCACTCTTGGCGCCTCCAATTCTCCGAGGACTCCCAGGTAAAGAACGATCCTGAGTGCTCTCTATCATTTCCAAAATTAACGTACACTCCCAGCAGTGTACAACCCTGGACTGGATTCTCAGCCCCCCTGATGCTGAAATCGCATTTGGTGATAGGGCGGAGAATCGTTTTGGTGCCGGAATCGGGAGCGGCACTGGTTTTTGAATTCTCCGCCCCCTGAAAATCGGCGTACTCCTCCACGGCCTCAGGCTATTGCCTGAGGCCCGCCCTACGATGCTCCGTCCTCGACCGGCCGAGTTCCCGACGACGTGGGTTACGAGTGCTCACACCGTTCGAGAACTTCGCATGGTGGCTGCGGACGCAGTCCAGCACCAGTCAGGGGAGGGCCGATCATTCGGGGCTGACACAATGTGGGTGGGCGGTCCGGGACGCGCAAGCGGGTGATGCGGGGCACTACTTTGGCGGTCCAGGTCCGCGGGCTGAGTCCGCCATGGAGCACGGCACAGCCACTGCAGGAAGTGCCGGGGGCCGTACCGCAGCTCGATCTGCGAGCTCTACGCTGCCTCCCTGCTAGCCCCCAGCAAAACGAGGAATCGGTGGCCTTTTGACGCCAGTTTTCCTGGCGTAAAAGACCACAGTTTTCACGCAGCGTGGGGACTTAGTCTCCAAAACCAAGAATCCAGCCCCTTGTTCCCAACAGCTAGTTTTACCTCACATTTATGGATGGTGGAATGCTCTCCGAAAATTGATCTTCACCTCGAGGTCCAGGTCTGGCCGTTTTGTTTCCCTGACTATTTCACTGGAAAAACATCCTCATCGCCAGCTTTGTTTTTAATACTATTATGTTTTTCAGGGTTTTACTTTTACTCACAGTATAAACAAAGGGCAGCCAGGTTGCCACACCTTAGATTATTTCATCAGTTGTCAGAGTTTATTACAGAGGGCGGCAGAACGGCGACGCTGATTGGCTGTTGCGGGGAGTGAATTGTAGAAAGCTGCTGTCGGGTGAGTTTCTAGAACTAATATATTTCAGGCAGTGGCTAAACTCGAGACACTACACAGGTAGTGTCTTCCACCCATCCTCCTCCTCGAACCAAAAAAAAAAAGACAGTGTGGTGAGTTGGTGAGGTAAGCTTTTCTTTCCTTTTCCTCTCTCCACCCTTCCACCACCTGCGGGGAATGTGAAAATAAGGGAAGCTTTTTTTCTCTCTGTAATTGTCAAGTGGATAAATGGGAGGGATGGCAGAGCGGGCAGGGGAGTGTTCCTCCTGCGGGATGTTCGAGGTGAGGGACACCGTCAGTGGCCCTGCTGAGTTCACCTGCGGGAAGTGCACCCATCTCCAGCTCCTCAAAGACCGTGTTAGGGAACTGGAGCTGGATGAACTGAGGATCATTCGAGAGGCAGAGTCGGTTATAGATAGAAGCCTCAAGGATGTAGTTACGCCTAAGAATGAAGGTAGCTGGGTGACGTTTAAGAGGGGGAAGAAGCAGTCAGTGCAGGGATCCCCTGCGGTTGTTCTCCTCAGTAATAGGTATACCGTCTTGGATACTGTTTGGGGGGGGGGGGGGGGGGGGGGGGGGGGAGACGACCTACCAGAGGTAAGCCACGGTGACCCGGTCTCTGGCACTGAGTCTGTCCCTGTGGCTCAGAAGGGAACGGGGAGAGCAGGAGAGCATTAGTTATTGGAGACTCTATAGTTAGAGGTAAAGGTAGGCGGTTCTGTGGCAACGATAGAGGCTCACGGTTGGTGTGTTGCCTCCCGGGTGCCAGGGTGCGTGACGACTCTGATCGTGTTTTCAGGATCCTTAAGGGGGAGGGGGAGCAGCCACAAGTCGTGGTACACATCGGTACCAAGGACATAGGTAGGAAAAGGGACGGGGATGTAAAACAGAAATTCAGGGAGCTAGGGTGGAAGCTGAGAGCCAGGACAGACCGTGTTGTCATTTCTGGTTTGCTGCCAGTTCCACGTGCTAGCGAGGTGAGGAACAGGGAGAGAGTGCAGTTAAACACGTGGCTACAGGGATGGTGTAGAAGGGAGGGTTTCAGTTACTTGGATAATTGGAGCACAATCTGGGGAAGGTGGGACCTGTACAAACAGGATGGGTTACACCTGAACCAGAGGGGCACCAATATCCTGGGAGGGAAATTTGCTACAGCTCTTCGGGGGGGTTTAAACCTATTTGGCAGGGGGATGGGAAACTGATTTGTAGTCCAGAAGATAGGATTGCTGGAGTTCAGGACGTTGAGGGTAGTGCAGTACTGAGGAAGGTACCAAGGTCACAAGAGTGGACCTGTAGGCATGAAGGTGGTTTGAAGTGTGTCTACTTCAATGCGAGGAGCATCAGGAATAAGGTTGATGAGCTCGAAGCATGGATTGGTACCTGGGACTACGATGTTGTGGCCATTACGGAGATGTGGATAGAACAGGGGCAGGAATGGTTGTTGGAGGTTTCGGGGTTTAGATGTTTCAGTAAGATTAGGGAAGGTTGTAAAAGAGGTGGAGGCGTAGCATTGTTGATCAAGGATAGTATAATGGCTGCAGAAAGGCAGTTTGAGGAGGATCTGTCTACTGAGGTAGTGTGGGCTGAAGTTAGAAATAGGAAAGGAGCAGTCACTTTGTTAGGAGTTTTCTATAGGCCCCCAAACAGTAACAGAGATGTGGAGGAAAAGATTGCAATGCAGATTTTGGATAGGTGCGGTAGTCACAGGGTAGTTGTCATGGGTGACTTCAACTTTCCAAATATTGATTGGAACCACTATAATTCGAATAGTTCGGATGGGGCAGTTTTTATCCAGTGTGTGCAGGAGTTTCCTCACACAATATGTGGATAGACCGACAAGAGGGGGGGGCCACATTGGATTTGGTACTGGGTAATGAACCGAGCCAAGTGTTAGATTTGGTTGTGGGAGAGCACTTTGGAGATAGTGACCACAATTTGGTGACTTTCACTAAAGCAATGGAGATAGGAACATATGGCAGGGCAAGGTTTATAACTGGGGGTAGGGTAATTACGATGCGATTAGGCAAGAATTGGGGAGCATAAGATGGAAACAGGAACTGTCAGGGATAGGCACAATTGAGCAAATACTGCGTGTCCTTGATATGTATGTCCCTGTCAGGCAGGGAGGAAATGGTGGAGTGAGGGAACCATGGTCTACAAAAGAGGTTGACTGTCTTGTCAAGAGGAAGAAGGGGGCTTATGTAAGGATGAGAAAACCAGGTTCAGTTAGGGCACTTGAGGGATACAAGATAGCCAGGAAGGAGCTCAAGAAAGGGCTTAGGAGAGCGAGGAGGGGGCATGAGAAGTCCTTGGCAGGTAGGATAAGGAAAACCCCAAGGTTTTTTAAAAGAATGACCAAGGTGAAGTTAGGGCCGGTAAAGGACAGTAGTGGGAACGTGTGCATGAAGTCTGAAGATATAGGAGAGGCCCTAAATGAATACTTTTCTTCAGTGTTCACAAAGGAGAGGGGTCATGTTGTTGTTGAGTGAGATACAGGCTGGTAGGCTGGAGGAGGTAGATATTCGGAAGGAAGGGTGTTGGAAATTTTGAGAAGCCTGAGGATAAATAAGTCCCCTGGGCCTGATGGGATATATCCCAAGAATCTTTGAGAGGCGAGGGATGAGATTACAGAGCCTTTGGCTTTGATCTTTATTAAAAAAAAAAGGTTTTCATAAAATATCAATAACAAAATGAAAAAGGGAACCCAACAGGGTTAAGTACAATACACGGTCTAGAAAAGCAACCCTCCCTCCCCCGCTGTACATGAATAATAAATTGACATCAACACCCCGAATTAACACAACTGGTATATACACCCCCCTGGACCCTCCAGTGTAAATAATAGAAACAGAAATAAAGTAACCCCCCCCCCAACCGAGCTGATGCTGCCATTGACCAATGTCTACCGTTCTGCCATGAAGTCGAAGAACGGTTGCCACCGCCTAAATAACCCTTGTACCGACCCTCTCAAGGCGAATTTCACCCTCTCCAATTTAATGAACCCCGCCATATCGTTGATCCAGGATTCCACACTTCGGAGCCTCACATCCTTCCACTGAAGAATAATCCTTCGCCAGAATACCAGCCTCTTTCGCCTCCTGCACTCACGGCTCCTCTGCCACCCCAAATATTGTGAGCCCCCAGCCCGGTTTGACCCTGGATCCTACCACCCTCGACACCGTCCTCGCTACGCCCTTCCAAAATTCCTCCAGCGCTGGGCATACCCAGAACATATGGGTGTGATTTGCTGGGCTCCCTGAGCGCCTAACACACCTGTCCTCACTCCCCAAAATCCGACTCATCCTTGTCCCGGTCATGTGTGCCCTGTGCAGCACCTTAAACTGTGTGAGGCTGAGCTTGCGCACGATAAGGAAGAGTTCACCCTCCCTTGGGCCTCTGGCACCTCCCTTCCTCAATCACCTCTCCCAACTCCTCCTCCCATTTACCTTTCACCTCCACCACCGAGGCCTCCTCCTCCTCCTGCATCACCTGGTAAGTTTCCGAGATCTTCCCAACTCCCACCCACCTCCCCGAGAGCACCCTGTCCTGTACCGTGTGTGGCAGTATCCGCGGGAATTCCACCACCTGCCGTCTGGCAATCGCCCTTACCTGTAAGTACCTGAAGGTGTTCCCCGGGGGGGAGCCCGTACTTCTCCTCCAGCTCACCCAGGCTCACGAACTTCCCGTCCACAAACAGGTCTCCCAGCTTTCGTATCCCTGCCCTGTGCCACCCCGAGAACCCTCCACCTGTTCTCCCTGGGGCGAACCGGTGGTTCCCCCGTATTGGGGTCCACGCCGAGGCCCCAACATCCCCCCTATGCCGCCTCCACTGCCCCCAGATTTTGAGGGCAGCCGCCACCACCGGGCTCGTGGTATACCTCCTTGGAGGGAGCGGAAGCCAGCGCCCCCAGACTCGTACCCACACAAGACGCCTTCTCCAGCCTCTTCCATGCAGCCCCCTCCCCCTCCATCACCCACTTGCGCACCATCGTCGCATTGGTGGCCCGGTAGTACCCACAGAGGTTGGGCAGCGCCAGTCCCCCCTTATCTCTACTCCACTCCAGGAACACCCTTCTCACCCTCGGAGTCCCTCGCGCCCACACAAACCCCATTATACTCCTGTTAACCCGCCTAAAAAAAGCCTTCGAGATAAACACGGGGAGGCACTGGAACAGGAACAAAAACCTTGGGAGCACCGTCATTTTGATTGACTGCACCCTAGCCACCAAGGACAGTGGCAACGCAAGCCACCTCTTGAACTCCTCCTCCATTTGCACCAGCCGTGTAAAATTAACCCTATGCAGGGCCCCCCAGCTCCTGGCCACCTGGACCCCCAAATACCTGAAGCTCCTCTCTGCCCTCTTTAGTGGGAGCTCGCCAATCCCCCTCTCCTGGTCCCCTGGGTGAGCCACGAACAGCTCGCTCTTCCCCATGTTGAGCTTGTACCCTGAAAAATCCCCGAACTCCCTAAGAATCCTCATTACCTCCGGCATTCCCCCCACCGGGTCCGCCACATATAGCAGCAGGTCGTCCGCATAGAGCCTTATGCTCCTCCTCACCCCGCACCAACCCCCTCCAGTTCCTTGACTCCCTCAGTGCCATAGCCAGGGGTTCAGTTGCCAGTGCAAAGAGCAGGGGGGACAGGGGACACCCCTGCCTCGTCCCGCGGTGCAACCGAAAGTACTCAGACCTCCTCCTGTTTGTGGCCACACTCGCCATCGGGACCTCATACAACAGCCTAACCCACCTGACAAACCCCTCCCCAAACCCGAACCTCTTCAGCACCTCCCACACGTACCCCTACTCTACCATATCGAAGGCTTTCTCAGCGTCCATCGCCACCACTATCGCCGCCTCCCCCTCCCTCGCCGGCATCATGATAACGTTCAAAAGCCTCCGCACATTCGCGTTCAACTGTCTCCCCTTCACAAACCCAGTCTATCTTCATGGATGATCTGCGGCACACAATCCTCAATCCTCGTGGCTAAGATCTTCGCCAGCACCTTGGCATCTACATTTAGCAACAAAATCGGTCTGCAAGACCCACACTGCAGGGGATCCTTGTCCCGCTTCAGGATCAAGGAGATCAGTGCCCGGGACATCGTCGGGGGTAAAGTCCCCCCCCTCCCTTGCCTCATTGAAGGTCCTAACTAACAGCGGGCCCAACAGGTCCATATATTCTTTATAGAATTCGACCGGGAAACCGTCCGGCCCCGGTGCCTTCCCCGCCTGCATGCTTCCTATCCCTTTGGTCAGCTCCTCCAGCCCAATCGGGGCCCCCAATCCCGCCACCAGTCCGTCTTCCACCTTTGGAAACCTCAATTGGTCCAGGAAGCGGCCCATCCCTCCCTCCTCCCGTGGGGGCTCGGATCGGTACAATTCCTCGTAGAAGTCCCTGAAGACCCCATTGATGCCAACCCCACTCCGCACCACACTCCCTCCCCTGTCCTTAACTCCCCCGATCTCCCTAGCTGCGTCCCGCTTCCGAAGCTGATAACCCAGCATCCGCCTTGCCTTTTCCCCATACTTGTAAATCGCCCCCTGGGCCTTCCTCCACTGCACCTCCGCCTTCCTGGTGGTCACCAGGTCGAATTTGGCCTGGAGGCTGTGCCTCTTCCTCAACAATCCTTCCTTGGGCACCTCCGCCTACCTCCTGTCTACCCTCACCATCTCCCCCCGCTCCTTGTGGGCCCTGATGGAGATCTGCTCTCCCCTCACCACCGCCTTCAGCGCCTCCCATACAATCCCCACTCGGACCTCCCCGTTGTCGTTGGTCTCCAAGTACCTCTCTATACTTCCTCGAACCCGCTCGCTCACCTCCTCGTCCGCCAACAGCCCCACAGCGGGCGCTGGTCCCTCTCCTCCCCCATCTCCAAGTCCACCCAATGCGGGGCGTGGTCCGAAATGGCTATTGCCGAATACTCAGTATCCTCTAATCTCGCTATCAGCGCCCTACTCAAAATGAAAAAGTCGATTCGGAAATAAGCCTTCTGGACATGTGAGAAGAATGAAAATTCCCTAGCCCCCGACCTTGCAAATCTCCAAGGGTCCACCCCTCCCATCTGGTCCATAAACCCCCTCAGCACTCTAGCCGCCGCCGGCTTCCTACCCGTCCTAGACCTGGAGGCTTTGATCTTTATGTCCTCACTGTCTACAGGAATAGTGCCAGAAGACTAGAGAGAGGCGAATGTTGTCCCCTTGTTCAAGAAAGGGAATAGGTATAACCCTGGGAATTATAGGCCGGTTAGTCTCACTTCGATCATAGGTAAATTGTTGGAAAGGGTCCTGAGGGATCATTTGGAAAGATACAGCTTAATCCGGGACAGTCAGCATGGATTTGTGAGGGGGAAGTCTTGCCTCACAAGTTTGATTGTATTCTTTGAGGAGGTAACTAAGTGCATAGATGAAGGTAGAGCAGTTGATGTTATATACATGGATTTTAGTAAGGGGTTTGACAAGGTGCCCCATGGTTGGCTCATGAAGAAAGTAAGGAGGCATGGCACAGAGGGAAATTTGGCCAATTGGATCAGTAACTGGCTATCACACAGAAGACAGAGGGTGGTAGTAGATGGTAAATTTTCATCCTGGAGCCCAGTTACCAGCGGTGTACCACAGGGATCAGTGCTGGGTCCTCTGCTATTTGTGATTTTTATCAATGACTTGGATGATGGAGTTGAAGGTTGAGTTAGTAACTTTGCTGATGAAATGAAAAATGAAATGAAATGAAAATCGCTTATTGTCACAAGTAGGCTTCAAATGAAGTTACTGTGAAAAGCCCCTAGTCGCCACATTCCGGCGCCTGTTCGGGGAGGCTGGTACGGGAATTGAACCGTGCTGCTGGCCTGCTTTAAAAGCCAGCGATTTAGCCCAGTGTGCTAAACCAGCCCCTGTCACCAAGATTGGTGGAGTAGTGGATGAGGTGGAGGGCTGTTGTAGGCTGCAAAGAGACATAGATAGGATGCAGAGCTGGGCTGAAAAGTGGCAGACGGAGTTTAACCCTGATAAGTGTGAGGTGATTCATTTTGGTAGGACAAATTTGAATGCGGGTTACAGGGTTAACGGTAGGGTTCTGAAGAATGTGGAGCAGAGAGATCTCGGAGTTCATGTCCATAGATCTCTGAAAGTTGCCACCCAAGTGGATAGAGCTGTGAAGAAAGCCTGTAGTGTGTTAGCATTTATTAACAGGGGGCTTGAGTTTAAGAGCCGTGAGGTTATGCTGCAACTGTACAAGACCTTGGTTAGACCACATTTGGAGTATTGTGTGCAGTTCTGGTCACCTCATTATAGGAAGGATGTGGAAGCATTGGAAAGGGTGCAAAGGAGATTTACCAGGATGCTGCCTGGATTGGAGGGTAGGTCTTATGAGGAAAAGGTGAGGGAGCTAGGGCTTTTCTCTCTGGAGTGAAGGAGGATGAGAGGTGACTTAATTGAGGTGTATAAGATGATGAGAGGGATAGATAGAGTGGACATTCAGCGACTTTTTCCTCGGGTGGATGGAGCTGTTACAATGGGGCATAACTGTAAGGTTCATGGTGGAAGATATAGGAGGGATGTCAGAGGTAAGTTCTTTACTCAGAGAGTGGTTGGGCGTGGAACACACTCCCAGCTATGGTAGTAGAGTCACACACTTTAGGAACTTTCAAGCAGTTATTGGATCGGCATATGGAGTGCATTAGAATGATTGGGAGTAGGTTGATTTGATCTTAGATTCAGACTAGTTCGGCACAACATCGTGGGCCGAAGGGCCTGTACTGTGCTGTACAGTTCTATGTTCTAGAGGTATTGCTCACTCACAGCCTACAGCGGAAGAGGGGAAATCTCCCAAATGTCTATGATGTCACGACTTAATCATGTGACATACTATACAGAAGGCATTGGTTACAATACATTAAATCAGGCAAAACAATTTATACTGTATGAAGAGAATGCTAATTGGGTGGCGAGCGGACTCGAATTGGGTGAGGTGTTTCCACGGAGAATGCACCAGATGATGGTGACTGACAGATAACTGCAGGGCATTGTTTAAAATTTAAACCAGGCAGTTTGACCCTGATTGGTCAAGGCATTGCCCTGAGGAATGAATCAGCCAATGGCTGTCGCTTATTTTGTTCAGCTGAAACAGGCACAATGTGGGCGATTCACCAAACCCCGCGCCGGGCCAGAGAATCGCCACAACCATGCCATTACGCCCCGACGCCGGCGTGCGATTCTCTAAGGTGCGGAGAATCGCCGCCATATGCGGCGGCCGCGGAACACTGTAATCGGCGGGGCCGATATGGGAGAATCGCACCCAATATGTGTACACGTTCTTTCTGTCTGTAAAATCAAGGTTCTGTGCATTAATACCCGTAGAGCCCCCAGTGCACGCATTGTGTCGTGCTGCAAGCCCAGCTGACAATTTTAAGATGAAGTTAGGCTTGCAGAGTGGTGCATTTTAAATGTTCCGATTGAACCTGCCTCTACCACACTCTCAGGCAGCGAATTCCAGACCTTTACCACTCACTCCGTGGAAAAGGTTTTTTTCTTCTTTGGCCAATAATTTTAAATCTGTGCCCTCTCATTCTTGATCCTTTCACAAGTGGGCACAGTTTCTTCCCGATCTATCCTATCCAGCCTCCTCCTGATTCTGACTACCTCTATCAAAATGCCTCTCAACCTTCTCTTCAAGGAAAATAATCCCCACTTCTCCAATCCATCTTCGTAACTCAAGCACCTCATCCCTGGCATCAGTCTCGTGAATCCTTTTCTGCACTCTTGCCAATGCCTTCCCATCCTTCCTAAACTGTAGCGCCCAGCTCTAGCAGCAATACTCAAGCTGATTCCAAACTAGTGTCGTAGTTCATCATAACCCCATTGTTCATATACTCTATGCCCCTATTAATAAAGCCTCAGATTCTGCATGTTTTATTTAATGTACTCTGAACCTGTTGTGCCGCCTTCAATGACCTCCGCACACATACACCCAGGTCCCTCTGCTCTTGCACAACCCCTATAGAGCTGTATCTTTTAGTTCACATTGTTTCTGTGTGTTCTTCCTACCAAAATTAATCACGTCACATTTCTCCACATTCAACTTCATCTGCCATCTATCCGATTATTTCAGCAACTTGCCCATGCCCCTTAAAATTCTACACTATCCTCCTCTCAGTTCACAAAGCTTCCAAATTATGTATCGTCCGCCAATTTTGAAGTTGTGACAGCTACCCCAATGTCCAGGTCATGAATATATATCAGGAAAAGCAAGGGTAACAACACTGACCCCTGGGGGAATTCCAGAGCAAATCTTTCTCCAACCTGAAAATCATTTGTTGACCACTGCTCTTTTTTCCTGTTGTGCAGCCAATTTTGTATCCATTTTGCCATTGTCCTTTGAGCTATAATTCTGCTCAGAGGTGTGTTGTGTGACACTGTATCGAATGCCTTTTGAAAGTCCATGTTCATCACATCAACAGCATTACCTTAATCAACCCTCCCGGTTACCTCCTCAAAAAACACGATCAGAAATCACAGCTCCAGGGTCCCAGGTTCGATTCCCGGCTTGGGTCACTACTTGTGCAGAGTCTGCACCTTCTCCCCATGTCTACGTGGGTTTCCTCCTCGTGCTCCGGTTTCCTACCACAGTTCAAAGATGTGCAGGTTAGGTGGATTGGCCAGGCTAAATTGCCCTGACTGTCCAAAAAGAAAAGTGGTTAGGTAGGGTTATTGGGTTAGGGTGGAGGTGTGTGTTTAAGTGGGGTGCACTTTCCAAGGGACGGTGTAGTCTCGATGGGCCGAATGGCCTCCTTCTGCACTGTAAATTCTCTGAAATTAGTTAGTTGATTTTCCCTTTAGAAATCCATGCTGACTTTTCTGTGACGATTAACTTAGTCCCTAAACTTCTCTATAAGTTTCTCCACCACCAAATTGAAACTGACTAACCTGTAGTTACTTGGCTTACAACCTCTTTTGAACAAGGACGTGACGTTTCCACTTCTCCAATCTTGTGGCACAATCCGGATTCTAAAACAAGGTTACACAGTTATGGCGAATGGCTCCGCAATTTCCATTCGGATTTATGTAGGTATCCTTGCATCTCATCTGATCTTGCTGCCTTATCAACCTTAAGTACAGATGGCCTATCCAAGACCTCCTCCTTATCAACTGCAAGCCCAGAGTGTCCGGGTTACCTCCTTGTTCTTTCATTTAATCGTTCAACTATATTCCCCAGCCTCCGTGTGCAAATCCCCTTTTCAGTCCCTAATCGGCCTTAATTCTCTTTATCTGGAAGATTCTGTTATTCCCTTTTATGTTGGCTACCAGTCACTTTTCATAATCCCTCCTTGCATCTCCTATCTGCTTTTTCACCTCCCCTCTGAACCTTCCGTATGCAGCCTGGCTCGCAATTGTTTCTTTTCCTCCCTGACGCCTGCCAGAAGGACACTTTTTCAGCTTTATCTTAGCTTCCATCTCCTCTTTCATCCAGGAAGCCCTGGAATTGTTTGCCCTTCCTTTCCCCTTTGAGGGAAAATACCTTGACTGAATCATCCCGTCTCTGAAGGCAGCCCATTGATCTGCTGATGTTTCCCTTGCTAACCTTTGCCTCCAATTTATTGAAGTTGACTTTAAAGTTAATTATTCGTACTTTGGATTTTCATCGTCCTTTTCCATAGTCAGCCTAAACGTTATGTTACAATGGTCACTGCCTCCTCAATATCTCCCCACTTATGCCTGGTCCTCTTGACCCACCCCATTCCCATGAAGCATGTCGAGCTGTGCCTCCTTTCGCACTGGCCTGGAAGCAGACCGAAGAAAGTTTCCCGAATACTCTCTGAACTTGTGCCCCTTCACGCTGACTATTCCAGTTTATATTTGGATAAAGTCCCGAAGTGTTCCGTTATAACCATTCTGTAATTTTTGTACCTTTATACAATTTCCTTCCCGGTTTCCTCTATAGTTGGTGGTCCACAGACTACACTGATGAGCAACGGAACTGCACTTTTTTTGTTCCTTAACTCTAGCCAAATTGATTCTGTCCTTGACCCCTTTGAGACATCCTCTTTCGCTGCCTGTACAGCTGAACTCCTCATGGACTAGTCTCTGACTCCACTCCTCGGATGAACTATCACTTTTATCTGTCTTCAGAACTGGATAGTCTTTGAAGAGTGGGATATACTCACCAGCATCACTCAGCTCCTGACCTCATTACAACCTTGGTCCAAACAAGCTCAATTCCAGAGGTGAGGTGAGAGTGACTGCCCTCGACATCAAGGAAGCATTTGACCGAGTGGGGCATCAAGGATCCCGGCTAAACTGGAGTCAATGGGAATCGGGGGGGGGAAACTCTCCACTGGTTGGAGTCAGACCTGGCACAAAGGAAGAAGGTTTGGAGGTCAATCATCTCAGTTCCAGGACGTCACTGCAGAAGTTCTGGCCCAACCATCTTCAGCTGCTTCATCAATAATCTTCCCTTTATCATATGGGCAGAAGTAGGGATGTTCGCCGATGACTGCACAACAGTCAGCACCGTCCCGGACTCCTCAGGTACCAGCTGTCCATGTGCATGTTCAGCAAAACGTGGGACAATATTCAGGCTTGGGCTGCTGAGCGGAAAGTAATATACATGCCATACAAATGCCAGGCTTGCATGTATATTACATCTTCAACAAGAGATAATCCAATTATGTCCGCTCGACATTCAATAGTATTACTGTTGCCTATCAACATCCTGGGGGTTACCATTGACCAGAAATTGAACTGGACTAAAAAACTATGGCGACAAGAGCAGGTCAGGGGCTGGGAATTCTGCAAAGAGTAACTTACCTCCTCTCCATCCAAAGCCTGTCCACCATTTATAAGGCACCAGTCAGGGGTGTGACGGAATACTTTCCCTTTGCCTGGATGATTGCGGCTCCAGCAATACTCAAGAAGCTCGATACCATCCAGGATAAAGCAGCCCGCTTGATTGGCACCCTGTCTACCAACATCTACTATTGAATCACTGACGCAATGTGGCAGCAGTGTACCATCTACAAGATGCACTGCAGCAACTCACCTTTGCTGCTCGTTGTGTCTTTACTTAATTGCTCTGTTTTATAACCTTTGCTCTAGAGTCGCCAGGTATCTTTATGATACCACCACGATGTACTAGTTCAAGTGCTGATCAATAACTCAATACACCAGTTAGTAAGTTTCAAATCAAAACACATTTATTATACTCAGTCAATCACTACTCATGCATAAACTCTATTTACTAGACTATCTCTAACACTATCGGCCTATACTTAGCTTTGGAACTGGCCCACCAGGTCAGGGGAACAAATGGCCTTTTGTTCGATTCTGAGTCTGCAGGCTTCAAAGCTGGTATGGACTGGTAGCTAGGAGCGCCTATCTCGGAGCGTGCGTTGACTGGAGACTTACTTGGTTGGTGCAGCTGCTGGGCAGGTTACGGTCAAGGGTTGTTTCGAGCTGCTGAGAGGCCCTGCCAAGAAGGACGAATTGAACTTGGGGACTTTATTTTATAGTCCCCAGGGGCTTCCCGCCATTCGGGGCGGACCCCGTACCTGGTTCCAAGTGATTGGACTGCGTTCCGATCACTTGGATCGATTTCTCCAATATTGGAGCTGTTCCCTGATCGCTGGGCGGTCCCTAGGTGTCCGTTGGCCTTCCTTTGTCTTGGCTCCTGCTGGCGCCGAGGAGTCTGGCTTGACCTTGTTTATTCTAACTGTTTCCAATTGTTCCCGGGGATCGCTCATCAATATGTAGATGGTTGTTAGTTTCAGTGCAGTCTGGGTTCCTGCAAGTTCTGATTACAGGAAACTTTGCACCTGCTTGTTTTTCCTGCGTTTGACTGAATTTCCCTGCATTCTTCGCGGATCTCCATTTTAAAGTCGGGAAGTGGCCAACCCAGGTGGCTACACCTTCGAAAGCACCTGAGTGGGCAACTAAATGACAGATGCAGTATGATGTGGATAAAGGAGAGGTTATTTACTGTGGGGGCAAAAACAGGAAGGCAGGATATTAATTGAATGACTATAAATTGAGAAAGGGGAGTGTGCAACGAGTCCTGGGTATGCCGTTACACCAGTCGCTGAAGGTAAGCATGCAGGTGCAGCAGGCGGTAAAGAAGACGAATGGTATGTTGGCCTTCATAGCGAGAGGTTTCGAGTACAGGAGCAGGGATGCCTTGCTGCAATTTGTGCGCAGTTTTGGTCTCCTTATCTGAGGAAGGATGTTCTTGCTATAGAGGGGGGTGCAGCAGCGAAGCATTACGAGACTGATTCCTGGGATGGCAGGACTGACGTACGAGGAAATATCGTGCGGCACTGGACGGAATCCCAGGATGTGGACCCGGTAGCAGCGACGGAAAGGCCATGTAGTCCCACGTCAGGGTGGCTTGAAGGAGAACCTCCAAGTGCCGCACTCTTGGGGTACCGCATGGGCAGCAGAGCTCCAGAATGAGCTCGCCACCACCTTCGAGGGATCAGGGGTCAGAAACAAAAACGCCGACGGCGGCACAGTAACACAGTGGTTAGCACTGCTGCCTCACAGCGCCAGGGACCTGGTTCGATCCCGGCCTTGGGTGACTGTCGGTGTGGAGTCTGCACATTCTCCCCGTGTCTGCGTGGGATTCTTCCGGGTACTCCGGTTTCCTCCCACAGTCCATTGATGTGCAGGTTAGGTGGGGTTACGGGGATAGGGCAGGGGGTTGGGCCTATGTAGGGTGCTCTTTCAGAGGGTCGGTGCAGACTGGATGGGACGAATGGCCTCCTTCTGCCCTGTAGGGATTCGACGTCTACAACTTTACTAATTCTTATAATTCCTACTGATACTTAAGACACGTTGCTGCTCGTGGTGAGCCTTACTTATGAAAGAAAACGACTCAGCACTTTATTCCCCGTTTTAGATCGGAAATACTGACCAGCTAATCACCTACCTGCTTCCCTCTGATATCACACTGCGATCTTCCATGTCTGAACCCCGCTGTTCCTGCTGTTTTCACCTCCCCTCTCCACGTTGCTCGTAGCCCCACTTCTCTCGCTGTTCCTCGTCACTCAGAGTGAGCTCTCGCCTTCCCTCTCTGCACTGATCGTATCTCTCAGTGCTCGGGCCGAGATCTCACCTTCCCCTGTGCATCAGTGCTCGGACCGAGATCTCACCTTCCCCCTGCGCATCAGTGCCCGGACCGAGATCTCACCTTCCCCCTGAGCATCAGTGCCCGGACCGAGATCTCACCTCCCCCCTGTGCATCAGTGCTCGGACCGAGATCTCACCTTCCCCTGCGCATCAGTGCTCAGACCGAGATCTCACCTTCCCCCTGAGCATCAGTGCCCGGACCGAGATCTCACCTTCCCTCTGCGCATCAGTGCCCGGACCGAGATCTCACCTTCCCTCTGCGCATCAGTGCTCGGACCGAGATCTCACCTTCCCCCTGAGCATCAGTGCTCGGACCGAGATCTCACCTTCCCCCTGAGCATCAGCGCTCAGACCGAGATCTCACCATCCCCTGCGCATCAGTGCCCGGACCGAGATCTCACCTTCCCCTGCGCATCAGTGCTCGGACCGAGATCTCACCTCCCCCTGCGCATCAGTGCTCGGACCGAGATCACACCTTCCCCTGCGCATCAGTGCTCGGACCGAAATCTCACCTTCCCCTGCGCATCAGTGCTCAGACCGAGATCTCACCTTCCCCTGCGCAGCAGTGTTCAGACCGAGATCTCACCTTCCCCTGCGCATCAGCGCTCAGACCGAGATCTCACCTTCCCCTGCGCATCAGTGCTCAGACCGAGATCTCACCTTCCCCCTGCACATCAGTGCTCAGACCGAGATCTCACCTTCCCCTGCGCATCAGTGCTCAGACCGAGATCTCACCTTCCCCCTGCGCATCAGTGCTCGGACCGAGATCTCATCTCCCCCCTGCGCATCAGTGCTCGGACCGAGATCTCACCTTCCCCTGCGCAGCAGTGCTCAGACCGAGATCTCACCTTCCCCTGCACATCAGTGCTCGGACCGAAATCTCACCTTCACCTGCGCATCAGTGCTCGGACCGAGATCTCACCTTCCCCTGCGCATCAGTGCTCGGACCGAGATCTCACCTTTCCCCTGCGCATCAGTGCTCGGACCGAGATCTCACCTTCCCCCTGCGCATCAGTGCTCGGACCGAGATCTCACCTTCCCCCTGCGCATCAGTGCTCGGACCGAGATCTCACCTTCCCCCTGCGCATCAGTGCTCGGACCGAGATCTCACCTTCCCCCTGCGCATCAGTGCTCAGACCGAGACCTAACCTTCCCCCTGCGCATCAGTGCTCAGACCGAGATCTCACCTTCCCCCTGAGCATCAGTGCTCGGACCGAGATCTCACCTTCCCCCTGCGCATCAGTGCTCGGACCGAGATCTCATCTCCCCCTGCGCATCAGCGCTCGGACCGAGATCTCACCTTCCCCTGCGCATCAGTGCTCAGACCGAGATCTCACCTTCCCCCTGCGCATCAGTGCTCAGACCGAGATCTCACCTTCCCCCTGCGCATCAGTGCTCGGACCGAGATCTCACCTTCCCCTGCGCATCAGTGCGCGGACCGAGATCGCACCTTCCCCCTGCGCATCAGTGCTCGGACCGAGATCTCACCTTCCCCTGCGCATCAGTGCTCAGACCGAGATCTCACCTTCCCCTGCGCATCAGTGCTCGGACCGAGATCTCACCTTCCCCTGCGCATCAGTGCTCGGACCGAGATCTCACCTTCCCCTGCGCATCAGTGCTCGGACCGAGATCTCACCTTCCCCTGCACATCAGTGCTCAGACCGAGATCTCACCTTCCCCCTGCGCATCAGTGCTCAGACCGAGATCTCACCTTCCCCTGCGCATCAGTGCTCGGACCGAGATCTCACCTTCCCCCTGCGCAGCAGTGCTCAGACCGAGATCTCACCTTCCCCTGCTCATCAGTGCTCGGACCGAGATCTCACCTTCCCCCTGCTCATCAGTGTTCAGACCGAGATCTCACCTTCCCCTGCGCATTAGTGCTCGGACCGGGATCTCACCTTCCCCTGCGCATCAGTGCTCAGACCGAGATCTCACCTTCCCCCTGCGCATCAGTGCTCGGACCGAGATCTCACCTTCCCCTGCGCATTAGTGCTCGGACCGGGATCTCACCTTCCCCTGCGCATCAGTGCTCAGACCGAGATCTCACCTTCCCCCTGCGCATCAGTGCTCAGACCGAGATCTCACCTTCCCCCTGCGCATCAGTGCTCAGACCGAGATCTCACCTTCCCCCTGCGCAGCAGTGCTCAGACCGAGACCTAACCTTCCCCCTGCGCAGCAGTGCTCAGACCGAGATCTCACCTTCCCCTGCTCATCAGTGTTCAGACCGAGATCTCACCTTCCCCTGCGCATCAGTGCTCAGACCGAGATCTCACCTTCCCCCTGCGCATCAGTGCTCGGACCAAGATCTCACTTCCCCCTGCGCATCAGTGCTCGGACCGAGATCTCACCTTCCCCCTGCGCATCAGTTCTCGGACCGAGATCTCACCTTCCCCCTGAGCATCAGTGCTCAGACCGAGATCTCACCTTCCCCTGCGCATCAGTTCTCGGACCGAGATCTCACCTTCCCCTGCGCATCAGTGCTCAGACCGAGATCTCACCTTCCCCCTGCGCATCAGCGCTCGGACCGAGATCTCACCTTCCCCTGCGCATCAGTGCTCAGACCGAGATCTCACCTTCCCCTGCGCATCAGTGCTCGGACCGAGATCTCACCTTCCCCCTGCGCATCAGTGCTCGGACCGAGATCTCACCTTCCCCCTGCGCATCAGTGCTCAGACCGAGACCTAACCTTCCCCCTGCGCAGCAGTGCCCGGACCGAGATCTCACCTTCCCCTGCGCATCAGTGCTCGGACCGAGATCTCACCTTCCCCCTGCGCATCAGTGCTCAGACCGAGATCTCACCTTCCCCTGCGCATCAGTGCTCGGACCGAGATCTCACTTCCCCCTGCGCATCAGTGCTCGGACCAAGATCTCACCTTCCCCCTGCGCATCAGCGCTCGGACCGAGATCTCACCTTCCCCCTGAGCATCAGTGCTCAGACCGAGATCTCACCTTCCCCTGCGCATCAGTGCTCAGACCGAGATCTCACCTTCCCCTGCGCATCACTGCTCGGACCGAGATCTCACTTCCCCCTGCGCATCAGTGCTCGGACCGAGATCTCACCTTCCCCCTGCGCATCAGCGCTCGGACCGAGATCTCACCTTCCCCTGCGCATCAGTGCTCAGACCGAGATCTCACCTTCCCCCTGCACATCAGTGCTCAGACCGAGATCTCACCTTCCCCTGCGCATCAGTGCTCGGACCGAGATCTCACCTTCCCCTGCGCATCAGTGCTCAGACCGAGATCTCACCTTCCCTCTGCGCATCAGTGCTCAGACCGAGATCTCACCTTCCCCTGCGCATCAGTGTTCAGACCGAGATCTCACCTCACCCCTGAGCATCAGTGCTCGGACCGAGATCTCACCTTCCCCCTGCGCATCAGTGCTCGGACCGAGATCTCATCTCCCCCCTGCGCATCAGTGCTCGGACCGAGATCTCACCTTCCCCTGCGCATCAGTGCTCAGACCGAGATCTCACCTTCCCCCTGCGCATCAGTGCTCGGACCGAGATCTCACCTTCCCCCTGCGCATCAGTGCTCGGACCGAGATCTCACCTCCCCCTGCGCATCAGTGCTCGGACCGAGATCTCACCTCCCCCTGCGCATCAGTGCTCGGACCGAGATCTCACCTTCCCCCTGCACATCAGTGCTCGGACCGAGATCTCTCCTTCCACCTGAGCAGCAGTGCTCAGACCGAGATCTCACCTTCCCCTGCGCATCAGTGCTCGGACCGAGATCTCACCTTCCCCTGCGCATCAGTGCTCGGACCGAGATCTCACCTTCCCCTGCGCATCAGTGCGCGGACCGAGATCTCACCTTCCCCCTGCGCATCAGTGCTCGGACCGAGATCTCACCTTCCCCTGCGCATCAGTGCTCAGACCGAGATCTCACCTTCCCCTGCGCATCAGTGCGCGGACCGAGATCTCACCTTCCCCTGCGCATCAGTGCGCGGACCGAGATCGCACCTTCCCCCTGCGCATCAGTGCTCGGACCGAGATCTCACCTTCCCCTGCGCATCAGTGCGCGGACCGAGATCGCACCTTCCCCCTTCGCATCAGTGCTCGGACCGAGATCTCACCTTCCCCTGCGCATCAGTGCTCAGACCGAGATCTCACCTTCCCCTGCGCATCAGTGCTCAGACCGAGATCTCACCTTCCCCCTGCGCAGCAGTGCTCGGACCGAGATCTCACCTTCCCCCTGCGCATCAGTGCGCGGACCGAGATCTCACCTTCCCCCTGCGCATCAGTGCTCAGACTGAGATCTCACCTTCCCCTGCGCATTAGTGCTCAGACCGAGATCTCACCTTCCCCTGCGCATCAGTGCTCAGACCGAGATCTCACCTTCCCCTGCGCAGCAGTGCGCGGACCGAGATCTCACCTTCCCCCTGAGCATCAGTGCTCAGACCGAGATCTCACCTTCCCCTGCGCATCAGTGCTCAGACCGAGATCTCACCTTCCCCTGCGCATCAGTGCGCGGACCGAGATCGCACCTTCCCCCTTCGCATCAGTGCTCGGACCGAGATCTCACCTTCCCCTGCGCATCAGTGCTCAGACCGAGATCTCACCTTCCCCTGCACATCAGTGCTCGGACCGAGATCTCACCTTCCCCTGCGCATCAGTGCGCGGACCGAGATCGCACCTTCCCCCTTCGCATCAGTGCTCGGACCGAGATCTCACCTTCCCCTGCGCATCAGTGCTCAGACCGAGATCTCACCTTCCCCTGCGCATCAGTGCTCAGACCGAGATCTCACCTTCCCCCTGAGCATCAGTGCTCGGACCGAGATCTCACCTTCCCCCTGCGCATCAGTGCTCGGACCGAGATCTCATCTCCCCCTGCGCATCAGCGCTCGGACCGAGATCTCACCTTCCCCTGCGCATCAGTGCTCAGACCGAGATCTCACCTTCCCCCTGCGCATCAGTGCTCAGACCGAGATCTCACCTTCCCCCTGCGCATCAGTGCTCAGACCGAGATCTCACCTTCCCCCTGCGCAGCAGTGCTCAGACCGAGACCTAACCTTCCCCCTGCGCAGCAGTGCTCAGACCGAGATCTCACCTTCCCCTGCTCATCAGTGTTCAGACCGAGATCTCACCTTCCCCTGCGCATCAGTGCTCAGACCGAGATCTCACCTTCCCCCTGCGCATCAGTGCTCGGACCAAGATCTCACTTCCCCCTGCGCATCAGTGCTCGGACCGAGATCTCACCTTCCCCCTGCGCATCAGTTCTCGGACCGAGATCTCACCTTCCCCCTGAGCATCTGTGCTCAGACCGAGATCTCACCTTCCCCTGCGCATCAGTTCTCGGACCGAGATCTCACCTTCCCCTGCGCATCAGTGCTCAGACCGAGATCTCACCTTCCCCCTGCGCATCAGCGCTCGGACCGAGATCTCACCTTCCCCTGCGCATCAGTGCTCAGACCGAGATCTCACCTTCCCCTGCGCATCAGTGCTCGGACCGAGATCTCACCTTCCCCCTGCGCATCAGTGCTCGGACCGAGATCTCACCTTCCCCCTGCGCATCAGTGCTCAGACCGAGACCTAACCTTCCCCCTGCGCAGCAGTGCCCGGACCGAGATCTCACCTTCCCCTGCGCATCAGTGCTCGGACCGAGATCTCACCTTCCCCCTGCGCATCAGTGCTCAGACCGAGATCTCACCTTCCCCTGCGCATCAGTGCTCGGACCGAGATCTCACTTCCCCCTGCGCATCAGTGCTCGGACCAAGATCTCACCTTCCCCCTGCGCATCAGCGCTCGGACCGAGATCTCACCTTCCCCCTGAGCATCAGTGCTCAGACCGAGATCTCACCTTCCCCTGCGCATCAGTGCTCAGACCGAGATCTCACCTTCCCCTGCGCATCACTGCTCGGACCGAGATCTCACTTCCCCCTGCGCATCAGTGCTCGGACCGAGATCTCACCTTCCCCCTGCGCATCAGCGCTCGGACCGAGATCTCACCTTCCCCTGCGCATCAGTGCTCAGACCGAGATCTCACCTTCCCCCTGCACATCAGTGCTCAGACCGAGATCTCACCTTCCCCTGCGCATCAGTGCTCGGACCGAGATCTCACCTTCCCCTGCGCATCAGTGCTCAGACCGAGATCTCACCTTCCCTCTGCGCATCAGTGCTCAGACCGAGATCTCACCTTCCCCTGCGCATCAGTGTTCAGACCGAGATCTCACCTCACCCCTGAGCATCAGTGCTCGGACCGAGATCTCACCTTCCCCCTGCGCATCAGTGCTCGGACCGAGATCTCATCTCCCCCCTGCGCATCAGTGCTCGGACCGAGATCTCACCTTCCCCTGCGCATCAGTGCTCAGACCGAGATCTCACCTTCCCCCTGCGCATCAGTGCTCGGACCGAGATCTCACCTTCCCCCTGCGCATCAGTGCTCGGACCGAGATCTCACCTCCCCCTGCGCATCAGTGCTCGGACCGAGATCTCACCTCCCCCTGCGCATCAGTGCTCGGACCGAGATCTCACCTTCCCCCTGCACATCAGTGCTCGGACCGAGATCTCTCCTTCCACCTGAGCAGCAGTGCTCAGACCGAGATCTCACCTTCCCCTGCGCATCAGTGCTCGGACCGAGATCTCACCTTCCCCTGCGCATCAGTGCTCGGACCGAGATCTCACCTTCCCCTGCGCATCAGTGCGCGGACCGAGATCTCACCTTCCCCCTGCGCATCAGTGCTCGGACCGAGATCTCACCTTCCCCTGCGCATCAGTGCTCAGACCGAGATCTCACCTTCCCCTGCGCATCAGTGCGCGGACCGAGATCTCACCTTCCCCTGCGCATCAGTGCGCGGACCGAGATCGCACCTTCCCCCTGCGCATCAGTGCTCGGACCGAGATCTCACCTTCCCCTGCGCATCAGTGCGCGGACCGAGATCGCACCTTCCCCCTTCGCATCAGTGCTCGGACCGAGATCTCACCTTCCCCTGCGCATCAGTGCTCAGACCGAGATCTCACCTTCCCCTGCGCATCAGTGCTCAGACCGAGATCTCACCTTCCCCCTGCGCAGCAGTGCTCGGACCGAGATCTCACCTTCCCCCTGCGCATCAGTGCGCGGACCGAGATCTCACCTTCCCCCTGCGCATCAGTGCTCAGACTGAGATCTCACCTTCCCCTGCGCATTAGTGCTCAGACCGAGATCTCACCTTCCCCTGCGCATCAGTGCTCAGACCGAGATCTCACCTTCCCCTGCGCAGCAGTGCTCGGACCGAGATCTCACCTTCCCCCTGCGCATCAGTGCGCGGACCGAGATCTCACCTTCCCCCTGAGCATCAGTGCTCAGACCGAGATCTCACCTTCCCCTGCGCATCAGTTTTCAGACCGAGATCTCACCTTCCCCTGCGCATCAGTGCGCGGACCGAGATCGCACCTTCCCCCTTCGCATCAGTGCTCGGACCGAGATCTCACCTTCCCCTGCGCATCAGTGCTCGGACCGAGATCTCACCTTCCCCCTGCGCATCAGTGCTCAGACCGAGATCTCACCTTCCCCTGCACATCAGTGCTCGGACCGAGATCTCACCTTCCCCTGCGCATCAGTGCGCGGACCGAGATCGCACCTTCCCCCTTCGCATCAGTGCTCGGACCGAGATCTCACCTTCCCCTGCGCATCAGTGCTCAGACCGAGATCTCACCTTCCCCTGCGCATCAGTGTTCAGACCGAGATCTCACCTTCCCCTGCGCATCAGTGCTCAGACCGAGATCTCACCTTCCCCTGCGCATCAGTGCTCGGACCGAGATCTCACCTTCCCCTGCGCATCAGTGCTCGGACCGAGATCTCACCTTCCCCCTGCGCATCAGTGCTCGGACCGAGATCTCACCTTCCCCCTGCGCATCAGTGCTCAGACCGAGATCTCACCTTCCTCTGCGCATCAGCGCTCGGATGGAGATCTCACCTTCCCCCTGCGCATCAGTGCTCGGACCGAGATCTCACCTTCCCCCTGCGCATCAGTGCTCAGACCGAGATCTCACCTTCCTCTGCGCATCAGCGCTCGGACGGAGATCTCACCTTCCCCCTGCGCATCAGTGCTCGGACCGAGATCTCACCTTCCCCCTGCGCATCAGTGCTCAGACCGAGATCTCACCTTCCTCTGCGCATCAGCGCTCGGACGGAGATCTCACCTTCCCCCTGCGCATCAGTGCTCGGACCGAGATCTCACCTTCCCCCTGCGCATCAGTGCTCAGACCGAGATCTCACCTTCCTCTGCGCATCAGCGCTCGGACGGAGATCTCACCTTCCCCCTGCGCATCAGTGCTCGGACCGAGATCTCACCTTCCCCTGCGCATCAGTGCTCGGACCGCGATCTCACCTTCCCCCTGCGCATCAGTGCTCGGACCGAGATCTCACCTTCCCCCTGCGCATCAGTGCTCGGACCGAGATCTCACCTTCCCCTGCTCATCAGTGCTCGGACCGAGATCTCACCTTCCCCCTGCGCATCAGTGCTCAGACCGAGATCTCACCTTCCCCTGCGCATCAGTGCTCGGACCGAGATCTCACCTTCCTCTGCGCATCAGTGCTCAGACCGAGATCTCACCTCCCCCTGCGCATCAGTGCTCGGACCGAGATCTCACCTTCCCCCTGCGCAGCAGTGCTCGGACCGAGATCTCACCTTCCCCTGCGCATCAGTGCTCAGACCGAGATCTCACCTGCCGCTGCGCATCAGCGCTCGGACGGAGATCTCACCTTCCCCCTGCGCATCAGTTCTCGGACCAAGATCTCACCTTCCCCCTGCGCATCAGTGCTCGGACCGAGATCTCACCGTCCCCTGCGCAGCAGTGCTCAGACCGAGATCTCACCTTCCCCTGCGCATCAGTGCTCAGACCGAGATCACACCTTCCCATGCGCAGCAGTGTTCAGACCGAGATCTCACCTTCCCCTGCGCATCAGTGCTCGGACCGAGATCTCACCTTTCCCTGTGCATCAGTGCTCAGACCGAGATCTCACCTTCCCCTGCGCAGCAGTGCTCGGACCGAGATCTCACCTTTCCCTGCGCATCAGTGCTCGGACCGAGATCTCACCTACCCCTGCGCAGCAGTGCTCGGACCGAGATCTCACCTTCCCCCTGCGCATCAGTGCTTGGAGCGAGATCTCACCTTCCCCTGCGCATCAGTGCTCAGACCGAGATCTCACCTGCCGCTGCGCATCAGCGCTCGGACGGAGATCTCACCTTCCCCCTGCGCATCAGTTCTCGGACCAAGATCTCACCTTCCCCCTGCGCATCAGTGCTCGGACCGAGATCTCACCGTCCCCTGCGCAGCAGTGCTCAGACCGAGATCTCACCTTCCCCTGCGCATCAGTGCTCAGACCGAGATCACACCTTCCCATGCGCAGCAGTGTTCAGACCGAGATCTCACCTTCCCCTGCGCATCAGTGCTCGGACCGAGATCTCACCTTTCCCTGTGCATCAGTGCTCAGACCGAGATCTCACCTTCCCCTGCGCAGCAGTGCTCGGACCGAGATCTCACCTTTCCCTGCGCATCAGTGCTCGGACCGAGATCTCACCTACCCCTGCGCAGCAGTGCTCGGACCGAGATCTCACCTTCCCCCTGCGCATCAGTGCTTGGAGCGAGATCTCACCTTCCCCCTGCGCAGTTGTATGACGATCTTTACAAAGAGCGTGCTGCAGCTGTTAACTCAACACCTCAAAGATAACCAACAAATATCAACGTCGCCAGTGATGCCACATTCTGAGAATGAATCAGGAAAAAACATTTCTACTTTCCACCCACTTGGAATATTCCAAACTCCCGGAATGTGGCAGGGCTGATGCCAGAAGTAATCCAAATCACAAATCGCCAGAACAGGTTGTACAGATTTGAGACAAGAAACTATGACGGCAAACTTCAGAACAATCTCACTCAGCAAAAGAAACTCCCTGACATTAGTTCCCACTAACCGGACTTGGATCATCACAGTATAAAATCACAAGTCATTGCATAATTATTGTTGCATTCTTAATGACAGAGCAAAGTGCTTTACACCATCAAACAAAACAATCTATTCACAGCACAGCAAGTCACACAATCAGAGATTAACGCATAAACCTTTTATACCTCACATGACATGTCAGCAAATTTTTTAAATGCCAAAGCATTCCTCTAAAAACAACTCATTATTATTTTTGCTCTAGGGGGTCGAGTGGCACAGTGGGTAGCACTCTACCTCTGAGCCAGGAGCTCTGGATTCCAGTCACACGCCAAGACTTGTTGGCCGCAGGTCTTTGCTGTTCATGATGTGGTTCAACAGGCTGATAATCACTCCAGGAAACATTCCACTGCCTCGTGTGTGTGTGTGTGTGTGTGTGTGTGTGCGCACGTTTGTGTGTGTATCTGTGTGCCTGTGTATGTGTGTGTGTCTGTGCGAGAAATTGTGTGTCTGCCTTAAGGGCAGCACGGTAGCATTGTGGATAGCACAATTGCTTCACAGCTCCAGGGTCCCAGGTTTGATTCCCGGCTTGGGTCACTGTCTGTGCGGAGTCTGCACATCCTGCCCGTGTGCGCGTGGGTTTCCTCCGGGTGCTCCGGTTTCCTCCCACAGTCCAAAGATGTGCGGGTTAGATGGATTGGCCATGATAAATTGCCCTCAGTGTCCAAAATTGCCCTTAGTGTTGGGAGGGGTTACTGGGTTATGGGGATAGGGTGGAGGTGTTGACCTTGGGTGGGGTGCTCTTTCCAAGAGCCGGTGCAGACTCGATGGGCCGAATGGCCTCCTTCTGCACTGTAAATTCTATGATAAATATCTTTGTGTGTGTGTTTCTGTGTGTGTATGTGTGTGTGTGTCTGTGTGTGTGTCATTAAGCTAAAATAATTTTTGTTTCACAATTCCAACGTTCCCAGATCAGCTCAGCAAACAGCAGCATCAGCAATTCTTTTAACTCCTCCAATCTCTGGTGCCATGCACACACATGCACAGACACTTTTTTTTTAAAATGAGCAGAAGTGAAACTTGGTTCACTGGGGATAGAAATGGTTCAATGCTCCGGGAAATGAGGGGCATTGATACGAGTTAACAGGAACAAACAGTTCCCATTGGTGGAGGGATCAATGACCAGGGGGCAGAGATTTAAGGTGAGGGGCAGGAGGTTTAGAGGGGATGTGGGGAAAAACCTTTTTACCCAGAGGGTGGTGGAGGTCTGGAACTCGCTGCCTGAAAGGGGGGTGGAGGCAGAGACCCTCAGAACGTTTAAGAAGTATTTAGATGAGCCTTCCCGATCCCACGGCAGACACGGCTATGGGCCAAGTGCTGGGAAATGAGATTGGAATAGTTAGGTGGTTGTTTCTGTCCGGCACAGACTCGATGGGCCGAAGCACCCTTTCTGTGCTGTATGATTCTGTGACTCTATGAAACAATGCTACTTCTGTGCTGCTAGATACACTGGGGCAGCACGGTAGCCTTGTGGATAGCACAATTGCTTCACAGCTCCAGGGTCCCAGGTTCGATTCTGGCTTGGGTCACTGTCTGTGCGGAGTCTGCACATCCTCCCCGTGTGTGCGTGGGTTTCCTCCGGGGGCTCCGGTTTCCTCCCACAGTCCAAAGATGTGCAGGTTAGGTGGATTGGCCATGCTAAATTGCCCTTAGTGTCCAAAATTGGCCTTAGTGTTGGGTGGGGTTACTGGGTTATGGGGATAGGGTGGCGGTGTTGACCTTGGGTAGGGTGCTCTTTCCAAGAGCCAGTGCAGACTCGATGGGCCGAATGGCCTCCTTCTGCACTGTAAATTCTATGACATGGGTCTGATCGCGGAAATGGAACAAGTCGATGTTGCTGGTGTTATGGGCCAGGGTTCCGAAAACTCCAAAGTATATCATGGAGTTCACCTGACCCACGACTTTGAATAGATTTTGGTTATGGGGAGCACAAGGGTCCACTCTCCAGGTGTGATGCAACAGAGAGCTAAAGTATTTTTAAAACAAAACAATGTTTATTCTATGAACACAGTTAACATTTTATCAACTACCAACACACATAACCCCGCAGATACAATATACCTTTCCTAGCAACATCCATAAGTTAAACCCTTTTTACAAAGACATCAGGTTTAAATTCTCTACAGAAACAGGTTTTACTTTGAAATCATCAAGTGAGCTGAAGACATTCTTTAGCTTGTAGAGAGAGATTATTACACATCTGCTTGCTTTGAATACAGCTCTCCAACACTGAAAATAAAACCAAAAACAGCCACAAAGCAGCTTAACAGCTCAAAACGAAAGTAAAAAGACAGACCGACAGCCCAGCTCCACCCACACACTGACATCACTGCAGCTATTTGATAAACACCCATTTCTTTTTTAAAAATATATTTATTCAAATTTTTCAACAAATTTTCAACAAACCCCCCAACAAAAAGAAACAAGAATACAACAATCAGAAATTATATATTGGATTTCCCCCATTTACAATAACCCCCCATATAACATTTAAAAACACAAATAGGGGGAAAAAACACCTTCACCCAAACGCCACCCCAAAAGAAACCCCCCCCCCCCCTTCCCTTGGGCTGCTGCTGCTGACCTCCTCCTAACGCTCCGCGAGATAGTCTAGGAACGGTTGCCACCGCCTGAGGAACCCTTGCACAGACCCCCGCAAGGCAAACTTTATCCTCTCCAGCTTGATGAACCCTGCCATGTCATTGATCCAAGCTTCCGCACTAGGAGGCTTCGCATCTTTCCATCGTAGCAAAATCCTCCGCCGGGCTACCAGGGACGCAAAGGCCAGAATACCGGCCTCTTTCGCCTCCTGCGCTCCCGGCTCGTCCGATACTCCAAATAATGCCAATCCCCAGCTCGGCTTGACCCGGGCGTTCACCACCTTGGACATAGTCCTCGCAAAACCCCTCCAAAACCCATCCAGCGCCTGGCACGACCAGAACATATGGACATGATTTGACGGGCTCCCTGAGCACCTCCCACATCTGTCCTCCACCCCAAAGAACCTACTCAAACTCGCCCCTGTCATATGTGCTCTGTGAGTAATTTTGAACTGTATTCGGCTGAGCCTGGCGCAAGAGGAGGAAGAATTAACCCTACTCAGGGCATCAGCTCACAGACCCTCATCTATCTCCTCCCCAAGCTCCTCCTCCCACTTGCCCTTTAACTCCTCCACCGAGGCCTCCTCCTCTTCCTTCAGCTCCTGGTAAATCACCAAAACCTTGCCTTCTCCAACCCATGCACCCGAAATCAGCCTGTCTTGAACCCCACGTGCCGGAAGCAGCGGGAATTCCCTCACCTGCCGCCTCACAAACGCCCTCACTTGCATGTACCTGAAAGCGTTTCCCGGGGGTAGCCAAACTTCTCCTCCAGCTCCCCTAGGCTCGCAAACGCCCCATCGATGATCAGGTCCCCCATTCTTCCAATCCCTGCCCGATGCCAGCTCCGAAACCCCCCATCCATCCTTCCCGGGACGAACCAATGGTTCTCCCGAATCGGGGACCAAACCGAGGCTCCCACCTTGCCCCTGTGTCGACTCCACTGCCCCCAGATCTTTAGCGTCGCCGCCACCACCGGACTCGTGGTGTACCTTGTCGGCGAGAGCGGCAGCGGTGCCGTCACCAGTGCCCTCAGGCTCGTGCGCACACAGGACGCCATCTCTAGCCTCTTCCACGCCGCCCCCTCTCCCTCCATCACCCACTTACGGATCATCGCCACATTGGCTGCCCAATAATAGCCACACAAATTCGGCAGTGCCAGCCCCCCCCCTGTCCCTGCTACGCTCCTGAAACACCCTCTTCACCCTCAGGGTCTTATTCACCCACACAAATCCCATAAAGCTCCTGCTTACCCATTTGAAAAAGGCCTTGGGATCATAATGGGAAGGCACTGGAACACAAAGAGAAACCTTGGAAGGACCATCATTTTGACCGACTGTACCCTACCCGCTAGTGAGAGTGGTAGCATGTCCCATCTTTTAAAATCCTCCTCCATCTGCTCCACCAACCGCGTCAAATTGAGCTTGTGCAGGGCCCCCCAGCTCCTAGCTACTTGGATCCCCAGGTACCGAAAGCTCCTTTACGCACTCTTTTTTTAAAAATATATTTAATTAAAGTTTTCAAACAGAATTTTTCCACTTTACAAATCAACATAAAAATAGCACAGTAACTGATAAATAACATTATTTAAATAAAATAGTGAACTAACAAAGTAACAAAAAATAGTGCTCCCCCCACCCCCCCCGGGCTGCTGCTGCTGACGATCTATTTTCCCTTAACATTCCGCGAGATAGACAAGGAACGGTTGCCACCGCCTGGAGAACCCCTGAGCCGATCCTCTCAGCGCAAATTTCATTCGTTCTAGTTTTATGAACCCTGCCATGCCGTTTATCCAGGCCTCCACGCCGGGGGGGGTTTCGCTTCCTTCCACATGAGTAAGATCCTTCGCCGGGCTATCAGGGACGCAAAGGCCAGAATCTCGGCCTCTTTCGCCTCCTGCACTCCCGGCTCTTCCGCTACCCCAAATATAGCTAACCGCCAGCCTGGCTTGACCCGGACCTTCACCACCTTTGAGATCACCTTTGCCACTCCCCTCCAGTACTCATCCAGTGCCGGACACGACCAGAACATGTGTGTGTGGTTCGCCGGGCTTCCCATGCACCTCCCGCACCTGCCCTCCACTCCGAAGAACCTGCTCAGTCTCGCTCCCGTCATATGTGCTCTGTGTAGAACCTTAAATTGTATCAGGCTAAGCCTGGCACATGAAGACGAGGAATTTACCCTACTTAGGGCATCAGCCCACAGACCCTCCTCAAACTCCTCTCCCAGCTCTTCTTCCCATTTTCCCTTCAGCTCCTCTATCATCGCCTCCCCCTCGTCTCTCATCTCCTGATATATTTCGGACACTTTGCCCTCCCCGACCCATACCCCGAAAATCACTCTATCCTGCCTCCCCGTGTCGGGATCTGCGGAAATTCCCTCACCTGTTGCCTCGTAAACGCCCTCACTTGCATGTATCTAAAATTATTCCCCGGGGGCAACTCATACTTTTCCTCCAGCGCTCCCAGGCTCGCAAACGTCCCGTCTATAAACAAATCTCTCAGTCTCCTAATTCCTGCCCGTTGCCAGCTCTGGAACCCTCCGTCCATCTTTCCTGGGACAAACCTATGGTTGTTCCTGATCGGGGACCACACCGAGGCACCCGTCACCCCCCTGTGTCACCTCCACTGCCCCCAGATCCTTAAGGTTGCCACCACCACTGGGTTTGTGGTATACCATTTTGGGGAGAGCGGCAGCGGCGCCGTCACCAGCGCCTTTAGGCTCGTTCCCTTACAGGACGCCATCTCCAGCCTCTTCCACGCCACCCCCTCTTCCTCCCTCATCCACTTACAAACCATCGCCACATTGGCGGCCCAGTAATAGTCGTCCAGGTTCGGCAACACCAGTTCCCCTCTGTCCCTGCTACGCTGCAGGAACCCCCTCCTTACCCTCGGGGTCTCCCCTGCCCACACAAAACTCATAACGCTCCTATCTATTTTCTTTAAAAATGCCTTCGTGATCAGAATGGGGAGACATTGAAACACAAAAAGAAACTTTGGGAGAACCATCATCTTGACCGCCTGCCCTCTGCCCGCCAACGAGAGCGGCAGCATATCCCACCTCTTGAAATCCTCCTCCATCTGCTCCACCAGCCGCATCAGATTAAGTTTGTGTAAAGTTCTCCAGCTCCTGGCTACCTGAATCCCCAAATATCGGAAGCTCCTTTCCACTCTCCTTAACGGCAGGGCGTCTATTCCTCTTCCCTCGTCCCCAGGGTGTATTACAAAAAGCTCACTCTTCCCCATATTTAGCCTGTATCCCGAAAAATCTCCAAACTCCCTCAATATCTGCATAACCTCTGTCATCCCCTCTACAGGATCCGCCACATATAGCAGTAGGTCATCTGCGTAGAGTGACACTCGATGCTCCTCTCCCCCTCTAACCAACCCCTCCATTTCTTAGAGTCTCTCAACGCTATGGCCAGTGGTTCAATTGCCAACGCGAACAGTAATGGGGACAGGGGACACCCCTGCCTTGTTCCCCTATGTAACCGAAAATACTCCGATCTTTGCCGGTTTGTGACTACACTTGCCACTGGGGCCCCATATAGGAGTCTGACCCAACTGACAAACCCCTCCCCAAACCCAAACCTCCTCAACACCTCCCATAAATACTCCCACTCTACCCTATCGAATGCCTTCTCCGCATCCATCGCCAGCACCATCTCTGCCTCCCCCTCCGCTGGGGGCATCATTATCACCCCCAACAGCCGTCGAACGTTGACATTCAGTTGTCTCCCCTTTACAAACCCTGTCTGGTCTTCATGCACCACCCCCGGGACACAATCCTCAATCCTCGTCGCCAGCACTTTTGCCAGCAGCTTGGCGTCTACATTTAGAAGTGAGATAGGCCTATATGACCCGCATTGCAGCGGATCTTTATTCCGCTTCAGGATTAGTGATATCGTCCCCTCCGACATTGTCGGGGTAGAGTCCCCCCTTCTCTGGCCTCTTTAAAGGTTCTCGCCAGCAGCGGGGACAACAAGTCCACATATTTCCTGTAACATTCCACCGGGAACCCGTCTGGTCCCGGGGCCTTCCCTGCCTGCATATTCCCCAGCCCTTTAGTCACCTCATCCACCTCAATTGGCGCCCCCAGACCTGCCACCTCCTGCTCCTCCACCCTCGGGAACCTTAGTTGGTCCAGAAACTGTTGCATTCCCTCTTTTCCCTCTGGGGGTTGGGTCTTACATAGCCTCTCATAAAAGGTCTTAAACACCTCGTTTACCTTCCCTGCTCTCCGCTCCGTAGTTCCCGTTTCATCCCTAACTCCCCCAATCTCTCTCGCCGCTGTCCTCTTGCGAAGTTGGTGGGCCAGCAGCCGGCTCGCCTTTTCCCCATACTCATATCTCATCCCCTGTGCCTTCCTCCACTGTGCCTCTGTCTTTCCCGTGGTCAGCAGGTCAAACTCCATCTTCGTCCTTCGTCCGGGGCCTCCGCATATCTTTTATCCACCCTCAAAATCTCCCCCACTAATCTCTCCCTTTCTTTGCCCTCTTGTTTCTCCTTGTGAGCTCTAATGGAGATCAACTCTCCCCTAACCACCGCCTTCAGCGCTTCCCATCCTACCCCCACCTGGACCTCACCATCGTCATTGGCCTCCAGGTACCTCTCAATACATCCCCGCACCCTTCCACAGACCCCCTCATCCGCCAATAGTCCCACATCCAGTCGCCAGAGTGGGCGCTGCTCCCTCTCCTCTCCTAATTCCAGATCCACCCAGTGCGGGGCATGGTCTGAAACGGCTATGACCGAGTACTCCGTTCCTGCCACCTTCGAGATCAGTGCCCTGCTCAAAACAAAGAAATCTATCCGGGAGTATACCTTGTGGACATGGGAGAAAAAGGAGAACTCTTTGGCCAACGGCCTAGCAAATCTCCACGGATTCACTCCCCCATTTGCTCCATGAACTCCCTCAGCACCTTGGCCGCTGCTGGCCTTCTTCCGGTCCTGAATCTAGACCGGTCTAGCCCTGGATCCAGCACAGTATTGAAATCCCCCCCCATTACCAGGCTTCCCACCTCCAGGTCCGGGATACGTCCCAGCATCCGCTTCATAAATCCTGCGTCATCCCAGTTCGGGGCATATACATTTAACAGCACGACCTCCTTTCCCTGCAATCTACCACTCACCATCACATATCTACCCTCGTTGTCCACCACTATATTCCTAGCCTCGAACAACACCCGTTTCCCCACCAATATCGCCATCCCCCTATTTTTCGCGTCCAACCCTGAGTGGAACACCTGTCCCACCCATCCTTTCCTTAACCTAACCTGATCCGCCACCTTCAGATGCGTCTCCTGAAGCATGACTACATCCGCCTTCAGTCTTTTTAAGTGCGCGAACACTCAGGCCCTCTTAATCGGCCCATTCAGGCCTCTCACATTCCACGTGATCAGCCGGATTGGGGGGGCCATCCACCGTCGCCCCCCCCCCCCCCCCCCCCCCCCCCCCCCCGCCGACTAACCATCCCCTATTCTAGGCCAGCCCCCCGTCCGGGGTCCCGCGCACCCACCCACCCATCTCCCAGGCGGCGCCTTCCCGTCCCGACCACCTCTTCTCTTGCCAGCTCCCCCTTACTCTCAGCAGCAGCAACCCAGTTAGTCCCCCCCCCACCCGCTCGATCCCCATCTAGCATGGTTACTCCCCCCATGATGCTTCCGAAAGTCAGCTAACTCTAACTGACCCTGGCTTCCCCCGTTCTCTCCTTGACCCCCCTGTGCGTGGAACTCTCTTCCTTCCTGCGCCTATCTTCCCGCCATCATCTCCATAGCGCGGGAAAAACCCCGCGCTTTCTTATCGGCCCCGCCCCCTATGGCGCAGCTCCCTCATTCCCCATCCCCCCTCTCAGTCCCTTTTTCCACTGGCGCCCACATTTCTCCGTGTCCCCCCATCAAGAGGAGAAAAATTCCCCGTCTATCGTTTCAATATTATAAACCTCCCATTCCCCAATTTACACTTCCGTGCAACAACCTCGTTGTTTCCCCCCCAACATCAGTCTCTCAGTTCTAGTCCAGTTTCTCTTCTTGGATGAAGGTCCATGCCTCATCCGCCGTTTCGAAGTAGTAGTGCTTGCCCCGATGCGTGACCCACAATCGCGCCGGCTGCAGCATCCCAAATTTTATTTTCTTCCTGTGAAGCACTGCCTTGGCCCGATTAAAGCTTGCCCTCCTTCTCGCCACCTCCGTGCTCCAGTCCTGATACACTCGTATCACCGCATTCTCCCACCTGCTACTCCGTACCTCCTTGGCCCAGCTCAGGACCGCCTTTCTGTCAGTGAAGCGGTGAAATCTCACCACTGTCGCCCTTGGTAGTTCTCCAGCCTTTGGTCTTCTCACAAGGACCCGGTGAGCCCCTTCCACCTCCAGGGGGCCCGAGGGGGCCTCAGCTCCCATTAGCGTATGGAGCATCGTGCTCACATAAGCCCCAACGTCAGCTCCCTCCATTCCTTCGGGGAGACCCAGAATCCGGAGGTTCTTTCTCCTCGAGCTGTTCTCCAGGGCTTCGAGCCTTTCGATACACCTCTTATGTAGCGCCTCATGCGTCTCCGTTTTTACCACTAGGCCCTGTATCTCATCCTCGGTTTCGGCTGCCTTTGCCTTCACCCCACGGAGCTCTACCGTCTGGGCCTTTTGTGTTTCTTTCAGCCCATCGATTGCCAATAACATCGGCGCCAGCACCTCCTTCTTTAGTTCCACCACACACCGTCGGAGGAATTCCTGCTGGTCCGGGCCCCATGTCACCTGGGCTCCATCCGCCACCATCTTGTTTCTTCCTTCTCTTCTCTGCCGCTGCTCCAGAGGATCCTTCGCAATCTGGCCACTACCAGATCTTTTCCATACACACCCGGGGGGGGACCTTCCTTCGTCACCCCACACTGGGTTTGGTCTGAAAAAATTTCCGTTGGGGCTCCCGAAAAGAGCCCAAAAGTCCGTTAGAACGGGAGCTGCCGAAACGTGCGGCTTAGCAGTGCATCGCCGCAACCGGAAGTCTCCCTTTCCGCCCTCTTCAGTGGAAGCTCGTCTATCCCCCTTCCCTGGTCCCCTGAATGCACCACACAGAGCTCACTCTTCCCTACGTTGAGTTTATACCCCGAAAAGTCCCCAAACTCCCTAAGCATCAGCATTACCTCCGCCAGCCCCTCCACTGGATCCGCCACATACAACAACAGGTCATCGGCAAACAACGACACCCGGTGTTCCTCTCCCTCCCGAACCAATCCCCTCCATTTCCTGGACTCCCTCAGTGCCATGGCCAGCGGCTCAATTGCCAGTGCAAACAACAAGGGGGATAAGGGGCACCCCTGCCTCGTCCCCCGATACAGCCGAACGTACTCCGACCTCCGCCGGTTCGTAGCCACACTCGCCACCGGGGCTCTATATAGCAGTCTGACCCAACTGATGAAGCCCTCCCCGAACCCAAACCTCCGCAACACTTCCCAAAGATACTCCCACTCCACCCGATCAAAGGCCTTCTCCGCGTCCATAGCTGCCACGACCTCCGCTTCCCCCTCCACCGAGGGCATCATAATCACATTGAGGAGCCTCCGCACATTAGTATTTAGCTGCCTACCCTTCACAAATCCCGTCTGGTCCTCATGAATCAACCCCGGGACACAGTCCTCAATTCTCGTAGCCAGCACCTTCGCCAGCAACTTAGCGCCAACATTGAGGAGCGAGATCGGTCTATACGACCCACATTGTAATGGATCCTTGGTCCGCTTCAAGATCAGAAAGATCAGCGCCCTGGACATTGTCTGGGGCAAGGTCCCTCCCTCCCTCACCTTATTAAAAGTCCTCACTAACAACGGGCCCAGCAGGTCCACGTATTTCCTGTAGAATTCAACCGGGAACCCATCCAGCCCCGGGGCCTTCCCCGCCTGCATGCTCCCCAATCCTTTAAGATAAACACCCATTTCTTAAAGGTACATTCACCTAACACTGAATGGAGGCAATGCTTTGCTGAAGCCTCAGTGAACTTCACCAGCGAGAAGTTGTGAACTTTACAACAGAAAGATCCTTAGGTTTGATGCTCTTGTGTTTCCAGATCTCATACACTGCAATGGCTAGAGCATTCTTTGAGGAGGTTACTTACAAAATAAAGTGATGCAGACAGGAGCATCGTGTTTGCATCCTTGACAATCAGGGACAAATGTCTCAAAACCTAATATTCTTAAAACTGGCCTCTTGTCCATCCATTACTTCCCATGGCTGAAACTCAGCCCCCCCCCCCCCCGCCCCCCCCACTCCCCTGAGTTGACATCATCCTCGAATCAAAGGACAACTGACGCCAACCTCCTTAACTCCACCAAGGGCAGACACGCCCTCAGTCTGCTTGAGCTGTCAAATCCTCTCCCTAAACATCACCTTTAAAGATGCTCCTTAAAACGTACCTCTTTGACGGAGCTTTTGGTCACCTGCTCTAGTATCTCCTGATGAAGCTTGCTGTTAAAAATGGTTTGATAAGGCACCTTGGGATGCTTTACAATGATAAATGTCCCACATCAATGATAAATGTCTCATATGAATGATAAATGCACCACATTAATGATAAATGTACCATATCAATGCAAGTTGCTGTACAAGAATTCCTGTTGTAACTTTCTTACATGAAAATAAATAAAGGGGCAGCACGGTGGCACAGTGGTTAGCACTGCTGCCTACGGCGCTGAGGACCCGGGTTCGAATCCCGGCCCTGGGTCACTGTCTGTGTGGAGTTTGCACATTCTCCCCGTGTCTGCGTGGGCTTCGCCCGCACAACCCAAAGATGTGCCGGGTAGGCGGATTGTCCACGCTAAATTGCCCCTAAATTGGAAAAAATAATTGGGAACTCTAAATTTATATTTAAAAAAATGAAAATAAATAAAAAATATAACACGGAGGCGGCCAAAGAGTCATAGTAACACAGGCCATTCAGCCCACTGGGACCATGCTAGCTCTCTGTAGAGCAATCCAATCAGTCCGGTTGCTCTCTCAATCTCCATAGTCCTGGAAATTTATTTTCCCTCGCTGATCTTTCCAAAGGCGAGTTCTCTGCTCACTTCTCCACGCCTCTGTCTTGTGCTTCCCTCTTCAGTGGCTCATATGCAATAACAGTCTTTCCTCCTCCACCATTCTGACAACGTCTTCATTGTTCTTGAGCTCTTCCCAGCTGACCCACTCCACGTGTCTCCAGGACCACATTTCACAACTCTTTCGATGTTTGGATGTCCACTTTCCCCAAGGTTGGCGTTTCAGCCTCGTACAACAAGCAACCCCAAATTGATTATTTTCTGAAAATTCTTTATGTTTGGAGAATGTATCCTTCACCAATGTAATTCCAGCTCTGATTTCTTTCTGTCAGTAACCATCTTCTGACAAGATGCTTCCCACGTACTGAAGTTGCAATATCAGCTCCAGCTGTTGTTCATTTCTTTTGACCTCTACTTTCCCACCATTATTTCATTCAATCTTCCAACTTTTGTCTACTTTCTGTTCATTTTCATTCCTTAAACACCATTCAGCTTCAACGAACAACAAAGAACAATACAGCACAGGAACAGGCCCTTCGGCCCTCCAAGCCTGCGCCGATCACATGTCCTATCTAGACAAACCACCTGTATCCTTCTATACCTCGTCTGTTCATGTGTCTATCCAGATAGGTCTTAAAGGCCTTAACCGCCTCACTAGGCAGTGCATTCCAGGCCACCACCACCCTCTGTGTAAAAAAACATCCCCTGCACATCTCCACTGAACCTATCCCCCCTCACCTTGAACTTGTGCCCCCTTGTAATTGTCATTTCTGCCCTTGGAAAAAGCCTCCAAATGTTCACCCTATGTCCTAATAATCTTATAAACTTCTATCAGGTCGCCCCTCGGCCTCCGTCTCTCCTCATATCTAATACCCTCCATACCAGGCAACATCCTGGTAAACCTTTTCTGTACTCTCTCCAAAGCCTCCACGTCCTTCTGGTAGTGCGGTGACCAGAATTGGACACAGTGTTTCAAATGTGGCCGAACCAAAGTTCTATGTAACGGTAACATAATTTGCGAACTTTTATACTCGATGCTACATCCGATAAAGGCAAGCAAGCACTTTACTGGAGAGAATTCTTCGAGACAGGATCTACTCCCATTTGGAAGCAAATGGACGTATTAGTGAGAGGCAGCACGGTTTTGTGAAGGGGAGGTCGTGTCTCACTAACTTGATAGAGTTTTTCGAGGAGGTCACTAAGATGATTGATGCAGGTAGGGCAGTAGATGTTGTCTATATGGACTTCAGTAAGGCCTTTGACAAGGTCCCTCATGGTAGACTAGTACAAAAGGTGAAGTCACACGGGATCAGGGGTGAACTGGCAAGGTGGATACAGAACTGGCTAGGCCATAGAAGGCAGAGGGTAGCAATGGAGGGATGCTTTTCTAATTGGAGGGCTGTGACCAGTGGTGTTCCACAGGGATCAGTGCTGGGACCTTTGCTCTTTGTAGTATATATAAATGATTTGGAGGAAAATGTAACTGGTCTGATTAGTAAGTTTGCAGACGACACAAAGGTTGGTGGAATTGCGGATAGCGATGAGGACTGTCTGAGGATACAGCAGGATTTAGATTGTCTGGAGACTTGGGCGGAGAGATGGCAGATGGAGTTTAACCTGGACAAATGTGAGGTAATGCATTTTGGAAGGGCTAATGCAGGTAGGGAATATACAGTGAATGGTAGAACCCTCAAGAGTATTGAAAGTCAAAGAGATCTAGGAGTACAGGTCCACAGATCACTGAAAGGGGCTACACAGGTGGAGAAGGTAGTCAAGAAGGCATACGGCATGCTTGCCTTCATTGGCCGGGGCATTGAGTATAAGAATTGGCAAGTCATGTTGCAGCTGTATAGAACCTTAGTTAGGCCACACTTGGAGTATAGTGTTCAATTCTGGTCGCCACACTACCAGAAGGATGTGGAGGCTTTAGAGAGGGTGCAGAAGAGATTTACCAGAATGTTGCCTGGTATGGAGGGCATAAGCTATGAGGAGCGATTGAATAAACTCGGTTTGTTCTCACTGGAACGAAGGAGGTTGAGGGGCGACCTGATAGAGGTATACAAAATTATGAGGGGCATAGACAGAGTGGATAGTCAGAGGCTTTTCCCCAGGGTAGAGGGGTCAATTACTAGGGGGCATAGGTTTAAGGTGAGAGGGGCAAAGTTTAGAGTAGATGTACGAGGCAAGTTTTTTACGCAGAGGGTAGTGGGTGCCTGGAACTCACTACCGGAGGAGGTAGTGGAGGCAGGGACGATAGGGACATTTAAGGGGCATCTTGACAAATATATGAATAGGATGGGAATAGAAGGATACGGACCCAGGAAGTGTAGAAGATTGTAGTTTAGTCGGGCAGTATGGTCGGCACGGGCTTGGAGGGCCGAAGGGCCTGTTCCTGTGCTGTACATTTCTTTGTTCTTTGTTCATATGCTTTCTTTATCACCAGTTCCACCTTTTAAGGATCTGTGGACCTGCACACCCAGAACTCTCTGTGTCTATGCTCCTGATGGTTCTGCCATTTATTTTATAGCTCCCACCTGAATTGGATCTACCAAAATGCATCACCTCGCATTTGTCCGGGTTAAATTCCATCTGCCATTTCTCTGCCCAATTTTGCAGCCTATCTAGATCCTGCTGTATTCTCTGACAATCCTCATCACTATCCGGAACTCCTGCAATCTTAGTATCATCCGCCATCTTGCTAATCAGAACAGCTACGTTTTCTTCCAAGTCATTTATATATATATTACAAAAAGCAGAGGTCCCAGAACTGATCCCTGCGGAACACCACTAGTTACAGACCTCCATTCAGAAAAACACTCTTCCACTGCTACCCTCTGTCTTCTGTGGCCAAACCAGTTCTGGATCCATCCAGCTAATCTTTTGCACCAGCCTGACTTGTCAAATGCTTTACCTCATGGGAGCATGTTCCAGATCATGTTCACCAGATTGATTCCAGGGATGAGAGGGTTGGTGTATGAAGAGAGATTAAACAATTTGGGATTATACGCGCTGGAGTTTCGAAGGATGAGAGGGGATCTGATTGAGATGTATAAAATACTAAGAGGATTGATAAATTAAACGCAGACCAAACACCCCACACGAGCAATCTGGAACGAGAGGTCACGGATACAGGTCCAGAGGCGGTAGATTTAAAACTGAGACGAGGAGGAACTACTTCTCGCTGAGGGTGGCGAATTTGTAGAATTCGCTGCCCCACAGTGCGGCGGAATCGGAGTCAGTAAATAGTTTCAAGAAGGAGACAGATATATTTCTGATAAAAAACGGGTTGAAGGGAAATGGGGAACAGGTGGATTTGAGACCAGGACGAGAACAGCCATGATCTGACTGAAGGTGGGAGCAGGCTGGAGGGGTTGAATCGCCGTCTCCAGATCCTAATTCCCATGTTCCTATTCCCAATCGCTCACATTCCTCTGGTATCGCTCGCTGAAAACTGTAAGCCTGTTTCCCGGAGACCTTGCAGCATCAGCTTAATGGGGATAGTGGGCGCGATTCACCGCTCCCGCGACTAAGTGCCCACGCCGTCGTGAATGGCGTTGAGGTTCACGACGGCGTGAAATGGCCCCGATCCCGACCGATTCAGGGCCCGAAAATGGGCTAGGATCGGGGCCGTGAGAAACTCGGGGGGGGGGGTCGCGAAAGCCGCATCGTCACCGCGCGCCGCCCGGATGACGCGGCGCTGCGTCATAAATGGCGTGATCCGCGCACAGAAGGACCCGGAGGAGGAGAGAGGAAGAGATGGCTGAGCCCCGACGAGCTGCACCGAGGTTCCAGGACACGGACCTGGAATCCCTGCTGGATGAGGTCGAGCAGAGAAGGGACACCCTCTGCCCAAGACGTGGGCATCGCCAGCCATCCAGCGCGGTGAGGCGCGGTTGGCGTGAGGTTGGCACCGCTGTCAGTGCTGTGGGGCAGACCCCCCGGACGGGGGAGCAGTGTCGGCAGAAGCTGCACGACCTCACTCGGGCTGCCAGGGTAAGTGCCATGAGGGTGCCCCCAGGACCCCCCCCCACCTCCCCCGGCACGAGGGGGGGGGGGGGGGGGAAGTGGGGTGGTGGGGTTGGGGAGTCATGGGGGGGTTGGGGCATCAGGTGCAGTGGTGGGGGATCAGGGGAGGTTGGGGGGTGGTCAGGGGGGGCGTTGGGGCATCAGGGGCAGTGGTGGGGGGTCGGGGGGGTCAGGGGGAGATTGGTGCATCAGGGGGGGGTTGGGGCATCAGGGGGGGTTTGGGGGCGTCAGGGGGGGTCAAACGGGGGTTGGGGCATCAGGGGGGTTTGGGGGGGGGTCAGGGTGCCCAACGATTTACTAGACCCACATGAGCCCCGGGACCCCCCCACCCGGAGCGTTGCCATGGCGTGCTGTCTCCTGAACCAGCAAAAATGTAGTTTATATCTGCACGCCGTGATGATACCCGCCTAATTGTGATGCTTTATCCAACCCCCACCCCAGGACAAGACAGCTCACAACCAGCGTGAGCGTTTGAGAACCGGAGGGGGTTCTCCTGTGCTGCACCTCCTATACATTCACGAGCAGAGGGCCCTGGACCTCACTGGGGGATCCGCCACCCGGGAGGTCGCGACATGCCAGCTCAGAGGCGCAGAAGCAAGTGAGACGACCCTGCATGTCCTCACCCCCCCCCCCCCAACCCATCATCGTCTCCCTCACACATTGCCCACTGCAGCCTCGATCCCCTCACCTCTCACACTCATGTCACTGCTTCCTCGCTCCCCTCCACCCTCACACTGTGCACCCACCACCACCATACACCCGGGACAGCGTGTCTAACGAACCCCGAATCTTTATGTTCCCCAGGGCCAGCCGCTGAACGTCCTGGGACGTCGCGGCCAAGATACAGCGGAACATCGCCAACCACAAGTGCACCCAGGGACGCACGCCAGAGGTTGGCAGTCGGTCGGACAGGAGGGCAAACCTCTCAGTATGGGACGCAGGACCGGGACGCTCACACCACCGAGAGAGACAATAGTGAGGGGCACAGGGCGGACATTCATGAAGAATCGCACATCACGGCCACACACTCGGTGGAATCACCTGGAGGTCAGCACGCCAGAGCCCGCATGCAGCTTGCGCCAGGCCATGAGTGGGAGGAGAACAGACAAGAATTCCTAACGGATGATGACCTCGAGCTTGCGGCACTGCTGTCTCCCACACCATACACCATCACAGAGACACTCACCTCGGTTGGGCATATGAGTGATGAGGCTCCCGGGTCACGGTCTGGTGCGCACCCGACAGCCGAGCCGGTACAGCAGCTGGAGTTTGGAGCAGCCGAGGGGCTGGACGGTAGGAGGGCAGCCCAGGCCCAGCAAACAGCTGCCACCCAGACGGCTCCCGGGTTCCTGGATGTACTTGACCCACCCGGACAACCGATGCGTATGGACACCCAGGGACTGAATAACAGGATGAGGGCCATCTTCCAGGACCTGCACACGCAGTTGGAGGAGTCCATCCGCGTTCAGGAGCAGGGAGTGGTGCCGCTCATCGCAGCCGCCCAGGCTGACACCGCACGGGTGGCGTCCGCGGTGGAGGCAATGGGTGAAACGGTTTCGGCCATTGGTCAGGTTCTGCAAGGCATTGGGCTTCACATGCACGCGTCATCCATGACCCAGGAGAGGGCTGCCCTCTCACAGGTAGCCACCTCACAGAGCCAACAGGACATTGCCGCCGCTCTCAGGGCCCTGGCCGAGTCTCACCATGCCATGGCCCGGTCCCAGCAGGTGATGGCACAGTCCCAGCAGTCAGTCGCTGAGAGCATTGACCGCCTGGCGCACGTGATGGATGACGTGGCGCACTCACAGGTTGCAATCGCACAGTCCTTGGCAGGAATGTCGCACTCCCTGGGCTCCGTCTCGGCGAACATTCGGACCGTGGTCGATCCCGCTGCAGGCCTCCAGGACTGGCAGCGCCAGGTGTCGGTGGTGCGACGGGGCATGTCTCCGATCGCATCTCCGTCCCACAGTGAGACCCGGGGGCCACCGGGCTCCCCGAGGGAGGAGGAGGTTCTGGGGCCCGTCCCGGTAGCTCCAGCAAGGGGCATTCCTGAACATTTGGCCTCCCCCCGTTCCGTCCCTGGCGCATCTGGTGGGCAGGTCAGGGTGGCACCACGCCATCCAGCACGCCCGCCGAGCAGTCTGGCCCATCGAAGCCGGGCTGCCACAGGAAACACGTGCCGACGGGGAGCCATGTTGAAGGGCGTGATTCTCAGCAGTCTGCCTCCACTCCTGCTGCACCACCTGGGAACACACCTAGACGTAGTGGTAGGGCCCGTAAGGCAAAGAAGTTAGGCACGTAAGAAGTTGGCACGGGTGCAGGGCACAGTTTACTTGTAGGGGGTAGGGCACCTATGTTAATCACACAAATAAACTCACTGTTGAATTTGACTTGTAAGACTGTGTGCTATGTCCGGTGCCAGGGGACTCTGAGGGTGCCCGAGTGGCGTAGTGGTAGACGAGCCGTTCAAGGTCTGTTCCGGATGTGCTGACCCTTTCCCCCCTGCCTCCCATAATCGGACACCGTTGTCCTCGGCACACCGACGCCAGCCACCCCACACAGGCACGTGATGAAGTGTCCGTGACCACCGGGGCGGATGGTTCAGCTATAGCCATGAGTCAGACCTCGGCTGGTGAATCTGAGCTCACAGCTCATCGCAGAGCGGGTTGTCATCATTCAACATGGCACTGATCACACCCGCTTACACAATCATCAATGTAGTGCAATCCCGTAGTGCCGCAATGGTAAGGTGATGTGGAATTGGTGCCGTGAACGCGGTGCGGGGGGTGGTGGGTGCTGTGTGGTTCCCCTGTGCAGGAGTGACGGTGCAAGTGGCAGTGTACAGCGAATCCCATCCCCACAGACCGTGAACCGTTCGGCCACCAACGCGTCGCGTGCCTGCTGTCCGCGGCGGTGCCGTCGCGCAGCCTCCTGGACGTAACGAGCACCCGAGCAGTGTCTGCGTCCTGCGCCCCTCCCCCCCACCCTGATGCACGCCATCATCCTCCTCCTCCTCCTCTTCCCCATCCCCCTCGTCTGTGTTAGCTCCGCTGCCGTCGGGTCCTCCCTCCGACTCCTCCACCAGGTCATCTCCCCTCTGCATGGCAATGTTGTGCATCGCACAGCAGACCACAACCATGCGACCGACCCTGTCGGGCCGGTACTGCAGGGCCCCTCCGGAGCGGTCCAGGCATCTGGATCGCACCTTCAGCAGCCCGAAGCACCGCTCCACCACACCCCTGATTGCTGCATGTGCCTCGTTGTATAGGCTCTCCGCGTTGGTCTGAGGCCTCCGTATTGGCGTCAGCAGCCATGACCTCAATGGATAGCCCCTGTCGCCCAGCAACCAGCCCCTCAGCCGGGGGGGGCATCCATCGAACATTGCGGGGATGAACGACTGTGCCAGAATGTAGGCGTCATGCACACTCCCGGGGTACCTTGCGCACACGTGCATGATCTTCACGTGGGGGTCACACACCACCTGAATGTTCATGGAGTACGCGCCCTTTCTGTTCCTGAACACGTCCCTGTTGTCTGCAGGCGGGCGCATGGGGACGTGCGCACCATCGATGCCACCCTGGACCATCGGTATCCCAGCCACCTTGGAGAATCCACGTGCCCGTGCTTCCTGCTGTGCTCGGTCCTCGGGGAATTGAATGTACCTGTCCGCGATGGCGTACAAGGCGTCGGTGACGGCCCTGATGCACCTGTGGACCGATGCCTGTGAGATCCCGGAGAGGTCCCCGCTCAGCGCCTGGAAGGAACTGGTCGCATTAAAGTTTAGGGTCACCGTCACCTTGACGGACACCGGTATAGCGTGTCCTCCACCCGTTCCACGTGGTGCGAGGAGCACCACGAGCTGGCATATATGTGCGATCATCTCCCTGCTGAACCGTAGTCTCCTCCTGCATGTAATGTCCGGTAGGGCCTCGAACGACATTCTGTCACGGTACACCCTCGGCCTTGCTGGACGCCTGTGGCGCCCTGGCACCACCATCAGTGCCTCCTCCTCCTCCTGCTCCCCCCCAAGCACTTCCTCTGCATTCCTCGCCGTCAGGAGGTCAATGTTGCCCTCGACATCCCCCTGTACATTCGGGTCCTGAGCGCCTGCGGCCTGCGCGTCGACGACGGGCCACTCCGCGGCCATCCCCTCTGCTGCACCGGCAACCGCTGCCTGTGCAGCCACTGTGGGCCATCGCAGTCTACGCTGCCGGATGGCAAACTCCAGAGCTGCGGCTCCAACCACGGCAGTGAACATCGCTGTCTGGTTGGCATACATGGTGACCTGCAGGAGGGTGGTGGGGGGCAGAGAAATGGCATGTTACACGGAGGTTCTTCCACACCTCGCCAGCCGGCTGCATGGGAGACCTGTGTGCCCCGGTGGCCTGGTCGCGCTGCAGATACGCACCCAGCCTAACATCTGGTCACGGTCTGCGTCCAACGGTCAGTTCACACCATACTCCTCACCAGTGTGCCACTCGCCTGTGCCCATCAGCCACACGGCACCCTGTGGCCGTGTCCTCGTCACCGTCCTGCCATATCAGGTCGGCTGACATGTGGCATCCGCGGATGGACGATACCATCCACACTCTCCCTCACCCCCCCACCTGCACACTCTCCCTCACCCCCCCTCCCACCTGCACACTCTCCCTCACCCCCCCTCCCACCTGCACACTCTCCCTCACCCCCCCACCTGCACACTCTCCCTCACCCCCCCTCCCACCTGCACACTCTCCCTCACCCCCCCTCCCACCTGCACACTCTCTCTCACTCCCACTCCCACCTGCACACTCTCTCTCACCCCCACTCCCACCTGCATACTCTCCCTCACCCCCCCTCCCACCTGCACACTCTCCCTCACCCTCCTCCCACCTGCACTCTCCCGCACCCCCCCACCTGCACACTCTCCCTCACCCCCCCTCCCACCTGCACACTCTCCCTCATCCCCACTCCCACCTGCACACTCTCCCTCATCCCCACTCCCACCTGCACACTCTCCCTCATCCCCACCTGCACACTCTCCCTCATCCCCACCTGCACACTCTCCCTCATCCCCACTCCCACCTGCACTCTCCCGCACCCCCCTCCCACCTGCACTCTCCCGCACCCCCCCACCTGCACATTCTCCCTCACCCCCCCTCCCACCTGCACTCTCCCGCACCCCCCCCCTACCTGCACACTCTCCCTCACCCCCCTCCCACCTGCACACTCTCCCTCACCCCACCTCCCACCTGCACACTCTCCCGCACCCCCTCCCACCTGCACTCTCCCGCACCCCCCCACCTGCACTCTCCCTCATCCCCCCTCCCTCCTGCACACTCTCCCTCACCCCCCCTCCTACCTGCACACTCTCCCGCACCCCCTCCCACCTGCACTCTCCCGCACCCCCCCCCCACCTGCACTCTCCCTCACCCCCCTCCCACCTGCACACTCCCCCTCACCCCCACTCCCACCTGCATACTCTCCCTCACCCCCACCTGCACATTCTCCCTCACCCCCCCTCCCACCTGCACACTCTCCCTCACCCCCCCCTCCCACCTGCACACTCTCTCGCACCCCCTCCCACCTGCACTCTCCCGCACCCCCCCACCTGCACTCTCCCTCATCCCCCCACCCACCTGCACACTCTCCCTCACCCCCCCTCCCACCTGCACACTCTCCCGCACCCCCTCCCACCTGCACTCTCCTGCACCCCCCCCACCTGCACTCTCCCTCACCCCCCCTCCCACCTGCACACTCCCCCTCACCCCCACTTGCACACTCTCCCTCACCCCCCCTCCCACCTGCACACTCTCCCACACCCCCTCCCACCTGCACACTGTCCCTCACACACCCTCCCACCTGCACTGTCCCTCACCCCCCCTCCCACCTGCACACTCTCCCTAACCCCCCCGCCCACCTGCACACTCCCCCTCACCCCCACTCCCACCTGCACACTCTCCCTCACCACCCCTCCCACCTGCACACTCCCCCTCACCCCCTCCCACCTGCACACTCTCCCTCACCCCCCTCCCACCTGCACACTCTCCCTCACCCCCTCCCACCTGCACACTCTCCCTAACCCCCCTCCCACCTGCACACTCCCCCTCACCCCCCTCCCTCCTGCACACTCCCCCTCACCCCCCTCCCACCTGCACACTCTCCCACACCCCCCTCCCACCTGCACACTCTCCCACACCCCCCCTCCCACCTGCACACTCCCCCTCACCCCCCTCCCACCTGCACACTCCCCCTCACCCCCCTCCCACCTGCACACTCTCCCACACCCCCCTCCCACCTGCACAGTCCCCCTCACCCCCCTCCCACCTGCACACTCTCCCACACCCCCCTCCCACCTGCACACTCTCCCACACCCCCTCCCACCTGCACACTCTCCCACACCCCCCTCCCACCTGCACACCCTCCCTCAACCCCCCTCCCACCTGCACACTCCCCCTCATCCCCCCCACCTGCACACTCTCTCTCACCCCCCCTCCCACCCATTGGCCGCAGCCTTCTCGGGTAAGCCGACCCGGTCTCCAGGCGCTGTGGAACAGTCCGCTCACCTCCTCACTGGTCAGTGTCAGCCAGCACGACTGGCTGACGACTTTAAATAGCAGTTGTGAAGGGCGTCGGCGGGAACTGGGGTCACGCCGTCGGGTCTTCGGCCCATCCGGGCCCGAGAATGGCGGGGGCGCCGGAGAATCGCCAGTTTGGGTGTCTCGGGCGGTTCTCCGGCCTGCGCCGCGCGGAACTCGACGGGGCCGTTCTCGCCGCTTGGGAGAATCGCGGGAGGCCGTCGGACCGGCGTCGCGGGAAAATCTGGCGACCCAGACGATTCTCCCAACCGGCGCGGGAGCGGAGAATCGCGCCCAGTGTTTCTCGATCTGACCTAAATCTGTCATAATCAGGCACACTTCTATCCAGAGTTGCCAGCCTTTTCCAACACAGATCAGTATTCCAGATACCAAAAATCAGGATTTTGACAGTAAAATCGGTATTTTCATTTCGAAGAAAAAATGCCCACTAATCTGAAGTACAAATCTAAAATCTGAATGGAAAAAGCGACTCTAACGCTGTTACATCGATGTACATCAATGAGTGGGTGTTTTCAAATTAAGTTCCAAACATTCACTAAATCTAACAATGAAAAATTCTATAATACTGCACAGAGAACAAGGCAACAGGGTTTAAATTACCCATTCCTGTGTTTTTAAATGATTACGGATGGATTCCTGATGCCCAGAGAGCACAATAGAACAAAAGGCTACCTACCTGAACAACTAGCAAACATTTTAAAATTGCATCACATCACACCAGGCAATTTTCAATGCTGTCCAGGCTTTCGAGAATGTGGATAGTCGAGACGTGCGATTGTGTAGCCGACCCCCGATGTGATTTTTAAAAATCCCAATAAGGGGTTGTACTGGCACCGCGATGCGAGACCGCGTGAAGGATCACACGCATGGTCTGTAGCGAGTGCGGGAGAGGGGTGATGAGGGCACGCAGCCCCTGGGCAGGGCCCTCCATCTTCCAGCAGCAGTCGTCGCTGAGGAGACCAGTCGCTACAGCGAGCGCTAAATAGCGAAACGTTCAGGGAGGAACGCATTCATTTGTCAATCAGCTCCCCCCCCCTCCCACACACACACACACACAAAGCCAGCCTGCCCTTTACAGGGAGCTCCCTCTTAATACCTTTTTCTTCCCCCTAAAAAAAACTCCTCCTCTCGCTTAACTTGCTCTCCTTCAGTACGGGATCTGTCCGAGGGCTGCAGCGTATTTCATATTTCAACCCAAGGAATCGCATTGCCGTATTCAACCAGATCCGTGCTGTCTGGCAATGCTGTCTATCAAATCTCCCCATAATTCTCCTTCGCTCAAAGGAGAACAACTCCAGCGTCTCCAATGGAACCCTGTGGCTAAAATACAGAATTCCCGGAACCATTCTGATAAATCTCCCCCACACCGTCTTTCGGAAGGATGCGAGGAACCCTCAGTGTGGTGGTGCAGTAACCAAGTTGTAGCCTAACCAGAACTTTGGTGTCAAGGTGGAGATGGTTGCCAGCTTTAGTCTCCTAGGGGTGCACATCACCAAAAATCTGTCCTGGTCCACCCACGTCGACGGTACGACCAAGAAAGCACAACAGCGCCTATACTTCCTCAGGAAACTAAGGAAATTCGGCATGTCCACATTGACTCTTACCAACTTTTACAGATGCACCATAGAAATCATAGAATTTGCAGTGCAGAAGGAGGCCATTCGGCCCATCGAGTCTGCACCAGCACTTACAAAGAGCACCCTACTGAAGCCCACATATCTACCCCATCCCCGTAACCCCCACTTATTTTTTGGACACTAAGGGCAATTTAGTATGGCCAATCCACCTAACCCGCACGACTGTGGGAGGAAACCGGAGCACCCGGAGGAAACCCACGCAGACAAGGGGAGAACATGCAGACTCCGCACAGACAGTGACACAGCCGGGAATCGAACCTAGGACCCTGGAGATGTGAAGCAAATATGCTAACCACTATGCTACTGTGCTGCCAGAAAGCATCCTGTCTGGTTGCATCGCAGCCTGATACGGCAACTGCGCGGCCCAAGACTGTAAGAAACTACAGAGAGTCGTGAACACAGCCCAGTCCATCACACGAACCTGCCTTTCATTCATTGACTCTGTCTACACCTCCCGCTTCCTGGGAAAAGTGGACAGCATAAGCAAAGACGCCTCCCACCCGGCTTACTCACTCTTCCAACTTCTTCCACCGGGCAGGAGATACAAAAGTCGAAGAACACGAATGAACAGACTCAAAAACAACTTCTTCCCCGCTCTTACCAGACTCCTAACTGGCCCTCTTATGGACTGAACTGATATCTCCACGCATCTTCTCTGCTGAGTAGCACTATACTCCGCATGCTTCACCCGATGTCTATGTATTTACATTGTGCGTCTATCGTATGCCCTACGTTGTTTCAAGTATGGAACGATCTGTCTGGATTGTACGCAGAACAATACTTTTCACTGTACTTCGGTGCACGAGACAATAAATCTAAATCTGATAAAGGTTCAGCATAACTTCCCTGCTTCTGGACTCAATGCCTGTATTTATCCAGCCCAAGATGCAATATGTTTTGCTAATTAATATCTCAACATGCCGTCACTCTCACAGGTCGATGTACATGAACGCACAGGCACCTCTGACCCTGCACTCTCTAAAACTGCGCAATCTTTGTCACTTTTGGCCTCCACATGAGAAAACAGTGCAAAGCAGGTTAATCTGTCCTATTGCCATATCCCCCTCATCATTCTACCAAATCCACTCTGGCATGCTGGCATATTGATGGCGATGGAAGCCACTACGCAGCCTCATAATTCTCTCTGCCCTCTTCTGAAAATCATTTACATTTAATAAGGCCCCTCAATGAATAGGCACAGTCTGATTTGAGCTCAGGTTTTACAAACGCTCACCGACAAATTAATCAAATCAGACCTTTAGCCTGATCTAACCTGGTACCTCCATCTTATCAATCGGCTGGACTTTACACCCTCGGACAGCAGTACTCCTAAAATACAGCATAGGGCCTGCCCAGCCTTCCCACATTCCCTTGATCTGTCTCTCAGTCTCAGGCCAGCCATGGAGGGTCGTGAAGGTGTCCAGCGGCCTTGTGGCTATTGAAGTTAGTAAACGGTCACTGCTGCTACTTTACCCGCGGCAGGGGACGGCCCATGCCAAGGTCGCCTGGCAGCTTTCAACATGCAGACTGGTGTTGGGCAATTTGGGAGGGGGGGGGTGGAATCTCCTTTGCAGATTCCCATTGGAGGCACCAACCCCTCTCCCCATTTAACCCTCCACCCCCTCGCTGGGGCCAGGCCCTGCTGATACACCAACAGACCGACCGTCCATAACTCCTGCTTCTTCGGGCACTGCCCGTCATCCCTATCATGGTCACTGCAAACCTAGCGCTGCTGGGACAACCCATCCAAATGGCTAGCGGCTCGAAGGTGAGACTTTCACTCCCAATGGGCCTGCAGGTCTCACCTTGAGCCTGCAGGGGGCAGCCCGCTTCTTTGTGGACGTGACTCAAATAATTTTTTAATGTGGGAGTGGGGGATCATGGCGCCCGTAAAATCTAATCCAATGGCAAATTGGATATACAATTGGCTTGAAGGCCGGAAGCAGAGGGTAATGGTGGAAGGATGCTTGTTGGACAGGAGGCCTGTGACGAGTGGTGTGCCTCAGGGGGCAGTGCTGGCCCATTGCTGTTTGTTATCTATATTAACAATTTGGATGAGAATCTACAAGGCATGATCAGTAAGTTTGCAGATGACACTAAAATAGGTGGTAGTGTAGACAGTGAGGAAGGTGATCCACTGTAATAAACTAGGCCATGTAAAGTCACAGTGTTGGTGGTTGAAGAAAAGCACTGATGTGGTAAAACAGGATAAGACAGTGGGGTTTGTTAGAGTGGTAAAGGAAAGCCCAAGGAAAGCGAAGGAGGTGCAAACGATTGTACAGCCTGTTCAAGAAGTAATTGTTAAGAAGGTGCCAGATGTCTTTCAAGAATTTACTTGTGTGGGTAAAGTTTACTCGTGTGTATCAGGAGGAGCAGGTAAAGAAGTCACAATTTTAAGAGATACAGGGGCTAGTCAATCTTTAATGGTAAGAGACGAGGAATTATGTAGTTTGGGAAGAATGTTGCCAGAAAAGGTGGTGATATGTGGATTTCAGGGTGAGAGGAGTAGCGTTCCATGATATAAGGTAAGGTTGGAAAGTCCAGTGAAGAGTGGTGAAGTGGTAGTAGGAGTAATAGAGAAACTATCTTGTCCAGGAATACAGTTTATCTTGGGTAATGATATAGCTGGATCGCAGGTGGGAGTGATGCTTACTGTGGTTGATTAGCCAGTGGAATATCAGTCAACTGAAGTATTGAAGGACGAATATCCTGGAATTTTTCCGGATTCTGCAGTAACAAGGTCGCAAAGTCACAAGTTAAGACAAGAGGAGAAATCAAAGAGTGAAGATGAAGTTGAAGTGCAATTATCAGAAACGATTGTTGATCAGATGGTTGAAAAAGAACAAGAACAGGTGGAGGATGAGGTGGATATTTTTAGTTCAGGAAAATTGGCGGAGTTACAACAGAAAGATGTAGAAATAAAACGGATATATCAGAAAGCATATACGGAGGAGGAATCGGACAGTATACCAGAGTGTTATTACCATAAAAGTAATGTCTTGATGAGGAAATGGAGACCTGTACATATGCAGGCGGATGAAAAGTGGGCAGAAGTTCATCAAGTTGTATTGCCGGTAGGGTATAGAAAGGAGGTGTTGCGAGTTGCACATGAGGTACCAGTGGGAGGTCATTTGGGAATAAGGAAAACGCAAGCTAAAATCCAGAAACATTTTTATTGGCCTGGACTACATAAAGATGTAGTTAAATTTTGTCAATCATGTCACACATGTCAAGTGATAGGGAAACCTCAAGCAGTGATAAAACCAGCGCCCTTAATACCCATTCCAGCATTTGAGGACCCTTTTACAAGGGTCCTAATCGATTGTGTAGGACCGCTTCCGAAAACAAAAAGTGGGAATCAATATCTTTTGACTGTAATGGATGTGTCTACTAGGTTTCCAGAGGCCATTCCAGTATGTAATATTACAGCTAAAAGGATTGTGGAGGAGTTACTTAAATTCTTTACTGGATATGGACTACCCACAGAAATTCAATCGGATCAAGGATCAAATTTTACTTCAAAGTTATTCAAAGAAGTTATGGATAGCTTAGGAATAAAATAATTTAAATCAACTGCGTACCATCCAGAATCGCAGGGAGCGTTAGAAAGGTGGCATTAGACATTAAAGACAATGTTGAGGGCGTATTGTCAAGATTATCCAGAGGATTGGGATGAAGGAATCCCATTTATATTGTTTGCATTAGGGATGCACCGAATGAGTCTACCAAATTTAGTCCTTTTGAACTAATTTTTGGTCATGAGGTAAGTGGGCCACTTAAATTGATTAAGGAAAAATTGGTTGGTGAGAAATCTGAAATTACACTATTGGATTCCGTGTCAAATTTTAGGGAACGATTAAATAGAGCAGGTGAATTGGCTAGACAACATTTGAAAGTTGCACAAAAGGTGATGAAACGGGTAATGGACAAGAAATCCAAAGTTCGTAGTTTTGCCAGTGTGACGAATGTGATATAAAATAGTTAGTTTAAATATTAGTTACAGTAATGTAGATGTAGGCCAGTTTAATTCTAGTGAGTTCACAAAGGACAAAGGATTTCAGCAAGCATGGCAAGGAAGGGGGGAAGGGTGTCTGGTAGAGGATGGGAAAAGGATGCTGGGTAACAAGAGGCCCAGGGTTAAGGAATGAGAAGTGAGCCAATTAGGAAGTATGGCCAGGTCAGGAGGGGTATAGGATGACCTATGGGAATCGTGTATGTGAAACTTGATGCCATTTGAATGTATTTGCAGAGATCCCTTTGTCTTGGATCTCATTTGTTTCCAAGGGGTCCAGGAGACTAGTTCTGTGTCCCTGAGAAGCGAGTCAGACTTGCAAGTTGGTTAAAAATAAATAATACTATGCCTACAAATCCATCTCGAGTTTTATTGAGGCCAGACTGACGGGTAAAGAATTCAACATTTGTCATTTGGTGCCGAAAACCCGGGATTTCTCCAGACGGTTGTGGACCAACTGCGAAATCAGAATTAGACTGATTTTGGACAAGGAAAGTGGAAACGGGCCCACAATGTGTGTAGCTGGAAAATGACCCACATTGGTTTTCCCCTCTTCTCATGGTCTGATTGGTCTGGTCACTCGCGGTTGGTACGGAAAATTGTCTCGACGAAATCAAATGTCAGTCTGGGGATTAGAAAATTTAACTGATGGGACCTCAGAAAGGAGGGTTCAGTTGATGGGACATCGAATTGATGGTTTAATTCCATGTGTGTGTGTTTTGGAATTGATGTGACATCGGATGATGGTTTAATTCCATGTGTGAGTGTTTTTGATGAACTGATGGGACCTCAGAAAGGAGGGCTCAGTTCCATGGGTGTTTTTAAATCTATAGTTGATTAAGCTAAAATTGTATCCTTGGACTGTAGTGGCAAGAAACACAGTCTTGAGGACTAGTTAGAGATTATGGGGAAATGTTTGGATAAATTTCAAAACAAAAGAACATCCATAGAACTGGATGCTGCATGTTAGTTAAAGCAGAAGTCTCTCAAAGGGTTAACAGCAGCCAAAGTTAACGACTACAGAGAGTGCTTCTCACACGGGCCTTGAGATAACAGCAGCAGCCTGTGGTATAATCGGATACCTTTCTTTCGAGTCAGTGAAACTCCAGCAAACTTACGTTTTGAATTAATTAAAGGAAACCAGTGGATTTCTCCACCTCTTTGATAAAAGTTAATTATTTTAGCAAGCAATTGAGTGAAATTGCCAGAATCTTCAGTTTGAATCACTTGAAATAATGTTTATTTCATTTTATTTGTGAATTAATAGAAACTGAAAGAAACTCACTGACACCATTTTTAAAAGCGTAAATCTGGAGATGACAGTTGACTTTGCTCCGGTATAAATCACCGCAGCTAACTGCTCCCTCATTGATGGCAGCCAACATTTTTGAGAATGTAAGAAAAACTTGTTGAAAGAAAAATTGTTAAGATAAAGAATTAATTAAGTTGTAAAAGTTATACAAGTTTGTGTTAAGCAAATCATAAATTCAGTTCTGAGTTGAGATCAGAGCTAAGCTTGCAATTTGCAGTAATTCAATTTGAATTTTCAAACATTTTAAGTTTTAAAAAAACACTGTTAAACCTTGTAAATAATTTTGCCAAGTAGCAAAAATTGCCATTGGTTATAAATAGGCAAATAAATTTTTAAAAAGAGAGCCAAAGTATGAAAGTTAAAGAGTTAATTAGATTATGGAGACAAAATTGTCAACATGAGAGGGATAAGATCATGTTATTAAGTTGGCAAGAAAATGCCCTTAAAATGGGGATTCCAATTAGTGAAAGGGGGAACCAGAAAACTCTGGAGATCTTGAAAAAGGAGTGTGCATTCAAAAACATTCGCGCAAGTAAAGAGAGGGTGGACTCGAGTAAACAAAGAAGAGCTACGTAGTTCAATGGCTGGCCTTGCATTGACAGGAGATGAGGACCCAGAGAATTGGACAATGTCGGCCAGAGTCCCGACTGCACCAGTAGCATTGTCTGCACTAATTCCGGAACCACCATGGTATCATAATTTATATCCAGTCACTGCACCCCGGATTCAAATCATACCAGCCTCTCCAGCCCCTTCGGTTGATAGCTTGGGTCCTATTTCAGCACCTTCACCGTTTGTTAGAGAAGGGGAGCTCTGTTCAACAAGCCCAGTTAGCTCTAGGACCCGATCTCGAACAATGAGAAAGGGGCCTGATCCTATCCAGAACAATCACGCATACCACCTAGATCCCTTCAGACCGGTATGGTAGGACAGAAAAGTATGAGAACAAAGAAAGAGGATGGGAATGTTTCTGAGGAGCTGGAGCTCCCCCTAGTGGAAGGGAAGGACGTTGAAGTCTTTGAAGAGCCAGAGGAATCCGCTAGAGCGCCCCGTAGTGAGACTCTGAGACAGTTGCCGATTAGGAAAATAACAAATCCTGATGCTGTAACAGCAGCCGCCCAGCCCACGATAGACGTTTATTTCCCATGGAGACCCAGTGAGATGATGGCTATTCTGGCTGCAATCCCAGACAGGAAGAAATCGCCTGCTGCTTTCATGGATTATCTGAGAACTACCATCTCAGTTTATCAAGCTGATTCTAGGGACCTCTGGGCCCTAGTCCAGCAGGGTTTAACCCCAGCAGAGTACAGCAGTCACCTCAACCACTTGAATTATGCTAGCCACGCCGCACTTCAGCAGGCCCATGCTTTGGATGATGATAGACGGGCACAAATCCTGAATGCATTGAATGTCACATTTCAAAAGCCCATAAACATTTCTGCTATCATGCTACCTCAAACCTAAAAAGACTGAAGAGCCAGAGGAATTTCTGGAAGGTTTTAATGAAATCTACCGTGGGCAGTCAGGCGACTTGCCATACCAAAATGGTCAGAATTCCCCTCAATATTGTGCTATGTTAATGCATTGCCTACCACCTTCCGTGGCTACTGCTGTGAAATGTAATAACATGAATTGGACAGAGAACGACCCTTCTCAGATGGCCAGGGCAGTCAGAATTTATTGGAAGGAGGGTGTAGGCCAGGAAGGAGGCTCAGTTACAAAGATTAAGACTGAGTATGTAATGAAAAAGGATGATCTGAGACCCCCAACCAGCAGCAGATACGGTGGCTTACCAGCTGGAACCCCAATATTGTGACTTTGGGTGGGTGGATCAGCGAGGGGGAGGATATCAAACCCACCCAAATGGAACCTCAGCTCCTCTTTATGGCCCACCGTATGCACCAACAGCTTTACAACCGCCGCCCCCTCTGAGGGGCCAATTGGTCTACTGGGAAAAGAGAACGGGGCAGATATAGAGGGAACAATACATGTTTTAATTGCGGCCGTGCAGATCACTGGCAACAGGAATGCCCCTTTAAAATACGGACAGAAGGAGACTACCCGACCCAAAGGAGGGGGTACCCACCAAGGGGAGGACAGACGAGGTACACTGACTTCTCCCAGGCAAACCCTTTCCCAACACAAGATTGACGAGCTAATTTAGTCATAAGGACTCTCCAATCGGACAGGGAACCTATTACTTCTCTGCAGATAGGAGATCAACACTGCCCATTTGTAATCAACACTGGAGCAGCCATGTCTTCGATGCAATCAGAACTTCGACTACCACTATCCGACCACACCCAGCACGTGTCGAGGTTCCAAGGGCAGGTGTGTGAGTATCCTATTTCTGAACCTGTGACAGTCACTTACGAGAATAAGTCTGCGGATCATCAGTTTGTGGTGACTACTGGATTGGACTGTAACTTGTTGGCCCGAGATTTACTGTGTATCTTCCAGCTACAGCTAGAGTGCGGAGACGAAGGGGCAATGGTTCAATCATAGAGGATGAGACAACAGTGCTATATTTCTATCACTCCCCAGTGGTGGACGTTATCTGCACCACGTTACCCTGGCCTATGACAGAACCGGACAAAACAGGGAGTTGGAGTACAAATACCGGCCGTTAATTGGGACCGAATGGCCAGTCAAAGTTACAGCCACAGTCACGGGAAAAGAAGGTACAGCCGATTTTGTGACAATACCACCACATTTATGGCCACAGTCAGCTTCGGTAAGCCCTCATATTACACGTCAGGTCCACGACCAGTACCATGCCAAGGATCTGGAGCCTATGGTAAGGAGGGCAGTGGATCATTCAGATCCAACAGAGCATGCACTTCAAGTCATGCCAGACGGCACTTCCATAAAATATTTTGAGGTCCCTGAAACGAGTAACATTCGACTTCAGCCAACCCACAGCTCTGGATGAATAGGGGATTCCTTATCTCGGCCGGCACGGAAATATCCCACCGGGGTTTAGTTAATGACTTACTGCAGGCCCTCCTTATGCCCGCGCAGATTTCTGACCCCAGTTGACGTTGGTAATGAACAAGCAGATTGCGCACCGCGGACAGCCGCGCAAATTCAGCAAGTGATGGCGCCTAAAATGTTAAGTCAGACTAAACGATCTGCTATAAATAGGTCTGCTTCTGACAAGCCAATGCCAACCATCCAATACGTCATAAGGTGACAGGAGGACGCTCCTGAGAGTGATAAACAAATGTGGAAACGGTTAGGTTGTACATATGATTCTGTTTCCTCTTTATGGACCACGCCAGCACAGACTTGTATGTCTGATGTACTGGCTTTATGGGTCATCGAATGTGTACACTTTGCAACTCATTGTGGGGCTCGGGGGACTAGTGATTTGTTGCTGGACACTTGGTGGCACCCTAAAATGCAGGGGTTGGCCCAGAGTATCAGTAATCGGTGTTTGATTTGTCAGCAAAATAACACCGGCAAAGGTACCCCTTGTGGTATGGGGCAAACCCCGTTACCCAGTGGTCCCTTTGAGACGCTCCAAATGGATTACATTGAGTTGGAAAGATGTCAATATTATAAATATGTTTTGGTCATTGTGGATGTGTTCAGCAGATGGGTCGAGGCGTATCCGACTATAGATAATAAAGCTGCTACTGTGGTTAAAGTTCTGATTCGGGAAATCATTCCCCGGTACGGCATACCAGCTCAGTTAAGTTCTGACAATGGGCCTCATTTTATTGGACAGATTAACAAGGAGTTCTGCTCACAGTTGGGCATACGCCAGCAGTTACACTGTGCTTATAGACCGCAGGCGGCCGGGTTGGTTGAGACACACAATTCGACTCTCAAAACTAAATTGGCTAAATTAAGAGCAGACACGGGACTGACATGGCTTAAGTTGCTCCCCGTTGCCCTCTTCCAGCTGCGGGTTACACCTGCGGGACCGGCCCGGCTCTCTCCTGCCGAGATCCATTATGGCAGGCCCCTTAGAGCTCCCTGGAACCTGCATGTTCCCAGACTGGTTTAGTTTCACCATATGACTGAAGAAATGACCACCTGTGTTCTAGCCGTCACTCAGGTCCTCAAGGAGCTCCATGGCCAGGTCCGCGCGGCTCACCCGCCACCGCCCCCATTACCTAGCTCACTTTCAGTGCAGCCCGGTAGTTATGTCATGGTCAAAAATTGGACTCGGAAAGGGTCGGAGCCGCGATGGGAGGAGCCCTTCCAAGTTCTCCTTACCGCCCCCGCGGCAGTTAAAGTGGAGGGGCGGAGTGCTTGGGTCCACCTCCACCACTGTAAAAAGGTCGGCTACTAACCTGCCTCCCTTCCCCAGCGCTGTTTTACAGGTGTGAGGCATGATGGGGTGGCTGCGCACCACCTGTGTGATCTATGGCCTCACCTCGCTTGGATGGACCGCAACCAAACTACAAGGACATTTCCTTTATGCAGAGGTGATGTTCTTTGATGCCCCCATATACGAGGACATGGTATCGACTCATGGAAGGTCATCAGGTTAACGGACAACGCAGGACTCATGAAGCAATTGCACCGGTCCCGGCGATGGGAAGGGAACTTTACATGGACATTGCCTTGTTTTTGGAGTACATGTAAATTTGATTTTGGATGTGTTAAGATTGGTGCCATAAAGGTAAAATCAGACCGTCAGGAGAGGGTAGAAAGAGGTTGTGAGAGAGAGGGGGACTAGAGAGAGGATGGGGCGTGTAAGGAGAATAGTACAACTAGAACGTAGGTTATCAGGAGATACACTTAATTCATTTAGGGCCCAGACTGAGGAAAACCCGGGTAGTATGAATCTCTTCTACCAGATTTACCACCACTTATATGGCCAGGGACGGGTTGTCTGCTACCCGAACCCCGCAGTGGTGTCTGGTTATTTTCTGTTTCACCGCTTTGGGGTACTCCCCAAACGGTGGTTCATTGTCAGCGTTCCGAGCCACCGCCCGAGCAAGTCACTCTTCCTTACGATCCGGGTTCAGCACCACCGGCTATTTGCCTTCCCCTTCCTCGGGATAATTCCCACTCACAGTATGATAGGCTGCGACGGTGGAGGGCGTACATGCCTAGCCACTTCACTCCCAACAGAGACTCCCGGTCGTACGAGAATTGTTTCGGCAGTGACGGGTACGGCTGTTTGCTGGTAGAGGTGGAAACGAATGTAACATGTCTGTTCCCCACCTGTATAGACAGCAGGTGTCATATCACCCAGGCGTCTGGCCAATGCGTTTGTTACAACACCACCTGCATTCCATTGAACGCCGGCCTCCAGCTCCTTTGCGGCTGGGCGAATGTCTCTCATATCACTGTTGGGACTAGGGCTTTCTGCATTGCTGGGAGGCTTGAATGGGTGTTCCAAAGCTGGATAAACTGGGAGGTGGGGGGTTCCTTGGCGGTTAGCGATAGGAATTATTTTATTTGTGGCCTTACCATCCTGGGAAACGAAACCTTGGGAGCCCTCGGGGCAATAACCAAGGAATTGTCTCAGCTGCGGTTGTTTGCAATGCAGAACCGGTATGCTCTTGACTATCTTCTGGCCCGTGAGGGTGGGGTATGCGCCATAGTGCAGGGCAAGTGTATCATGGGAGTTCAAGACCTAACCGCTAACATCACTAAATTTATGGATCGCATACGGGATCACCTGGACGGAATGCAGGACCCTGGCTGTTGGGGTAACTGTGGATTTGGAGGTTGGAAGGACTGGTTGATAAATATGGCCATGTATTTAGCAGTGGCACTCGGCTGCACCTTTGTGGGCCAGGCCATCCTTAAATGCATGATGGGTAGAATGCGGGGTGCACTGGAACAGATAGACGCCCCTATCTTGGTTGTTAGGATCCACGAGGGTGCAGCGGATGAAGGGAGGCTGCAACAGGAATTGGAAATGCAGCGACAAATCTTTTTAGATGAGGGGCCGTAGCTATGGATTGAATAGCTAGGTTATCATGAAATGATAAAAGGAGGGAATGACGAATGTGATATAAAATAGTTAGTTTAAATATTAGTTACAGAAATGTAGATGTAGGCCAGTTTAATTCTAGTGAGTTCACAAAGGACAAAGGATTTCAGCAAGCATGGCAAGGAAGGGGGAGGGGTGTCTGGTAGAGGATGGGAAAAGGATGCTGGGTAACAAGAGGCCCAGGGATAAGGAATGCGAAGTGAGCCAATTAGGATGTATGGCCAGGTCAAGAGGGGTATAGGATGACCTATGGGAATCGGGTATGTGAAACTTGATGCCATTTGAATGTATTTGCAGAGATCCCTTTGTCTCGGACCTCATTCGGTTCCAAGGGGTCCAGGAGACTGATTCTGTGTCCCTGAGAAGTGAGTCAGACTTGCAAGTTGGTTAAAAATAAATAATACTATGCCTACAAATCCATCTTGAGTTTTATTGAGGCCAGACTGACGGGTAAAGAATTCAACATTTGTCAAGTGGGGATAACGTTTTTGTGTTGTTACCAGTGGTAGGGGAGCCTTTAAAAGCTAGGTTTTGTGGACCGTATCAGATTGAAAGGAAATTAGGTGAGGTGAATTATGTGGTAAAAACACCAGATATAAGGAAGACTCACCGAGTGTGTCATGTGAATATGCTTAAAAGGTACTTTGAAAGGGAAGGAGAGAAAAAGGAGGTTTTAATGATTCTAACTCAAAGTGACAAACTAAATCCAGATGACTGTAAATTTGACATACCTCAAATTAAATTGGAAAATGAGGATGTTCTTAAAAATTGGGATGAATTGTTCAGTTACCTTCCAGAGGAAAAACAAACTGACCTGAAAGAGTTATTGATATCACATGGGCAAGTTTGTGGAGATAGATTGGGAAGTACTGAAATGGCTATACATGATGTAGGTGTGGGAAATGCTGTTCCTATTAAACAACATCCATACAAACTTAATCCTTTAAAATTGGCACAGATTAACCGAGAGATTGAGAATATGCTGAAGAATGGCATAATTGAAGTGGGTTGCAGCCAATGGAGCTCACCCATAGTGATGGTACCTAAACCAGACGGTGCCCAACGGTTGTGTGTGGACTATAGAAAGGTGAATGCAGTTACAAGAACGGACTCTTATCCTGTCCCACCATTGAAGGATTGCATTGAGAAAGTGGGACAATCTGTTTTTATTTCCAACTTCCAGACATGGAAAAAACATTTAAAACATCGTATGGAGTTCTTCGATCGACTTCAGGTGGCGGGTTTGGTGATGAACCTAGCCGAAAGTGAATTTGGAGAAGCTCGAATCACTTTCCTTGAGGAGTTTCCGATCCCCTCAAGATGAAGGGAAATAATGCGATTTCTTAGCATGAGTGGATTTGATCGAACAGTTGTGCAAATGTTTTGTGGCATGATTACTCCACTGATGGAATTGCTGAAGAAACGTAAAATATTTCAATGGACAGCGGACTTTCAACAGGCATTTGACTGCCTGAAAGCTGTGATCACCAATATTCCTGTTTTGGAGAATTGCAAGGGACTCTGTGGTCAGATTGAACTAAATTATCTGATTCTGAAGAGAAATGCCGAGGAATGGATGGATCGTGCAGACTTTGTTCAAACAGACTGTCAATCGAGAAGAATTTCGGTTGGAGGAAGAAGAACAAAGAAAAATGGACTATATTATTATACCTGTTTGCATGTGTTGTTTTTTTTTAAAAAACAAAAAGGCATATTTACTGTGTACATTTCTTAGTGGATGGTGCAAACGTGAAAAATGAAACCATCTTGAAGTTGATGGTTTTTTTTTCTTGGGGGGAGGTGTCATGTAAGAGTACTTTTAAGACATGGATGTTTAAGCAATGTACCTTTAAGGAAACAGTGATGTCAGAGAGAGGGCTGGGCTTTAGGTCAGCCATTTGGCAGGTTTTTAGTTTCAGTTTAAAAAGCAGTGTGTGTGTCTGTGTGTTTCCAGAGAGCTGCAAGTTTTGAAAAGAGCTGGGTGTGTGTCTGTTTTGCAGTGAGCTGTGATGTCTGCCATAAAAGACCATCTCTGGATCATTTGGGTGATTTAAACTTATAATAGTGAAGCCTTTAACCTGAAGTGATACTGTTTAAAGGTGTTAAGTCTCTTGGAAGTTTGAAGGAACATTTTAAGGAAGTATTTACTGTTGCAATATTTTCTGAGTTATCTTTGAAGTAAGGGGTGTTAAGAGATCCAATGTTTATTTAAGATGTTAAGTTGAGTTCATGGAATAAACAGCGTTTTGTGTTTAAAAACCCACGTGTCCATAATTGTAATCCCACTCCTAGGGGAAAAGCCGCGTGCTTCAAAAGCAACAAATCCATTAAAGGGAGAGGTTGGTTGAACTCCATGATACATTTTGGGGTTCTGGAAATGCCTCGCCCATAACACATGAAAAGTGACTAGAATGAAACAGAAAACTAACCCAAATCGGTGACAATACACTGTCCCCTGCGAGAATGTGCAGGAAGCAGAACAATGGCAATTCTTTTTCCAGTTGCTATGTTAGAAATGGTATTGTCTCTTAGTTACTGAGAAAACAAATGGGACATTTTCAGACAATATGTTTGGGCATCACTGATTCGTTCCAGACTTGGAACAGAAACTACAACATGATACAGGTCACTGGGTCAAAGTCATCCATCTTTGCTGCTCATCTTCAACTCAACAGCATTCAAAATTCCTTCCACTTTATGTTCACGACCATCGATATAATCTAATCTTAAATATTGACCACACCACCAACTCCACACAACCTTTTGGTATTGAAATTGTTCTCCCCACTCCCTGCCCCAAATATTACATTTCATCTTATATCAGTGACGCTTCAGTCTCCACCTCTGAACCATTGAAAATAGATGATGTTTGACTTTGGGCTCCACAATGTTCGAACTGTGGTCTTACTCGTCGCCTCTACGTTTTCACCATTATATGGGGAAACTTCTCAGAAACAATACAGCATAAAATTAACAGTCATTTGGGAAAATGCAACTTAATTGAGAAAAGCCAGCATGGGTCACTTCAGAGAAAATTGTGTTTAACTGATTTGCTGAGTTTTTTGATGATGTAACAGGGGGCAGATGTGGGTAATGTAGCTGATGTGGTTTACGTGGACTTCCAAAAGGTATTTTGAAAAAGTGCCACATAACTCTTGTTCACCACATAATAATAATATAATAATCTTTTATTGTCACAAGTATGAAGTTACTGTGAAAAGCCCCTTGTCGAACGGCGCCTGTTCAGGTACGCTGATACGGGAATTGAACGCGCGCTGCTGGCCTCGTTCTGCATCAAAAAACAGCTGTCTAGCCCACTGAGCTAAACATTAGAGACCAGGAAATAAAAGGGAGAGTAACAGCAGCGTGGATATGAAAATGACTGATTGACAGGGAACAGAATGAATGTTCTTTGGACTGAGATAGGTGGGCTCCCCTTGGGTAAGTGTTAGGCCCCTTGCTTTTCCTGATGTGTGTCAATGATGTAGACTTGGATAGACAGGCAAAACTTCAAAATTTGCAGATGACAAAAAAACTTGGGAAGTACAGATCGGTTGGAGACCTGGGCGGAGAGGTGGCAGATGAAGTTTAATCCAGACAAATGTGAGGTAATGCATTTTGGAAGATCTAATACAGGGGGGAATTATACAGTAAATGGCAGAACTCTGAGGAGTATTGACAGGCAGAGAGATCTGGTTGTACAGGTACACAGGTCACTGAAAGTGGCAACACAGGTGGAGAAGGTAATCAAGAAGGCATAATGTGGAGATGCCGGCGTTGGACTGGGGTGAGCTTGGTAAGAAGTTTTACAACACCAGGTTAAAGTCCAACAGGTTTGTTTCGATGTCACTAGCTTTCGGAGCGCTGCTCCTTCCTCAGGTAAAAGGCATAAGGCATGCTTGCCTTAATCGGTCGGGCATGGAGTCTAAAAATTGGCAAGTCATGTTGCAACTGTACAGAACCTTAGTTAGGCCACAGTTGGAATACAGTGTTCAACTCTGGTCGCCACACTACCAGAAGGATGTTAATGCTTTGGAGAGGGTACAGAAGACGTTTACCAGGATGTTGCGTGGTATGGAGGGCATTAGCTATGAAGAGAGGCTGGATAAACTCAGCTTGTTCTCATTGGAATGACAGAGGTTGAGGGCCAACCTGACAGAAGTCCACAAAATTATGAGGGGTATGGACAGAGTAGATAGTCAGAAGCTTTTCCCAGGGTGGAAAAGTCTATTACATGGGGATGTAGGTTTAAGGTGCGATGGGCAAAGTTTAGAAGAGATGTGCAAGGCAGAGTTTTTTACACAGAAGGTAGCGAGTGCCTGGAACTCGCTGCCAGAGGAGGTGGTGGAAGCAGGGACGATAGTGGCGTTTAAGAGGCATCTTAACAAATACATGAATAGGATGGGAATAGAGGGATACGGACCCCGGAAGTGTAGACGATTTTAGGTTAGACAGGCAGCATGGTCAGCACAGGCTTGGAGGGCCGAAGGGCCTGTTCCTATGATGTACTGTTCTTTGTTCTACTGTTGTTAACTGACTTGGTTGGATGCTCGTGCATCCAAAGAACATAGACAGATTGTGGAATGGACAGAAAGGTGGGGGATAGTTTGGAGAAGTTGGGACTGTTCTCCATGCAGAAGGGAAGGTTGGGAAGAGAGTTGAAGGGTCCGGACAGAGTGGATAGGGAGAAACTTTTCCCAATGGTGGAAGGATTGAGAACCGGGGGACACAGATTGAAGGTGATTGCAAAAAGAAGCAATGATGACACAAGGGAAAACATTTTTTCACAAGCGTGTGGTTAGGACCTGGAATTTACTGCCCGACAATGTGTGGAGGAAGATTCACGGAGCGAGTGGGTCGGATTTGGAATTGACTGCCCGAGAGTGTGGTGGAGACAGATGAACTTAGTGGGTGGTTAGGATCTGGAATTTACTGCCCGAGAGTGTGGTGGAGGCAATCGAGGCACTCAAAATAAAATTACATAATTACATGAACATAAAAATATTGCAGGACTACAAGGAAAAGTACCAGTTGAGTTGCTCTTGCTGACAGCTAGCACAAACCTGAGGGACAGAATGGCCTCCTTCTGTGCCCAATCCATTCTATAATTTTAGATATTTACTCTTTTGGTGATATCACCACAATCACTCTCTACTCTGTACCCTTTAAAATATATTCTAACCTGTTACAATTATTTCCACTCCTCCTCAGTTAGTAATCATGTAAAGATTAGTTCTATTATTATTTATTTCTATGCCACGTGACATAATTGCTTCTTATTGTCCTGTTCATTTCTCACACTGAACATTACGGGCATGATTCTCCGGAAAGATTTCGAAGTGCTGTAGCGAGCAGGAAATGCCGGTAGCTTCCCGGCGCTCGGCCCAGTGAGGCCGGCAACATTATTCAACGTTAATTAGTACACTTAACGAGGCCCCATAAGCTTCGCGCCGCAAATGAAGGCTCGCCAGCTGATTCGCCGGCACCACGCTCCCACCCCCGCTAACGAGGTCGAGCAGCACTTAAACAGCGGAGGCACAACTAACCCCGGCCAGCTCGCAACAGTGCCGTCCAGCATACCGGCCCCAAGATTCGGGGATGCAGATCTGGCCAGGCTGCAAGAAGCAATGGCGGCCAGGAGGGATGTCCTGTTCCCCGGAGGGTCCCGGAGGGTGAGCCACAAGGCAGCCAGTGCTGCCTGGGACGAGATTGCGGCAGCTGTCAGCTCGGGGAGTGTGACCAGGAGGACTGGGCTCCAGTGCCGGAAAATGAATGAACAAGCACCAGGGACCCCCCCACCTCGAGATATTTCCACCCAGGCACGAGCATCCACCTCCCCAACTCTCCATGCGACTCCAACCCTCCCTCACTTCAATCCCCCTCTCAATCCTTCCTTCGCAACCCCCTCCCAGCACTGTGAACCACGCGTGTGGCTAATGATGCCCTCTCTGTGTCTCCACAGGAAGAGCTCTGTCACAATCGCCGGGAGAGGGCCCAGACAGGCAGTGGAGTGCTGGACATAAGAATCCTCACCACCTTCGAGGAGTGGGCCCTGGAGGTGACGGCGTGACCAAGGGCGAAGCAGTCACCCACGCGGAGGCCGGTGGATGCCAAAAAGGTGAGGGACCACCAGGCTCCACCCGGAGGACCTGTCAAATGTGAGTTATTGTTGCCTCACTGACTGACCCATCCCTCCCATTGACCACATGTCCATTCTCCAGTAGGTCTTCCAGCCGATGGCGCCGGCCTATCCCGGGCGGCCCCCCCTCCTGACACCTCGGAGGGGAGCTCCGAGGAAGATACGATTGAGTCATCACAGCTGTCATCCCCACCCTCCACCAGCGCAGAGACACGCACCTCGGTGGGAAATGTTAGTGGTCGGGCATCTGGGGCACAACCTGGTGAGCACCACACAGCTGCTGATGTACATCTGGTGGAGGCAGGAACCCCCCCCCAGGCGAGACAGCAGTCGGAGGTCTGCTGGCTCCCAGCCTGATGCTGAGCCTCTGGAAGTGGTAATACCGGAACGGATGGAAGTGCGGCCAGGACATTCGGAGGGAGATGCCAGCAGGTCCATAGTCGATTGGAGTGGAGAGGCTACAGGTGCAGATGTCACTGGCGATGCACGGCACCGAGGCCAACACTGCTAGGGTGGCGACCGCAGTGGAGAGCCTGGTGCACGACGTCATCACCATGAGTGAAGGTGTCCAAGGCATCGCGCAGTCAGTGACGGCCGTGGCCGAGGGTCTCGGCAGAATGTCCGGCTCGCTGGGGGATGTCACCCAGTATCAGGCCGACCTTAATGTGGTTCTGCGCCCCACTCTCAGATGGGAATGGCCGAGGCGCTGCGGAGCTTGTCCCAGTCGTAGGTGGGCATTGCTGAGACACTGGAGAGCATGGCCCAGTCACTGAGGAGCATTACCGAGGGCATCAACATCATGGTGCGGACCATGGGGAACCATCAGGGCTGGCAGAGCCAGGTGATGCAGGGGCAGCCGGTGGTTCCAACTTGCAGCACCTCCGTCCCAAGGTGAACCCAGGGCCCTGTGGACACTGAGCGGGAGGAGGGGGCGCTGGGTGCCAACCTGAACCCGTCCGATGAAGTGGCGACTGTTGCCACCAGCTTCCCCAAGTTCTACCCTCTGATGAGGCCGCATCAGTCAGCACCCGGGACAGGGCAGCACGGCTGCGCATGTGCCACCGACAAGTGAGCCGGGGCCTGCCGGCCTCAGTGCCCCCAGAGGACGCCCGCCAGAGGGATCCATCCTCTGGCCGTGGACATGTCCCATCCCCTGAGTGTTTAGATGTTGGCTGAGTTGTGTGTGGTGTTGCCTCTCGCAGTGTCCAGGCACAGTGTACAGACATTGATGTCTGATTGCAAGGCAATGACTCCCACATGCTACATGGCCCACCCACCCACGGGAATCCACTTGGTTGTGTGAAGTGCTCTAATTCCCGATTAGCAATAGCCTTCAGTCGCACGGGCAGAGGCTTCGGCAGTCGGTGGGGGTTATGGGTGGTCGATGGGGCAGATATGCAAGGACAAGGTTTGATTTGGGAACTGGTACACATGATCCAGAGGTTGGCATGGTGGTGCCGTGCGCAGTTGTACCCCGGTTGCCCCCCCAACGCCTACCCCCCACCCTCCCATGGCGGCCCACTCTGCGGAGGGTCCCACACTCCCAGTCAAGGGTCCCCCAGCCCATGTCGAGCACTGAGGTTGCAAGCCCAGCACCCCCTGGCTCTTTGCCTGCGAACACAAGAAGCACTTCCACCAGGTTCACGTTGTTCAAAAGGAGTACTAATCGGCGCCTGCGTGACCACTCGCTGGAGTGGCTGATGAATCACGGGAGGCCATTGGATATGGGGTCTCCCCGTTAATTGTATTGAAAAAGGGCTTCAGTGATGATAATTGGTATCTCGCCATGCTACGGCATGTTCCCGATTTCGCCTCCGGGAACGGGCCGGTTGCATCGCAAACTGTTTGGCGCCTGACACGGTTCTCGTTTTCCGCCTCTCCCGCTATTCACCGACCTCGTTTCACTCGAGCAAGAGAGTAACGAGGCCGGAGAATCGGACCCAGAATTTATTCTGACCCCATTATGATGTGATGTCCCTCTTCCAATACCGGTATTCCTTCTTTATGCTACATATTTGTTTTACTAATTTATTTGTACTTCCATACTTATTTAATCTATTTCCAACTTTTCTGTTTGATCATTGAGTGTTTTTATTTTCTCCCATCTTACTTCCTGCTTTAAATGACTTCTCACTTTGCTGTTCTCTTGTTTCGCAGTCCATTCGCTCCCTCACTCGACTCAGTGAGGTGGCGGGCCGCTCCAATGGCTAGAATGGCGCGATTCCGTGCCAGATTCTGAATTGGAACCTCATTGTGCACAGACACGCTCCCCTTTAAGACCATAAGACATAGGAGCAGAATTAGACCACTCGGCCCATCGAGTCTGCTCAGCCATTCAATCATCGCCATTCTCCTGCCTTCTCCCCATAACCCCTGATCCCCTTATTCATCAATAACCTATCTATCTCAGTCTTAAAGACACTCAGTGAATTGGCCTCCACAGCCTTCTGCGGCAAAGAGTTCCACAGATTCACCACCCTCTAGCTGAAGAAATTCCTCATCTCTGTTTTAAAGGATCGTCCCTGTAGTCTGAGATTGTGTCCTCTGGTTCTAGTTGTTCCTACAAGTGGAAACATCCTCTCCACATCCACTCTATCCAGGCCTCGCAGTATCCTGTAAATTTCAATAAGGTCCCCCCTCATCCTTCTAAACTCCAACGAGTACATCCCCAGAGTCCTCAACCGTTCCTCATACAACACGTTCTTCATTCCAGGGATCATTCTTGTGAACCTCCTCTGGACCCTTTCCGAGGCCAGCACACCCTTCCTTAGATACGGGGACCAAAACTGCTGACAATACTCCAAATGGGGTCTGACCAGAGCCTTATACAGCCTCAGAGGTACACCCCTGCTCTTGTAGACTGCTGACTGAACTTGCACATTAACCGCAAGAGAATCGTGAACAAGGACTCCCAAGTCCCTTTGTGCTTCTGATTTCCTAAGCATTTCCTCATTTAGAAAATAGTCTATGCCTCCATTCCTCCTTCCAAAGTGCATAACCTCACACTTTTCCACATTGTATTTCATTTGCCACTTCTTTGCCCACTCTCCTCACCTCTCCAAATCCTTCTGCAGCCCACCTGCTTCCTCAATACTACCTGTCCCTCTACAGATCTTTGTATCATCTGCAAACTTAGCAACAGTGCCTTCAGTTCCTTCTTCCAGATCGTTAATACATGTTGTGAAAAGTTGTGGTCCCAGCACAGACCATGAGGCACACCACTAGTCACCGGCTGCCATCCTGAAAAAGACCCCTTTTCCCCCACTCTCTGCCTTCTGCCAGTCAGCCAATCCTCTATCCATGCAAGGATCTTACCCATAACATCATGGGCTCTTACCTTATTTAACTGTCTCCTATGTGGCACCTTGTCAAAGGCCTTCCGGAAATCTAAATAAATCACGTCCACTGGTTTTCCTTTGTCTAACTTCCTTGTTACCTCCTCAAAGAACAGATTTGTCAGACATGACCTCCACACCGACAGTGACCCGGGGCCGGGATCAAACCCGGGTCCTCGGTGCCCAGGCAGCAGTGCGCCACCAAGGCTGAGGTTATTCATGAAGGCCCCACCTTCTCAACCTTGCCCCTTTTGCCTGAGGTTTGGAGATCCTCAGGTTAAACAACCACCAGTCATCTCTCGCCCTCCAGCCGAGGCAGCAGAAGAGGATTGTGGGAGAAGTCAATTCAGTGGGTAGCTGACGAACCCCTCCAGTGACAAATAGGATGAAGATAGGGCGGTATGGTAGCACAGTGGTTAGCACTGTTGTTTCACAGCACCAGGGTCCCAGGTTCAATTCCTGGCTCGGGGTCGCTGTCTGTGCGGAGTCTGCACGTTTTCCCCGTGACTGCGTGGGACTCCTCCGGATGCTCTGGTTTCCTCCCACAAGTCCCCAAAGGTGTGCTGTTTGGTGAATTGGACATTCTGAATTCTCTGTCAGTGAACAGGCACCGGAATGTGGCGACTAGGGGCTTTCCACAGTAACTTCATTGCAGTGTTAATGTAAGCCTGCTTGTGACAATAATAAAGATTATTACTATTAAAATGGGAAGCCGCCGATGGTCATCTGGGCCTATGGCGACTTTACCTTACCTATATTTGGATAAATGTCTTCCATTAGAATTAGTCTGTAGTTTTTGCATCTCTCTAATTTTTCTGATTTACTTATTACTTTCTCCTTGATTCTAACAGGAGATGTATAACTAACACTTTATTTTCGTGCTGTCTGTCCCACTCGGTGTTGTAGGCCGGTCTGGTTTTTGCCTGATGTTTCCTCATGGTTGCCATGTGATAATTCCCAGAATGATGATGCATCCCATCCCACAGTCCACACAATGAAGCCTCCAACCTGACCCTGGGGGTGAACATATCGCCACCTCCCCCAGTACAGCGAAGCCTCTATCCTGACCCTGGGGGTGATCACACCCCACCTCCTCAATGAAGCCTCTAACCTGACCCTGGGGGTGATCACACCCCACCTCCTCAATGAAGCCTCTAACCTGACCCTGGGGGTGATCACATCACCACCTCCCCCGGTGCAGCGACGCCTTCTTCCTGGCCCTGGGGGTGATCACATCCCCACCTCCCCAATGAAGCCTGACCCTGGGGGTGATCACACCCCCACCTCCTCAATGAAGCATCTAACCTGACCCTGGGGGTGATCACACCCCACCTCCTCAATGAAGCTTCTAACCTGACCCTGGGGGTGATCACACCCCCACCTCCTCAATGAAGCTTCTGACCACCTGACCCTGGGGGGTGATCACACCCCCACCTCCTCAATGAAGACTCTAACCTGATCCTGGGGGTGATCACACCCCCACCTCCTCGATGAAGCCTCTAACCTGACCCTGGGGGTGATCACACCCCCACCTCCTCGATGAAGCCTCTAACCTGACCCTGGGGGTGATCACACCCCCACCTCCTCAATGAAGCATCTAACCTGACCCTGGGAGTGATCACACCCCCACCTCCTCAGTGAAGCTTCTAACCTGACCCTGGGGGGGGGGGGGGGGGTGTGATCACCCCCCCCCCCCCTTTCCCCCGGTGCAAGGAAGCCTCCTTCCTGGCCCCTGCCTTTGGGGACAATGACTGTGCCCCGGGTCAGTGACATTGAGAAGGGAATTGTTGCCAGGAGCAGACGGCAATGTAGCCTTGTTCACCCCACCCTCCCAGCCCATGGTGCTGCCACTCTGCAGCCTTGAGCTCAGCCCATTCACATTGTGTCCTTGGGGACAGAGGTGTTACTGTGTTTCTCCCGGCACAGCAACAACTCAAGGATACATGGCGCCTGATGCGGAGCACTGGGGGAGGGGGAGCTGCAGACAGCCCAGCCACCCGGCTTCCCCGCAGCCACTCCAACAAGCCGCGCCGGGGGACGCCGCCGTGGATATATAAATGCAGCGTGTTGTGGGGGGGGGATGAGACCCCCGGGCTGCACTCCCCACGCCCGGGCTGCACCGCCGCACTCCGCGCCGCCACTCACCTGGACCCGGCCCCTCGTGCCCGCGCCGCTCCGCGCGCGCCCCACCCCCGGCCAATCAGCGCCGCCGGAAGGGGGTCACCTGCGTACCGGCCCCGCCCCCTCCCCCAGTGCCGCGTCATTGTTTAAATCGTCGCAAGGCCATTGGTCCAGCCGGCCGTCCGTCACAGCGGGGAGGGACCAGTCGGAATGCTGGGCTGAGGCCGGACCCGCCCCCCCCAGCCCCTCTGAGTGTGTGTCCCTCACAGAGCTGCTCCTCACTCTGCTCTGACTGTGCTCAGCAACACCGCGTCCACACAGCCAGGTAAAGTCCTTCCCATTCCTCTCCGCAGCTTCATGAGTGTGTGAGGGGTTTATATTGAGTATTGATCAGAGAGAGGGTGGGCAGCTCCCAGCCATTGGAAACTCTGTCTCGATGGGGGATTGTGGGGTTGGGGTTGGGGTTGGGGGGGGGGTGTGTATTGATCAGTCAGCACACACTCTGTGTCTGTCTCTCTCTGTTTCTCTCTCTGTCTCTGTGTCTCTCTCTGTCTCTGTGTCTCTCTCTGTTTCTGTGTCTCTCTCTGTCTCTGTCTCTCTCTGTTTCTCTGTCTCTCTCTCTCTGTGTCTCTCTCTTTCTCTGTCTCTCTCTGTCTCTGTGTCTTTCTCTGTCTCTGTGTCTCTCTCTGTTTCTCTGTCTCTCTGTGTCTCTCTCTGTCTCTGTTTCTCTCTCTTTCTCTGTCTCTCTCTCGGTTTCTCTCTCTGTCTCTGTTTCTCTCTCTCTCTCTCTGTCTCTCTCCCTGTCTCTCTCTCTGTCTCTCTCTTTGTCTCTCTCTCTGTTTCTCTCTGCCTAACTGGTTCCAGCCTGTTCACACTGGCTGCTCCACTAAACCCCTCTCACACACACTCTGATCAATACTCTGTAAAAGCTGCTGCTGCACAAACCCAGCAATCGCTGTGCAGAGGAAAAGCAAATGGTTATTCTTGTGTTTTTTAAATTGGAGGGCGGACCAGCGTTTTGAAGCGTTGGTGTTGACGGGATGTGCCAGCTCTCTTGGGGGGGGGGGGGGGGGGGGGTGTTGTCGTGGTCGTGCAGATCTCACAACAACGACAGCGACGAGATTTCCGCAAACAGCAATGGCAAGCGGTGCATCCATCTTTTAATTTCTGTCCCGTTTGGGGGTTGTGGGGTAAACGTGCCCCAGAAGAGAGCGCTGGGCCGAGCGCCGCTTGCTTGCCTTCTCTCCTCTCAAAATGGTGTTGATCTTTTGTCAGCATCCACTGGAGGGGGAAAAATGGTGTCTTGTGTTTTAATGTCTGTGGGGAAGATGGCACCTCCCGAGGCTGCCCAGCGAGCTGGAGTGCCAGCCTTGCTGGCAAGTTCAGCTTTCACCCTGCCCCTGGCTTTCCCTCACAGCTGGAAAATGTTTCATTCTGGTCACATCGATTGCGAGCTAAATATTGGCCACCCTTACTTTTCTTCAAAATGTGAGCCATGTTGCAGCTTGTAAGTCAGTGTAAAGACAAAAAGGAAGATGTGGCAAGCAGGGTAAATGACAAAAGAATGATGTCGTCAGGCAAAATGGGACAGGCATACACTGAAGGCAGGTTTGATGCAGCAATTTGATTAGCTCATTAAGCATCCCACAGGAAATCTTATAAAACAAAATACGACATTGACCCACTGTGGCTCCAAGGTTTGGTCAAAGAGGAAGGTTTAAGGAGTGTCTTAAAGGAAGGAAAGAGATTAAGAGGTTTGTGAGGGGAAGTCGAGATCTTGCTTGTGGGGCCCAGGCGGTTGAAAACACAACTTCAGAAAACTTTCGAATCAATTCCCTGACGAGCTTCCTTATCTCCCTGAATTGTTGTTCTTAATTTTCTGTTCTCTGTCTTTCAGGAGGAAACATTCTGTCTGTTCAGTTGATTGCTCATTTGATGACATTTCACATTCTCGGATGACTCACACACCATGCTTTTCAATTACTTTTGACTTTTTATTTCCATAGGGAAGACTGGATTAAGAAATTGAGGAAAGACAAAAAGGATTGAGTAATAATAATAGTTCAGTGGGTAGCACTCTTTCCTCTGAGTCACAAGGTTGTGGGTCCAAGTTGCATTTAATGGACATGAGCCCAGAATCTAGGCTGACTCATAATCTCAGGATTATTTCCAGTGCCACGTGCTAGCGAGATCAGGAGTAGGAAAATAGGACCGATTCTGGGGAAGGTGGGACCTGGACAAGCTGGGCACCTTGCACCCCAGCAGGACTGACAGCAAGGTGGGGAACCTGGCCTGGGAAAAACAAGAGAGAAACAAAGGTGGAAATGAAGGTCACATAAGTAGAAAGCAAAAGTGCAAGGCAGAGGAAACGAGGCGCAAGCAGCAAATAGGGCCACAATACAAAAAAAAACACGTAGATAAAGGCACTGTATCTGAATGTACAGCGAATTTGCGATAAGGTAGAAAATTAACAGTGCAAATTGATATAAGCAGGTACAATATAATGGTGGTTACGAGGACATGGCTGAAGGGTAACCAAGGGAGAGAACTGAATTTCCAAGGTATTCGATATTTAGGAAGGACAGAAAAAAATGGAAAGTGAGAGGGGATACCGGCTCAAAATCTAGATGTACAATCAGTCTGGATGGGGCTAAGAAGCAACAAGGGGTGGAAAACATTTGGGGAGATAGTCCTCCAAGCAGTAATGGTAAGGTAGGGATTGACCTTAAACAGGAAATTTGAGATGTGTGTAACAAGGGTACTACAGTAATTATGGATGGCTTGAATCGACAGAGAGATTGGGGAAACCAAATTAGCAACAATACTGTGACAAGTGAATTTCTGGATTGTGTACGAGACTTTTTTTAGACCAATAGTTGAGGAACGAGGGAGCAGGCTATCCTAGATTTGATGTGCACTGAGAAGGGATTAACAATCTTATTGTGGTGTCCTTTAGGGAACAGTGACCATAACGTGATAGAAATCTTCATTAGGATGGAAAGTAAAGGAGTCAGATCTGAAACTAGGGTCCTAAAATTTAAAAGGAAACTTTGAAGGTTTGTGGCATGAGTTGGCTCAAATAGATTGAGGAGTTTTGTTAAGGGCCTGATGGTGGATAGCCAATGGCTAATAATCAAGGGACAAACATGTACATTGCAATAGTTATACTTTCCTTTCTGGCGCAGAAACACAAGAAAAGTGTCCCAACCATGGTTAGAAGAAGAAACTAAGGGGAGAATTAGATCTAAAGTGGAGTCTTCTAAAGTGACTAGAAAAAGGAGCAAGTCTTGAGGATTGGGAGCAGTTCGGTATTCAGCAAAGATGGTCAGAGAGATTGATTTAAGAGGTGAAAAATAGAGCATGAAAGTAAACGTGCAAGGAGAATAAAAGTGGACTGTAAAGACTTCGAGAGGTGTCTAAAAATAAAAAAAGATTAGGAAGACAAATGTAGGTCCGTTACAGTCCAAAACAGGAGAATTTATGATCGAGAACAAGGAAATGGCAGAGCAATTAAACTGCTACTTTATTTCAGGAAATGCTAACGAATCACTGGTCTAGTGAGAAGGATGAATTGTAGTAAATTAGTATTATTAGAAAAATAATGCTGGAGACATTAATGGGTCGCCTGGCCCCAAACCTGTGTCTAATTTTTCACCGAGAATCACCTGAAATGGTTTCTCTTCTAGCTACCCCACATTTGCCTCTGGGATCTGTCCTTGATGTCTCCTAGTTCTCATCTACATGCTGACCCTTGGCAAAGACATTCGAAAACCTTCGCATCACTGATGACACTCCGCTCTACCGCCATTTCACCCCCGACGCCCATCTCTACAGCCATTTCAACCCCGACACCCAGCTCCACCGCCATTTCAACCCCGACACCCAGCTCCACCGCCATTTCAACCCCGACACCCAACTCCACCGCCATTTCAACCCCGACACCCAGCTCCACCGCCATTTCAACCCCGACACCCAGCTCCACCGCCATTTCAACCCCGACACCCAGCTCCACCGCCATTTCACCCCCGACACACAGCTCCGTCGCCATTTCAACCCCGACACCCAACTCCACCGCCATTTCAACCCCGACACCCAGCTCCACCGCCATTTCACCCCCGACACCCAGCTCCATCGCCATTTCAACCCGACACCCAGCTCCATCGCCATTTCAACCCCGACACCCAGCTCCACCGCCATTTCACCCCCGACACACAGCTCCGTCGCCATTTCAACCCCGACACCCAACTCCACCGTCATTTCAACCCCGACACCCAACTCCACCGCCATTTCACACCCGACGCCCATCTCTACAGCCATTTCAACCCCGACACCCAGCTCCACCGCCATTTCACCCCCGACACCGAACTCCACCGCCATTTCAACCCCGACACCCAGCTCCACCAACACCCAGCTCCACCGCCATTTCACCCCGGACACCCAGCTCCATCGCCATTTCAACCCCGACACCCAGCTCCACCGACACCCATCTCCACCGCCATTTCAACCCAGACACCCATCTCCACCGCCATTTCAACCCAGACGCCCAGCTCCACCGCCATTTCAACCCCGACACCCATCTCCACCGTCATTTCAACCCCGACACCCAGCTCCACCGCCATTTCAACCCCGAAATTCAGCTTCACCGCCATTTCAACCCTGACATCCAACTCCACCGACATTTCAACCCCGACACCCAGCTCCACCGCCATTTCAACCCCGACGCCCAGCTCCACCGCCATTTCAACCCCGACACCCATCTCCAGCGCCATTTCAACCCCGACGCCCAGCTCCACCGCCATTTCAACCCCAACACCCAGCTCCACCGCCATTTCAACCCCGACACCCAGCTCCACCGCCATTTCAACCCCAACGCCCAGCTCCACCGCCATTTCAACCCCAACACCCAGCTCCATCGCCATTTCAACCCGACGCCCAGCTCCACCGCCATTTCAACCCCAACGCCCAGCTCCATTGCCGTTTCAACCCCGACACCCATCTCCATTGCCATTTCAACCCCGACACCCAGCTCCACCGCCATTTCAACCCCAACACCCAGCTCCACCGCCATTTCAACCCCGACACCCAGCTCCGTCGCCATTTCAACCCCGACACCCAGCTCCGTCGCCATTTCAACCCCGACACCCAACTCCGCCGCCATTTCAACCCCGACACCCAGCTCCACCGACACCCAGCCCCACCGCCATTTCCACACCGACACCCAGCTCCACCGACACCCAGCTCCAACGCCATTTCACCCCCGACAACCAGCTCCACTACCATTTCACCCCCGACACCCAGCTCCACCGCCATTTCACCCACGACACCCAACTCCGCCGCCATTTCAACCCCGACACCCAGCTCCACCGCCATTTCAACCCCGACACCCAGCTCCACCGCCATTTCAACCCCGACACCCAGCTCCATCGCCATTTCAACCCCGACACCCAGCTCCACCGCCATTTCAACCCCGACATCCAGCTCCACCGCCATTTCCACACCGACACCCAGCTCCACCGCCATTTCAACCCCGACACCCAGCTCCACCGACACCCAGCTCCACCGCCATTTCAACCCCGACACCCAGCTCCATCGCCATTTCAACCCCGACACCTTGCTCCACCGACACACAGCTCCACCGCCATTTAAACCCCGACACCCAGCTCCACCGCCATTTCAACCCCGACACCCAGCTCCACCGCCATTTAAACCCCAACACCCAGCTCCACCGCCATTTCAACCCCGACACCCAGCTCCACCGCCATTTCAACCCCGACACCCAGCTCCACCGCCATTTCAACCCCGACACCCAGCTCCATCGCCATTACAACCCCGACACCCAGCTCCACCGACACACAGCTCCACCGCCATTTAAACCTCAACACCCAGCTCCGTCGCCATTTCAACCCCGACACCCAGCTCCACCGACACCCAGCCCCACCGCCATTTCCACACCGACACCCAGCTCCACCGCCATTTCACCCCCGACAACCAGCTCCAGCGCCATTTCAACCCCGACACCCAACTCCGCCGCCATTTCAACCCCGACACCCAGCTCCACCGACACCCAGCTCCAACGCCATTTCACCCCCGACAACCAGCTCCACTGCCATTTCACCCCCGACACCCAGCTCCACCGCCATTTCACCCCCGACACCCAACTCCGCCGCCATTTCAACCCCGACAGCCAGCTCCACCGCCATTTCAACCCCGACACCCAGCTCCACCGCCATTTAAACCCCTACACCCAGCTCCACCGCCATTTCAACCCCGACACCCAACTCCACCGCCATTTCAACCCCGACACCCAACTCCGCCGCCATTTCAACCCCGACACCCAGCTCCACCGACACCCAGCCCCACCGCCATTTCCACACCGACACCCAGCTCCACCGCCATTTCACCCCCGACAACCAGCTCCAGTGCCATTTCAACCCCGACACCCAGCTCCACCGCCATTTAAACCCCGACATCCAGCTCCACCGCCATTTCAACCCCGACACCCAGCTCCACCGCCATTTCAACCCCGACACCCAGCTCCACCGCCATTTCAACCCCGAAATTCAGCTTCACCGTCATTTCAACCCTGACATCCAACTCCACCGCCATTTCAACCCCGACACCCAGCTCCACCGCCATTTCAACCCCGACACCCAGCTCCACCGCCATTTCAACACCGACATCCAGCTCCACCGCCATTTCCACACCGACACCCAGCTCCACCGCCATTTCACCCCCGACACCCAGCTCCATCGCCATTTCAACCCCGAAACCCAGCTCCACCGACACACAGCTCCACCGCCATTTAAACACCGACACCCAGCTCCGCCGCCATTTCAACCCTGACACCCAGCTCCACCGCCATTTCAACCCCGACACCCAGCTCCACCGACACCCAGCTCCACCGCCATTTCAACCCCGACACCCAGCTCCATCGCCATTTCAACCCCGACACCCAGCTCCACCGACACACAGCTCCACCGCCATTTAAACCCCGACACCCAGCTCCGTCACCATTTCAACACCGACACCTAGCTCCATCGCCATTTCAACACCGACACCCAGCTCCATCGCCATTTCAACCCCGACACCCAGCTCCACCGTCATTTCAACCCCGACACCCAACTCCACCGCCATTTCAACCCCGACACCCAGCTCCACCGACACCCAGCTCCACCGCCATTTCAACCCCGACACCCAGCTCCACCGCCATTTCAACCCCGACATCCAGCTCCACCGACACCCAGCTCCACCGCCATTTCAATCCCGACACCCAGCTCCACCGCCATTTCAACCCCGACACCCAGCTCCACCGCCATTTCACCCCGGACACCCAGCTCCATCGCCATTTCAACCCCGACACCCAGCTCCACCGACACCCAGCTCCACCGCCATTTCAACCCCGAAATTCAGCTTCACCGCCATTTCAACCCTGACATCCAACTCCACCGACATTTCAACCCCGACACCCAGCTCCACCGCCATTTCAACCCCGACGCCCAGCTCCACCGCCATTTCAACCCCGACACCCATCTCCAGCGCCATTTCAACCCCGACGCCCAGCTCCACCGCCATTTCAACCCCAACACCCAGCTCCACCGCCATTTCAACCCCAACGCCCAGCTCCACCGCCATTTCAACCCCAACACCCAGCTCCATCGCCATTTCAACCCGACGCCCAGCTCCACCGCCATTTCAACCCCGACGCCCAGCTCCATCGCCGTTTCAACCCCGACACCCATCTCCATTGCCATTTCAACCCCGACACCCAGCTCCACCGCCATTTCAACCCCAACACCCAGCTCCACCGCCATTTCAACCCCAACGCCCAGCTCCATCGCCGTTTCAACCCCGACACCCATCTCCATTGCCATTTCAACCCCGACACCCAGCTCCACCGCCATTTCAACCCCAACACCCAGCTCCACCGCCATTTCAACCCCGACACCCAGCTCCACCGCCATTTCAATCCCGACACCCAGCTCCACCGCCATTTCAACCCCGACACCCAGCTCCACCGCCATTTCAACCCCGACACCCAGCTCCACCGCCATTTCCACACCGACACCCAGCTCCACCGCCATTTCAACCCCGACACCCAGCTCCACCGCCATTTCAACCCCGACACCCAGCTCCACCGCCATTTCAACCCCGAAATTCAGCTTCACCGTCATTTCAACCCTGACATCCAACTCCACCGACATTTCAACCCCGACACCCAGCTCCACCGCCATTTCAACCCCAACGCCCAGCTCCATCGCCGTTTCAACCCCGACACCCATCTCCATTGCCATTTCAACCCCGACACCCAGCTCCACCGCCATTTCAACCCCAACACCCAGCTCCGCCGCCATTTCAACCCCGACGCCCAGCTCCACCGCCATTTCAACCCCGACACCCAGCTCCACCGCCATTTCAACCCCGACACCCAGCTCCATCGCCATTTCAACCCGACGCCCAGCTCCACCGCCATTTCAACCCCGACGCCCAGCTCCATCGCCATTTCAACCCCGACACCCAGCTCCACCGCCATTTCAACCCCGACACCCAGCTCCACCGACACCCAGCTCCACCGCCATTTCAACCCCGACACCCAGCTCCACCGCCATTTCAACACCGACACCCAGCTCCGCCGCCATTTCAACCCTGACACCCAGCTCCACCGCCATTTCAACCCCGACACCCAGCTCCACCGACACCCAGCTCCACCGCCATTTCAACCCTGACACCCAGCTCCACCGACACACAGCTCCGTCGCCATTTCAACCCCGACACCCAGCTCCACCGCCATTTCAACCCCGACACCCAGCTCCACCGACACCCAGCTCCACCGCCATTTCAACCCTGACACCCAGCTCCACCGACACACAGCTCCGTCGCCATTTCAACCTCGACACCCAGCTCCACCGCCATTTCAACCCCGACACCCAGCTCCACCGCCATTTCAACCCCGACACCCAGCTCCACCGCCATTTCAACCCCGACACCCAACTCCGCCGCCATTTCAACCCCGACACCCAGCTCCACCGACACCCAGCTCCAACGCCATTTCACCCCCGACAACCAGCACCACTGCCATTTCACCCCCGACACCCAGCTCCACCGCCATTTCACCCACGACACCGAACTCCGCCGCCATTTCAACCCCGACACCCAGCTCCACCGCCATTTCAACCCCGACACCCAGCTCCACCGCCATTTCAACCCCGACACCCAGCTCCACCGCCATTTCAACCCCGACACCCAGCTCCACCGCCATTTCAACCCCGACACCCAGCTCCACCGCCATTTCAACCCCGACACCCAGCTCCACCGCCATTTCAACCCCGACACCCAGCTCCACCGCCATTTCAACCCCGACATCCAGCTCCACCGCCATTTCCACACCGACACCCAGCTCCACCGCCATTTCAACCCCGACACCCAGCTCCACCGACACCCAGCTCCACCGCCATTTCAACCCCGACACCCAGCTCCATCGCCATTTCAACCCCGACACCCATCTCCACCGACACCCAGCTCCACCGCCATTTAAACCCCGACACCCAGCTCCACCGCCATTTCAACCCCGACACCCAGCTCCACCGCCATTTAAACCCCAACACCCAGCTCCACCGCCATTTCAACCCCGACACCCAGCTCCACCGCCATTTCAACCCCAACACCCAGCTCCACCGCCATTTCAACCCCGACACCCAGCTCCACCGCCATTTCAACCCCGACACCCAGCTCCATCGCCATTTCAACCCCGACACCCAGCTCCACCGACACACAGCTCCACCGCCATTTAAACCTCAACACCCAGCTCCGTCGCCATTTCAACCCCGACACCCAGCTCCACCGACACCCAGCCCCACCGCCATTTCCACACCGACACCCAGCTCCACCGCCATTTCACCCCCGACAACCAGCTCCGTCGCCATTTCAACCCCGACACCCAGCTCCACCGACACACAGCTCCAACGCCATTTCACCCCCGACAACCAGCTCCACTGCCATTTCACCCCCGACACCCAGCTCCACCGCCATTTCACCCCCGACACCCAACTCCGCCGCCATTTCAACCCCGACAGCCTGCTCCACCGCCATTTCAACCCCGACACCCAGCTCCACCGCCATTTAAACCCCTACACCCAGCTCCACCGCCATTTCAACCCCGACACCCAACTCCACCGCCATTTCAACCCCGACACCCAATTCCGCCGCCATTTCAACCCCGACACCCAGCTCCACCGACACCCAGCCCCACCGCCATTTCCACACCGACACCCAGCTCCACCGCCATTTCACCCCCGACAACCAGCTCCACCGCCATTTCAACCCCGACACCCAGCTCCACCGCCATTTCAACCCCGACACCCAGCTCCACCGCCATTTCAACCCCGACACCCAGCTCCACCGCCATTTCAACCCCGACACCCAGCTCCACCGCCATTTAAACCCCGACACCCAGCTCCACCGCCATTTCAACCCCGACACCCAGCTCCACCGCCATTTCAACCCCAACACCCAGCTCCACCGCCATTTCAACCCCGACACCCAGCTCCACCGCCATTTCAACCCCGACACCCAGCTCCACCGCCATTTCAACCCCGACACCCAGCTCCACCGCCATTTCAACCCCGACATCCAGCTCCACCGCCATTTCCACACCGACACCCAGCTCCACCGCCATTTCACCCCCGACACCCAGCTCCATCGCCATTTCAACCCCGAAACCCAGCTCCACCGACACACAGCTCCATCGCCATTTCAACCCCGACACCCAGCTCCGCCGCCATTTAAACACCGACACCCAGCTCCGCCGCCATTTCAACCCTGACACCCAGCTCCATCGCCATTTCAAACCCGACTCCCAGCTCCACCGACACCCAGCTCCACCGCCATTTCAACCCCGACACCCAGCTCCATCGCCATTTCAACCCCAACACCCAGCTCCACCGACACACAGCTCCACCGCCATTTAAACCCCGACACCCAGCTCCGTCGCCATTTCAACACCGACACCCAGCTCCATCGCCATTTCAACCCCGACACCCAGCTCCAGCGCCATTTCAACCCCGACACCCAGCTCCACCGCCATTTAAACCCCAACACCCAACTCCGCCGCCATTTCAACCCCGACACCCAGCTCCACCGACACCCAGCCCCACCGCCATTTCCACACCGACACCCAGCTCCACCGCCATTTCACCCCCGACAACCAGCTCCACCGCCATTTCACCCCCGACAACCAGCTCCACCGCCATTTCACCCCCGACACCCAGCTCCACCGCCATTTCACCCCCGACACCCAACTCCGCCGCCATTTCAACCCCGACACCCAGCTCCACCGCCATTTAAACCCCGACATCCAGCTCCACCGCCATTTCGCCCCCGACAACCAGCTCCACCGCCATTTCACCCCCGACACCCAGCTCCACCGCCATTTCACCCCCGACACCCAACTCCGCCGCCATTTCAACCCCGACACCCAGCTCCACCGCCATTTAAACCCCGACATCCAGCTCCACCGCCATTTCGCCCCCGACAACCAGCTCCACCGCCATTTCACCCCCGACACCCAGCTCCACCGCCATTTCACCCCCGACACCCAACTCCGCCGCCATTTCAACCCCGACACCCAGCTCCACCGCCATTTAAACCCCGACATCCAGCTCCACCGCCATTTCGCCCCCGACAACCAGCTCCACCGCCATTTCAACCCCGACACCCAGCTCCACCGCCATTTAAACCCCGACATCCAGCTCCACCGCCATTTCGCCCCCGACAACCAGCTCCACCGCCATTTCAACCCCGACACCCAGCTCCACCGCCATTTCAACCCCGACACCCAGCTCCACCGCCATTTCAACCCCGACACCCAGCTCCACCGCCATTTCAACCCCGACACCCAGCTCCACCGCCATTTCAACCCCGACACCCAGCTCCACCGCCATTTCCACACCGACACCCAGCTCCACCGCCATTTCAACCCCGACACCCAGCTCCACCGCCATTTCAACCCCGACGCCCAGCTCCACCGACACCCAGCTCCACCGCCATTTCAACCCCGACGCCCAGCTCCACCGCCATTTCAACCCCGACACCCAGCTCCACCGACACCCAGCTCCACCGCCATTTCAATCCCGAAACCCAGCTCCACCGCCATTTCACCCCCGAATCCCAGCTGCACCGCCATTTCACCCCCGACACCCAGCTCCGCCGCCATTTCAACCCCGACACCCAGCTCCGCTGCCATTTCATCCCCGACACCCAGCTCCACCGCCATTTCAACCCCGACACCCACCTCCACCGTCATTTCACCCCCGACACCCAACTCCGCCGCCATTTCAACCCCGACACCCAGCTCCGCTGCCATTTCATCCCCGACTCCCAGCTCCAACACCATTTCAACCCCGACATCCAGCTTCACCGCCATTTCAACCCAGACGCCCAGCTCCACCGCCATTTAAACCCCGACATCCAGCTCCATCGCCATTTCAACCCCGACATCCAGCTCCACCGCCATTTCAACCCCGACACCCAGCTCCGTCGCCATTTCAACCCCGACACCCAGCTCCACCGCCATTTCAACCCCGACACCCAGCTCCACCGCCATTTCAACCCCGACACCCAGCTCCGTTGCCATTTCAACCCCGACACCCAGCTCCATCGCCATTTCAACCCCGACACCCAGCTCCACCGCCATTTCAACCCCGACACCCAGCTCCACCGCCATTTCCCCACCGACACCCAGCTCCACGGCCATTTCAATCCCGACACCCAGCTCCATCGCCATTTCAATCCCGACACCCAGCTCCACCGCCATTTCAACCCCGACACCCAGCTCCATCGCCATTTCAATCCCGACACCCAGCTCCATCGCCATTTCAACCCCGACACCCAGCTCCGTCGCGATTTCAATCCCGACACCCAGCTCCATCGCCATTTCAACCCCGACACCCAGCTCCACCGCCATTTCAACCCCGACACCCAGCTCCATCGCCATTTCAATCCCGACACCCAGCTCCATCGCCATTTCAATCCCGACACCCAGCTCCATCGCCATTTCAACCCCGACACCCAGCTCCACCGCCATTTCAACCCCGACACCCAGCTCCACCGCCATTTCAACCCCGACGCCCAGCTCCACCGCCATTTTAATCCCGACACCCAGCTCCGTCGCGATTTCAATCCCGACACCCAGCTCCATCGCCATTTCAACCCCGACACCCAGCTCCACCGCCATTTCAACCCCGACACCCAGCTCCATCGCCATTTCAACCCCGACGCCCAGCTCCACCGACACCCAGCTCCACCGCCATTTCAACCCCGACATCCAGCTCCACCGCCATTTCAACCCCGACATCCAGCTCCACCGCCATTTCAACCCCGACATCCAACTCCATCGCCATTTCAACCCCGACACCCAGCTCCGTCGCGATTTCAACCCCGACACCCAGCTCCATCGCCATTTCCACCCGACACCCAGCTCCATCGCCATTTCAACCCTGACACCCAGCTCCACCGCCATTTCAACCCCGACACCCAGCTCCATCGCCATTTCAACCCCGACATCCAGCTCCACCGCCATTTCAACCCCGACATCCAACTCCATCGCCATTTCAACCCCGACACCCAGCTCCGTCGCGATTTCAACCCCGACACCCAGCTCCATCGCCATTTCCACCCGACACCCAGCTCCATCGCCATTTCAACCCCGACACCCAGCTCCATCGCCATTTCCACCCGACACCCAGCTCCACTGTCATTTCAACCCCGACACCCAGCTCCACCGACACCCAGCTCCACCGACACCCAGCTCCATCGCCATTTCAACCCCGACACCCAGCTCCACCGACACCCAGCTCCATCGCCATTTCAACCCCGACGCCCAGCTCCACCGCCATTTCAACCCAGACACCCAGCTCCACCGACACCCAGCTCCACCGACACCCAGCTCCACCGACACCCAGCTCCACCGACACCCAGCTCCATCGCCATTTCAACCCCGACACCCAGCTCCACCGACACCCAGCTCCATCGCCATTTCAAACCCGACACCCAGCTCCACCGACACCCAGCTCCATCGCCATTTCAAACCCGACACCCAGCTCCATCGCCATTTCAACCCCGACACCCAGCTCCACCGCCATTTCAACCCCGACATCCAGCTCCACCGACACACAGCTCCACCGACACCCAGCTCCATCGCCATTTCAAACCCGACACCCAGCTCCATCGCCATTTCAAACCCGACACCCAGCTCCATCGCCATTTCAAACCCGACACCCAGCTCCACCGACACCCAGCTCCACCGACACCCAGCTCCACGGCCATTTCAACCCCGACACCCAGCTCCATCGCCATTTCAACCCCGACATCCAGCTCCACCGCCATTTCACCCCCGACACCCAGCTCCACCGCCATTTCACCCCCGACACCCAGCTCCATCGCCATTTCAACCCCGACACCCAGCTCCCCGACACCCAGCTCCATCGCCATTTCAACCCCGACACCCAGCTCCATCGCCATTTCAACACCGACGCCCAGCTCCACCGCCATTTCAATCCCGAAACCCAGCTCCACCGCCATTTCACCCCCGAATCCCAGCTGCACCGCCATTTCACCCCCGACACCCAGCTCCGCCGCCATTTCAACCCCGACACCCAGCTCCGCTGCCATTTCATCCCCGACACCCAGCTCCACCGCCATTTCAACCCCGACACCCACCTCCACCGTCATTTCACCCCCGACACCCAACTCCGCCGCCATTTCAACCCCGACACCCAGCTCCGCTGCCATTTCATCCCCGACACCCTGCTCCAACACCATTTCAACCCCGACATCCAGCTTCACCGCCATTTCAACCCAGACGCCCAGCTCCACCGCCATTTCAACCCCGACACCCAGCTCCACCGCCATTTCAACCCCGACACCCAGCTCCATCGCCATTTCAACCCCGACACCCAGCTCCATCGCCATTTCAACCCCGACGCCCAGCTCCACCGCCATTTCAACCCCGACACCCAGCTCCATCGCCATTTCAACCCCGACACCCAGCTCCATCGCCATTTCAACCCCGACGCCCAGCTCCACCGCCATTTCAACCCCGACACCCAGCTCCACCGACACACAGCTCCACCGACACCCAGCTCCACCGACACCCAGCTCCATCGCCATTTCAACCCCGACACCCAGCTCCACCGACACCCAGCTCCATCGCCATTTCAAACCCGACACCCAGCTCCACCGACACCCAGCTCCATCGCCATTTCAACCCCGACACCCAGCTCCATCGCCATTTCAACCCCGACACCCAGCTCCACCGCCATTTCAACCCCGACATCCAGCTCCACCGACACACAGCTCCACCGACACCCAGCTCCACCGCCATTTCAACCCCGACACCCAGCACCACCGACACCCAGCTCCACCGCCATTTCAACCCCGACACCCAGCTCCACCGCCATTTCAACCCCGACACCCAGCTCCATCGCCATTTCAACCCCGACACCCAGCTCCGTCGCGATTTCAATCCCGACACCCAGCTCCACGGCCATTTCAACCCCGACACCCAGCTCCACCGCCATTTCAACCCCGACACCCAGCTCCACCGACACCCAGCTCCATCGCCATTTCAACCCCGACACCCAGCTCCATCGCCATTTCAACCCCGACGCCCAGCTCCACCGCCATTTCAACCCCGACACCCAGCTCCACCGACACACAGCTCCACCGACACCCAGCTCCACCGACACCCAGCTCCACCGACACCCAGCTCCATCGCCATTTCAACCCCGACACCCAGCTCCATCGCCATTTCAACCCCGACGCCCAGCTCCACCGCCATTTCTACCCAGCTCCACCGACACCCAGCTCCACCGACACCCAGCTCCACCGACACCCAGCTCCATCGCCATTTCAAACCCGACACCCAGCTCCACCGACACCCAGCTCCATCGCCATTTCAAACCCGACACCCAGCTCCATCGCCATTTCAACCCCGACACCCAGCTCCACCGCCATTTCAACCCCGACATCCAGCTCCACCGACACACAGCTCCACCGACACCCAGCTCCACCGCCATTTCACCCCCGACACCCAGCTCCGCCGCCATTTCCACACCGACACCCAGCTCCACCGCCATTTCAACCCCGATATCCAACTCCACCGACACCCAGCTCCACCTCCATTTCAACCCCGGCTCCACCGACACCCAGCTCCACCGACACCCAGCTCCACCGCCATTTCAACCCCGACACCCAGCTCCACCGACACCCAGCTCCACCGCCACTTCAACCCGACACCCAGCTCCGTCGCCATTTCTGCCCCGACACCCAGCTCCACCGACACCCAGCTCCACCGCCATTTCAACCCCGACGCCCAGCTCCACTGACACCCAGCTCCACCGCCATTTCAGCCCCGACTCCCAGCTCCACCGACACCCAGCTCCATCGCCATTTCAACACCGACGCACAGCTCCACCGCCATTTCAACCCGACACCCAGCTCCACCGCCATTTCAACCCCGACACCCAGCTCCACCGCCATTTCAACCCCGACACCCAGCTCCATCGCCATTTCAACCCCGACACCCAGCTCCGTCGCCTTTTCAACCCCGACACCCAGCTCCACGGCCATTTCAACCCCGACACCCAGCTCCACGGCCATTTCAACCCCGACACCCAGCTCCACCGCCATTTCAACCCCGACACCCAGCTCCACCGCCATTTCAACCCCGGATCCCAGCTCCACCGCCATTTCAACCCCGACGCCCAGCTTCACCACCATTTCAACCCCGACGCCCAGCTCCACCGCCATTTGAACCCCGACATCCAACTCCACTGCCATTTCAGCCCCGACACCCAGCTCCGCCGCCATTTCAACCCCGACACCCAGCTCCACCACCATTTCAACCCCGACACCCAGCTCCATCGCCATTTCAACCCCGACGCCCAGCTCCATCGCCATTTCAGCCCCGACACCCAGCTCCATCGCCATTTCAGCCCCGACACCCAGCTCCATCGCCATTTCAACCCCGACACCCAGCTCCACCGCCATTTCAACCCCGACACTCAGCTCCACCGCCATTTCAACCCCGACACCCAGCTCCACCGCCATTTCAACCCCGACACTCAGCTCCACCGCCATTTCAACCCCGACACCCAGCTCCACCGCCATTTCAACCCCGACACCCAGCTCCACCGCCATTTCAACCCCGACACCCAGCTCCACCGCCATTTCAACCCCGACACCCAGCTCCACCGCCATTTCAACCCCGACACCCAGCTCCACCGCCATTTCAACCCCGACACCCAGCTCCACCGCCATTTCAACCCCGACACCCAGCTCCACCGCCATTTCAACCCCGACACCCAGCTCCACCGCCATTTCAACCCCGACACCTATCTCCACTGCCATTTCAACCCCGACACCCAGCTCCACCGCCATTTCAACCCTGACACCCAGCTCCACCGCCATTTCACCCCCGACACCCAGCTCCACCGACACCCAGCTCCGCCGCCATTTCAACCCCGACATCCAGCTCCACCGACGCCCAGCTCCACCGACACCCAGCTCCACCTCCATTTCAACCCCGACACCCAGCTCCACCTCCATTTCAACCCGACACCCAGCTCCACCGACACCCAGCTCCACCTCCATTTCAACCCCGACACCCAGCTCCACCTCCATTTCAACCCCGACACCCAGCTCCACCGCCATTTCAACCCCGGATCCCAGCTCCACCGCCATTTCAGCCCCGACGCCCAGCTTCACCACCATTTCAACCCCGACGCCCAGCTCCACCGCCATTTGAACCCCGACATCCAACTCCACCACCATTTCAACCCCGACACCCAGCTCCATCGCCATTTCAACCCCGACGCCCAGCTCCATCGCCATTTCAGCCCCGACACCCAGCTCCATTGCCATTTAGCCCCGACACCCAGCTCCACCGCCATTTCAACCCCGACACCCAGCTCCACCGCCATTTCAACCCCGACACTCAGCTCCACCGCCATTTCAACCCCGACACCCAGCTCCACCGCCATTTCAACCCCGACACTCAGCTCCACCGCCATTTCAACCCCGACACCCAGCTCCACCGCCATTTCAACCCCGACACCCAGCTCCACCGCCATTTCAACCCCGACACCCAGCTCCACCGCCATTTCAACCCCGACACCCAGCTCCACCGCCATTTCAACCCCGACACCCAGCTCCACCGCCATTTCAACCCCGACACCCAGCTCCACCGCCATTTCAACCCCGACACCCAGCTCCACCGCCATTTCAACCCCGACACCCAGCTCCACCGCCATTTCAACCCTGACACCCAGCTCCACCGACACCCAGCTCAGCCGCCATTTCAACCCCGACAACCAGCTCCACCGACACCCAGCTCAGCCGCCATTTCAACCCCGACACCCAGCTCCACCGCCATTTCAACCCCGACTCCTAGCTCCACCGACACCCAGCTCTGCCGCCATTTCAACCCCGACACCCAGCTCCGCTGCCATTTCAACCCCGACACCCAGCTCCACCGCCATTTCAACCCCGACACCCAGCTCCGCTGCCATTTCAACACCGACACCCAGCTCCACCGACACCCAGCTCCACCGCCATTTCACCCCCGACACCCAGCTCCACCGCCATTTCACCCCCGACATACAGCTCCACCGCCATTTCATCCCCGACGACCAGCTCCACCGCCATTTCAACCCGACACCCAGCTCCACCGCCATTTCAGCCCCGACTCCCAGCTCCACCGACACACAGCTCCACCGCCATTTCAGCCCCGACTCCCAGCTCCACCGACACCCAGCTCCATCGCCATTTCAACACCGACGCACAGCTCCACCGCCATTTAAACCCCGACATCCAGCTCCATTGCCATTTCAACCCCGACACCCAGCTCCACCGCCTTTTCAACCCCGACGCTCAGCTCCACCGCCATTTAAATCCCGACACCCAGCTCCACCGCCATTTCAACCCCGACACCCAGCTCCACCGCCATTTCAACCCCGACACCCAGCTGCACCGCCATTTCAACCCCGACACCCAGCTCCACCGCCATTTCAACCCCGACACCCAGCTCCACCGCCATTTCAACCCCGACGCCCAGCTTCACCACCATTTCAACCCCGACACCCAGCTCCATCGCCATTTCAACCCCGACGCCCAGCTCCATCGCCATTTCAGCCCCGACACCCAGCTCCATCGCCATTTCAGCCCCGACACCCAGCTCCATCGCCATTTCAACCCCGACACCCAGCTCCACCGCCATTTCAACCCCGACACCCAGCTCCACCGCCATTTCACCCCCGACACCCAGCTCCACCGCCATTTCAACCCCGACACTCAGCTCCACCGCCATTTCAACCCCGACACCCAGCTCCACCGCCATTTCAACCCCGACACCCAGCTCCACCGCCATTTCAACCCCGACACCCAGCTCCACCGCCATTTCAACCCTGACACCCAGCTCCACCGACACCCAGCTCCACCGACACCCAGCTCCACCGACACCCAGCTCCGCCGCCATTTCACCCCCGACACCCAGCTCCACCGCCATTTCAACCCCGACACCCAGCTCAGCCGCCATTTCAACCCCGACACCCAGCTCCGCCGCCATTTCAACCCCGACACCCAGCTCCACCGCCATTTCAACCCCGACACCCAGCTCCACCGCCATTTCAACCCCGACGCCCAGCTCCACCGCCATTTCACCCCCGACACCCAGCTCCATCGCCATTTCAACCCCGACGCCCAGCTCCACCGCCATTTCAACCCCGACACCCAGCTCCGTCGCCATTTCAACCCCGACACCCAGCTCCACCGCCATTTCAACCCCGACACCCAGCTCCGTCGCCATTTCAACCCCGACACCCAGCTCCACCGCCATTTCAACCCCGACACTCAGCTCCACCGCCATTTCAACCCCGACACCCAGCTCCACCGCCATTTCAACCCCGACACTCAGCTCCACCGCCATTTCAACCCCGACACCCAGCTCCACCGCCATTTCAACCCCGACACCCAGCTCCACCGCCATTTCAACCCCGACACCCAGCTCCACCGCCATTTCAACCCCGACACCCAGCTCCACCGCCATTTCAACCCCGACACCCAGCTCCATCGCCATTTCAACCCCGACACCCAGCTCCACCGCCATTTCAACCCCGACACCCAGCTCCATCGCCATTTCAACCCCGACACCCAGCTCCACCGCCATTTCAACCCCGACACCCAGCTCAGCCACCATTTCAACCCCGACAACCAGCTCCACCGACACCCAGCTCAGCCGCCATTTCAACCCCGACACCCAGCTCCACCGCCATTTCAACCCCGACTCCTAGCTCCACCGACACCCAGCTCTGCCGCCATTTCAACCCCGACACCCAGCTCCGCTGCCATTTCAACCCCGACACCCAGCTCCACCGCCATTTCAACCCCGACACCCAGCTCCGCTGCCATTTCAACACCGACACCCAGCTCCACCGACACCCAGCTCCACCGCCATTTCACCCCCGACACCCAGCTCCACCGCCATTTCACCCCCGACATACAGCTCCACCGCCATTTCATCCCCGACGACCAGCTCCACCGCCATTTCAACCCGACACCCAGCTCCACCGCCATTTCAGCCCCGACTCCCAGCTCCACCGACACACAGCTCCACCGCCATTTCAGCCCCGACTCCCAGCTCCACCGACACCCAGCTCCATCGCCATTTCAACACCGACGCACAGCTCCACCGCCATTTAAACCCCGACATCCAGCTCCATTGCCATTTCAACCCCGACACCCAGCTCCACCGCCTTTTCAACCCCGACGCTCAGCTCCACCGCCATTTAAATCCCGACACCCAGCTCCACCGCCATTTCAACCCCGACACCCAGCTCCACCGCCATTTCAACCCCGACACCCAGCTGCACCGCCATTTCAACCCCGACACCCAGCTCCACCGCCATTTCAACCCCGACACCCAGCTCCACCGCCATTTCAACCCCGACGCCCAGCTTCACCACCATTTCAACCCCGACACCCAGCTCCATCGCCATTTCAACCCCGACGCCCAGCTCCATCGCCATTTCAGCCCCGACACCCAGCTCCATCGCCATTTCAGCCCCGACACCCAGCTCCATCGCCATTTCAACCCCGACACCCAGCTCCACCGCCATTTCAACCCCGACACCCAGCTCCACCGCCATTTCACCCCCGACACCCAGCTCCACCGCCATTTCAACCCCGACACTCAGCTCCACCGCCATTTCAACCCCGACACCCAGCTCCACCGCCATTTCAACCCCGACACCTATCTCCACCGCCATTTCAACCCCGACACCCAGCTCCACCGCCATTTCAACCCTGACACCCAGCTCCACCGACACCCAGCTCCACCGCCATTTCACCCCCGACACCCAGCTCCACCGACACCCAGCTCCGCCGCCATTTCAACCCCGACATCCAGCTCCACCGACACCCAGCTCCACCGACACCCAGCTCCATCGCCATTTCAACCCGACACCCAGCTCCACCGACACCCAGCTCCACCTCCATTTCAACCCCGACACCGAGCTCCACCGCTATTTCAACCCCGGATCCCAGCTCCACCGCCATTTCAACCCCGACGCCCAGCTTCACCACCATTTCAACCCCGACGCCCAGCTCCACCGCCATTTCAACCCCGACACTCAGCTCCACCGCCATTTCAGCCCCGACACCCAGCTCCACCACCATTTCAACCCCGACACCCAGCTCCATCGCCATTTCAACCCCGACGCCCAGCTCCATCGCCATTTCAGCCCCGACACCCAGCTCCATTGCCATTTCAGCCCCGACACCCAGCTCCACCGCCATTTCAACCCCGACACCCAGCTCCACCGCCATTTCAACCCCGACACTCAGCTCCACCGCCATTTCAACCCCGACACCCAGCTCCACCGCCATTTCAACCCCGACACTCAGCTCCACCGCCATTTCAACCCCGACACCCAGCTCCACCGCCATTTCAACCCCGACACCCAGCTCCACCGCCATTTCAACCCCGACACCCAGCTCCACCGCCATTTCAACCCCGACACCCAGCTCCACCGCCATTTCAACCCCGACACCCAGCTCCACCGCCATTTCAACCCCGACACCCAGCTCCACCGCCATTTCAACCCTGACACCCAGCTCCACCGACACCCAGCTCCATCGCCATTTCAACCCCGACACCCAGCTCCACCGCCATTTCAACCCCGACACCCAGCTCCATCGCCATTTCAACCCCGACACCCAGCTCCACCGCCATTTCAACCCCGACACCCAGCTCAGCCGCCATTTCAACCCCGACAACCAGCTCCACCGACACCCAGCTCAGCCGCCATTTCAACCCCGACACCCAGCTCCACCGCCATTTCAACCCCGACACCCAGCTCCACCGCCATTTCAACCCCGACTCCTAGCTCCACCGACACCCAGCTCTGCCGCCATTTCAACCCCGAAACCCAGCTCCGCTGCCATTTCAACCCCGACACCCAGCTCCACCGCCATTTCAACCCCGACACCCAGCTCCGCTGCCATTTCAACACCGACACCCAGCTCCACCGACACCCAGCTCCACCGCCATTTCACCCCCGACACCCAGCTCCACCGCCATTTCACCCCCGACATACAGCTCCACCGCCATTTCATCCCCGACGACCAGCTCCACCGCCATTTCAACCCGACACCCAGCTCCACCGCCATTTCAGCCCCGACTCCCAGCTCCACCGACACCCAGCTCCATCGCCATTTCAACACCGACGCACAGCTCCACCGCCATTTAAACCCCGACATCCAGCTCCATTGCCATTTCAACCCCGACACCCAGCTCCACCGCCTTTTCAACCCCGACGCTCAGCTCCACCGCCATTTAAATCCCGACACCCAGCTCCACCGCCATTTCAACCCCGACACCCAGCTCCACCGCCATTTCAACCCCGACACCCAGCTGCACCGCCATTTCAACCCCGACACCCAGCTCCACCGCCATTTCAACCCCGACACCCAGCTCCACCGCCATTTCAACCCCGGATCCCAGCTCCACCGCCATTTCAACCCCGACACCCAGCTCCGCCGCCATTTCAACCCCGACGCCCAGCTTCACCACCATTTCAACCCCGACACCCAGCTCCATCGCCATTTCAACCCCGACGCCCAGCTCCATCGCCATTTCAGCCCCGACACCCAGCTCCATCGCCATTTCAGCCCCGACACCCAGCTCCATCGCCATTTCAACCCCGACACCCAGCTCCACCGCCATTTCAACCCCGACACCCAGCTCCACCGCCATTTCACCCCCGACACCCAGCTCCACCGCCATTTCAACCCCGACACTCAGCTCCACCGCCATTTCAACCCCGACACCCAGCTCCACCGCCATTTCAACCCCGACACCCAGCTCCACCGCCATTTCAACCCCGACACCCAGCTCCACCGCCATTTCAACCCTGACACCCAGCTCCACCGACACCCAGCTCCACCGACACCCAGCTCCGCCGCCATTTCACCCCCGACACCCAGCTCCACCGCCATTTCAACCCCGACACCCAGCTCAGCCGCCATTTCAACCCCGACACCCAGCTCCACCGCCATTTCAACCCCGACACCCAGCTCCACCGCCATTTCAACCCCGACGCCCAGCTCCACGGCCATTTCACCCCCGACACCCAGCTCCATCGCCATTTCAACCCCGACGCCCAGCTCCACCGCCATTTCAACCCCGACACCCAGCTCCGTCGCCATTTCAACCCCGACACCCAGCTCCACCGCCATTTCAACCCCGACACCCAGCTCCGTCGCCATTTCAACCCCGACACCCAGCTCCACCGCCATTTCAACCCCGACACTCAGCTCCACCGCCATTTCAACCCCGACACCCAGCTCCACCGCCATTTCAACCCCGACACTCAGCTCCACCGCTATTTCAACCCCGACACCCAGCTCCACCGCCATTTCAACCCCGACACCCAGCTCCACCGCCATTTCAACCCCGACACCCAGCTCCACCGCCATTTCAACCCCGACACCCAGCTCCACCGCCATTTCAACCCCGACACCCAGCTCCACCGCCATTTCAACCCCGACACCCAGCTCCACCGCCATTTCAACCCCGACACCTATCTCCACCGCCATTTCAACCCCGACACCCAGCTCCACAGCCATTTCAACCCTGACACCCAGCTCCACCGACACCCAGCTCCACCGCCATTTCACCCCCGACACCCAGCTCCACCGACACCCAGCTCCGCCGCCATTTCAACCCCGACATCCAGCTCCACCGACACCCAGCTCCACCGACACCCAGCTCCACCGCCATTTCAACCCCGACACCCAGCTCCACCGCCATTTCAACCCTGACACCCAGCTCCACCGACACCCAGCTCCATCGCCATTTCAACCCCGACACCCAGCTCCACCGCCATTTCAACCCCGACACCCAGCTCCATCGCCATTTCAACCCCGACACCCAGCTCCACCGCCATTTCAACCCCGACACCCAGCTCAGCCGCCATTTCAACCCCGACAACCAGCTCCACCGACACCCAGCTCAGCCGCCATTTCAACCCCGACACCCAGCTCCACCGCCATTTCAACCCCGACTCCTAGCTCCACCGACACCCAGCTCTGCCGCCATTTCAACCCCGACACCCAGCTCCGCTGCCATTTCGACCCCGACACCCAGCTCCACCGCCATTTCAACCCCGACACCCAGCTCCGCTGCCATTTCAACACCGACACCCAGCTCCACCGACACCCAGCTCCACCGCCATTTCACCCCCGACCCCCAGCTCCACCGCCATTTCACCCCCGACATACAGCTCCACCGCCATTTCATCCCCGACGACCAGCTCCACCGCCATTTCAACCCGACACCCAGCTCCACCGCCATTTCAGCCCCGACTCCCAGCTCCACCGACACCCAGCTCCATCGCCATTTCAACACCGACGCACAGCTCCACCGCCATTTAAACCCCGACAGCCAGCTCCATTGCCATTTCAACCCCGACACCCAGCTCCACCGCCTTTTCAACCCCGACGCTCAGCTCCACCGCCATTTAAATCCCGACACCCAGCTCCACCGCCATTTCAACCCCGACACCCAGCTCCACCGCCATTTCAACCCCGACACCCAGCTGCACCGCCATTTCAACCCCGACACCCAGCTCCACCGCCATTTCAACCCCGACACCCAGCTCCACCGCCATTTCAACCCCGGATCCCAGCTCCACCGCCATTTCAACCCCGACACCCAGCTCCGCCGCCATTTCAACCCCGACGCCCAGCTTCACCACCATTTCAACCCCGACACCCAGCTCCATCGCCATTTCAACCCCGACGCCCAGCTCCATCGCCATTTCAGCCCCGACACCCAGCTCCATCGCCATTTCAGCCCCGACACCCAGCTCCATCGCCATTTCAACCCCGACACCCAGCTCCACCGCCATTTCACCCCCGACACCCAGCTCCACCGCCATTTCAACCCCGACACTCAGCTCCACCGCCATTTCAACCCCGACACCCAGCTCCACCGCCATTTCAACCCCGACACCCAGCTCCACCGCCATTTCAACCCCGACACCCAGCTCCACCGCCATTTCAACCCTGACACCCAGCTCCACCGACACCCAGCTCCACCGACACCCAGCTCCGCCGCCATTTCACCCCCGACACCCAGCTCCACCGCTATTTCAACCCCGACACCCAGCTCAGCCGCCATTTCAACCCCGACACCCAGCTCCACCGCCATTTCAACCCCGACACCCAGCTCCACCGCCATTTCACCCCCGACACCCAGCTCCATCGCCATTTCAACCCCGACGCCCAGCTCCACCGCCATTTCAACCCCGACGCCCAGCTCCGTCGCCATTTCGACCCCGACACCCAGCTCCACCGCCATTTCAACCCCGACACCCAGCTCCGCCGACACCCAGCTCCGTCGCCATTTCACCCCTGACACCCAGCTCCGCCGACACCCAGCTCCACCGCCATTTCAACCCTGACACCCAGCTCCACCGACACCCAGCTCCAACGCCATTTCAACCCTGACACCCAGCTCCACCGACACCCAGCTCCACCGCCATTTCACCCCCGACACCCAGCTCCGCCGCCATTTCAACCCCGACACCCAGCTCCGCCGCCATTTCAACCCCGACACCCAGCTCTACCGCCATTTCAACCCCGACACCCAGCTCCACCGCCATTTCAACCCCGACACCCAGCTCCACCGCCATTTCAACCCCGACACCCAGCTCCACCGCCATTTCAACCCCGACACCCAGCTGCACCGCCATTTCAACCCCGACACCCAGCTCCACCGCCATTTCAACCCCGACACCCAGCTCCACCGCCATTTCAACCCCGGATCCCAGCTCCACCGCCATTTCAACCCCGACACCCAGCTCCGCCGCCATTTCAACCCCGACGCCCAGCTTCACCACCATTTCAACCCCGACACCCAGCTCCATCGCCATTTCAACCCCGACGCCCAGCTCCATCGCCATTTCAGCCCCGACACCCAGCTCCATCGCCATTTCAGCCCCGACACCCAGCTCCATCGCCATTTCAACCCCGACACCCAGCTCCACCGCCATTTCAACCCCGACACCCAGCTCCACCGCCATTTCACCCCCGACACCCAGCTCCACCGCCATTTCAACCCCGACACTCAGCTCCACCGCCATTTCAACCCCGACACCCAGCTCCACCGCCATTTCAACCCCGACACCCAGCTCCACCGCCATTTCAACCCCGACACCCAGCTCCACCGCCATTTCAACCCTGACACCCAGCTCCACCGACACCCAGCTCCACCGACACCCAGCTCCGCCGCCATTTCACCCCCGACACCCAGCTCCACCGCCATTTCAACCCCGACACCCAGCTCAGCCGCCATTTCAACCCCGACACCCAGCTCCACCGCCATTTCAACCCCGACACCCAGCTCCACCGCCATTTCAACCCCGACGCCCAGCTCCACCGCCATTTCACCCCCGACACCCAGCTCCATCGCCATTTCAACCCCGACGCCCAGCTCCACCGCCATTTCAACCCCGACACTTTGCTCCGTCGCCATTTCAACCCCGACACCCAGCTCCACCGCCATTTCAACCCCGACACCCAGCTCCGTCGCCATTTCAACCCCGACACCCAGCTCCACCGCCATTTCAACCCCGACACTCAGCTCCACCGCCATTTCAACCCCGACACCCAGCTCCACCGCCATTTCAACCCCGACACCCAGCTCCACCGCCATTTCAACCCCGACACCCAGCTCCACCGCCATTTCAACCCCGACACCCAGCTCCACCGCCATTTCAACCCCGACACCCAGCTCCACCGCCATTTCAACCCCGACACCCAGCTCCACCGCCATTTCAACCCCGACACCCAGCTCCACCGCCATTTCAACCCCGACACCTATCTCCACCGCCATTTCAACCCCGACACCCAGCTCCACAGCCATTTCAACCCTGACACCCAGCTCCACCGACACCCAGCTCCACCGCCATTTCACCCCCGACACCCAGCTCCACCGACACCCAGCTCCGCCGCCATTTCAACCCCGACATCCAGCTCCACCGACACCCAGCTCCACCGACACCCAGCTCCATCGCCATTTCAACCCGACACCCAGCTCCACCGACACCCAGCTCCACCGCCATTTGAACCCCGACATCCAACTCCACTGCCATTTCAGCCCCGACACCCAGCTCCACCACCAGTTCAACCCCGACACCCAGCTCCATCGCCATTTCAACCCCGACGCCCAGCTCCATCGCCATTTCAGCCCCGACACCCAGCTCCATTGCCATTTCAGCCCCGACACCCAGCTCCACCGCCATTTCAACCCCGACACCCAGCTCCACCGCCATTTCAACCCCGACACTCAGCTCCACCGCCATTTCAACCCCGACACCCAGCTCCACCGCCATTTCAACCCCGACACTCAGCTCCACCGCCATTTCAACCCCGACACCCAGCTCCACCGCCATTTCAACCCCGACACCCAGCTCCACCGCCATTTCAACCCCGACACCCAGCTCCACCGCCATTTTAACCCCGACATCCAGCTCCACCGCCATTTCAACCCCGACACCCAGCTCCACCGCCATTTCAACCCCGACACCCAGCTCCACCGCCATTTCAACCCTGACACCCAGCTCCACCGACACCCAGCTCCATCGCCATTTCAACCCCGACACCCAGCTCCACCGCCATTTCAACCCCGACACCCAGCTCCATCGCCATTTCAACCCCGACACCCAGCTCCACCGCCATTTCAACCCCGACACCCAGCTCAGCCGCCATTTCAACCCCGACAACCAGCTCCACCGACACCCAGCTCAGCCGCCATTTCAACCCCGACACCCAGCTCCACCGCCATTTCAACCCCGACTCCTAGCTCCACCGACACCCAGCTCTGCCGCCATTTCAACCCCGACACCCAGCTCCGCTGCCATTTCAACCCCGACACCCAGCTCCACCGCCATTTCAACCCCGACACCCAGCTCCGCTGCCATTTCAACACCGACACCCAGCTCCACCGACACCCAGCTCCACCGCCATTTCACCCCCGACACCCAGCTCCACCGCCATTTCACCCCCGACATACAGCTCCACCGCCATTTCATCCCCGACGACCAGCTCCACCGACACCCAGCTCCATCGCCATTTCAACACCGACGCACAGCTCCACCGCCATTTAAACCCCGACAGCCAGCTCCACCGCCATTTCAGCCCCGACTCCCAGCTCCACCGCCATTTCAGCCCCGACTCCCAGCTCCACCGACACCCAGCTCCATCGCCATTTCAACACCGACGCACAGCTCCACCGCCATTTAAACCCCGACAGCCAGCTCCATTGCCATTTCAACCCCGACACCCAGCTCCACCGCCATTTCAACCCCGACACCCAGCTCCATCGCCATTTCAACCCCGACACCCAGCTCCACCGCCATTTCAACCCCGACACCCAGCTCAGCCGCCATTTCAACCCCGACAACCAGCTCCACCGACACCCAGCTCAGCCGCCATTTCAACCCCGACACCCAGCTCCACCGCCATTTCAACCCCGACTCCTAGCTCCACCGACACCCAGCTCTGCCGCCATTTCAACCCCGACACCCAGCTCCGCTGCCATTTCAACCCCGACACCCAGCTCCACCGCCATTTCAACCCCGACACCCAGCTCCGCTGCCATTTCAACACCGACACCCAGCTCCACCGACACCCAGCTCCACCGCCATTTCACCCCCGACACCCAGCTCCACCGCCATTTCACCCCCGACATACAGCTCCACCGCCATTTCATCCCCGACGACCAGCTCCACCGCCATTTCAACCCGACACCCAGCTCCACCGCCATTTCAGCCCCGACTCCCAGCTCCACCGACACCCAGCTCCATCGCCATTTCAACACCGACGCACAGCTCCACCGCCATTTAAACCCCGACAGCCAGCTCCATTGCCTTTTCAACCCCGACGCTCAGCTCCACCGCCATTTAAATCCCGACACCCAGCTCCACCGCCATTTCAACCCCGACACCCAGCTCCACCGCCATTTCAACCCCGACACCCAGCTGCACCGCCATTTCAACCCCGACACCCAGCTCCACCGCCATTTCAACCCCGACACCCAGCTCCACCGCCATTTCAACCCCGGATCCCAGCTCCACCGCCATTTCAACCCCGACACCCAGCTCCGCCGCCATTTCAACCCCGACGCCCAGCTTCACCACCATTTCAACCCCGACACCCAGCTCCATCGCCATTTCAACCCCGACGCCCAGCTCCATCGCCATTTCAGCCCCGACACCCAGCTCCATCGCCATTTCAGCCCCGACACCCAGCTCCATCGCCATTTCAACCCCGACACCCAGCTCCACCGCCATTTCACCCCCGACACCCAGCTCCACCGCCATTTCAACCCCGACACTCAGCTCCACCGCCATTTCAACCCCGACACCCAGCTCCACCGCCATTTCAACCCCGACACCCAGCTCCACCGCCATTTCAACCCCGACACCCAGCTCCACCGCCATTTCAACCCTGACACCCAGCTCCACCGACACCCAGCTCCACCGACACCCAGCTCCGCCGCCATTTCACCCCCGACACCCAGCTCCACCGCTATTTCAACCCCGACACCCAGCTCAGCCGCCATTTCAACCCCGACACCCAGCTCCACCGCCATTTCAACCCCGACACCCAGCTCCACCGCCATTTCAACCCCGACGCCCAGCTCCACCGCCATTTCACCCCCGACACCCAGCTCCATCGCCATTTCAACCCCGACGCCCAGCTCCACCGCCATTTCAACCCCGACGCCCAGCTCCGTCGCCATTTCGACCCCGACACCCAGCTCCACCGCCATTTCAACCCCGACACCCAGCTCCACCGCCATTTCAACCCCGACACCCAGCTCCGTCGCCATTTCACCCCTGACACCCAGCTCCGCCGACACCCAGCTCCGTCGCCATTTCACCCCTGACACCCAGCTCCGCCGACACCCAGCTCCACCGCCATTTCAACCCTGACACCCAGCTCCACCGACAGCCAGCTCCAACGCCATTTCAACCCTGACACCCAGCTCCACCGACACCCAGCTCCACCGCCATTTCACCCCCGACACCCAGCTCCGCCGCCATTTCAACCCCGACACCCAGCTCCGCCGCCATTTCAACCCCGACACCCAGCTCTACCGCCATTTCAACCCCGACACCCAGCTCCACCGCCATTTCAACCCCGACACCCAGCTCCACCGCCATTTCAACCCCGACACCCAGCTCCACCGCCATTTCAACCCCGACACCCAGCTCTACCGCCATTTCAACCCCGACACCCAGCTCCGTCGCCATTTCACCCCTGACACCCAGCTCCACCGACACCCAGCTCCACCGCCATTTCAACCCCGACTCCTAGCTCCACCGACACCCAGCTCCGCCGCCATTTCAACCCCGACATCCAGCTCCGCCGCCATTTCAACCCCGACACCCAGCTCCGTTGCCATTTCAACCGCGACGCCCAGCTCCACCGCCATTTCAACCCCGACATCCAACTCCACCGCCATTTCAGCCCCGACACCCAGCTCCACCACCATTTCAACCCCAACACCCAGACTCCCAGCTCCACCGACACCCAGCTCCACCGCCATTTCAGCCCCGACACCCAGCTCCACCGCCATTTCAGCCCTGACACCCAGCTCCACCGCCATTTCAACCCCGACACCCAGCTCCGTCGCCATTTCAACCCCGACGCACAGCTCCACCGCCATTTCAACCCCGACACCCAGCTCCACCGCCATTTCAACCCCGACACCCAGCTCCATCGCCATTTCAACCCCGACATCCAGCTCCACCGCCATTTCAACCCCGACACCCAGCTCCATCGCCATTTCAACCCCGACACCCAGCTCCATCGCCATTTCAACCCCGACATCCAGCTCCACCGCCATTTCAACCCCGACACCCAGCTCCACCGCCATTTCATCCCCGACACCCAGCTCCGTCGCCATTTCAACCCCGACGCACAGCTCCACCGCCATTTCAACCCCGACACCCAGCTCCACCGCCATTTCAACCCCGACTCCCAGCTCCTCCGCCATTTCACCCCCGACACCCAGCTCCTCCGCCATTTCACCCCCGACACCCAGCTCCTCCGCCATTTCACCCCCGACACCCAGCTCAGCCGCCATTTCACCCCCGACACCCAGCTCAGCCGCCATTTCACCCCCGACACCCAGCTCAGCCGCCATTTCAACCCCGACACCCAGCTCCACCGCCATTTCAACCCCGACAACCAGCTCCACCGACACCCAGCTCCACCGCCATTTCAACCCCGACTCCTAGCTCCACCGACACCCAGCTCCGCCGCCATTTCAACCCCGACAACCAGCTCCACCGACACCCAGCTCCATCGCCATTTCAACCCCGACACCCAGCTCCACCGCCATTTCAACCCCGACACCCAGCTCCGTTGCCATTTCAACCGCGACGCCCAGCTCCACCGCCATTTCAACCCCGACAACCAGCTCCACCGACACCCAGCTCCATCGCCATTTCAACCCCGACACCCAGCTCCACCGCCATTTCAACCCCGACACCCAGCTCCACCGCCATTTCAACCCCGACACGCAGCTCCACCGCCATTTCAACCCCGACACCCAGCTCCATCACAATTGCAACCCCGACACTCGTCTCCGCCGCCATTTCAACCCCGACACCCAGCTCCACGGCCATTTCAACCCCGACACCCAGCTCCATCGCCATTTCAAACCCGACACCCAGCTCCACGGCCATTTCAACCCCGACACCCAGCTCCACCGCCATTTCAACCCCGACACCCAGCTCCACCGCCATTTCAACCCCGGCACCCAGCTCCACCGCCATTTCAACCCCGACACCCAGCTCCACCGCCATTTCAACCCTGACACCCAGCTCCATCGCCATTTCAACCCCGACACCCAGCTCCACCGCCATTTCAACCCCGACATCCAGCTCCACCGCCATTTCAACCCCGACACCCAGCTCCACCGCCATTTCAACCCCGACACCCAGCTCCACCACAATTGCAACCCCGACACTCGTCTCCGCCGCCATTTCAACCCCGACACCCAGCTCCACGGCCATTTCAACCCCGACACCCAGCTCCATCGCCATTTCAACCCCGACACCCAGCTCCACGGCCATTTCAACCCCGACACCCAGCTCCACCGCCATTTCAACCCCGGCACCCAGCTCCACCGCCATTTCAACCCCGACACCCAGCTCCACCGCCATTTCAACCCCGACACCCAGCTCCACCGCCATTTCAACCCCGACACCCAGCTCCACCGCCATTTCAACCCCGACACCCAGCTCCACCGACACCCAGCTCCATCGCCATTTCAACCCCGACACCCAGCTCCGCCGACACCCAGCTCCGCCGACACCCAGCTCCACCGCCATTTCAACCCTGACACCCAGCTCCACCGACACCCAGCTCCAACGCCATTTCAACCCCGACACCCAGCTCCGCCGACACCCAGCTCCACCGCCATTTCAACCCCGACACCCAGCTCCACCGCCATTTCAACCCCGACACCCAGCTCCAACGCCATTTCAACCCTGACACCCAGCTCCACCGACACCCAGCTCCGCCGCCATTTCACCCCCGACACCCAGCTCCACCGCCATTTCAACCCCGACACCCAGCTCCACCGCCATTTCAACCCCGACACCCAGCTCCACCGCCATTTCAACCCCGACACCCAGCTCCACCGCCATTTCAACCCCGACACCCAGCTCCATCGCCATTTCAACCCCAACACCCAGCTCCACCGCCACTTCAACCCTGACACCCAGCTCCACCGCCATTTCAACCCCCGACACCCAGCTCCATCGCCACTTCAACCCTGACACCCAGCTCCATCGCCACTTCAACCCTGACACCCAGCTCCACCGCCATTTCAACCCCGACACCCAGCTCCACCGCCACTTCAACCCCGACACCCAGCTCCATCGCCATTTCAACCCCGACACCCAGCTCCATCGCCATTTCAACCCCGACACCCAGCTCCATCGCCATTTCAACCCCGACACCCAGCTCCACCGCCATTTCAACCCCGACACCCAGCTCCACCGCCATTTCAACCCCGACACCCAGCTCCATCGCCATTTCAACCCCGACACCCAGCTCCATCGCCATTTCAACCCCGACACCCAGCTCCGTCGCCATTTCAACCCCGACACCCAGCTCCATCGCCATTTCAACCCCGACACCCAGCTCCACCGCCATTTCAACCCCGACATCCAGCTCCATCGCCATTTCAACCCCGACATCCAGCTCCACCGCCATTTCAACCCCGACACCCAGCTCCATCGCCATTTAAACCCCGACATCCAAATCCATCGCCATTTCAACCCCGACACCCAGCTCCACCGCCATTTCAACCCCGACACCCAGCTCCATCGCCATTTCAACCCCGACATCCAGCTCCATCGCCATTTCAACCCCGACATCCAAATCCATCGCCATTTCAACCCCGACACCCAGCTCCATCGCCATTTCAAGCCCGACACCCAGCTCCATCGCCATTTCAACCCCGACACCCAGCTCCATCGCCATTTCAACCCCGACACCCAGCTCCATCGCCATTTCAACCCCGACATCCAACTCCATCGCCATTTGAAACCCCGACATCCAGCTCCATCGCCATTTGAAACCCCGACATCCAGCTCCACCGAAACCCAGCTCCGCCGCCATTTCAACCCCGACACCCAGCTCCACCGCCATTTCACCCCCGACACCCTGCTCCACCGCCATTTCAACCCCGACACCCAGCTCCACCGCCATTTCAACCCCGACACCCAGCTCCGCCGCCATTTCAACCCGACACCCAGCTCCACCGCCATTTCACCCCCGACACCAAGCTCCGCCGCCATTTCAACCCCGACACCCAGCTCCACCGCCATTTCACCCCCGACACCCAGCTCCACCGCCATTTCAACCCCGACACCCAGCTCCACCGCCATTTCAACCCCGACACCCAGCTCCACCGACACCCAGCTCCACCGCCATTTCAACCCCGACACCAAGCTCCGCCGCCATTTCAACCCCGACACCCAGCTCCACCGCCATTTCAACCCCGACACCCAGCTCCACCGCCATTTGAACCCCGACACCCAGCTCCACCGCCATTTGAACCCCGACATCCAACTCCATCGCCATTTCAACCCGACACCCAGCTCAGCCGCCATTTCAACCCCGACACCCAGCTCCACCGACACCCAGCTCCATCGCCATTTAAACCCCGACACCCAGCTCCACCGCCATTTCAACCCTGACACCCAGCTCCACCGCCATTTCAACCCTGACACCCAGCTCCACCGCCATTTCAACCCCGACACCCAGCTCCACCGCCATTTCAACCCCGACACCCAGCTCCATCGCCACTTCAACCCTGACACCCAGCTCCACCGACACCCAGCTCCATCGCCATTTCAACCCCGACACCCAGCTCCACCACCATTTCAACCCCGACACCCAGCTCCACCGCCATTTCAACCCCGACACCCAGCTCCACCGACACCCAGCTCCACCGACACCCAGCTCCATCGCCATTTCAACCCCGACACCCAGCTCCATCGCCACTTCAACCCTGACACCCAGCTCCACCGCCATTTCATCCCCGACACCCAGCTCCATCGCCACTTCAACCCTGACACCCAGCTCCATCGCCATTTCAACCCCGACACCCAGCTCCATCGCCATTTCAACCCCGACACCCAGCTCCACCGCCATTTAAACCCCGACATCCAGCTCCACCGCCATTTAAACCCCGACATCCAAATCCATCGCCATTTCAACCCTGACACCCAGCTCCACCGCCATTTCAACCCCGACATCCAACTCCATCGCCATTTGAAACCCCGACATCCAGCTCCACCGCCATTTCAACCCCGACACCCAGCTCCATCGCCATTTCAACCCCGACACCCAGCTCCACCGACATCCAGCTCCACCGCCATTTCAACCCCGACACCCAGCTCCACCGCCATTTCAACCCCGACACCCAGCTCCATCGCCATTTCAACCCCGACATCCAGCTCCACCGCCATTTCAACCCCGACACCCAGCTCCACCGCCATTTCAACCCCGACACCCAGCTCCACCGCCATTTCAACCCCGACACCCAGCTCCACGGCCATTTCAACCCCGACACCCAGCTCCACCGCCATTTCAACCCCGACACCCAGCTCCACCGCCACTTCAACCCTGACACCCAGCTCCATCGCCATTTCAACCCCGACACCCAGCTCCACCGACACCCAGCTCCATCGCCATTTCAGCCCCGACACCCAGCTCCATCGCCATTTCAACCCCGACACCCAGCTCCACCGCCATTTCAACCCCGACACCCAGCTCCACCGCCATTTCAACCCCGACACCCAGCTCCACCGACACCCAGCTCCATCGCCATTTCAGCCCCGACACCCAGCTCCATCGCCATTTCAACCCCGACACCCAGCTCCACCGCCATTTCAACCCCGACATCCAGCTCCACCGCCATTTCAACCCCGACACCCAGCTCCACCGCCATTTCAACCCCGACACCCAGCTCCACGGCCATTTCAACCCCGACATCCAGCTCCACCGCCATTTCAACCCCGACATCCAAATCCATCGCCATTTCAACCCCGACATCCAACTCCATCGCCATTTGAAACCCCGACACCCAGATCCACCGCCATTTCAATCCCGACACCCAGCTCCACCGCCATTTCAACCCCGACACCCAGCTCCACCGCCATTTCAACCCCGACACCCAGCTCCACCGCCATTTCAACCCCGACATCCAGCTCCGTCGCCATTTCGACCCCGACACCCAGCTCCACCGCCATTTCGACCCCGACACCCAGCTCCACCGCCATTTCGACCCCGACGCCCAGCTCCACCGCCATTTCAACCCCGACGCCCAGCTCCACCGCCATTTCAACCCCGACGACCAGCTCCACCGCCATTTCAACCCCGACACCCAGCTCCACCGCCATTTCAACCCCGACATCCAGCTCCACCGACACCCAGCTCCACCGACACCCAGCTCCACCGCCATTTCAACCCCGACTCCCAGCTCCACCGACACCCAGCTCCACCGCCATTTCAACCCCGACGCCCAGCTCCACCGCCATTTCAACCCCGACGACCAGCTCCACCGCCATTTCTACCCCGACACCCAGCTCCACCGCCATTTCAACCCCGACATCCAGCTCCACCGACACCCAGCTCCACCGACACCCAGCTCCACCGCCATTTCAACCCCGACATCCAGCTCCACCGACACCCAGCTCCACCGACACCCAGCTCCACCGCCATTTCAACCCCGACACCCAGCTCCACCGACACCCAGCTCCACCGCCATTTCAACCCCGACACCCAGCTCCACCGCCATTTCAACCCCGACACCCAGCTCCACCGACACCCAGCTCCACCGTCATTTCAACCCCGACACCCAGCTCCACCGTCATTTCAACCCCGACACCCAGCTCCACCGACACCCAGCTCCACCGCCATTTCACCCCCGACACCCAGCTCCTCCGCCATTTCACCCCCGACACCCAGCTCAGCCGCCATTTCACCCCCGACACCCAGCTCAGCCGCCATTTCACCCCCGACACCCAGCTCAGCCGCCATTTCAACCCCGACACCCAGCTCCACCGCCATTTCAACCCCGACAACCAGCTCCACCGACACCCAGCTCCACCGCCATTTCAACCCCGACTCCTAGCTCCACCGACACCCAGCTCCGCCGCCATTTCAACCCCGACAACCAGCTCCACCGACACCCAGCTCCATCGCCATTTCAACCCCGACACCCAGCTCCACCGCCATTTCAACCCCGACACCCAGCTCCGTTGCCATTTCAACCGCGACGCCCAGCTCCACCGCCATTTCAACCCCGACAACCAGCTCCACCGACACCCAGCTCCATCGCCATTTCAACCCCGACACCCAGCTCCACCGCCATTTCAACCCCGACACCCAGCTCCACCGCCATTTCAACCCCGACACGCAGCTCCACTGCCATTTCAACCCCGACACGCAGCTCCACCGCCATTTCAACCCCGACACCCAGCTCCACCACAATTGCAACCCCGACACTCGTCTCCGCCGCCATTTCAACCCCGACACCCAGCTCCACGGCCATTTCAACCCCGACACCCAGCTCCATCGCCATTTCAAACCCGACACCCAGCTCCACGGCCATTTCAACCCCGACACCCAGCTCCACCGCCATTTCAACCCCGGCACCCAGCTCCACCGCCATTTCAACCCCGACACCCAGCTCCACCGCCATTTCAACCCCGGCACCCAGCTCCATCGCCATTTCAACCCCGACACCCAGCTCCACCGCCATTTCAACCCCGACACCCAGCTCCACCGACACCCAGCTCCATCGCCATTTCAACCCCGGCACCCAGCTCCATCGCCATTTCAACCCCGGCACCCAGCTCCACCGCCATTTCAACCCCGGCACCCAGCTCCACCGCCATTTCAACCCCGACACCCAGCTCCACCGCCATTTCAACCCTGACACCCAGCTCCATCGCCATTTCAACCCCGACACCCAGCTCCACCGCCATTTCAACCCCGACATCCAGCTCCACCGCCATTTCAACCCCGACACCCAGCTCCACCGACACCCAGCTCCATCGCCATTTCAACCCCGACACCCAGCTCCACCGCCATTTCAACCCCGACACCCAGCTCCACCGCCATTTCAACCCCGACACGCAGCTCCATCGCCATTTCAACCCCGACACCCAGCTCCACCGCCATTTCAACCCCGACACGCAGCTCCACCGCCATTTCAACCCCGACACCCAGCTCCACCGCCATTTCAACCCCGACACCCAGCTCCACCGCCATTTCAACCCCGACACCCAGCTCCACCGACACCCAGCTCCATCGCCATTTCAACCCCGACACCCAGCTCCGCCGACACCCAGCTCCGCCGACACCCAGCTCCACCGCCATTTCAACCCTGACACCCAGCTCCACCGACACCCAGCTCCAACGCCATTTCAACCCCGACACCCAGCTCCACCGACACCCAGCTCCAACGCCATTTCAACCCTGACACCCAGCTCCACCGACACCCAGCTCCGCCGCCATTTCACCCCCGACACCCAGCTCCACCGCCATTTCAACCCCGACACCCAGCTCCACCGCCATTTCAACCCCGACACCCAGCTCCACCGCCATTTCAACCCCGACACCCAGCTCCACCGCCATTTCAACCCCGACACCCAGCTCCACCGCCATTTCAACCCCGACACCCAGCTCCATCGCCATTTCAACCCCGACACCCAGCTCCACCGCCACTTCAACCCTGACACACAGCTCCACCGCCATTTCAACCCCCGACACCCAGCTCCATCGCCACTTCAACCCTGACACCCAGCTCCATCGCCACTTCAACCCTGACACCCAGCTCCACCGCCATTTCAACCCCGACATCCAACTCCATCGCCATTTGAAACCCCGACATCCAGCTCCATCGCCATTTGAAACCCCGACATCCAGCTCCACCGAAACCCAGCTCCGCCGCCATTTCAACCCCGACACCCAGCTCCACCGCCATTTCACCCCCGACACCCTGCTCCACCGCCATTTCAACCCCGACACCCAGCTCCACCGCCATTTCAACCCCGACACCCAGCTCCACCGCCATTTCAACCCCGACACCCAGCTCCGCCGCCATTTCAACCCGACACCCAGCTCCACCGCCATTTCAACCCCGGATCCCAGCTCCACCGCCATTTCACCCCCGACACCAAGCTCCGCCGCCATTTCAACCCTGACACCCAGCTCCACCGCCATTTCGCCCCCGACACCCAGCTCCACCGCCATTTCGCCCCCGACACCCAGCTCCACCGCCATTTCAACCCCGACACCCAGCTCCACCGCCATTTCACCCCCGACACCAAGCTCCGCCGCCATTTCAACCCCGACACCCAGCTCCGCCGCCATTTCAACCCCGACACCCAGCTCCACCGCCATTTGAACCCCGACACCCAGCTCCACCGCCATTTCAACCCCGACATCCAGCTCCGTTGCCATTTCAACCGCGACGCCCAGCTCCATCGCCATTTCAACCCCGACACCCAGCTCCATCGCCATTTCAACCCCGACACCCAGCTCCACCGCCATTTGAACCCCGACACCCAGCTCCACCGCCATTTGAACCCCGACATCCAACTCCATCGCCATTTCAACCCGACACCCAGCTCAGCCGCCATTTCAACCCCGACACCCAGCTCCATCGCCACTTCAACCCTGACACCCAGCTCCACCGACACCCAGCTCCATCGCCATTTAAACCCCGACACCCAGCTCCACCGCCATTTCAACCCTGACACCCAGCTCCATCGCCACTTCAACCCTGACACCCAGCTCCACCGACACCCAGCTCCACCGCCATTTCAACCCCGACACCCAGCTCCACCACCATTTCAACCCCGACACCCAGCTCCACCGCCATTTCAACCCCGACACTCAGCTCCACCGACACCCAGCTCCACCGACACCCAGCTCCACCGCCATTTAAACCCCGACATCCAGCTCCACCGCCATTTAAACCCCGACATCCAAATCCATCGCCATTTCAACCCTGACACCCAGCTCCACCGCCATTTCAACCCCGACATCCAACTCCATCGCCATTTGAAACCCCGACATCCAGCTCCACCGCCATTTCAACCCCGACACCCAGCTCCATCGCCATTTCAACCCCGACACCCAGCTCCACCGACATCCAGCTCCACCGCCATTTCAACCCCGACACCCAGCTCCACCGCCATTTCAACCCCGACACCCAGCTCCATCGCCATTTCAACCCCGACATCCAGCTCCACCGCCATTTCAACCCCGACACCCAGCTCCACCGCCATTTCAACCCCGACACCCAGCTCCACCGCCATTTCAACCCCGACACCCAGCTCCACGGCCATTTCAACCCCGACACCCAGCTCCACCGCCATTTCAACCCCGACACCCAGCTCCACCGCCACTTCAACCCTGACACCCAGCTCCATCGCCATTTCAACCCCGACACCCAGCTCCACCGACACCCAGCTCCATCGCCATTTCAGCCCCGACACCCAGCTCCATCGCCATTTCAACCCCGACACCCAGCTCCACCGCCATTTCAACCCCGACACCCAGCTCCACCGCCATTTCAACCCCGACACCCAGCTCCACCGACACCCAGCTCCATCGCCATTTCAGCCCCGACACCCAGCTCCATCGCCATTTCAACCCCGACACCCAGCTCCACCGCCATTTCAACCCCGACATCCAGCTCCACCGCCATTTCAACCCCGACACCCAGCTCCACGGCCATTTCAACCCCGACATCCAGCTCCACCGCCATTTCAACCCCGACATCCAAATCCATCGCCATTTCAACCCCGACATCCAACTCCATCGCCATTTGAAACCCCGACACCCAGATCCACCGCCATTTCAATCCCGACACCCAGCTCCACCGCCATTTCAACCCCGACACCCAGCTCCACCGCCATTTCAACCCCGACACCCAGCTCCACCGCCATTTCAACCCCGACATCCAGCTCCGTCGCCATTTCGACCCCGACACCCAGCTCCACCGCCATTTCGACCCCGACACCCAGCTCCACCGCCATTTCAACCCCGACACCCAGCTCCACCGCCATTTCAACCCCGACGCCCAGCTCCACCGCCATTTCAACCCCGACACCCAGCTCCACCGCCATTTCAACCCCGACATCCAGCTCCACCGACACCCAGCTCCACCGACACCCAGCTCCACCGCCATTTCAACCCCGACACCCAGCTCCACCGACACCCAGCTCCACCGCCATTTCAACCCCGACACCCAGCTCCACCGCCATTTCAACCCCGACACCCAGCTCCACCGACACCCAGCTCCACCGCCATTTCAACCCCGACATCCAGCTCCACCGCCATTTCAACCCCGACACCCAGCTCCACCGACACCCAGCTCCACCGCCATTTCAACCCCGACACCCAGCTCCACCGACACCCAGCTCCGCCGCCATTTCAACCCCGACATTCAGCTCCGTCGCCATTTCAACCCCGACATTCAGCTCCACCGCCATTTCAACCCCGACACCCAGCTCCACCGCCATTTCAACCCCGACGCCCAGCTCCGTCGCCATTTCAACCCCGACACCCAGCTCCACCGCCATTTCAACCCCGACATCCAGCTCCACCGCCATTTCAACCCCGACACCCAGCTCCACCGACACCCAGCTCCACCGACACACAGCTCCATCGCCATTTCAACCCCGACACCCAGCTCCACCGACACCCAGCTCCACCGACACACAGCTCCATCGCCATTTCAACCCCGACATTCAGCTCCGTCGCCATTTCAACCCCGACACCCAGCTCCACCGCTATTTCAACCCTGAATCCCAGCTCCACCGCCATTCCAACCCCGACACCCGGCTCCGGCGCCATTTCAACCCCGACATCCAGCTTCACCGCCATTTCAACCCCGACACCCAGCTCCGCCGCCATTTCAACCCCGACACCCAGCTCTACCGCCATTTCAACCCCGACACCCAGCTCCACCGCCATTTCAACCCCGACACCCAGCTCCACCGCCATTTCAACCCCGACACCCAGCTCTACCGCCATTTCAACCCCGACACCCAGCTCCGTCGCCATTTCACCCCTGACACCCAGCTCCACCGACACCCAGCTCCACCGCCATTTCAACCCCGACTCCTAGCTCCACCGACACCCAGCTCCGCCGCCATTTCAACCCCGACATCCAGCTCCGCCGCCATTTCAACCCCGACACCCAGCTCCGTTGCCATTTCAACCGCGACGCCCAGCTCCACCGCCATTTCAACCCCGACATCCAACTCCACCGCCATTTCAGCCCCGACACCCAGCTCCACCACCATTTCAACCCCAACACCCAGACTCCCAGCTCCACCGACACCCAGCTCCACCGCCATTTCAGCCCCGACACCCAGCTCCACCGCCATTTCAGCCCTGACACCCAGCTCCACCGCCATTTCAACCCCGACACCCAGCTCCGTCGCCATTTCAACCCCGACACCCAGCTCCACCGCCATTTCAGCCCTGACACCCAGCTCCACCGCCATTTCAACCCCGACTCCTAGCTCCACCGACACCCAGCTCCGCCGCCATTTCAACCCCGACAACCAGCTCCACCGACACCCAGCTCCATCGCCATTTCAACCCCGACACCCAGCTCCACCGCCATTTCAACCCCGACACCCAGCTCCGTTGCCATTTCAACCGCGACGCCCAGCTCCACCGCCATTTCAACCCCGACAACCAGCTCCACCGACACCCAGCTCCATCGCCATTTCAACCCCGACACCCAGCTCCACCGCCATTTCAACCCCGACACCCAGCTCCACCGCCATTTCAACCCCGACACGCAGCTCCACTGCCATTTCAACCCCGACACGCAGCTCCACCGCCATTTCAACCCCGACACCCAGCTCCACCACAATTGCAACCCCGACACTCGTCTCCGCCGCCATTTCAACCCCGACACCCAGCTCCACGGCCATTTCAACCCCGACACCCAGCTCCATCGCCATTTCAACCCCGACACCCAGCTCCACGGCCATTTCAACCCCGACACCCAGCTCCACCGCCATTTCAACCCCGACACCCAGCTCCACCGCCATTTCAACCCCGACACCCAGCTCCACCGCCATTTCAACCCCGACACCCAGCTCCACCGCCATTTCAACCCCGACACCCAGCTCCACCGCCATTTCAACCCCGGCACCCAGCTCCACCGCCATTTCAACCCCGACACCCAGCTCCACCGCCATTTCAACCCCGACACCCAGCTCCACCGCCATTTCAACCCCGACACCCAGCTCCACCACAATTGCAACCCCGACACTCGTCTCCGCCGCCATTTCAACCCCGACACCCAGCTCCACGGCCATTTCAACCCCGACACCCAGCTCCATCGCCATTTCAACCCCGACACCCAGCTCCACGGCCATTTCAACCCCGACACCCAGCTCCACCGCCATTTCAACCCCGGCACCCAGCTCCACCGCCATTTCAACCCCGACACCCAGCTCCACCGCCATTTCAACCCCGACACCCAGCTCCACCGCCATTTCAACCCCGACACCCAGCTCCACCGCCATTTCAACCCCGACACCCAGCTCCACCGCCATTTCAACCCCGACACCCAGCTCCACCGACACCCAGCTCCATCGCCATTTCAACCCCGACACCCAGCTCCGCCGACACCCAGCTCCGCCGACACCCAGCTCCACCGCCATTTCAACCCTGACACCCAGCTCCACCGACACCCAGCTCCAACGCCATTTCAACCCCGACACCCAGCTCCGCCGACACCCAGCTCCACCGCCATTTCAACCCCGACACCCAGCTCCACCGCCATTTCAACCCCGACACCCAGCTCCAACGCCATTTCAACCCTGACACCCAGCTCCACCGACACCCAGCTCCGCCGCCATTTCACCCCCGACACCCAGCTCCACCGCCATTTCAACCCCGACTCCCAGCTCCACCGCCATTTCAACCCCGACACCCAGCTCCACCGCCATTTCAACCCCGACACCCAGCTCCACCGCCATTTCAACCCCGACACCCAGCTCCATCGCCATTTCAACCCCGACACCCAGCTCCACCGCCACTTCAACCCTGACACCCAGCTCCACCGCCATTTCAACCCCCGACACCCAGCTCCATCGCCACTTCAACCCTGACACCCAGCTCCATCGCCACTTCAACCCTGACACCCAGCTCCACCGCCATTTCAACCCCGACACCCAGCTCCACCGCCACTTCAACCCCGACACCCAGCTCCATCGCCATTTCAACCCCGACACCCAGCTCCATCGCCATTTCAACCCCGACACCCAGCTCCATCGCCATTTCAACCCCGACACCCAGCTCCACCGCCATTTCAACCCCGACACCCAGCTCCACCGCCATTTCAACCCCGACACCCAGCTCCATCGCCATTTCAACCCCGACACCCAGCTCCATCGCCATTTCAACCCCGACACCCAGCTCCGTCGCCATTTCAACCCCGACACCCAGCTCCATCGCCATTTCAACCCCGACACCCAGCTCCACCGCCATTTCAACCCCGACATCCAGCTCCATCGCCATTTCAACCCCGACATCCAGCTCCACCGCCATTTCAACCCCGACACCCAGCTCCATCGCCATTTAAACCCCGACATCCAAATCCATCGCCATTTCAACCCCGACACCCAGCTCCACCGCCATTTCAACCCCGACACCCAGCTCCATCGCCATTTCAACCCCGACATCCAGCTCCATCGCCATTTCAACCCCGACATCCAAATCCATCGCCATTTCAACCCCGACACCCAGCTCCATCGCCATTTCAAGCCCGACACCCAGCTCCATCGCCATTTCAACCCCGACACCCAGCTCCATCGCCATTTCAACCCCGACACCCAGCTCCATCGCCATTTCAACCCCGACATCCAACTCCATCGCCATTTGAAACCCCGACATCCAGCTCCATCGCCATTTGAAACCCCGACATCCAGCTCCACCGAAACCCAGCTCCGCCGCCATTTCAACCCCGACACCCAGCTCCACCGCCATTTCACCCCCGACACCCTGCTCCACCGCCATTTCAACCCCGACACCCAGCTCCACCGCCATTTCAACCCCGACACCCAGCTCCGCCGCCATTTCAACCCGACACCCAGCTCCACCGCCATTTCACCCCCGACACCAAGCTCCGCCGCCATTTCAACCCCGACACCCAGCTCCACCGCCATTTCACCCCCGACACCCAGCTCCACCGCCATTTCAACCCCGACACCCAGCTCCACCGCCATTTCAACCCCGACACCCAGCTCCACCGACACCCAGCTCCACCGCCATTTCAACCCCGACACCAAGCTCCGCCGCCATTTCAACCCCGACACCCAGCTCCACCGCCATTTCAACCCCGACACCCAGCTCCACCGCCATTTCAACCCCGACACCCAGCTCCACCGCCATTTCAACCCCGACACCCAGCTCCACCGACACCCAGCTCCACCGACACCCAGCTCCATCGCCATTTCAACCCCGACACCCAGCTCCATCGCCACTTCAACCCTGACACCCAGCTCCACCGCCATTTCATCCCCGACACCCAGCTCCATCGCCACTTCAACCCTGACACCCAGCTCCATCGCCATTTCAACCCCGACACCCAGCTCCATCGCCATTTCAACCCCGACACCCAGCTCCACCGCCATTTAAACCCCGACATCCAGCTCCACCGCCATTTAAACCCCGACATCCAAATCCATCGCCATTTCAACCCTGACACCCAGCTCCACCGCCATTTCAACCCCGACATCCAACTCCATCGCCATTTGAAACCCCGACATCCAGCTCCACCGCCATTTCAACCCCGACACCCAGCTCCACCGACATCCAGCTCCACCGCCATTTCAACCCCGACACCCAGCTCCACCGCCATTTCAACCCCGACACCCAGCTCCATCGCCATTTCAACCCCGACATCCAGCTCCACCGCCATTTCAACCCCGACACCCAGCTCCACCGCCATTTCAACCCCGACACCCAGCTCCACCGCCATTTCAACCCCGACACCCAGCTCCACGGCCATTTCAACCCCGACACCCAGCTCCACCGCCATTTCAACCCCGACACCCAGCTCCACCGCCACTTCAACCCTGACACCCAGCTCCATCGCCATTTCAACCCCGACACCCAGCTCCACCGACACCCAGCTCCATCGCCATTTCAGCCCCGACACCCAGCTCCATCGCCATTTCAACCCCGACACCCAGCTCCACCGCCATTTCAACCCCGACACCCAGCTCCACCGCCATTTCAACCCCGACACCCAGCTCCACCGACACCCAGCTCCATCGCCATTTCAGCCCCGACACCCAGCTCCATCGCCATTTCAACCCCGACACCCAGCTCCACCGCCATTTCAACCCCGACATCCAGCTCCACCGCCATTTCAACCCCGACACCCAGCTCCACCGCCATTTCAACCCCGACACCCAGCTCCACGGCCATTTCAACCCCGACATCCAGCTCCACCGCCATTTCAACCCCGACATCCAAATCCATCGCCATTTCAACCCCGACATCCAACTCCATCGCCATTTGAAACCCCGACACCCAGATCCACCGCCATTTCAATCCCGACACCCAGCTCCACCGCCATTTCAACCCCGACACCCAGCTCCACCGCCATTTCAACCCCGACACCCAGCTCCACCGCCATTTCAACCCCGACATCCAGCTCCGTCGCCATTTCGACCCCGACACCCAGCTCCACCGCCATTTCGACCCCGACACCCAGCTCCACCGCCATTTCGACCCCGACGCCCAGCTCCACCGCCATTTCAACCCCGACGCCCAGCTCCACCGCCATTTCAACCCCGACGACCAGCTCCACCGACACCCAGCTCCACCGACACCCAGCTCCACCGCCATTTCAACCCCGACTCCCAGCTCCACCGACACCCAGCTCCACCGCCATTTCAACCCCGACGCCCAGCTCCACCGCCATTTCAACCCCGACGACCAGCTCCACCGCCATTTCTACCCCGACACCCAGCTCCACCGCCATTTCAACCCCGACATCCAGCTCCACCGACACCCAGCTCCACCGACACCCAGCTCCACCGCCATTTCAACCCCGACATCCAGCTCCACCGACACCCAGCTCCACCGACACCCAGCTCCACCGCCATTTCAACCCCGACACCCAGCTCCACCGACACCCAGCTCCACCGCCATTTCAACCCCGACACCCAGCTCCACCGCCATTTCAACCCCGACACCCAGCTCCACCGACACCCAGCTCCACCGTCATTTCAACCCCGACACCCAGCTCCACCGTCATTTCAACCCCGACACCCAGCTCCACCGACACCCAGCTCCACCGCCATTTCACCCCCGACACCCAGCTCCTCCGCCATTTCGCCCCCGACACCCAGCTCAGCCGCCATTTCACCCCCGACACCCAGCTCAGCCGCCATTTCACCCCCGACACCCAGCTCAGCCGCCATTTCAACCCCGACACCCAGCTCCACCGCCATTTCAACCCCGACAACCAGCTCCACCGACACCCAGCTCCACCGCCATTTCAACCCCGACTCCTAGCTCCACCGACACCCAGCTCCGCCGCCATTTCAACCCCGACAACCAGCTCCACCGACACCCAGCTCCATCGCCATTTCAACCCCGACACCCAGCTCCACCGCCATTTCAACCCCGACACCCAGCTCCGTTGCCATTTCAACCGCGACGCCCAGCTCCACCGCCATTTCAACCCCGACAACCAGCTCCACCGACACCCAGCTCCATCGCCATTTCAACCCCGACACCCAGCTCCACCGCCATTTCAACCCCGACACCCAGCTCCACCGCCATTTCAACCCCGACACGCAGCTCCACTGCCATTTCAACCCCGACACGCAGCTCCACCGCCATTTCAACCCCGACACCCAGCTCCACCACAATTGCAACCCCGACACTCGTCTCCGCCGCCATTTCAACCCCGACACCCAGCTCCACGGCCATTTCAACCCCGACACCCAGCTCCATCGCCATTTCAAACCCGACACCCAGCTCCACGGCCATTTCAACCCCGACACCCAGCTCCACCGCCATTTCAACCCCGGCACCCAGCTCCACCGCCATTTCAACCCCGACACCCAGCTCCACCGCCATTTCAACCCCGGCACCCAGCTCCATCGCCATTTCAACCCCGACACCCAGCTCCATCGCCATTTCAACCCCGGCACCCAGCTCCATCGCCATTTCAACCCCGGCACCCAGCTCCACCGCCATTTCAACCCCGGCACCCAGCTCCACCGCCATTTCAACCCCGACACCCAGCTCCACCGCCATTTCAACCCTGACACCCAGCTCCATCGCCATTTCAACCCCGACACCCAGCTCCACCGCCATTTCAACCCCGACATCCAGCTCCACCGCCATTTCAACCCCGACACCCAGCTCCACCGACACCCAGCTCCATCGCCATTTCAACCCCGACACCCAGCTCCACCGCCATTTCAACCCCGACACCCAGCTCCACCGCCATTTCAACCCCGACACGCAGCTCCATCGCCATTTCAACCCCGACACCCAGCTCCACCGCCATTTCAACCCCGACACGCAGCTCCACCGCCATTTCAACCCCGACACCCAGCTCCACCGCCATTTCAACCCCGACACCCAGCTCCACCGCCATTTCAACCCCGACACCCAGCTCCACCGACACCCAGCTCCATCGCCATTTCAACCCCGACACCCAGCTCCGCCGACACCCAGCTCCGCCGACACCCAGCTCCACCGCCATTTCAACCCTGACACCCAGCTCCACCGACACCCAGCTCCAACGCCATTTCAACCCCGACACCCAGCTCCACCGACACCCAGCTCCAACGCCATTTCAACCCTGACACCCAGCTCCACCGACACCCAGCTCCGCCGCCATTTCACCCCCGACACCCAGCTCCACCGCCATTTCAACCCCGACACCCAGCTCCACCGCCATTTCAACCCCGACACCCAGCTCCACCGCCATTTCAACCCCGACACCCAGCTCCACCGCCATTTCAACCCCGACACCCAGCTCCATCGCCATTTCAACCCCGACACCCAGCTCCACCGCCACTTCAACCCTGACACACAGCTCCACCGCCATTTCAACCCCCGACACCCAGCTCCATCGCCACTTCAACCCTGACACCCAGCTCCACCGCCATTTCAACCCCGACATCCAACTCCATCGCCATTTGAAACCCCGACATCCAGCTCCATCGCCATTTGAAACCCCGACATCCAGCTCCACCGAAACCCAGCTCCGCCGCCATTTCAACCCCGACACCCAGCTCCACCGCCATTTCACCCCCGACACCCTGCTCCACCGCCATTTCAACCCCGACACCCAGCTCCACCGCCATTTCAACCCCGACACCCAGCTCCACCGCCATTTCAACCCCGACACCCAGCTCCGCCGCCATTTCAACCCGACACCCAGCTCCACCGCCATTTCACCCCCGACACCAAGCTCCGCCGCCATTTCAACCCCGACACCCAGCTCCACCGCCATTTCGCCCCCGACACCCAGCTCCACCGCCATTTCAACCCCGACACCCAGCTCCACCGCCATTTCAACCCCGACACCCAGCTCCACCGCCATTTCACCCCCGACACCAAGCTCCGCCGCCATTTCAACCCCGACACCCAGCTCCGCCGCCATTTCAACCCCGACACCCAGCTCCACCGCCATTTGAACCCCGACACCCAGCTCCACCGCCATTTCAACCCCGACATCCAGCTCCGTTGCCATTTCAACCGCGACGCCCAGCTCCATCGCCATTTCAACCCCGACACCCAGCTCCATCGCCATTTCAACCCCGACACCCAGCTCCACCGCCATTTGAACCCCGACACCCAGCTCCACCGCCATTTGAACCCCGACATCCAACTCCATCGCCATTTCAACCCGACACCCAGCTCAGCCGCCATTTCAACCCCGACACCCAGCTCCATCGCCACTTCAACCCTGACACCCAGCTCCACCGCCATTTCAACCCTGACACCCAGCTCCATCGCCACTTCAACCCTGACACCCAGCTCCACCGACACCCAGCTCCACCGCCATTTCAACCCCGACACCCAGCTCCACCACCATTTCAACCCCGACACCCAGCTCCACCGCCATTTCAACCCCGACACCCAGCTCCACCACCATTTCAACCCCGACACCCAGCTCCACCGACACCCAGCTCCACCGACACCCAGCTCCATCGCCATTTCAACCCCGACACCCAGCTCCATCGCCACTTCAACCCTGACACCCAGCTCCACCGCCATTTCATCCCCGACACCCAGCTCCATCGCCACTTCAACCCTGACACCCAGCTCCATCGCCATTTCAACCCCGACACCCAGCTCCATCGCCATTTCAACCCCGACACCCAGCTCCACCGCCATTTAAACCCCGACATCCAGCTCCACCGCCATTTAAACCCCGACATCCAAATCCATCGCCATTTCAACCCTGACACCCAGCTCCACCGCCATTTCAACCCCGACATCCAACTCCATCGCCATTTGAAACCCCGACATCCAGCTCCACCGCCATTTCAACCCCGACACCCAGCTCCATCGCCATTTCAACCCCGACACCCAGCTCCACCGACATCCAGCTCCACCGCCATTTCAACCCCGACACCCAGCTCCACCGCCATTTCAACCCCGACACCCAGCTCCATCGCCATTTCAACCCCGACATCCAGCTCCACCGCCATTTCAACCCCGACACCCAGCTCCACCGCCATTTCAACCCCGACACCCAGCTCCACCGCCATTTCAACCCCGACACCCAGCTCCACGGCCATTTCAACCCCGACACCCAGCTCCACCGCCATTTCAACCCCGACACCCAGCTCCACCGCCACTTCAACCCTGACACCCAGCTCCATCGCCATTTCAACCCCGACACCCAGCTCCACCGACACCCAGCTCCATCGCCATTTCAGCCCCGACACCCAGCTCCATCGCCATTTCAACCCCGACACCCAGCTCCACCGCCATTTCAACCCCGACACCCAGCTCCACCGCCATTTCAACCCCGACACCCAGCTCCACCGACACCCAGCTCCATCGCCATTTCAGCCCCGACACCCAGCTCCATCGCCATTTCAACCCCGACACCCAGCTCCACCGCCATTTCAACCCCGACATCCAGCTCCACCGCCATTTCAACCCCGACACCCAGCTCCACCGCCATTTCAACCCCGACACCCAGCTCCACGGCCATTTCAACCCCGACATCCAGCTCCACCGCCATTTCAACCCCGACATCCAAATCCATCGCCATTTCAACCCCGACATCCAACTCCATCGCCATTTGAAACCCCGACACCCAGATCCACCGCCATTTCAATCCCGACACCCAGCTCCACCGCCATTTCAACCCCGACACCCAGCTCCACCGCCATTTCAACCCCGACACCCAGCTCCACCGCCATTTCAACCCCGACATCCAGCTCCGTCGCCATTTCGACCCCGACACCCAGCTCCACCGCCATTTCGACCCCGACACCCAGCTCCACCGCCATTTCAACCCCGACACCCAGCTCCACCGCCATTTCAACCCCGACGCCCAGCTCCACCGCCATTTCAACCCCGACGACCAGCTCCACCGCCATTTCAACCCCGACACCCAGCTCCACCGCCATTTCAACCCCGACATCCAGCTCCACCGACACCCAGCTCCACCGACACCCAGCTCCACCGCCATTTCAACCCCGACTCCCAGCTCCACCGACACCCAGCTCCACCGCCATTTCAACCCCGACGCCCAGCTCCACCGCCATTTCAACCCCGACGACCAGCTCCACCGCCATTTCTACCCCGACACCCAGCTCCACCGCCATTTCAGCCCCGACATCCAGCTCCACCGACACCCAGCTCCACCGACACCCAGCTCCACCGCCATTTCAACCCCGACATCCAGCTCCACCGACACCCAGCTCCACCGACACCCAGCTCCACCGCCATTTCAACCCCGACACCCAGCTCCACCGCCATTTCAACCCCGACACCCAGCTCCACCGCCATTTCAACCCCGACACCCAGCTCCACCGACACCCAGCTCCACCGTCATTTCAACCCCGACACCCAGCTCCACCGTCATTTCAACCCCGACACCCAGCTCCACCGACACCCAGCTCCACCGCCATTTCAACCCCGACATCCAGCTCCACCGCCATTTCAACCCCGACACCCAGCTCCACCGACACCCAGCTCCGCCGCCATTTCAACCCCGACATTCAGCTCCGTCGCCATTTCAACCCCGACATTCAGCTCCACCGCCATTTCAACCCCGACATTCAGCTCCACCGCCATTTCAACCCCGACACCCAGCTCCACCGCCATTTCAACCCCGACGCCCAGCTCCGTCGCCATTTCAACCCCGACACCCAGCTCCACCGCCATTTCAACCCCGACATCCAGCTCCACCGCCATTTCAACCCCGACACCCAGCTCCACCGACACCCAGCTCCACCGACACACAGCTCCATCGCCATTTCAACCCCGACACCCAGCTCCACCGACACCCAGCTCCACCGACACACAGCTCCATCGCCATTTCAACCCCGACATTCAGCTCCGTCGCCATTTCAACCCCGACACCCAGCTCCACCGCTATTTCAACCCTGAATCCCAGCTCCACCGCCATTCCAACCCCGACACCCGGCTCCGGCGCCATTTCAGCCCCGACACCCAGCTCCACCGACACCCAGCTCCGCCGACACCCAGCTCCGCCCACGCCCAGCTCCGCACACGCCCGGCTCCGCCCACGCCCGGCTCCGCCCACGCCCGGCTCCGCCCACGCCCGGCTCCGCCCACGCCCGGCTCCGCCCACGCCCGGCTCCGCCCACGCCCGGCTCCGCCCACGCCCGGCTCCGCCCACGCCCGGCTCCGCCCACGCCCGGCTCCGCCCACGCCCGGCTCCGCCCACGCCCGGCTCCGCCCACGCCCGGCTCCGCCCACGCCCGGCTCCGCCCACGCCCGGCTCCGCCCACGCCCGGCTCCGCCCACGCCCGGCTCCGCCCACGCCCGGCTCCGCCCACGCCCGGCTCCGGCGCCGCTTCAACCCCGGCGCCCGGCTCCGCCGCCGTTTCAACCCCGGCGCCCGGCTCCGCCGCCGTTTCAACCCCCGGCGCCCGGCCCCGCCGCCGTTTCAACCCCCGGCGCCCGGCCCCGCCGCCGTTTCAACCCCCGGCGCCCGGCCCCGCCGCCGTTTCAACTCCCGGCCCCGCCGCCGTTTCACCCCCGTCTCCCGGCCCCTCCTACACCCAGCTCCACCGCCATTTCAATCCCCACACCCAGCTCCACCGCCATTTCAACCCCGAATCCCAGCTCCGCCGCCATTCCAACCCCGACACCCGGCTCCGCCGCCATTTCAACCCCGACACCCAGCTTCGCCGCCATTTCAGCCCCGACACCCAGCTCCGCCACCATTTCAACCCCGACACCCAGACTCCCAGCTCCACCCACACCCAGCTCCACCCACACCCAGCTCCACCCACTCCCAGCTCCACCCACTCCCGGCTCCACCCACGCCCGGCCCCGCCCACGCCCGGCCCCGCCCACGCCCGCCCACGCCCGGCCCCGCCCGGCCCCGCCCACGCCCGGCTCCGCCGCCATTTGAACCCCGACACCCAGCTCCACCGCCATTTGAACCCCGACACCCAGCTCCACCGCCATTTGAACCCCGACACCCAGCTCCACCGCCATTTGGACCCCGACACCCAGCTCCATCGCCATTTCGACCCCGACACCCACCTCCACCGCCATTTCGACCCCGACACCCACCTCCACCGCCATTTCGACCCCGACACCCACCTCCACCGCCATTTCGACCCCGACGCCCAGCTCCACCGCCATTTCGACCCCGACGCCCAGCTCCACCGCCATTTCGACCCCGACGCCCAGCTCCGTCGCCATTTCAACCGCGACGCCCAGCTCCACCGCCATTTCAACCGCGACGCCCAGCTCCACCGCCATTTCAACCCCGACGCCCAGCTCCGTCGCCATTTCAACCGCGACGCCCAGCTCCACCGCCATTTCAACCCTGACACCCTGCTCCATCGCCATTTCACCCCCTACACCCAGCTCCACCGCCATTTCAACCAGACACTCCGCGTGGCCGCCATTTCAGCCCCGACACCAACTCCGCCGCCATTGCAACCACGACACCCAGCTCCACCGCCATTTCAACCCCGACACCCAGCTCCACCGACACCCAGCTCCACCGCCATTGCAACCCCGACACCCAGCTCCATCGCCATTTCAACCCCGACGCCCAGCTCCACCGCCATTTCCACACCGACACCCAGCTCCACCGCCATTTCAACCCGACACCCAGCTCCACCACCATTTCAACCCCGACGCCCAGCTCCACCGACACCCAGCTCCATCGCCATTTCAACCCCGACACCCACCTCCACCGTCATTTCAACCCCGGCTCCCAGCTCCACCGACTCCCAGCTCCACCGACACCCAGCCCCACCGCCATTTCACCCCCGACACCCAGCTCCATCGCCATTTCAACACCGACACCCAGCTCCACCGACACCCAGCCCAACCGCCATTTCAACCCAGACACCCAGCTCCATCGACTCCCAGCTCCACCGACACCCAGCCCCACCGTCATATCAACCCCGACACCCAGCTCCACCGCCATTTCAACCCCGACACCCAGCTCCACCGCCATTTCAACCCCGACACCCAGCTCCACCACCATTTCAACCCCGACACCCAGCTCCACCGCCATTTCAACCCCGACACCCAGCTCCACCGCCATTTCAACCCCGACGCCCAGCTCCATCGCCATTTCAACCCCGACACCCAGCTCCACCGCCATCTCAACCCCGACACCCAGCTCCACCGCCATCTCAACCCCGACACCCAGCTCCACCGCCATCTCAACCCCGACACCCAGCTCCATCGCCATTTCAACCCTGACACCCAGCTCCATCGCCATTTCAACCCCGACACCCAGCTCCATCGCCATTTCAACCCCGACACCCAGCTCCACCGCCATTTGAACCCCGACTCCCAGCTCCACCGCCATTTCAACCCCGACATCCAGCTCCACCGCCATCTCAACCCCGACACCCAGCTCCACCGCCATCTCAACCCCGACACCCAGCTCCATCGCCATTTCAACCCCGACACCCAGCTCCACCGCCATTTCAACCCCGACACCCAGCTCCACCGCCATTTCAACCCCGACACCCAGCTCCACCGCCATTTGAACCCCGACTCCCAGCTCCACCGACACCCAGCTCCAGGCCATTTAAAACCCGACACCCAGCTCTACCATCATTTCAAACCCGAAACCCGGCTCCAGGCCATTTCACCCCCGACACCGAACTCTGCCACCATTTCAACCCTGACACCCAGGTCTGCCACCATTTCGTTAGCACAGTGGTTAGCACAGTTGCTTCACAGATCCAGGGTCCCGGGTTCGATTCCCGGCTGGGTCACTGTCTGTGCGGAGTCTGCACGTTGTCCCCGTGTGTGCGTGGGTTTCCTCCAGGTGCTCCGGTTTCCTCCCACAGTCCAAAGATGTGCCGGTTAGGTGGATTGGCCATGCTAAATTGCCCTTGGTGTCCACAAAAAAAGGTTAAGTGGGGTTACTGGTATATGGGGATAGGGCGAAGGTGTGGCCTTAGGTTGGGTGCTCTTTTCAAGAACCTGTGCAGACTCGATGGGCCGAATGACCTCTTTCTGCACTGAAAATCCTGAAGCCTGACACCCAGCTCTGCCTCCCCACCATCATTTACTTGGTGTTAGACTCGGCCCTGCAATGATCTGTCAGCCACATACTCATGCCGTTCTTAAGACTCTATTTCCATCTCAGATGACAGTCCGACTTCATCCTTACCTCAGTTCATCTCCTGCTGATACCTTTGTCCATACCATTGTTGCTATTCTAAAGCAGGCCTTCCAGTTCTCCCCCATTCTCCTCTCCATAATCTTTGCATCATTTGAAGCTCTGTTGTTGATGCTAATCCTCTATTTCCTGTTCCACTGACTCATCAACTTAAATTGGCTTGTGGTCAAACAGTGCCTCCATTTTACAATTCTCTTCCTTGTTTTCAAATCTTTTCACCGCCTTGCCCCTCCCCATCTCTGAAACCACCTCATCTCACCTTCTGAGATCTTTGCATTTCTCCAATTCGGGCGCTAAATTGTTCTTGATTTCAGCAAACCTGGCCCAACGCTGGAATCACCACCCTTCATCTCTCTGCCTCCCAAACTCTCTTCCTCTTCTCCTTCTAGCCCCTCAAACCCGCCTCTTAGACCGAGCTTTTGGCTAATCTATTCTCTTTCTGGCTCAACAGCTGTATCTGCTTACTGTGTTAATGGCGTTAACTAAGTAATACTGCGTTTTTTTACATTATCGTGGTGTCATGGGGAATTTTAAAAAGGTTCTGACTTTTTTGAACATGAAATAATGCATGAAATATAATCCAGTGTCGGTAAAGTTTCTGAGAGATCCCGTGCTCTGGTAAGTGATCTCACAATACCTTGTATCATTGCACCGGATAATACAAGCTCAGCACAGAGACTGACTGTGAAATGAAACATTTGGGTGTGGTGTCAGTGTGTTGCTGATCATTGAGGGAGTCCGATTGCTGTGGAACATGCACTTTTACATGCGTGTTGTGGTATGGATAGTGTTGGTGGAGTCTCCAACGTTCTTTCCATCACATGGCTGACCAGGAGAGTCTCCCCCGCTCTGAGCGCCAGCCCTGGTGAGTTTGGAAGGAATTTGCAGGTCGATAATCAACCTGTTTGGCCGCATTATGAACGTACCCACCTTGCCCGTCAAGTCCTAGGGTGGGACTTTACTTCCATTCGCCCCACACAAATGCCAGGCAATGACCATCTTCTACAAGAGAGGATGTAACCATCGCCCCTTGACATTCAATGGCAACACCACCGCGGAATCCCCCACAATCCTGGGGGTTACCATTGATCAGAAACTGAACTGGACTAGCCATACTAATACTGTGGCTACCAGAGCAGGTCAAAGGCTAGGAATACTACGGCGAGTAACTCACCTCCTGATCCCCCAAAGCCTGTCTACCCTAAGTCAGGAGTGCAATGGAATGCACAGAGAGTCGTGAACACAGCCCAGCCCATCACACAAACCTGCCTCCCATCCATTGACTCCATCTACACCTCCCGCTGCCTGAGGAAAGCGGGCAGCATAATCAAAGACCCCTCCCACCCGGCTTACTCACTCTTCCAACTTCTTCCATCGGGCAGCAGATACAGAAGTCTGAGAACACGCACAAACAGACTCAAAAACAGCTTCTCCCCCACTGTCACCAGACTCCTAAATGACCCTCTTATGGACTGACCTCATTAACTCTACACCCTGTATGCTTCTTCCGATGCCAGTGCTTATGTAGTTACATTGTAAACCTTGTGTTGCCCTATTATGAATTTTCTTTTATTCCCTTTTCTTCCCATGTACTTAATGATCTGTTGAGCTGCTCGCAGAAAAATACTTTTCACTGTACCTCGGTACAAGTGACAATAAACAAATCCAATGCTCTCCACTTGCCTGGATGAGTGCAGCTCCAACAACACTCAGGAAGCTCAACACCATCCAGGACAAAGCAGCCCACTTGATTGCTCCTCCTCCCACAAACATTCACTCCCTCCACCACCGATGCACAGTGGCAGCCGCGTGTACCATCTACAAGCTGCACTGCAAGGTTCCTTAGACAACACCTTCCAAACCCATGACAACTACCATCTAGAAGGTCAAGAGCAGCAGATACCTGGGAACCCCACCAGCTGGAGGTTCCCCTCCAAGTCACTCACCATCCTGACTTGGAAATATATCGGCCGTTCCTTCATTGTCTCTGGGACAAAATCCTGGAACTCCCTCCCTAACAGCACAGTGGGTGTACCTACACCTCAAGGACTGCAGCTGTTCCCGAAGGCAACTCACCACCACCTTCTGAAGGGCAACTAGGGATGGGCAATAAATGCCGGCCTAACCAGCGATGTGCCCACATCCTGTAAATGAATTTATAAAAAAAGAACACCGCTTCTGGCTCCGAGTCAGGGGCATTACCCATTACGCCACAAGGCCTCCTATTTAAATGTGTTGTAAAATTGAAATAAAACACCAAAAATACTGAGGCTCCGAAATAAAAATACGCACACAGCAGGTGAGTCAGTGTTTGTCACGAGAAGGAAACAGGTTTTTTTTTTGAGTATTGAACCCTTTCATTAGAGGTGTAATTGAAAATCTAGACATGGCATTTTAAAGCTAGACAGCTAAAATTACAATCTTTAGAAATATACAGGGAGTTGGAGGTGGGCGGCGAGAGGGTCTGTTCACCAAGATGATAAAAACAGATCCACACGAATGCCCTGTGGGAAGGAATTCTGTCACGTCTGGCCAGTCCGTGTCTAAATGTGACTCCAGCCCCACAAAAATGTGGTTGATTCTTAACTCCCCGCTGGCATTGCCCAGCAAGGCATTCAGCTATTAACAAAATCCACCATCAGTGTTAAGAAGAAGGCCTGCCATCACCTTTTCCAGGTAGCTAGGGGCGGACAATCAAGAAGCTGGCCTTGCAATGATGCTCACGTCCCCAGAATTATATTTTAGATATACACCAGGTCATCGTCATTAGTCAGCTAATGACAAAGATTTTGTGACTTGCACTCACCTCCTCCAAGGCAGGAAGTTAAGCCCTGGGCTGTATTCTCCAATCCCGCGGCAGAGTCTACACGCCATTGTAAATGCCGTTACGTTTTACGACGGCGTGAACGGACCCCTCCCACGTCTAATTCTGGCCCCTCCAGGGGGCCAGCACGGCGCTGGGGCGGTTCGCGCAGCTCCAGCTCCAGATCCCGGCGCCAACTGCACGCCGCGGCATCGGAGCATGCGCAGTTGCGCCGACGCCAATGAGGACATGCGTGCATGCACAGTGGCCTCCTTCAACGCGCCGGCCCCGACGCAACATGGCGCAGGGCTACAGGGGCCGGCGCGGAGGAAAGGAGGACCCCGGCCACAGAGGCCGGCCCGCCGATCGGTGGGTCCCAATCGCGGGCCAGGCCACATCGGAGGCCCCCCCACAGGCCACCTCCCGACCCTTACGCGCCGAGGTCCCTGCCGGCCCAGAGCAGGTTAGATGGGACTCGGCCCTTTACCTACAGCCGCTCGGCCCATCTGGGCCTGGGAATCGGGGAGGGGGGGGGGGGGGGGGGGGGGCGGCAGCAGAGAACGGCAACCACGCCTGCATCGATGGCGCGATTCTCCGCACCGCGATCGCGTGCCGACGGCGTGGCCCGTTTGCGGGGATTCTCCGGCCCCGCCCCCTGCGTTTGGAACTGTTGCCACCCTTTTTTATTGATTTGTTGGGTGGAATTATCCACGGCCAATGCCCAGTCTAAGTCACGGGGCAGGAACTGGCAGTGTTTCTCGCTGTGGAGGGCGGTGGAAATCTGCACCGAACCATCTGATACTGACCTTATGCAGTTAATTATGCTGCTGAGGGTTTCCTGGCCTACTGCGTGGTCTGGCGGACTGGGTTCCTGATCGTTCTCCACAGAGCACAGGTGCTGTCTGGGGAGGTGGGTAAGGGGGTGAGGCACTGGAGGGCACCAGCAAACGTGCTAATGAGGTGCCTCTCTGAGCCTTATCCTTCCATGTGCATGTGCTCCTCTCTCTGGGGGTGATACCCCCGAACCCCTGTGGACAACCTGCTATCAATCGGATGGCACACAATCCAATGGGCTATTTGTAAGAGTGGGAGCAGGAGAAAGACCATATCGCAACAGTCACATGTACCCTCCAGCACAGAGACACACACCTTGGTGGCTCCTAGATCCAGTTCAGGCAGGTCTCACATTCTGGTGGTCACGCCACGGGCAAGTGGCCGCGGCAGGGAGTTGCAGGGTCAGCCAAGCTGACCGGCATGTGGGAGGACTGCTGGGGAGGCGGCATCTGAGACATCCAAGTCGGATGATGAGCCTCTGGGATAGGCCTGCGCTAGATGCTGGGAAACGGCAAGAGTTGGTGGGGGGCGGGGAAGCACATCAGGCAGAGGTGTCGGAGGCCCTCTACCAGGGTACCCTGTGAGACAGAGGAGTCCGTGTTGTTGATGGCTGAGGAAGTGGTGCTGATCTCCACACACATTAAGATACCTGTAGCTTTCGCAATGGCTGTGAGAGGTGGGGTCAGGCAGGGACGCTCGAGCACCCAAAGGGAATGAGGAGTGGCGGTTCGACACCCTGGGACCTCCAGTTCGGATTCTCGAGAGTGTGTGGCCCTTGTGAAACCCCTTCAGCTTCATCCTCTGTGACCACCGAGGGAGCAGCTGCACCCACAACAGGACAGCTGAAGCAAGCCAGGCTCTTCAACCCTCGCGTCTCCAGGGGTTGGCTGGCAAGGTCATCAAAAGCAGCAGGGCAAACTGGTCAGCAGGCTCTGTCCACCCCTGCTGCAGATATCAGGGGAGCACCTAGAAGAAGTGGTAGAGAATGCAAGATCAACAAGTTTTGATGTTGTGTGTGATTGCATGGGTGTGCTTTAATCATGCTATGACACTTTTATAGCGTGCACTTGTACTTTAATGAGGTCTGAAGTGGCTTACTTGTGATTCCTATTCCTTAAGCCTTTGTACCCCTCACCCCAGCATCTTCAGACAGCCCAGGCTGGGTCTGTCCCAGGAATCCGGCATGTTCAGGACACGTGTGATCCATGTGCAAGGAGTCTCCTACACACACTGAGCCTTTGTTCATCACACTCATCTGGCCCAAGGCACCAGCATTACAAGTAGCAGGAGCTGGGGACCCCTTTCACTTGTCCAGTTGAGATGACCTGCCACCCTGCCCTCTCCTGCTGACCCAGCATCTTGAGATCTCCATCCACAAGGCTCTTCATATCTGCAAGCGGCCATGGTTCATTTAACATTTAATGTGTCGTCAAATACTTTTACCCCTGCGCCCCCACCCCCCGGTGTAACATTTGACCTTCTCTTTAACCTGTCCCCAACACCCTCTGTCCCATGCAGAGGAATTTCCACACCCCATACCTGCCCCAGAGGCTCACCACCTCAAACAGTGCATTAGCCACCACTCGTTCTGCTGGACCCTGCCCCAACAACCCTCAGCACCCCCTTACTGTCATTGCTGAACCCTCTCCCATCCTACTGGCTCCCACAGTCCCCCTTCAACCCACTGCCGCATGTGGTGATTCATGCTCGCTGGAGCCCTCCATCTTTTGATCTCTGGTAGCTGCCTCAGGCCATCCCCTGGGTGAGTGCCGACATGTCCATGCCACGTTACCCAGGCATGGTAATATCCCGGTGTAATATCCCGCTGGCATCGTGGGACAGTTCCGGTCTGGCTTTCACCTGCATTCTATTAACGGGATGCAAAATGGCTTCACCGGCCTCTGAGTGTGCAGACTCCACGCGGACAGTCACCCGAGGCCGGAATTGAACCCGGATCCCTGTCGCTGTGAGGTAGCAGTGCTAACCACTGTGCCACCATACCGCTCCTGCTTTGTTTTACTTTACAGCCAGTGACACAATGTAGGAAGCACAGCAACCAACTTGCACATCACAGCAGCACTGTAGTAAGGTACGGATAATCTGTTTTATTGATGTTGATTGAAGGATGAATATTAGCCAGGCGAATTCCCCTGCTCTTCTTCAATAAAGTAACCATGGGATCGTTCCCGTTCATCCACGAGCACAGACGGCCTCAGTTTAATGTTTCTTCTGAGAGATGGCGGCCCTGTCAATGGGGAGCACCCTATTTCCTGCGCTCTGATTGCCCATCTAGATTGTGTGCTCAAATCCCTGGCGTGGGGCTTGAACCCATAGCCGTCTGGCTCGGAGGGGAGAGAGCTATCCATTCACCCACAGCTGACACCTTGTCCTCAAAAAGGCTCCTGTTAGCAGTTCCTAATTAAGTGCCTCCTCTATTTCTATCCTATCCAATTTCTCCACTGAGACCTCGGCAACACCCTCCTCTCGAGTGAAGACAGATCAGCAGTTATCTAATTAAGAGCGGTGAAATCATAGAATTTACAATGCAGAAGGAGGCCATTCGGCCCGTCGAGTCTGCACCGGCGCTTAGAAAGAGCACCCAACTTAAGCCCACATCTCCACCCTATCCCAGTAATCCCATCTAACCTTTTTGGACACTAAGGGGAAAGTTAGCGTGGCCAATCCACCTAACCTGCACATCTTTGGACTGTGGGAGGAAACCGGAGCACCCGGAGGAAGCCCACACAGACACGGGGAGAATGTGCAAACTCCATACAGATAGTCGCCGGAATTGAACCCGGGACCCTGGAGCTGTGAGGCATAATAATAATCAAATGGTTTATGCATGTCGGGAGGGCATCTAAAGGGCTGAAGCAGACGTAGCAATGCTTCAGGAGACACATCTAAAGATTATTGATCAGACGAGATTGAGAAAGGGGTGGGTTGGTCTGGTGTTTCACTCGGGGCTGGACTCCAAGACCAGGGGGGTAGCAATATTAATCAGCAAGCGGGTGGCGTTTGAGGCTGTAAGAATTGTGGTAGATATATTATGGTGAGTGGGAAGCTGGAGGGTGTACGGGTGGTGCTTGTAAACGTATATGCTCCGAACTGGGACGATGTGGGATTTATGAGACGGGTGTTAGGCAAGATCCCAGACCTAGAGTCTCATGGCTTGATCATGAGAGGGGACTTTAACACGGTCATTGATCCCGATCTGGACCGGTCAAAATCCAGGACTGGAAGGAGGCCTGCGAAGGAGTCGAGGGGTTTTATGGAGCAGATTGTGTGTGGGGGGGGGGGGGTGTAGACCCGTGGAGATTCGAACGGCCGAGGGCAATGGAGTTTTCGTTTTTTACTCCCGCATTGATTTTTTTGTTCTAAGCAGTGCTAATTCCGAAGGTGGTGGGGAAGGAATGTTCGGCAATTGCAGTCTCTGATCATGCCCCGCATTGGGTGGATTTGCGGTTGAGTGAGGAGAGAGGGCAGCGCCCGCTCTGGAGACTGGATGTGGGGTTGTTAGCGGACGAAGCGGTCTGCGGGCGGGTGAATAAGTCCATTCAGAATTACCTGAATACAAACGATACGGGTGAGGTATCAGCACCGGTGGTTTGGGAGGCTCTGAAAGCAGTTGTAAGAGGGGAACTAATTTCGATCCCATAGAGAAAATTTGGAACGAGCAGAGAGGGAGAGATTAGTGGGGGAGATACTTCGAGTGGATAGGAGATATGCGGAGGCCCCGGACGCAGGGCTACTGAGGGAGCGTCGGAAACTACACGCAGAGTTTGAGTGGTTGACCACGGGGAGGGCAGTGGAGCAGTTGAGGAAGGCAAGGGGGCGGTCTACAAATATGGGGAAAAGGCGAGCAGGATGTTGGCGCACCAGCTTAGGAAGAGAGAAGCGGCCAGGGAGATTGGGGGAGTAAGGAATAGGGAGGGCAACGTGGTCTTTGACCCAAGGGGGGTGAACAACGTTTTTAAAGAATTTTAGAGCAAATTATATGAGTCAGAACCCCCGCCTGGTGTAGAAGGGATGAGGCAGTTCCTTGATCAGTTGAGGTTTCCGAGGGTGGAAGAGGACCTGGTCGAGGGGCTGGGGGCCCCGATTGAAGCAGAGGAAATTGTTAAAGGACTGGAGGGCATGCAGTCAGGCAAGGCACTGGGGCCGGATGGTTACCCGGTAGAATTCTATAAGAAGTTCTCAGAGGTGTTGTGCCCGCTGCTGATGAGGACCTTTAATGAGGCTAAAGAGAGAGGAATCCTCTCCCCAACGATGTCGCAGGCCTTGATTTCGCCCAGCCTTAAACGAGAGAAGGACCTGGAGCAATATGGGTCATCTAGGCCAATCTCGCTTTTGAACGTAGATGCCAAGCTGCTGGCTAAGATTTTGGCCACTAGGATAGAAGACTGTGTCCCGGGGGTGATAGGGGAGGACCAAACCAGATTTGTTAAGGGTAGACAGCTCAATGCTATCGTTCGGAGGCTTTTGAATGTAATTATGATGCCCTCAGAAGGAGAGGAGGCGGAGGTGGTGGTTGCGATGGACGTGGAGAAGGCTTTTGATCGGGTGGAGTGGGAGTATCTTTGGGAGACGCTGGGAAGGTTTGGTGAGGGCTTCATCGACTGGGTGCGATTGCCCTACCAGGCGCCAGTAGCGAGTGTGTGCACGAACCGGCTGAGGTTGGGGTACTTTACGCTACACCGAGGGACGAGGCAGGGGTGCCCCCTCTCCGTTGCTGTTCGCTCTGGCTATAGAGCCGCTGGCCATGGCGCTGAGAGCATCAAGGAAGTGGCAGGGGCTGGTTCGGGGTGGGGTGGAGCACCGGGTTTCGCTGTACGCGGACGATCTGCTCTTGTACATTTCGGACCTGGTGGAGGGGATGGGGGAAGTTATGCAGATCTTGGAGGAATTTGGCAGGTTCTCGGGGTACGAATTGAACATGGAAAAAAGTGAATTGTTTGTGATCCAGGCAAGGGGGCAGGAGAGGAGACTGAAGGAGCTGCCACTCGGGGTGGTAGAGAGGAGCTTTCGCTACCTGGGAATACAGGTGGCTCGGAAATGGGAGGCATTACACAGACTCAACCTAACCTGGCTGGTGGAGCAAATGGAGGGGGACTTTAAAAGATGGGATATGCTCCCGTTATCGTTGGCAGGGAGGGTACAGACCATGAAAATGACGGTCCTCCCCAGATTTTTGTTCGTCTTCCAGTGCCTCCCCATCTTCTTCCCCAAGGCCTTTTTGAAGCGGGTAAACAAGGTTATTTCGGGCTTTGTGTGGGCGAATAAAACCCTGCGGGTGAAGAAAATGTTGTTGGGGGGAGGGTGGGTTGGCGCTGCCTAACCTCTGCAACTGGGCGGCGAATATAGCGATGATTAGGAAGTGGGCAATGGGGGAGGGGTCGGCATGGGAGCGGATGAAGGCGGCGTCATGCAAAGGCACCAGTTTGGGAGCACTGGTAACGGCAGCTCTGCCGTTCTCGCCGGCCCGTTACTCCACTAGCCCGGTGGTGGTGGCAGCATTGAGGATCTGGGGGCAATGGAGGAGGTATAAGAAGGTAGAGGTTGCGTCAGTCTGGACCCCGATTTGCAATAACGACAGGTTCGCGCCGGGCAGGATAGATGGCGAGTTCTGGAGCTGGCAGAGAGCAGGAATTAGGCGGACGGGAGATCTATTCATAGACGGGAGTTTTCCCAGTCTAAAGGCACTGGAGGACAAGTTCAAGCTGCCGCTGGGGAGTGTTAATTATAGACCACTTCTCTTTATACACACTGACTCACCTGTTTATTTCCAGTTTTCTTTGTTGGTTTTATTTATATACACAGCACAGGCTGAGATGTTTTGTTGCTTCAAATCATTTTGAAAGAAAGTGTTCGGGTCCCAGCTTCTGATTGCAAGTTTTCCAGTTATTTCAAGTTTAAAACCATGTTAATGGTCCTGCAGATCTATGCGCAGGTGCACGTTTGTGTGGGTGAGAGTTTTGGTTTCTAGCTTTGGGATAAACAATGCGGAGGAGAGAAACGGCCTTCGGGATTGATGAAAACAGTCAAACTCAAGACAAGATGAAACGTGACGAGGAGAAGTGTGAAGTGATGTGTTTTGGTCGAAGGGACGAGGAGAAAAGATATAAAAATGAAATGGTACAATTTTAAAGGGGGTGCAGAGATGGAGAGACATTGGGGCAAATGTCCACGAATCTCTGAAGGCAGTGGGGCAAGTTGAGGAGACTGTGGGAATCTTAGCTTTATCACTCGAAGCATAGAGTACATAAAAACAAAGTTGTTCTAATCCGTTAGAAAACGGCTGGAGAAATGTAATCAATCATGGGCAAGGCGCTGGAGGAAAAATGTGAAGGCCTTGATAAGGGTTTTGGAGAGATTTATTCGAGCAGTATCAGGGCTGAGAAACTTTAGTTCTGTGAGGTTGGAGCAGCTGAGATTGTTCTTCTCAGCCGATGAGAAAGAGAGCATGGTTCTCGGGGAGTGGGCATTGCTGGCAAACCTGGCATCTAGTCTCGATCTTTGTAGCAGTGTTGAGTGGCCTGTCTAGCAGTTGGAAGCCACCACATTCATACAGATGCTGAAAGGCTGATTCTATGCTGCGGAGTGCAGGTTTGGAGGGAGAGGGGGGGGAGCGCGGCCGTAGTTTAAGGATAAGGGGTTGGCCATTTAGGATTGAGATGGGGGAAGTTGTGAACCGTGGGAGTTATCCATCCCAGAGAGCTGTGGACGTTTACACAATGTATATATTCAAGCCCGAGATCGATAGATTTTTGGAAACTTGAGGGCGGAGGCCAAGGAGTGAATTTTGTGGCCCCTCCCACCAGTGAGCTCGTGCCCCCACCATGATGGTGCCAAAAAATTGCACCGTGTGAATCGGGGGTTGTGGGCATTGTGCAGGAAAGGGGTGACAATGAAAGTTCAGCCATTATCTATATGATTCCCTCCTGTTCCTATTTCCTGGGTACTTGAGCTCAAGCTGGGTCAGGACAAGAGTGAAGTCGTAGTTTAGTTACAACAGTTCAGTTTCTTAGCCAGCTATTTATTTTGAAATTCCTGAGACTAAATTAAATTCTCAAAACAGTCCACGGAGTGATTTAAACTCCTCTTCTCCTACAAATGGTTGGCACTGTTGCTTCACAGCTCCAGGGTCCCAGGTTCGATTCCCGGCTTGGGTCACTGTCTGTGCGGAGTCTACACGTTCTTCCCGTGTCTGCGTGGGTTTCCTCCCACAAGTCCCGAAAGACATGCTGTTGGGTAATTTGGACATTCGGAATTCTCCCTCGGTGTACCCGAACAGGTGCCGGAATGTGGTGACTAGGGGCTTTTCACAGTAACTTCATTGCAGTGTTAATGTAAGCCTATTTATGACAATAAAGATTATTATTATTAGCCCAAAAACAACCACTAGGTTAGATAGTGGGATAGATATTAATTGGAACAACAAAGCTTAATCGCTATTCTCCGTTACAACCCTAACTGCAAGACAAGTTCTGATCTAAGATCAGAAAGTTCTTTTTGATACAAACTGATTAATACATAAATTGGCCTCTGGCTGAATGAGGGATGGCAAAAGCTATGGAGAAAGGAAATAATTGGAGACAGTGATGGGACGGTTCTGTAGAAGGATGAGTTACACCAGCTGAATGAACCATGTCCTATCCATGAATTGCAAACAAACTAACCTGAGCTTTTTCAACAATAACAACTTGCATTTTTAATTTGATAAAACGTCACCCACAGGTGCATTATCAGGCAATATTTGACAAATGAGCCACCAAAGATGATGCCAGAGTGGATGACCTAATGTTTGGGGTAGGTTTTCAGGGACCTGGAGGGGATATTCCAGAGCAGTGACAGCCTGCAATGGTGAACAAAGGGAAGAGCGCAGAGATCTTGTAGGATTGAATGCTGGAGGTGGTAATTAAGATCGGGCGGATGTGGCCATTTAGGGATTCGAACACGAGGATAAGAGATTTGAATTTGAGGCGTTGCTGTGCTGTGAGCAGTATATGTGGATCCTGAGGGTTCTGGACAGAGAAACTTTGCTCTCCTGAAAGGACTGAAAAATCAGAGGGTGCAGATTTAATGTAATTTAAGCAGAAGCCTAAGGTCTGGAATGCACTGTGTCAAGGTGCAGTGGGGACACGTTCAATTGAAGGGAAAATAAACTTATCTGAAAAGGAAGAATGTACAGAGTTATGGGGAAAAGGGCTGGAGAAAAGTGAACTGCTCATTCGGAGAGACTGTGCACATGCAATGGTCTCCTGGGATCAGTGAGCATGGCGAGGAGGAATGGCTGCTCCCTTTGTCTAGAGTTTTGATCACGCCAGCATTAAAAAGAGAGGTTGAATATTAAAACTCATTAACAATCTGGATGCTGCTTAATCTGCAGACATTTTTTCTGAAGCATGGATGAAAAATACACAACTTCATAGAACAATGCAACACAGAAAGAGATGTGTCTCACGGTGTGTGTGCCAGCTCTTTGACCGAGCTAATTGTAGTTGAAGATAAAAGGAAACGAATCATAGTCAGCTGTTGATGGGATTTGCTCAAATAGGGAATTGGATATCTTTTGATTGACTGGGGAGGGAAGTTCAAAGATCACGGGGAGCCCAATAGATTGGCTGACTTTGTGCAGTTTGAGCCAACACAAAAACCCTTGTTGGTTTAATTAGCATGTAGGATGTGACCCACTCCCCCTTGTGATCATCTAAACTTCAGATAATGGGAAGAATAACACTCTTACCAAACTGTTGTTTTGACGTTATTAAAAGTAACATCTATTAAAAGTAACAAATAAGCAGTAGCCAAGTAATGTACAGAAGGTCACACAATTGTTACAGAACTTTAAACTCGCTCGCACTTAGAATGGGAAAAACAACAGTAGATGTTGCTAGCTTTGCTAATGATCCTAAGCTGGATTGGTATGGCAACATGGTTGTAACAATGCACTCCTGGCCAGCCTTGCCATGTTCCAGAATCTAAAACTCACTCTGAATTCCCAGACTTGTAACAAATCCTGTTCAGCAACATCTCAATTTTAAAATTCACATCCTTAATTATAATCTTTAATGAATGAAATGAAATGAAAATGAAAATCGCTTATTGTCACAAGTAGGCTTCAAATGAAGTTACTGTGAAAAGCCCCTAGTCGCCACATTCCGGCGCCTGTTTGGGGAGGCTGTTACGCTTTATTATCACAAGTAGGCTTACATTAATACTGCAATGAAGTTAGTGTGGAAAAAACCCCAGTCGCCACACTCCGGCGCCTGTTCGGGCACACATAAGAAGAATTCAGAATGTCCAAATTACCTAACAAGCACATCTTTCGGGAGTTGTGGGAGGAAACCCATGCAGACACAGGAAGAACGTGCAGACTCCGCACAGACGGTGACCCAAGCTGGGAATCGAACCTGGGACCCTGCTTAATTCCCTGCTTAATTTCCCCATGCGTCGCTGCTCCCTATTTTGATAATCCCACCCAATCTTCCAAGACATCTATAGTCCTTCAAACCTGGACTATTGTGCATCTTCAGCAGCCTAGGTCCTAATCTCTGGAACTCAGCAACGATCCCCGCTCCCATCCTCACTCTTTCTACCTCTCTTTCTTTCTTTAAGATGCGTCTTAAATGCTCTCTCTTTTCACTGATAAATTGGGGCAATGGGACTGAATGGACTGCTACTGAGAGCTGGCATGGATTTGAATGGGCCAAATGGCCTCCTCCTGGGCCATGATGATTCCATGACTCTAACCTGAATACAGTTCTCCAGAAGGAATGTTTTAACAAAATTATCCCTTGGTTAAAAGCACAACAGGTTCCCCTGCAAGTTCCTGCCCAACGCCAACTTGGTTTGGAAATATATCGGCCTTTCTGTCGCTGGGTCAAAATCCTGGAACTCCCTCCCTAACAGCACAGTGGGTGTACCGACACCTCAAGGACTGCAGCGGTTCAAGACGGCAAGTCACCGCCACCTTCTCGAGGGCAATTGGGGATGGGCAATCAATGGTAGTCTAGCCAGCGGCCCACCCATCTCATGAAAAGATATATACAAGATGATCAGGTTTTGTAACGAGACTGTGACAAATTAAACTCTGATTCAAGTTGGTTATGGAGAAAGCGAGCAAACCAGGCTGGAAAAAAGCTGCTCATCGAGCAAATTTTTGAATTTCCTGATAACATTCCAAGTGCTTCGGTAAGATTAATTTAAATTGACCAAACATTCCAAATGTGACCACATTCCAACTCCTAACAGAAGACTTTTTAGATTGCTTTCAGTTACAGATGGGGATAACTAGTTCACGATGCAGAGAGAGAGTTGGGAAAGGCCGTGCAGACAGTAAATATTTGCAAGATATAGCATCGTCTGAAGCGAGAGAAAATCAGATAACATTTCAGGCCAACCACCTTTTGTTTCGAGCAGTGCAGGTGAAAGGTCGCTGGCCTGAAATATTAACCCGACATTGCTTAAACTGCTGAGTATTTCCAGCATTTTCTTTGTTTTTATTTCCGATTTTCAGCAACTACAGTGTTTTTCTTTTGAAACGTTCACCAGGTTTTCGATAAGAAGGAAGATATCCTTCAGGAAATAAAGAGGAATTAATCCTGGTTAGATTAATATTTTTGAAACTCCATAAATTAATTCCTCAAAAGATGTACTTGCATTTATTGCCCATCTCAAGTTGCCTTTCAGAAGGCGGTGGTGAGTTACCTTCTGAACCCGCTGCAGTCCTTGAGGTGTAGGTACACCAACAGTGCTGTTAGGGAGGGAGTTCCAGGATGTTGTCCCAGCGACAGTGAATGGTTTGGTGATATATTTCTAAATCAGGATGGTGAGTGACTTGGAGGGGAACCTCCAGGTGGTGGGGTTCCCAGGTATCTGCTGCTCTTGACCTTCTAGATGGTAGTGGTCGTGGGTTTGGAAGGTGCTGTCTAAGGAACCTTGGTGAGTTTCTGCAGTGCATCTTGTAGATGGTACACACGGCTGTCACTGTTCGTCGGTGGTGGAGGGTTTGAATGTTTGTGGAATGTTTATACGCAAGGGCAGCACAGCACAGTGGTTAGCACAATTTCTTTACAGCTCCAGGGTCCCAGGTTTGATTCCCGGCTTGGTTCACTGTCTGTGTAGAGTCTGCACGTTTTCCCCCTGTTGTATGCGTGGGTTTCCTCCGGGTGCTCCGGTTTCCTCCCACAGTCCAAAGATGTGCGGGTTAGGTGGATTGGCCATGCTAAATTATACTTGGTGTCCAAAAAGGTTAAGTGGGGTTACTGGGTTGTGGGGATAGGGTGGGGGTGTGGGCTTGAGTAGGGTGCTCTTTCCAAGAGCTGGTGCAGTCTGTATGGGCCGAATGGCTTCCTTCTGCACTGTAAATTCTATGACAGAACATCCCAAAGCATTTTACAGTCAAAGAAGAGCTTTTGAAAGACTGGTAGCCAATATGTGCACAGCAAGCTCCCACAAACATCAGCGTCATCATGTGTTTTAATTCTGTGATTAAGGGTTACATGTTGACCAGGACAATGAAGAAAAACGCCAACTGCTCTAAGAAACAGTGGCTCTCGGATCTTTTTACACAGAGAGTAGCTATGGCCTCAGTTTAACCTCTCATCACAATGCTGGCACCTCTGACAGTACAGCATACCCTCAGAACTGCATTGTAGTGTCAGCCTGGGAGTGGAACACAGTAAGCGTTCCAGTTCTTGATTCCCTTGTTGGGGGGAAAACAGGTCCAGACTTGAGAAAAGATGAGTGCTCGTTCTTTGTTGGGGAGTTTAAATAATTTGTTTAAGCTCCCTGCAGGAAATCGTTCCTTTGAACACAAGAGACTGTATTAACCCGCTTTGATGCGTTGGACATCTACCCGATCCAGAAAATGTGACTGGGTCAGTGAAGAGCACCCTCGTCTCTGGGTTGGAAGATTTCTTTAAAAATAATTGGGTAGCACAGTGGTTAGCGCTGTTGCTTCACAGCTCCAGGGACCCAGGTTCGATTCCCGGCTTGGGTCACTGTCTGTGCGGAGTTTGCATGTTCTTCCCGTGTTTGTGTGGGTTTCCTCCGGGTGCTCCGGTTTCCTCCCATAAGTCCCGACAGACGTGCTGTCAGGTGAATTGGACATTCTGAATTCTCCCTCTGTGTACCCGAACAGGCGCCGGAATGTGGCGACTAGGGGCTTTTCACAGTAACGTCATTGCAGTGTCAATGTAAGCCTACTTGTGACAATAAAGATTATTTTTTTCAAAATTATGGACTTGAGCACCACTGGCTTGGACAACGTTCATTGCCAATCCCCAATTGCCTCCTTGAACTGCCAGAGTCTGTGGTGTAGGTACAATGCTGTTAGGGAGGGAGTTCCAGGAATTTGACCCAAAGACAGTGAAGAAACGATTGACATACTTCCAGGTCAGGGTGGTGAGTGGCATGGAGGGGAACCTCCAGGTGGTGGTGGTCCCGGGTACCTGCGGACATGGTCCTTCCATACGGCAGCGGTCACAGATTTGAAAGATTGTGGGTTCAAGCCCGACGTCAAAGACATGAACACATACTAACACTTCCAGTGTAGTATTGAGGGAGTGCGGCACTGTCAGAGGTGCCTTCCTTTGGTAGAAGTGTTTGAAAAATCTTGTTTGAATAAGCTGCAGTCTGCCGGTGCAGGCGAACGTGAAGGATTCGTGGCATTTTTTTGAAAGGAGAGCTGGGGAGTTCTCTCTGGCCACCGCTTATCCTTCAGTTGATATCACAAGACCAATTAGTTGCAGAGAAAGCAAATAAACGAGGTTACAAAATAGCTCCTAATCATCACATCAGGTTTCTGAATGTCCTGACGACAATCTAACAGCTGCCATGAGATTAAATTTACCAAACGGTCTTGTGAACATTGTGAGCAGGAATAGGCCATTCGTCCCCTTCAGCTGCTACATGGCTGATCTGACAATGGCCTCGACTCCACATCCACACCACCCAGTGAAGAATCCATCTATACCTGCCTTTAAAGATATTCCGTGACCCGCCGCTTACTGCTCTCGGGAGAAGCAAGTTCCACAGACTCGCAACACTCCGAGAAAAACTTTCACTTCATATCCAACTTGTGTGGGAGATCCCTTATTTTTAAACTTGTGTTCCCTATTTTTAGAACCATAGAATTCTTAAAAGCAGAAGGAGGCCATTCGGCCCATCGAATCTGCACTGACCCTCTAAAAGAGCGCCCTACCTAGGCACATTCCCCCACCCGAACCCTGGAGCCCCACCTAACCTGCGCATCTTTGGACTGTGGGAAGAAGCCGGAGCACCCGGAGGAAACCCACGCAGACACGGGAGAATGTGCAGACTCCTCACAGACAGTGACCCGAGGCCGGAGTTGAACCGGAATCCCGGGCGCTGTGTGACAGCAGTGCTAACCATTGTTCCATCGTGCCACCCACTCGGCATCTACCCTGTCCAACCCCTCAAGATCTTGTATGTTTTAATAAGATCACCTCATTTCTCTCAACTCTTTCCTCATATTAAATGACTGATCCCTGGAAAGGGACATTGAGTGAAGCAAGTCTGAACTGCTTCTAATGCATGTGTATCCTTTCTTCTAGTACATGACTAAAACGTCACACACTGCTCCAGATGGGTCAAGGCCCTATACAACTGTAGTGAAACATCCGTACTTATCTATTCCATTCCCTTCACTAAATTACATTTGTCTTCCTAATCACTTGCTGTACCTACAGACTAATGTTTAGTGCCTTGTACCTCCGGGTTCTGCAATCTTTCTCGATTTAAATAATCTGCTGCTCTTCCATTCTTGCTGCCAAAATGTACAAGTTCACATTCTACCAAATCTTTGTCCACTCACTTAACCTATCTGAAAAAAACTCACTAAAACCTATCTAAATCCATCTGCAGACTCCTTGCATCCTCTTCACAACTTATAACTTTGTGTCATTAACAAATTTAGAAATAATACATTTGGTGCCTTTATTCAACTCGTTGATTAAATTGAAAACAGTTGAGACCCCAACACTCCATTTGTTACATTTTGCCAACCTGAACGTCATCCACTTTGTGTCTAATCTCTACTTCCTGGTAGCTATTAAATCCTCTATGCGTGCTAATATGTTACCCCTACATCATGAACCTTGTTCTGTGTAATTTCAAAATGTAACAACTGCTCACGGTGGGATTTGACTCTGTTCTCTAGGATTATTAGTCCAAAATCGACCACTAGGCTATTGTGTCCACCAAGTGGGATAGGTAGTAAATGGAACGACAAAGCTTAAATCACTATTCTCAGTTACACCCTACCCAACTGCAAGACGAGTTCTGATCCGAGATCAGAAAGTTCCCTTTCATACAAACTGATTGATTAATGCTTGAATTGGTCTCTGGCTGAATGAGAGATGACAAAAGTCATGGAGTAAGTCGGGAAATAATTGGATACAGTGATGGGACGGTTCTGTAGAAGGATGAGTTACATAAGCCAAATGGTGTCCTTCATCTGGGGTGAACCATGTCATATCCTGAATTGCAGACAAATTAACCCGATTTAATAAGGTAATCAATTTAAATCTCGTTTCTATTTGTGGGATCTTGCTGTGTGTAAATTGACTGCCACATTTCCTACATTACAACAGGGGCTACACCTGAAAAGTACTTCATTGGCTGTGAAGTGCTTTGGGGGATCCAGAGGTTTTAGAAAAGAGAATAGAAGTGTATGTTCTTCCTTCACTACATGCATTATTGGCTGCTTTGTAATGTGGAGCATCGCCACCAGGCGTGGGTTCAGTTCCTGTACCAGCTGAGGTTACACATGAAGGGTCCCGCCTTCTCAACCTTGCCCCTCGCCTGAGGTGTGGTGACCCTCAGGTTAAATCACCACCAGTCAGCTTGCCCCCCCTCAAAGGGGAAAGCAGCCTATGATCCTCTGGGACTGTGGGAACATTTACACTTTTTATATTGTAACACACACCCACTATTGAAATGATCCCAGCTCATGGTATCGCTGGAAAAGTCAGATCTCAGGGTGGAACCCAGCTTGATAGATCCCAACTTTTATTATTTGTTGTTTTCAAACGGGGTGGGCAGCTACAGTCACAGAAATCGGCCAATGAACTTGTAACAAAAGAAAACATTTATTAAACAAAAGATTAAATAATATACTACTGCTTCACCCATAACTATACCTTTATAGATTTGTAAGGATAACAGAAGTTACAAAATCCAATTTGTATTCTTAATAATCGCAGTAAGCCCACAGGCCAATAAACCAATAGGTGACCTGTGGTCAGACACACCACACTCTGAAACCAAGTGATAGCTGTCACTCCAAACAGATGCTATGGATCTCTTATCAACCCCCCCTTCCCCCAGACATTTCTCTCAGTGAACGAACTGGTCTCACTGTCTTTCACATGGGGGTTTCTACTCTTTGCTTTTGAATCTTCTCCCAACCAATGTTTTCCCTCAGGTGCTTTCCACAGTGATCCACCTCCAGGGTTTCCATCTCTCCTTCTGATGTTCCTCTCCCCTGGATCACCATGTGCATTCAGGCTTTGCCTTCCACACACACTCTCAGGTACTCAGCTGTACCAACAGAACACCACTGCTCCACAGGCAATAGTCAGGAGTTACAGACCTTCAGTTGTCTCCTTGGACCCCGGGCTTCTCACAGACTCATTTGCTTTAAGTTTGCTTCCTGCAGCTTTCCGACTTTGAACCTTCCTGTGTTCCTCACTCCTAACCTCAGTGAACAGAATCTGTTCCAGACTCTTGTTCTTGGACTGGAGTGCCTTCCTTTTCCTTTAGGATCTGCTGTTTCGCTGTTCCCTCTCCCAGTCGACTGATGACAGCTTAATATCTCCTTTTGAGGTCCAGAACTTACTCACCATTCAGTGTTACTTTAAACTTAGAGCCACTCATCTAAGATTCTTCAACTTATTTTCCACATCAGTCTGCTCGTGTGTCCAGTTAGATTCGAACTTCTGCCTTCACCTTGGCACATAATAATCAACTGAATTTAACATTGCAGTCCTATCTCTGGGTTCCCCTGTCTGGATTTCCATTACTAGGCAACAAAACAGCCCCCCCCCCCCCCTCCTTTGCCTTTGTCTTTAACTTCCCTAAGCTATTTCAAGAGTCATAAAACCTCATTAAAAATACAAGTCAGACAAAGAGCTCCAGACCCGCTGATTCCACTCTGAAATGAAACTAGAGCCAGGTTTAACCTTATAAGTCCCAAAATAAAGAATGTAAATTGACTTGAAGCTAAAACTTATTCCTAATACACACAAATAAAAATATTACGTGACTATCTATTTCCTAACACGATATACACCGAGACATTTCCAATCCCAGTTGATGTTATAACTGGACAGGAAGATCCCAGTGTGGAGCCCTGGCTCGAAAGACTAACTTTTACTTTTTTGTTACAAAACATGGAGGAACAGAGTCGCAGGATTGCTAATTACTTTTAACAAGGAAAAATAATTTATTGAACATTTGATTGCGGTACAATACTCCTTTATTCCCCCCTTAGCTTCATTGATATACACTGATTTTAAGGTTAACACTAGTTTATAAAGTATATCTTAAGCTAAAGGTAGTATTAGTAGATAGTCAGTGCACTTACGGACTATGGTCAAATGCACACTCTGCTCTGAACACGAGTTAGTGGATTTATCCTCAAAATGCCCCCCAGATGAGTTTTATACCAGAATCATAGAATTTACAGTGCAGAAGGAGGCCATTCGGCCACTGAGTCTGCACCAGTACTTGGAAAGAGCACCCTACCTAAGTCCACACCTCCACCCCATCCCTGTAACCCAACAACCACCTCTAACCTAAGGGCAATTCATCATTGCCAATCCGCCTAACCTGCACATCTTTGGACTGTGGGAGGAAACCGGAGCACCCGGAGGAAACCCACGCAGACACGGGGGGAACGTGCAGACTCCGCACAGACAGTGCCCAAGCGGGAATCGAACCTGGTGCTATGATGCCGTAGTGCTAACCACTATGCTGCCTTGATGCCCAGAAGCTGACATGTCTCACTGAACTACGGCATCTACACGAGTGAATTCAAATTCCCTTTTCAAAAAGACACATTTTCAAATCTTTGTTTAAAAAGGCTTTCCCTCCGAGGCATCCATCAAGGATTTGCTTCCAGGTTTTGCACCTTCCCACTTCAGCATTTCTTTGTCCTCACAATTGCTTTAACTATCGATTCTCAGACTGTATTAAAGTGGCATCAAACTTTTGATTTGCTTCTGAAATCTGCTTTCCCCACTTTAAATCTTAAAGAGCAACTGTCTCTTTAACTCAGTTTATTCTCAACTCTGCCTATATTGACCAGTCCTCTGTTCTAGTACTTTTATCATCCGGCTTCTTGGAAACTTTTCTTCAGCTCTTTGACTTCCTTAACTAGCTGAACTTTAGCTCTCCTCGCTTGTTTCCTTAACCATTATTCCATGGTATGGGTTTCTTCCAGCAAAGCTGAGTGAGATATTCCCCCTCAAACTCCCCAAACCAACAGCAAAACAAATTCAGCTAAAACCAAATTCAAAATGTCTTTCTAACATTAGCCCCCCATTGCTTTTTTTTAAAGCTTTTCTCATAGTTATCAATATAAATCCCTTAAAACTACCTTTGTTTTCCTAACAACACTATATATATATATATATATATATATATATACACACACACTGTAACACAATCTGAGGGGCAATTTCTGTGTGAGCAGCCCACAGGGACACTGAATCGTGGGTTTGAAAGTCATGAGTCAGTTTCCTCTGATGTTCTTCCCCGCAGTACTTTTCACAACTTGTTTATTGAGCAAGCATCCGCAGAATATTAACCTTGAAGATTTAATTTGTAAATGTACTCTTCGGAATTTCAACAATAAATGGGGAACCTAAGGGTCTAGAAAGCTTCTAATACTTTCAGGCTGCAGATTTTTCTTTGTTTCTGTACTGTTCCTGGATTGTTTTGTGATGTGTCCTGCATGAGCGATCTCGAGTTGGATGGCCCTGTGGTGTTTTTAAAACTGGGGTTACCTCAAGGTCAATACATTATTCGACCGCTTCGTACAGAAATTATTTGCTGCAAACCAAACCCAGGTGGTGCCTATTATGTGGAGAATTACAGCCCAGTGTTGGTCCTGTGGAATATGCAAATCCACTTCACAGACAGATTCAATACAGGGCGAGTTCTTTAAAGATTAACGGGAACAATATCATGCTTCCATTGATCAAAGACCACAGATAACAGCCCAGCCACCAAAAAGCAGCTGGCTCCTCAGTTAGCCTTGGGGCCGGGTTTGAAAGATTCCGCACTTCTAAGGGTGGCACCACGGTAATTGACGGCTCAGCTGACCAATGGGGAACTGAGATTAGTGTGATTGATGGATGACTGGCCTCATTCACAAGTCTCAGGATTGGAAACAGCAGCAGCTACAGTGCAACCAGCTGCAGCCGCTACAGTGTAACCGGCAGCAGCCGCTACAGTGTAACCGGCAGCAGCCGCTACAGTGTAACCGGCAGCAGCCGCTACAGTGTAACCGGCAGCAGCCGCTACAGTGTAACCGGCAGCAGCCGCTACAGTGTAACCGGCAGCAGCCGCTACAGTGTAACCGGCAGCAGCCGCTACAGTGTAACCGGCAGCAGCCGCTACAGTGTAACCGGCAGCAGCCGCTACAGTGTAACCGGCAGCATCCTCTACAGTGTAACCGGCAGCATCCGCTACAGTGTAACCGGCAGCATCCGCTACAGTGTAACCGGCAGCATCCTCTACAGTGTAACCGGCAGCATCCTCTACAGTGTAACCGGCAGCAGCCTCTACAGTGTAACCGGCAGCAGCCGCTACAGTGTAACCGGCAGCAGCCGCTACAGTGTAACCGGCAGCAGCCTCTACAGTGTAACCGGCAGCAGCCGCTACAGTGTAACCGGCAGCAGCCGCTACAGTGTAACCGGCAGCAGCCGCTACAGTGTAACCGGCAGCAGCCGCTACAGTGTAACCGGCAGCAGCCGCTACAGTGTAACCGGCAGCAGCCGCTACAGTGTAACCGGCAGCAGCCGCTACAGTGTAACCGGCAGCAGCCGCTACAGTGTAACCGGCAGCAGCCGCTACAGTGTAACCGGCAGCAGCCGCTACAGTGTAACCGGCAGCAGCCGCTACAGTGTAACCGGCAGCAGCCGCTACAGTGTAACCGGCAGCAGCCGCTACAGTGTAACCGGCAGCAGCCGCTACAGTGTAACCGGCAGCAGCCGCTACAGTGACAGCGTCCTGTACGGGGAGGGGGAAAGAGTCCAGAAGGCTGTGTGGGCATGCTCGCTCTTTACCCAGAAGGCAGTGTGGGCATGCTCGCTCTTTACCCAGAAGGCAGTGTGGGCATGCTCGCTCTTTACCCAGAAGGCAGTGTGGGCATGCTCGCTCTTTACCCAGAAGGCAGTGTGGGCACGCTCGCTCTTTACCCAGAAGGCAGTGTGGGCACGCTCGCTCTTTACCCAGAAGGCAGTGTGGACACGCTCGCTCTTTACCCAGAAGGCAGTGTGGGCACGCTCGCTCTTTACCCAGAAGGCAGTGTGGGCACGCTCGCTCTTTACCCAGAAGGCAGTGTGGGCACGCTCGCTCTTTACCCAGAAGGCAGTGTGGGCACGCTCGCTCTTTACCCAGAAGGCAGTGTGGGCACGCTCGCTCTTTACCCAGAAGGCAGTGTGGGCACGCTCGCTCTTTACCCAGAAGGCAGTGTGGGCACGCTCGCTCTTTACCCAGAAGGCAGTGTGGGCACGCTCGCTCTTTACCCAGAAGGCAGTGTGGGCATGCTCGCTCTTTAACATTAGAGCAGGTCTGTTCAGGAGTGAAATGGGCAAACACTCATTCACACAAATCTGAGATCTTTGTTGCCACTGCAAAAGTTTGTGCATGTTGGGAATCGATTAGGGCTTGACTGGGGTTGATAGATTGTTAGGCAAGGGATAGGAATTCTGACCATAAGACATAGGAGCAGAATTAGGCCATTCGACCCATCGAGTCTACTCCGCCATTCAATCATGGCTGATATTTTCTCATCCCCATTCTCCTGCCTTCTCCCCATAACCCCTGATCCCCTTATTAACCAAGAACCTATCTATCTCTGTCTTAAAGACACTCCGTGATTTGGCCTCCACAGCCTTCTGCAGCAAAGAGTTCCACAGATTCACCACGTTTAAATCGAGCTGAGGTGGCTTAGGTGGTCTACGTTTTGCTGGTGTCTGCAAATAAAGTATTTTGGGCCCAGTTCAATCCTTCACTGCCTCACTATCTAGAATTAAACTCCATTCTCTTGAGAATTTCTCTCTCAGCCCACTTCGATATTGACACCAGATCAGGTGGGCCAGTTGTTGTCTATTGTTAAACTAGGAGGAATTTCTTCAGCCGAAGGGTGGTGAATCTGTGGAACTCTTTGCCGCAGAAGGCTGTGGAGGCCAAATCACCCCAGGGCCTGGCCACACTGGGAATTGTACACAACCTGGGATGTCCGAGGAGGGTGAGGGTCTGAATATCAATCGCTCTAACAAACGTGTGCATGCTGTTGTGAGGCCTCTCTATATAGAAAAGTAAAGAAGCATTTTCTGGTTGTGAGTGTCATTTAGTTTCCTGGAAAATGCAATTTGTAACTGTTTTTGTTGATGTGTTTTTCTTTAGAATGAATTACCTGCTCCACACGCTCATTCTACTGGCAGCTGCTGAAATGACTGCAGCGGGTAAGTGGATTGATATCTCTCCTCTCCCCCCCCCACCCCCCCCCCCCCCCCCCCCCCCCCCCCCAACATCACCCAACGTGGTTGGTGACTGATCTGGGTACACAGATGTAGTGTGTGCGCGCGTGTCTGCAAAAGAGTCGGCATCAGATAACATGATTAGAAATATATAATATATTGGAATGTCTTGCAAGGGTTTGGGGAAAGACCCAGGTCCCGGAGACAAATGAGATAGTTCTCTCCAAGGCCAGCACAGTTGTAACGGGCCAAATTGCTGCCTCCCGTGCTGCACCATTCTACATGAGCTAACTTGCCTATTCTAGTGTTCGCACTCTACGCTAGTTTTACTTCATCTCACTTGATCAACACAATGCCTCTCCTCTTCGACTTTATCTGGATTCCTTCAAACGCTCCCTATGGTAGGGAATCTTTAACAGGATAAATTCACCTTTTCCTAATTGTCGAATTAATTCCTCAGCTGTTTTTTTTCTCTTCCAAGCTTGGAGTTATGCTCCCAGTCCACCTGCTTATTGAATGATTATTGTAATACTGCCTCTTTTACGTGCCTTTTCTATCTCCTGATTTATTTTCTGCCCTACATCCTGACAACCGCTAGGGGGCTGTATGTAACTCCCGTCAGGGTCCTTTTTTCTTTGCAATTCCTCATCTCCAACCACAGAGATTCTATGCCTTCCGATCCTATATCACTACTTGCTATCAATTTGCGCTGGGTGAAGACATTTCTCCTCATCTCTGTCCTAAAAGGTCTACCCCGAATCCTATGACCACTGGTTCTGGACACCCCCACCATCGGGAACATCCTTCTTGCATCTAGCTACCCTTTTCAGTCCTGTTTGAATTTTATAGGTTTCTGAGATTCCCTCCTCATGAGTATTTTTTTTCCCCCAATTAAGGGGCAATTTAGCGTGGCCAATCCACCTATCCTGCACATCTTTTTGGGTTGTGGGGGCGAAACGCACGCAGACGCAGGGAGAATGTGCAAACTCCACACGGACAGTGACCCAGGGCCGGGATTCGAACCCGGGTCCTCAGCGCCGTAAGCTGCAGTGCTAACCACTGTGCCACCATGCTGCCCCTCACGAGCGAATATAATCCTAACCGACTCAATCTCTCCTCATACATCAGTCCCGCCATCCCAGGAATCGGCCTGGTAAACCTTTGCTGCACTGCCTCTAGAGCAACAACATCCTTCTTCAGATAAGGAGACCAAAACTGGACACACTGCTCCAGGTGTGGCCTCACCAAGGCCCTGTATAATTGCAGCAAGACATTAAGACCTTATTCAATTTTTGCCCCTTTTATTGCTTCTTTAGATCCTATTGCTTTCTATCACTCTCACAGTCCAGGATTTGTCCTCAACCTTGTTTTTGTGAAATCCATTTCTTTTAGCTTAATTACTGACTCTGACCTTGTTTGTTGACATTGTTATTTAAATACACCAGTGGGGCGTTTGACTCTTACTACTTTACATATTCCCCATTGCCTGTAGGTTTACAATATTCTTTAACTGTTGAGTCAGGTTTACTGTAGACCGATTTATTTCACATCCCTTCAAAGGCTGTCTTGCAAGCTTAACATTTGGTTTTTAATTCTTGGTTCTCTTTTCAATATCGAGTTCACTCACATTCTGGTTGCTATTTGAGATATACGATTCGGATGGGTGGTGTAGTTTCCGTAACTATGTTGTGGGTTTTGAGTGTCCATAAATAGGCGCAAGGATTAGACTCGTGGGCATAGGGGAGGTTGCTGACTGCTAATTGTAGCAATGTAAATAGGTTTATGTTCTGAGCTGGGCAGTGCAGTGTCGCCTTGAAATCAAAATAGCATAGCCAAGATGCAGAGTAACGGAGACCTGCCAAGCACGAATGTAACTCGTACTCTGTTGTCAGGGAGCGGTTAGCTAATGAGGTTGCAATCGCGAGTGGTAATTAACTTTCAACTTGCGTTGTGATGCTCCACAGAGTAGACTTTACACAATGGAGGTGAATGACTGTATCTCTACTGCATGATACTCCAATGCTGTCAGGGAGGGAGCACTTCCTGGAGATAAAGGTCATGAGAAATAGGAGCAGGAGTTGGCCATTCAGCCCATCAAGCTTGGTCAAAGCTCACTAGGCCGCCACAAATACAGGAAAGAAGTTTCATTTAATATCATGCCCTTTCACCGACTTGGGCCATCCCAAAGTGCTTTGTAGCAAATTAAGTTCTTTTGAAATGAGGTCGCTTGTAATCCCAGGAAAGGCAGCAGCCAATTCGCTCACAGGAAGCTCCCGTCATGGTGTATGATCAGATAATCTGCATTAATGAGGTTGGTTGAGGGATAGATTTTGACCAGGACACTGGGAAGAACTCTTCAAAATAGTGCCTGAGCAGAATTAACTTCTTGTCCGAAAGACTCTTGACCTACTGCAATGGGAGTGTTGGTCTGGATTTCATACTTCAGGAATGGGACCTAAATCCCTGACCTGTAAAGAGCCTCAACTGGACTGCTTGCTGACCTGCTTCATGTGAGGGTCTTTAAGAGTCAATCACATTTCTGTGGGTCTGCAGTCTCCCTGATCAGGTAAGGACGGCAGATTTCCTTCCCTAAAGGACATTAGTGAACCAGATGGGTTGTTACGACCATCGACAATGGTTTCAAGGTCACCTTTTAGACTTTTAATTCCAGATATTAATTGAACTCTTATTTCGCCATCTGCCATGGTGGGTGGGATTCAGAAACCAGGTTCCCAGAGAATTCCCCTGGGTATCTGGATCACCAGCCTAGGGCCAATACCATTGTGCCAGTGCTGTCCAGCACTACGGATACTTGGACAAGATATTCTCGTGCTGTCCAGAGATATTCACTGTGCTATCGAGGATGGGCATTGACTGATATGGAAGCACGAGCTGTGAATTTCTATGTTTTTATAAAGATGTACATTTTTATTAATTAATACATATGAATGATCGGAACCCACTGCCTAGCCAATGTAACATTCTCCCCTCCTGTCCTTTTCTAAGCCTGTCCATTGATTTTGCCATCCGATTGTGCAACCTGCTAATGCTCCCCAACGTTTTTTTTATCCCCTTTGCTGAATGGAGACTTCTCGCAGCAGGGAACACGTTGACAGATCCTGTGGTTCTGATAGAAATCGTCATCTGTACAATGCAAAACCGGGAACTCAATAGTTTCACTTTCTATTCTCTTTGCAGCGATAGGGATCGATACAGAGAGTGCAGTTTTTTCTCATTTGTGCGTATCGCTCTCTCTCGTGTTCGTTTCCCTTCTGTCCTCCAGCTGCTGGTAGGAAATTGGAAGCAATCGGATTACTTTGGACGTTAAAATGCCAGCTCCGCCATTCTATAAGATCATGGCCGATCTGGTTGTGGCCTCAATTCCACTTTCCTTTCTGGTTCCATAGCCCTTTGCTCGTCTGTCAAAGATCTATCAAACTCCACTTTGAATAAATGCAGGGACCCAGCCCCCACTGCTCCCTGGGGAAGACAACTCCACAGACTCTACATCTCCGAGAGGAAAATAAATCCCCCTCTCCTTCATCTTAGACCCCTTATTTTTAACCTACTGTCCCAGTTTTCATGTCTCTCTCTCTCTCTCTCACACCCCCCCACCCCCCATCATCACAAGAGGAAACATCTTTCCGGTATTCACCCTGTCAAGTCTCCTTGGGATGTTGTGTGTTGCAATAATAGCTCCTCTCATTGTTCTAAACTCCCAACGGGTTCGGCCCAAACTGTTGAACCTTTCTCAATAACACCAGCCTTTTATCTCAGGAATGCGTCAAGTGAACTTCCTCTGAACTTCTGATGCAATTATGTATTTTTTCAAATAAGGAAGCAAAAGCAGTGTTCCAGATGTGGTCTCACCGAGGTCCTGTACAGCCGCAGCAAAACTTCCCTCCTTTTTATAATCTACCCCTTTGTCTGCAGTAAACTCCCAACGTCCCATTTGCCTTCCTAATTACTTGCACAGCCTGCACACTAACTTTTTGACGTGTACCGCGACAGCCAGATTCCTTCATACCATTAATTAACTTTTCTGTTGGCGTGTACAATTAATTAAATGAAGTGGATAGATCCTTGGGAAATAAACATTTCAGAAAATGGTGGGGGGGTGGCGAGAGCAGTGGATGATTCTTTTGAGAGCTGGCATTGACACAATGGCTGGAGTGACCTTGTGTGGGTAAAGTTCTATGTTTGCAAACCAGATAAGCAGTGATTTCTTAATCAGTTGCTTGGCTGTGATGCCTTGAATCTTGGCTCAATCTCTTGACTGCTAACGACATTCTTTTCGCCAGTATCAATAGCTGGAGGAATTGGCTGTCAGATTGCTGTTCTCTAAGTCTGAATAAAATGAGAAAGAAAGCGTTGGGCAGCAATAAGTTGCATTTCTCAAAGCAATGGTTAGCTTGTAATGTGGTTCAAAAGAGTCAAATTAAAATTTGACATTGAGCCACGTAACGAGATATTAGGACAGATGATTTAAAACCTCGGTCTTTGTCGAGATTCCTTTCACCCAGTCGGATTTTTAGTGTGCAATTTTGGCAGCATATGTGTGAATAAAATTGTGAGAGATTTTTTAAAAATTATTTAATGTTGACAAGGCCAGCATCCCCAATTACCTTTGATCACAGCTTTTCAGAGGGCCATTGATATCGTTCTCGGTCTGGAGTCACATGTAAGAGTAAAGTCCCCATAGTCCCAGATGACCACAGGCTGCTTTCCCCTTTGAGGGGGAGAGCTGACTGGTGGTGATTTAACCTGAGGGTCACCACAGCTCAGGCGAGAGACAAGGTTGAGAAGGCGGGGCCTTCATGAATAACCTCAGCCTGGGGGAATTGAACCCGCGTTGCTGGCCTCGCTCTGCATCACGAACCAGCTGTCTGGCCAACTCTGATAATCTGGCCCACAGTCACATGTAGGCCAGGCCAGGTAAGGACGACAGATTTCCTTCCCTAAAAGATATTAGTGAACCAGATGCGTATTCGCACCAATTGACACTGGTTTCATGGTCACCATTACTGAGACTAGCTTTGAATTTAAATTTCGCCAGCTTCCTTGGTGGGATTTGAACCCATGTCCCCAGATCATGGAGCAGTGGGCAGCACGGTAGCCTTGTGGATAGCACAATTGCTTCACAGCTCCAGGGTCCCAGGTTCGATTCCGGCTTGGGTCACTGTCTGTGCTGAGTCTGCACATCCTCCCCATGTGTGCGTGGGTTTCCTCCGGGTGCTCCGGTTTCCTCCCACAGTCCAAAGATGTGCAGGTTAGGTGGATTGGCCATGATAAATTGCCCTTCGTATCCAAAATTGTCCTTAGTGTTGGGTGGGGTTACTGGGTTATGGGGATGGGGCGGGGGTGTTGACCTTGGGTGGGGTGCTCTTTCCAAGAGCCGGCGCAGACTCGATGGGCTGAATGGCCTCCTTCTGCACCGTAAATTCTATGATAATCATCACCCTGGGTCTCTGGATCATGAGTCCAGTGTCATTCCGACAACGCCACTAGCCCCTCGTCTAGAGCACCACCTAGAGTTCAACACACTTTAATGTCCACAAGAGCGAATCTTTTAAAAATTAAACATTGGTAAGGGTGGAAGGTTCATTTTATTTCCCTCTGAAAGTTGTTTCGACATCTGGCCTGTTGTCTATTTGTCCTTTTTCTGATTGGAGGGTGTGGCAGGTGGAAACAAACAGTTCTCACCACTGGCTCTGTATTTCCCCACCCCTGTAAGGAGTCAATGATGTGATATCAACATTCTGATTTCGATCCAAACTAAGTTGAACATTCCAAAAGCCGACAATCTTTGACTTCACTTTATCAGCTGGTGGATGCTAAAAGGGGAATTCACCATTTCAAAACGATGGGCGCGATTGAACTAAATGGGAACAAATTCCCACAGCGAGCGCGTTTAGCTGCGTATTTCCCAGCGCTCGCAGGGCAATACCGATCACCGCTGCACACAAAATGCCAGCTTGCCACCTTAGAAATGCCAATCTGGCAATGCCCTTACCAGGGCCAGTATGGCACCCAGGCTGGCAGTGCTCGGGTGGCACCAGCAGTGCCAGGGTACCACCTTGCCCAAAGGGCATAGACATGAGGACTTGCGATCTGCTGGGAGACCCTCACGAGCGCCATTCTGAAACCTATCGTTTTATCGACCTTCCAAGATGGACCAGATCAGTTTTCTCAGAGATTCCTGACGGAATAGCACTCGTGGGGGTCTCCCCTGGGGATCCGAAGTCCTCCTATCCTGTTTATGAAGACCAGTGTTAAACGACGCTCGCCGGAGGTCTCTGAGGCGAAGGGGATAGGTCCCAACGCCTCTGGAATCGGCGATCCCAACGCCTCGGGTACCTCTGGAATCGGCGATCCCAACGCCTCGGGTACCTCGGGAATCGGCACATTAAAGTGAGACCAGCTGTCTCGATTCAATATGCAGATTTGCCTCAAAAAGCGATCCCGCCCACAATGGACGGCATTTTCATCGCAACGTCTCGTGAGATCGCATTAGATCTTGCGCGGTTTTGCAAGCTGGGGTAGATCCCGGGAGTGGGATCTCCCGGCTTCTATTGGCCACGCTGCGCTGCAGCGTGCTGTTTTACAGCCACACTGGCCATTCAATCATACCCATTGTGTTTGCTCTTTGAACTACAAGTGCTGTTTCATGGCAGGGTATGTAATGACAGAGCCCAGGGTGGGAGATGGAGGAAGAGGCTTCTGGTGAAGATTATTGTTGATGATTTTTGCATTCTCCAATTACTGATAAAAGTGCCAGACTGTGCACATCAGGCACAGTTTTATTCGACGGTTAGCTGAAAGCTGAAACCTAAAGTTTTCTTGAACTTCCAAGGCTGCCCAGATCAGTTTTAATCCATTTCTCTGCAAGGTTCAGAAGCCCCTTGGAGCTATCGTCCTGCACCAATTTCCTTTCTCAGAGATGCTAGTTAACGTTGTTCATGTGGGGTCCACACCAAGTTGGACCCTTCAGCAGCAGTCACATTCTGGCCCTCAGTCCACGCTTAATCCCAATTCATGTACCAAGGTTTGAAAGGACACTGTCTGCATCATCCTACTTCCCGAGAGGGGTAGTTATCTCTTGAGGGATGGGGGGTGGAGGAGCAGATCTGTTGTTATAATCTGAAAGAATGATGGAACCGGCTCAAGGTACTCGGATGTGTTTTGGGCACATTGCTTCTATTGGGAAATGCCGTTCATGATGTGTTCTCCATAGCAATGAGGTAATCCTCTCTTGAATGTGTCGCTTGCAGGTCGTTTAAAAGTGAAGTGTAAGGAGGAGCGGGTCATGGCCAAGGCCGGAGAAGATGACGTCATCCAGTGTCAGCTTTATTCCAGAAATAAGGTCGGCAGTGTGGCTTTCGTTTGGAAGAAGGAGGATGCTGCGGAGATAATCTACAATTATACAGCCAGCCGCGGGAACCGAGGGCAGAACCCCAGCTACCGAGACAGGGCCCAGGTCTTTGACAACGAGATCCCAAAAGGAAACGTGTCCCTGAGATTGAGGAACGTGACTCTATCCGACTCTGGCACCTACAGCCTCTCTGTCGCCAGCCGATCACAAAGGATCCAGACCCAAGTCTTCCTCCGTATACGAGGTAAGAATAGGGGAGTCTCGTTTCGTTGACTAAAATAAAATGGATTAATTGCTTCTTTCAGAAACTCTTGTACAGGTGTCAGTCTGATCATGATTGGAGAAAAGCAGTGTTTAAACTTGGATACTAAAAGCATTTATTATACAGATATATATATATATTTTAAAAATCAAAATTAAATCCTCTCCTGGGCTTTGTTTGTGTTCCTTCCCTCACTCTGCGCCCAGCATCTTTCCACAGCAGCCCAGGCGAGTCCAGGAAATCATCGTGTGTGGGATTGGGATCATGGCTTGAGACTCTTTGCTATTACTTGTGGTCGTATGTCAGAGCTCTAACACAATGTGCCACATTGCTGCCTCCTTATTCATCAATGCTTTTTAAAAGCAGAAGGGATCTGGAGAGGAGTACTTTCAACTGGAAGTACTGCTGCTCCCATCTGGACAAGGTAATTTAAAATGTGTATGATGCCTCTGCCTTGGAATGCGTTGTGTCTGTCATCTCGTTGGACTGATAAAAGTAAAGTATAATCCATAATCGTCCTGTTGATTGTTGTGAGGTGCACATATGATCTGAAAGGTTTGATTTTTGTTGCAGAATGTTATCAATCCCTTGTTACGGCCCGAGTCCATGGATATGGCTGTTCTCTGACTAGACTTTGTTTTTATTGCCTTCTCCGTTCTCGGATGTGGACTTCCCTGGCAAGGGTGACTCTTTATTTCCCATTCCCTCGTTACCCTGTAGTTGGGCTGGTGACTGACTTTCTTCAGAGGCAGTCATGGCTAGGCCTGTTTCTGCGGGACTGAGTCTGGCCCAGGCTTCCCATTCTGAAGGGGTAGGAGGTGAACAAGACATGGCCTCAAGTTAGGATTTGGCCAGTAGAACTTTGGATGCTGAAATTGAGGGAAGTTGGGAGAATAGCCTTGGACTAATTGAATCTGGAGGCAACAAGAGCATGGGTGAGGTTTCAGGAGCAGATGGACTGGATTCGGGGGAAGTGTAGTTCGTTTTAGTCCACGAGGGAGCACGGATATCCCTGTTAGAGCGAGAAATGAAATGAAAATCACTTATTGTCACAAGTAGGCTTCAAATGAAGTTACTGTGAAAAGCCCCTAGTCGCCATATTCTGGCGCCTGTTCGGGGAGGCTGGTACAGGAATTGAACCGTGCTGCTGACCTGCCTTGGTCTGCTTTCAAAGCCAGCTATTTAGCCCTGTGCTAAACTAGCCCCTTGTTTAGAAACCAATGGTTAGACAACTGGAGAGGCACCACTCCACTTCCAAGCATGTCATTGGTATCGTTCTGCAGTACAGTCTAGTTGCCTTGCAAGCTGAGCGAAGGGGTGGAGATGGGAACTATTGTGGAGGCAGAAAAGGACAACCTTGTCGATTCATGAGGATGTTGAGGTCAGTTTAGCTTGGGATCAGATCTCTGCAGCCCACCTATCCTTTAACACTCTTGTAGTCTTGTTAGTTCCCACCTTCTAATGGCCGAATATTGCAAGTCTTCCTTCACGCTGTGCATATAGGACGGCAGTTCCGATGGATCAGGCTCCTTTTATAGCCTTGGGTGCTGATCAGAGGCTTCCAGGCAGGGGCAGGTTTACTGGATGAGTGCCAAGTAGTTACCTGGCAGCACTGAGCTTCTCCAGGTGTGTTAGCCGTGTTGCTCCCGTGGAGAGAGACTGTCCTCATTCCTTCACAGCGACGAGAGTGAGGAAGAATTGCTGCAGCATCTTTCATGATGAACTAAGCACTTCACGGCCACTGAAGTACTTTTTTGAAGTGTAGTCATTGTTGGAATGCGGAAACGCAGCAGTCAATTTACGCACAGCAAGCTCCCACAAGCAGCAATGTAATATTGACCAGTATGATGTTGGGTTGAGATTTTGGCCAAGACACCCAAGGAAAATTTCTCTCCTTCAAAAAATAGTGGCCATACAATCCCTTCACACCCACCCCAAAGGCCATGTTTAATGTCTCATCTGAATGGTAGCACCCCCAACAGTGTTGCACTCCCTCAGTACTGCGCTGGGATTGTGGGCCTACTTGAGTGCTCAGGTCTCCGGAGTATTTTCTGACTGAGGGCAGCAGAAGTGTTGCCCACCGAACTATGACTCCCCTTAAATGAGAGCCTTTTATAAAAATCCTTGATACTACTTCCCATATTGAAGGAGGTGGGGTTGGGGGAAAGAGTGGAGGAGAGAATTACAAGGGGGGGATGGAGGGGAACTTACTGTGCCTGCCTTCTCTGCTGGCAGTGCAGTCAGGCCAGCCAATGAAGTATATAAAAAAAAGTCACGGGTTATAGCCAAAAGGAATTTGTTTCCCCTGAAAGTTTAGCTCTGTTAAGATCAACAATTTACTATCAATGAATTGAAAGTGGTTGGGTGTACTTCAAAGGTTGGTTTCTAGTCCAGATCATTCTGCACTGGCTCTTGGTTTTCTGACTTGGAGATGAGAATTGTTCCTGGACTAAGGCTGATGCCCTTAAAAGTTCAAAAGACCAGTTTACAGAGCACGGTTAAGAGGGCAGGACCTTAGGCGAGAGAACATTATTGAACAATAAATGGAAGTCTTAATATCAAAAATTTCTTTTGCTGGACATTCGCTGGAAAGTGCAACAAAAAATGGTTTCTTACTTATTAAACCTTTTGTTTGCTGCTTCAGACTGCCTGGTGTTTTAAACCTCGTGGAATTTAATTTGACCGGAGGATCCGCCAAACCTGTGATGCCATGTGTTAGAAACATTGAATTGATGCACCCACCAGTGTTACTGTCTTTTATGTATTGAATCGTAGAGCACTGGAGGAATGCATTTGTCCCATCACGCATGTTCCAGCTCTTTGACAAACCATCCAATGAGCCCCACTCCCCTGTTCTTTCCCCCATAGCCCTGTAAATTTCCTCCCTTTCGAGGTCTCTATGGACCTAGCCAGCAGCGGCCAGATCCCATAATAGGCTAGTTTCCAATTTGAAGGTTGCTTCCACCGTCCATCCAGGTAGTACGTTCCATATCATGATGGGGTGACCTGTTTTAATTTAAAAAAACACCTCATCTTTGTTTTTATTCTTTGCCAATTATTTGAGATTGGTGTTGTCTGACATCCTGCCACAGGATACCGAATCTCATTAATTATTCCAAAATAATTTTGGGAACGCATTGATCTTCTCTGACAGCAGCAGCCTCTCCAATATCCACATAACTCAAGTCGATCATCCCTGGTCTCATTAGCATACATTTCCTCTGCGTTTTCTCTGAGCTCTTTCTCCTTCCTGAAGAGTCATTGCCAGAATTGGACACATTGCCAGAATTGAGGCTTATATCTTTTGTTTCATAAACGTTAACCATCATTTATTTTGCCCCTGCGTGTGAAACCCAAGATCATATTGACTTCAACAACCCAGTTAATCTGCCATTGCTGAAGGCAGCCTCAACCTCAACAAGATTCTGCCTCCACCCATGTCTCGCCTCAGCTTCCCGATCTTATTGCCACTCCATCAATCCAGCCATAAAGTGGGTCATTGTTCCCCAAGCAGTTGTTCCCCGACAACCTCAAATCAACCGCAGTGCTGGCGTTAGGAGAAGACCCAACGAGGTAAGGTTCCATCTGTCTTGGTGACGCCGTTCAGATTGTTTACTTTTTGCTTTGCAGCTGTCGGCACGCCGCCCGTCATTCATTCACCTTCCGATGACCTGGGCCTAGTGGTGCTGGTCTGCGAGTCCTCCGGGTGGTACCCAGCTCCTAGCGTGTCCTGGGAAAACGGACTAGGGGAGAACCTGACCAGATACTCGCACACAGAGCTGACCAACTGCACGGGTGGCAGTGTCTGTGTGAAGAGCACGCTGGAAATGGACAACTGGCCCAGCGGGAACTACACATGCTCGATATGGAACCAGGAGCTGGATGAGGGATTGTCATCGTCTTTCATCTTGAGTGAGTACGGCAAACGATGTTGCAATAAAGGGGTGTGGAGCGGCACTGTCTAATGATGCCTGAATAATTTGATTCTGGCTTTTGATCAATGCGTTTCTCCTGTTTTTTGGGGGAGGATCAATTTGCACAGCTGTAATATAGTTGACCGCAAGGACAGGGGTGAGAAGCTACATTTATTTAGAGACACGCCCTGATGATCTGGAATATACTGCCTGAATGGCAGTGAAAGCAAACTGAATTGGTTAAATACTTGAATCGTAAACAGTCACAGGACAATGGGGAAAGAACTATGAGGAGTGGGACCAATTGGACAGCACTTCTAAAGGGTTAGGACAACACGAGGGGCTGAATAGCCTCCTGCTCTGTAATTCTAATGAATTGCATCTATTTCGGTTCTGTTGAAAGACATTATTCAGCGGGCAGCCTTGATTATAAGTAGCCTCTTACGAGAGGTGTCTGGAGTATGACCAATATCGAACATTAACTATAATCCCATTCCAAAACAGTGGAAGTTGAATTAAGCTCCGGTTGCATTGGATAGTTACATATCTCGGAGCTGCTATTGATGTCCGAAAGAACCAGAGGCCAAAGAACTGCCATGTTTAAAAACATTCTTGTGGGGGCATTGATGCAGTTGTGAAATTCTTTGTTCTACATCCTGCCATGCTTGGTCCTCCGCAGGGGAGCGACAACCAGCTGTTTGTTTCTTTTACATTGTTTTTGGGCAGTATTGATTGCTCCTCACTTCCTCGACTGATGCAGCAATGTCAGCAACATTTGGGAGGAAGAAAAAAGTAAGGATCAGCGATTATTTTCCCAGATCCCTCCGTTAACGGAGATCCTGACTTGTGATCAGCTTTGAGGTAGGAATGAGATCAAATGCTCTTTCCTGCTCTCCGGCTGAAGGACATTCTCCAACCGCGAGGAGCTGCACCTCGCAGCCAGGCCACAGACGGACGTGCCTGATTCCAGCAGCAGTGAGACGATTGTGATGGTCTAGGTCCCGAGCCTGAACTCCAGGATACCTGGTTCATCTGTAACTTGCATTTATATAGCGCCTTCACAGGAGCATGATCAAGCAACTTTTGACACACATCCAGACCAGTGACCCAAAGCCTGGTCAAGGCGATGGGGGTGGATTTTGAGGGGGGGGGGAGCGAGAAGGCTGCGAGGGAGGGAGTTGCTGAGTTCTGTGCCCAGGTAGTTGAAGACCAGGTCACCAGCGGTGGAGCGATTTAAATCAGGGGTGCATAAGTTGCCAGAATTGGAGGAGCGCAGAGATCAGAGTTGTTGGGCTGGAGGAGGTTACAGAGATGTGGGGGTGGCGGTGCGGGGGAGGGAGGGGGGTGGGGACCATGGATGGATTTCACAATGAGGATGAGAATCCTTGCTGTTGGCCTTCAGCAGAGTGCATTGTGGTTGCTTAAAGAGCCGATTCTTTAGATGTACTGATCAGAAAATGATCCTGAGATTCGGGTATTGAAACTACACATGAATGGGATAGCAATGTCTGACTGTTTTGCAGTTCACAGAGTCCCATTGGGTACAGTGATCGGTGCGACTGGTGCCAGTGTTTGTGCTTTCATTTTGATTGTCGCCGTCTGTTGGAGTTGGTGGTAATGAGCAAGGGATACGATTGGGGTTCTGTGGTAAGTATCTGATCCATCTCAATGCTATGAAAATGGATGATTTCATTAACAATCCGGGCTTAAAACATAGATTCTTTTTTCCTCATTCTGTGTTTGTGTATTTGGAGAATTACTTCATTCTGTGTAACATTTAAAAATTCTCTCTTTTGAGATTATAATAAATAGCAACAGAGACTTGAGCTTTCTCTGCTTTTCAATATAGTTGATCCTCTACAGTAACTGTACCTTCCTGCCCTATCCCCACACCTTTGATTCCTTAGTAACCAAAAACTCTATTGATCCCAATCTTAAATGTACTTCTCAACTAAGCATCCATATTTTTTTGGAATCTAGCATTCTATTTTTTTTAATATAAATTTAGAGTAACCAATTCTTTGCCAATTAAGGGGCAATTTAGTGTGGTCAATCCACCTACCCTGCACATCTTTAGGTTGTGGGGGTGAGACCCACGCTGACACGGGGAGAATGTGCAAACTCCACACGGACAGTGACCCGGGGCCCTCAGCGCCGTGAGGCAGTAGTGCTAACCACTGAGTGCCCTCGGTGCCGTGAGGTGTACATGCATATTGATTATGTTTCACATACAAAGATTCCCAATTCCCTCGGCCAACATTTTTCCGGTATCACCAGGTGTTCCTTCATTCCGCCCTTACACCCGAAGGCACTGGCCGAGTTCAGTACTCTGGATCTAGGGGATGAAGAGCGAGTGTCCTCTGCTATCCTCTCTCTTTCCGCGCCCCCCCACCCCCAAAAAATGATTACTAAAGTTGATCCTGTTTTGCTTTGACCCATGGGCTGTTTAGTGATGGTCACTGCCGTTGCTGGAACTCTATCTACCTCCTGTTTTTAATTGCCCCTTCCCTTCTCCAAGACAGATTGGAGCCAATGTTGGTACAACACTTCTTTCACCCCACTGGCATCAGCTATCTCAAACATACTGAAGACTGAGCCTGTGATTGTCCAGTTTTTGATGTTGTACGGCCCAGTCCCACGCGTATGATGGGGTTGTCCATTCTGCCTTTTCAGCAGGCCTGACGGAAGATTGGAGACCTGCAGTTCACTGGCTGCTCACAGTGAAGTCCAATTCCCCAAGTACCCAAGTCAAGTTAAAATTCCTCCGCATGCTGATAAACATTTTGACAGAGGGGTGCACCACGGACAAATGATTGGCCGATTGGCACTGACCAGCAGAGATCACAGCTAGCGACCAAAACCAAGACTGAAAATACATTTGGAAGGATAATAAAAAAGACGATAGTTCTCGTTGAGAAAGGGTGAACCACTTTGATCTCTTTTCTGTTCAAAAGAGAAGGCTGAGGGATGGTCTAATAAGCTAGGAAATAAAACATTGGGATTCCCATTACGTCATTGTCGGGGAGGCGGGATGTAGGGACAACTGCTACGGGAGGGGAGGGGTGTGTAGGGACAACTGCTATGGGAAATCCTGCTACATAAGATGCGTTTTGGGACTCCCACAGGATTTTCTGATTGAGCCCATCGACAATGGGAGTGGAAAGTCCTTCCCCGAGGCTGAGTGGAGCATAAATACCGGCATGGGACTGATTTAGCACAGGGCTAAATAGCTGGCTTTTAAAGCAGACCCAGGCAGGCCAGCAGCGCGGGTTCAATTCCCGTACCAGCCTCCCCGAACAGGCGCCGGAATGTGGCGACTAGGGACTTTTCACAGTAACGTCATCTGAAGCCTACTTGTGACAATGAGCGATTTTCATTCATATGCTGGTTTCCCAAATGGGCTGTCTTTGTGCTGGACGTTCTCCTCAATTCCTTCCCCCAAATTCCAGAGAGGGATTGAATTCCGAAAACCCGGCAGTCAATCTTTTCATGAGCCCTTGTGACCTGGACAGATCACTGTCCGACCTCTAAACTCCAGAGCATACAAATCCCGTTTGTGCAGTCTCTTCCTCATCATTTTTAAACTATTCACTGCCCTGGTATCATCCAGTGAATCGACAAAGTGACCCCACAGAGGCCAGTGTAGACTTTCAAGTTGCAGTACCCGGATCTGAAGTTAAGACGGAACCCAAGGCCCTGCACATCTGAAACTTTACATCCTCGTTTTTGTATTCCAATCCTTTGAGATTGTAACAACTTCCATTTATATAACTCCTTAATTTAAGGTTGCTGGCAATGTTCCTTCCAATATGTGGTTCCTGTGTGTGGCCAGCTTGTTGCACTATGCAGTCCATTTTAAGGTTTAAAAAAAAAAAGTATATATATTTTATGGGATGTGGGCTTCATAGAAACATAGGAATTAGGAGCAGAAGTCGTCAATTCAGCCCTTCGAGCCTGCTCCGCAATTCAATCAGATCATGGCTGATCTCTTCCTGGTTCCAAATCCACCACCCTGCCTGTTCCCCACATCCCTTTCACCCGTTTTTAAATCAGAAATATATCTTCTGTCTCCTTCTTGAAACCATTTAATGATTCTGGCTCCACCGCACTATGGGTCAGTCAGTTTCGCAAGTGCACCACCCTCTGCGAGAAGTAGTTCCCCCTCACCTTGGTTTTAAATCTGTGGTGAGCTGCTGCCTTAAACTGCTGCAGTCTACCTGGTGCAGGTGAACCCATGGTGACGTTGTCATTTATCGCACCCAAGTCAATGTTGGGTGGCCCACCCTGTTTTATTGCTTTTAGAATTTTCTGTAGCAACTGACTGGCTTAATAGGCCATTTCAGAGGGCACTTAAGAGTCAACACATCTGGAGTCACATGTAGGCTAGAGTAAGTAAGGAAGGCAGATTTCCATCCTTAAAGAGCATTCGTGAACCAGATGGGTTCTTTTTTATGACAACTGATGTTAGTTTCAAGCCACCTATACTCTTGGCTAGCTTTCAATTCCAGATTTTTTTAATGAAAGAACAAATTAGGAGTAGGTCAATTATTGGTGAATTGAATTTCTTAATTAATCGAGTTTAAATGCTGCAGTGGGGTTTGAACTTCTATCTGTCTGTCCCCAAGGCATTAGCCTGGGTCCCTGAATTATCCATTTATTAACATTACCAATATGCACTGTCGACAGATCCTAAAGGGAGCGTTCCTTGTGGATCACCCATTTGTTCCCTGTGCAGCAAATTCTGATTACTGCAGAACGTAAGGGGAACATTCAATGCTGCCCAACCACCATGTGTTTTACTCTCATGAAATGGAATGACTATTAAACTCTGTTCTCATTGCCAGGTTGCCCCTGTGCGATTGTCTCTCTGAAGACTCTGTTGGTTTAACGGTGTAAAGGCAAGACGAGCTGGAATGGGTGAAAAGGACTTTCTTTTTTCCACCCTGCATACAACAAGGACTCATTCTCTTCCCTGTTAGACACCAGAACCAACTGAGTTCCAGTACTCAGCCTCCTGGAGTTGCTACATTTTGCTCTGCACAGGTTGTGATGCTGTGAGAAAGGAACAAAAAAAAAAACAGTTTCCTTTTTAATGGGTTTGTTTTTGCACTTTACACTGTGGTCCATGCGCTGTGTGTCAGAGTTCAACGGTAAACCTGTGTATTGCTGCAAACGAGAAAAACTGACTTGACTTTTACAATCAGGGATTCGGCAGATCGAGTATAATTTAACTGGTGAATTCTCACTTTATACCTAGCATGCTATATAGCAATGGCTTTAGCATTCCCTTTAAACAACAGTTGTTAAGTACACTAATGAAAGTCTATTTATACCATTGAGTCACCCACTTCTAAGGGGCGATGAACAGTTTGCACTGGATTCTAGCCAGTTCATTTCATACCCTGAGGGAAGGTTAAACTGGTGCAATCCTTCTAGGTCATCCAGCAAAACTCCTCAAGATGCCGCTGGGATGTCAGAATCTGTATCAGTGACATGGATGGTTCCCGGGATTTCCACCAGGACCGGAATTGAGTCGATCATTTATCTTTGCCACTGTGTCGCTCTCCCTTGTAACCTTCACTCCAATCTGTACAAAATGTTTTATGTTTGTGGAGTTTACTTGCCAAATTACCCACTGTTTTTCCTGGTTGATATGTCTCATATATTTCTGCTACCTTTCGGGAGTGAGAATTCTTGTGAACTTTGTTTTTATAAATGGGTATTATCTGGCTGCACAGTCATGGATTATGTTATGCAAGCTATATTCACCAACTGCATCAGTCTGTTCCGCACTTTGCAGGAACCTTGGAGCTCTCAGTGCAGAAGGAGGCCATTAATCCCATTCTGTCCACCAAGCTGTTTTGTAGCTCAGTCCAAAACTAATCCCACTTCCCTGCTCTCTCACCTCGCCATGTATCTTCTTTGCTTCTAATATTTATCCGGTTCTCCACCAGGTTTAGCACACTCTCAAACAAGGAATCCCTCTTGCTGTCTGTGATCATTTCAACTAACGTCCCAAACAATGGAAACGGTCTCTCTCTCTTTTCTCCCCCCCCCTGCCCCGTGACCTTATTAAAACCTTTCTTTATAATTTACAGTGGATTCAATATCCTCTGCAGTTCCGACACGGGGACAGGAGTAGGCCATTGTCTGTTCCGTCGTTCAGTGTGGCTGAGGCAGATCAGTGATTATGGCGACAGATTGCGTGGACGAGGCCTATGTGCTCTTAAGTATCGAAGATTAAGCAATGATTCAAGTGAATGCTTAAGATGGCTAACAGGTAGAGGGAACGGATTCTATTTTTGCTCGAGGGAGCAAGGGAACAAATCCTCAAAAATTAGAGCTGGGTTGGGGTAGAGTGTCAATTGAAAATGTCAAAACTGGCGCTGATTTGTTTTGCTAAGTAGGCACACTGCGGTTTACAGAACTCCACCCGGTCTTAGTTAAGATGTAGATCAGTGATGATCAAATGAGGAATAAAGGAATCTGAGTATTCCATTTAACCTCTCGAGTCCGTTCCACTCGTTCATCCAGTTATGGTTAACTCGAGAATGACTTTTCCCGAGATATCTTTAATTTTTTTTTGCTTTTTGTTAACCAAAGATGATATGTAATATTTTAAAATGAGTGAAACATGTATTGTATCTCAAGTCTCTCCGTTTTACAATCGTTCCCCCCCCATCGTGTTTCGTCATCATGAATCACACTGCCCACCACCTCAAGGAGGCCTCCAAAGTTAAATACGGTTCTTGAGCTGTGATTTATCAAATTTATCACTAACTTCAGAACATTATTATTTATTCTTGAGATGTAGGCAAGGCCATCCCTATTTGCCATGAGAAGATGGCGGTGGGGTTTCTAGTACAGCTGAGTGGCTCGTTTGGGTACTTCAGAGGGCAATTTAAGTAAACCGCATTCTGTGCCTGCATTCATACATTGGCAGGCTGATCAGAGATGCAGGTTTCTTCCCTAAGCAACATGAGGAAATCACTTGGGAGGGGGGGGGGGGGTGGAAATCTGAACTTTGTGGTTGCTTTTACTCATGTAACTTGTTATTTATAGATTTAATTTTGAAGAAAAAAAAGTCAAGTTTCCGAATTGTTTCCTGGATTAATGGTGGACATCATAGTAGGACAGTGGTTAGCACTGTTACTTCCAGGGTCCCAGGTTCGATTCCCGATTTGGGTCACTGTCTGCGCGGCGTCTGCACGTTCTCCCCGTGTCTGCGTGGGTTTCCTCCGGGTGCACCGTTTTCCTGCCACAGTCCACAGATCTGCAGGTTGGGTGGACTGGCCATGCTAAATTGCCCTTCGTGTCCAAAAAGATGAGGTGTGGTTACGGGGATAGGGTGGCGGAGTGGGTTTAAGCAGGATGCTCTTTCCAAGGGCCAGTGCAGACTCGATGGGCCGAATGGCCTCCTGTACTGTAAATTCTAGTAGTGTGTAATCACTACACTGCTGTACTCTATGCCACTCATTTTGAAGCCAAAAATTCTATTGCCTGCTGTTCAGATTGGTCTATCAGCGCTATCACTTTCAGAGCTTTCTGCATTTGTACATCTGCAAAGTCATTCTATTGCATTTTCACTTCCTATTCCATTCTTTTCCTTAAAGTATATTCATCGATACTTATGCAATCTATATTATACCAGTCTGTCCATTCCACTAACCTGTCCATGTCTTCCTAAAATTTTTCCGCAGCCTACCTCGCTGTTTTTATCAAGCCTCCGACTTGTGTATCTGAGAATTTTGAGATGATTTTCCATGATCACATCCAAATAGTCACCTATACAAAGAACTTGCATCGATAGCTTTCAGCTGTGGCTCAGCGTATTCTTGCCTCGCAAACAGAAAGGGTTTGGGTTTGAATCCCATTATGAGCACACAGTCCAGGCTGATGCTCCAGCCCGGCACTGAGGGAGTGCTGCCTGGCGCAAGGGGCCAGTTTTTGGGTGAGACTTTAAACCAAGGTCCTGCCTCTTTCCCCCCCCCCCCCCCCCCCCCCCCGGCACCTCGAGTCGAGCGTAAATAATCCCAGGCGCGATTTGAAGAAAATTGGGAGAGTTGTCCCCAGTTTTCTAGCCAACATTTATCCCTCAATCACCTTCTCTAAACACACATTATCTGGTCTGTTGTAACATTTCTGGATCTGGGATCTTGCCGAGTGCGACTAGGCTTCCATGTTCCTGACATTGCAATAGTGATTGGATTTCAAGAGAACCTCACTGGCTGTGAAGTGGTTTGGTTTGTTCTGAGTCTCTACCAATGCTCTGTAAATACAGGCATTTGAGAGAACAACGGTGAACGCAGCACTGAATTGTGGCTACACCGCATCCAATCCATTTCTGTTATCTGTAGGTCAATTCAATGATCTGTGTCTCACTCCATAACTTAAGGTTAATTTCATGACTCATGTTTATAATTTAAACTTTGACCACTCAAAGACATTTGATATCCTTTTTATAGGGAGAGTGTGGCTATTAATTCAACTGTGGTATGTATCAATATATTTTACAGTCCAGGGAGGCAGCAGAAAATGGGGAATGGGGTGAATGGGATGCACTGATTTACACACAGAGAGGTGTTCCTGGTGGAATTTACCTTGTTAATAGCCTCCTAACAAATACAGACCTTCACCCAGTTCCTTTTCTTTTTTCAAACAGAAATAATGTGTGCTGGCCGCAATCTCCACCACTGACCCATTGTGTTAAGTGTACAGTTTTACATTTGATTATTTAATTGCTTCATGTTAATTTTCAGCTTGAGATTTAACTCAGTTAGTTTTAGTCGCCAAAACCCAGACATTGTCAATGTCCCAGGTTAGTCGGAGAGCGCGGTTGCCTGGCTATTTGGCTATTTGCTCAGGTGAAGCTATCAGAAAAATGTTAAATATTGACCCTCACTATTGTACATACTTGTTTTGATGTTCATTGTTAATATTCATTTTTAACATGTATAAAAATGAGACCTTCTGTACAAACCACATGACTGGTGCGTCTCACTGTGATTGGTCCCTGAATTCCTGGTAGGCTGGTCGACTTTAGTGAGGTGAATTCCAGAAGGCTCCAATCCATGACCATCCTCCCCCAATGGCCCAGCCTCATGTCATTGAACACCAGGTGCATCAACCCTCAGTTTGACCCATCCGCCACCCACCCCCCCCCCCCCCCCCCCCCCCCCAAACTGGCAATTGGCAAACTGGCAAACCCTTCTTCACCTGATTGACCAACAGTCAAAAATCATCCAAATAAATGTTCTTAATACCTTTGATGTCTCTGAGGTTTTGCTTGCAGCATTGTACTGGAGATGTTAAATTTCCAAAGACTCCAGGAAAATTCTGGAGGGTCGACGATGCCTTCCTTCAGCTGTGTGATCCAGATGTGCTGTCATTCTCTCAATATTACGAAGGTTCCCAACATCACCGACGCCAGTCACCAACCAATTCATTCAACATGATGTTGAGGCTGAGGGTGCAGACATTATCGCAGCTGTAATGCTCTGCTCCAGGGCGAGCAGCACCCAATGCAAGCTGATTCAGTGCAGCTACAGCGCTGACATCAACTCAACAAAGTGAAAGATTGCTCAGGTATGGTGTTCCCACAAAAACAACACAAACCCAATTCAGCCAATCCCAATCATCATGAAAGTGACGGAAGGGATCATCGACTTGATCACCAATAACCAGCTCGTCAGTGTTCAGTTTGGATCCTGCCAGAATCACTCCGCTCCAGACAACATTGCAGCCTTTGCCCTGAACGTGAGCAACATTAATTTCAGACGTGAGGTTAATGAGAATTTGACCGAGTGTGGCATAAAGGTGTCCTGATCAAATTAAACTCTATGAGAATCCAGGAAAACTCCATTAATTGAGGTTATACCAGGAAGGGTGGTTGTTGGGGGATAATCATCTCAGCCCTGGGATATGAACAAAGAAAATTACAGCACCGGATCAGGCCCTTCGGCCCTCCCAGCCTGCGCCGATCCAGATACTTTAGCTAAACCTGTCACCTATTTTCCAAGGATCTACTTCCCTCTGTTCCCCCCCCGTTCATATATCTGTCTAGATGCATCTTAAATGATGCTATCGTGCCCGCCTCTACCACCTCCGCTGGCAAAGCGTTCCAGGCACCCACCACCCTCTGCTTAAAAAACTTTCCACTCACATCTCCCTTAAACTTTTCCCCTCTCACCTTGAAATTACCCTTGTAATTGACACCCCCACTCTTTGAAAAAGCTTGTTGCTATCCACCCTGTCCATACCTCTCATAATTTTGTAGACCTCAATCAGGTCCCCCCTCAACCTCCGTCTTTCCAACGAAAACAATCCTAATCTACTCAACCTTTCTTCGTAGCTAGCACCCTCCATACCAGGCAACATCCTAGTGAACCTCCTCTGCACCCTCTCTAAAGCATCCACATCCTTCTGGTAATGTGACGACCAGAACTGCACGCAGTATTCCAAATGTGGCCTACCCAAAGTCCGATACAACTGTAACATGACCTGCCGACTCTTGTACTCAATACCCCGTCCGATGAAGGCAAGCATGCTGTATGCCTTCTTGACCGCTCTATCGACCTGCGTTGCCACCTTCAGGGTACAATGGACCTGAGCTCCCAGATCTCTCTGTGCATCAATTTTCCCCAGGACTCTTCCATTGACCGTATAGTCCGCTCTTGAATTGGATCTTCCAAAATGCATCACCTCGCATTTGCCTGGATTGAACACCATCTGCCATTTCTCTGCCCAACTCTCCAGTTTATCTATATTTTGCTGTATTCTCTGACAGTCCCCCTCGCTATCTGCAACTCCACCAATCTTAGTATCATCTGCTAATCAGATCTCCTATACCTTCGTCCAGATCATTTATGTATATCACAAACAACAGTGGTCCGAGCACTGATCCCTGTGGAACACCACTAGTCACCTTCCTCCATTTTGAGACACTCCCACCACTACTCTCTGTCTCCTGTTGCCCAGCCAGTTCTTTATCCATCTAGCTAGTACACCCTGAACCCTATGCAACTTCACTTTTTCCATCAACCTGTCATGGGAAACTTTATCAAACACCTTACTGAAGTCCATGTATATGATATCTACAGCTCTTCCCTCATCAAGTAACTTTGTCACTTCCTCAAAGAATTCTATTAGGTTTGTAAGACATGACCTTACCTGCACAAAACCATGCTGCGTATCACTGATAAGTCTATTTTCTTCCAAATGTGAATAGATCCTATCCCTCAGTCTCTTCTCCAACAGTTTGCCTGCCACTGACGTCAAGCTCACAGGTCTATAATTCCCTGGATTATCCCTGCTACCCTTCTTAAACAAAGGGACAACATTAGCAATTCTCCAGTCCTCCAGGACCTCACCCGTGCTCAAGGATGCTGCAAAGATATCTGTTAAGGCCCCAGCTATTTCGTCCCTCGCTTCCCTCAGTAACCTGGGATAGATCCCATCCGGACCTGGGGACGTGGCCACCTTAATGCCTTTTAGAATACCCAAAACTTCCCCCTTATGCCGATTTGACCTAGAGTATTTAAACATCCATCCCTAGCCTCAACATCCGTCATGTCCCTCTCCTTGGTGAATACTGGTGCAAAGTACTCATTAAGAATCTCACCCATTTCCTCTGACTCCACGCATAAATTCCCTCTTTTGTCTTTGAGTGGGCCAATCCTTTCTCTAGTTGCCCTCTTATATATGAATAAAAGGCTTTGGGATTTTCCTTCACCCTGTTAGCCAAAGATATTTCATGACCCCTTCTAGCCGTCTTTATTGCACTTTTGAGATTTGTCCTACTTTCCCGATATTCCTCCAAAGCTTCATCAGTTTTAAGTCGCTTAGATCTTATGTATGCTTCCTTTTTCCTCTTAGCTAGTCTCGCAATTCCACCTGTCATCCATGGTTCCCTAATCTTGCCATTTCTATCCCTCATTTTCACAGAGACATGTCTGTCCTGCACTCTAAATCAACCTTTCCTTAAAAGACTCCCACATATCAAATGTGGATTTACCCTTAAACAGCTGCTCCCAATCCACATTCCCTAGCTCCTGCCGAATTTTGTTATACTTGGCCTTTTTCCAGTTTAGCACTCTTCCTTTAGGACCACTCTCGTCTTTGTCCGTGAGTATTCTAAAACTTACGGAATTGTGATCACTATTCCCAAAGTAATCACCGACTGAAACTTCAACCACCTGGCCTGGTTCATTCTCCAATACCAGGTCCAGTATGGCCCCTTCCCGAGTTGGACTATTTACATACTGCTCTAAAAAAAAACTCCACTGGATGCTCTTTACAAATTCTGCTCCATCTACATCTCCAATACTACATGAGTCCCATTCAATGTTGGGGAAGTTAAAATCTCCCTTTACGACCACCCTATTGCTCCTACATTTTTCTATCATCTGTCTACATATTTGTACCTCTACTTCACGCTCGCTTTTGGGAAGCCTGCAGTAATGTCCCAACAATGTTACTGCACCCTTCCTATTTCTTAGCTCTACCCATATTGCCTCAGTGCTCGAATCCTCCATAGTGCCCTCCTTAATCACAGCTGTGATATCATCTCTGACCAGTAATGCAACTCCTCCACCCCTTTTACCTCCCTCTCTATCCCTCCTGAAACATCTATACCCTGGGATATTTAGTTGCCAATCTTGCCCTTCCCTTAACCAAGTTTCAGTAATACCAATAACATCATATTCTCAGGTACTAATCCAAGCCCTAAATTCATCTGCCTTACCTGCTACACTTCTCGCATTAAAATAAATGCACCTCAGACCACCAGTCCCTTTGCGTTCATCATCTGCTCCCTGCCTACTCTTCCCCTTAGTCACAATGAGTTTATTATCTAGTACCTTACTGGCTTTAGTTGCTGCCTCTTTACTGACCTCTAGCTTCCTAATCTGGGACGAAATTCTCCGTTATCGGCGCAAAGTCCGCCGACCGGCGGCAAAAACGGCGCAAATCCCACCTGCATCACGCCGCCCCAAACGTCGCAAAGTCTCCGGCCCGGAATGGGCTAGCAGCGACGTGACACTATCCGCGCTGGCTCACGTGGTTCACGCCGTGCGGCGTCATGCACGGCGTGACGGCTCATTAAGGACGCGCTGCTCCCCCCCCCCACCCGACCAGAACCCCCGACCGGATGGCCGCCTGCCGCTCAGCCCCGAGGTTCCAGTCATGGGATGTGGAGGCGCTCCTGGACGCGGTGGAGCAGAGGAGGGAGGCCCTGTATCCCGGGCACGGCCGCAGAGTTCCCCACGCCACAGCCGGCGTCTGTGGAGGGAAGTGGCAGAGGCCGTCACCGCTGTGGCCCTGACACCACGGACAGGCACCCAGTGCCACAAGAAGGTGAACGACCTCGTCAGAGCAGCCAGGGTGAGCCCCCCCCCCCCCTGCCCGATATCCATATCCTCCATCTCCCATTATCCCCCCTTCCCCCATATCCCCCCTTCCCCCATATCCCCCCTTCCCCCATATCCCGCCTTCCCCCATATCCCGCCTTCCCCCATTTCCCCAAGTGAATCCAGCCCTAACCTTAACCTCTGCAATGCACGTGCAACCGATGGCGTGCATTCATATACCTGTCTAACACTGTTGCCTTTTACCCCTGCCACCACCACCACCCCCCCCTCCCCCCCCCCGCCACAGGAGAAACGTGCACACAACTGATGAGAGGCCACTGACCGAACATGAGGAAAGGGCCCTGGAACTGGCTGGCGGACCTGGCGACCGGGAGGTTGCTGATGCAGAGGTCGGGGGCGTACTAGCAAGTGAGCCAGACAGCCCGTCCCCATATCACCCCTCCCCTATATCCCCCTCCCCCGTATCACCTGATCACTGCCTGCGTGTCTAACCATGCATGCTTCATTGTGTATCGCAGGAGCAAACGTCGAGGCATCCACCCCCGCAGATGCAGACCGCCCGCATGATGCCACTCGGGGACCATGGGGGACGGAGAGACCCGGACCCTCTGGCATACGACGCCCGCAGGATGCCCCTTGGAGACCACTGGAGATGGAGAGACGCGGACCCACTGGCATGCGACGCCCGCAGGATGCCCCTTGGAGACCACTGAAGGTGGAGAGACCCGGACCCTCCGGCATGCGACGCCCGCAGGATGCCCCTCGTAGACCACTGGAGATGGAGAGACCCGGACCCACTGGCATGCGACGCCCGCAGGATGCCCCTTGGAGACCACAGGAGATGGAGAGACCTGGAGCAACAGGGAGACGACGCCCACTTCTCGTGCGGGTGCGACGACGCAGGCGTGTGCCACCCAGCGACGAGAGGGGCAGCCACAGGCCCCCGTCACAGCCGAACCACGAAACCACTACCCAGGACACCACTACCCAGGAAACTGAAATACAGGACAGTGACACAGATTGGATGGGCGGAGACGAACTGCCACCCCAAAGTGCCATGGACTCAGAGTGGGACGATGCGCACGACACAACGCCACTGCTGTCACCAACACCCTCCACCATCGCAGAAACACTCACCACGGTTGGGCACTTTAGTGATGAGGCGTCTGGTACACTCACTGGTGCGCACAACACAGCCGTCCCAGTACAGCAGGTGGAGGTAGGAGCAGCAGAGGGGTCGGAGGGCAGCCCAGCCCAAGCGAACATCTGCCACCAGATGGATCCCAGGTTCCTGGAGTTTCCACACCCACCCATAGATCTGATGCAACCACCGAACCGGAGACGAGCGAAGAGGGTGATGGCCGGCTTGCGGCGGCTGCAGTCGCAGGTGGAGGAGTCCACCCGCGTCCAGGAGTTGGGAATGGTGCTGGTCATGCGTGCCACCCAGGCCGACACCGCACGGGTGGCGTCCGCGGTGGAGGCAATGGGTACGACGGTGTCAGACATGGGGAACGGTTTGCGAGGCCTGGGGCTTTCCGTGCAGGCAGCGTCTATGGCCCAGGACATGGCTGCCCTCTCACAGGAGGCCATGAGCCCGTGCCAGCGCCAGATGGCAGAGGCGCTCAATGCCATGGCCCAGTCTCAACAGTCCATAGCCCAGTCTCTGCAGTCCATGGCCCAGTCTCTGCAGTCCATGGCCCAGTCTCTGCAGTCCATGGCCCAGTCTCTGCAGTCCATGGCCCAGTCTCTGCAGTCCATGGCCCAGTCTCTGCAGTCCATGGCCCAGTCTCTGCAGTCCATGGCCCAGTCTCTGCAGTCCATGGCCCAGTCTCTGCAGTCCATGGCCCAGTCTCTGCAGTCCATGGCCCAGTCTCTGCAGTCCATGGCCCAGTCTCTGCAGTCCATGGCCCAGTCTCTGCAGTCCATGGCCCAGTCTCTGCAGTCCATGGCCCAGTCTCTGCAGTCCATGGCCCAGTCTCTGCAGTCCATGGCCCAGTCTCTGCAGTCCATGGCCCAGTCTCTGCAGTCCATGGCCCAGTCTCTGCAGTCCATGGCCCAGTCTCTGCAGTCCATGGCCCAGTCTCTGCAGTCCATGGCCCAGTCTCTGCAGTCCATGGCCCAGTCTCTGCAGGCCATGCCCCAGTCTCTGCAGGCCATGCCCCAGTCTCTGCAGGCCATCGCTGAGGGCATCGGCGCCAGTGGCCATGTGCGAGCCGGCGTTGCACTGTCACAGACAGGATTTGCCAACCCCCTGGGCTCCATGGCAGCAAACCTGCAGACCCCTGTCGATACCAGCATGGGCCTCCAGGACTGGCAGCGCCAGATGTCGGGGGGGCGTCGGATGGCCAGTCCGTTGGCATCCCCCACCCATGTAGAGTCCTGGGGGCCATCGGGCACCCCGAGGGAGGTGGAGGTGCTGTGGTCCGTCCCGGGTCCCCCTGTAGGGGAGGTCCGGGAACACCGCGACACCTCGGACTCTCCCACGCCCCCCTTCCGTCCCAGGTGCATCGGGTGGGCAACGGGCAGGACAGGCTGGCAGCTCGCCATCCCAGTCGCCCGGGCCGCAGCCTGGCCCATCTAGGCCAGGACGCCCCAGGAAACGGCCGCCAAAGGGATCCCGTGTCAGAGGGCAGGAATCACAGGAGTCCACCTCCAGTTCTGCTTTACCGTCTGGGGAACCACGTAGACGTAGTCATGGGGTCCGTAAGGCCAAACAATTAGACACTGAGTAAGTTGGCACGGGTGCAGGGCACAGATGAGTTTTAGGGGCTAGGGCACGTGCATGAACTCCTTTCGTTATTAAAGTCAATGTTACACCTACAGAAGCTGCCTTTGTGCTCTGTCCAAAGCATGCGGGGTTGTCATGTACGTTGAGCACAAGTGTGTGTGTGAGGGGTGGTCTTACCACGCCCCAGGTGAGTCTGCCCCCTTCCCCCTGGGTCGCCATCAACATTCCCCCCCGGGCAGAGGACGGGACCGTGCGCTGCAGTGTCACAGCCGCATGCAGGGATGGTCCGGGTGGATGGTGGCACTGTGGCCATGGGTCAGACATAGTCCAACGATGTGGAGCCAGGAGCTCACCGCAGGGCGGGTTGTCATCATCCTCCATGGCCTGCAATAGACACCCGTCCACCGGCAACTGTGTGATCCCGGCCCGTTGTGCCGCAGGTGGATCGGCAATGGGGGGGTGGTGTGCATGCGGGTGGGGTGGTTGGGGAGGGGGGTGAGGGTGCTGGGTGGGTGGATGGGTGGGGGGTGTGGGTGGTCGGCTGTTGCCATGGTGTGCGGTCTGTGGCCACACTACCCGATTCCCCTCCGCCGGGGATGGCGTCACTCGTACATGCCGGTGATGTATGACCGCGACAGCATGTATGAGTCGTGTACACTGCCCGGGTAACGGGCGCAGACGTGCATGATCATCATGCGGTGGTCACAGACCACCTGTATGTTCATCGAATAGGTCCCCTTCCTATTGAACATGGCCCTGTTATCTGCAGGTGGCCGCACGGCGAAGTGCATCCCATCGATCGCGCCCTGGACCATGGGGAACCCGGCCACGGCAGAGAAGCCCACGGCCCGGGCATCTTGGCTGGCCCGGTCCACAGGGAAGCGGATGTAGCGGTGCGCCATGGCATATAGGGCGTCTGTCACTGCCCGGATGCACCGGTGCACCGATGTCTGCGATATGCCGGACAGGTCCCCACTCGGTGCCTGGAATGATCCCATTGCATAAAAGTTCAGGGCCACCGTAACCTTGACGGACACTGGGAGAGGGAGTCCCCCGCCAGTGCCACGCGGTGACAGGTGCGCCAGCAGGTGGCAGATGTGTGCCACGGTTTCCCGGCTCATCCGGAGTCTCCTCCTGCATTCCCGGTCCGTGAGGTCCTGGTATGACAGCCGGGGACGGTACACACGGGGCATCCTCGGGTGCCTCCGTTGCCACGGCGGCCAACATCGCTGGCTGATCGGAAAACATGACGGCCTGGGCGGGGGGCGGGGGGTAAACGACGGCATGTCATCATTGCCCATACCCCCCCCCCCCCCCCCCCCCCCCAGCCAGGTGGCATGGACCGCATGGGTCCGACTGTTGGAGGCTGGCACCTGGCCAGGTGGACCAACTCACTTGCCCCCCCCCCCCCCACGTCCCTCTCCGGCACGGACCCCATCCCCCTCTCCGGCACGGACCCCATCCCCCTCTCCGGCACGGACCCCATCCCCCTCCCCGGCACGGACCCCATCCCCCTCCCCGGCACGGACCCCATCCCCCTCCCCGGCACGGACCCCATCCCCCTCCCCGGCACGGACCCCATCCCCCTCCCCGGCACGGACCCCATCCCCCTCCCCGGCACGGACCCCATCCCCCTCCCCGGCACGGACCCCATCCCCCTCCCCGGCACGGACCCCCTCCCCGGCACGGACCCAATCCTCCTCCCCGTCCAGGACCCCATCCCCCTCCCCGGCACGGACCCCACCCCCCTCCCCGGCACGGACCCCATCCCCCTCCCCGGCACGGACCCCCTCCCCGGCACGGACCCAATCCTCCTCCCGTCAAGGACCCCATCCCCCTCCCCGGCACGGACCCCATCCCCCTCCCCGGCACGGACCCCATCCCCCTCCCCGGCACGGATCCCATCCCCCTCCCCGGCACGGACCCCATCCCCCTCCCCGGCACGGACCCCATCCCCCTCCCCGGCACGGACCCCATCCCCCTCCCCGGCACGGACCCCATCCCCCTCCCCGGCACGGACCCCATCCCCCTCCCCGGCACGGACCCAATCCTCCTCCCCGTCAAGGACCCCATCCCCCTCCCCGGCACGGACCCCACACCCCTCCCCGGCACGGACCCCATCCCTCTACCCGGCACGGACCACCCCCCATCCCCCTCCCCGGCACGGCCCCCCCCCCATCCTCCTCCCCGGCACGGCCCCCCCCCCATCCCGCTCCCCGGCACGGACCCCATCCCCCTCCCCGGCACGGACCCCATCCCCCTCCCCGGCACGGACCCCATCCTCCTCCCCGGCACTCACCCCCCTCCTGGCACCCCCCCCGGAGCCCAGCCCACTCTAACCACGCCCCCCCCCCCCCCCCCCGCACACACACACACACACAAAACCCTACACACACCTCTCCCCCACACGTTCAGACTGTGGCCACGCCATCGCCTCTCCAGCTGCCAACCCCCCAGGCCGTCACCCACCTCCACGCTGGTCGGCGTGAACCTTGAGCACTGGTTGACGCCGATTGAAAGGAGGTTTGATTTACGCCGACGTGACCGGTCATCACGTCGACGGGACTTCGGCCCATCCAGACGGGAGAATATCGGCAGCCCCAAAATCCATTGCCTTGCGCACACCCGTGCCATTCTCCGAGGTGTGCGGCGCTATTGACGTCCCGCCGACTTTTCTCCCTTCGGAGACTTCGGCGGGGGCGGAATTCACGGCGGCCAACGGCCATTCTCCGACCCGCTGGGGGGTCGGAGAATGTCGCCCCTGGTTCCCATCCCCCTGCCACATTAGTTTAAAACCTCCCTAACAGTGTTAGCAAAAGCACCCCCTCGGACATTGGTTCCAGTCCGGCCCAGGTGTCGACCATCCGATTTGTAATGGTCCCACCGCCCCCAGAACTGGTTCCAATGTCCTAAAAATCTGAACCCCTCCCTCCTGCACCATCTCTCAAGCCACGTATTCATTCTGTCTATTGAATTTCTATTCTGACTGTCTCGTGGCACTGGTAGCAATCCCGAGATTACTACCTTTTGAGGTCCTACTTTTTAACTTATCTCCTAACTCTCTAAATTCTGATTGTAGGACCTCATCCCATTTTTTACCTTCTGTGCAGCAGAGCCAGCCACGGTGCCATGAACCTGGCTGCTGCTGCCTTCCCCTGGTGAGTCATCTCCCCCAACAGTATCCAAAGCGGTATATCTGTTTTGGAGAGAGATGACCGCAGGGGACACCTGCTCTGCCTTCCAGCTCTTTCTCTGCCTTTTGGTCAACCATTCCCTGTCTCCCTCACCAATCCTAATCTGCGGTGTGACCAACTCACTGAACGTGCTATCCACGACCTCAGCATCGCGGATGCTCCAAAGTGAGTCCATCCGCAGCTCCAGAGCGTCATGCGGTCTAACAGGAGCTGCAGCTGGACACACTTCCCGCACATGAAGGAGTCAGGGGCATCGGCCGTGTCCCTGAACGCCCACATTGAGCACGAGGAGCATAACACGAGTCTGGGATCCCCTGCCATTTTTACACTTTACCTTAACTGATTACAAATATAATCAGGAGTTATCCGTGTAGCGTCCTAGGCCCAACCATTGTCAGATGCCATCAATGCCCTTCCCTCTATGATGATCAGTTATGATGATTTACTGATGATTACATCAGTGTAGAACCATTTACGGTGACTCTGATTCTGAAGCAGTCTGCGCCAGCTTGCACCAAGGCCTGGGCAACATTCAGACTTGGGGTGATAGTGGCACGTAACACTCAGGCCGTGCAACTGCCAGGCAATGACCATCCCCAACAAGGGAGTGTATATCTCGCCTTGACCTTTATATAATTGCTGAATTCCCCGCCATCAATATCCTGGGGTCACAATTGATTGGCCATATCGAAACCATGGCCACAAGAACAGGTCAGAGACTGGGGATTCTTCTGCAAGTGACTCACCACCTGATTCCCAAAGCCTTTCCGACATCTACATTCCCAAAGCCATCCCGTCATCTACGTTCCCAAAGCCTTTCCTAGAACATACAGTGCAGAAGGAGGCCGTTCGGCCCATCGAGTCTGCACTGACCCACTTAAGCCCTCACTTCCACCCTATCCCCGTAACCCAATAACCCCTCCTAACCTTTTTGGTCACTAAGGGCAATTTATCATGGCCAATCCACACAACCTGCACATCTTTGGACTGTGGGAGGAAACCGGGGCACCCGGAGGAAACCCACGTAGACACGGGGAGAACGTGCAGACTCCACACAGACAGTGACCCAGCAGGGACTCGAACCTAGGATCCTGGCGCTGTGAAGCCACAGTGCTATCCACTTGTGCTGCCCACCATCTCCATTCCACCATCTACATTCCCAAAGCCTTTCCACCACCTACAAGTCAAGAGTGTGATGGAATACATCCCAGTTGTGAGTGCAGCTCCACTCATTGATGCCCCATCGAGCACCTTTAAAATTCAGTTCCTCCACCACTCATACAGAAGGACAGCGGTACCTATCACACTAGGTGCTCTGCAGCAACTCACCAAGGTTCCTTCAACAGAACGTTCTGAACCCAGGACCCCTCAAAGCTGAAAAACAGAGCAGCAGTAAATGGGGAACACCACTGCCTGAAGTGCCCTCTCCCAAGATGCACAGAATCCTGACTTAGAGCAATATCGCATTTCATTTACTGTTGCTGGGTCACAAATCATTGAACTCCCGACCACTCGGCATAGTGGGTGCAGTCACCCCACTGCAGCACCACTTACTCCAGTGAGGAGGAATGGGTAATAAATCCTGCACTTCATCAAAGTGAACCAGTGTGGACTTGTTGAAGGGAAATCTGTTGTTTTGTGGGATTTGCGTGTTGCTGGTGAGGCCCATCCCGAATCGTACTTGCAAAGGTAGCGGTGAGCTGCTTTCTTGAACCGCTGCAGCCCCTGTGGTGTAGGTACACCCACGGTGCTAGTAGGGAGTTCTAGGATTTTGACTCCGCGACAGTGAAGGAATGATGATTTAGCCCCAAGTCAGGGTGGTTTGGAGGGGAACTTAGAGTGATGGTGTTCCCCATGTATCTGCAGCTCCTGACCTTCAAGGTGGTAGTGATAGAGAGTTTTGAAAGGTGATGTGGAAGGAGCCTCGGTGAGTTTTTTTCAGTGCGTCTTGTGGGTGGTACACACTGCTGCCAGTGTGCATGGGCTGCGGAGGGAGGGAATGCTGGTGTACGAGGGTGACAATCAGCAGCCTACTTTGTCCTGGATGTGTAGCTTCTTGTGTGTAGTTGGAGCTGCACTTATCCAGGCAAATGTAGAATATTCCATCGTACTCCTGACTTGTGCCTTATTGATGGTCAACAGGCTTTGTGGAGTCAGATGAGTTACTTGTCACAGGATTCCAAGTGTCAGACCTGCTCTTGTAGCCACGATATTTATATGGTACGGCCAGTTCAGTTTCTAGTCAATGGTAATCTCCAGAATGCTATCTGACCAACTTGGCTGAATTCTTTGAGCAAACAGAGCGGGTTAATTACATCGAAGGTTGATTCAGCTGGTGTGGTAAATGTGTATCGAATTTTTGAAGCATTTGACAAAGTGCCAGTCGACATGTAATTAGGAAGATAGAATTACTGCGAGTGTGGTGGAATTAAAACACATTTGGCTCAGTGACGGGAAGCGAAGAGTCACGGAGGAACAGACTTTTTTCAGAGTGGGAGGTGGTTTGCAATGGTGTTTCCTGACGGGTCAGTTTTGGATCCACTACTTAGACTCGGGTATAAGGAGCAACATTATGACCTTTGAAGATGATACAAAACTTGGTGGATGAGGCTAGTTATAGACTTTAGGATGTCATCGGCAGACTAGTGAACTTGGAAAGCCAGCTTATCAAAATGTATGATTTTTGGAAAGGGTTGATTTGACCAAATCCTACAAGGTGGCACTGTGAGCTGGGCAGGTGGTTTTAAAAAAAGCACGTGGGTTACTTGTGTTTATGAAGATTGGAATAGAACATAAAAGCAAAGAGATGAGATGGAGCTTGATAAATTGAAGAAGTCGAGACTTTAGATACAGTGGAGATTTACTGTGGTGAGGGAGTTCAGAAAGGTGCAGACTGTTCTGCTTGGAACAGAGGAGATCAACAAGCAACCCAACCGAGGTTTTCAAAATGATGAGGGTTTGATGGAGAAAAACTATTCCCTCTGGTGAGTGGGGCAATAGCCTGCGATTATGGGTGGGATTCGCCGTGAGCTGACACCGGAATCGAGAAACACGATTGGGCGGAGAATCGGTTCCGACGCCAATATCACAGCAGGTGCCGATTTGAAGCCAAATCACAATTCTCTGACACCTTGACAGCCGTTTCGGTGCGTGCCAGAACGCACTTACAATAAACACCGTTTACATGTCAATAGCGGGTCCGACCCGGTATTCTCCGGGGTCTCCGCGATTCTCCTCTTCCGATGGGCCGAAATCCCTATGGCACGGATCACTCGTGCTTTTAAAAATCGTGAAACCGGCATCGTGGCTGATGGGGAAGGGGCGGGGAGCCCACCCACATCCAAAGCCCGCCCATTTCCTTCCCCCCCCCCCCCCCCAACCCCCTCCCACACCCTCTCTCTGGCCAGCCAGCCCTCACACCCATCAGACAGAGCACCGAGACAGGTTGTAACAGTGGTAACAAGTGTTTAATGTGAACAGATATTTACAGATTTTTGCCCTTCACAGGAGCATCTTCAGACACAATCTGATCTGGAAGTGAACTTGATCAAAGGAACAACATTTAATACACATTAGAAACAACAGCACTTTGCTAATATAATCCCATCCCAAGAGAATAATTCGATTTTTGTTTATTTGCGATTATGAATTGTAAAACATTTCAACTTATATTAATTTCTATTGAGTAATCTGCATTCACACAGGGCGATCTGATTCATGATATAATCTCACAGAAGGACAGACAAAGTCCAGCTGTAGTTAGCATTATGGAGAGACTCTGTGGAAGCTAATTCGTCCATCATCTTCTCTGAGAAAGTGATTTAATTTCCCTCGAGATCCCGGAGTTGGTATTTTAGTAATCTGATAATTTGCTCTTTCTCCTCCAGTTTCAGTTTCAGCGTTCTTTTTTCTTGTTCACTGAGAGTCGCTCGTTTACAGCTGGAGAAAATGAATAAATATTATTTGTCCATAACATTAAAGAAATTGGGATGAAATCCTGTGGGGGTTCGACTACTCGACAGGTGTATTTTTGGCCTAGAGCTAAGGAAATAGACTTGGATATTCTGCTGCGTTTCCAGTGACATTGCAATCGGGAAACACCCGACAACGAGTATTGTTACTACGTATATTCACAGTATTATTACTGTGTATATTCACAGTGAGTATTGTTACTACGTATATTCACAGTGAGTATTGTTACTACGTATATTCACAGTGAGTATTGTTACTGTATTTATTCACAGTGAGTATTGTTACTACATATATTCATTGAGTATTGTTACTGTGTTTATTCAGTGAGTATTGTTACTGTATTTATTCAGTGAGTATTGTTACTACGTATATTCACAGTGAGTATTGTTACTGTTTATTCACAGCGAATATTGTTACTACGTATATTCAGTGAGTATTGTTACTGTGTATATTCACAGTGAGTATTGTTACTGTATTTATTCACAGTGAGTATTGTTACTGTGTTTTCACAGCGAGTATTGTTACTACGTATATTCACAGTGAGTATTGTTACTGTGTTTATTCACAGCGAGTATTGTTACTACGTATATTCACTGAGTATTGTTACTGTGTATATTCACAGTGAGTATTGTTACTACGTATATTCACAGTGAGTATTGTTACTACGTATATTCACAGTGAGTATTGTTACTGTGTTTATTCAGTGAGTATTGTTACTACGTATATTCACAGTGAGTATTGTTACTGTATTTATTCACAGTGAGTATTGTTACTGTATTTATTCACTGAGCATTGTTACTGTGTTTATCACAGTAAATATTGGGGCAGCACGGTAGCATAGTGGTTAGCACTGTGACTTCACAGCCTAGACTCCCAGGTTGGATTCCTGGCTAGGTTAATGTGTGGAGTCTGCATGTTCTCCTCGTGGCTGCGTGGGTTTCCTCCGGGTGCTCCAGTTTCCTACCACAAGTCCCAAAAGACGTTTTGTTAGGTGAATTGGACATTCTGAATTCTCCCTCTGTGTACCCGAAAAGACGCCGGAATGTGGCAACTCGGGACTTTCCACAGTAAATTCATTGTAGTATTAATGTAAGCCTACTTGTGACACTAATAAAGATGATAACTGTGTCTATTCACAGTATTCTTACTGTGTCTATTCACAGTGAGTATTCTTACTGTGTCTATTCACAGTGAGTATTGCTACTGTGTCTCTTTAGACTGACTATTGTTACTGTGTCTGTCCACAGTGAGCATTGTTATTGTGTCTGTCCACAGTGAGCATTGTTACTGTGTCTGTGTTAAAAAAGGAGGTAGGCAGAAAGCGGGTAATTATAGGCCAGTGAGCTTAACGTTGGTAGTAGGGAAGATGCTGGAATCTATCATCATGGAAGAAATAGCGAGGCATCTGGATGGAAATTGTCCCATTGGGCAGATGCAGCATGGGCTCATAAAAGGGCAGGTCATGCCTAACTAATTTAGTGGAATTTTTTGAGGACATTAACAGTGCGGTAGATAACGGGCAGCCAATGGATGTGGTATATTTGGATTTCCAGATAGCCTTTGACAAGGTGCCACACAAAAGGTTGCTGCATAAGATAAAGATGCATGGCATTAAGGGGAAAGTAGTAGCATGGATAGAGGATTGGTTAATTAATAGAAAGCAAAGAGTGGGGATTAATGGGTGTTTCTCTGGTTGGCAATCAGTAGCTAGTGGTGTCCCTCAGGGATCAGTGTTGGGCCCAAACTGTTCACAATTTACATGGATGATTTGGAGTTGAGGACCAAGGGCAATGTGTCCAAGTTTGCAGACGACACTAAGATAAGTGGTAAAGCAAAAAGTGCAGAGGATACTGGAAGTCTGTAGAGGGATTTGGATAGGCTAAGTGAATGGGCTAGGGTCTGGCAGATGGAATTCAATGTTGACAAATGTGAGGTTATCCATTTTGGTAGGAATAACAGCAAAAGGGATTATTATTTAAATGATAAAATATTAAAACATGCTGCTGTGCAGAGACCTGGGTGTGCTAGTGCATGAGTCGCAAAAAGTTGGTTTACAGGTGCAACAGGTGATTAAGAAGGCAAATGGAGTTTTGTCCTTCATTGCTCGAGGATGGAGTTTAAGACTAGGGAGGTTCTGCTGCAATTGTATAAGGTGTTAGTGAGGCCACACCTGGAGTATTGTGTTCAGTTTTGGTCTCCTTACATGAGAAAGGATGTACTGGCACTGGAGGGTGTGCAGAGGAGATTCACTAGGTTAATCCCAGAGCTGAAGGGGTTGGATTACGAGGAGAGGTTGAGTAGCCTGGGACTGTACTCGTTGGAATTTAGAAGGATGAGGGGGGATCTTATAGAAACATACAAGATTATGAAGGGAATAGATAGGATAGATGCGGGCAGGTTGATTCCACTGGCGGGTGAAAGCAGAACGAGGGGGCATAGCCTCAAAATAAGGGGAAGTAGATTTAGGACTGAGTTTAGGAGGAACTTCTTCACCCAAAGGGTTGTGAATCTATGGAATTCCTTGCCCAGTGAAGCAGTAGAGGCTCATTCATTAAATGTTTTTAAGATAAAGATAGATCGTTTTTTGAAAAATAATGGGATTAAGGATTATGGTGTTCGGGCCGGAAAGTGGAGCTGAGTCCACAAAAGATCAGCCATGATCTCATTGAATGGTGGAGCAGGCTCGAGGGGCCAGATGGCCTACTCCTGCTCCTCGTTCTTATGTTCTTATGGTCTTATAACAATACTCAGAGTAAACAGAGTAACAATACTCACTGAATAAGCACAGTAACAACAATCACTGTGAATAAGCACAGTACCAATACTGACTGTGAACAGTCACAGTGACAATACTCAGTGTGAACAGACAAAGTAACAATGCTCTCTGTGATCGGACAAAGTAACAATACTCACTGTGAGCAGGCACAGTAACAATACTCACTGTGAGCAGGCACAGTAACAATACTCACTGTGAACAGACACAGTAACAATACTCACTGTGAACAGACACAGTAACAACACTCACTGTGAAAATACACAATACTCACTGAGCAAACAGAGTAACAATACTCACTGAAAAGACACAGTAATAATATTCACTGTGCACAGAGTAATAATATTCAATGTGCACAAACAGAGTAACAATACTCACTGTGAACCGACACAGTAACAATATTCCCCGTGAACAGACACAGTACCAATACTCCCTGTGAGCAGCCACAGTAACAATACTCACTGTGAACATACACAGTAACAATACTCACTGTGAACATACACAGTAACAATACTCACTGTTAACAGATAAAGTAACTATACTCCCCATGAACAGACACAGTAACAATACACACTGAATAATCACAGTAACAATACGCACTGATAACAGATACAGTAACAATACTTCCCTGTGAACAGATGCATTGACAATACTCACTGTGAACAGACACAGTAATAATGCTCACTGAACAGACACAGTAACAATACTCACTGTGAACAGACACAGTAACAATACTCACTGCGAACAGGCACAGTGACAATACTCACTGTGAACAGATACAGTGACAATACTCATTGTGAACAGATATAATAGCAATACTCAGTGAGCAGACACAGTAACAATACGCACTGTGAATAAGTACAGTAACAATACGCACTGTGAGCAGACACAGTAACAATACTCCCCATTAACAGACACAGTGACAATACGTACTGTGAATAAGCGCAGTAACAATACTCCCTGTGAACCGACACAGTAACAATACTCCCTGTGAACCGACACCGTAACAATACGTCCCATGGACAGACACAGTGACAATACTGTGAACAGACACAGTATCAAAACTCACTGTAAACTGACACAGAAACACTATTCCCTGTGAACAGACACAGTAACAATACTCCCTGTAATTAAGCACAGTAACAATACTCACTGTGAACAAACACAGTAACAATGCTCGCTGTGAACAGACACAGAAATAATGCTCACTGAACAGACAGTAACAATACTGTGAACAGACGCAGTTACAATACTCACTGTGAATAGACACAGCAACAATACTCACTGTTAACAGACACAGCAACAATACTCACTGTGAACACAGTAACAGCACTCACTGTGAACAAACACAGTAACAATGCTCACTGAACAGACACAGTAACAATACTCACTGATAACAGACACAGTAACAATACTCACTGTGAATAGACACCGCAACAATACTCACTGTTAACAGACACAGCAACAATACTCACTGAACACAGTAACAATACTCTGTGAATAAGCACAGTACCAATACTCACTATGAACAGACAGTCACAATACTCACTGTGAACAGACGCAGTAACAATACTCACTGTGAATAGATACAGTGGCGACACTCACAGTGAGCAGACACAGTAACAATACTCCCCATTAACAGACAGTGACAATACGTACTGTGAATATGCATAGTAACAATACTCATTGTGAACAGACACAATAACAATACTCCCTGTGAACAGACACAGTAACAATACTCATGGTGAACAGACACAGCAACAATACTCACTGTGAACACAGTAACAATACACCCGGTGAACAGATAGTGACAATACTCACTGTGAACAGTCACAGTAACAACTTTCACTGTGAACAAACACTAACAATGCTCACTGTGAACAGACACAGTAATAATGCTCACTGAACAGACACAGTAACAATACTCACTGAACAGACACAGTAACAATATTCCCTGTGAACAGACACAGTAACAATAATCACTGTGAACACCGTAACAATACTCACTGTGAACAGACACAGTGACAATACTCCCTGTGAACAGAAACAGTAATAATGCTCACTGAACAGGCACAGTAACAATACTCACTGTGAACAGACACAGTGACAATACTCCCTGTGAACAGACATAGTGACAATACTCCCTGTGAACAGACAGAGTGACAATACTCACTGAACAGACAAAGTAACAATATTCACTGTGCACAGACACAGTAATAATGCTCCACAGGAACAGCCACAGTAACAATACTCCTCATGAACAGACAGAGTAACAATAGGCACTGTGAATAAGCACAGTAACAACACTCACTGTGATCAGACACAGTAACAATACTCACTGTGAACAGACACAGTAACAATACTCACTGTGAACAGACACAGCAACAATACTCACTGTGAACACAGTAACAATACTCACTGTGAACACACTAACAATACTCACTGTGAACAGACACAGTAACAATATTCCCTGTGAACAGACACAGTAACAATAATCACTGTGAACACCGTAACAATACTCACTGTGAACAGACACAGTGACAATACTCCCTGTGAACAGATAGAGTGACAATGCTCACTGTGAACAGACACAGTAATAATGCTCACTGAACAGGCACAGTAACAATACTCACTGTGAACAGACACAGTGACAATACTCCCTGTGAACAGACATAGTGACAATACTCACTGAACAGACAAAGTAACAATATTCACTGTGCACAGACACAGTAATAATGCTCCACAGGAACAGCCACAGTAACAATACTCCTCATGAACAGACAGAGTAACAATAGGCACTGTGAATAAGCACAGTAACAACACTCACTGTTAACTGACAAAGTAACAATACTCATTGCAAACACACAGTAACAATACTCACTGTGAATAGACACAGCAACAATACTCACTGTGAACACAGGAGCAATACTCACTGTGAACAGACGCAGTAACAATACTCTGTGAATGAACACCGCAACAAAACTCACTGTTAACAGACACAGCAACAATACTCACTGTGAACAGACACAGTAACAATACTCACTGTGAATAGACACAGCAACAATACTCACTGTGATCACACTAACAATACTCCCTGTGAATAGACACAGTAACAATACTCACTGTTAACAGACACAGTAACAATACTCCCTGTGAACAGATAGAGTGACAATGCTCACTGTGAACAGACACAGTAATAATGCTCACTGAACAGGCACAGTAACAATACTCACTGTGAACAGACACAGTGACAATACTCCCTGTGAACAGACAGAGTGACAATACTCACTGAACAGACAAAGTAACAATATTCACTGTGCACAGACACAGTAATAATGCTCCACAGGAACAGCCACAGTAACAATACTCCTCATGAACAGACAGAGTAACAATAGGCACTGTGAATAAGCACAGTAACAACACTCACTGTTAACTGACAAAGTAACAATACTCATTGCAAACACACACAGTAACAATACTCACTGTGAATAGACACAGCAACAATACTCACTGTGAACACAGGAGCAATACTCTCTGTGAACAGACGCAGTAACAATACTCTGTGAATGAACACCACAACAAAACTCACTGTTAACAGACACAGCAACAATACTCACTGTGAACAGACACAGTAACAATACTCACTGTGAATAGACACAGTAACAATACTCACTGTGAATAGACACAGCAACTATACTCACTGTGAATAAACACAGTAACAATGCTCACTGAACAGACACAGTAACAATACTCACTGTGAACAGACACAGTAACAATACTCACTGTTAACAGACACAGTAACCATACTCACTGTGAATAGACACAGCAACAATACTCACTGTTAACAGACACAGCAACAATACTCAATGTGAACACAGTAACAATACTCACTGTGAACAGGCACAGTGACAATACCCACTAATTAAGCACAGTAACAATACTCTGTGTGAATAAGCACAGTACCAATACTCTCCATTAACAGACAGTGACAATACGTACTGTGAATAAGCATGGTAACAATACTCATTGTGAACAGACACAATAACAATACTCCCTGTGAACAGACACAGTAACAATACACACTGTGAACAGACACAGTGACAATACTCCCTATGAACAGATAGAGTGACAATACTCACTGTGTACAGACACATTAACAATACTCACTGTGAACAGACACAGCAACAATACTCACTGTGAACACAGTAGCAATACTCACTGTGAACAGACACATTGAAAATACTCCCTGTGAGCAGACACAGTAACAATACTCCCTATGAACAGAAACAACAATACTCCCTATAATTATGCACAGTAACAATACTCAGTGAATAAGCACAGTCACAATGCTCACTGTGAACAGACACAGTAACAATACATACTGTGAACAGGCACAGTAACAATATTCCCCATGAACAGACACAGTAACAATACGCACTGTGAACAGATACAGTAACAGCACTCTGAACAGACACAGTAACAATACTCACTGTAATCAAACACAGTAGCAATACTCACTGTGAACAGACACAGTAACAATACGCACTGTGAACAGACACAGCAGTAATACACCCATGAACAGACACAGTAACGATACTCCCCATGGACTGACACAGTAACAATACTCCCCATGAACAGACACAGCAACAATACTCCCCATGAACAGTCACAGTAACAATATGCACTGTGAATAAGCACAGTAACAATACTCACTGTGAACAGACACAGTAACAATACTCTCTGTGAATAGACACAGTAACAATATTCCCCATGAACAGACATAGTAACAATACGCACTGTGAATATGTACAGTAACAATATGCACTGTGGACAGACACAGTAACAATACTCCCCATGACCAGACACAGTAACAATACGCACTGTGAACAGATACAGTAACAGCACTCTGAACAGACACAGTAACAATACTCACTGTAATCAAACACAGTAGCAATACTCACTGTGAACAGACACAGTAACAATACGCACTGTGAACAGACACAGCAGCAATACACCCATGAACAGACACAGTAACGATACTCCCCATGGACTGACACAGTAACAATACTCCCCATGAACAGACACAGCAACAATACTCCCCATGAACAGTCATAGTAAAAATTTGCACTGTGAATAAGCACAGTAACAATACTCACTGTGAACAGACACAGTCACAATACTCTCTGTGAATAGACACAGTAACAATACTCACTGTGAACAGACAGAGTTACAATACTCACTGTGAATAAACACAGTATCAATACTCACTGTGAATAAACACAGTATCAATACTCACTGTGAATAAACACAATATCAATACTGCCTGTGAACAGACACAGTAACAATACTCAATGCGAATAGACACAGTAACAATACTCACTGTGAACAGTCACAGTAACAATACTCACTGTGAACAGACAAAGTAACAATACTCATTGTGAACGGACACAGCAACAATACTCACTGTGAACACAGCAACAATACTCACTGTGAGCACAGCAACAATACACACTGTAAGCAGACACAGTAGCAATACTCACTGTGAATACACACAGAAACAATAGTCACTGTGAACTGGCACAGTAACAATACTCACTGTGGACAGACACAGTAACAATACCCCCTGTGAACAGACACGATAACATTACTCCCTGTGAACAGACACAGCAACAATACTCCCCATGAACAGGCAGATTAACAATACTCCCCATGAACAGACACAGTAACAATACTCCCCATGAACAGACACAGCAACAATACTCCCCATGAACAGAAACAGTAACAATATACACTGTGAATAAGCACAGTAACAATACTCACTGTGAGCAGACACAGTAACACTACTCACTGAGAACAGACACAGTAACAATACTCACTGTGAACTGACACAGTAACAGTACTCACTGAACTGACACAGTAAGAATACTCACTGAACAGACACAGTAACAATACTCACTGTGAACAGACACAGCAACAATACTCACTGTGAACACAGTAACAATACTCACTGTGAACAGAAACAGTGAAAATACTCCCTGCGAACAGACTTAGTAAAAATACTCACTGTGAATAGACACAGTTAGAATACTTACTGTGATCAGACACAGTAACAATACTCCCTATGAACAGAAACAATAACAATACTCCCTATAAATATGCACAGTAACAATACTCAGTGAATGAGCACAGTCACAATGCTCACTGTGAACAGATGCAGTAACAATACATACTGTGAACAGACACAGTAACAATATTCCCCATGAACAGACACAGTAACAATACGCACTGTGAATAAGTACAGTAACAATATGCACTGTGGACAGACACAGTAACAATACTCCCCATGACCAGACACAGTAACAATATGCAGTGTGAACAGATACAGTAACAGTACTCTGAACAGACACAGTAACAATACTCACTGTAATCAGACACAGTAGCAATACTCACTGTGAACAGACACAGTAACAATACGCACTGTGAACAGACACAGTAACAATACCCCCTGTGAACAGACACAGCAGCAATACACCCATGAACAGACACAGTAACGATACTCCCCATGGAGAGACGCAGTAACAATACTCCCCATGAACAGTCACAGTAACAATATGCACTGTGAATAAGCACAGTAACAATACTCACTGTGAACAGACACAGTAACAATACTCACTGTGAATAGACACAGTAACAATACTCACTGTGAACAGACACAGCAACAATACTCACTGTGAACAGACTCAGTAACATTACTCGCTGTGAACAGACACAATAACAATACTCCCTGTGAACAGACACAGTAGCAATAGTCACTGTGAACAGACACCGTAACAATACTCCCTGTTAACAGACACAGTAACAATACTTACTCTGATCAGACAGAGGAGCAATACTCCCTATGAACAGAAACAATAACAATACTCCCTATAAATAAGCACAGTAACAATACTCAGTGAATAAGCGCAGTACCAATAGTAACTGTGAACAGCCACAGTAACGATACTCATTGGGAACAGGCACAGTAACAACATTCACTGTGAACAGACACCATGACAATACTCACTCTGAACAGACACAGTCACAATATTCACTGTGAACTGACATAATAGCAATACTCACTGAGCAAACAGAGTAACAGTACTCACTGAACAGACACAGTAAGAATACTCACTGAACAGACAGAGTTACAATACTCACTGTGAATAAACACACTGTCAATACTCACTGTGAATAAACACAGTATCAATACTCACTGTGAATAAACACAGTATCAATACTGCCTGTGAACAGATACAGTAACAATACTCAATGCGAATAGACACAGCAACAATACTCACTGTGAACAGTCACAGTAACAATACTCACTGTGAACAGACAAAGTAACAATACTCATTGTGAACAGACACAGCAACAATACTCACTGTGAACACAGCAACAATACTCACTGTGAACACAGGAACAATACACACTGTGAACAGACACAGTAACAATACTCACTGTAAACAGACACAGTAGCAATACTCACTGTGAATACACACAGAAACAATAGTCACTGTGAACTGACACAGTAACAATACTCACTGTGGACAGACACAGTAACAATACCCCCTGTGAACAGACACGATAACATTACTCCCTGTGAACAGACACAGCAACAATACTCCCCATGAACAGGCAGATTAACAATACTCCCCATGAACAGACACAGTAACAATACTCCCCATGAACAGACACAGCAACAATACTCCCCATGAACAGAAACAGTAACAATATACACTGTGAATAAGCACAGTAACAATACTCACTGTGAGCAGACACAGTAACACTACTCACTGAGAACAGACACAGTAACAATACTCACTGTGAACTGACACAGTAACAGTACTCACTGAACTGACACAGTAAGAATACTCACTGAACAGACACAGTAACAATACTCACTGTCAACAGACACAGCAACAATACTCACTGTGAACACAGTAACAATACTCACTGTGAACAGAAACAGTGAAAATACTCCCTGCGAACAGACTTAATAAAAATACTCACTGTGAATAGACACAGTTAGAATACTTACTGTGATCAGACACAGTAACAATACTCCCTATGAACAGAAACAATAACAATACTCCCTATAAATATGCACAGTAACACTACTCAGTGAAAGAGCACAGTCACAATGCTCACTGTGAACAGATGCAGTAACAATACATACTGTGAACAGACACAGTAACAATATTCCCCATGAAAAGACACAGTAACAATACGCACTGTGAATAAGTACAGTAACAATATGCACTGTGGACAGACACAGTAACAATACTCCCCATGACCAGACACAGTAACAATATGCAGTGTGAACAGATACAGTAACAGTACTCTGAACAGACACAGTAACAATACTCACTGTAATCAGACACAGTAGCAATACTCACTGTGAACAGACACAGTAACAATACGCACTGTGAACAGACACAGTAACAATACCCCCTGTGAACAGACACAGCAGCAATACACCCATGAACAGACACAGTAACGATACTCCCCATGGAGAGACGCAGTAACAATACTCCCCATGAACAGTCACAGTAACAATAGGCACTGTGAATAAGCACAGTAACAATACTCACTGTGAACAGACACAGTAACAATACTCACTGTGAATAGACACAGTAACAATACTCACTGTGAACAGACACAGCAACAATACTCACTGTGAACAGACTCAGTAACATTACTCGCTGTGAACAGACACAATAACAATACTCCCTGTGAACAGACACAGTAGCAATAGTCACTGTGAACAGACACCGTAACAATACTCCCTGTTAACAGACACAGTAACAATACTTACTCTGATCAGACAGAGGAACAATACTCCCTATGAACAGAAACAATAACAATACTCCCTATAAATAAGCACAGTAACAATACTCAGTGAATAAGCGCAGTACCAATAGTAACTGTGAACAGCCACAGTAACGATACTCATTGTGAACAGGCACAGTAACAACATTCACTGTGAACAGACACCATGACAATACTCACTCTGAACAGACACAGTCACAATATTCACTGTGAACTGACATAATAGCAATACTCACTGAGCAAACAGAGTAACAGTACTCACTGAACAGACACAGTAAGAATACTCACTGAACAGACAGAGTTACAATACTCACTGTGAATAAACACAGTATCAATACTCACTGTGAATAAACACAGTATCAATACTGCCTGTGAACAGATACAGTAACAATACTCAATGCAAATAGACACAGCAACAATACTCACTGTGAACAGTCACAGTAACAATACTCACTGTGAACAGACAAAGTAACAATACTCATTGTGAACAGACACAGCAACAATACTCACTGTGAACACAGCAACAATACTCACTGTGAACACAGGAACAATACACACTGTGAACAGACACAGTAACAATACTCACTGTAAACAGACACAGTAGCAATACTCACTGTGAATACACACAGAAACAATAGTCACTGTGAACTGACACAGTAACAATACTCACTGTGGACAGACACAGTAACAATACCCCCTGTGAACAGACACGATAACAGTACTCCCTGTGAACAGACACAGCAACAATACTCCCCATGAACAGACACAGTAACAATACTCCCCATGAACAGACACAGCAACAATGCTCCCCATGAACAGACACAGTAACAATATGCACTGTGAATAAGCACAGTAACAATACTCACTGTGAGCAGACACAGTAACACTACTCACTGTGAGCAGACACAGTAACACTACTCACTGAGAGCAGACACAGTAACAATACTTACCCTGATCAGACACAGGAACAATAGTCCCTATGAACAGAAACAATAACAATACTCCCTATAAATACGCACAGTAACAATACTCAGTGAATAAGCACAGTACCAATAGTAACTGTGAACAGCCACAGTAACGATACTCATTGTGAACAGGCACAGTAACAACATTCACTGTGAACAGACACCATGACAATACTCACTGTGAACAGACACAGTCACAATATTCACTGTGAACTGACACAATAGCAATACTCACTGAGCAAACAGAGTAACAGTACTCACTGAACAGACACAGTAAGAATACTCACTGAACAGACAGAGTTACAATACTCACTGTGAATAAACACAGTATCAATACTCACTGTGAATAAACACAGTATCAATACTCACTGTGAATAAACACAGTATCAATACTGCCTGTGAACAGACACAGTAACAATACTCAATGCGAATAGATACAGTAACAATACTCACTGTGAACAGTCACAGTAACAATACTCACTGTGAACAGACAAAGTAACAATACTCATTGTGAACAGACACAGCAACAATACTCACTGTGAACACAGCACCAATACTCACTGTGAACACAGGAACAATACTCACTGTAAACAGACACACTAACAATACTCACTGTAAACAGACACAGTAGCAATACTCACTGTGAATACACACAGAAACAATAGTCACTGTGAACTGACACAGTAACAATACTCTCTGTGGACAGACACAGTAACAATACCCCCTGTGAACAGACACGATAACATAACTCCCTGTGAACAGACACAGCAACAATACTCCCCATGAACAGACACAGTAACAATATGCACTGTGAATAAGCACAGTAACAATACTCACTGTGAGCAGACACAGTAACACTACTCACTGTGAGAAGACACAGTAACACTACTCACTGAGAGCAGACACAGTAACAATACTCCCCATGAACAGACACAGTAACAATACGCACTGTGAAAAAGTACAGTAACAATATGCACTGTGAACAGATACAGTAACAATACTCCCCATGAACAGACACAGTAACAATACGCACTGTGAACAGATACATTAACAGTACTCTGAACAGACACAGTAACAATACTCATTGTAATCAGACACCGTAGCAATACTCACTGTGAACAGACACAGTAACAATCTGCACTGTGAAGAGACACAGTAACAATACCCCCTGTGAACAGACACAGCAGCAATACTCCCCATGAACAGACACAGTAACAATACTCCCCATGGACAGACACAGTAACAATACTCCCCATGAACAGACACAGTAACAATACGCCCCATGAACAGACACAGTAACAACACGCACTGTGAACAGACACAGTAACAATATTCCCTGTGAACAGACACAGTAACAATACTCACTGCGAAAACAGCGTAACAATACTCACTGAACAGGCACAGTAATAATACTCACTGAACAGGCACAGTAACAATACTCACTGTGAAAAGGCACAGTATATTACTCACTGTGAATAAGCAAGGTAATAAAACTCACTGTGAACACAGTAACAAAGGTCACTGTGAATAGACACAGTAACAATACTCACTGTGAATCAGAATAGTAACATTACTCATTGTGAATAAGCACAGTAACAATACTCACTGTGAACAGACACAGTATCAATACTCCCTATGAACAGACACAATAACAATACTCCCTATAATTAAGCACAGTAACAATATTCTCTGCGAATTAGCACAGCACCAATACTCATGATGAACAGACAGTCACAATTCTCACTGTGAACAGACACGGTAACAATACTCATTGCGAACAGATACAGTAGCAACACTCACAGTGAGCAGACACAGTAACAATACTACCCATTAACAGACAGTGACAATACGTACTGTGAATAAGCATAGTAACAATACTCATTGTGAACAGACACAATAACAATACTCCATGTGAACAGACACAGTAACAATACTCACTGTGAACAGACACAGCAACAATACTCACTGTGAACACAGTAACAGTACTCACTGTGAGCAGACACAGTGACAATACTCCCTGTGAACAGATAGAGTGACAATACTCACTGTGAACAAACACTGTAACAATGCTCACTGTGTACAGGCACAGTATTAATGCTCACTGAACAGACACAGTAACAATACTCCCTGTGAACAGACAGAGTGACAATACTCACAGTGAACAGACAAAGTAACAATACTCATTGCAAACACACACAGTAACAATACTCACTGTGAATAGACACAGCAACAATACTCACTGTGAACACACTAACAATACTCACTGTGAACAGACACAGTGACAATACTCCCTGTGAACAGACAGAGTGACAATACTCACAGTGAACAGACAAAGTAACAATACTCATTGCAAACACACACAGTAACAATACTCACTGTGAATAGACACAGCAACAATACTCACTGTGAACACACTAACAATACTCACTGTTAACAGACACAGAGACAATACTCCCTGTGAACAGACACAGTGACAATACTCACTGTGAACAAAGTAACAATACTCATTGCAGACACACACAGTAACAATACTCACTGTGAATAGACACAGCAACAATACTCACTGTTAACCAACACAGTAACAATACTCACTGTGAACAGACACATTAATAATGCTCCACAGGAACAGCCACAGTAACAATACTCCCCATGAACAGACAGAGTAACAATAGGCACTGTGAATAAGCACAGTAAAACACTCAATGTGATCAGACACAGTAACAATACTCATTGTGAACAGACACAACAATACTCACTGTGAATAGACACAGCAACAATACTCACTGTTAACAGACAAAGTAACAATACTCATTGCAAACACACGCAGTAACAATACTCACTGTGAATAGACACAGCAACAATACTCACTGTTAACCGACACAGTAACAATACTCACTGTGAACAGACACAACAATACTCACTGTGAATAGACACAGTAACAATACTCACTGTGAACAGACACAGCAACAATACTCACTGTGAACACAGTAACAATACTCGCTGTGAACAGATGAAGTAACAATACTCACTGTGAATAGACACAGCAACAATACTCACTGTTAACAGACACAGCAACAATACTCACTGTGAACAGACACAGTAACAATACTCACTGTGAACAGACACAGTAACAATACATACTGTGAACAGACACAGTAACAATATTCCCCATGAACAGACACAGTAACAATACGCACTGTGAATAAGTACAGTAACAATATGCACTGCGGACAGACACAGTAACAATACTCCCCATGACCAGACACAGTAACAGTACTCTGAACAGACACAGTAACAATACTCACTGTAATCAGACACAGTAGCAATACTCACTGTGAACAGACACAGTAACAATACGCACTGTGAACAGACACAGTAACAATACCCCCTGTGAACAGACACAGCAGCAATACACCCATGAACAGAGACAGAAACGATACTCCCCATGGACAGACACAGTAACTATACTCCCCATGAACAGACACAGCAACAATAATCCCCATGAACAGTCACAGTAACAATATGCACTGTGAATAAGCACAGTAACAATACTCACTGTGAACAGACACAGTAACAATACTCACTGTGAATAAACACAGTAACAGTGCTCACTGAACAGACACAGTAACAATACTCACTGTGAACAGACACAGTAACAATACTCACTGTGAACAGACACAGTAACAATACTCACTGTGAACAGACTCAGTAACAATACTCACTGTGAACAGACTCAGTAACATTACTCGCTGTGAACAGACACAATAACAATACTCCCTGTGAACAGACACAGTAGCAATAGTCACTGTGAACATACACCGTAACAATACTCCCTGTTAACAGACACAGTAACAATACTTACCCTGATCAGACACAGGAACAATAGTCCCTATGAACAGAAACAATAACAATACTCCCTATAAATACGCACAGTAACAATACTCAGTGAATAAGCACAGTACCAATAGTAACTGTGAACAGCCACAGTAACGATACTCATTGTGAACAGGCACAGTAACAACATTCACTGTGAACAGACACCATGACAATACTCACTGTGAACAGACACAGTCACAATATTCACTGTGAACTGACACAATAGCAATACTCACTGAGCAAACAGAGTAACAGTACTCACTGAACAGACACAGTAAGAATACTCACTGAACAGACAGAGTTACAATACTCACTGTGAATAAACACAGTATCAATACTCACTGTGAATAAACACAGTATCAATACTCACTGTGAATAAACACAGTATCAATACTGCCTGTGAACAGACACAGTAACAATACTCAATGCGAATAGATACAGTAACAATACTCACTGTGAACAGTCACAGTAACAATACTCACTGTGAACAGACAAAGTAACAATACTCATTGTGAACAGACACAGCAACAATACTCACTGTGAACACAGCACCAATACTCACTGTGAACACAGGAACAATGCTCACTGTAAACAGACACACTAACAATACTCACTGTAAACAGACACAGTAGCAATACTCACTGTGAATACACACAGAAACAATAGTCACTGTGAACTGACACAGTAACAATACTCTCTGTGGACAGACACAGTAACAATACCCCCTGTGAACAGACACGATAACATAACTCCCTGTGAACAGACACAGCAACAATACTCCCCATGAACAGACACAGTAACAATATGCACTGTGAATAAGCACAGTAACAATACTCACTGTGAGCAGACACAGTAACACTATTCACTGTGAGAAGACACAGTAACACTACTCACTGAGAGCAGACACAGTAACAATACTCACTGTAATCAGACACAGTAGCAATACTCACTGTGAACAGACACAGTAACAATACGCACTGTGAACAGACACAGTAACAATACCCCCTGTGAACAGACACAGCAGCAATACACCCATGAACAGAGACAGAAACGATACTCCCCATGGACAGACACAGTAACAATACTCCCCATGAACAGACACAGCAACAATAATCCCCATGAACAGTCACAGTAACAATATGCACTGTGAATAAGCACAGTAACAATACTCACTGTGAACAGACACAGTAACAATACTCACTGTGAATAAACACAGTAACAGTGCTCACTGAACAGACACAGTAACAATACTCACTGTGAACAGACACAGTAACAATACTCACTGTGAACAGACACAGTAACAATACTCACTGTGAACAGACTCAGTAACATTACTCGCTGTGAACAGACACAATAACAATACTCCCTGTGAACAGACACAGTAGCAATAGTCACTGTGAACATACACCGTAACAATACTCCCTGTTAACAGACACAGTAACAATACTTACCCTGATCAGACACAGGAACAATAGTCCCTATGAACAGAAACAATAACAATACTCCCTATAAATACGCACAGTAACAATACTCAGTGAATAAGCACAGTACCAATAGTAACTGTGAACAGCCACAGTAACGATACTCATTGTGAACAGGCACAGTAACAACATTCACTGTGAACAGACACCATGACAATACTCACTGTGAACAGACACAGTCACAATATTCACTGTGAACTGGCACAATAGCAATACTCAGTGAGCAAACAGAGTAACAGTACTCACTGAACAGACACAGTAAGAATACTCACTGAACAGACAGAGTTACAATACTCACTGTGAATAAACACAGTATCAATACTCACTGTGAATAAACACAGTATCAATACTCACTGTGAATAAACACAGTATCAATACTGCCTGTGAACAGACACAGTAACAATACTCAATGCGAATAGATACAGTAACAATACTCACTGTGAACAGTCACAGTAACAATACTCACTGTGAACAGACAAAGTAACAATACTCATTGTGAACAGACACAGCAACAATACTCACTGTGAACACAGCACCAATACTCACTGTGAACACAGGAACAATGCTCACTGTAAACAGACACACTAACAATACTCACTGTAAACAGACACAGTAGCAATACTCACTGTGAATACACACAGAAACAATAGTCACTGTGAACTGACACAGTAACAATACTCTCTGTGGACAGACACAGTAACAATACCCCCTGTGAACAGACACGATAACATAACTCCCTGTGAACAGACACAGCAACAATACTCCCCATGAACAGACACAGTAACAATATGCACTGTGAATAAGCACAGTAACAATACTCACTGTGAGCAGACACAGTAACACTATTCACTGTGAGAAGACACAGTAACACTACTCACTGAGAGCAGACACAGTAACAATACTCCCCATGAACAGACACAGTAACAATACGCACTGTGAAAAAGTACAGTAACAATATGCACTGTGAACAGATACAGTAACAATACTCCCCATGAACAGACACAGTAACAATACGCACTGTGAACAGATACATTAACAGTACTCTGAACAGACACAGTAACAATACTCATTGTAATCAGACACCGTAGCAATACTCACTGTGAACAGACACAGTAACAATCTGCACTGTGAAGAGACACAGTAACAATACCCCTTGTGAACAGACACAGCAGCAATACTCCCCATGAACAGACACAGTAACAATACTCCCCATGGACAGACACAGTAACAATACTCCCCATGAACAGACACAGTAACAATACGCCCCATGAACAGACACAGTAACAACACGCACTGTGAACAGACACAGTAACAATATTCCCTGTGAACAGACACAGTAACAATACTCACTGCGAAAACAGCGTAACAATACTCACTGAACAGGCACAGTAATAATACTCACTGAACAGGCACAGTAACAATACTCACTGTGAAAAGGCACAGTATATTACTCACTGTGAATAAGCAAGGTAATAAAACTCACTGTGAACACAGTAACAAAGGTCACTGTGAATAGACACAGTAACAATACTCACTGTGAATCAGAATAGTAACATTACTCATTGTGAATAAGCACAGTAACAATACTCACTGTGAACAGACACAGTATCAATACTCCCTATGAACAGACACAATAACAATACTCCCTATAATTAAGCACAGTAACAATATTCTCTGCGAATTAGCACAGCACCAATACTCATGATGAACAGACAGTCACAATTCTCACTGTGAACAGACACGGTAACAATACTCATTGCGAACAGATACAGTAGCAACACTCACAGTGAGCAGACACAGTAACAATACTACCCATTAACAGACAGTGACAATACGTACTGTGAATAAGCATAGTAACAATACTCATTGTGAACAGACACAATAACAATACTCCATGTGAACAGACACAGTAACAATACTCACTGTGAACAGACACAGCAACAATACTCACTGTGAACACAGTAACAGTACTCACTGTGAACAGACACAGTGACAATACTCCCTGTGAACAGATAGAGTGACAATACTCACTGTGAACAAACACTGTAACAATGCTCACTGTGTACAGGCACAGTATTAATGCTCACTGAACAGACACAGTAACAATACTCCCTGTGAACAGACAGAGTGACAATACTCACAGTGAACAGACAAAGTAACAATACTCATTGCAAACACACACAGTAACAATACTCACTGTGAATAGACACAGCAACAATACTCACTGTGAACACACTAACAATACTCACTGTGAACAGACACAGTGACAATACTCCCTGTGAACAGACAGAGTGACAATACTCACAGTGAACAGACAAAGTAACAATACTCATTGCAAACACACACAGTAACAATACTCACTGTGAATAGACACAGCAACAATACTCACTGTGAACACACTAACAATACTCACTGTTAACAGACACAGAGACAATACTCCCTGTGAACAGACACAGTGACAATACTCACTGTGAACAGACAAAGTAACAATACTCATTGCAGACACACACAGTAACAATACTCACTGTGAATAGACACAGCAACAATACTCACTGTTAACCAACACAGTAACAATACTCACTGTGAACAGACACATTAATAATGCTCCACAGGAACAGCCACAGTAACAATACTCCCCATGAACAGACAGAGTAACAATAGGCACTGTGAATAAGCACAGTAAAACACTCACTGTGATCAGACACAGTAACAATACTCATTGTGAACAGACACAACAATACTCACTGTGAATAGACACAGTAACAATACTCACTGTGAACAGACACAGCAACAATACTCACTGTGAATAGACACAGCAACAATACTCACTGTTAACAGACAAAGTAACAATACTCATTGCAAACACACGCAGTAACAATACTCACTGTGAATAGACACAGCAACAATACTCACTGTTAACCGACACAGTAACAATACTCACTGTGAACAGACACAACAATACTCACTGTGAATAGACACAGTAACAATACTCAATGTGAACAGACACAGCAACAATACTCACTGTGAACACAGTAACAATACTCGCTGTGAACAGATGAAGTAACAATACTCACTGTGAATAGACACAGCAACAATACTCACTGTTAACAGACACAGCAACAATACTCACTGTGAACAGACACAGTAACAATACTCACTGTGAATAGACACAGCAACAATACTCACTGTGAACACACTAACAATACTCACTGTGAACAGACACAGTGACAATACTCATTGCAAACACACACAGTAACAATACTCACTGTGAATAGACACAGCAACAATACTCACTGTGAATAAACACAGTAACAATGCTCACTGTGAACACACACAGTAACAATACTCACTGTTAACAGACACAGTAACAATACTCACTGTGAATAGACACAGCAACAATACTCACTGTGAATAAACACAGTAACAATGCTCACTGTGAATAGACACAGCAACAATACTCACTGTTAACAGACACAGCAACAATACTCACTGTGAACACAGTCACAATACTCACTGTGAACAGACACGGTAACAATACTCATTGTGAACAGATACAGTGGCAACACTCACAGTGAGCAGACACAGTAACAATACTCTCCATTAACAGACAGTGACAATACGTACTGTGAATAAGCATAGTAACAATACTCATTGTGAACAGACACATTAACAATGCTCCCTGTGAACAGACACAGTAACAATACTCACTGTGAACAGACACAGCAACAATACTCACTGTGAACACAGTCACAATACTCACTGTGAAGAGACACAGTGACAGTACTCCCTGTGAGCAGACACAGTAACAATACTCAGTGTGAATAGACACAGTAAGAATACTCGCTGTGAACAGACACCGTAACAATACTCCCTGTTAACAGTCACAGTAACAATACTCACTGTGAACACAGTCACAATACTCACTGTGAACACAGGAACAATACTCACTGTAAACAGACACACTAACAATACTCACTGTAAACAGACACAGTAGCAATACTCACTGTGAATACACACAGAAACAATAGTCACTGTGAACTGACACAGTAACAATACTCTCTGTGGACAGACACAGTAACAATACCCCCTGTGAACAGACACGATAACATAACTCCCTGTGAACAGACACAGCAACAATACTCCCCATGAACAGACACAGTAACAATATGCACTGTGAATAAGCACAGTAACAATACTCACTGTGAGCAGACACAGTAACACTACTCACTGTGAGAAGACACAGTAACACTACTCACTGAGAGCAGACACAGTAACAATACTCACTGTGAACTGACACAGTAACAATACTCACTGAACTGGCACAGTAAGAATACTCACTGAACTGACATAGTAACAATACTCACTGAACAGACGGAATAACAATACTCACTGAGCAAACAGAGTAACAATACTGACTGTGAACAGACGCAGTCACAATACTTACTGTGAACAGACACAGTAACAATACTCCCCATGAACAGACACAGTAACAATACGCACTGTGAAAAAGTACAGTAACAATATGCACTGTGAACAGATACAGTAACAATACTCCCCATGAACAGACACAGTAACAATACGCACTGTGAACAGATACATTAACAGTACTCTGAACAGACACAGTAACAATACTCATTGTAATCAGACACCGTAGCAATACTCACTGTGAACAGACACAGTAACAATCTGCACTGTGAAGAGACACAGTAACAATACCCCCTGTGAACAGACACAGCAGCAATACTCCCCATGAACAGACACAGTAACAAAACTCCCCATGGACAGACTCAGTAACAATACTCCCCATGAACAGACACAGTAACAATACGCCCCTTGACAGACACAGTAACAACACGCACTGTGAACAGACACAGTAACAATATTCCCTGTGAACAGACACAGTAACAATACTCACTGCGAAAACAGCGTAACAATACTCACTGAACAGGCACAGTAATAATACTCACTGAACAGGCACAGTAACAATACTCACTGTGAAAAGGCACAGTATATTACTCACTGTGAATAAGCAAGGTAATAAAACTCACTGTGAACACAGTAACAAAGGTCACTGTGAATAGACACAGTAACAATACTCACTGTGAATCAGAATAGTAACATTACTCATTGTGAATAAGCACAGTAACAATACTCACTGTGAACAGACACAGTATCAATACTCCCTATGAACAGACACAATAACAATACTCCCTATAATTAAGCACAGTAACAATATTCTCTGCGAATTAGCACAGCACCAATACTCATGATGAACAGACAGTCACAATTCTCACTGTGAACAGACACGGTAACAATACTCATTGCGAACAGATACAGTAGCAACACTCACAGTGAGCAGACACAGTAACAATACTACCCATTAACAGACAGTGACAATACGTACTGTGAATAAGCATAGTAACAATACTCATTGTGAACAGACACAATAACAATACTCCATGTGAACAGACACAGTAACAATACTCACTGTGAACAGACACAGCAACAATACTCACTGTGAACACAGTAACAGTACTCACTGTGAACAGACACAGTGACAATACTCCCTGTGAACAGATAGAGTGACAATACTCACTGTGAACAAACACTGTAACAATGCTCACTGTGTACAGGCACAGTATTAATGCTCACTGAACAGACACAGTAACAATACTCCCTGTGAACAGACAGAGTGACAATACTCACAGTGAACAGACAAAGTAACAATACTCATTGCAAACACACACAGTAACAATACTCACTGTGAATAGACACAGCAACAATACTCACTGTGAACACACTAACAATACTCACTGTGAACAGACACAGTGACAATACTCCCTGTGAACAGACAGAGTGACAATACTCACAATGAACAGACAAAGTAACAATACTCATTGCAAACACACACAGTAACAATACTCACTGTGAATAGACACAGCAACAATACTCACTGTGAACACACTAACAATACTCACTGTTAACAGACACAGAGACAATACTCCCTGTGAACAGACACAGTGACAATACTCACTGTGAACAGACAAAGTAACAATACTCATTGCAGACACACACAGTAACAATACTCACTGTGAATAGACACAGCAACAATACTCACTGTTAACCAACACAGTAACAATACTCACTGTGAACAGACACATTAATAATGCTCCACAGGAACAGCCACAGTAACAATACTCCCCATGAACAGACAGAGTAACAATAGGCACTGTGAATAAGCACAGTAAAACACTCACTGTGATCAGACACAGTAACAATACTCATTGTGAACAGACACAACAATACTCACTGTGAATAGACACAGTAACAATACTCACTGTGAACAGACACAGCAACAATACTCACTGTGAATAGACACAGCAACAATACTCACTGTTAACAGACAAAGTAACAATACTCATTGCAAACACACGCAGTAACAATACTCACTGTGAATAGACACAGCAACAATACTCACTGTTAACCGACACAGTAACAATACTCACTGTGAACAGACACAACAATACTCACTGTGAATAGACACAGTAACAATACTCACTGTGAACAGACACAGCAACAATACTCACTGTGAACACAGTAACAATACTCGCTGTGAACAGATGAAGTAACAATACTCACTGTGAATAGACACAGCAACAATACTCACTGTTAACAGACACAGCAACAATACTCACTGTGAACAGACACAGTAACAATACTCACTGTGAATAGACACAGCAACAATACTCACTGTGAACACACTAACAATACTCACTGTGAACAGACACAGTGACAATACTCATTGCAAACACACACAGTAACAATACTCACTGTGAATAGACACAGCAACAATACTCACTGTGAATAAACACAGTAACAATGCTCACTGTGAACACACACAGTAACAATACTCACTGTTAACAGACACAGTAACAATACTCACAGTGAATAGACACAGCAACAATACTCACTGTGAATAAACACAGTAACAATGCTCACTGTGAACACACACAGTAACAATACTCACTGTTAACAGACACAGTAACAATACTCACTGTTAACAGACACCGTAACAATACTCACTGTGAATAGACACAGCAACAATACTCACTGTTAACAGACACAGCAACAATACTCACTGTGAACACAGTCACAATACTCACTGTGAACAGACACGGTAACAATACTCATTGTGAACAGATACAGTGGCAACACTCACAGTGAGCAGACACAGTAACAATACTCTCCATTAACAGACAGTGACAATACGTACTGTGAATAAGCATAGTAACAATACTCATTGTGAACAGACACATTAACAATGCTCCCTGTGAACAGACACAGTAACAATACTCACTGTGAACAGACACAGCAACAATACTCACTGTGAACACAGTCACAATACTCACTGTGAAGAGACACAGTGACAGTACTCCCTCTGAGCAGACACAGTAACAATACTCAGTGTGAATAGACACAGTAAGAATACTCGCTGTGAACAGACACCGTAACAATACTCCCTGTTAACAGTCACAGTAACAATACTCACTGTGAACACAGTCACAATACTCACTGTGAAGAGACACAGTGACAGTACTCCCTGTGAGCAGACACAGTAACAATACTCAGTGTGAATAGACACAGTAAGAATACTCGCTGTGAACAGACACCGTAACAATACTCCCTGTTAACAGTCACAGTTACAATACGCACTGTGAATAAGTACAGTAACAATACGCACTGTGAACAGACACAGTAACAATACTCCCCATGAACAGACAAAGTAACAATACGCACTGTGAACAGATACAGTAACAGTACTCTGAACAGATACAGTAACAACACTCATTGTAATCAGACACAGTAGCAATATGCACTGTGAACAGACACAGTAACAATCCGCACTGTGAAGAGACACAGTAACAATACCCCCTGTGAACAGACACAGCAGCAATACTCCCCATGAACAGACACAGTAACAATACTCCCCATGAACAGACACAGTAACAATACTCCCCATGAACAGACACAGTAACAATACTCCCCATGAACAGACACAGTAACAATACTCCCCATGAACAGACACAGCAACAATACTCCCCATGAACAGACGCAGTAACAATATGCACTGTGAATAAGCACAGTAACAATACTCACTGTGAGCAGACACTGTAACAATACTCACTGAACTGACACAGTAACAATACTCACTGAACTGGCACGGTAAAAATACTCACTGAACAGACAGAATAACAATACTCACTGAGCAAACAGAGTAACAATACTGACTGTGAACAGACACAGTAACAATACTTACTGTGATCAGACACAGTAACATTACTCCCCATGAAGAGGCACAGTAACAATATGCACTGTGAACAGACACAGTAACAATACTGCCCATGAACAGATACCGTAACAATACTCCCTGTGAACACACACAGTAACAATACTCACTGTGAACAGACACAGTAACAATACTCACTGGATGGGATTCTCCATTCCAGATTCTAAGTGCCCAAGCCAGTGAAGAATCGAGATCGGCCTCTGCTAACGCTAGGAGGGGCACACAAGGGAGACTCCTTGGCCAAGCGAATGTCCGCATGGTGGAGAGCATGCCAGATTCCAGTAACAGGCCGCCATTTTGAGCGGGTGGCCTAATCCCAACAAAAGGACCCCTTCTCTCCCCCCCCTCCCCCCCCCCACTGGAAATAATGCAAATCATGACCCCCTCCCCCATTGACAAAGAGGGAGTCCTCTCCCCAGCATAGGAATAACGAGTACCCCTCTCTCCCCACATGCATTAGGGTGACCAGACCCCCTTCAGCCATCCCACTCAGCCACCCCCTTCAGTCCTGTCCCCTGACATTGCCAATGGCACACTGCCCTCAGGCACCATGGCACCTACACCTTGGTAGTGACTGCCACGCCTGGTATGATGGACCCCATTGGTTTAAGGGGTTGGGTGGGCTCAGTTCTGGCTGAGAGCTTGATCCACGGACCCCATCCCTCTTGCGGGAGGGGTTTCCATGTCTGCTCTGTCCGTTCAATGCAGAAACACGTTCCCCTTCCTAACATCTGCTGCCTCAGACAAAAGCCTTTAAAGCAGCAACTCGTACAGTGTCAGAGGTTTCCTCGGAAGCCCAGAACACTTGAAAAGGCATCAAGTCCCCTGACCACCTTTGAAATGCAAAAGATCCATTCAATTTCACAGAGCAATACCTTTCAGTGATTGACAGTTTTATGGTCCAGGCACAGTAGCTTGGTGGATTGTTTATTTATCTTCCCTTCAAGCTTGAATGCATCTCAAGTACCTTGCTTTGATGCGAACCACATTTTATAATGTTTATAAACACTTGCTATGACTGACAGCTCCTCACCACATCAAAAGGTGGTTCCACTTCCCCTTTTCTCAACAGAAAGCACTTAGCTCCATTTGATGAGTGAGAGATGGGAACCCTCACAACATTTTAAGAAGCATTTAAACGAGCAGCACTTGAAACACCATAGCATACGAGGCTATGGATCAAGTGCTGGGAAATGGGATTAAAACAGATAGGCACTTGATGGCCAGCAGACACGATGGACTGAAGGGGCTCTTTTTGTGTAAAGGTCTATGAGACATGGGTCATTCTGAGAACATCAACAAAGTTAAAATATTAGCGATGAAACAAAATCATCAAAATCAAAACATAACTTGCCTGGTAGGTCCCTGTCTTCATCTGCAATGAATTTACCCATCATTCGAACCATTCCTGATTCACTCAGTTTTTCTTTCAAGTATTTTTCTAAAACTTCATTTGCCTGTTGTGAAAATAATGCATGTTAATGAGAATACGTATCTGTCCACTGAGGATATTATCGTGATGATTCATTACACCTTTCTGAAACACAAGAGTGTGGTAATTGCTAATTAAAGACATGCCGTTGAACCTTTTCTTCTTGCACTCATCAGAGCAGACATAAGCACGACAAATTTCAAAGGGAGCAACAATTTATACTGTATGCAAGAAGGCTCTCACGGAACTATTGCTTCTTACATTTTTGTTTAATTCAAAGAAGGCACAATGTCTGGATGTGTTCCCTTTGCCAGAACAGGACAGATCCCTGTGTATAAATATACATCTTCCAGCAAGCAGAACGGAGTCTCATTGGGAGCTGCCTGAAAATCATCAATTGGTTGCCTTGTGTAATTTTTAGCACACTCCAGTTGTTCAGCAAGTGCTGTCCGATTGTAGAATCACAACTAACATCAAACATATATTTTGCGTTTTGCAAGCTTTGGGCTAGTTCAGTATGGTCAGTATTTTGGCCAGTGCGAACAGCTGAAGGGACAGTAGTTGCCGAGTTCATTTCCATGACCAAACCTTGACCAATTAATGTCAATGTGCCAACCAATCTTGTGCCTGTGCTGATGAATGCCAAATCAAAGGAGATAGTATTCCTTCTTTTTCAGTAATACCCAAATTTCGGACTACCGAGCAACCATTTTTGAAATAATTCCCAGTTGCAAAGGAAGGCGGGAAAAGTAAATGTATTAACAATGGTGGAATCTTCCCAACAAATTGCAAAACCTCAGTTCCAGTGAGGAGAAATTCTCTGAATTGTGAGCATCTTCGCCCAAAAAAGTGAGTGGGCGTGGTGAACGCCGTCACTCTGGCAGGCAGGACCGATTGGAGCCGGAGACCAGCTCCAAATAAATTGGGGCGCCTTGACCAGTGTTGCAGTCTAACGGCCCCCAGCCCACATCAGAGGTCTCGGGGGCTCTCCCCCCCCCACCACCCCCCACCTACATTCATTGTCAGCACACCCTAGACTACCCCCCTCCCAATGTTCACATGTCCACCACACATATACACACCACCCACATGGGGCTCCCACTGAAGCTAACCCTGGCACAGGTATCCACTACCCATCAACCTGACAATGCCAACCTATACCGGGGCACTGCCCAGGTGTGTCCCTCTACCCATCCAGGTGCTATACGTAGCTCTTTATCCCCAGAGGATCCCCTCGACTGCCTTACCCCTGGCCAAACCTGTTGTAAATCTGCTGCAGAGGCTGAGGGGAGACCTGATACAGGTGTACAAAATTATGAGAGGCAAAGACAGGGTGGATAGTCAGAGGCTTTTTCCAAGGGTAGAGGGGTCAATTACAAGCGACACAGGTGAAGATGAGGGGAAAGTTTAAGTGAGATGTGCAGTGTACAATCTTCACGCAGAGAGTGGTAGGTGCCTGGAATGCGCTGCCAGAGGATGTGGTGGAAGCTGGCACATCACCAACATTTAAGAGGCATCTGGATGGGTACGTGAATAGGGAGGAAATAGAGGGATACGGACCGAGTAAGGGCAGAAGGTTTTTTTTGTAGTTAGGGCATCATGACACAGATTTGGAGGGCCGAAGGGCCTGTTTCTGTGCTGTACATTTCTTTGCTCTTGTTTTAAGTGATGCCGACGCCAGGTGAATATTCCGGAAGGGGGGCTGGAGAGAGTGCTCGCTAATATATTAAAATGAGGTTTGCGGGCTGCTGCGCCGCGATTCGCCCTGCTCCACCGGAGGTGGGGTGCGGGGGGTGAAAATTCCAAATCCCAACCACGCTACATTTGCGCCACAGGCAATGACCGTCTCCTACAAGAGAGGATCTAACCACCGTCCCTTGACATTCAATGGCATTACCATCGCTGAATCCCCCACAATCAATGGGCGGGATTCTCCCGTACCTGGCGGGTCGGAAGGTTCCGGCGTGATGGAGTGGCGGGAACCACTCCGGCGTCGGGCCGCCCCAAAGGTACGGAACTCTCCGCACCTTTAGGGGCCAAGCCCTCACCTTGAGGGGCTAGGCCCGTGCCGGGGTGGTTTCCGTTCTGGCGGGAGAGGCCTTTGGTGCCATGCCAGCCGGCGGCGAAAGGTCTTCGCCGGGCAACGCATGCGCGGGAGCGTCAGCGGCTGCTGACGTCATCCCCGCGCATGCCGAAGGGGAGGGGGTCTCCTCCGCCTCCGCCATAGTGAAGACCATGGCGAAGGCGGAAGAAAAAGAGTGCCCCCACGGCAAAGGCCCGCCCGTGGATTGGTGGGCCCCGATCGCGGGCCAGGCCACCGTGGGGGCGTCCCCCGGGGCCAGACCCCGAAGCCTGCCCGCACCGCCTTGTCCCGCCGGTAAGGGAGGTGGTTTAACCCACTCCGGCGGGACTTTGGCCCATCTCGGGCCGGAGAATCGCCGGGGGTGAGACCGGCGCAGCGCGATTCCTGCCCCCAGGTCAAAGGCGAGGAATCCTATGGCGCGTAATTCACCTCCTGACTCCCCCCAACACTGGGCGGGATTCTCTGTCTCGCCACACCACTTTTCTGGTGCCGCGCACCCCCGCCGGCAGCGGGATTCTTTGACCTGCCAGCAGGCAATGGGGTTCACCATTGTGGGCAGCCCCATGCCATCAGGTAATCCCTGGGCGTGATTGCGCTGCTGGCACAACAGAGAATCCTGCCAGCGGAGAATCCATCCTCCACTTCATCATCTACAAGGCACAAGTCAGGAGTGTAATGGAACACTCCCCACTTGCCTGGATGAGTGCAGCTCCAACAACACTCAAGAAGCTCAACACCATCCAGGACAAAGCAGCCCGCTTGATTGCTCCTCCGTCCACAAACATTCAAACATGCCGCTGAACAGTGGCAGCCGTGTGTACCATCCACAAGACGCACTGCAGTAACTCACCAAGGTTCCTTCGACAACACCTTCCAAACCCACAACCACTACCATCTAGCAGGACAAGAGCAGCAGATACCTGGGAACCCCACCACCTGGAGGTTCCCCTCCAAGTCACTCACCATCCTGAGGCAACATCCTGAATCTTCCTCCCTAACAGCACAATGGGTGTACCTACACCTCGGGGACTGCAGCGGTTCATAAAGGCAGCTCACCCCCACCTTCTGAAGGGCAACTAGGGATGGGCAATAAATGCCTACCAGCGACAGCCACATCCCGTAAATGAATAAATCTAGTTTTTGACATGTTCTGCGTTTCTCACGGGCAGAGAGTACAGGCTCAAAATCGCCCCCTATGTTTCCTACATGACAGCACTGATCTCACATGTACTTGATTTGCTGTAATGTGTTTCGGGAGATCTTGTTGAAAAATGTACTCTATAAATCTGAACCTTCCGTTCTAATAATTCCTGGGAAAGTCACTTCTAATGTAGGAAACATTAAGAATGATTCCAATAAGAATTCACACTAAACGTGAATAACGTTTACAATCAGAAAGCTCATTTTAATTTGACATTAATACATACCTTAATTTCATTGCCTGACTCAGCGATATTTTTTTTCCAATTCAGCTCGATCGTCCAGATATCTCTGATAGCCACGACTCGCAAAATAGTCACTGGCCTTTAACTTGTCATCCACTGGTTTAAACAGAGATTTTAAGAGATTTGGGCATTTCACTGTTGATTCTTCATCTTGTTCACAACGTTCAAGCTGAACCAAAATTGGAGACTGCTGACCAAACAATTAATTACTGAATAAATATATTACATTACATTGAAGACACGGTTTCTGCATTCTCAGGATCTAGCTCTCACCGACAAAGTCAAATGTATTGCATTTTCACAGGACAGTTAAGAGTCAACCACATTAGTGTGGAACTGGAGACACATTTAGAGTCACATGTCCCATTTTCGAGGCAAGTAAGCGAAGAAAGATTGACAAGAGAGTACCGGAACTCAGAGCCAAAGACTAGAAACTCCAGCACCACCACTATTATGAGTCCTCTGCCATTCAAACACATTGTGGACATGAGCGCTTCTGACTGCACAATGTTCAGCACCATTCGCGACTCCTCAGACACCGAAGCAGTCCCTGTCCAAATGCAGCAAGACCTGGACAATATCCAGGTTTGGGCTGACAAATGGCAAACGGCATATGCGCCACACAAGTGCCAGACAACACTCATTTCCAACACGAGAAAATCAAAACATCGCTCCTTTACATTCTATGGCATTATCATCACTGAATCCCCCAGTACCAACATCCCGGGATCACCATTGATGAGAAGCTGAATTGGACTAGCACCTAGTACAAAGGAAGTCAGTAGTGGTGGTTGGAGGTCAATCATCTCAGCTCCAGGTCATCACTGCAGGAGTTCCTCAGGGTAGTGTCCTCGGCCCGACCATCTTCAGCTGCTTCATCAATGATCTTCAGACCATCATAAGGTCAGAAGGGGGGATGTTGACTGATGACAGCACAATGTTCAGCACTCCTTGTGACTCCCCGATACTGAAACAGTCCGAGCCCAAATGCAGCAAGATGTGGACAATATTCAGAGAATTTGATGATGTGGAACTGCAATACCATCACTGATTCCCCACAAACATCCTGGGGGCCACCACTGACCTGAAACTGAACTGAGCCCGCTGGGCTGATACTGGGCAGGGTTTTCTGATTATGGGGATCTCGCTGCAGCACCTGAAGAGTGAATGAGGGAATGTGCTGCCACTGATAGCAGCTGCCCATAGCTGCTTAATGTTCCGCGGGGTGGCTAATTGGCTAAGGTGGTGATTTCTGCTCCCACATGGGGAGGAATTTCAGCATCAGAGACCGACAAGCCAATCTGATTATCCGAGAATTGTAAAGTCCCTGCAGTGCCAGGTTTGAGCGGTGGCCACTGCCGGGACTGCAGGCAATCCTCAAAGAAGAGAATCGAATGGAGACTGGACTTCAGATAAGTCCTGGGATTGGGTGGCAGGTCCCAGTGAGGGGGATGATGGGGGCATCGGAGCCTGCCAGCCAAGGGGAAATGATTAAAGGGGTGATGTGACCTTGTTGGTTGCCTTTCATGGGCACAAGGGACCCCCAAAGGAGATGCCAACCTTGCCTGACACCAGCTCACCCATTAAAATCTGCTGGGTGACCACCCGTACTGGTGTCGGAAAAACAGGGGTGCAATGAGGGACTTAAATGGCTGTTAATTAGCCATAAAGGGCCTTGATATGCAGGTGGGCTGCTTGATGCTATTGAGTTGGATGACCAGCCATGATCGTGATGAATGGTGGAGCAGACTCGAAGGGCCAAACCCCCTGCTCCTATCTTCTATGTATCTATGCCTCAGGTATAAGGGGACAATGAATACTGGCGCTGCCAATGATACATCCATGAGCAAATTAAAAAAACACGAGATATGCTCAATGATCCACAGCCTTATTTTACTACTTCGAACACAGGAGCACATACCTCCATCTCTGTCTTGCATTGTATTGCTTTGTGGCTCTCATTACACGCAGCCTTCTTTGTCCCGGCTGGTACATCATGGCTGCCAGAGGTGGTTCTAAACGGCCCAGCAATTCCATTGTGAATACTTTGCATTCTGAAGCTGCTTTTGCTGGACTGGGAGTCACTTGGTGTTGTTTTCGGTGGCACAGCTGGTTTGGACTTTCTAACTGGGGGTGGTGGTGGAGCACTATTGTTGTGCATGTCGTTTAACAGATTGACACAGTCTTCCACAAGTACACTGAGTGCTGCAGGGAACAGGACAAGCACCAAGCAATTGAATAATGTTTAAGAGCATCTAAAGACCAAATCATCCAGCTATGCCCTATTTTATGGATAAACCCCACCCTGAACATCACATCTCTCGATCCTTTCTCTCTCCAGAAATACATCTAATCACATCTTCCTCTGATTGTCGCTGGCTTCAATTTTCACCACTTCAGACAATCATGACCTGCATTCTTGCTCCGCACCTCTGTTAGCTTTTCGGGACAAGTTGGAGGGGGCACGATTCACCCGTTGCGCCCAGATCCACGCCAGGCGCAAAGGGGTCCTTGAATCGCACCCTCTGGTTGGGTGGAGCAGGTAGATTTCTGGGGTTGGGGGGGGTGTAGGGTGAGGTGGCACTTAACAGGTAAAGTGTTGGGGTTGGGACAATGTTCCATCTCCTCCTGTCTAACACGCAATGCTGTAAAGGGACTCATCGCCTCCTTTCACTTGCTAGATTCCGAGGTCTCGGAAACCGGGTTGACCATGGTCAAACAGAGAAAGGGTATTAAAAATGTGAGCCGCTACACAGTCTCCTTCAGAGGTTGCAATGCCTGACCCAGCCCCAAGATTTGGAGACGCGGAGCTGGGGAGGCTCCTGGATGTGAGGGTCTCGGACGGTGAGCCACAAGGCAGCCAGTGCCGCCTGGGACAGGTGGCGACAACTGTGAACTCGGGGAGTCTGACCAGGAGGACTGGTCTCCAGTGCAGGAAGAAGGTCAACGAGCTACACTGGCAGCCAGAGAGAGTAGACACCAACCCCTCCTCATGCGAGACCTTTCCACCCCCAAGCGATCATCCAGCACCCCAACCCTCCATGTGGCCCCTCACCCTCCCTTCACACCCCCTTCCCCTTCAACCCCACCCTCCAAACCTTCCTTCACCATTGTGAACTACGTGTGTGGCTAATGATGCCCTCTCTGTGTCTCCGCAGGAGAAGCTCTCCCACAATCACCTGGAGAGGCCTCAGACTGGCGGAGGGGTGCTGGGCATAAGGATCCCTACGACCCTCGAGGAACTGGCCCTGGAGGTGACTGGTGTGGCCGAGGACAGCGTGCTCATCAATGAGGAGGTTGGCGCACGTCGCAGAGTTGAGGATCCACTGGGCCCCACCCGGAGGTCCTGTCAAAGTTGTTATTGCCTTACTGACTGACCCATCCCTCCCACTGACCACATGTCCATTCTCCCGCAGGTCCTCCAGCCGACGGCACCTCCTTGCCTCCCATGAGATCACCTCGGAAGAGAGCTCCAAGCTTGCCACGATCGACATATCACAGCTGCAATCCCACCCTCCACCAGCACAGATAAACACACCTCGGTGGAAAACGTGAGTGGTCAGGCTTCTGGGACACAATCTGGTGAGTACCACAAGGTTGCTAATGTACATCAGGTGGAGGCAGTAATGCCCAGGTGAGGCAGCAGTCAGGGGTTGACCCTTAACTGCCCCCTCAAGGGAAATTAGGCACATGCAATGAATGTTGGCCCAGCATGCAATACCCACATCCCGTGAACGAATAAAGAAAAAAAGTATAAACTGATGATTTATTTAGAAATTTCCCTGGGGGGGGGGGGGGGGGGTGGCATAGTCTCTGCATGAACTGAAGTCACAATAACTCGAGTAAATCTATTGAAACATTATTCTAAATAGGAGGTCAGGTTAATAATGTGCTGTTTTTCAGGGTTGACTTTCCTTCCTTTCTTTGAATAACATGCTCTAAATATTGATCCAATGTTATCTTAGATCCATTAAGTTTCAGATCCAAAGTCAAGTCCCGCATAGCAAACACAAAGTTTGGAACGGACTGTAGCGCACAAAGACTCCGTGAGACGAATAGAGTGAAGTCGATGAGGCTTTATTAAGCGTGTCTGTTCCCCCGCAGCTCGATAGTAGAATGGCCTGCGGGGGAGGACTCCGGCTTCTTATACTCCGCCTTCAGGGCGGAGCTAGAGGTCAATGGCCAACCAGGACCCGGGATCTGTCAATGACATTAGGGCTTCCAGTCCCACATGACCCCTAATACATACTACCACATTCACCCCTTGTCAAAAATGAACCCGGCGGGGTGATGCTTCGCATGGTGGTAAGGGTTTACAGGGCTGGTCCTGGGAGGAAAACATTCATATGGCAATACAGTATGTACAATTTTGTCCTGTTTCAACTATTTACAGAAGGTATCGGGAGAAAAGCAAAATATTCTTGTGAAAAGTCCATATATTGATTTAGATCGACGCCACGAGTCGGTCGGGCGGTCTGGTCGTCCGTGTCGATCGCCTCGGCCCCGGCAGTGGTGGTGGTGGTGCTTGTACCGGTGTTGTCATCTCCGGGAGCCTTACAGTTTCAGCTTGGGCTTTATTCTTGGTCGGGCCTGAGGGGAGGGGAACCGATCCTCCTGGGAAGTGGGCGGTCGCGGGGTGCGGCGGTGGCAGGAAGGGGGGGGTTGGGTGAATGGTGTCGGGGGGGTGTGTGTGTTGCCGGCGGGCGCCAGATCCCGCAGGGAGACCGTGCCCTGTCGGCCGTCGGGGTACTCCACGTAAGCGTACTGCGGGTTCGCGTGGTGGAGGTGAACCCTTTCGACCAACGGGTCGCCTTATGTGCCCGCACATGCTTTCGGAGCAAGATGGGTCCTGGGGCCGCCAGCCAAGTCGGCAGCGACGTTCCAGAGGAGGACCTCCTAGGGAAGACAAGGAGACGCTCATGAGGCGTTTGATTAGTGCTCGTACATAATAGCGACCGGATGGAGTGGAGAGCGTCCGGGAGGACCTCCTGCCACCGTGAAACTGGGAGGTCCCTGGACCGTAGGGCCAGTAGGACGGTCTTCCAGACCGTGCCGTTCTCCCTCTCTACTTGCCCGTTCCCCCGGGGGTTGTAGCTGGTCGTCCTGCTTGAGGCTATGCCCTTGCTGAGCAGGAACTGGCGCAGCTCGTCACTCATGAAAGAGGACCCCCTGTCGCTGTGGACGTATGCGGGGCAACCGAACAGTGTGAAGATGGTGTTCAGGGCAGTTCAATGACTGTGGCCGCGGTCATGTCAGAGCAGGGAATGGCGAATGGGAAGCGGGAGTATTCGTCCACCACATTAAGGAAGTATGTGTTGCGGTCGGTGGAGGGGAGGGGCCCTTTGAAATCGAGACTAAGGCGTTCAAAGGGGCGGGAAGCCTTAATCAGGTGCGCACCATCCGGCCTGAAAAAATGCGGTTTGCATTCCGTGCAGATGTGGCAGTCCCTTGTGACTGTACGGACCTCCTCTAAAGAGTATGGGAGGTTGCGGGACTTGATAAAGTGGAAAAACCGAGTGACCCCCGGGTGGCAGAGGTCCTCGTGGAGGGTTTGGAGGCGGTTAATTTGTGCGTTGGCACATGTGCCGCGGGATAGGGCATCGGACGGCTCGTTCAGCTTTCCGAGACGATACAAGATCTCGTAGTTGAAGGTGGAGAGCTCGATCCTCCACCTTAAGATCTTGTTGTTTTTGATTTTGCCCCACAGTGCATTATCGAACATGAAGGCTACCGACCGTTGGTCGGTGAGGAGAGTGAATCTCCTGCCGGCCAGGTAATGCCTCCAATGTCGCACAGCTTCCACTATGGCTTGGGCTTCCTTTTCCACTGAGGAGTGGCGGATTTCTGAAGCGTGGAGGGTTCGGGAGAAAAAGGCCACGGGTCTGCCCGCTTGGTTAAGGGTGGCCGCTAGAGCTACGTCGGAGGCGTCGCTCTCGACCTGGAAGGGGAGGGACTCGTCGATGGCGCGCATCGTGGCCTTTGCGATATCCGCTTTGATGCGGCTGAAGGCCTGGCAAGCCTCTGTCGACAGAGGGAAGGTCGTGGTCTGTATTAGGGGGCAGGCCTTGCCTGCGTACTGGGGGACCCACTGGGCGTAGTATGAAAAAAACCCCAGGCAGCGTTTCAGGGCTTTTGAGCAGTGCGGGAGGGGAAATTCCATGAGGGCGCGCATACGTTCGGGGTCAGGGCCTATTATCCCATTGCGCACTACGTAGCCCAGAATGGCTAGCCGGTTGGTGCTAAAAACGCACTTGTCCTTGTTTTACGTGAGGTTCAAGGCTTTGGCGGTCTGGAGGAATTTTTGGAGGTTGGCATCGTGGTCCTGCTGGTCGTGGCCGCAGATGGTTACATTGTCGAGATACGGGTACGTGGCCCGCAACCCATGTTGATCAACCATTCGGTCCATCTCCCGTTGGAAGACCGAGACCCCGTTTGTGACGCCAAATGGGACCCTTAGGAAATGGTATAATCGCCCGTCTGCCTCGAAGGCTGTGTACTTGCAGTCACTTGGGCGGATGGGGAGCTGATGGTAGGCGGACTTGAGGTCCACGGTGGAGAAGACTTTATATTGGGCAATCCGATTGACCATGTCGGATATGCGGGGGAGAGGGTACGCGTCTAGTTGTGTGTACCTGTTGATGGTCTGGCTATAGTCTATGACCATCCTTTGTTTCTCCCCTGTCTTCACTACTACCACCTGTGCTCTCCAGGGACTATTGCTGGCCTGGATTATGCCTTCCTTTAGTAGCCGCTGGACTTCGGACCGAATGAAGGTCCGGTCCTGGGCACTGTACCGTCTGCTCCTAGTGGCGACGGGTTTGCAATCCGGGGTGAGGTTCGCAAACAAGGACGGGGGTTGCACCTTGAGGGTTGCGAGGCCGCAGATAGTGAGTGGGGGTATTGGGCCGCCGAATTTGAACGTAAGGCTCTGTAGATTGCACTGGAAATCTAATCCCAGTAATGTGGGGGCGCAGAGTTCGGGAAGGACGTGTAGTTTGTAGTTTTTGAACTCCCTCCCCTGCACCGTTAGGGTAACTATGCAGAAACCTTGGATCTGTACGGAGTGGGATCCTGCAGCTAGGGAAATCTTTTGTGCGCTGGGATAGGTGGTCAAGGAACAGCGTCTTACCGTGTCGGGGTGGATAAAGCTCTCCGTGCTCCCGGAGTCGACTAGGCATGGTGTCTCGTGCCCGTTGTCGTCGTCGTCTGGAGTGTCCGGGGCCGAGCTTGATCGAGCGTAATTGAAGCGAGACGTGGTTGTAGTAGTGGAGCGTCTTCCTCGAACCCCGTGGAGCCGTCGACACTGGGGTCCGTTGTTGCCGTCCAAGATGGCGTCGGGATGAACAAAATGGCCGCCCCCACGTGTCGTACAGGTCTGGGGTGGTCCAAGATGGCGGCGCCCTTCCTCCCCTCGTGGTGGCCGGGACCCAAAATGGCGGCGTCTGCGGGTCGCACATGGGGCGCTGGGGGGGTTGGGGAGCGTTAGGACCGCGCGGGGCTCCCTCATCTCTGGGGACAGCGGTGGTCGGGACCCAAATTGGTAGCGCCGGCGGGTCATACGTGAGGACGGGGGGGGGGGGGGTTGGGGAGCGTAAGCGGCGTGCAGGGCTCCCTGTTCTCCCGGGACCACGGTGGTCGGGACCCAGAGCGGCTGCGCCTGCGGGTCGAACATGGGGCGCTGGGGGGGTTGGGGAGCGTAAGCGGCTTGCAGGGCTCCCTGGTCTCCCGGGACAGCGGCGACCTCGCGGGACCGGCACACAACCGCGAAATGGCCCTTTTTCCCGCACCTCTTGCAGATTGCTGCGCGGGCCGGGCAGCGCTGCCGGGGGTGTTTTGCCTGGCCGCAGAAATAGCAGCGGGCGCCCCCGGTGCGACTTGGCGTTTGGACCGCGCAAGCCTGTGGGGTGTCCGGGGGGGGGGGTGGGTTTGTCGCGACGGGTACGTACGGAGCCCAATGGGCTGCCGCGTGGTCGGGGCCGTAGGCGTGGGTATTACGCGCGGCCACGTCTAGAGAGGCTGCTAGGGCCCGGGTCTCTGAGAGTCCTAGCGACACTCTTTCTAGAAGTCTTTGGCGGATTTGGGAGGAATTCATACCTGCCACAAAAGCATCGTGCATTAACATGTCCGTGTGTTCATTTGCGTTCACCGAAGGGCAGCTGCAGGCTCGTCCCAAAATCAGCAGCGCGGCGTAGAACTTGTCCATCGATTCTCCGGGACTTTGCCGTCTCGTCGCGAGCTGGTAGCGAGCGTAGATTTGGTTAACTGGGCGGACATAGAGACTTTTCAGTGCTGCGAACGCCGTCTGGAAATCCTCCGCGTCTTCGATGAGGGAGAAAATATCCGTGCTTAACCTCGAGTGCAGGACCAGTAGTTTTTGGTCTTCTGTGACCCGGCCGGTGGCCGTTCTGAGGTAGGCCTCAAAACATGTCTGCCAGTGCTTGAAGGCTGCTGCCGCGTTCACTGCGTGGGGGCTGATCCTCAGGCATTCCGGGATGATCCTGAGCTCCATAGTCCTTTTTAGGCACGCTTAATAAATTGTAGCGCACAAAGACTCCGTGAGACGAATAGAGTGAAGTCGGTGAGGCTTTATTAAGCGTGTCTGTTCCCCCGCAGCTCGATAGTAGAATGGCCTGCGGGAGAGGACTCCGGCTTCTTATACTCCGCCTTCAGGGCGGAGCTAGAGGTCAACGACCAACCAGGACCCGGGATCTGTCAGCCAATGACATTAGGGCTTCCAGTCCCACATGACCCCTAATACATACTACCACACGGACCTTGACTGATCTTCATATCTTCCGCTGGCCTTAAGGTGTGCTTTGATGACTGCTACCAACTTAATGGCATTGCTGATTCAGGGTTAAGGGGGGTCAAACCACACCACACTTTACATTGAGGGAGCAGCCAAGGGAGACAGAGCCAGCAGGATGAGTGAGACACAACTAACTGCTTGTCAATTATCCGATGCAGAAGTTACATTCATGACTGAAGCATTTCTGGGGTGAAATTCACCAGGCGCAGTGCAGAATGGACACATTTGGCAACATCTGTGGACAGAGACCCAATGAACATTTTGAATCCGTATTTTAACATCCCCCTTTTGTCTCATGCCCATGACATCTTTGTCACTCTCTCCTTAATTCTGACCCGACCTTCCATTCTGCCCCCGACCCTCTCACCAGTTTTTCATCACGTTTCTATCCCTCTTTAGTTCTGTAACAGGGTCAAACAATCTCAAAATGTTCACTTTTTTCTCTGCACAGATGCTGCCTGACTGGCTGTGTTAGGGGCTGGTTTAGCACAATAGGGGCTGGTTTAGCACAGTGGGCTAAACAGCTGGCTTGTAATGCAGAACAAGGCCAGCAGCGCGGGTTCAATTCCCGTACCGGCCTCCCCGAACAGGCGCTGGAATGTGGCGACTAGGGGCTTTTCACAGTAACTTCATTGAAGCCTACTTGTGACAATAAGCGATTATTAGTAAACTCCTCCATACTCGGGATCAAGCGAGTGAACCTTCTCTGGCCAGCCTCCAATGCCAGTGAAATAGTGAACAAGTGTTTTCTTGTGCAGTGCCGCTCGCTGCTCATTGGCTCAGGGTTAGATGCCATCCACTTTGAACTGTTGGGATCATATTGCTGGAGGTGGACACTGGACATGGCTCATTTTCAGATTCATAACCAAAAGCATACATGGAACAAAACCTCCAACCAAAAGGCCTGGGCCTGTCCTGAAATTGGGCCTCAGGCATCATTTCAATCATTTATATGAGTCACTGTTGCCTGCTGGTGTCACTGGCAATAGCCTTTGGAAGGTGCTTGAGGACAAGAGTAGAGGGCTGCCTGTGAGTTGGAAGTGACCTTGGCCTGTGCTATGGTTCCTCAAGGAGCTCTCCTGTGACTCCTGACTCCAGATCAACCCTAAAGTTAAAAGTGTACCCCCTCCTTTAGACTTTTAGGCAGAATCAATACCCATTTGTGCTCAAGGCACCCTGACCTCTGCACAGGGAGCTAAGTCAGGCATTAAGCTCCTTGTTAAAATGTGACCCTAATTTGGGGTGGGTGAAATTTCAAGTACATTTGGGACCCAGGAGACAGCACTGTGGAATTGGTGCTTTATGGAGCCATCCTGTACATGGAAAACAGCCGCAATAGAGTCCAACTTTTACCCAGGTCTTCACTCGGGTACTGAGCAAAGCAAGACATCTCACCATAAGGATGTAAAACATGTGGCAGAGAGTCATTCACAATTCATTCTGCTGGTCACCAGCACCTAGGATTCTCTGTGTTTCCCCTCAGCTGCACTGCAGCCTATCAACGATAGGAGACAAGCAAATGGCTAATGGAATAAAATAAATCAAGAATGAAAAACGTGAAGACATTAAGGACACTGAAGATTCAGCAGAGCAGGTTGGTCAATGACTCCCATACTGTTGAACACAATGACACTACTAAACACAACAGCGAGAGCACTTACCCGCATGTCAATCTCATCGACATCCTGCAGTCAGAGCAGAGGAAATAAATCACTGTGCAATCTGAAACTACAATCAGAATAGTTACTCCATTTCTCTATATATGCCTTTCAGTTGGACAATGGGGTAGAGATTGCTTCCTTAGGGAACCTCCCAAACCCACAATCTTCACCACAAGTGCACAGTGACTGAGTGCAACATCTGGAAGTCGCACTGTAGCAACTTGGCAACATTTTAAAAAAGAGAATTTAAGAAAAGGAGCATGTAGACGGTATGGAGTCAGCTCTGCCATCCAATATGATCATGACCGATCAGGCTAACCACCACTGTCTGGCTCACCCCCTTGATTCTCTGAGAACTCAGATATTTGTCTGTAACAGACGATTGAAGAAATTTCTGTGTCCATCTCACAGAACATAGAACATAGAGCAGTCCAGCACAGAACAGGCCCTTCAGCCCACTGTGTTGTGCCGACCATTTATCCTAATCTAAGATCAACCTAACCTACACCCCTTCAATTTACTGCTGTCCATGTGCTTGTCTAAGAGTCGCTTAAATGTCCCTAATGACTCTGAATCCACCACCTCTGCTGGCAGTGCATTCCACACACCCACCACACTCTGTGTAAAGAACCTACCTCTGACATCTCCCCTATACCTTCCTCCAATCACCTTAAAATTATGTCCCCTCGTGACAGCCATTTCCGCCCTGGGGAAAAGTCTCTGGCTATCAGTGTAACTGAGTATTGTACCGATTAAAGTCCTTGTGTGTTTTTTTCTTTTAAGTTAATAAATGTTCTTTAGTAATTGATCACAAATCGAATGGACTATTTCTTCCCCGGTCCTTATATTTTTCTCGCAGTTTACCGAATTGAAAATATGCGCACCGAGATGTTCCAAGTTACTGTTTTGGGTTTTGAGATACTCTCACATTTAACATCAGCCGGCTCTTAACAATTCCTTTCCCCAATTATTTTCAGTCTGTGCCCTCTAGTTCTTGGTGCTCTATTGACTGGGAACAGCCTCTCACTGTTTACCCTGTCCACACTCCTCAGGATCATTAATAACTCGATCAAATCTCCTCTCAGCCTTCTTCCCTCCACGGAAAACAGTCCCAACCTCTCCACTCGATCCTCATGGCGACAGTTCTTTGTCCCTGGAATCATTCTTGTGAATCTCCTCCGTGCTCTCTCCAATGTCTTTGCATCCTTTTAAGTGCATTATTACGACTTCTCAAATAAATTCCAATAGTTTCGCAGCGACCTATGTCGGGTTAACTGACCTCTAGTTCCCTGTTTGCTCCTGCCCTGCTTACTTGAATATCGCTGTTACATTTGCTAATTTCCAATCCAATCCAATTAGAAACAGGAGTGAACCACCAGGATGTGCAAACCTGCCCCGCCATTCAATACGATCATGGCTGATCGATGCCGGCCTCAGTTATTTTTCAGTGCGTTTCCCCATAGCCCTCTATTCCTCGATCCATTAAATATTTACCCACCTCCATGTCAAATACTCTAATGATCCAGCCTCCACCAGCTTCCGGAGCAGAGAATTCCACAGATTCACCGCCCACTGCCAGAAGAAATCTCTACGCACCTTAGTTTTAAATGACCGGCTTTTTATCTTGTAGTCAAGTCCCCTTGTTCGAGACTTTCCCACTCGTGAAAACATCTCATCATCTCCCCTGTCAATCCCCCTCAGGGTCTTATATGTTTGAATAAGGTCACCCCTTACCCTTCGAAACTCCAAGGTATACAGGCCCAGACTATTTAGTCTGTCTTGAAAGCACAGGCTCTCATCTCAGGAATTAGCCTGGTGCATCACCTCGGGACTGTCTCCAATGTTACTCTATCCTGTTTTAGGTAAGGGAACCAAACAGTGCTCCAGGTGAGACCTCACCAACACCCTGTACAATTGCAACAAAACCTCCCTATTTTTGAACTCCAACCCCTGTGCAATAAATGACAAAAGGCCATTTGCCTTCTTAACCACTTGCTGGACCTGCCTGCCAGCATTTTGTGATTCCTGCACTAGAACACCTCGACCTACCAGTGGTGGAGTTTAAAATTTGATTAATTAAGAAAAGATTGAAATCTGAAATTGAGACCTCGTCTAATTAGTGGTGACCACAAAACTATAATTGATTTTTGTAAATCCATCTGGTTCACTAATTTCGCTTCAGGGAAGGAAATCGTCTGTCTTTACCTGGTCTAGATTACACGTGACTCCACACCCAGGCATGCATCAGTGCTAATATTGCACCCAGTGGTGATAATCCCCCAAATTTATTCTACAAGAAGTGGGGTCTGCCCTCTAGCTAGACATAGTTCGAGCTCGTGGCCATCTTGCCCAGCGTATCCTGATACATCTGCAAGGTAGGCTAGTCCCCTCACTGATAGAGGAGCTCAGCGGGACAGTGCTCCCTCTGGTGGATGTTTGCAGCTTGTGTTTTCACAATATGAAGTTAACGTACACTTTTGACATTTCCGAGACCCTCTGTGTCCAACAGCAGCAGGCAGTGATTTTGTTTGTGAGGGTGGGTGGATGCACCACATCCAGATACCCCTTGTGTGAGCTTGGGCAGTCGATCCGATTGAAAAACCTGGGCAGAAAAACAAATTAAGTTGGATTCTAGGAAGTAAAGCAAACATTCCATTGCAGGTATAATGTGACTGTGTTTAAATGATGAAACATCTGCAAGATTCGGAAGATTTTCCAAGGGTGATGATAAAATGTTCTCACATGTCCAAAACACTGTATATTGTGGAATTCTCTCACAACATTCAACCGGGCGATTACACAGCAAACATCAGTATCACGGCAATATTTTTAATTTAACCTGCCAGGTTATTTTAATCCATTTTTGGGATGTGGGCGTCACTCGCTAGGCCAGCATTTATTTCCCATCCCCAGTTACCCTCCAGAGGTGGTGGTGAGCTGCCTTACTGAACCACTGAAGTCCTTGAGGTGTAGGTGCATCCACTGTGCTGTTGGGGAGGGTGTTCCAGCAACAGTGAAGGAAATGGCAATATATTTCCAGGTCATGATGATGGATGCATGCATGGAATTTACAGTGCAGAAGGAGGCCATTCAGCCCATCGAGTCTGCACCGGTTCTTGGAAAGAGCACCCTACTTAAGCCCACGCCTCCACCCTATCTCTATGACTCAGTAACCCCGCCTCAAGCTTTTTGGACACTAAGGGCAATTTATCACGGCCAATCCACCTAACCTGCACATCTTTGGACTGTGGGAGGAAACCGGAGCACCCGGAGGAAACGCACGCAGACACGAGGAGAATGTGCAGACTCCGCACAGACAGTGAATTCCCCAAGCCGGGATTCGAACCTGGGACCCTAGAGCTGGGAAGCAACAGTGCTAACCACTGTGCTACCGTGCTGCCCCTCGTTGTGGAAGTTGTGACAACCTCCAGGTGGTGGGGTTCCCAGGTATCTGCTGCTCTTGTCCTTCTAGATGGTAGTGGTCGTGGATTTGGAAGGTGTTGTCTGAGGAAACTTGATGGGTTACTGCATCTGCAGTGCAGTAGATGGTACACACGGCTGCCACTGTTCAGTGCTGGAGGGTTTGAATGTTTGTGGAAGGAGGAGCAATCAAGCGGGCTCTTTCTCTTTGTCCTGGATGGTGTCGAGCTTCTTGAGTGTTGTTGGAGCTGCACTCATCCAGGCAAATGGAGAGTATTCCAACACACTCCTGACTTGCGCCTTGTAGATGGTGGACAGGCTTTGGGGGGGGGGGGGGTCAGCATGTGAGTTACTCGCTGCAGGATTCTGAGCCTTTGACCTGTCCTGGAAGCCACAGTATTAATGTGGCTAGTCCAGTTCAGTTTCTGGTCAATGGTAACCCCCAGGATGTTGATTGTGGGGGATTCCGCGGTGGGAATGCCATTGAATGTCAAGGGGCGGTGGTTAGATCCTCTCTTGTCGGAGATAGTCATTGCCTGGCATTTGAGTGACGCGAATGTAACTTGCCATTTGTCAGCCCGAGCCTGGATATTGTCCAGGTCTTGCTGCATTTGGACATGGACTGCTTCAGTGTCTGAGGAGTCGAGAATGGTTCTGAACATTATGCAGTCATCTGCGAATATCCCCACTTCTGACCTTATGATGGAAGTGTCAGGAAAACAAAGGTAGTTTTTATATTTGTATCGCTAAATATTAGTAATAGGGTATAGTGTTAAGTGGGTTTAATTTAGTGTTTCTGTGTAAGGAGGGATAAATCTAGATTCAAGGAATTTGTATGTGGGGGGGGGTTGGTTTCAATTCAATTTCAATTCAAACTATGCTTCTATTGAGTTTAGAGAAGTTACAGCTTGAAAAATAAAAACTTGGAGTAACATAAAGTCGTTGTTTGGCAACCAGGACACCATTAAGGGAGGAAGGCTTTTTGAGCTCAGTTTTTAGCTGGCTATATTGCAGTTGAAGACAGCTCTGCCAGAAGAAATGCGGGACAGGACAGACTGCAAAAAGGTAGACTTCCGCAAAGAACCAGATAGAGTGCAGACAACCAGGGAATTGGGACATAAATAATGTCTCAGGGAGATTGAAGTTAAGGAAACAGACACCAAGAACTTGAACAAAGTACCATTCAGAAGGATTGAATAGAAAACCAGGTCAAGTGTTCTGAATTGAAGAGACAGCTGCAGTCACCAGATTTAAAGTGGGAAAGCAGACTTCAGGGGTAAATCAAAAATTTGGTGCTATCTTAAAACAGTCTGGGAATGGACAGTTAAAGCAATTGCAGTGAGTTTGTGCAACAATCAAGACAAGGAAGAGGTGTAAAACCTGAAAGCGAAACCTTGATGGAAGCAGCGGAGGGAAATCATTGTTCAAAAGAAGATTTGAAATTTGTGTATTTCTGAAAGCGGAATTTGAAATCAATCATGTGGAAGCCAGAGTTCAGTGAGACAAGATGGTGCACGGTATAACAATCATCTGGAAGAATTTTAAATTCACTCGGGTTCAGAGAGGAGTGTGTCTGACCACAGCCAGTCTGTGTGTTTAATGGGACTTTGTGTTACTGAGATCAATATAGCCAAAAATATACTGGATATAAAATCTGTGCATATTTGTGAAGATAAATGGGAGTAAAGGAATAGTGTATTATAATCAAACTTTTCATGTTTAATAAATGTTTTTTTAATTAAAGTTAATTAGTGGTCGTGTGACTCCGTTCCTCCCCGTTTTCTGCGAAAAATAAAAGTTACAGGGCGGGATTCTCCGTTGACCAATGCTGGAATCGGGAAACGCGATTGGGCAGAGAATCGGTTTTGACGCTGAAATCGTGGCTGGCGCCGGGTTTCACTTCAAATCACAATTCTCCGGTGCCTTGCCAGCGGCGTCAATGCGTTCCACTCCGTATCTACAGTAAACGTTGTTGCCAAATCATTAGCGGGCCTGATCGGGTATTCTCCAGGGCCTCCGCGATTCTCCGCCTCCACCGGGGGGGGGGGGGGGGGAATTTGCGATGGCGCGGTTTATTTGTGCTTTTAGATATCGATATTCAGGTGCCGTGGCCGATGAAGGAGAGAGAGGAGGTAGGACACGGAGAGGAGCGATTGTGGGCTAGCGGTCTGCAAACTGGCCGGGCTGGCTAGGGGGGGGGGGGGGGGTTGAGGAGCCCTGCCAGAGCCCACTGTCTACCCACCCTGGGTCCTGGTTCTGCAGAGTAACATCGCCCGTATGTGTGACCCCACCGTACCACTCCTGTCCACGGTAGCACTTTGCACCGTCCATCCTGGGTCATCCTTGCATGCGATCTGGTCATTCCATAACACGGTCCCACCTATTCCATCGGATGGCCTAGGTGAGTATGGTGGGGGGGGGGGGTAGGTCACCAGAGAAATGAGCATTGGCTGAACTGCGGTCCCTGAGCCAAGCCCACCCTCAACATCCACCCATTCCCCTCCCCCCCACCCCCCTGCATCACCTCTGTGGCTGGCCCAGACCAGCCCGCCCCCTTACACCCTTCTGGCAGAGCACAGAGGCAGCTACCACATTGTGCACAGGTGTTTAATGTGGAAACATATCTACAGTCTGTTCCCTAGCCTGCATCATTAAACTGTGCCCTGCACCTGAGCCAATTTAACTGGTGTCTACTTTTCTGGCCTTGCGGGCCCTAACGCTACACCGAGGTGGTTCCCCAGATGGTACATCAGGAGTGGAGGTGGCCTGCTGTGACTCCTGTCCTGTGATCTGGGTCCCCATTGGTGGTGTCTTCTGGGGCGACCTGGCCTGGATGGGCCCAGCTGCCGCTCGGGTGTCCTGGGTGGCATGGTGTCAACTCGATCCGCCCGTTGTGCATGTGATGCACCAGGGACAGGAATGGGGGAGGGTGGGGGGGGAGTCCAAGGTGCTGCGGTGTTCCGGCATCTCCCCTGCGGGGGTCACCGGCATGGGCCCCGTCAGCTCCTCCTCCCTCGGGGTGCCCGATGGCCCCCGGGCTACTCCATGGGACGGGGGTGTAAGTGGATGTATCGCCTGAGGCTCCCCCGCCACCTGGTCCGAGAGACCCACGCTGGTCTTGTCCAGGGTCTGCACGTTCGCAGCCATGGAGCACAGGGAGTGGACCATCTCCGTCTGGGACTGTGCCACCCCCTTCTGGGTTTGTGTCACTTCAGCCAGTTACTCTGCCATCATCCTCTGGGACTGGGCCACCTCCTTCTGTATCTGCGCCACGCCGGCCAGTGCCTGGGCAATGCCGCCGACGTTCGCAGCCATGGCCCGCTGGGACTGGGCCACGCTCAGAAGCGCCGCCCTGATTTCCAGGTGACTCTTGCACATGGCTGCCTGTGAGGGGGCCGCCCTGTCCTGGGCCTCAGCCAGTGCCTGCGCAGAATGCCCCAGGCCGTGGACATGCTGATGTCACCCCCAATGCCTCCACCACAGATGTCACCTGTGCGGTGTTGGCACAAATGGTCGGAACCACCTCCTGCTGCTGTACGCGTTTGGACTCCTCCAACGGCAGCTGCAGGTGCTGCATTCTCGCCGACATCCCTCATGTAGTCCCTGGCCCGGCGACTGCATCTCCATTATAGATGGGACTGTCCGTCCCAGAAGCCCAAACGCCATCTGGACGGCAGCTAGTCCCTGGGGTCGGCCCACCCTCCGACCGTCCGCCCCCTCGGGAGTTCCTACCTCCACCTGCTGCACCGGACCAGCCGTGCGGTGAGCACCAGAGAGTGTCCCAGGAGCCTCTTCACCAAAGTGCCCGACCGAGGCGAGTGTCTCTGGGATGGTGGAGGGTGTTGGAGAAGCTGTGACTGGAAATCCGTATCATCCCCGGACTCGAGCTCCGGGGTGTCTTGCATCTCGGGTATATGGGTTCCCCTCCGTGTTTTTACCCTCGTCGCTGCTCAGTACCTGGGGATCTGGCCGTGTCCGGGGGCGGGGGACACCAGATGGACCCGCTCCATCACCAGCAGTTCCTGCAAGACACAAGGTAAGACTGGACCGCGGGCTGGGGGGGGGGGGGGGGGGGGAGTGGGGGCTGGGGGGGGGGAGTGGGGGTTGTGGGGGTGATGTGACAGTGGTTTGGGGGTGAGGGTGGGTATGCGTTTGGCATGAGGGTGGTGTGGAGGTGGCGGTGGTTGGGCAGGGTTGACACACGTGACACGGGAACTGCCACTCAGTGGGGTCTCACTTCCTCGCCTGACCCCGGCAATTGCCCTTTCCGTGGGTCCGCTGACCATGTTAAACTAAAGGGACGATCCTTCAAAACAGAGATGAGGAGGAATTTCTTCAGCCAGAGGGTGGTGAATGTGTGGAACTCTTTGCCGCAGAAGGCTGTGGAGGCCAAATCACTGAGTGTCTTTAACACAGAGATAGATAGGTTCTTGATCAATGTGGGGATCAAGGGTTATGAGAAAAACATCAGCCATGATTGAATGGCGGAGCAGACTCGATGGGCCGAGTGGCCTAATTCTGCTCTATGTCTTATGGTCTGATGTCCAGGGCCCGGTGCTCTGACGCAGTGAGGGACTGCAGGTCCAGCGGTCCCCCTCCAGTTTTCTCCCGCTCCCTCAGGTTATGGGCAGCCTTCTCCTGGGTGGGGGAGTGTAGAAGCCAAGTATTTCAAATACAACTAGTATAGGTAAAAGATAGCTGTTTAAGCATACATGTTGAGCCCCAGTTACAGCATAATTCACTTTTACTGAAGTCCGTTGTTCTGGCAAATGCATATTTTCAAAGACAGTGTGACATTAAAACAGCAAGATAATTTGACACTGCTTGTGCTAATTGTCAAGGACAGGGACTGAATACACAGCAACATTGTTCACAATGCAGATAACAGCTAGGTCAGAAAAGCTGATGTTGCACATTGAAGATGGACGGCTTGCCATCAAATCAAATGTGTTTGAGTCTAACCCAAACCAATTAGGATTATATTGGGGTGTAATTAGATGACTTAAGACAGATATGAAAGTGTATAACTGAAAAGTTTCTCCCCGCCATTTTGGGTTTTGTTGTCTTTGTGGGTTAGGTTTAGTGTTTCGTGTGTTGTCTGTGGTTTTTATTGTCTTTGGGGGTGTGTTGTCTGTGTTGTCTTTCTGTTAGTTTAGTCAGTTTTTGCCTTTGATTCTAGTCTCCAGTTTTGTTTTAGTGTTTAGTTTTTAGGTAATTGTCTTTGGGGGTTCTGTCAGCCTAACAGTCTGTGTCAGTGATGTTAGTCCACTTTTGACTTTGAGTTTGAGTTTAGCTGAAGATTAGCTCTCTCTCTCTCTCTTCATGTTCCTCTGGTGTTGGGTGCTCTGGTGCACAGATGAGCCAACACAGTTGTATGTGGTACAACTCTATTTTATTTTAACTCTTATAATACAGTTCGTTCTGGATACTCTGCACGTGCTGTCTCCCTGAGTGTGTCGTGTAGTAGATCTGTCCTGATCCTCCTCTGCAGCTAATACTGACCACCGGGGGTCGTGTCTGTGCTTTTATATCTTTCTGTCATTGGTTGTGGTGTTGTGTGTTCTGATTTGTCTGTTGGTGTGTCTATCATGATGTGTGTGTTTGAATATCATGACATCCCCCCTTTTTACAAAGATATGTGCCTACGTGGTTATAAATATAATTGTGTCGTGAGTGCATCTAAGAGTGTGTGTGTGTGTTGTGTACAGCGTGTGTATATGACGTAACTATTTACATGGGGCGATGTCGGGTGCGTCACACTAACAAGGTAGTACCATAACAAAACATGGATGCGAGAGAAAAAAAACTTGAACAGTGGTCCGGTCAGACGATATCTGGAACAATAAACAACAACAGGTTATAATACAGAAGTGTTTGTCTTTTTGAACGTATGAACAGCGTTATAAGTCCAGTCTAATGGGTGACCGCCTCAAGAATGGGCTGGTCCTCAAGCCGGTTCAGCTGTGGAGATTTGGGGTCACACTGGTTCACCTTGGACTGTTGGAGGTGATGCTGTTGCCGAAGTCTCTACTTTACCATTTGTTGTACTTCGTGCAGTGCTTGGTTTTTCATTCGTGCAAATATAACATTCAACATCTTTGTTATTGTTGCCTTGGCTGTGGTTTGGATCTGGTGGCGATGGAAGGGGCATGATCCGTGGCATCTCCACGAAGTCATCCTTGGGAACCAGTGGAGGATCCGGCGTGTGCGTACGGTTCAGTTGCGAGGGTGGAAGGCGGCGCAAAGCTCGCTGATTGCGCCTATGCACCAATCCATCCGCCCTGCATGCCAGGAACAAGGTGGAGTCTGTTTTCTTTTTATGTTTGTGGTGGACGGCATCTTGTAGCCCATGGGTCGTTGCCATCGAAGTAGCACCATCACTAATATCATGCAAGGTGATGACGGTGCCAGATGTGGAAGTTGGCCGAGACCGTGCACGCTGGTTCCGGCCACCTGCTGTGCCGGAAGGGCGACTCCGCAGAGAAACGTCGAAGCATGTCGCCTTGGAGAGAGAATTGTTGCTCGCATCAACATCTGGCGATGGCGCGAATTGGTGTGTCCATCTTGGACCGCCGGTGCTGGTTGCCACTGCCGACCCAGTGGGACTGCCACGCGATCCATTCCCTGTCGCCGTGGCATCCGCCGTCACCCTGAGCGTGCCATCACCGAGGCCGCGACACCGCCCGTCCGGAGCAAGGTCTGGCGTGCGCGAATCAGAGTCGGCGCTTGGCTGCTCCCCATCTGGAGTCCGGTCTGCCTTCCGTCGATGCCCCCCGTCCGGAGTCCCAACAGGTTCACTGGAGGCAGCCGAGATTCCCTGAAGCTGCACTTCTGGAGTCGGAACATGCAGGAATGCACCAACCAGTGGAGAGGCTCGAGCCATCGAGGGTGGAAGCGGTGCGCCGCCACCGCAGTCGTCAGTGGTCCCACCGTGATCGTCGAGTGCCTCGGTACGCACTAGGCGAGGTCTGTCACCTTACACCTTTTGCATGGGAAGTGGGATGCTGTCGTCACTCGTCTCACATCCCGTGGATAGATCCTCATTAGCAGCTTGCTGTTCACTAGGGTTGGGTAAATTGTCAGAGTTTTCATCTGGTGGTGCACACCATGTCGGTGGACTGTCATTGTCTTGCCGTTGTCCTTCATTTGGGCTTTTCTTCTTTGGAATTTTAAATCTTGCCCCAGACATTGCAGAACCTTGTTTCTTACCCCCAAATTCTCCCATATGTATGGTCTCTAATATAGGATCCAATGTTTCTATCGACATTGTACTATTTTCCAAAGAACATTCCGTTTCACTTTTCTTCTCAGGTACCTCATATGTATCTTTGTCTAATGTACATGCCTTCATGGTCTCTGGGTCTGATTTTGCTGGGACTGGCATGGTCACAGTCTCTCTTTTACTGTTCTCAATTGCCCACATTATACTCCCTATACATAACTGCTTAATCACTGGGGTTAGTGTGGTACAATGGATAATCGGGTCGACCTTATCTGCATCTTCACCATTAGTGGAAAGCACACTTGGTTCACGTGAAACTGCTGTGGGTTTTAAATTCGTTATCTGGCTACTCGATGTCGGTGTCCTCAGGATTCTTGCTCCAATGTTCTGCTCATTTATCAGTGGAGTGTGTATAGGTTCAATGCAATTAATGTTCCCCTCAAGGTTTGAAGAGTCATTACTGACTAACTGCTGGTCTCCGAAGTTGGGAATATGCGGCGTTGTGTTGAAGGGAGACATTTGTTCCTGCTGTAGATATGATTCAGGTTGTGTTATTTCCATTACCTGAGGATCAATGTCTTGTCCATTTTCTCGATCCGTACTAAAACACTGGCAATTCTCAGTCTGCTCCTTGCAAGTTAAACATTCAATTAATTTCTTTAGCAAATCCTCAGCATCCTTCTGTGGCCGTGCAGCATTATTAATCTCTGTTCGGCTATAATGATCCTGAAGGTCAGCGCATAAACCTTTTTTCTTCGGGCTTGGACGAGGCGATTCCTTTGGCTTGTCTTCAGTTGGGCTTGAACAGTCTTCAGCGCTGTGCCCTTCATTGTAGCATGAGAGACCGTCATGGTCATGCTGCTGTGTAGTGGATCATGGTATGCTGTTATAGCCTTCTTGCTGTTCACGTGAGCATGGCAGACTTGCATCATCTGCCGCTGGTTGGTCAGGAGAGGTTGCTAGACCCTCATGGTCTTGTTCCTGCAAGGACTGCACATTGGAGTCTTGCGTTGCTTCTATCGTGGAGGCTGTCCACGAGCTCTCTGTGGAGGCTTGTGACACTGGAGTCACTTCTTGTTCGTGCAAGGACTGCGCTCTGGAGTCTTGCGTTTCTGCAATTGTGGAGTCTGTCCATGAGCTTGCTGTGGAGGCTTGTGACACTGGAGTCACTTCTGGTTCATGCGAGGACTGCGCTCTGGAGTCTTGCATGTCTTCTTTCATAGAGTCGGGAACGTTGAGCGGGACGTGGACCACGCTCTGTGTGGCAGCAGGGCGCTCTCCGTGTGCTTGCAGCGCTCCCTGTCTGTTAATGTCAGGCTGCAGCATCATCCGGTACTGATAAGTTGGAACGTCATATCTGCTGGATTGAAGATCCTCAAATCCGAAAAATGAATCCGCATCTGCGTCGGATTCAATGTGGGGGCCGCCAATGTGCAACACAAAAGGTTCGTCCAAGTCATAGTCGTATAGGACCACGGAGCTATCATTGGGCTCGCGAGGTCCGGAAACACTGTAAAGATCATCATCGAAGTATTTGAGGTCGGAATCATCGGCTTGTGCGTAGGTAACTGCTTGTCGGAGGGTTCTTCGGAGGTCAAATTCATCTCCTGGGTCAATTTGCGGCAATGTGCTGTCATTCCAGGTGAGGGAAGGTTGTTTTACAGCTTTAACAGATTTTTGTTTTTTTGATTTGGGGCGTTTCCCTTTTAAATTGGATTTGGGACGTTTCCCCTTTAAATTGGTGCAGTCTGGGGCCTCTGACATCCTGACGCTCGGTATGTAGCACGTAGGAAGCGACTGCGCATGCTCAGATCGCTGTCCCTTTACCGATGGCCGTTTTCTTGACTGCGCATGCGCAGCATCTCGCGCATGCGCAAACGAAACTTCCGGTTCTGCGCACTGCTCGCGCAACTGTGCTAGCGTGATACCTTTAGCAAGATGGCCGCCGACCTCGACCCAGCCCTCTCTCAGGCCCGGGATTTCGGCCTCTGGGAATTCGGGCTCCGGGATCCCAGCCACGAGGTGAGTACTGCAGCTTTTCTTACCTTTACTTGCCGATTGGATTGCGTTTTCTTCACAGTACTTGGAGAATTTGTCCAGGACTGCCTGGTAATCGTACCTTTGCTGCCTCCTGAAGAACCTGAACCTTGTGAATATTTCTCTTGCCCTTGCACCGGCGATGGTGAGGAGAAATTCAATTTTTTCGCTATCATCCAGGTCTTGGAGTTCAGCTGCCACCAGGAACAATTCGAACACTTGCCGGAATCGCCGCCAGTTTTCGCGGAGGTCGCCGTGGCACTGGAGCGGCTGCGGAACGGGGAGCTCTATCATTTTGCCTGGGCACTGCTGGTTGTCTGTGTACACTGAGGTATGCCGGCAGGTATCGATCCACTCCTGTACCATGTGGTGTTGGGTGCTCTGGTGCAAGTTGTATGTGGTACAACTCTATTTTATTTTAACTCTTATAATACAGTTCGTTCTGGATACTCTGCACGTGCTGTCTCCCTGAGTGTGTCGTGTAGTAGATCTGTCCTGGTCCTCCTCTGCAGCTAATACTGACCACCGGGGGTCGTGTCTGTGCTTTTATATCTTTCTGTCATTGGTTGTGGTGTTGTGTGTTCTGATTTGTCTGTTGGTGTGTCTATCATGATGTGTGTGTTTGAATATCATGACAGTTCCATTGCCAGACTTTGACCTTTTAAAAGTTACTTTCGAGCTTTCTGCCTCAGCAAAGAAAGATAATGTCTGTAATTCTCTGAAAGCTTCGAATTGTCTACGAATTGCCTTTTAAATGACTTTCAAATTGTAATCAAGCGACTACAAATAAAACAATTCCTTTTGGCACCTGAGGAGTTTATACTGCAAATTTCTGCTGAGTTCCAGGCCATTCAAATAGTATTGTCCCGAGAGAGCGCAGAAGGGGGAGTGCAGGAGCTACAGGGAATGGAGGCGCATGCCTTGGGGCGCAACCCCTTCCGTCCGAAAGCGTCCCCCCACACCCCTGCGGTACCTTGGACGAGGCGACATCCGGATAGACAATTTTAGAAACAAGAGAGGCTGGAATCTCCTCCTGGGCAGTAGTGCAATAGAATAATAATCTTTATTGTCACAAGTAGGCTTACATTGCAATGAAGTTACTGTGAAAAGCCCCTGGTCACCACATTCTGGCGCTTGTTCAGGTACACAGAGGGAGAATTCAGAATGTCCAAATTACCTAACAGCACACAGACACGGGGAGAACGTGCAGACTCTGCACGGACAGTGTCCCAGTCAGGAATCGAACCTGGGACCCTGGTGCTGTGAAGACACAGTGCTAACCCCTGTGCAACCATGCTGCCCTGGTATGAAGTGCTTCGAAAGGTTAGTCATGGCACAAATCAACTCTAGCCTCCGAATTGCCTTGATCCACTACAGTTCGCCTACCGCTGCAACAGGTCCACAGCAGACGCCATCTCCATGGCTCTGCACTCAGCACTGAAAAACCTAGATAACAAAGACACCTATGTCAGACTCCTATTTATTGACTACAGCTCAGCCTTTAACACTATTATTCCTACAAAACCCATCTCCAAAATCCGTGGCCTGAGCCTTGGCTCCTGCCTCTGCGACTGGATCCTGAACTTTCCAGCCCACAGACCACAATCAGTAAAGATAGGTAACAACACCTCCTCCACGATCATCCTCAACATGGGTGCCCCACAAGGCTGTGTCCTCAGCCCCCTACTATACTCCTTATACACCTATGGCTGTGTCTAACATTTCAGATAACAGGAGGGATAAATGAGTCTTCTTTGGATTGTGAAGCTGGAATTACTGTCAGGGCCACAACTATTTACAATCTATATCAATGGTTTGAATGAAGGGACAAAATATATGGTTGCTAAATTATCTGAAAGCACCAAGTTACCAAGGGGAGGTTAAAAGTTTATAAAGAGATATGGACGGTTAAATGAGTGGGCAAACATTTGGGGGTGGGTGGGGAGGCCGGACAAAGCCAGGTCCTATGTGAAGTGTGCGAGGATGAGGCCTCCCTAGCCTGCTGGTCCCTCACCGCTACCGTCTGACCTCCACCCTAAGACTGGTCCTGGGGGTCATCCACAGGCTTGTCCTCCAGCCCCTCCTGGTCCGATGCCTCCTCCTCCTCATCCTTGTCATCCTCCTCCTCTGAGGTGGCCACAGGTTCCTCCCCTTCTACCTCCAGCATGTCACCCTGCTGCTGTGCCAGGTTGAGGAGGAAACAGCAGACCACCACAAAGCGGGTGGTCCTCTGGGTGTGAGAGGGGTGTGTGCTGCAGTGCACCACCACAGCGGTCGAGGCACCGGAACCGCATATCGAGGAGTCCGATTCACCGTTCAATGACAGCCCGGGTGGTCACACGGGCCTCGTTGTATCGGGTCTCCGCTACGGTCACTGGCTTCCGTACTAACATCAGTAGCCACGTCCTCAGCAGGTAGCACTTATCCTCTAAGAGGCAACCGGTCATTCTGGGATGGTCCTCAAAGAGTCCGAGGATGTCCGACTGCCCCAGGATGTAGCTGTCGTGCACACTTTCTGGGAACTGTGCACACATGTGCATGATCTTCAAGTACTGGTCGCAAGTGTTCATGTTGATGTTGGGCACTCCCAGACCGCCCAGCGAGTGCAAGGTGTGCTATCCACTACCATCTGGGCCTGGGGAATCCCAGCAATGATGGAGAATACTGCAGCCCAGGCATCTTTCTGGGCCTGATCCATTACAAAGTGTATATAGTTCACTGCCCAGGCAAACAGGGCATCTGTGACCTCGCATTTGTGGGCTGTAGCTTGTGAGATGCCGCACAAGTCCTGTGGCACATGCTGTCGGTCATCTGTTCGAAAGTCCAGCAGTGTCTCTACATCTTGGCTAGTTGCCGATTTCCCCCTCTGGGTCCCTCCCTGGCCTGATGGACGGCCAGGTCCTCAAGGTGTGGGGTGGGGCACTGCACATGGGCCGCCCCCTCGAGCGTCTGTCGACGCTGCTGCTGCCGCCTCCTTCGGCGTCTGCCTGTCACGACTGCCAGCAGCATCACGAGGGCAGCTTCCACTGGGTCCAAAATATCATCCATTCTGTCTAATTGCTGCAAGGAATTGGAGAAGGTGACAACCAGTGGTGTCTTCCAACCAGGGTCCCTCCATTCCCCTGTCCCCCTGCCAGCTGACGCGCTCTGCCCATGTACCCCTGATCGCTGCAAGGGTCCCTGCTCATCAGGCCCCAGACCCTGAGCCCCAGACACCCGCACATAACGTTATCTGGACCCGGCACTAGGCCCCTTCACAGTGCACACACCCACCCTCTAGTCGTTGAACTATCCCCGGTGCACAGCCTCTGAGTGCTTGGATGTTGGCCACTGTAGCAGGGGTGTTGCCTCCCACAGTTTTCAGGCCCAGTGTCCAGGCATCACAGCATGATTGGGTTGCTATACAAAACCCCCAGATGCTACATGGCATGCCTACCCACAGGGGTCTTCTTGGGTGGTATGAAATGCTCACTTAACTACTATTGCCAATTCCCTATTTTCAATAGCCCTCAGCTGCACCGACTGAGGCCTCCGCGGCCAATGGGGGTTTTGGGTAGTCGGTCGGGCAGGTAGGCTTGGCAAGGCTTGCACCCGAAACAAGGCACACAATCCAGGGATTGGCATGGTGGACCCGTGGGTGCTGAGACACACATCTCTTTATTCAACCCCATCCCCGCTCCACAAGCCCCACCACCAATGGCAGGCCACCCTGACTGAGACTGGGACCCTGAGGTCTTCTCCGGACCCCCACACTCAGAGCACTGGGATTCTCTGCCTGTGAGTGAATTTGATTACTCACCTCGCTGGATCCCCGCAGCACCTCTTCTGCCAACTTCACGTTTTTAAAATGTAATACTAATTGGCACCTGTGTGACCACTTGCTGGGGAGGGGGTTAGATCATGGGAGGTCATTGGATAGAGGGTTGCTCCCGTTAATTATATAGAGATTGGCTTTAAGTGGTGATCATTGGTTTCTCGCCATGCTTTGGATCTGGGAGAGACTGATTGGATTGCAAACAGATTGGCACCCAGTGCGGATCTCATGTTTGGCCTCTCCTGTGATTTAACAGCCTCATCCCAAAGAACAAAGAAAAGTACAGCACAGGAACAAGCCCTTCGGCCCTCCAAGTCTGCGCCGACCATGCTGCCTGTCTAAACTAAAATCTTCTGCACTTCCGGGGTCCGTATCCCTCTATTCCCACCCTATTCATGTATTTGTCAAGGTGCCCATTAAACGTCACTATCGTCCCTGCTTCCACCACCTCCTCCGGCAGCGAGTTCCAGGCACCCACCACCCTCTGTGTAAAAAACTTGCCTCGTACATCTCCTCTCAACCTTGCCCCTCTCACCTTAAACCTATGCCCCCTAGTAATTGACCCCTCTATTCTTTCCAAGAGGGTAGTTAGTATTTGGAACTGCCTTCCTCAAAAGGCTGGGAAGCAGACTCTTTGGATATTTTAAGCCAGAGGAATATCAATCCTTCGTAATCTACACCTCAGTGTCAATTATGTACATACATTCCCAGGCTAATTCTGTACATACATCCCCAGGTTGCTCTATTCCTCCACCCACTATAAAATTGACGGATGAACATTCATCCCTCATTCATCCACTCAAAGTGCAAATCTTCACACCTCTTTGTGTTAAATTTAATCTGTCAGAGTCAGCCCAATATACCGATTTATTCATCTCTTCCTGAAGACTGGTACGATCCTCCTCACTGTTCAATACACTTTCAAGTCTTGTGTCATCTGCAAACTTTGTGACTAAATCCAGGTTATTAAATCAGGAAGAACATTGGTCCCAATACCTTAAGACCGTAAGACCGAGGAGCAGAAGTAGGCCAATCGGCACATCAAGTCTGCTCTGCCATTTAATGGGATCATCTGATCTGAAATGATAATCCTCAACTCAAATTTCCCACCTTATCCCCATAACCCTGATTAAAACTCTGTCTGTCTCAACCTTGAACATACTTAATGACCCAGCCTTACAGCTCTCTGCAGTAGAGAGTTCCACAGATTCACTATCCTCTGAGAGAAGAGATTTCTCCGCATTTCTGTCTTAAATGAGCAATCCCTTACGATGAGATTATGCCTTCTGGTCCTCGACTCTCCCACAAGAGGAAACACCCTCTCAGCATCTACCCTGGCAAACCCCTGAGAATCCTTTGTGTCTCAATAAGGTCACCACATTGTTCTAAACTCCAACGAGTACAGACCAAATCTATTCTACCCCTCCTCATGAGAAGATCCCTACACACTCGTGAAACTTCTCGGAACTGCCTCCAATGCCAGCTCTTAGATAAAGGCACCAAAACTGCTCTCAGTATTCCAGGTGTGGTCTAACTCATGCCTTGTACAGTTTTAGCATGACTCCTCTATTTTTAGACTCCATTCCCTTTGAAATGAAGCCTAACATTCCATTTGCTTTCCCCCTGGAAGTGGCTGTATTTCGGGAAGGCTAATTACAGAAATACTCGGCAGGAGCTGAAGAATTTAGATTGGGGGGGCGTCTGTTTGAGGGTAAATCAACATCTGACATGTGGGAGTCTTTCAAATGTCAGTTGATTAGAATTCAGGACTGGCATGTTCCTGGGAGAATGAAGGATAAGTATGGCAAGTTTCGGGAACCTTGGATAACGAGGATTATTGTGACCCAGTCAAAAAGAAAAAGGAAGCATCAGTAATGTCTAAAAGGATGGGAAATGATGAAGCCCTTGAAAAATATAAAGAAAGTAGGAAGGAGCTTAAACAAGGAGTCAAGAGGACTAAAGGGGGTCATGAAAAATCCTTGGCAAACAGGATTAAGAAGAACCCCAAGGTAATTTATACGTATAGAAATAGCAAGAGGGTAGCCAGGGAAAGGATTGGCCCACTCCAGGTCAGAGGAGGGAATCTATGTGTGGAGGCAGAGGAAATGGGCAAGGTTCTAAATCAGTACTTTGTATCAGTATTCACCAAAGAGAAGGACTTGGGGAAGGGTGTGCAGATAGTCTGGGTCATGTCGATATCAAAAAGGAGGAGGTGCTGGACTGCTGAAAAAGTAGAAAAGGTAGATTAAGGTAGATAAGTCCCCAGGGCCTGACGGGATCTACCCCAGGATATTGAGGGAGGCAAGGGACACAGGTCACTGAAAGTGGCAACGCAGGTGATAAGGTAGTCAAGAAGGCATATGGCATGTTTGCCTTCATCGACCGGGGCATTGAGTTTAAAAATTGACATGCTATTGTTGCAGCTGTATAGAACCTTAGTTAGGCTACACTTGGTATATAGTGTTCAATTTTGGTTGCCACACTACCAGAAGGATGTGGAGGCTTTGGAGAGGGCATGAGCTATGAGGAGAGGTTGAAGAAACTCGGTTTGCTCTCACTGGAAGGATGGAGGTTTGAGGGGTGACCTGATAGAAGTCTACAAGATTATGAGGGGCATGGACAGAGTGGATAGTCAGAAGCTTTTTCCCAGAGTGGAAGAGTCAATTACTAGGGGGCACAGGTTTAAGGTGCGAGGGGCAAAGTTTAAAGGAAGTGTATGGGGCAAATTTTTACACAGAGGGTGGCGGGAGCCTGGTACTCGCTGTCGGGGACGTAGTGGGAGCAGACACGATAGTGACTTTTAAGGGGCTTCTCGACAAATACATAAATAGGATGGGAAGAGAGGGATATGTTCCCTGAAGGGTAGGGGTTTTTAGTTCAGACGAGCAGCATGGTCGGTGCAGGCTTGGAGGGCCGAAGGGCCTGCTCCTGTGCTATAATTTTCTTTGTTCTTTGTGCTTTGCTCCCGTACCAGCCTCCCTGAACAGGCGTCGGAATGTGACGACTAGGAGCTTTTCACAGTAACTTCATTGAAATCTACTCATGACAATAAGCGATTTTCATTTCATTTCATTTCAATATTCTAAATGGGGTCTGACCAGAGCCTTATACAGCCTCAACAGTACATCCTGCTTTTGTCTTCTCGCCCACTTGACATGAATGCTAACATTGCATTTGCCATCCTAACTGCCAACTGAACCTGCACGTTAACCTTAAGAGAATCCTGAACTCAGTGCAAGAACTGTAAGTTCTACGAATTCAAGTTTGTAATCTCCAATTAAAAATATAAATATATCTTCACTGTTTTTTTTTAGATCTTTTTTTATCATAGAATTTACAGTGCAGAAGGAGGCCATTCGGCCCATCGAGTCTGCACCGGCTCTTGGAATGAGCACCCTACCCAAGGTCAACACCTCCACCCCATCCCCATAACCCAGGAACCCCACCCAACACTGAGGGCAATTTTGGACACTAAGGGCAATTTATCATGGCCAATCCACCTAACCTGCACATCTATGGACTGTGGGAGGAAACCGGAGCACCCGGAGGAAACCCACGCAGACACGGGGAGGACGTGTAGACTCCGCACAGACAGTGACCCAAGCCAGGAATCGAACCTGGGACCCTGGAGCTGTGAAGCCACTGTGCTAACCACTATGCTACCGTGCTGCCCACTAGATATATTCAGATAATAACAATAATAATAATCTTTATTGTCACATGTAGGTGAAGTCACATGGGATCAGAAGAGAGCTGGCAAGTTGGATACAGAACTGGCTTGGGCACAGAAGACAGAGAGTAGCAGTAGAACAGACTGCAATCGGTCAGGATAGGTAACAGCACCTCCTCCTGAACTCAGCCCAACACATCACACAGCTTGACATCCTCCCATTGATTCTGTATACACCTGCTGCCTCAGAAAGGCAGACAACATTGTCAGAGACCCCTCACACCCAGGCTTTGCCCTCTTCCAGACCCTTCCATCAGGCAGAAGGTACAGAAGTCTGAAGACCCGCACATCCAGACATAGGAACAGCTTCTTCCCCACAGCTACCAGACTCCTCAACGACTCTCCCCCGGACTGACCTGGTCCCTGTAAGAACACTATTCACCTCGCCCTATGCTGCTCTTGTTTGGCCTTGTTCCACACTGGAACCAATCACTATTTGTTGACCCATCACTGTTAATGTACTCTGTCAATAATTCTTTTGTCTACTATGTACATACTGTGTACATTCCCTTGGCCGCAGAAAATTAATTTTCACTGTACTTCGGTACATGTGACAATAAATATCAATCTATCAGTCAATCAAATGGTGCTTTTCCGAATGGAAGGCTGCGTCTAACGGTGTTCCAAGTGGGATCAGTTCTGGGGCCTTTGTTGTTCGTGGTGTATATAAATGATTTGGAAGAAAATGTAGCTAGTCTGATTAGTAAGTTCGCAGACGACACAAAAATTGGTGGAGTGGCGGATAGTGAAGAGGATTGTCAGAGGACACAGCAGGATATAAACTGGTTGGAGTCTTGGATGGAGAAATGGTAGATGGAGTTTAATCTGGACAAGTGTGAGGTAAGGCACTTTGGAAGGTCCAATGCATGTAGGAATTACACAGTAAATGGTAGAACTCTTGCGAGTACTGACAGGCAGAGAGACCTGGGCGTGCATGTCCACCGATCACTGAAAGTGACAACACATGTGGACTAGGTGGTCCAGAAGGCCTACGGCATGCTGGCCTTCATCGGTCGGGACATTGAATATAAAAATTGGCAAGTCATGTTGCAGCTGTACAGGACCTTAGTTTGGCCTCATTTGAAATATTGTGTGCAATTCTGGTCGCCACACTACCAGAAGGATGTGGATGCTTTGGAGAGGGTCCAGAAGTGGTTTATTATGATGCTGCCTGGTGTGGAGGACATTAGCTATGAGGAGAGGTTAGATAAACTCGGTCAGTTCTCACTGGAACAACGGAGGTTGAGAGGCGACCTAATAGAGGTATACAAGATCATGAGTGGCATGGGCAGAGTGGATCGTCAGATGCTCTTTCCAAGGGTAGGAGAGTCAAGTACGAAGGGACAAAGGTTTAAAGTGCGTGGGGAAAAGTTTAGAACAGATGTGCGAGGCAAGTTTTTTTATACAATGGGTGGTAAATATATGTAACGCGCTGCCTGGGGAAATGATGGGAGCAGGTACGATAGCGGCATTTAAGGGGCATCTGGACAAGTATATGAATAGGGTGGGAATGGAAGGATACGGACTCCGTAAGTGGAGACAGTTTTAGTTTAGGCAGGTACCATGGTCGATGCAGGCTTGGAGGGCCGAAGGGCCTGTTCCTGAGCTGTATTGTTCTTTGTTCTAAGGCTTCCATTGCAATGAGGTGACTGTGAAAAGCCCCGATTCGCCACACTCCGACACCTATTCGGGTACACAGAGGGAGAATTCAGAATGTCCAATTCACGTAACAGCACGTCTTTCGGGACTAGTGGGAGGAAACCGGAGAACCCGGAGGAAACCCAGTTTGCCATAAGCTGAATGGATCTTTGTCTTTCGCTTTACAAATAACTGCAAATGGAACAAGATTTGCAGTAGCTTCAAGAATTCGAGAAGAATTTAAAAGATAAAAATCAGCTCCACCTATTGCTCTGAAATGTGGCTCCTGTAAATGTCCCGATGGACAATGGAAATTAGGTTTCAGATCTGCCTTTGGAGGCAGCTTTACTCCAGTGGTCATTGGGTGGTCCAGATCTCACCGACATTTCCAATGACCTTGTTTTTGAGTGAGGCACTCAGCTGATTTTATTACTTTGCATTGACAGGGCCACACACCATCATTTGGCCTCTCTTCACAGTAACATTTACATGGTGCTTCGCACCTTTTGATGGTGAACTCAAGGGAGATGAAGAAAAACATTGTCACAAGATCAAACTGACTTCAGCTGCACCTGGACAAACTAAACTCCTGAATTTAACTAACTTTACATTTTCCAAATGATATCAAAATGTACCTGTAGTTCTCCCTGACTCTTTATTCCCTGGATTAGTCACACAGCTTGCTGTCAAACCAGAACCTAACGTGAATGAGGAGGTGGGTGGTGGGTGTGAGTGTGATTCCTCACAGCATGAGGACACCACCAGAGACTGGAGGGAATGATCCCTGGCAGCAGGAAAGTTGCAGGGAAAATATCTGGAAGTTATTGCAACTGGGAAAGGTGAAGGGAATTCTGTACCAAAGGATGGGCAAGTGTTTCGATGTTGTCCTTGTGTGACACTCGAGTAGGCCAGGGACCCTGAATGGACAGACGGTCGGGAGGGGTAGAACCATCTGTTCCTGCCCTCTTTGCCCACCAGGTGCCTTTCACAACAATAACAATTTGTAAAACCTGGCCTTCTCCCAGCCACAATGTAACTTCTAGGGCGTTTGCCCCTATTGATCTCACAAGGTGTCACTGCCTTGTTGTCACTGTCAGCAGTTAAACCAGCATCAGGCTCCATTAGATGTCCCCGGACCCCAACATTTAAATGTTCAAGGGGACCCTGCCTGTCTCCAGCGGAAAGTTGGTGAAGCTAACGTGGGGCTTGTCCTGGAATGGAGCGACAGCGAGTCAATAAATTTCTCTTTCAACCTTATTCCTGCACACACAAACACCCGGGGCGGGATTCTCCGCCGGTGGGATTCTCCGTTTTGCCGGTGCCTGGGGGTTTCCCGAAGGCGTGGGGCTGCCCCATTGACCGGCGGGCGTTAAGGAGAATCCCGCCCACGGGGCGAGGCAGAAACGTGGCGGGGCCGAGAATCCAGCCCCATGTACTTACATTGTGGGGTTGGGAGGTGTAGGGTTCTGGAGGCGAGTTCAATACCGGGGCCCCGCAAGGCTGCGTACTTAGCCCCATACTCTACTCCCTGTACACACAAGACTGCGTGGCAAAATTTGGTTCCAGCTCCATCTGCAATTTTATGAGGATACAACCATAGTGGGCCGGATCTCGAATAACGACGAGTCAGAATACAGGAGGGAGATAGAGAACCTAGTGGAGTGGTGCAGCGACAACAATCTCTCCCTCAATGCCAGCAAAACTAAAGAGCTGGTCATTGACTTCAGGAAGCAAAGTACTGTACACACCCCTGTCAGCGTCAACAGGGCCGAGGTGGAGATGGTTAGCAGTTTCAAATTCCTAGGGGTGCACATCTCCTGTTCCACCCACGTCGACGCTACCACCAAGAAAGCACAACAGCGCCTATACTTCCTCAGGAAACTAAGGAAATTTGGCATGTCCACATTAACACTTACCAACTTTTACAGATGCACCATTGAAAGCATCCTATCGGGCTGCATCACAGCTGGTTTGGCAACTTCTCAGCCCAAGACCGCAAGAAACTTCAGAGAGCCGTGAACACCGCCCAGTCCATCACACGAACCTGCCTCCCATCCATTGACTCCATCTACACCTCCTGCTGCCTGGGGAAAGCAGGCAGCATTATCAAAGACCCCTCCCACCCGGCTTACTCACTCTTCCAACTTCTTCCATCGGCCAGGAGATACAGAAGTCTGAGAACACGCACGAATAGACTCAAAAACAGCTTCTTCCCCACAGTCACCAGACTCTTGAACGACCCTCTTATGGACTGACCTCATTAACACTACATCCTGTATGCTTCGCCTGATGTCGGTGTTATCTAGTTACATTGTGTACCTTGTGTTGCCCTATTAAGTATTTTCTTTTATTTTGTTTTCTTTTCATGTACTTCATGATCTGTTGAGCTACTCACAGAAAAATGCTTTTCACTGTACCTCGGTACACGTGACAATAAACAAATCCAATCCAATGCAAGATGCTGAGCCTCTGGACAGTGCTCTCCTGAAGCTCATGTAGATGCTAGGGTACGGCCGTGATATTCAGAGCGAGATGTCAGTGGCACTCCAGCAGGAGGAATCCCAGAGGCTACGGGCGCAGCGGATGGTGCCAGCAATGTCCCGGCCGATGAAGGCAAGTATGCCATATGCCTTCTTAAGACCATAAGATGTCGGAGCAGAATTAGGCCATTCGTCCCACTGGGTCTGCTCTGACATTCAACCATGGCTGATATGTTTCTGATCCCATTCTCCTGTCTTCTCCCCATAACCACTGATCCAATTATTAATCAAGAACCTACCTCTCTCTGTCTTAAAGTCACTCAGTTATCTGTCCCTCACAGCCGTCAGCGGATTCACCACCCTCTGGCTGAAGAAATTCCTCCTCATCACTGTTTGAAAGGATCGTTCCTTTAGTTTGAGGCTGTGTGCCCTCGGGTTCTAGTTTCTCCTGGTAGTGGAAACTGACGAACGTGATATAAAATAGTTACTTTAGAGATATTAGTTACTGTAATGTAGAGATAGGCCAGTCTCATCCTGGTGAGTTCACAGACAAAGGATTTCAGACCGCATGGCAAAGCAGGAAGAGGTGTGTCCACCATAGGAGGAGAAGAGGATGCTGGGTAATAGGGGCCAGAGGAAGGGATTGGAAGTGAGCCAATCAGGATGTATGGCCAGGTCAGGAGGGGTATAGGATGACCTATGGGAATCATGTATGTGAAACTTGATGCCATTTGAATGTATTTGCAGAAATTCATTTGTCTCCTTTTTCATTCGTTTTCCAAGGGTCTAGGAGACTAGTCCTGTGTCCTGTGGCTCTGTGAAATGAATCAGGCTTGCAAGTCAAATAAAATAACTAATGCTGTACCTGCAAATCCATCTCAACTTTTATTGAGGCCAGACTGACGGGTAAAGAAATTTATATTTGTCATTTGGTGCCGAAAACCCGGGATTTCTCAAGATGGTCATTGGCCAGCTGCAAACTCAGAATTAGACTGATTATGGACGGAGGGAGAGTGGAAAAAGGGGCCCACAATGTAAAGCTGGAAAATGACCGCGCATTGCTTTTTCCCCTCTTCTTATCGTCTGATTAGTCTGGTCACTCGCGGTTGGTACGGAAAGATCGTCTCGACGAAATCAAAGGTCAGTCTGGGGATTAAAAAATTAAACTGATGGGATATCATAATTGATAGTTCAGTTTTGGGTTAATTGTGTTGTTGATGAATTGATGGGACATCGGAAGATGGTTCAGTTCTACAAGTGTTTTGAATAACTGATGTAACCTCAGGATGAGGGTTCAGTTCAATGAGTGTTTTTAAATCTAAAGATGGTTTAACTCCATGTGTGAGTGTTTTTGGAGAACTGATGGGACCTCAGGCCAGGGTTCAGTTCAATGAGTGTTTTAAATCTATAGTTGATGAAGCTAAAATTGTACCCTTGGACTGTAGTGGCGAAAAGCGCAGTTCTGAGGACTAGTTGAGATTATGGGGAATTGCTTGGATAAATTTCAAAACAAAGAACATCCATAGAACTGGATGCTGCATGTTAGTTAAAGCAGAAGTTTCTCAAAGGGTTAACAGCAGCCGCCAAAGTTAAAGATGACAGACAGTGCTTCTCACATAGGCCTTGAGATAACAGCAGCAGCCTGTGGTGTAATCGGATACCTTTCCTTTGAGTCAGTGAACTCCAGCAAAGTTACGTTTTGAATTAATTAAAGGAAACCAGTGGGTTTCTCCACCTCTTTGATAAAAGTTATTATTTTCGAAAGCAATTGATTGCAATTGCCAGAATCTTAAGTTTTACTCACTTGAAATAATGTTTATCTCATTTTATTTGTGAATTAATAGAAACTGAAAGAAACTCACTGACACCATTTTAAAAAGTGTAAATCTGGAGATGACAGTTGACTTTGCTCCGGTATACATCACCGCAGCTAACTGCTCCCTCATTGATAGCAGCCAACATTTTTGAGAATGTAAGAAAAAATTGTTAAAAGAAAAATTGTTAAGATAAAGAATTAATTAAGTTGTAAATGTTATACAAGTTTGCGTTAAGCAAATTGTAAATTTAGTTCTGAGTTGAGATCAGAGCTAGCTTGCAAGTTGCAGTAATTCAATTTGAATTTTCAAACATTTTAAGTTTTAAAAGAACACTGTTAGAACCTTTTTAATAATTTTGCCAAGGAGCAAAAACAAAAAAATTGCCATTGGTTATAAATAAGCAAATAAAAAATATATATATAATTTAAAAAAAAGAAAGAGCCAAAGTATGAAAGCTAAAGAGTTAATTAGATTATGGAGACAATATCGTCAACATGAGAGGGATAAGATCATGTTATTAAGTTGGCAAGAAAATGCCCTTAAAATGGGGATTCCAATTAGTGAAGAAAAAAAACAAACAAACAATGGGCTACGTAGTTCAATGGCTGGCCTTGCATTGACAGAGGCAGAAGATGAAAATTAAGATAATTTGACCAGGTCGGCTAGGATTTTGACTGCACCTGTAGCATTGTCTGCACTAATTCCAGAACCACCAGAGTATAATAATTTATATCCAGTCACTGCTCCCCAGATTCCAATCATGCCAGTCACTCCAGCCCTTTTGGTTGATAGCGTGGGTCCCGATTTACCAGCTTCACGATCTAAGAGGGAAGAGGAGCTCTGTTCCACAAGCCCAGTTAGCTCTAGGACCCGGTCTCGGACAGCGAGAGAAGGGCCTGATCCTAACCAGAAACAATTAAGTATACCACCTAAATCCCTTCAGACCAAGGGGAAACCGCAAACTTCGAGAACAAAGGGAAATGCCAGGGTTGATTTTGAAGAGAAAGAACTCCCTCTAGTGACAGGGAGGGACGTCGAAGTCTTGGAAGAACCAGAGGAAATAGCTAGAGTGCCCCCTGGTGAGACTCGGAGACAGTTGCCGATTAGGAAGATACCAAACCTTGACGCAGTGACTGCCGGGGCCCAGCCCACGATAGACGTTTATTTCCCATGGACACCCAGTGAGATGATGGCTATTATGGCTACAATCCCAGATAGAAAAAAATCTCCTGCTGCTTTTGTGGATTCCCTGAGAACTACCATCTCAATTTATCAAGCTGATTCTAGGGACCTCTGGGCCCTAGTCCAGCAGGTTTTAACCCCAGCAGAGTACCGCAATTATCTTAATCACTTGAATTATGCTAGCCACGCCGCACTTCAGCAAGCCCATGCGTTGGACAACGATAGACGGTCGCAAATCCTGAATGCGTTGAATAGCACATTTCAAAAGCCCATAAATATTTCTGCTATCTTAGACCTAAAACCTAAGAAGATTGAAGAGCCAGAGGAATTTCTGGAGCGTTTTAATGAAATCTACTGTGGGCAGTCAGGCGACTTGCCATATCAAAATGGTCAGAATTCCCCTCAATATTGTGCTATGTTAATGCATTGCCTACCACCTTCCGTGGCTACTGCTGTGAAATGTAATAACATGAATTGGACAGAGAACGACCCTTCCCAGATGGCAAGGGCAGTCAGATTTTATTGGAAGGAGGGTGTAGGCCAGGAAGGAGGCTCAGTTACAAAGATTAAGACTGAGTATGTAATGAAAAAGGATGATCTGCGACCCCAACAAGCGGCAGAAACGGTAGTTTACCAGCTGGAGCCCCAATATTATGACTTTGGGTGGGTGGATCAGCGAGGGGAAGGATATCAAACCCACCCAAAGGGACCCTCAGCTCCTTTTTATGGCCCACCGTATGCACCAACAGCTTTACAACCGCCGCCCCCTCTGAGGGGCCATTGGTCTACTGGGAGAAGAGGACGGGGCAGATATAGAGGGAGCAATGCATGTTTTAATTGCGGCCGTGCAGATCACTGGCAACAGGAATGCCCCTTTAAAAGACAGGCAGTAGAAGGAGATTATCCGACCCAAAGGAGGGGGTACCCACCAAGGGGAGGACAGATGAGATACACTGACTTCTCCCAGGCAAACCCTTTCCCAACACAAGATTGACTAGCTAATTTAGTCATAAGGAATCTCCAATCGGACAGGGAACCTATTATCTCTCTGCAGATTGGAGATCAACATCACTCATTTGTAATCGACACTGGAGCAGCCATGTCTTCGGTACAATCAGAACTTCGACTACCACTATCCGACCACACCCAGCATTTGTCGGGGTTCCAAGGACAGGTGTGTGAGTATCCTATTTCTGAACCTGTGACAGTCACTTACGAGAATAAGTCTGCAGATCATCAGTTTGTAGTGACTACTGGATTGGACTGTAACTTGTTGGCCCGAGATTTACTGTGTATCTTCCAGCTACGGCTAGAGTGCGGAGACGAAGGGGTAACGGTTACATCATGGAGGATGAGACAACAGTGCTATATTTCTATCACCCCCCAGTGGTGGACGTTAGACATTCACTGCATCACGTTACCCTGGCCTATGACAGAACTGGATAAAACAAGGAGTTGGAGGACAAATACCGGCCATTAATTGGGACCGAATGGCCAGTCAAAGTTACAGCCACAGTCACGGGAAAAGAAGGTACAGCCGATTTTGTTACAATACCACCACATTTATGGCCACAGTCAGCTTCGGTAAGCCCTCATATTACACGTCAGGTCCATGACCAGTACAATGCCAGGGATCTGGGACATATGGTAAGGAGGGTAGTGGATCATTCAGATCCAACAGAGTACGCACTTCAAGTCACGCCAGACGGCACTGCCATAAAATATTTTGAGGTCCCTGAAACGATTAACACTCGACTGCAGCCCCGTCTATGGACAAATTAATTCAAGAGCTGTTGCAACAGGTATTTTGGGCCCTTGCCAATCAGAATGTAACACCCCCATACTTGCTGTGCCTAAACCAGCCAAACCAGACCAGTACCGATTAGTACAGGATTTACGTTCAATCAATGCCACCGCATAGCCGTTACATGCTCTCACCCTCCAACAGGATATTACGGTGTATAGCTCCCACTCGGTCATCGCACTACTGAGGCAACTGCAGACTCAGCATCTTACCGCAGCTCGTCAGAATAGGTATGAGATATACCTTTTGAACAATCCACGTCTGACATTTAAATACTGTACCACTATCAACCCAGCCTGTTTTCTTAGTGGTCCCCCTGTCCATGAGGACGCACCTGACCACGACTGTTTAGCCTTGATTCAGGAAATTACCACAATAAGGGGCGATTTGAGCGGTATTTCGTCAGAACAACCTGACATGATTATATGTGGTCAAATATCCCACCGGGGATTAGTTAATGACCTACTACAGGCCCTCCTTATGCCCGCGCAGATTTCCGTCATTAAATGCGCTGCCCATACAAACGGTAAGACCCCAGTCGACGTTGGTAATGAACAAGCAGATTGTGCAGCCGCGCAAATTCAGCAAGTGATGGTGCCTAAAATGTTAAGTCAGACTAAACGTTCTGCAATAAATAGGTCTGCCTCTGACAAGCCAATGCCAACCATCCAAGACGTCATAAGGTTACAGGAGGACGCTCCTGAGAGTGATAAACCAATGTGGAAATGGTTAGGTTGTACATATGATTCTGTTTCCTCTTTATGGACCACGCCAGCACATCAGACTTGTATGTCTGATGTACTGGCTTTATGGGTCACTGAATGTGTACACTTTGCAACTCATTGTGGGGCTCGGGGGACTAGTGATTTGTTGCTGGACACTTGGTGGCACCCTAAAATGCAGGGGTTGGCCCAGAGTATCAGTAATCGGTGTTTGATTTGTCAGCAATATAACACCGGCAAAGGTACCCCTTGTGGTATGGGGCAAACCCCGTTGCCCAGTGGTCCCTTTGAGACGCTCCAAATGGATTACATTGAGTTGGAAAGCTGTCAATGTTATAAATATGTTTTGGTCATTGTGGATGTATTCAGCAGATGGGTTGAGGCGTATCCGACTATCGATAATAAAGCTGCTACTGTGGTTAAAGTTCTGATGCGGGAAATCATTCCCCGGTACGGTATACCAGCTCAGTTGAGTTCTGATAATGGGCCTCATTTTCTTGGACAGATTAACCTGCCTCCCTTCCCCAGCGCTATTTTCCAGGTGTGGAGCATGATGGAGTGGCAATGCACCGCCTGTGTAATCTTCGGCCTCACCTCGCTTGGAGTGTTATTGGTGACGGACATGGAAAAGGGAAAGATTATCTACATTTGTAACCCCAACCAAACTACAAGGACATTTCATTTATGCAAAGGTGATGTTCTTCGCTGACCCATATACGAGGACATGGTATTGACTCATGGAAGGTCATCAAGTTCACGGACAATGCAGGACTCATGAAGCAATTGCACCGGTCCCGGCGATGGGAAGGGAACATTATATGGACATTGCCTTGTTTTTGGAGTACATGTAAATTTGATTTTGGATGTGTTAAGATTGGTGCGATAAAGGTAAAATCAGACCATCAGGAGAGAGTAGGAAGAGGTTGTGGGAGAGAGAGGAGGACTAGAGAGAGGACGGAGCATGCGAGAAGGGGAGTACAACTAGAACGTAGGTTATCAGGAGATACACTTAATTCATTTAGCGGCCAAACTGAGGAAAACCCGGGTAGTATGAATCTCTTCTACCAGATTTACCACCGCTTGTATGGCCAGGGACGGGTTGTCTGCTACTCGAACCCCGCAGTGGTGTCTAGGTTATTTTCTGTTTCACCGCTTTGGGGTACTCCCCAAACGGTGGTTCATTGTCAGCGTTCCGAGCCACCACCCGAGCACGTCACTCTTCCTTACGATCCAGGTTCAGCACCACCGGCTATTTGCCTTCCCCTTCCTCGGGATAATTCCCACTCACAGTATGATAGGCTGCAACGGTGGAGGGCATACATACCTAGCCACTTCACTCCCAATAGGGATTCCCGGTCGTACGAGAATTGCTTCAGCAGTGAAGGATACGGCTGTTTGCTGGTAGAGGTGGAAACAAATATAACATGTCTGTTCCCACCTGTATGGACAGGAGGTGTCATATCACTCAGGTGTCTGGCCAATGCGTCTGTTACAACACCACCAGCGTTCCATTGAACGCCGGCCTCCAGCTCCTTTGTGGCTGGGCGAATGTCTCTCATATCGCTGTTGGGACTAGGGCTTTCCGCATTGCTAGGCGGCCCGAATGGGCGTTTCAAAGCTGGATAAACTGGGCTACTGGGGGGTCCTTACGCAACCGATATACTGATTGTGATGCTAGCCTGCACACGGAACAAGGATACTACTTTTTATTTAATGGCACAGCGACCAATGTTTTGTCACCCCCATTTCCCCGCCAAATTGCTATTGGGACTCTAGTCCCTACCACAGTCCCCTGCCCCTCTGTGTGGATACTGCATAATCAGTTAGCACGCCGGGCAGTCTCAGCTTAATTCTGCGAGAACTGGAAAAAACCTCAGGTTCTCGCACCCAACCGGGGCCACTCAGCCGGGTGGGGGACTCTGAGCGTCTTGACACTGGGAGGTGTGGGGGGTTCCTTGGCTGTCAGCAATAGGAATTATTTTATTTGTGGCCTTACCATCTTGGGAAATGAAACCTTGGGAGCCCTCGGGGCAATAATCAAGGAATTGTCTCAGCTGCGGTTGTTTGCAATGCAGAACCGGTATGCTCTTGACTATCTTCTGGCCTGTGAGGGTGGGGTATGCACCATAGTACAGGGCAAGTGTATCATGGGAGTTCAAGACTTGACCGCTAACATCACTAAATTTATGGATCACATACGGGATCACCTGGACGGAATGCAGGATCCTGGCTCTTGGGGTAACTGGGGATTTGGAGGTTGGAAGGACTGGTTGATAAATATGGCCATGTATTTAGCAGTGGCTATCGGCTGTATCTTTGTGGGCCTAGCCATCCTTAAATGTGTGATGGGTAGAATGCGGGGTGCACTGGAACAGAACAACGCCCCTAAAATCTTGGCTGTCACACTCCATGAGGGTGCAGCGGATGAAGGGGGGCTACTACAGGAATTGGAAATGCAGTGACGGATCTTTTTAGATGAGGGACCGTAGCTATGGATTGAATAGTTTGGTTATCATGGAATGATAAAAGGAGGGAATGACGAATGTGATATAAAATAATTGTTTTAGAGATATTAGTTACTGTAATGTAGAGATAGGCCAGTCTCATTTTGGTGAGTTCACAGACAAAGGATTTCAGAACGCATGGCAAAGCAAGGAGGAGGTGTGTCCAGCTATGGAGGGGAAAAGGATGCTGGGTAATAGGGGGCCAGAGGAAGGGATTGGAAGTGAGCCAATTAGGATGTATGGCCAGGTCAGGAGGGGTATAGGATGACCTATGGGACTCGTGTATGTGAAACTTGATGCCATTTGATTGTATCAGTAGAGACTTCTTTGTTCTACAGACTCACGCGATTCCGGGAGTGCAGAAGACAGTATGTGTTCTGTACTACTGTGAGTTGAGACAGACTTGCAAGTCAAATAAAATAACTAATGCTGTACCTGCAAATCCATCTCAACTTTTATTGAGGCCAGACTGACGGGTAAAATATTTTGATTTGTCAAAGGCTCCGAATGCTGCGAGGCCTTCCTTGGTCGAATGTCTGGTTTAGGTTCTCTTCTCCTGCTGGTGTCTAGCTGGCTTGCTGAAACCACTCCTGGTACTATATGTTATTCTCTCATTCTGAATAACGACTGTAGACTTACAGTTAACACAAACACTTTATTCAAAGGGTTCGTTCTGCTTCCAGAGCTCAACTAGATGTAAAACAGTCAAGAGGTATCACCAGTGAAACTCAGGTAAACTGCCGATGCTGAGCTATCCCTGTGTGCTGCTGCTCACTAGCTCTGTGCTTCTAAAAGAGGCGGATCCTGCCTTGGGCTGGACCCTTTATACCCGTCTCTGATGCTCCCTCTAGTGATGCTGTGGCTGTTACATCAGTGCTGCAGTCCCTGGTGTATGTGCAGATGTATGTACAGGTGTACAGATCACTACACCTATGGTATTCAATCGCTGCAAAGGGACCAAAAAGGCCTGAAGATCACCTGGTGCGACCTAGGTACAGGGAACAACAACAATAAACATAGCCTGTCGACCCTGCAAAGTCCTCCTTACTAACATGTACCAAAACTGGGAGAACTGTCTCACAGGCTAGTCAACTAACAGGGCGACATAGTCATACTCACAGAATCTTACTTTACAGACAATGTCCCAGACACCACCATCGCCGTTCCTCGACAGCCAATTCAGGACTGACCCAGCAGAGGAGTCGGCACAGTGGTATACAGTCGGGAGGGAGTTGCCGTGGGAGTCCTCAACATCGACTCTGGACCCCATGAAGTCTCATGGCTCAGGTTAAACATGGGCAAGGAAACCTCCTGCTCATTACCACGTACCGGTCACCATCAGCTGATGAATCAGTGCTCCTCCATGTTGAACACCACTTGGGGGAAGACCTAAGGGTGGCAAGGGTGCAGAATGTACTCTGGGCCAGGACCTCAATGTTCATCACCAAGAGTGGCTCGGTAACACCACCGCAGACCGAGCTGGCCGGGTCCTAAAGGACAGAGCTGCTAGACTGGGACTGCAGCAGGTGGTGAGGGAACCAACAAGAGGGATAATATACTTGACCTCACCCTCACCAACCTGCCTGCTGGAGATGCATCTGTCCCTGACAGTATCGGTAGAAGTAACTACCGCACAGTCCTTGTGGAGACAAAGTCCCGTCTTCACATTGAGGATACCTTCCATCGTGTTGTGTGGCACAACCACCGTGTTAAATGGGATAGACTTTGAACAGATCTAGCAGCTCAAGACAGGCCATCCATGAGCACTATGGGCCATCAGCAGCAACAGAATTGTACTCAACCACAACCTGTAACCTCATAGCCCGGCATATCCCCCACTCTGCCATTACCGCCCAGCCAGGGAATCAACCCTGGTTCAATGAAGAGAGCAGGAGAGCGTGCCAGGAGCAACATCAGGCATGCTGAAAAACGAGGTGCCAACCTGGTAAAGCTACAGCACAGGACTACTTGTGTGCCAAACAGCATAAGCAGCAAGTATTGGACAGAGCTCAGCAATTCCACAACAAATGCATCAGGTCTGAGCTCTGTCATCCTGCCACATCCAGCCGTGAATGGCGGAGGACAATTAAACAACTCACTGGAGGAGGAGGCTCCACAAATATCCCCATCCTCAATGATGGAGGAGCCCAGCACATCAGTGCAAACGACAAGGCTGAGGCGTTCGCAACAATCTTCAGCCAGAAGTGCCGGGTGGATGATCCGTCTGGGTCTCCGCCGGAGGTCCCCAGCATCACAGATGTCCGTCTTCAGCCAATACGATTCACTCCACGTGATTTCCAGAAACGGCTGAAGGCGCCGGATCCTGCAAAGGCTGTGGGCCCTGACAATATTCCAGCAATAATACTGATGAGTTGTGCTCCAGAACTTGCCGTACGTCTAGCCAAGCTGTTCCAGTCCAGCTACAACACTGGCATCTACCCGGCAATGTGGAAAATTGCTCAGGTGCGTCCTGTACTCAAGCAACAGGCCAAATCCAACCGGGCTAATTTTTAATAATAATAATCTTTACTGTCACAAGTAGGCTTACATTGACACTGCACTGAAGTTATTGTGAAAAGCCCACTCTGGTGTCTGTTCGGGTACACAGTGGGAGAGTCCAAATTGCCTAACAAGCACGTCTTTCGGGACTAGTGGGAGGAAACCGGAGCACCCGGAGAAAACCCACGCTGACATGGGGAGAACGTGCAGACTCCACACAGTGACCCAAGCCGGGAATCGAACCTGGGACCCTGGAGCTGTGAAGCAACAGGTCTAACTACTGTGTTACCGTGCCGCCCATATTACTCCCCAATCAGTCCACTCTTGACCATCAACAGAGCTATCAAGTGGCACGTACCCAGCAATAACCTGCTCACAGACACTCAGTTTGGGTTCTGCCAGGGTCACTCAGCTCCTGGCCTCATTACAACCTTGGTTCAAACATGGACAAAAGAGCTGAATGCCAGGGTGAGGGTGACTGCCCTTGACATCAAGGTGGTATTTGACCGAGTATACCATCAAGGAGCCCTCGCTAAACTGGAGTCACCAGTAATCAGGGGAAAACTCTCCACTGGTTAGAATCATACCCGGCACAAAGGAAGGTGGTTGTGGTGGTCGGAGGTCAATCATCCCAGCTCCAGGACATCACTGCAGCACATCCTCAGGGTAGTGTGCTGGGCCCTACCAGCTTCAGCTGCTCCATCAATGGCCTTCCTTCTGTCACCAGTCCAGTTGGTGCTAGAACTGAAGAGGAAAGGTTCCCGAATGGAACCCCGGCTCTGAAGGCCGCCAGCACAATTCTCCGTTCCTGCGACGGGGCAGGATTCACAGAGTTCTATGACAGCTAAACGGGTGCCGCACCTGGACCGATTCCGCAACCATGGAGGGGCTGGCGCCAGCGTCATGTGGACCACAATTGATTCCAGTGAGAAACGGTGCCGGATTCGTCAGATTCGTGATTGTCACTCAGGAGGCTGACAAGTTGCAGCCACATATACACACTGCACTCCCCACACTCACCATCCCAGCCAACACGATGGCAGCGAGGAGAGCGGCAGCCCGTTTTACCCACTCCCTTGGCTGCATGCGCCCGACTCTCTCATACTGACGCCGTCTGTCTCCCTAAAGGAAACTTTAATTTATTGGATCTTAACCTGTCGAACTACGCCAAGTTTGGGGGAAGCTTAGTTGATGAATCAAGTCCTGGCGCAATACGACAAGTTGTAAGATTTATAATATTTATAGACTGTGTTAAGTTGTTCGATTCCTTGTATTATTCGACTGTGTATAGTTGAAGGAATTTATATCATCTCTGCTATTCGGTTATCAGTAGCACTTTGCGAATACTGGAACTCAGCAGAAATTTGCAGTATAAACTTCTCAGGTGCCAAAAAGAATTGTTTTATTTGTAGTCGCTTGATTACAATTTAAAAGTCATTTAAAAGGCAATTCGTAGACAATTCGAAGCTTTCAAATTTGCTTTGCAGACGACACAAAGGTTGGTGGAATTGCGGAAAGCGATGAGGACTGTCGGAGGATACAGCAGGATTTAGATTGTTTGGAGACTTGGGCGGAGAGATGGCAGATGGAGTTTAATCCGGACAAATGTGAGGTAATGCATTTTGGAAGGTCTAATGCAGGTAGGGAATATACAGTGAATGGTAGAACAATCAAGAGTATTGAAAGTCAAAGAGATCTAGGTGTACAGGTCCACAGGTCATTGAAAGGGGCAACACAGGTGGAGAAGGTAGTCAAGAAGGCATACGGCATGCTTGCCTTCATTGGCCGGGGCATTGAGTATAAGAATTGGCAAGTCATGTTGCAGCTGTATAGAACCTTAGTTAGGCCACACTTGGAGTATAGTGTTCAATTCTGGTCGCCACACTACCAGAAGGATGTGGAGGCTTTAGAGAGGGTGCAGAAGAGATTTACCAGAATGTTGCCTGGTATGGAGGGCATTAGCTATGAGGAGCGGTTGAATAAACTTGGTTTGTTCTCACTGGAACGAAGGAGGTTGAGGGGAGACCTGATAGAGGTATACAAACTTATGAGGGGCATAGACAGAGTGGATAGTCAGAGGCTTTTCCCCAGGGTAGAGGGGTCAATTACTAGGGGGCATAGGTTTAAGGTGAGAGGGGCAAGGTTTAGAGTAGATGTACGAGGCAAGTTTTTTACGCAGAGGGTAGTGGGTGCCTGGAACTCGCTACCGGAGGAGGGGGTGGAAGCAGGGACGATAGTGACATTACAGGGGCATCTTGACAAATACATGAATAGGATGGGAATAGAGGGATACGGACCCAGGAAGTGTAGAAGATTGTAGTTTAGTCGGGCAGCATGGTCGGCACGGGCTTGGAGGGCCGAAGGGCCTGTTCCTGTGCTGTACATTTCTTTGTTCTTTGTTCTTTGTTCTTTCAGAGAATTACAGATCATGGGCGAAATTCTCCTACCCGCCCCGCCACATTTCTGCGCCGACCGGCCGGCGGGAGTCTCCGTAACACCGGCCGGTCAATGGGGTTTCCCATTGTGGGGCAGCCCCACGCCGTCGGGAAACCCCCGAGCGCGGGCAGAACGGAGACTCCCGCCGGCGGAGAATGACGCCCATTATCTTTCTTTGCTTAGGCAGACAGCTTGAAAGTAACTTTTAAAAGGTCAAAGTCTGGCAATGAAACATGAAGAGAGAGAGAAAGCTAATCTTCAGCTAAACTCAAACTCAAAGTCAAAAGTGGACTAACATCACTGACACAGACTAACAGGCTGACAGAACCCCCAAAAGACATCTCTAAAATGGAGACTAGAATCAAAGACAGAAATTAAGGACAGACAACACCAAAAGACATCTCCTAAAATGGAGACTATTAAGGACAAAACTGACTAAACTAACAGAAAGATAAACACAAAGACATCTTCTCAACACACACCCAAAGACAATACTAAAATGGCGGGCGGAAACTTTTCAGTTATACACTTTCATATCTGTCTTAAGTCATCTAATTACACCCCAATATAATCCTAATTGGTTTGGGTTAGACTCAAACACATTTGATTTGATGGCAAGCCGTCCATCTTCAATGTGCAACATCAGCTTTTTAATTGTTTCATGTCTACATGTTATGGAATGTGATATTTTGCTAATCTTTTAGCTGGCTTGGCTAATGTAACAATTGAGACTTCATATCGAGAATATATATATAATTCAATGCTCTTACAAACTGCATTGGACTCTTGCCACCTAGTTGCCATGGAACTCAGTCCTTGGCCTTGACAATTAGCACAAGCAGTGTCAAATTGTCTGGCAACTGTGCTGCTATAATCTTATAATGGAATTTTATGCTGTTTCATGTATCACATTGAAGTCCTGAATTTATGTGTGCTGAAATTCTCATTTTTAAAAATGAGTACTAAAAACAGCTATCTTTTACCTATACTAGTTGTATTTGAAATACTTGGCTTCTACAATGCGTCTATCAAGATACATCGTAAACATTGCTATCATGCCTGCCTCCACCACCTCCACTGGCAACGCATTCCAGGCACCCACCACCCCGATTTTTGTCACCTCCTGGATTGGATTGGATTTGTTTATTGTCACGTGTACCGAGGTACAGTGAAAAGTATTATTCTGTGAGCAGCTGAACAGATCATTCAGTACATGGGAAGAAAAGGGAATAAAAGAAAATACATAATAGGGCAACACAAGGTATACAATGTAACTACATAAGCAATGGCATCGGATGAAGCATACAGGTGTAGTGTTAATGAGGTCAGTCCATAAGAGGGTCATTTAGGAGTCTGGTAACAGCGGGGAAGAAGCTGTTTTTCAGACTGTTCGTGCGTGTTCTCAGACTTCTGTATCTCCTGCCGATGGAAGAAGTTGGAAGAGTGATTAAGCCGGGTGGGAGGGGTCTTTGATTATACTGCCCGCTTTCCCCAGGCAGCGGGAGGTGTAGATGGAGTCAATGGATGGGAGGGAGGTTCGTGTGATGGACTGGGCGGTATTCACGACTCTCTGAAGTTTCTTGCGGTCCTGGGCCGAGCAGTTGCCATACCAGGCTGTGATGCAGCCAGATAGGATGCCTTCTGTGGTGCATTTGTAAAATTTGGTAAGAGTTAATGTGGACATGCCGAATTTCCTTAGGTTTTCCTGAGGAAATATAAGCGTTGTTGTGCTTTCTTGGTGGTAGCGTCGACGTGGGTGGAACAGGAGATGTGCACCCCTAGGAATTTGAAACTGCTAACCATCTCCACTTCGGCCCCGTTGATGCTGACGGGGTGTGTACAGTACTTTGCTTCCTGAAGTCAATGACCAGCTCTTTAGTTTTGCTGGCATTGAGGGAGAGATTGTTGTCGCTGCACCACTCCACTAGGTTCTCTATCTCCCTCCTGTATTCTGACTCGTCGTTATTCGAGATCCGGCCCACTATGGTTGTATCCTCATAAAATTGCAGATGGAGCTGGAACCAAATTTTGCCACGCAGTCTTGTGTGTACAGGGAGTAGAGTATGGGGCTAAGTACGCAGCCTTGCGGGGCCCCGGTATTGAACTCGCCTCCAGAACCCTACACCTCCCAACCCCACAATGTAAGTACATGGGGCTGGATTCTCGGCCCCGCCCCGCCACGTTTCTGCCTCGCCCCGTGGGCGGGATTCTCCTTAACGCCCGCCGGTCAATGGGGCAGCCCCACGCCTTCGGGAAACCCCCAGGCACCGGCAAAACGGAGAATCCCACCGGCGGAGAATCCCGCCCCGGGTGTTTGTGTGTGCAGGAATAAGGTTGAAAGAGAAATTTATTGACTCGCTGTCGCTCCATTCCAGGACAAGCCCCACGTTAGCTTCACCAACTTTCCGCTGGAGACAGGCAGGGTCCCCTTGAACATTTAAATGTTGGGGTCCGGGGACATCTAATGGAGCCTGATGCTGGTTTAACTGCTGACAGTGACAACAAGGCAGTGACACCTTGTGAGATCAATAGGGGCAAACGCCCTAGAAGTTACATTGTGGCTGGGAGAAGGCCAGGTTTTACAAATTGTTATTGTTGTGAAAGGCACCTGGTGGGCAAAGAGGGCAGGAACAGATGGTTCTACCCCTCCCGACCGTCTGTCCATTCAGGGTCCCTGGCCTACTCGAGTGTCACACAAGGACAACATCGAAACACTTGCCCATCCTTTGGTACAGAATTCCCTTCACCTTTCCCAGTTGCAATAACTTCCAGATATTTTCCCTGCAACTTTCCTGCTGCCAGGGATCATTCCCTCCAGTCTCTGGTGGTGTCCTCATGCTGTGAGGAATCACACTCACACCCACCACCCACCTCCTCATTCACGTTAGGTTCTGGTTTGACAGCAAGCTGTGTGACTAATCCAGGGAATAAAGAGTCAGGGAGAACTACAGGTACATTTTGATATCATTTGGAAAATGTAAAGTTAGTTAAATTCAGGAGTTTAGTTTGTCCAGGTGCAGCTGAAGTCAGTTTGATCTTGTGACAATGTTTTTCTTCATCTCCCTTGAGTTCACCATCAAAAGGTGCGAAGCACCATGTAAATGTTACTGTGAAGAGAGGCCAAATGATGGTGTGTGGCCCTGTCAATGCAAAGTAATAAAATCAGCTGAGTGCCTCACTCAAAAACAAGGTCATTGGAAATGTCGGTGAGATCTGGACCACCCAATGACCACTGGAGTAAAGCTGCCTCCAAAGGCAGATCTGAAACCTAATTTCCATTGTCCATCGGGACATTTACAGGAGCCACATTTCAGAGCAATAGGTGGAGCTGATTTTTATCTTTTAAATTCTTCTCGAATTCTTGAAGCTACTGCAAATCTTGTTCCATTTGCAGTTATTTGTAAAGCGAAAGACAAAGATCCATTCAGCTTATGGCAAACTGGGTTTCCTCCGGGTTCTCCGGTTTCCTCCCACTAGTCCCGAAAGACGTGCTGTTACGTGAATTGGACATTCTGAATTCTCCCTCTGTGTACCCGAATAGGTGTCGGAGTGTGGCGAATCGGGGCTTTTCACAGTCACCTCATTGCAATGGAAGCCTTAGAACAAAGAACAATACAGCTCAGGAACAGGCCCTTCGGCCCTCCAAGCCTGCATCGACCATGGTACCTGCCTAAACTAAAACTGTCTCCACTTACGGAGTCCGTATCCTTCCATTCCCACCCTATTCATATACTTGTCCAGATGCCCCTTAAATGCCGCTATCGTACCTGCTCCCATCATTTCCCCAGGCAGCGCGTTACATATATTTACCACCCATTGTATAAAAAAACTTGCCTCGCACATCTGTTCTAAACTTTTCCCCATGCACTTTAAACCTTTGTCCCTTCGTACTTGACTCTCCTACCCTTGGAAAGAGAATCTGACGATCCACTCTGCCCATGCCACTCATGATCTTGTAAACCTCTATTAGGTCGCCTCTCAACCTCCGTTGTTCCAGTGAGAACTGACCGAGTTTATCTAACCTCTCCTCATAGCTAATGTCCTCCACACCAGGCAGCATCATAATAAACCACTTCTGGACCCTCTCCAAAGCATCCACATCCTTCTGGTAGTGTGGCGACCAGAATTGCACACAATATTTCAAATGAGGCCAAACTAAGGTCCTGTACAGCTGCAACATGACTTGCCAATTTTTATATTCAATGTCCCGACCGATGAAGGCCAGCATGCCGTATGCCTTCTGGACCACCTAATCCACATGTGTTGTCACTTTCAGTGATCGGTGGACATGCACGCCCAGATCTCTCTGCCTGTCAGTACTCGCAAGAGTTCTACAATTTACTGTGTAATTCTTACATGCATTGCACCTTCCAAAGTGCCTTACCTCACACTTGTCCAGATTAAACTCCATCTACCATTTCTCCATCCAAGACTCCAACCAGTTTATATCCTGCTGTGTCCTCTGACAATCCTCTTCACTATCCGCCACTCCACCAATTTTTGTGTCGTCTGCGAACTTACTAATCAGACCAGCTACATTTTCTTCCAAATCATTTATATACACTAGGAACAACAAAGGCCCCAGAACTGATCCCACTTGGAACACCGTTAGACGCAGCCTTCCATTCGGAAAAGCACCATTTGATTGACTGATAGATTGATATTTATTGTCACATGTACCGAAGTACAGTGAAAATTAATTTTCTGCGGCCAAGGGAATGTACACAGTATGTACATAGTAGACAAAAGAATTATTGACAGAGTACATTAACAGTGATGGGTCAACAAATAGTGATTGGTTCCAGTGTGGAACAAGGCCAAACAAGAGCAGCATAGGGCGTGGTGAATAGTGTTCTTACAGGGAACAGATCAGTCCGAGGGAGAGTCGTTGAGGAGTCTGGTAGCTGTGGGGAAGAAGCTGTTCCTATGTCTGGATGTGCGGGTCTTCAGACTTCTGTACCTTCTGCCTGACGGAAGGGTCTGGAAGAAGGCAATGCCTGGGGGTGAGGGGTCTCTGACAATGTTGTCTGCCTTTCTGAGGCAGCAGGTGTATACAGAATCAATGGGAGGATGTCAAGCTGTGTGATGTGTTGGGCTGAGTTCAGGAGGAGGTGCTGTTACCTATCCTGACCGATTGCAGTCTGTTCTACTGCTACTCTCTGTCTTCCCTGCCCAAGCCAGTTCTGTATCCAACTTGCCAGCTCTCTTCTGATCCCATGTGACTTCACCTACATGTGACAATAAAGATTATTATTATTGTTATTATCTGAATATATCTAGTGGGCAGCACGGTAGCATAGTGGTTAGCACAGTGACTTCACAGCTCCAGGGTCCCAGGTTCGATTCCTGGCTTGGGTCACTGTCTGTGTGGAGTCTACACGTCCTCCCCGTGTGTGCGTGGGTTTCCTCCGGGTGCTCAGGTTTCCTCCCACAGTCCATAGATGTGCAGGTTAGGTGGATTGGCCATGATAAATTGCCCTTAGTGTCCAAAATTGCCCTCAGTGTTGGGTGGGGTTCCTGGGTTATGGGGATGGGGTGGAGGTGTTGACCTTGGGTAGGGTGCTCTTTCCAGGAGCCGGTGCAGACTCGATGGGCCGAATGGCCTCCTTCTGCACTGTAAATTCTATGATAAAAAAAGATCTAAAAAAATAACAGTGAAGATATATTTATATTTTTAATTGGAGATTACAAACTTGAATTCGTAGAACTTACAGTTCTTGCACTGAGTTCAGGATTCTCTTAAGGTTAACGTGCAGGTTCAGTTGGCAGTTAGGATGGCAAATGCAATGTTAGCATTCATGTCAAGTGGGCGAGAAGACAAAAGCAGGATGTACTGTTGAGGCTGTATAAGGCTCTGGTCAGACCCCATTTAGAATATTGAAATGAAATGAAATGAAAATCGCTTATTGTCACGAGTAGGTTTCAATGAAGTTACTGTGAAAAGCTCCTAGTCGTCACATTCCGACGCCTGTTCGGGGAGGCTGGTACGGGAGCAAAGCACAAAGAACAAAGAAAATTATAGCACAGGAGCAGGCCCTTCGGCCCTCCAAGCCTGCACCGACCATGCTGCTCGTCTGAACTAAAAACCCCTACCCTTCAGGGAACATATCCCTCTCTTCCCATCCTATTTATGTATTTGTCGAGAAGCCCCTTAAAAGTCACTATCGTGTCTGCTCCCACTACTTCCCCGACAGCGAGTACCAGGCTCCCGCCACCCTCTGTGTAAAAATTTGCCCCATACACTTCCTTTAAACTTTGCCCCTCGCACCTTAAACCTGTGCCCCCTAGTAATTGACTCTTCCACTCTGGGAAAAAGCTTCTGACTATCCACTCTGTCCATGCCCCTCATAATCTTGTAGACTTCTATCAGGTCACCCCTCAAACCTCCATCCTTCCAGTGAGAGCAAACCGAGTTTCTTCAACCTCTCCTCATAGCTCATGCCCTCTCCAAAGCCTCCACATCCTTCTGGTAGTGTGGCAACCAAAATTGAACACTATATACCAAGTGTAGCCTAACTAAGGTTCTATACAGCTGCATGTCAATTTTTAAACTCAATGCCCCGGTTGATGAAGGCAAACATGCCATATGCCTTCTTGACTACCTTATCACCTGCGTTGCCACTTTCAGTGACCTGTGTCCCTTGCCTCCCTCAATATCCTGGGGTAGATCCCGTCAGGCCCTGGGGACTTATCTACCTTAATCTACCTTTTCTACTTTTTCAGCAGTCCAGCACCTCCTCCTTTTTGATATCAACATGACCCAGACTATCTGCACACCCTTCCCCAGACTCATCATCCACCAAGTCCTTCTCTTTGGTGAATACTGATACAAAGTACTGATTTAGAACCTTGCCCATTTCCTCTGCCTCCACACATAGATTCCCTCCTCTGACCTGGAGTGGGCCAATCCTTTCCCTGGCTACCCTCTTGCTATTTCTATACGTATAAATTGCCTTGGGGTTCTTCTTAATCCTGTTTGCCAAGGATTTTTCATGACCCCCTTTAGTCCTCTTGACTCCTTGTTTAAGCTCCTTCCTACTTTCTTTATATTTTTCAAGGGCTTCATCATTTCCCATCCTTTTAGACATTACTGATGCTTCCTTTTTCTTTTTGACTGGGTCACAATAATCCTCGTTATCCAAGGTTCCCGAAACTTGCCATACTTATCCTTCATTCTCCCAGGAACATGCCAGTCCTGAATTCTAATCAACTGACATTTGAAAGACTCCCACATGTCAGATGTTGATTTACCCTCAAACAGACGCCCCCCCAATCTAAATTCTTCAGCTCCTGCCGAGTATTTCTGTAATTAGCCTTCCCGAAATACAGCCACTTCCAGAGGGAAAGCAAATGGAATGTTAGGCTTCATTTCAAAGGGAATGGAGTCTAAAAATAGAGGAGTCATGCTAAAACTGTACAAGGCATGAGTTAGACCACACCTGGAATACTGAGAGCAGTTTTGGTGCCTTTATCTAAGAGCTGGCATTGGAGGCAGTTCCGAGAAGTTTCACGAGTGTGTAGGGATCTTCTCATGAGGAGGGGTAGAATAGATTTGGTCTGTACTCGTTGGAGTTTAGAACAATGTGGTGACCTTATTGAGACACAAAGGATTCTCAGGGGTTTGCCAGGGTAGATGCTGAGAGGGTGTTTCCTCTTGTGGGAGAGTCGAGGACCAGAAGGCATAATCTCATCATAAGGGATTGCTCATTTAAGACAGAAATGCGGAGAAATCTCTTCTCTCAGAGGATAGTGAATCTGTGGAACTCTCTACTGCAGAGAGCTGTAAGGCTGGGTCATTAAGTATGTTCAAGGTTGAGACAGACAGAGTTTTAATCAGGGTTATGGGGATAAGGTGGGAAATTTGAGTTGAGGATTATCATTTCAGATCAGATGATCCCATTAAATGGCAGAGCAGACTTGATGTGCCGATTGGCCTACTTCTGCTCCTCGGTCTTACGGTCTTAAGGTATTGGGACCAATGTTCTTCCTGATTTAATAGCCTGGATTTAGTCACAAAGTTTGCAGATGACACAAGACTTGAAAGTGTATTGAACAGTGAAGAGGATCGTACCAGTCTTCAGGAAGAGATGAATAAATCGGTATATTGGGCTGACTCTGACAGATTAAATTTAACACAAAGAGGTGTGAAGATTTGCACTTTGAGTGGATGAATGAGGGATCAATGTTCATCCGTCAATTTTATAGTGGGTGGAGGAATAGAGCAACCTGGGGATGTATGTACAGAATTAGCCTGGGAATGTATGTACATAATTGACACTGAGGTGTAGATTATGAAGGATTGATATTCCTCTGGCTTAAAATATCCAAAGAGTCTGCTTCCCAGCCTTTTGAGGAAGGCAGTTCCAAATACTAACTACCCTCTTGGAAAGAATAGAGGGGTCAATTACTAGGGGGCATAGGTTTAAGGTGAGAGGGGCAAGGTTGAGAGGAGATGTACGAGGCAAGTTTTTTACACAGAGGGTGGTGGGTGCCTGGAACTCGCTGCCGGAGGAGGTGGTGGAAGCAGGGACGATAGTGACGTTTAATGGGCACCTTGACAAATACATGAATAGGGTGGGAATAGAGGGATACGGACCCCGGAAGTGCAGAAGATTTTAGTTTAGACGGGCAGCATGGTCGGCGCAGACTTGGAGGGCCGAAGGGCTTGTTCCTGTGCTGTACTTTTCTTTGTTCTTTGGGATGAGGCTGTTAAATCACAGGAGAGGCCAAACATGAGATCCGCACTGGGTGCCAATCTGTTTGCAATCCAATCAGTCTCTCCCAGATCCAAAGCATGGCGAGAAACCAATGATCACCACTTAAAGCCAATCTCTATATAATTAACGGGAGCAACCCTCTATCCAATGACCTCCCATGATCTAACCCCCTCCCCAGCAAGTGGTCACACAGGTGCCAATTAGTATTACATTTTAAAAACGTGAAGTTGGCAGAAGAGGTGCTGCGGGGATCCAGCGAGGTGAGTAATCAAATTCACTCACAGGCAGAGAATCCCAGTGCTCTGAGTGTGGGGGTCCGGAGAAGACCTCAGGGTCCCAGTCTCAGTCAGGGTGGCCTGCCATTGGTGGTGGGGCTTGTGGAGCGGGGATGGGGTTGAATAAAGAGATGTGTGTCTCAGCACCCACGGGTCCACCATGCCAATCCCTGGATTGTGTGCCTTGTTTCGGGTGCAAGCCTTGCCAAGCCTACCTGCCCGACCGACTACCCAAAACCCCCATTGGCCGCGGAGGCCTCAGTCGGTGCAGCTGAGGGCTATTGAAAATAGGGAATTGGCAATAGTAGTTAAGTGAGCATTTCATACCACCCAAGAAGACCCCTGTGGGTAGGCATGCCATGTAGCATCTGGGGGTTCTTGTCTAGCAACCCAATCATGCTGTGATGCCTGGACACTGGGCCTGAAAACTGTGGGAGGCAAGACCCCTGCTACAGTGGCCAACATCCAAGCACTCAGAGGCTGTGCACCGGGGATAGTTCAACGACTAGAGGGTGGGTGTGTGCACTGTGAAGGGGCCTAGTGCCGGGTCCAGATAACGTTATGTGCGGGTGTCTGGGGCTCAGGGTCTGGGGCCTGATGAGCAGGGACCCTTGCAGCGATCAGGGGTACATGGGCAGAGCGCGTCAGCTGGCAGGGGGACAGGGGAATGGAGGGACCCTGGTTGGAAGACACCACTGGTTGTCACCTTCTCCAATTCCTTGCAGCAATTAGACAGAATGGATGATATTTTGGACCCAGTGGAAGCTGCCCTCGTGATGCTGCTGGCAGTCGTGACAGGCAGACGCCGAAGGAGGCGGCAGCAGCAGCGTCGACAGACGCTCGAGGGGGCGGCCCATGTGCAGTGCCCCACCCCACACCTTGAGGACCTGGCCGTCCATCAGGCCAGGGAGGGACCCAGAGGGGGAAATCGGCAACTAACCAAGATGTAGAGACACTGCTGGACTTTCGAACAGATGACCGACAGCATGTGCCACAGGACTTGTGCGGCATCTCACAAGCTACAGCCCACAAATGCGAGGTCACAGATGCCCTGTTTGCCTGGGCAGTGAACTATATACACTTTGTAATGGATCAGGCCCAGAAAGATGCCTGGGCTGCAGTATTCTCCATCATTGCTGGGATTCCCCAGGCCCAGATGGTAGTGGATAGCACACCTTGCACTCGCTGGGCGGTCTGGGAGTGCCCAACATCAACATGAACACTTGCGACCAGTACTTGAAGATCATGCACATGTGTGCACAGTTCCCAGAAAGTGTGCACGACAGCTACATCCTGGGGCAGTCGGACATCCTCGGACTCTTTGAGGACCATCCCAGAATGACCGGTTGCCTCTTAGAGGATAAGTGCTACCTGCTGAGGACGTGGCTACTGATGTTAGTACGGAAGCCAGTGACCGTAGCGGAGACCCGATACAACGAGGCCCGTGTGACCACCCGGGCTGTCATTGAACGGTGAATCGGACTCCTCGATATGCGGTTCCGATGCCTCGACCGCTGCGGTGGTGCACTGCAGCACACACCCCTCTCACACCCAGAGGACCACCCGCTTTGTGGTGGTCTGCTGTTTCCTCCTCAACCTGGCACAGCAGCAGGGTGACATGCTGGAGGTGGAAGGGGAGGAACCTGTGGCCACCTCAGAGGAGGAGGATGACAAGGATGAGGAGGAGGAGGCATTGGACCAGGAGGGGCTGGAGGACAAGCCTGTGGATGACCCCCAGGACCAGTCTTAGGGTGGAGGTCAGACGGTAGCGGTGAGGGACCAGCAGGCTAGGGAGGCCTCATCCTCGCACACTTCACATAGGACCTGGCTTTGTCCGGCCTCCCCACCCACCCCCAAATGTTTGCCCACTCATTTAACCGTCCATATCTCTTTATAAACTTTTAACCTCCCCTTGGTAACTTGGTGCTTTCAGATAATTTAGCAACCATATATTTTGTCCCTTCATTCAAACCATTGATACAGATTGTAAATAGTTGTGGCCCTGACAGTAATTCCAGCTTCACAATCCAAAGAAGTCTCATTTATCCCTCCTGTTATCTGAAATGTTAGACACAGCCATAGGTGTATAAGGAGTATAGTAGGGGGCTGAGGACACAGCCTTGTGGGGCACCCATGTTGAGGATGATCGTGGAGGAGGTGTTGTTACCTATCTTTACTGATTGTGGTCTGTGGGCTGGAAAGTTCAGGATCCAGTCGCAGAGGCAGGAGCCAAGGCTCAGGCCACGGATTTTGGAGATGGGTTTTGTAGGAATAATAGTGTTAAAGGCTGAGCTGTAGTCAATAAATAGGAGTCTGACATAGGTGTCTTTGTTATCTAGGTTTTTCAGTGCTGAGTGCAGGGCCATGGAGATGGCGCCTGCTGTGGACCTGTTCCAGCGGTAGATGAACTGTAGTGGATCAAGGCAATTCGGAGGCTAGAGTTGATTTGTGCCATGACTAACCTTTCGAAGCACTTCATACCAGGGCAGCATGGTTGCACAGGGGTTAGCACTGTGTCTTCACAGCACCAGGGTCCCAGGTTCGATTCCTGACTGGGACACTGTCCGTGCAGAGTCTGCACGTTCTCCCCGTGTCTGTGTGCTGTTCGGTAATTTGGACATTCTGAATTCTCCCTCTGTGTACCTGAACAAGCGCCAGAATGTGGTGACCAGGGGCTTTTCACAGTAACTTCATTGCAATGTAAGCCTACTTGTGACAATAAAGATTATTATTCTATTGCACTACTGCCCAGGAGGAGATTCCAGCCTCTCTTGTTTCTAAAATTGTCTATCCGGATGTCGCCTCGTCCAAGGTACCGCAGGGGTGTGGGGGGACGCTTTCGGACGGAAGGGGTTGCGCCCCAAGGCATGCGCCTCCATTCCCTGTAGCTCCTGCACTCCCCCTTCTGCGCTCTCTCGGGACAATACTATTTGAATGGCCTGTTGAAAAGTCAATGTTGGCTCAGCTAACAACTTTCTCAAGGTGGCCGCATTGTTAATACCGCAAACGAAACGGTCACGTAACATTTCTGACAAGGTCTCACCATAGTCACAATACTCCGCAATCCTGCGTAACCTGGATAGAAACTCGGCAAGGGATTCTCCTGGGGTCCTTGTCATGATATTCAAACACACACGTCATGATAGACAGACCAACAGACCAATTAGCACACATAACACGACAGCCAATCACAGACAAGGACAGAGACAGTATAAGACAAGAAACACGACACCTGGTGGTCAGTCAATCTGGAGACAGGACAAGGACAGGACCTGATTAACAAGACACTCACACAGTCACCACGTGCTGAGTACCAAGACAGATCTGTAAACCACAAGTTGGAATAAAACTGCGTTGTACCAATCGCAACCGTGTTGGTTCATCTGTACCTCAGAGCACCCAACACCACAGGCCTCTCAGCGGTATTAAACCGGTAATGTTGGACTATCGTGGACGGGGTTGGGTTAAAATGTTGACCCACTAAGTTTCCAAGTTCATCAAACGTTTTGGTGTCCGGCGCAACTGGGTAAGTAAGGCTCCTAATCACCCCAAACGTATGCGGGCCGCAGGCGGTGAGCAATATGACCACCTGGCGCTCGTTTTCGGTGATGCTGTTTGCCCGGAAATAGTAACGCATCCATTGTGCATACTGGTTCCAGCTTTCCAGCGCAGCATCAAAAACATCCAAACGTCCGTACAGAGGCATGGTGTAATAGAAAACAACTTCCAACCTGTATCCAACAAAACTCCAGGGAGGCGGTTTCAGCAGTGTAGGCAGCTATTCACTTTAACCTTCGTCGCCAGTTTTGTGCGGGCCACAAAGAATCTAGCACGAGTTGAAGGATAGAAAAAAATAACATTTATTTACAATAACATATATATATATATATATACAACAGCAGCAGCAGCAACTTCCCTTGCTGCTCACTATCCTCTAGTCGGTTCCAAACTGGCGAGCTTTATTTATGCAGGGAATCTGCTAATGATTTCTCCGCCCCCCCTCATTGGGGAAGCTCATACTCCCAAAGGATTGTGGGATTGCCATTAGTCCCCAGCCACTGGTGAGCAGGCAGGTTATAACAACCTACTACTTTTTGCCCAAACAATCCGTATCCCTCCATTCCCTGCCTGTTCATGTGTCTGTCAAGATAAATCTTAAATATTGCTATTGTGCCTGCCTCTACCACCTCCACTGGCAATGCATTCCAGGCACCCACGATGCTGATTTTTGGCACCTTCTACAGAACCTTACACCCCCTAACCCCACAATGTAGGTACAGGGTGTGTGTGCGCAGGAATAAGGTTTGTTCGAGGTGAAAATATTCACACTTAGGCCTGTTTGAGTAAGTTAAGAAGCAGTTTATTATTTCAGATCTGGGAGAAAGATTTGGAGACTACGCAGTCTCGCAATCCTCTTTCTCACTTGAGCTAAGGTTCACATTGGGTTAATATGCAGATTCAAGGGACGGAATTAGTTGTATTCTCATTTACATAGAATCAATCAACTATATTCGCGTCACAATTCATTACATGCAGTCAATCAATTTTCTTAGCATCCCAGTTATAACATATATGGTTAAAGTGGGTCAAGATACATCTTAAATATTGCTATTGTGCCTGCCTCTACCACCTCCATTGGCAACGTGTCTTACCCGCCCCTAACTTCATGCAAAAGTCACTCAAGACTAAGATAAGTATATGTCCTGTCTGCAGCTGGGGACCTTGAGCTTATTAAGGATACATTGCATTCCTTGTACTGTGAAGCTGTTATCAGCGGCTGTTAAGATACTCCCTATACATACCCACGCCTGGTTCTCATGAGGTAGTTTATGATGTACCATCAATGACAACAGACGAGAGTCGGAAGAGTAAACTGTGGCTTTAATCAGCTAAAAGACACCTGCTGGCAGCCGTTCCCAGAATGAGGGCAGGGCTGGAGGTTAATTACCGTTATACTTGAGCCTGAGGGGCGGAGCCAGCAGGGACAAACCCAGACATGTAACAAACAGTAAGAACAGTAAGTACAATATAATGCAGCGGTTTACCACATTCACCCCTTGTTAAAAAAGAGTCCGGCGGGGGTGAAGTGGACGGGTTGAATTAGAGATCGAGTCTGTTGGGGGCTTTGACCTTCCGCTGTGATCGCCTCAGTCCTGGCTGTGGTGAGGACACTGGTGTCGGATGAAGTGTTGAGGCCTGCGTATCCAGGAACGTGTCATCTTCCGGATAAGTAGCAACGGAGGGAGACGGTGTAGAGTTGTGAATAGCAACGGAGGGAGACAGTGTAGAGTCGGGGGTAGTGGTGCTGGTCGCTGGGGAACCTGCGGGTGCCAAGTCCCGAAGGGAGACTGTGTCCTCCCGCCCGTCATGGTGTGCCACCTAGGCATATTGGGGGTTAGGATGGAGGAGAAGGACCCGTTCGACCAGGGGATCCGACTTGTGACTCCTCCCATGCTTCCGGAGGAGGACGGGCCCTGGGACCGTCAGCCAGGACGGGAGCGAGACCCCTGAGGTGGACTACCTGGGGAAGACAAACATCCTCTGATGAGGGGTCACATTGGTGGCAGTGCTCAGGAGTGACCGGATGGAGTGGAGAGCATCGGGAAGGACCTCCTCCCAGCGGGAGACTTCTAGACCATAGGGCAAGAAGGACGGCCTTCCAGACCGTCGCGTTCTCCCTCTCCACCTGCCCATTTCCCCGGGGGTTGTAGCTGGTAGTCCTGCTTGAGGCGATGCCCTTGCTAAGCAGGAACTGACGCAGCTCATCACTCATGAAGGACGAATCCCGATCGCTCTGGTGTAAGTGGGGAGGCCTTGCAGTGCCTTGATGACTGTAGCAGAGGTCATGTCAGGGCACGGGATGACGAAAGGGAAATGTGAGTACTCATCAATGATGTTGAGAAAATACACATTACGGTCAGTGGAGGGGAGGGGCCCTTTGAAATCGATGCTGAGGCGCTCAAAGGGGCGGGAGGCCTTTACCAGGTGCGCTCTGTTTGGCCAATAAGTGCGGTTTGCACTCCGCGCAGACCTGGCAGTCCCTGGTCATGGGCCTTGTCCGCATAATTGGGGACCCACTGGGCATAATAGGAAAAGAACCCCAAGCATCTCTTCAGGGCCTTGGGGCAGTGGGGGAGTGGAAGTTCCAGGAGAGGGTGCATGCGGTCGGGATCGGGCCCTAGGACTCCGTTTTCCACAACGTAGCCAAGGATGGCTAGGCGGGTTGAGCGGGAAACGCATTTCTCCTTATTGTATGTGAGGTTAAGGAGCTTGGCGGTGTGGAGGAAATGTTGGAGGTTAGCGTTATGGTCCTTCTGGTCATGGCCACAGATGGTGACATTATCCAGATACGGAAACGTGGCCCACAGCCCGTCCTGGTCAACCATTCGGTCCATCTCCCGTTGGAAGACCGAGACTCCATTGGTGACGCTGAAGGGGACCCTGAGGAAATGGTAGAGGCGGCCATCGGCCTCGAAAGCAGTGTATTGGCGGTCCTCCGGGCGGATAGGGAGATGGTAGTAGGCGGACTTCAAGTCAATAGTGGAGAAGACTCGGTACTGCGCAATCTGATTAACCATGTCAGATATGCGGGGGAGAGGGTCCGCATCGAGCTGCGTGTACCGGTTGATGGTCTGACTGTAGTCGATGACCATCCAGTGCTTCTCCCCAGTTTTGACGACCACCACTTGGGCTCTCCAGGGGCTGGTACTGGCCTCTATGATCCCTTCCCGCAGGAGTCGCTGGACCTCTGACCTGATGAAGGCCTTGTCCCGAGCACTGTATCGTCTGCTCCTAATGGCGACGGGCTTACAGTCTGGGATGAGGTTAGCAAAGAGCGGGGGTGGGGTGACCTTAAGGGTCGAGAGGCTACAGACGGCGAGAGGGGGCAGGGGTCCATCGAACCCCAAGCTAAGACTTTTGAGGTTGCATTGGAAATCTAGACCTAGTAGTAGGGCAGCGGAGAGTTGGAGGAGGACGTGGAGCTTGAACTTTTTGTACTCGACGCCCCGTACTGTGAGGGTTTACACAGTACCCACGGACTTCCACGGAATGTGATTCGGAAGCCAGGGAGATTCTCTGGGTCGCGGGTAAAATTGGGAGGGAGCAGCGCCATACCGTATCTTGGTAAATGAAACTCTCCGTGCTCCCGGAGTAGAAGAGGCAGGTTGTCTCGTGACCGTTGATCCGGATGGCTATCATGGATTTAGTGAGGTGATGAGGTCGGGATTGGTCGAGGGTGATGGAGGCGAGCTTCGGAAGGTGGGTGGGCTGATCGAGGGTAGCGGAGGCCAGCATACGATCTGGTGAGCAGGGGTTCCGGGAGGCGGTGGGGTGATTCCAAGATGGCGGCCCGCACGGGTCGCACGTGGCAGGTGGCGTTGAAGATGGCGGCCAAGATGGCGGCCCCTACGGGTCGCACGTGGTGGATGACGTGGAAGATGGGGGCGGTCCCTGAGGGCTACACGCAGCACTGCTGGGTTTAGAAACAGGCCGGGCTTGGCAGACTTTAGAGAAGTGGCCCTTCTTTCCCCACCCGTTGCAGATCGCGCTCCTCGCTGGGCAACGTTGTCTGGAGTGCTTACCTTGGCCACAGAAGTAACATTTCGGGCCTCCGGAGTTGGCAGGTTGCTGAGCGGCACAGGCTTGCGGCGCCCCTGGGTCGGGTGATGGCGGCGCCCACAAGGTCCACGAGGGTGCCGCGTGGTCGGAGGCGTGAGCATCCATGTTGTGAAAGGCCACTTCCAACGGGTCCGAGACTTATACTGTGTCTTGGAGGCCGAGTGTACCCCCTTCTATTCGGCACTGGCGGATGTAATTAGATTTCATGCCTGCGACATAGGCGTCCCGGATCAGCAACTCAGTGTGCTTGACAGCCGATACCGCCTTACAACTGCAGTTCCGGCCGAGTACCCGCAAGACGCGCAGAAATTCAGCTTGCGATTCTCCGGGGCGCTGTCGCCTCGTGGCAAGGAGATGCCTAGCGTACACCTCGTTGACTTCCTTAACATACTGCCCCTTCAACAGCGTTATCGCTTCCTCGCACGAGGTAGCGTCCCTGATAAGGAAAACTTGCGGGCTCACCCGGGAGTTGAGGACTCGCAGCTTGTGGGTCTCAGCGAAGGCGGCGGCAGAGGAATCAATGTAAGATTCGAAGCAGCTTAGCCAGTGTTCAAACGTGGCAGTAGCGTCGGCTGCTTGGGGGTCCAGCTCCAGGCGATCAGGCTTGAGTGATGGATCCATCTTAAAATTTTAGCTGATTAAATTGATGTACCATCAATGACGACAGACGAGAGTCGGAAGAGTAAACTGTGGCTTTAATCAGCTAAACGACACCTGCTGGCAGCCGGTCCCAGAATGAGGGCAGGGCTGGAGGTTAGCTACCATTATACTTGAGCCCGAGGGGCGGTGCCAGCAGGGATAAACAGTATCAAACCTGTTGTTACAGACATGTAACAAACTGTAAGAACAGTAAGTACCAAAAGTAAGAAGAGTATGTACAATATAATTCAGTGGTTCACCACAGTTTACACAGTTTGTAACTTATTGTTCAGGAATGTGGCTAGTTCAGCCATTTTGTGTCTTTTGTGAGGGCCACGAAGAATCCAGCACGAGTTTTAACGATACAAAGAAATAACATTTATTTACAATAACATATATATACAACATCAGCAGCAACTTCCCTTTCTGCTCACTCCTTCCTGGCTGGTTCCAAACTGGCCAGCTTTATTTATACATGGAGTTTACTAATGGTTTCTCCGCCCCCCCCTCATTGGGGGAGCTCATACTCCCACAGGATTGTGGGATTGTCATTAGTCCCCAGCCAGTGGTAAGCAGGCAGGTTATAACAGTGTCCTTCTGATATTACAAGCATTGTGTATACACTATCTATTTCTACAAGTTGCCTCTTCTAAACAGGCATCTAAGCCAATGCGTACCTTTTGTCTCAGCAGAACTGTTCAAAAATAATATAGGAGCGCAAATGTAGTTACAGAGCCACCTATAATTTATATCATAGTCCAGTATCAGAAAATGTCCCCCAACACGTTGAAAGAGAAACTTATTGACTTGCTGTTGCCCCATTCCCGGCCAACCAGCGACGCCCACATCCGAATAATGAATAAAAAGATTGGAGCTTGAATAGACCAATCAGCCCCTCGAACCTGCTCCATCATTCGATTAGATCATGACTGATCTGATTGTGGCCTGAACTCCACATTCCAGCCTGTCCCCATAACCCTCGACTCCCTTTCCCACCAAAAATCCGTCTAACTCAGGCAGGGAGATCAATCCTGAGTGTGTGAACTGGACTCAGTAGTGAACTAGCTGCCCCGGGCTGTTCAGATTGCCCAGAAACCAGCACTCACAGAGTTAATGATTTCTAAATTCAAGGCTGGAACCAGGAAACACTTCCATAGTTAAATAGCTGGGACATTTCTTCAACACCTGATGTTCCTGTAGCTAAACTTTATTCAAAACCATCTCCTGAAAACAGTATAAAAATCTCTGAGCTCTCTGCTCAAACTGCAGATCGAGCTGAAGGCGCTGAGAGTCATTTAGTGGATTCACCAGTGATCTGAGCCGACACCAAGATGCTGAGAATCTTCTTAACCGTGTCTGTCCTCTTCTGGAACCAACTCGCTGCACAAAAAGAAGTAGAAAAGGTGGTCGTCCTCTGTGAACAAGATGACTGCCCTAAACCCATAGTAGTCATTGAGGACAAGGTCAGTATAGTTTAGAGTTTACTGCATTCTGTAATGTTGGTACCTGTGGTAGTACCAGGTATTGCGGTTCCTAAGAGGCTGATGACCATTGGTTAGACCCAGGAGTTTATCATTGGCTGTTGTTACGTAGCTCCGCCCTGACAAGCGGAGTATAAGAACCGGTGCCGTCCCAGCAGCCTTCACTTTCTGTACCGAAGCTGCTGGGGAAGAGTTCTAGCAGATTAAAGCCTTCAGTTATGAAATCACTTTGTCTTGAGTGTAATTGATTGCGCATCAGTACCCCTAGAAATTATTTAAAGCCTGTATTTTTGGGTTGAAAACCCTTTACTCTCTTTACTGTCAAAAATCTGTCTAACTCAGGCAGGGAGGGTTGTCACTCCTGAGTGTGTGAACTGGAATAAATATTGAAATAGCTGCCCCGGGCTGTTCAGACATCCCGGGGACCGGCACTCACAGAGTTAATGATTTCCAAATTCAAGGTTGGGACCAAGAAAGAATTGTGAGGGACAGAATATATCTGCACTTCAGACACGGATTAATCAGGGACAATCAGCATGGATTTGTTGAGGAAAGGTCTTTCTTGACAAATACAATTTGAGGAGGTAACCAGGATGAGGATAATACCAGGGACCATGGGATCCAAGGCAAAGTGACACATTGGATCCAAAATGGGCTGAGAGGCAGGAAGCTGAGGGTGAGGTCGAGGGATGATTCTGTGACTGGAAGGGCTGGGTTCTCCGTCCGGGATGCCCGAACGTGTCCTCTGAACGGATGGAGAATCGGGAGTCAGGGCAAAAGCGGGGATTGGTGGCAACGCGATGCTCTGGCCCCTCCCCCCCCCGCTGGCAGCGTGAACGAGTTCCATGGCGCACGCCGGGGGAGCAAGTAAATAAATGTAAATGGAGCGTAATGACCCTGTGCCCCGCCCTCCCAAGATTCCCTGGTCCCCGCGGCCATAAATCACGTGGGCGCGGTTCACTTGTGGCCTCTACCATCGTGGACCTCACAGTGGGCCAAAGGGGCAATGGTTACCATGGCAGCCGTTGATACCATTTGAGTATCTACTGCATGATCCACCATTGAGAACCAGTTTTAAATTGCCCTTTGTTTGGTTCCTCCCACCCGACCTTATCATCATGAGTGACCCTGTCAGGAGCTTAAGACGCCCGATGACATTGCTCTTGTGATTAATAGAATGTTCAAGCCTCTCCACCATTGCAAGGAGCAATCCAAGGAAAGGAGTGCGAGAATCCTGGAGTCTTGTTCCAATTTGACAAGTCTGCTGAGACCAGACCTGGAGAATTGCGGGCAGTTTTCATCTCCTTGTGTAAATTTCTCTGATTCGCGGCAATGTGAACACGAACAGGGCTCAGCCAGACAATGGGCGTCCAGCCAAAATCGAGGTCAATTCGGGGGGGGGGGTACTCCGTTCCTTCGCTGGTGGCGATTTACTGCAGGTATTTGCAAACGGGGACTCTGTGCCATGTCTGCTGAAGGGGAGAGAGAAGGTAAGCAAAGTTGGAAAAACTGTTCAACATTGTGCTACTTGCTGGGGGGTGTAGGGGAATAGCAGGACCGACTTCCTGACAGCTCCGTGGATTCGGGGTGTCCCCCTCGGGATCGAGGTGGCCTGGCTCAGACCCCCATTGCTGCAGTATTTGTTTTACACACACCCATTTGGTACAAGTTCCGGGCCCCTGGCTGCTGACTGCTGACTACTCCCTGTGTCCTGGAAATGTTCACAGAGCCTCTGGTCACTCGGGAGCCCAGCCAGGCCGCCCCTCTGGTCACTCGGGAGCCCAGCCAGGCCGCCCCTCTGGTCACTCGGGAGCCCAGCCAGGCCTGCCCCTCTGGTCACTCGGGAGCCCAGCCAGGCCGCCCCTCTGGTCACTCGGGAGCCCAGCCAGGCCGCCCCTCTGGTCACTCGGGAGCCCAGCCAGGCCGCCCCTCTGGTCACTCGGGAGCCCAGCCAGGCCGCCCCTCTGGTCACTCGGGAGCCCAGCCAGGCCGCCCCTCTGGTCACTCGGGAGCCCAGCCAGGCCGCCCCTCTGGTCACTCGGGAGCCCAGCCAGGCCGCCCCTCTGGTCACTCGGGAGCCCAGCCAGGCCGCCCCTCTGGTCACTCGGGAGCCCAGCCAGGCCGCCCCTCTGGTCACTCGGGAGCCCAGCCAGGCCGCCCCTCTGGTCACTCGGGAGCCCAGCCAGGCCGCCCCTCTGGTCACTCGGGAGCCCAGCCAGGCCGCCCCTCTGGTCACTCGGGAGCCCAGCCAGGCCGCCCCTCTGGTCACTCGGGAGCCCAGCCAGGCCGCCCATCTGGTCACTCGGGAGCCCAGCCAGGCCGCCCCTCTGGTCACTCGGGAGCCCAGCCAGGCCACCCCTCTGGTCATTTGGAAGCCCAGCCAGGCCACCCATCTGGAAACCCTCAGACTCCAGCTGACCCGTCACCGGGATGGGCGTGGCCAAGCTCAATCAGGGGCCCACCAGGTGCTGCCACTCCTCAGTGTCCTCATCAGAAGCTCAGCCCCACTGCAGGGGAAGCAGGGGAATAGCAGAGCTCACCCCAAACAAAGGACACATGTACCGTGGCCTTTGGCATCCTTCCTGGCACACTGACCCTCTCAGGGCAGAGGCCTCACCAGTGACAGTATCAGCTAGCCCACTCTGCAGGACCAACAGCGTCTCCAAGCCCTCCCTGTCCATCGCGCCCCTGCTCCCATCCATCCTGCCCCTGGACAGATTGTCACAACCACTGCGTCACGCCCAGGACCCACATCACACTGCAGCTACACTCCCAGCAGACACACACTTCCCTGCCTCACCCCCATCTGTAGGACCTGCCCACACACACGCCTCTAACACGGAGGCAATCGAGGAGATGCTGGAATGACTGTGCCACCAAAGATTTTGGAAACCAAGGTGGCCATGCATCACTTGTGCTAGATGGGCAAGCTGTCCTACAAGGCAGCCTCACACTTCGGGCCCTCTTCCTTGCTGCCTCGAAGGATGACCCCAGGTGGAACGTTCAGTTGTCCTGGGAGCCCTGCCCCATGCCAACCTCCAACACCCACACCACCAACCTCCCACATTCCCCAGCCGGCACACCCTCTACACCCAGCCCAGCCCTTCCCTCACACCCTTCAGAGGGGAGAAGCACATTGTAATGTTGGTGAAAAGGTGTTTAATAGTGTCCATATACATTATTGTGCCCTGACCCCCCAGTTCTAACCTTAGCTGCACGCTGGCCAAATTAAGTTGCTTATTTTACATAGCCTACCACTCCTACTAGATGTGACCCAGGCAGCACCTCAGACATGGAGGCGGCCTGCTGCATATCTCACCCTATGATCTGATATGCCTTTTTGCGGCCGACCTCTGGAAGGCCTGGATTTAGATTGGCCAGGCGGATTTTCGGGTGTCACACCCTGTTCTTCCCACTGCTCCAGTGTCAGGTGGATGGGGGGATTCAGAAGTGCTGAGGAGTTCCAGCACATCCCCTGCGGGAGGGTCCTGCATGGGCCCCAGGCTACTCCATGGGATAGAGCTGAGGCCGGAGTGGCATCTGGAGGCTCCACCATCACCTGATGTTGCCAGTTCTGGAGGCCCGCTCTCTTCTCATCCAGGATCTCGCTGCCGTAAAAAAATGGATCACAGAGAACAAAGAACAGTACAGCACAGGAACAGGTCCTTCGGCCCGCCAAGCCCAATTCAGTCCCAACGTCAACATTCGTCTCCCAAACGGTGAACTTCACACCTGATCTAAAACAGGATGTACATTCCTTGGAGATGATGCAGTGAAGATTCACTGGATTGATACCTGGGTTACAGAGTTGTCCAATGCTGAAAGGAATCATATTGTTGCATACTCTCTGGAATTTAGGAGAATGAGAGTGATCTCATTGAATCATACAAGATGACAAGGTAGGAAGGTTGTTTCCCCTGGCTGGGGCATCGAGAACAGGGCAGCACAGGTTCAGGAGAAAGAGATAATAATAATAATAATTGCTTATTGTCACAAGTAGGCTTCAATTAAGTTACTGTGAAAAGCCCCCAGTCGCCACATTCCTGTGCCTGTTCGGGGAAGCTGGAACGGGAATTGAACCTGCACGGCTGGTCTAGCTCTGCATTACAAGCCAGCTGTGTCAGCCCATTGTGCTAAACCAGCCCTTAATCAAATCGCACTGAGGTGGGGAGAAATTTCTTCACTCAAAGAAATCTTTGGAATTCTCCAGCCTGTTATGGAAGCTTCATCATTGAGTTTACTGAAGGCTAAGAGAGCTGGAATGTAGGATTCTAGGTTCATCGCAGGTGTAATATAATGGAGGATATTAGGAATAGTCCCGTGAAGGGCTAAGCCTGTGCTGTCATTGGAAGGAAGTGACATATACACTTCCAGAGTCTCGAAGAAAGCAATACGAAAATAAGCTTGTGTCGGGGAATGTTCTGATAACTGTAAATGTGTTACAATAGAGTTAGAATGTCTGCAGCCAGCAGTCTTCGGGAATTATGGAAACTTCTCCAACCCAACAACACAATGTAACAGGTGAGGATTGCATGGGGCAAATAGAGTTGGGGTTAAAGGTGAGGCATGATTGTCGTGTTGGGTGTTCCGCTATACAAACGAACCAACACGGTTGTAGATGGTACAACTCTGTTTTATTACTCTTGATAACAACATCTGTTAACTCATGGCTGTGGTTCGTACTTTACCCGTTAACTTGTGGACCCAGCCCTAACACTATCTTAGAGAGGCACTCAGCACATGGTGTATGTCTGAGTGACACGCTGTGAGCTCTGTGCTCTGAGCGATCTCCTGCTGGAATGAGCGGGAACTGTGGTGTTCCCTGTTTTATAGTGCGTGTGCTCTCACTGGTGATTGGCTGTGATGTTGCGTGTGTGTTGATTGGTCCGTTGATCTGTCCATCAGTGTGTGTGTGTGATTGCACCATAGAACATAGAACATAGAACAATACAGCGCAGTACAGGCCCTTCGGCCCACGATGTTGCACCGAAACAAAAACCATCCAACCTACACTATGCCATTATCATCCATATATTTATCCAATAAACTTTTAAATGCCCTCAATGTTGGCGAGTTCACCACTGTAGCAGGTAGGGCATTCCACGGCCTCACTACTCTTTGCGTAAAGAACCTACCTCTGACCTCTGTCCTATATCTATTACCCCTCAGTTTAAAGTTATGTCCCCTCGTGCCAGCCATATCCATCCGCGGGAGAAGGCTCTCACTGTCCACCCTATCCAACCCCCTGATCATTTTGTATGCCTCTATTAAGTCTCCTCTTAACCTTCTTCTCTCCAACGAAAACAACCTCAAGTCCATCAGCCTTTCCTCATAAGATTTTCCCTCCATACCAGGCAACATCCTGGTAAATCTCCTCTGCACCCGCTCCAAAGCCTCCACGTCCTTCCTATAATGCGGTGACCAGAACTGTACGCAATACTCCAAATGCGGCCGTACCAGAGTTCTGTACAGCTGCAACATGACCTCCCGACTCCGGAACTCAATCCCTCTACCAATAAAGGCCAACACTCCATAGGCCTTCTTCACAACCCTATCAACCTGGGTGGCAACTTTCAGGGATCTATGTACATGGACACCTAGATCCCTCTGCTCATCCACACTTTCAAGAACTTTACCATTAGCCAAATATTCCGCATTCCTGTTATTCCTTCCAAAGTGAATCACCTCACACTTCTCTACATTAAACTCCATTTGCCACCTCTCGGCCCAGCTCTGCAGCTTATCTATATCCCTCTGTAATCTGCTACATCCTTCCACACTATCGACAACACCACCGACTTTAGTATCGTCTGCAAATTTACTCACCCACCCTTCTGCGCCTTCCTCTAGGTCATTGATAAAAATGACAAACAGCAACGGCCCCAGAACAGATCCTTGTGGTACTCCACTTGTGACTGTACTCCATTCTGAACATTTCCCATCAACCACCACCCTCTGTCTTCTTTCAGCTAGCCAATTTCTGATCCACATCTCTAAATCACCCTCAATCCCCAGCCTCCGTATTTTTTGCAATAGCCTACCGTGGGGAACCTTATCAAACGCTTTGCTGAAATCCATATACACCACATCAACTGCTCTACCCTCGTCTACCTGTTCAGTCACCTTCTCAAAGAACTCAATAAGGTTTGTGAGGCATGACCTACCCTTCACAAAGCCATGCTGACTATCCCTGATCATATTATTCCCATCTAGATGATTATAAATCTTGTCTCTTATAATCCCCTCCAAGACTTTACCCACTACAGACGTGAGGCTCACCGGCCTATAGTTGCCGGGGTTGTCTCTGCTCCCCTTTTTGAACAAAGGGACCACATTTGCTGTCCTCCAGTCCTCTGGCACTATTCCTGTAGCCAATGATGACATAAAAATCAAAGCCAAAGGTCCAGCAATCTCTTCCCTGGCCTCCCATAGAATCCTAGGATAAATCCCATCAGGTCCCGGGGACTTATCTATTTTCAGCCTGTCCAGAATTGCCAACACCTCTTCCCTACGTACCTCAATGCCATCTATTCTATTAGCCTGGGGCTCAGCATTCTCCTCCACAACATTATCTTTTTCCTGAGTGAATACTGACGAAAAATATTCATTTAGTATCTCGCCTATCTCTTCAGACTCCACACACAATTTCCCATCCCTGTCCTTGACTGGTCCTACTCTTTCCCTAGTCATTCGCTTATTCCTGACATACCTATAGAAAGCTTTTGGGTTTTCCTTGATCCTTCCTGCCAAATACTTCTCATGTCCCCTCCTTGCTCGTCTTAGCTCTCTCTTTAGATCCTTCCTCGCTACCTTGTAACTATCTATCGCCCCAACCGAAACTTCACACTTCATCTTCACATAGGCCTCCTTCTTCCTCTTAACAAGAGATTCCACTTCCTTGGTAAACCACGGTTCCCTCGCTCGACGCCTTCCTCCCTGTCTGACCGGTACATACTTATCAAGAACACGCAGTAGCTGATCCTTGAACAAGCCCCACTTATCCAGTGTGCCCAACACTTGCAGCCTACTTCTCCACCTTATCCCCCCCAAGTCACGTCTAATGGCATCATAATTGCCCTTCCCCCAGCTATAACTCTTGCCCTGCGGTGTATACTTATCCCTTTCCATCATTAACGTAAACGTCACCGAATTGTGGTCACTGTCCCCAAAGTGCTCTCCTACCTCCAAATCCAACACCTGGCCTGGTTCATTACCCAAAACCAAATCCAACGTGGCCTCGCCTCTTGTTGGCCTGTCAACATATTGTTTCAGGAAACCCTCCTGCACACACTGTACAAAAAACGACCTATCTATTGTACTCGAACTATATCTTTTCCAGTCAATATTTGGAAAGTTAAAATCTCCCATAATAACTACCCTGTTACTTTCGCTCATATCCAGAATCATCTTCGCCATCCTTTCCTCTACATCCCTAGAACTATTAGGAGGCCTATAAAAAACTCCCAACAGGGTGACCTCTCCTTTCCTGTTTCTAACTTCAGCCCATACTACCTCGGCAGAAGAGTCCCCATCTAGCATCCTCTCCGCCACCGTAATACTGCTCTTGACTAGCAGCGCCACACCTCCCCCTCTTTTGCCTCCTTCTCTGAGCTTACTAAAACACCTAAATCCCGGAACCTGCAACATCCATTCCTGTCCCTGCTCTATCCATGTCTCCGAAATGGCCACAACATCGAAGTCCCAGGTACCAACCCACGCTGCCAGTTCCCCTACCTTGTTTCGTATACTCCTGGCATTGAAGTAGACACACTTCAAACCACCTACCTGAACACTGGCCCCCTCCTGCGATGTCAAATCTGTGCTCCTGACCTCTATACTCTCATTCTCCCTTACCCTAAAACTACAATCCAGCAACCCATGCCCCTGCTGCATTAGTTTAAACCCCCCCAAAGAGCACTAACAAATCTCCCCCCCAGGATATTTGTGCCCCTCAGGTTCAGATGTAGACCATCCTGTCTGTAGAGGTCCCATCTTCCCCAGAAAGAGCCCCAGTTATCCAAAAATCTGAATCCCTCCCGCCTGCACCATCCCTGTAGCTACGTGTTTAAATGCTCTCTCTCCTTATTCCTCATCTCACTATCACGTGGCACGGGCAACAACCCAGAGATAACAACTCTGTTTGTTCTAGTTCTGAGCTTCCATCCTAGCTCCCTGAAAGCCTGCCTGACATCCTTGTCCCCTTTCCTACCTATGTCGTTGGTGCCAATGTGGACCACGACTTGGGGCTGCTCCCCCTCCCCCCTAAGGACCCGGAAAACACGATCCGAGACATCACGTACCCTTGCACCTGGGAGGCAACATACCAAACGTGAGTCTCTCACGCTCCCACAAAATCTCCTATCTGTGCCCCTGATTATAGAGTCCCCAATTACTAATGCTCTGCTCCTCTCCCCCCTTCCCTTCTGAGCAACAGGGACAGACTCCGTGCCAGAGGCCCGTACCCCATGGCTTACCCCTGGTAAGTCCCCCCCCCCACAAGTATCCAAAGCGGTATACTTGTTTCTCAGGGGAACGACCGCAGGGGATCCCTGCACTGACTGTTTTTTCCCAGTCCCTCTTACAGTTACCCACCTATCTCCAATCTTTGGTGTAACTAATTCCCTGAAGCTGCTATCTATGACCCCTTCTGCCTCCCGAATGATCCGAAGTTCTTCCAACTCCAGCTCCAGTTCCCTAACTCGGTCTTGGAGGAGCTGGAGATGGCAGCACTTCCTGCAGGTAAAATCAGCAGGGACACTAACTGCATCCCTCACCTCAAACATCCTGCAGGAGGAACATTGCACTCCCTTCCCTGCCATTCCTCTAACTTTCTACCAAGATCTGGCTAAAAAATAATAATAATATAATAAAATATGGTACTTACCTCAGACCAATGGGTTTTATTATTAGGTTAGAGGAGGAGGGCGGGTGGGAGACACTACACGTGTAGTGTCTCGGGTTTCCTCTCCACCAGAATTTATTGGGGAGGGTCTTCCCAGACGTCCGCGGGTCGACTTCCTGTTCCCGCCTAAAAAACTAATTTAAAATTAAAAAAAAGAAAAATTCTCAGCTCCTGCTGAAATTGACTAACCAGCCAGCTGTTCTCGCGCCGCCGAAATCGACTGGCCTGCCCCTGCAAAGACAAGTGCTTTTAAAGGTTGACTTACCTCCCAGCAACCTCCTTCCGCAATGCTCCCGCTGAAACTGACTCACCACTCACCAGCTGTTCTCACGCCGCCGAAATCGACTGGCCTGCCCCTGCAAAGACAAGTGCTTTTAAAGGTTGACTTACCTCCCTTACCATGATATGTTTCTCTGAATATCATGACAATGATCTTGTTGATTGGTGGAGCAGGCTTGAGGAGCTGTCAGGCCTACTCCAGCTTCTATTTCCTATGGTCTAATGACATTTTTTTTCTTTTCATCCTGTATTAGTGCCTGGATACATAGGACATAGAACAGTACAGCACAATACAGGCCCTTCGGTCCATGATGTTGTGCCGACCATTTAAACGAATCTAAGATCAACCTAACCTTCACCCCTTCAACTGCTGTCCATGGGCCAGTCCAAGAGTCACTTCAATGTCCCAATGACTCTGACTCCACCACCTCTGCTGGCAGTGCATTCCACACACCCACCACTCTCTGTGTAAAAAACCTGCCTCTGACATCTCCCCTACACCTTCCTCAAGCACCTTGATATTATGTTTCCCTCGTGACAGCCATTTCCGCTCTGGAGAACAGTCTCTGGCTATCCACACTGTCCATGGCTCTCATCACCTTTATCAAGTTACCTTTCTTCCTTCTTTGCTCCAGTGAGAAAAGCCCGAGCTCCCTCAACCTTTCTTCATAAGACATGCCCTCCAGTCCAGGCAGCATCCTGGTAAATCTCCTCTGCACCCTCTCCAAAGCATCCACATCCTTCCTGTAATGAGGCGACCAGAACTGGACACAATATCCCAAGTGTGGTCTAACCAGGGTTTTAAAAAGCTGCAGCAAAACCCTGGGGCTGTTGAACTCAATCCCGCTGTTAACGAAAGCCAACACACCATACCTCTTCTCAGCACCCTATCAACCTTGAGGGACCTATGTACGTGGACCCGAAGTTCCCTCTGTTCCTCCACACTTCCAAGAATCCTGCCTTTAACCCTGTATTCAGCATTCAAATTCGACCTCCCAAAATGAATCACTTCACATTTATCTAGGTTGAACTCCATCTGCCACTTCTCAGCCCAGTTCTGCATCCTGTCAATGTCCTGTTGTAACCTGCAACAACCCTCAACACTATCTACAACTCCACCAACCTTCATGTCATTGGCAAACTTACTAGCCCACCCTTCCACTTCCTCCTCCAAGTCATTAAACACAAAGAGCAGAGGTCCCAGAACAGATCCCTGCGGGACACCACTGGTCACCGACCTCCAGGCGGAATACTTTCCATCCACTACCACTCGCTGTCTTCTGTCAGCCAGCCAATTCTGTATCCAGACAGCTAGATTTCCCTGTATCCCATGCCCCCTGACTTTCTGAATGAGCCTACCATGGGGAACCTTATCAAATGCCTTACTGAAATCCATATAGGTCCAAAAAGGTTAGGTGGGGTTACGGGGATAGGTTGGAAGTGTGGGTTTAATGGGGTACTCTTTCCAAGGGCCAGTGCAGGCTCGATGGGCCGAATGACCTCCAACTGCACTGTAAATTCTATGTGAACATTCTCTATATTTGTTTAAATTGAAAACCCAAGGGGAAGGAGTGAGGCCCATCATGCAGGACATCTCTAAAGTTGAAAGAGTGCATGAGGGGGTAAGGAAAATGTATCCGGAAGTGGCGATGCCTAGACTTCCATCAAAAACTCCAAACTCTTTCACAAGGTCAGTCCATCCAGGACATGAATCCCACACCTGGGAACCGAGGACAGTTTTCTCAACACTGAGGTGTTTTGGTGCTCGTTCAGTTGTGTCATCTGGTGATAGATTTTATTTTCTTGTTTCAGAATTATGAAGAGATGGAATACAAATTTCGCCGGAGGGTTGAAACTGAGGTTCATGCAGTGAATTTTAAAAGTGCGATGGAGATCGGCCTGGAGAAACTTTTCAATTATTCACGTTGTGGTAATGTTGCAGGTATGTCAGATGTTCCTTCAAAGGAACAACAGAATATAAAACAACCATTCACTCTTTAACCTGTCATGTTTGAAACTTTCTGTACAGACTGACAAAAGAATTCCACAATTGTCAATCCCACAGGGTCCCTCGTTCACATGTGACGAGTGGGTTGAAGGGCCATTTGGGCTACTTCTTTATTACCTGCAGGATTTATGCTCCCAGAATCTGGGAAGGTTTCCCACGTGTGCTGGGAGTGAGATTCCAAACTCTTGTTCTGACTCCAGCTGTGGGGCTGTTGAATTTTCCGAGTATAATAAAGGCACAATCCCACTATTGGAGTCGACATGAACCCTTGTGGAAGCTGATAAACTACATCTCTCTCAGCTTACTGGATGCTGCGAGAATGTTGGCTACTGACTGAACATAGAACATGCAATGCAGAAGGAGGCCATTCGGCCCATCAAGTCTGAACGAACCCATTTAATCCCTCACTTCAACCCAATCCCCTCAACCCAGTAACCTCTCCTAACCTTTTTTTTGGACACTGAGGGCAACTTAGATCGGCCAATCCACCTAACCTGCACATCTTTGGACTGTGGGAGGAAACCGGAGCACCCGGAGGAAACCCACGCAGACACGAGGAGAACGTGCAGACTCCGCACAGACAGTGACCCGGCAGAGAAACCTAACCTGGGACCCTGGCGCTGTGAAGCCACAGGGCTAACCACTATGCTACTGTGCTGCCGTCTCCTGCTGAGACTCAGTGGCAGGAAATTCTGCTTGTTCAAGAGGAATTGTGTTTGAATAACTTCATCCAGATATTTAATGGTTTAAAGGGTGTACAGTTGATGTTATGTCTGTGCACTTTCAAAAGGTGTTTCACAAATTACTATATTTATAACAGTCAGCAAAACTGAAACTCATGTGATGGAAGGGATTGGCAGCACGGAGACAGAGTGGAACCAGTGATTGAAAGCAGAGAATAGTGGTGAACAGTTGTTTTTCAGACTGGGGAAGTAGTCAGTGATGTTCCCCAGGGACCGGTATTAGGACTATTACACATTTGATTAATTTTAATCATTTAGATTTGGGTCAACAAGGTATAATGTCAACATATGGGGCGAGATTCTCCGACCGCCCGCCAGGTCGGAGAATCGCCGGGGACTGGCGTGAATCCCGCCCCCGCCGGTTGCCGAAGTCTCCGGCACCGGATATTCGGCGGGGGCGGGAATCGCGGCGCGCCGGTTGGCGGGCCCCCCCCCGCGCGATTCTCCGGCCCGGATGGGCCGAAGTCCCGCCGCTAAAATGCCTGTCCCGCCGACGTAGATTAAACCACCTACCTTACGGGCGGGACAAGGCAGCGCGGGCGGGCTCCGGGGTCCTGGGGGGGGGGGCGCAGGGCGATCTGGCCCCGGGGGGTGCCCCCACGGTGGCCTGGCCCGCGATCGGGGTCCACCGATCCACGGGCGGGCCTGTGCCGTGGGGGCACTCTTTTCCTTCCGCCTTCGCCACGGTCTCCACCATGGCAGAGGCAGAAGAGACTCCCTCCACTGCGCATGCGTGGGAAGCTGTCAGCAGCCGCTGACGCTCCCGCGCATGCGCCGCCCGGAGATGTCATTTCCGCGCCAGCTGGCGGGGCACCAAAGGCCTTTTCCGCCAGCTGGCGGGGCGGAAATTCGTCCGGCGCCGACCTAGCCCCTTAAGGTTGGGGCTCGGCCCCCAAAGATGCGGAGCATTCCGCACCTTTGGGGCGGCGCGATGCCCGACTGATTTGCGCCATTTTGGGCGTCAGTCGGCGGACATCGCGCCGTTTCCGGAGAATTTCGTCCCAGACGATAATCTCAGGGTTGTAATCTCAGGATTACTCCTTGTGACACGTGCCAGTGAGGATAGAAATAGAAGGATGGTGCAGCTAAAAAGTAGCTAAACTGGTGGTGTAGGAGGGAGAGTTTCAGATTTCTGGATCATTGGGATCTCTTCTGGGGCAGGTGGGATCTGTACAAGAAGGAAGGGCTACATCTAAACTGGAGGGGCACTGATATCCTTGCTGGGAAGTTTACGACAGTCACTGGGGAGGATGTAAACTAGTGTGGCAGAGGGGTGGGAACCAGAGGGTTAGCTTAGAAGGTGTAATAGCTGAAGGGAAAATCAAGAACAAAAATAAGAGAACAACATCACCCTCAGCAGAGCAAAAAAAGGTGGCAAGTATGAGAAGGGTGTTGTACCTAAATGCGCGCAGTATACGGAACAAGGTAAATGAGCTTGTTGCGAACATTGAAATTGGCCGGTACGATGTTGTGGGCATCACAGAGACGTGGCTGCAAGAGGATCAGGAATAGGATCTAAATATCCAAGATTATGTGTCCGATCGAAAGGGCAGACAGATGGGCAAAAGGGCGGTGTTGCACTGTGCGTAAGGAATGAAGTTAAATGGGATGAGAAAAATATCAGCCATGATTGAATGGCGGAGCAGACTCGATGGGCCGAGTGGCTGAATTCTGCTCCTATATCTTATGGTCTTATAAAACTAGCATGCAGGTGCAGCATGTAATAAAGAAAGCGATTGGAATGTTGGCATTTATAGCTACAGGAATTGAATTTAAAGGTAAGGCAGTGTTGTTGCAACTGGACAAGGCATTGCTGAGACTGCACCTGGAGTATTGTGCACAGTTTTGGTCCTCTTATTTGAGGAAAGATGTAGTGGCATTGGAGGCAGGTCAGAGGAGGTTCACGAGATTGATTCCAGAGATGAGGGGGATTCTCCATTGCCCGACGCTGAAATCGGGAACGGCAATCGGGCGGAGAATGGCTCCTGATGCCAGAATCGGATTGACGCCGGGTTGCAATGCTCCGCTCCTCCAAATTGGTGTCATCGGGATGCCCGCTGCGCGCAGTCGAAACCCCATTGGTATGCCATTAGCCGACCCATCCGTGATGCTCCGCCTCCGATGGCTGAGTTCCCGCCGGCGTGGCTATGTGCAGTCTCAGCGGCTGGGATCCTGGTGTGCCAGCTGCGGAGAGAGAGGGCGTGCGGACAGTGTCTAACACCACCACACTCGGCTGCGATGCATGCTGCTGGCCGGGGGGCTTCTGCCAGGGCCGGGAGGAGTAGTGGGAGGTGACCAGGAGATGGGCTGTGTTGCTGGGGTGGGTGGGTACGCGGTCCAGCATGGCCTACGCCATCTTTGCCGGTGCGATTAGTTTGTGTGTGGGAGGTGTAGGCGTACGTGGGGCTGCGGCTTGTCAGCCCTGGGCATGTGGAGCATGGGACTTGCCATTCCCCAACCGTTTTCCGCATGTTCTGCAGCTGTTTCTCGTGGCGCCGGTGCTAGCCCCGCATCGGTAGCAGAATCGGTGAGGGTTTGGCGCCAATTTTCCCATCGTGAAACGCCACCTGACCCTCCGTTGGCATCAGTACTTAGCCTCAGGAACGGAGAATCCAGCCCGAGGGGTTTGTCGTATGAGAAGGTATTGAACATTTTAGGCCTATACTCTCGAGAGTTTAGAAGAATAAGGGGAGATCAAATTGAGACATACAAGATGCTAAAAGCTATGAAGAAAGTAGAAGTGGATCAGATGCTTCCTCTTATGGGGCATTCTAGAAGGAGAGGTCATAGTCTCAGGATAAGGGGTCGCAAATTTAAAACAAGGTTGAAGAGAAACTACTTCTCCCAAAGGGTTGTGAATCTGTGGAATTCTTTACCCCAGAGTGCGGTGGATGCAGGGAGAGTGAGTAAATTTGAGGAGTGAGACAGATTTTTAATTGGTAATGGGTTGAAGGGTTAGGGAGAATGGGCAGGACAGTAGAGTTGAGGCCATGATGGGATCAGCCATGATCACATTGAGGGTGTTAGACTTGGAACGATAAATTGCCTGCTCCTGCTCCTAGGTCATGTGTTCCAGGGAGGAGATGCTCTGGCTGATTTCGCCACCCAGCGCTTGGTCTGCAGCATTGTAGGTAACAGATGAGGTAATCAGTCATGATCGAATGGCGGAGCAGACTCGATGGGCCGAATTTGGATCCAATTCACCATGTTATCCTGTATCCCATGGGTATTTACATTTTTGACCAATCTGCCATGTGGGACCACCACCGATGTAAGACTAACTAGCCTATAATTGTTTGACCTTTCCTTTGTAACCTTTTAAACATTGGAACCACACTTGCATTCATCTAGTCCCTTGGGAATCTCCTCCATGTCCAGGGATATTGTAAAATAATCCTCAGAACATCTGCTATTTACTCCCTGACCTCCTTCAATATCCGAGGAAATAATCCATTGCACCCTGGTGACTTATCCACTTTCAAGAATTCCAAGCCCTCTCACACTTCCTCTCTCATTTGGATTATTTTATGCAATATTTCACACTGCTCCCCTTCGATTACTATAGCCACATCATCCCTTTCCTTTGTGGCCATGGAGACAAAATTCATTTAAAACTCTTCCCATATCCTCTGCATCTTCACAAAAGTTTGCTTCTTTATCTCTGATAGGTCCCATTTTTGCGTAACTATCCTTTTGCTCTTTAAATGCTGGTAAAGCATCTTGGGTTTTCCTTAAACTTGCTTGTGAATATTTTTTCCTGCCCTCTTTTTGATTTCCTTATTTCTATTTTTTCTTGACCCCCGTACTTTCGATACGCTTGTGTTGAGTTTTTTGTCACTATCAGAAGCTTTTGTTTTCTGTTTATTCTCCTGTATATTTCGAGACAAACACGGGGGTCTAGATTTGGCAGCACAATTCTTATTTTTGGAGGGGGCATGTCTGCTTTGCACCCGAAGGATCTCACTTATAACTGCTTCCCACTGGTTTATCCTTTCGCGGTCTTGTCCAGTCCACCTCAGACAAAGGGTCATTTGGACTCGAAAGGTTAGCTTTTTTCTCTCCCTACAGCTGTTGCCAGACCTGCTGAGATTTTCCAGCATTTTCTCTTTGGTTCAGCCAAATCACTTCTCAGTTTTGTAAACTTTGCCTCACCCAAGTTTAATATTTTTACTCCTGATTTATCTCTGTACTTTTCCATAACAATTCTAAATGCAACATATGGAATTTTCACCCTCAATCCCCGTTCTATTGTTTGAAAACCAGTTGCTATTGGGATCATTAAAGTCTCCGACTATTATTGCCCTCTTATTCCTACAGGTGGAAATTTGTCGACATATATCTTCTTCCATCTCCCTCGCACTATTTTGGGGTGTGTAGAAAACTCCCAGTAGTGTGACCGCCCCCTTTCCTTATTCCTAAACTCAACCAATAAAGCCTCAATTGTTAACCCGTTGACTATATCCTCTCTTCTCACAACTAATTGATTATTAAACCAATAATGCTTCCCCACACCACTCCTTTTGTATCTCCCATTCAATCCTGCTGAAAACATAATATTCAAGGATATTGAGCAACTAAATTTGCCCGTCCTTTAGCCAGGTTTCTGTTATAACAACATCCTGCTGAAAAATGAAATGAATGAAAATCGCTTATTGTCACAAGTAGGCTTCAAATGAAGTTACTGTGAAAAGCCCCTAGTCGCCACATTCCGGCGCCTGTTCGGGGAGGCTGATATGGGAATCGAACTGTGCTGCTGGTCTGCCTTGGTCTGCTTTCAAAGCCAGTTCTGTACCTAGGAGTTATGTACCGAGGAGCTAGGTACCTCATGTCCCTAGGAGTTATGTGCTGTTATGTACCTAGGAGTCAATCTGCCTTGTTTGTAATACTCCTTGCAATACTCCTTGGGGGAGGCGGTGTCAAAGTGGTATTGTCACTGGACAATAATCCAGAGACACAGAGTAATGCGCTGGGGTACCTGGTTCAAATCCTGCCACTGCAGGAATTTGAAATTTGAATTCAATACAAAATCTGGAATTAAAAGTCTAATGATGACCATGAAACCATTGTCGATTATTGTAAAAACCCATCTGGTTCACTAATGTCCTTTAAGGAAGGAACTCCGCCGTCCTTAACTGGTCTGGCGGGCAGCATGGTAGCATAGTGGTTAGCGCAATTGCTTTACAGCTCCAAGGGTCCCAGGTTCGATTCCCGGCTTGGGTCACTGTCTGTGCGGAGTCTGTACGTTCTCCTTGTGTGTGCGTGGGTTTCCTTTGGGTGCTCCGGTTTCCTCCCACAGTCCAAAGATGTGCAGGTTAGGTGGATTGGCCATGATAAATTGTCCTTCGTGTCCAAAATTGCCCTTAGTGTTGGGTGGGGTTGCTGGGTTATGGGGATAAGGTGGAGGTGTTCTCTTAGGTAGGGTGCTCTTTCCAAGAGCCGGTGCAGACTCGATGGGCCAAATGGCCTCCTTTTGCACAGTACATCCTATGAAATTAAGGAAGGAAATCTGCCATCCTTAACTGGTCTGGCCTACATGTGTCTACAGACCCACAGCAATGTGGTCGACTCTCAACTGCCTCCTCAAGGGCAACTATGGATGGGCAACAAATGATGGCACAGCCTGCAATGCCCACACCCCATGAACTACTAAAAAGTTGAACCGTGTCAATATCATACAGTGGACATTTTTTTAGCTCTCATTCTTTTGTCTTCCCAAGTCGCTGATGACGTGCAAATCTGCCCCATCTAAGCATGCCCTTGGATTCTGATCCCCCCCTGCCACACCAGTTTAAAACCTCCCCAGCAGAGCTAGCAAAAGCTCACGTGGATATTGGTCACAGCTCTTCCCCGGGTGAAATGTTCCACCTTCCCTAGAAATAGTCCCAATGCCTCAAAAAATCAAAATTGTTGCGTGGTACACCCTTTCTTCATCCATGCATCCTCGTGTTTTTCTGTTCTCGCTAGCGCATGGCACTGGAAGTAATTCTAAGATTATGACATTTGAGAACCGGAAGTTTAGCCTATCTCCTAACTTCCTATATTCAGCTTGCAGACCTTCATTCCTTTGTTTACCTGTGTTGTTGGTAGCTATGTGTACCTGATGAAATTCAGTTCTTTCTGCCCTCAGTCTGGTCGCAGTCAAAGGCTGAGTCGGATTTATAGGTAATCCTTTATTTTATTTTATTTTATTTCATCCCGCTTGCAAGCCTTACTCACCCTGACAAAGGTCAGAGACCACAGCCTCCGACTTCTCCAGAGTGAGTGAACAAAAAGAGACAAAGCATACATATACATTCATGGAGCATCAAGTTTCACAATCCTGCACATCCTTTCCCAATCACTTCGTCGTCAGCTTAGTTTTCTCTGAAGTAATTACAATTTGTCATAATCGCACCATCCCATGGTCAAAATCTATCAATCATCAATGTTGCCTGATGTTTCACAAAACAATCATGACAAACTGAATTCCCCAAATTTCCCTGGGAGCCGAAGCATTTCCCCATTTCTGTCGTTCTAAATGCAATATCAACTCACATGAATACTCTATATCTGCCATTCTCCTAGGTTTCACATGACTACTCCCTGTCCAAACTACTGGGCTACACAACATGCCACATCCTTGACACAATGTTTCATTATGTTCACAATGAATCATTTTAAACTGAGGTCCATTAATACCAGCTCGTGACCTATCATCCCATATTGTCAATTCCTTACTGATTACGCTTCTTTGTTTGCTGCCGATAGGTTGCCTATGGATTATAATAATCCCTTTGTAATTATTTAATTGGGTCGGATGTTTTAGTTCTGATACAATTCCTTTGCTCCAGATGCCACTGATTCTCTAATTCAACTTCCCCCGTGCTGCTATCTGCTTTGATTAAAAAGTACAAATGACTTTTGCTGCTCCTGGGAAAAAGAGGGCCTGCATACTCTAATGACAATTCTTCCATCGGTGTCTCCATTTTTTTAATGCTACTCCCTGTTTCTGCACCATTTTCTTTCCTGAATTTTTAAAAAATGGATGCCCACCTGGCTTGTTCTTCGTCCTCCTTAACTTTACTACCATCCGTATATACCACCCAAGCATTTACCAACTCTGTTCTGCTAACTGAATTATCAAGTTTCTGTCCCTCTTTAATGTTATGAATAAACATAAAGGCAGGGTTTAAAAGAATAGTTTCCCATCTTTCCCATCGAGCTGTATTCGCGCCTTGCTGGCAACCCTGTCTCTTGGTCAACTCTGTCAATTCTAAAAATTCAGTTGTGACATAAGTTTCCTTCCCGGCTGATAAATTTCCAATCTCTGCTATCCTTTTTGTTCTGGCTGCCAGACATTTTGCGATGTCTGAAAACCTTTTGTTCAGCCCTTGCCCAATTTCCTGTCAATGTTTGATAGGTGCCTGAGTACTATGATTAGCAAGCACCATACCATATCCATTTGATCAGATTTAATGCTCAAATCGTCCTCTTCATGTCTCTCCTCTAATGGCCCGGATGTTGCTACAGCTGTTTTAACTGGTCCAAACTCCTCTGTGCTTCACTGGTCCACCTAAAATCCCCTTTCAAAGTTTCATAAGTGGGTCTAGCATAAAGACTAAAGTCTTCCACTGCTGGTCTCAAATACCCCCAAATTCCCATGATTTGCTGAACCCCGTTTCGTGAAACGGGCGCTGCGATTCGAGCAACTTTCTCTCTCATCCCAACACTGGCTTCCCTACCTGCCTTTGACATGAATACCCTGGATAGTCGACTTCGCTCCTGCCAATCTGGCATTTCTTTAACCCTATCTTAAATCCTGCTTCACTAAGTGTTTTAATAATTTTGGTCACTCTTTCAACATGTGTCCCCCTGATCATCATCTCCAATTAACACGTCATCAATATATACTAAAGCCAAATCATCTTTAATCAGCTCCCTTTCTATTGCCTGAAAGTGGTTCGGGGAATTAACATATCCTTGAGGCAATTTACAGTATACGGAATGTTTCGTGCCAAAGGTAAATGCTGTCTTTTCCCTGCTGTCTGGGTCTAACGGAACACTCCCGAATCCATTGGCTAAATCTATACTAGTTAAATAAGTTTTGCCTGCCACCTTCTCCAATGTAGTTTGCGGATTTATTAAATACTGTTTATCCTTCTCTTTTTTTTTACCTTGTTTAATGCTTTGTAATTCGTTACCATTCTAAATGTACCATCAGGCTTGCTAACTGCCTGAAGTGGGCTATTCGTCGATGCATATCTGACTTCTTGAAATTCCCTGCTGTTCTAACTCTTTGATCATTACCTCCAGCTCGCATTTGGCACCTCGGGTCAAGGGATATTACTTTTGCGGCCTGTGTCGGCCTCCCTGGATTGTGTGCTGATTAACCCTGTGTCATTCTTTCTATTGCTAGGTTTGCTTTCCTTAATACTCCTTCTAAGTTTCGTCAATTAAAATACTTTTCTTTCTGTTTCCTTATTTCCTCTACGTTATCAATTGGTTTTTCATGTCTTAATTTTTTATTTCTGCATCTGTTTTTATTAATCTTTCCCTGCCATCAGATTCTCATTTCCTGATACTGCAAGTAATATTCCGAATCTAAGCTCCGGTCCCATATCTTTATTCCCTAAAGCTTCGTCTGCAATGTAGTTAACATTCTAAACTTCATTTCTTCTGCGAATGACTTTCTTGCAAGTCAGTGGGCACTAGGACCCGGTTGAGCTGTGCCGTATCAATTCCACCGACTACCTCCTAATACTGGTCTCATTGGTCCCCGTGTTTCTAGCCCCTTACTGCCGCAATGCCCCTCTCCACTATCCCAATATAATGCGAGGGCATGTTTTAATTAATTTTTTCTTGAAAGCGGTATCCTGCTACAGTCCCCATTCTACCTGCTCTCGGGACTGCCTACCTCCCTGGGGTCAGTGCTTGCAGCGTCCCCTCAAGTTCTGAGTGCTTATACACCAAGGCCCTACAGTAGTCGAATAGTCCCCAGTACTTGCCTAACCACTCTTACAGTTTGGGGTTTGGGCATCTCTAAAATGGCCTTCTGCCTTTCTACTGGGATCTTCCTTTACCCCTGTGTAATCTTAAAATAAAGTTCTCCTCCTTTTCCACCTTTTGTCCCAAACTTACGTCCACCAACAACAAACAGTAATCTGCAACAAATATGTCAATCCCCATAACAACAACAACGATCCCATCCTCCCACCATCCCCCCAAAACTAGCCCGCACGTTTACATAAACAAATGACAAAAAGGAATCAGGGATCACCCACAGTCACCCTTAATACACACACCCTCCTCCCCCCAACTCCCCCACCCATCTCCCCCAACTAATATTCAATGTCATCCAGATCTTGAAAGTGCATAATGAACAACGCCCATGACTTGTAGAACCCTCCGTCCTGCCCCTCCGTTCAAACTAACTGGGGGTCTCTCACCCCCCCCACCCTTCTTGTACACCATCATCATACCACCGGGCCCTGCCCCATGAGCCTGACATGCCCCTATCTATTCTTAACATCGAACCCCTTCCCCCCCATCCCAACCCCCCCCTCACCTTTTCTCTCATAAAAACATCTCCCAGAATCCATCCCTACCCCCCCCCACCCCCCCCCCCCCCCTCCTCGCCCGCCTCGTAGGCCCATCAAAACCTGCTAACCAGGCTCCAATGTCCGCAGCCGTCCTCTCACCTCACCTCCGTTCACTAGCCGACTTTAGTTAGCTAGCACGGGTGCCTCCCCCCACCATGGTATACCGTCCCCTCCCACCCAGTCCCAGAGAAAGAAAAAAAACCCCAAAACAACAATCAAACACATACAATTCACTAACATAAGATATAATCGTCGCAACACAGACTGCCAAATAACCCAACCAATAACCTGAACTCTGTAACAATGTGAAGAGAAGTAAATTACAATACACGTCAGTAAAAAGAAAGTTAGAGCATTTATACATTTTCCGGCTCCCCAATCACAGTCCACAGTCTCTCTTCCAGCTCCGCTCCTCACGTCTATCCCAAACCTTCCGCCCTCACGAACGCCTCAGCCGCCTCCACTGTCGCGAAATAAACGTCTTTCGCTTCATACGTCACCCTCAGCTTCGCCGGGTATATCATACCAAATCGCACCTCCTTCTTGTACAGTGCCACCTTCACTCGCCCGAACGCCGCTCGTCTTTTTGCCAACTCCACCATCAAGTCCTGGTAGATCCGAACTCCAGCGCCATCCCACAGCACCTCTCGCTTCTGCTTCGCCCAGCTTAACACCTTCTCCTTCATGCAGTACTTATGGAAACAGATAATTACTGCCCTTGGCGGCTCATTCACTTTGGGCTTCGGCCTTAATGACCCATGAGCTTGGTCCAGCTCGTACCGGGAGGGGTTCTCACCCCCCCATCAGCTCCGCCAACGTCTTAGCGAAGTATTCTGTTGGCCTAGGGCCCTCTGTCCTTTCGGGAAAGCCCACAATTCTCAGATTGTGCCATCTCGAGCGATTCTCCAAGTCCTTGAGCTTTGCTCGGAGTCCTCTGTTGGCCTCCACTACCCTCTGTAGTTCGTCTCCCATCGAGGTGAGCTGGTCGCTGTGCTGCGACACGGCCTCCTCCACTTCCTTCATCTTCTCGCCCTGTTCTCTCACCTCGGCCGATGTCTTTGCCACATCCACCCTCACCGGGGCGATTGCCTCCTCCACCAATGATCTCAGTGTGACCGCCATCTCCTTCCTCAACGCCTCCACGTGCCTCGCACACTGCTTCTCCAGCTCCACAGCCATCACCTCGGTCATCCTTTCCACTGTAAGCAGTGCGGCTGGATTCAGGCCTCGCCTCAGGCCACTCTCCTCCCACGCTGCTTGCTTCGGGCTCGATGCCCCTGCTCTTCCGGTCACGGGGGTCCCCACTGGCTCCAAACCGGCCCGACCCGGTGCCCATCCCTCAGGCCCCAACGGCTGAGGAAATCCCGACTGGCGAAACCACAGAGAACCCCCCGGAAAACACTGAAATGCCGCCGACCGGCGGGAGCCCCTCTCCAACGCTACCGCTCCGCTTGCCCGCGCCACCGGAAGCCATCTTAAAATAAAGTTTTTTAAAAATCCATAGTCTTTGCTATATGAAAATCACCGAATCTTAAATTTGTAGTGAGTTTACAGAGAAAATACTGAAATCTCTACAAATATGGAACACACCGAACAAAGTTTTTAAATGTAGGTACATCATGGCATGCTCTAACAAAGGAGCTCATGGACCCAGCCCACACCGAATGCCTAGTCTTCGCATTTCAATTTTTGATTCCTTTGTTCTCTCCCCTTTTTTTTTAAGCAGCCAAGACTATGCCGAGTTCAACTAATCATTTACAAATCCCAATTTATACATTTTGATTTTGCTTTTTGTGTACTTCTGAGACTTGTGTTCTAAATAACTCCCACAATGTTAATCATTATTACTGATTTTTGAAAGAGCTTTCAAATACTTACCCCATTTTAAATCTCACTTTAACTGCCGTTTATACCTCCTAATTGATGTGCAACTTCGTTTTGCAAAACAACAACATTTTAAAAACTAGGTGTACCAGAGGAAGCTCACAAATTCTTATTAAACACACACACTCATTCATCCTCCGAGATCTCCACTCAAACGAAAGGAATTCAAAGCATTATACTTTCATTCATCTCAACCAGCTGGACAATAAAAATTTGAATTTGCACAGAAACACAGTGTAAAGGCTTTCCCTTTTCCCTTCTTCAAAACTGTAAAGTAAATTTAAACAATCCTGAAGCCTCCTCTGTTCCGATATGGTTCTGAATTTTCCAAGTCTCTGGTTCCCCCTGGTGGCCATTCATCTCCCAACTTTTTTCCACTCATAAGACATCTCTCCCAAGAACAAAATCGAACTTAGCCAATTGTAATTGTACGGAATTGAATTGTCTCCAGAACATTCCATCAGCGGTCTTAACTGAATTGTCTCTGTTACGTTCCCTTAACCCGTTAAAGACCTTAACCGAATTAAAGTGTAATTTAATATAACCAATTTTAATTTTCAACCCACATGCAACTGAATTACCAGGCAATATTATCTCAGTTACCAACTGAATTATTAGCCCGTATTCCCTCAATCATGTTTTAACCCTCAGCCGTATCTACATCGACTGAAATTAATTTTTCTAATCCGCCAGATTGACCTTTGATTTCGTCAAACGATCTTACCCGACCATAGGGGAGTGACCAAACTCGCTTCGGACTACGAGGCAGGGGAAAACCGACGTGGTCCTTTATAATCTACTCACACCGGGGGCCCATTTCCCCTCTCTCCATGCAAGGCTGGTTTAATTCTGATTTCGCGAATAGTCGGGAATTCGCTCTTGAAATCCCACTCCTGACACCAAATGATGAAATTGAGTTCTTTCTGCCCTCAGTCTGGTCGCAGTCAAAGGCTGAGTCGGATTTATAGGTATTCCTTTTATTTTATTTCATCCCGCTTGCAAGCCTCACTCACCCTGACAAAGATCAGAGACCACAGCCTCCGACTTCTCCAGAGTGAGTGAACAAAAGGAGACAAAGCATGTGTTTTCACATACATTCATGTAGCATGAAGTTTCACATACAAACGACCAAATAAGGTAACGGTAACAAATGCAAGATTCTCATAGGTCTTTCTCACAAATTCCTTGACCTGGCCATATAAGCTGACCCTGGGGCCCCTTTCACCCAGCATCCTCTGCAGCATCCTCTGCACAAAGAACCAGTCTTAATGGCTCCCCATCTACCTGCCTTGAATCCCACTTGCAGGCTGCACATTAAGATTTTACTCCTAACTTGGCCTAACTACCCATCATGCCATTCTGTTCATTTCCTCATACCACGACCACTGGCTATTGGTACCTATGTGTACTGGCTGTTGGTAGCTATGTATACCACAACCACTGGCTGTCGGTAGCTATGTGTACCAGAACCACTGGCTGTCGGTAGCTATGTGTACCAGAACCACTGGCTGTCGGTAGCTATGCGTACCACAGCCACTGGCTGTTGGTAGCTATGTGTACCAGAACCACTGGCTGTCGGTAGCTATGTGAACCACAACCACTGGCTGTTGGTAGCTATGCGTACCAGAACCACTGGCTGTCGGTAGCTATGTGAACCACAGCCACTGGCTGTTGGTAGCTATGTGTACCAGAACCACTGGCTGTCGGTAGCTATGCGTACCACAGCCACTGGCTGTTGGTAGCTATGTGTACCAGAACCACTGGCTGTCGGTAGCTATGCGTACCACAGCCACTGGCTGTTGGTAGCTATGTGTACCAGAACCACTGGCTGTCGGTAGCTATGTGAACCACAACCACTGCCTGTTGGTAGCTATGTGAACCACAACCACTGGCTGTTGGTAACTATGTGAACCACAACCACTAGCTGTTGGTAACTATGTGAACCACAACCACTGGCTCTTGGTAGCTATGTGTACCAGAACCACTGGCAGTTGGTAGCTATGTGAACCACAACCACTGGCTGTTGGTAACTATGTGAACCACAACCACTGGCTGTCGGTAGCTATGTGTACCAGAACCACTGGCAGTTGGTAGCTATGTGAACCACAACCACTGGCTGTTGGTAACTATGTGAACCACAACCACTGGCTGTTGGTAACTATGTGAACCACAACCACTGGCTGTTGGTAACTATGTGAACCACAACCACTGGCTCTTGGTAGCTATGTGTACCAGAACCACTGGCAGTTGGTAGCTATGTGAACCACAACCACTGGCTGTTGGTAGCTATGTGAACCACAACCACTGGCTCTTGGTAGCTATGTGTACCAGAACCACTGGCTGTCGGTAGCTATGTGAACCACAACCACTGGCTGTTGGTAACTATGTGAACCACAACCACTGGCTCTTGGTAGCTATGTGTACCACAACCATTGGCTGTCGGTAGCTATGTGAACCACAACCACTGGCTGTCAGTAGCTATGCGTACCAGAACCACTGGCTGTCGGTAACTATGTGAACCACAACCACTGGCTGTTGGTAGCTATGCGTACCAGAACCACTGGCTGTCGGTAGCTATGCGTACCAGAACCACTGGCTGTCGGTAGCTACGTGAACCACAACCACTGGCTGTCGGTAACTATGTGAACCACAACCACTGGCTGTTGGTAACTATGTGAACCACAACCACTGGCTGTTGGTAACTATGTGTACCACAACCACTGGCTCTTGGTAACTATGTGAACCACAACCACTGGCTGTTGGTAACTATGTGAACCACAACCACTGGCTGTTGGTAAGTATGTGTACCACAACCACTGGATGTTGGTAACTATGTGAACTACAACCACTGGCTGTTGGTAACTATGTGAACCACAACCACTGGCTGTTGGTAACTATGTGAATCACAACCACTGGATGTTGGTAACTATGTGAACTACAACCACTGGCTGTTGGTAACTATGTGAACCACAACCACTGGCTGTTGGTAACTATGTGAACCACAACCACTGGCTGTTGGTAACTATGAGAACCACAACCACTGGCTGTTGGTAACTATGTGTATCACAACTACTGGCTGTTGGTAACTATGTGAACCACAACCACTGGCTGATGGTAACTATGTGAACCACAACCACTGGCTGTTGGTAAGTATGTGAACTACAACCACTGGCTGTTGGTAACTATGTGAACCACAACCACTGGCTGTTGGTAACTATGTGAACTACAACTACTGGCTGTTGGTAACTATGTGAACCACAACCACTGGCTGATGGTAACTATGTGAACCACAACCACTGGCTGTTGGTAAGTATGTGAACTACAACTACTGGCTGTTGGTAACTATGTGAATCACAACCACTGGATGTTGGTAACTATGTGAACTACAACCACTGGCTGTTGGTAACTATGTGAACCACAACCACTGGCTGTTGGTAACTATGTGAACCACAACCACTGGCTGTTGGTAACTATGGGTATCACAACTACTGGCTGTTGGTAACTATGTGAACCACAACCACTGGCTGTTAGTAGCTATGTGAACCACAACCACTGACTGTTGGTAGCTATGTGAACCACAACCACTGGCTGTTGGTAGCTATGTGAACCACAACCACTGGCTGTTGGTAACTATGTGTATCACAACCACTGGCTGTTGGTAACTATGTGTACCACAACCACTGGCTGTTGGTAGCTATGTGAACCACAACCACTGGCTGTTGGTAACTATGTGTACCACAACCACTGGCTGTTGGTAGCTATGTGAACCACAACCACTGGCTGTTGGTAGCTATGTGTATCACAACCACTGGCTGTTGCTAGCTATGTGAACAACAACCACTGGCTGTTGGTAACTATGTGTACCACAACCACTGGCTGTTGGTAACTATGTGAACCACAACCACTGGCTGTTGGTAACTATATGAACCACAACCACTGGCTGTTGGTAACTATGTGAACCACAACCACTGGCTGTTGGTAACTATGTGAACCACAACCACTGGCTGTTGGTAACTATGTGTATAACAACCACTGGCTGTTAGTAGCTATGTGAACCACAACCACTGGCTGTTGGTAACTATGTGAACCACAACCACTGGCTGTTGGTAACTATGTGTATAACAACCACTGGGTGTCGGTAACTATGTGTACTACAACCACTGGCTGTTGGTAACTATGTGAACCACAACCACTGGCTGTTGGTAACTATGTGTATAACAACCACTGGCTGTCGGTAACTATGTGTACTACAACCACTGGCTGTTGGTAACTATGTGTACCACAACCACTGGCTGTTGGTACCTATGTGAACTACTACCACTGGCTGATGGTAACTATATGAACCACAACCACTGGCTGTTGGTAACTATGTGAACCACAACCACTGGCTGTTGGTAACTATGTGTATAACAACCACTGGCTGTCGGTAACTATGTGTACTACAACCACTGGCTGTTGGTAACTATGTGTACCACAACCACTGGCTGTTGGTACCTATGTGAACTACTACCACTGGCTGATGGTAACTATATGAACCACAACCACTGGCTGTTGGTAACTATGTGAACCACAACCACTGGCTGTTGGTAACTATGTGAACCACAACCACTGCTGTTGGTAACTATGTGTACCACAACCACTGCTGTTGGTAACTATGTGAACCACAACCACTGCTGTTGGTAACTATGTGTACCATGACCATTGGCAGGTCACCCTCTCTCTCCAGAATGCCTTGAAGCAGCTCCATGACATCCCTGATCCTAGCACCGGAGAGGAAACATACCAACTGGATTCACGTCTCCGGTCACAGAAGGGCCTGTCTGTGCCCTTTGATATTGAATCCCCATCACTATAGCCATGGCATTGGTTTAACTCCCCGTCTGTGCAGCAGAGCCACCTGAGATGCCATCAGCTTGGCTGTTGCTGCTTTTCCCTGAGAGGCCATGCCCAACAATATCCAAAGTGGCCTATCTGTTTGAGAGGGGGATGACCACAGGGGTCTCCTGCACTTCCTTCCTGACTCTTACTTTATCTGATGGTCACACATTCCCTTTTTACCTGTTAACCCTAACCTGCAGTGTGCCCACCTTGCCGAATGTGCTATCCACAACATTCTCAGCATCGTGAATGCTCCACAGTAAGTCCACTCGCAGCTTTGGCTCCAAAATGCAGTTGCCAATAGCAGCGGTCGGACATTCTTCCGGCACAAGTGGTCACCAGGGACACTGGAAGCGTCCAGTGTTTCCCACGTTGTGCAAGAGGAGGACACCATGGATCTGAGCTCTCTCTCTAGATTAGATTATTTATGCCCTTTAATAGAATTTACTTTGGCGAGGGACCTTCCTTCTTTTCAAAACACTTCTGTTATAATCCCTCCCTTTATTTAAGCTAATGTATTATACTTAAAAACAGCAAGAAAATACTCTGTATGTGTCCGTTGGGACCATGTCACTTTCTGAACTGTACGTCACCTCCAAAGGCCGCTGTTGGTGGCCCCAAAGGCCCCCAATGCAAGGCCGCTGCCGTTCGCTGTTCTGAGGAAAGGTAGAAAATGAAAGGAGCACCTTCTCCCTCCTCACTGAACTCTGTCACTAAACCCCAACTTAAGCACTCTAGCGCAGCCCAAAGTATCACTCCAGTGCCACCAAAGGCTATACAGCTTACATTCTCTCTTTAAATCTGTTTTTCCCCTTTTGTCTTTAATTCTATTGTTTATTCATCCCTTTGGAAATTTGCTTTCTCAGAACACACAGAAGGTTCATGTTTTGTTTAAATTGCTATTTATTTCAGGTGAAAATAAACGTAATACTTGATGCATTTATGATTTTTGCCTATAGTCTATTCCCTTTTGAAATACAGTAATTCAACTTCCAGTCACCCTCCTTATCTTCTTAATGCAAATTTCCATTCATGCATCTCACTATTCTCATTTCAGCTCTGCTCTTCTCCATTTAAAAACACTTGCTTTCACATCTAACACCTTTTTTATGTTTCTAATCTTTAGTTTAATTAAAGTAGCCACATCCACACACACGCCCATCCGCTTCCGGCGGGAGGTGGGTGGGGCGTCGCCACTGGAAAGCGGGCTGGACAATCCCACCCATGATATTTTCGCCACACAAATATGAAATAATTAGAAAGATTTTAAAGGGGTGCAGGAACAGAGATCCTGGCGATGTATTAGCACAAAGCAATAAATGTGACATTTTTGATTCAGTTCAAATGTCACATTTACTCAATCACCCCGAACACCCTCCTGCTTTCGCACACCTTCACCTGCAAGCACTAAATATATTTTTCTCACCATCCAAGACCTCACTCATATTTCCTGGTCTAAATGTGGGATTCACTTGTACTTTTTCAAGTTACTATACTGTATTTGCTGCTCACCATGTTTCTTCTCGACACTGGGGAGACCAAACACAGACAGAACCATCAAATCATAAAACAGTGACAGCACAGAGAGGACCATTCAGCCCATGGTGTCCGTGCTGTCTCCCTGAAGGAACAATTGACATTGTGCCACTCGTCTGCCTTCTTCCCTCAACCCTACATATTCTTCCCTGGCAGATAATAACTCAATTCCCACTTGAATGCCTCAATTGAACCTGCCTCCAGCTCAATCCTCAGACAGTGTATTCCAAATCCTAACCACTCGCTTTGTGAAAATCGTTTTCCTCATGTCGCCTTTGCTTCATTTCTTAATCACTTTTAAATCCCGTTTTTTCCTTATCCAACACTGGATATGTCTTGACGTCCAGGGTTGTCCGGACTTATTGCTCCCACCCTTCACTATCATGGGAACTTTAGCTTTACTTTTGGAACCATTGCTCCTATTTATGAAGTCTAGAAGGCTGTGTTCTTAATTAACTGTTCTCTCAGCCCACCCTGCCACCTTTAATAACTTATACGGAGATATCACACACATCTGCTCCTGCCCCACTTTAGAACTGTTCCCTTTATTTATATTGTCTCTCTGCTGGGTGAAAAATCGTGGAATTCCCTTCCTAACAGCAGCGTGGGTGTACCTACACCACATGGATCACAGCCGATCAGCTTTCCACCCTCCTCCCAGGGACAATCAGGAATGGACAACAAGTCTGGTCCGGTCACCAACACCCAGATCCCAGGAAATGTTTTTTTTTAACTAACACCATCCCATTCCTCCCCCTTTGGCCTTCCACCTTCAACCCTTTAGCCATTTAATCTCTCCTGGCTTCCCCCTCTCCCAGCCTTACTTTCTGTTCCTTCACCCACCCTGTCCCCCTCACACTTATTTGAACCTCGTTACATCTCTAACATTACCCAGTTCTGATGAAAGATCATTGAACTAAAACATTGGCCGGCGGGGGCCAGAATCCCGTCGGAGACCAAAAACGAGAATCTTTCCAATGGCATCCCCATCCCGCCATTGACAGAATGAGGTCCCTGCCCACGAATGTTGGGGACCAGACTTAAATCTAGACAAACCTCATTGCCCGGCTTCCCGCAGTGTCGTCCCCATGCATTTGGTCTGTTGTGAGATCACAGTGTCAAGGTGAACAATCGGTCTGGAGCAATGTGAATCAGGTGAAGGGATCAGGGGTGTAAGTACAGCCCCAAGAAGAGGGACATGCCAGGCAGTACCTTGACAGTGACCTGGCAATGCCCCCCAACAGAGGAGCTGGTGTCACAGTATTGATCAAGGAGTCAATTACTGCAGTGAGGAGGGATGATATTGTTGACCAAGGCTCTGCTGTTCGATCTATTATGGACTGCGTGATAGCACGGTAGATAGCACTGTTGCTTCACAGCGCCAGGTTCCCAGGTTCAATTCCCGGCTTGGGTCACTGCCCGTGTGGAGTCTGCACAATCTGCCCGTGTCTGCGTGGGTTTCTCCGGGTGCTCCAGTTTCCTTCCACAAATCCCGAAAGACATGCTGTTAGGTAATTTGGACATTCTGAATTCTCACTATTGCTATTTGATCTTTCAACACATTAAGATCTGTTTCACAAATAAGCAACACTTATTTCCCCAAAGAAGATCAGTGAGTAAAATCCGAGTCACTCTGGCCAGGCGCTAACAGGGCTCGACTTCCATTGCTGCGGTCTCTGGGCTCCAGCTCACCATCTCCGGGGCTTCAAGCTCAGGGTTCTTCTTTCCTCTTTATCAGATTGTTATTCCTGGGTGGTCGCTGCCTATGTTCTGTTCACCAGCATATTTATACTTTATTTCTCAAGGAGGTGTGTGGCTCGGTTCCTGGATTCCTGCATGAAGCAAGTCACCAAATCCTAACTTTTCAGCAGAAACAATCTCATTGTTCCAGTGAATCAGGTTGTTTCCTGCTGTTTATCTCATCAGACAACATCTCGTTACTTCAGTTATTCAGTTAACTTCTGATGCAGCTGCAATCATGGAGCAGGCTCGAAGGGCCGAATGGCCTCTTTGTTATGGGCCAGGGTTTAGAAAACTCCAAAGTACACCACCTGACCTACAACTGTTCATTGAATGTGGCTGGGATCAGCACAAGGGCCCGCCATTCGGGTGTTATTCAACAGAGTTCTTAGGCGCTTTCAATCAAAACAAAACTTTATTGTACGAGTTTAGTTAACATTCGTATGACCACACACATGCAAGAATTTTTATCAACTACAAACATAAATACCTCACACAGCTAGAGTAATCTATTTATAACCCTTAATGAATCCCCCAAAACTGTTCCAATTTAATAACAATGAAATGAAATGAAAATCGCTTATTGTCACAAGTAGGCTCCAATGAAGTTACTGTGAAAAGCCCCTAGTCGCCACATTCCGGCGCCTGTTCGGGGAGGCTGGTACGGGAAGATCCAACAAGATTCAAATCAAAACCAGAAACCCCTTTTCAAAGATGTGGCCCTGTATTCCTATTGGTAAACAATTTGGTGTGGATACTCTTGTTTTATTTCCAAACAGCAGGTTTGAATTCCTTTCAGAAAACAATTATTTCTTTTAAGTTATCAAAAAGTCTGGAAACAGCTTTTAAACTGAAGATAGAGAAATCCTTCTTTCAACCTGTGCAGTCCAAACTCAAAGCGAAAGTAAAAGTCAAAAATGAAAGTAAACTCGCAGAGCCACAGCCCAGCTCCACCCATACAATGACATCACTGAAGTCATGTGATAAGACAAAAAACATTTCTCTCAGGGACACTCACATGACATCCTCCAGCTCCTGTTTTCTATATTTCAAGCGCCTGCCATGACCTGTTGTCTGTTGAACCAGCCGGTGGTTATGCCCATATTTGGTTAAAGCCACAGAGTTGGCCACTTTCCACCAGCATGCAATTCAATCTGGCCACAATATCTTTTTTAGGCTCCTCAATTGAGGTCAGACATAAAAAGAAAAAGGGAACAATCACTTAGCTGGGAGTGTACTTTAGGTAGCACGGTAGCTAGGGTCCCAGGGTCCCAGGTTCAATACTCCACCGGGTCACTGTCTGTGCGGAGTCTGCACATCCTCCCCGTGTGTGCGTGGGTTTCTTCCGGGTGCTCCGGTTTCCTCCCACAGTCCAAAGATGTGCAGGTTAGGTGGACTGGCCATGATAGTAAAGCAGATATGTAGGAAATCCTTAGAGAAGTGTAAAAATTAAAGGGTAACATTAGCAGGGATTCCAACTTCCCCAATATTAATTGGCTGAGTAAAAGTGTAAAAAGCTGAGAAAGGACAGCTCTTAAAATTATTTTTTTTAATGCTTTTGTGGGATATGGGCGTTGCTGGTTACTTCCCATCCCTGGTTGCCATTCAGAAGGTGGTGGTATGTTGTCTCCTTGAACCGCTGCTGTTCCTGAGGTGTAGCTGTACCCACTGTGCTGTGAGGGAGGAAGTTCGAAGATGTTACCCCAGAGACAGTGAAGGAACGCTGACATATTTCCAAGTCAGGATGTTGAGTGACTTTGAGGGGAACCTCCAGGTGGTGGGGCTCCCAGGTATCTGCTGCTCTTGTCCTTCAAGATGGTAATGGCCGTGAGTTTGGAAGGTGCTGCCTCAGGAACTTTGCTGAGTTACTGCAACTTGTAGATGGTACACACGGCTGCCACTGTTCGCCGGTGGTAGAGGGCTTGAATGGTTGTGGAAAGGGGAGCAATCAAGCGGGGCTGCTTTGTCCTGAATGGTGATCCAGGAGAGCTTTTTGAGTCAGCATTTAGAAACTCTTGCAAGAGAGGGGATGTACTGGACTTAATTTTTTAAAATGAAGTCAAAGGGGTAGGGGCAGGTCAAGGGTGTTAGATTTCAGAGGGGTGGATGTTGGGGGGTCAGAGGTTGGCTGTGGGTTGTCAGAGGTGTGGAGGTCGGGAGGTGTGGATGGAAGTTTGAACATCGGGAATGTGGGGGGTCCCAGTGTTTAAGACTCAGGTTGCGGGATTGAGTTGGGGCTCCATCCATGGTGGGGTTTGGGATTGGATTGGATTTCTTTATTCTCACGTGTACGGAGTACAGTGAAAAGTATTGTGAAAAGTGAACAGTATTGTTCTGCGTACAGCTCAGATTGATCATTTTGTACATGAAAAGAAAATACAGAAAGCAAACATGAAATACACGGTGTAAACACATGGACACAGGCATCGGGTGAAGCTTACGGAGTGTAGTACTACTCAGTAGAGAAGATGTGTCAAGAGATCAGTTCAGTTCAGAAGATGGTCATTCGAGAGTCTGGTACCAGAGAAGAAGAAGCTGTTTTTTAATCTGTTCGTGTGTGTTCTCAGACTTCTGTATCTCCTGTCCGATGGAAGAAACTGGAAGAGTGAATAAGCCGGGTGGGAGGGGTCTTTGATTACACTTCCCGCTTTCCCCAGGCAGCGGGAGGTGTAGACATAGTCTATGGACGGGAGGCGGGTTCGTGTGATGGACTGGGCGGAGCTCACAACTCTCTGTAGTTTCTTATAGTCTTGGGCCGAGCAGTTGCCATACCAGCTGTGATGCAGCCGGATAGAATGTTTTCTATGGTGCATCTGTAAAAATTGATAAGAGTCAATTTCCTTAGTTTCCTGAGAAAGTATAGGTGCTGTTGTGCTTTCTTGGTGGTAGCGTTGATGATGGTGAACCAGGACAGATTGTTGGTGATGTGCACCAGGGATGAGAGTTATGCCTTGGGTTGTTGAGGGATGAATCAAGTCAGGAGGGGAGAGGGGGAAACCTGCATTGATGGGGGTTCAGAGGGTTGTGGGAATGCCCTTGAGGTGGATGGGGGGGGAGGGGGTGGCACCACAGATATGGGGGGTTTTTGGGATGTGGGAAGTGTAGGGATTATCGGCGATGTTGGGGTGTGGGAGTTTTGGGAGTATGGCGGGAATGTTGGGAATGTCAGGGATATAGGGGATGTCGGGGATATGGGGGATGTCGGGAGTAAGGGGGATGTCGGGAGTAAGGGGGATGTCGGAGTAAGGGGGATGTCGGAGCGAGGGGAGCGTCGGAGCAAGGGGGATGTCAGAGCAAGGGGATGTCGGAGCAAGGAGGATGTCGGAGCGTGGGGGATGGCGGAGCAAGGGGGATGTCGGAGCAAGGGGAATGTCGGAGCGTGGGGGATGTCGGAGCGTGGGGGATGTCGGAGCATGGGGAGTAAGGGGGAGTGTCGGAGCGTGGGGAGTGTCCCACGCCGGGAACAATCGTGTTGTTTAAAATAGTTACGCAGAAGTTAGAAAAAGTTTTATTGCAATGAAGCTTTTCGAAGTTACTATTTTCACGAGGATGTGGTATTAACACTGGACTAGTAATCGCAGGACTCAGGGTCATGTTCTGGGGAGCCGGGGTTAAGTCCCACCACGGCAGATGGTGTAAAAAAGACTGAGATTTAAAGTTTAATGATGGCCATGAAACTGTTATAAACCCATCTGGTTAACTAAATCCCTGTTGTGAAGGAAATCTGCCAGTGTTACCTGGTCTGGCCAGTATGTCATATCCACTGCAACCTGGTTGACTCTTCAACGCCCTCAGCTTTTTAAGAATTAATTTGCAGGGTGTGGCTGTCGCTGGCCAGACTGGCATGCATTGGCCATCGATCACGCAGAGTACATTTTGTATCCTTGCCACCCTCAGTGGTTTCTCCAAGTACTGAAGGTCAAGTAGGGATGGGCAATAAATGCTGGCCCAGCCAACGATGCCCACATTCAATGAATAAAACATCAAATTAGCAGAAACTTGGCGGAAAGCAGATTTAAATCGCTTTATCGAATAACTCACAACTCAGAAGCATGTCCAGCCAATTGCAAATGCTTACTTGCGAAGTTCCGAGAGTCATTCCCCAGCATATGTTTGGAGTATGCTCTCCAAATCCAACTCTGGGGAGAACGGAAGTCACGGCAATGATCTGCAATGTTCTACTTGAACTGGATGCAAATGCAAGACTAAATTTCAAAAGAGACGTATTTAACTGATAGGGAATGTGTGTCGGTCTGTGGGGAAAGAGCAAGTCAGTGCAATTAAATGGATCAATCCAATCGAGGAATGAGACCAACCTCACCCACAGCTCTGTTAAGCTAGGGGCACTATTCTCCCAATTCTCTTAGTGCCGGGCGGATGCGGTGAATCTGGTGGGAGGCAAAAGGTCGAACACCCACTGGTGTAAAATTACGTTGTAATTCTCCCAATGGCGTGTTAATGGTGGCTCAGTCAACCCGCTGGCAGGTGGCGTAAATGTCACATACATTTATTTAGGCCCATGAATGCTCATTAAAGCAGCTGCCCGCTAGTATCATAGAGCATAGAACAGTACAGCACAGTACAGGCCCTTCAGCCCACCATGTTGTCCAGTCAGGTTTTCCAATCCTGCGTCACATCAGTCGCAAATCACATTGGCATCAAATGTGGCGTGATCAATGATCCTGGCCCCGGTTCACTGTCCGTGCGGAGTTTGCACATTCTCCTCGTGTCTGCGTGGGTTTCATCCCCACAACCCAATGATTTGCAGGGTAGGCGGAATGGCCACGCTAAATTGCCATTTAATTGGAAAACAATACTTGGTACTCTAAATTTATTTTTCAAAAAGGCTGGAGGCTTTAAGATGACCCTCGGTTCACCAGAGATTTTGAGGTGAATGGGATACTGCCATTGTGCTGCACTGCTCCTGATGCACTGTTCACCACTCTGCCGGGGCAGACCAGTTCCTGCCCTCCTGCTCCATACCGAGCAGGTCTCCATGGACAGCACCGTGCTGCTGGACCCATGGACAGACTTGTATCACCGTTTCCAGGTCAGTATGCGGCTGGGCTTGGCGAGTGCAGGGGTCTCCTTCTCCCCCTTCCACCGGTGCCACACACCAGTGTCTATCTGGACAGCTCTGTGCTGCGGGACTCATGCAGCCAACGCAGCAAAGGTACAATGTTTGACCAGGGGTGGAGTGCGAGGTGAGTTGTGGGGTCAGGGGGGTGTTTTGATGGCTTGACGGAGACAAGGCGGGCAATGTGGAAGGAGGGTTATGCAAGGGTTGGGGGGGGGGCTAGTGGGAGGGCTGATGATTTCAGGCGGAGGAACAAGGAGGTGGATGAATAAAATTATCAATGGAAGGCAGAGGGAAGACCAAGGGAAGGGACCCTGGAGCCTGATGAGGCTGCATGAGAAGCTCACAAACAATGGCGTCAAAGGGATACCACACAATTTACTGGCAGGCGATGCACAAAGATGACAGAAGCTGTGGGTGGAGATCCATGTGGGGCATGGGCACCTCACAGGTGATGGGCTCGGGGGGAGGGTGGTTGGATTGAGGAACAGACTTTCTCTTAAGGCTGCTAGACTTTTCCAACTGTGTTGTGGACATGCTGCACAGTCTGGTGAAGAGAGGTGGGCTGCAGAGAGTGATATGAGTCTGCTGGACTGGTATTTAAATATGGTGTCGGGAATCACACTACGAGTGTGACCAAGCTGGTCACATGCTGCTCTACATCCTGGCTACTTGTTCATTTGCATTTTCCCTCAAAGTGACTTCACAACTTTTCCACATCTCAGCAAAGTCACCCTGACCCCTCAACTGGAACCTTTGACTCCCCATCAGTTGATCACCTAGTTAAATGCTGTAACAGATGTTTCTCTGTCTACAGGTACCGTTGTTCCTATCTCCGCGCCTTGGGGTGTTTTTGGATATTTGGAAAATGGCAAAATACAACATAAATTCAGAGTATTTCTAGAGATAGTGCCTGAAGTCATCAATCCGCCTGAATCAACAGATCCAACTGTTAAAACAGTATTCGCACCTCCTGTTTGGTACTATACCAGGTGAGTGAAGTGACTGATATCATGGCCGGGATTCTCCCCTACACGGCGGGGCGGGGGGTCCCGGCGGGATGGAGTGGTGGGAACCACTCCAGCGTCGGGCCACCCAAAGGTGCGGATTTCTCCACACCTTTGGGGGCCAAGGCCTCACCTTGAGGGCCCTCGCTGCCCGCACTGGCAAGCGGAAGTCCGCGCATGCGCGGGAGCGTCAGCGGCTGCTGACGTCACCCCCGCGCATGCGCGGGGGGGGGAGGGGGGGGCCACTTCCCCATCGGCCATCACGGAGGCTATGGCCGAGGCGGAAGGAAAAGAGTGCCCCCCACGGCACAGGCCTGCCCGCGGATCGGTGAGCCCCGATCGCGGGCCAGGCCACCGTGGGGGCACCCCCTGGGGCCAGATCGCCCCGTGCCTCCCCCAGGACCCCAGAGCCCGCCCGCGCCGCCAGTCCCGCCGGTAAGGGAGGTGGTTTGACTCACGCCGGCGGGACTGGCATGACAGCAGCGGGACTTCGGCCAATCGCGGGCCGGAGCATCGCGGGGGGGGGGGGGGCGGGGGGGGGTGTGCCCCGACCGGCGTGGCGCGACTCCCGCCCCCGCCGAATTTTCGGTGCCGGTGAATTCGGCGGCCGGCGCGGGTGGGATTCACGCCGCCCCCCGGCGATTCTCCGACCCGGCGGGGGGTCGGAAAATCTCGCCCATTGTGATTAATCTTTCTTTCTGTCAGCTCTTCTGTCAACATCACTCAACCAGGAGCGGAATTCTCCCATTTTGGGACTAAGTGCTGCGGTGTGGGCGGGAACTTGGATTGTTTTCTGCTTCGGCGGCTTGCTGGAAAACACTCCCAATCTTCCCACCCATCCTCATTAATTATTCACCTGGGTGTTTTGCGCTGTTTTCAATAGTGAGTCAGGCCTGGATGGTGTGTAGACCGCTGTCATGTCCGGGTTTTACATTAAAAAGATATCCAACATCATTGACCCATCATTGAAAAAGAAGGTGGACCTCCTGAAATTGAAGGTTGATCTCCAGGAACATTGTGAGGCCGGAGGACACCAAATCTGGAATGTCCAAGAGCACATGTTCCCGTAACCCATTGCTGTGGTGTTCCAGGGTCCAGGGTTGTGGGCGGTCTCCATCCTGTGCTCTGTAGGCTGCGTCATGCATCCCGACCTTGGCACACTACATTGTGAAAAATGTTTCTCACACTGGTGTATTTTCCCGCCAGAATGGCAGAGAATCTATCCTCGTAGGGGGGCAGTTCTCCCTCTATTTCCATTTTCGGATGCAAATGATGTTCTTGCCGGCCTCTTGTTAGCTTTTCCTTCCAGTCAAGGTGGGCACCCTGAGGTCCCTCTGCTACCGCACACTCTTTAGAACTTTGTCATTAAGTCTGTATCTCTCCAGCCTTTCTGCAAAATGCTTCACCTCACATTTCTCTGTATTAAACTCTGTCCCTTGTCTGTACTTTTGGCGAGCTTCTCTCTGATGTTACTACAGCTGTGGACTAACTGAATGGTAGGGGCGACTCAATGGGCTGAATGGTCAACTCCTGTTCCTGTTGTCCTGACAACCGACTTGGTTTCCAAACAGGTTTTGTCAGGAATAATAACATTTTAATCTCTCTGTCCTTAATTCTGTTACAGGGCTTTTGACAAGAAAGTTGATGAAGAACAAATTGAAGAACGTGTGATTCAATTCCAGAAGGACTTGGAACAAGACAATCAACCCTTCAATGGGACATTTTTTGTCATTGCTTTTTTTAGTTCACATGGGCTAATGGGACTAGGTTTTGAAAATGCAGGAGAATGAAGGCTTTCTGGAAGGTTCTTTTACCTTTCTAGACATCAAACAGTGAGAAGCGCTTAACTACTTTAAAACTGTTTCGTTTTCCATTGGATTTAACCTGGAAAACTGAGCATAGTTTTTAAAATAAATTTAGAGTACTCAATTCATTTTTTCCAATTAAGGGGCAATTTAGAATGGCCAATCCACCTCACCTGCACATGTTTGGGTTGTGGGAGCGAAACTCAAGCAAACACGGCGAGATTGTACAAACTCCACACGAGAAGTGACCTAGTTCCGGGATCGAACCTAGGATCTCGATGCGGTCAGACAGCAGTGCTAACCACTCTGCCACCGTGCTGCCCTTTAGTTTTAATCTCCTTACCTCAACAAGGATATATTTACCTTTGAGGGAACGCAATGTCTGTTCATCGGACAGATTACGTATATGTATATATTGGGATTTTTCCAATAATTCCACCAATGTCCCATCTTCAAATCCCTGTGATCCTGTTTATAAATATTGCCCTCTACTGGTAGTTTGTAATTTTGACTCCCACACACACTGCAGCATTTATTCTAGTTCAAAAATATTCAGCCACATTAATATCAACAGTGAACATTTCTTCTTCATTTACACACACTTTTCCCATTGATTGTTTAGCTCAATGATTCTGAACAAAGTTTTTTTCTAGATTACACAGAATTTACAGATTACTTAGAATTTACAGTGTAGAAGGAGGCCATTCGGCCCATCAAGTCTGCACCAGCTCTTGGAAAGAGCACCCTACCCAAGTCCACACCTCCACTCTATCCCCATAACCCAGTAACCCCACCCAGCACTAAGGGAAATTTTGGACACTAAGGGCAATTTAGCATGGGCAATCCACCTAACCTGCACATCTTTTGGACTGTGGGAGGAAACCGGAGGAAACCCACGCTCAACAGGAGAGGACATGCAGACTCCGCACAGACAGTGACCCAGCGGGGAATCGAACCTGGGACCCTGGAGCTGTGAAGCAATTGTGCTAACCACCATGCTACCTAGATGTCCAGTTCAGTTTGTCTCCACATTGTCCTGTATCAGACAGATCTTGCTTCTCACCAGGGGCTGGACCTTTTTGTCTTTCCCAAAATTAGATAAAAAGAGAGACTCTTCAAGTCCGCTCCACCATTCAGTAAGATCATGGTTGATCTTCGACCTTAACTTCACTTTCCCACTCTGTCCCTCGAGTATGTAATCTACCTAATAAACAGGTAATGCAGTCCCGCTAAAGTCAGCTCATCCATCCTTAACTAAGGAGACCAAACATCACTACATCGTGGGGGCGAAATTCTCCCCCAACGGCGCGATGTCCGCCATATTCTCCCCCAACAGCGCCCAAAACGGCGCCAATCAGACGGGCATTGTGCCACCCCAAAGGTGCGGAATGCTCCGCATCTTTGGGGGCCGAGCCCCAACATTGAGGGGCTAGGCCGGCGCCGGAGGGATTTCCGCCCCGCCAGCTGGCGGAAACGGCGTTTGTTGCCCCGCCAGCTGACGCGGAAATGACATTCGGGGCGGCGCATGCGCGGGAGCGTCAGCGGCCGCTGACAGTTTCCCGCGCATGCGCAGTGGGGAGAGTCTCTTCCGCCTCCGCCATGGTGGAGGCCGTTGTGGAGGTGGAAGGGAAAGAGTGCCCCCACGGCACAGGCCCGCCCGCGGATCGGTGGGCCCCAGTCACGGGCCAGGCCACCGTGGGGTCACCCCCCAGGGTCAGATCGCCCCGCGCCCCCCCCCAGGACCCCGGAGCCCACCTGCGCCGCCTTGTCCCGCTGGTAAATAGCAACTCTAATTTACGCCGGCGGGACAGGCAATTTCTCGGCGGGCCTTCGGCCCACCCGGGCCGGAGAATCGAGCGGGGGGGCCCGCCAACCGGCGCGGCCCGATTCCCGCCTCTGCCCAATCTCCAGTACCGGAGACTTCGGCAACCGGAGGGGGCGGGATTCACGGCGGGCGCCCCATATTCTACCTCTAATATTCTTAACCACTCACTTAACCAACTAAATATGGAGAAAACACATGATCGTCCACCCACACATTAACCATCCATGTGACTCCAGCCCTGACATATTTGAATGTCCTGGAGTCCCGGCTGCTCTTTTTCCTTTAATATTGTTTGTAATGAGGTTTCCCTTCAATATCTCAAATTCATTGCTGAACATGTCTCCACACTGCACATATGCAGGGCAAAACTCAATTGTACAGGGTGGTGGGCCCTCTATTGGGTAACGGGGATTAATCACGGCAGTAATTTGCTTTTTCTGTAATCTTGCTTTAACTGAATTGTGTACAGACTGAGATGGTCCGAGTGACAGATAGCGGGCAGGATTCTCGCCTATCCGGCGGGGCGGGCGTACCGGCGCCGAGGAGTGGCGTAAACCACTCCGGCGTTGGGCCGCCCAGAAGGTGCGGAATCCTCCGCACCTTCAGGGACTAGGCCGGCACTGAAAGGCTTGGCACCGCGCCGACCGGAGCTGAAGGACCTCCGCTGGCCGGCGCGAGTTGGCGCATGCACGGGAGCATCCCGCCCATAGTTCTGGAATTTTCTATCTTTACACAGTGATGGAACATGTTCATATTCATCCATCATACTGACCAGAATGTTTAAAGTTGATCAGAAAAGGGTTAAATTAAATTGGGATTTGTTACAGGGCACAGAGTATCGAAGCTGTTAAATGTGAAATCATGAGGTGTTCAGATGTGTTATTTTTCCTGGGCTCTCTCACTCGGAGTTAGTTCAAGATGGAAGAGTTAGTCCATCATCTGGAAGAATTTCCTTCAATGTTTGAATAGTCCTGTCTCCTGTGCTCTGAATAGACACTACACTGTAGGAAGAACACGACATTCATTGGAGAAACCTGCTGTAAGGTTTTCGGGCAATTCGGCCTTTTTGGAACTGCCCAAGAATAAAAACTCAGAGACTGTAAACTGACTTTTCAGCCAAGAGAACGGAACCAGTTTTCCCAGCAGGCCTGGTCCGCTGAGCTGAGTAGGGAACATAAGTATTTACAAACCCCCCCCTAGGAGCTACAAGGAAGAAGGAGCCAGACAACGAGATAAGATCAAAACACAGACCAAGGGGCACGGGAATACACAGGGGGCCTGCCTGCAAGCAGGACAATGGGATGGTCATAGCCCCATGCAGATGTAAATGACCTGGCCTCCACCAGAGCAGAATCCAATCAACACCCCATCAACATAGCAGCTATCTCCGGAGCAGATGGAAGTCTTTGAAAATCTTCAAGGTAGCTCAACCTCGTTATCTCAAAAAACAGACTGGAGGCGGACCTAGGGGAGGTACTCCCATCTCGACAGGTCTGACCGGCTCAAAGGGGGCGGGACCAGCGGGAACTTTAAATCTTACCTTTTTCAATGCAAAAGGGGCTGGCCGATCACAGGACAAAGCCAGGTAAAACAATATAAAAGGGGCTGTGTTTTCGATTGGGGGTCTCTTCGTTCGTGGCTCGACCTCTGCACCCCTGACTTGACCTCTGCAGCCTGTGACCGTAAGTACTCCGCAGCAGCTTGCGAAACTCCCTTGACTTTAATAGTGGTTGAGGCTTTGGGGAAGGGAACTTGTTTTGTGCCTTGTGATATTGCTAAAAGCTGTGTAAGCATAAGAATTTTCGTCGTGTCCGCTATATTACTTTGAATAGACATAGTGTATATTAGAGCATAAGATTGTATTGTGTTTCTTCTGTTGATGATTTTGACCTGGGTTTTACAATAAACCTTGATTTGATGACAATTGGAGTCGTTTAAATTCTTCAATCTTTCACCAGCGACCTCTGACCAAGTCATTGTTAAAATACTCCTCACCTTAATTCCGGGTTCAGGAATCGAGGGTCATCTTGAGCGATTCACTCAGGACAGACTGCTGGTTAGGGAATAAACAGCAGTGTCCTATTCTCTCTCTTGGGAAAGCTACTCTAGTGGAGTAGGAACCGGGTGGCTGTTGCACCACCGGCAAGAGAGAGAATCACCTGGGTATTGGTAGGGGTCTGGAGATCTGTGTGATATAAGTCTCAGGCTGTCGGTTAGGAATAAACGGCAGGCTTGAATCAGTGCTCTCTTCAGTGGAAGTGTCCCAGTGCGACATCCCCTGGCCTCTGAAGTTTCAGTGCCAGCTGGAGAGAGACACACACAGATATTCAAACCCCAGATATCGGCCCAGTAGTGGAGTAGCGGAGATGGCACCCTCTACAATGGCGACCGCGGCAGGAGCCCGGTGGTTTGGAGTATGTGACTTGGCAGAGGGGGTGAGGGAACGAAGCAAAATGGAGGAGAGAATATCCTCATATTTGTGGCAAAAGGTCAACCTCACCAAACCTTGGGTCTCAGAATTGATCAATGCGGAGCAACCGGTAATGGCAGCGGCTGCATGGACAGAAAGCAAGGCGCACAAAAGGCACTTAGAGAAGGCAGTTTGGCTGGTTTGCCTGTCTCAGCAGGTGGTCAACGCAGAGCAAAGGATCGAAGAGTTAGAGCAGGAGGCTAGCGCAGCGGAACGACTGCGGGGGGAAGTGGCAGAAATGAAACAGGAAAGCGAGTCTAACAGATGTGAGAAGGACTATCTCCACTGCCAGATAGTGGAGGGTAAAGAAAAGGAACGGAGGCTCCAGGGACTCTATGCTCGGAGTACAGAGCAGTGTAGGAAGCTGGAGGGGAAGTTCCGGGACATCCAGGCAGCATACCGAGTGGCTCGCGAGGAAGTAGGGGACTGTGCCCATGGGCCGTGCCAGGCACGAATAACGGAGTTGGAGGAGGCCTTGTCCAGGTTCAGGGGACAGATACACCTGGTAGGTCCAGGGGGGTTCCCTAGGGGCAAGATGCTCCTCGCAGCGGATGATTCCCCAAAGGCCAAGGGGAATAGACCGCCTCCTGAGGCACCGGGATTGTGTCCGGGCCAGCAGGGGGGGATCGGACTGCACGTTCAGGGGCAAGTCCAAGGGGGGTCGGCAGGGTACCCCCAGCTGGCGGCGTGTCCGCCTGGTTTCGTATGTGGGTCCCCATGGGATGGGGACAGACCGCTGCCTGGGATGCCGGTGATGGGGCCGGGTCAGCAGGTAGGGTTTGGACCGCCCGGTCAGGGGCAGGTCCAAGGGGGGCCAGTGGTGTATCCCCAGATAGCGGCGTCTCCTATATGGGTAGTTAGCCCGGGGACAGGGGGGCTACCCAACGAGGCAGGAGAGCTGGACAGTGGGGAGGAGGAGCAGGAACCCCAGGTAGGGCAGATGTGCCCTGTCAGGCAAAGAAGGTATGGTCCCCCGGCGGGGATGGCAAACAGGGGACCGGTTGAGGGCGACATTATCGTTCCTCATGGGGCATCCGCGCTCAGGGGGATGGTGGCCCACGTTCCCAGACTAACTCTAAAGGGGGATCCGTCGCTGCATTTTATGGAGGTGGAACAGGCAGCCAACATCAATGACTGCGACGAAGGGGAGCAAATAAAGATGCTCCTGATAACCCTAGATGCCCAGCTATGCAGGACAGTGACCTCTGGGAATGGGGGAAGACCTGACACCTGGGCGGCAGCACAGACTGCTGTTCTGGAGGCAATGGGCTTGAATCTGGGGAGCCCTTTCATGAGGGTGGGGGAAACCAAGCAGCAACCAGGGGAATCTCCCACTATGTTCGCAGACAGGCTGTGGACTGTCTATGTGGAGGCGTGTGGGGCTCCCGCGGATAGGCAGAATTTAGATGAGAGAACAGCCCACTGGCTGAAGACCCTCGTAGCTAACTGTCTCCCTCACATTAGGGCAAAGGCCGAACACTGGTTCGACCCGCAGAGTCCGGACCTTAATGAGGCAGAGGTCCTTAGGAAACTCACCCTTGCATATCGTAATGGGGAGAGGGGTGAGGACAAGCCCCTTAAGGGTAGGGTGCATGAAATCGCGCCAGCAGCCCCTAAGAGAGAGTGGAAGCATGAGGGCACCCGGACCTCCGACGAGAAACCGGTATGCTACGGGTGTGGGAAGGCCGGACATTTCAAGAGGGAATGTAAAAACCCTAGCAAGCAGGAGAGGGCTCCCGCAGTAGAGAGTCAGACCCCGGCGGTAGGAGCAGCTGCCCCGGGAACCATCGAGATAAGTAAAATTTTAGCCCTTTTGCAAGGCTCAGGACAGGGGGCAATGGCAACGGGCCAGGGCCTGCCCGCACCCACACCACAAGAACCCGTATGACTACCCAGGGAGCAGCCTCAGGAAAAAGGGAGCGCAGGGGTAGTTCTAGCCCCAGACCCTGGTCCGGTCCAGGTGCAGGGTCCCATTCTGGAGGCTGCCTCAGGGGCTATTTGCAGTTTAAATCCCTTAAGGTGGGACCCATGCGAACGCCACATCAGTCAATTTAAATTGTTCCACCCCATAAGGACAAAAAAGAGCAAGGTGGGGGGAAGACGGGGGGTGGTAGTGGAGAAACCCCCCGTAGAATTAACGACGGTGGGGGAGGTCCCTGACTCCACGGTCACACAACCGGTGACAAGGTGCTGTCCCGAAGGGGCAGTCCCAAAGAGACCGACAGTGCTGCAAGCACCCAGCCCAGGGACAGGAACGATTCCCAAGCCCTTACCTGTGGGTCAGGTGGCCTGCCTTAGTATAGAGGCTAAGGAGGCGGAGGAAGTGGAGGTATCACCTTGGGTTTGGGAACCAGTCAGGGGACGAAGGAGCAATCGGGTCTCCAAGCCCCCGGTAAGATGGTCCCCATCACACCTCCCTGTCACCCGGTCCCGCAGTAAGGGGGCCCGAGTAGAAGGGAGCGATGAGGGATCACCGAACCCTGTTGGGAAAGGAGAGGCAAGGGGCAGCCCGAACCCCCGGGAGGGGACGGTCTGGCCCGAGCCGTTGGACCAAACAGGTGAACTGCCCCAGTTTAGCGGGGCACAGTTTTAATTTGGCCACCCGGAGACGGGTGGCATTGTATATAGCATTCCCCCCCTGTTAGTTCTAATTAGTGTGTAGTTGTGTGTGAAGTATTTAGGATCGTGGGAACACAGAAGCGCCTGGTGCAATGGTAAAATGATGAAGCACCAGGCACTAGGACCCTGGGGAGCCGGGCTGTAAACACAGAATCACAGACAGGCTGCGGCAACTTCAAAGCGGGAGCTGCTGCTGCCGCTGGATAGAACCCATGCACTTTAAGGTAGGTAGGGCTGTAGAGGCAAGGATGTGTTTTGTCTGTTTTACAGATGGGGCACCCGACGATGTGGAGCTTGCTGATGATCTTGGCGATGGTGGGACCGGGAGAACTCCGCAGAGGCGAGACAGAAGAGTCCTTCGGCTGACCGGGTTAGGGTGACTGAGGGCAGGCGGGTGTGTTCAACCTGTGAGGGGGACCTTCCTTTGGGGAGACGGTGGTGGCCCAGGAAGCTGAGGCTGGACATGAGGGATCGGTCCTCGGACTGGGAACGGACTGGACAACACCTACCGGACCATCACGGGGTCACCGGGTAGGATCACCGTTTGCTGGGATAAGTGGTGGGCTTCTGACCAGGGCATTTATTTGTGTTCATGGGGATCTACCAAGGCATGTCCACAAGGGGCATTAATCACTTTTGTAAGGTGGTGGCAGAACCCAGGGAACGGGATGAATTGACCGCACTGGGGAGGGATGTGTAACGCCCAGGGAAGGGATGACTGTAGAAGCTACCGAACTGCTGGTTCAGGTAAAGCGACCCCTGCCCACAGCCCCACCGATCGACCCTCACAACTGTCCGATCACCACCAGGGGGGGGCCTGAGAATGGTTTAGTGTTTGCCCCCACAAAGGAAATGTTGTACAGGGGGTACATTATGCTGTCGCCTCAGTTGGACTAAACCTCTCAGCTGCAGGTATCGACGATGGAGGATAAATGAAGAGCCTTCAACGGGAAGAAACGAAGTGCAGCCAAGAAAGGAGGATCCTTGGTGAAATAAAGAGATGCAATTGTAAATAGTTGTATGGATTCGCGGGTTTCAGTTACTTGATTGTGATATATGTACAGGGACCCTTACGTTTGGGGTTCCGGTGAAATGTGTACTTGATTGTGATATATGTACAGGGACCCTTACGTTTGGGGTTCCGGTGAAATGTGTATATGTTACTGTGTGTTTAAATTAGATATGGTCTTGTCTTTCCCTTTCATTGAAACCAGGGGTAGCCTAGATTAAGGGAACTGTCTTGGGAATTGTAATTTCGCATGTTGTTGGGGGGGGCCTACGGTCCACACAAGAGGAAATGATTGCCCTTCACCTGTGTCGTTACGGTCCAAGCAGGTAGGGACGTATCGAAGGGGCATCTGTAAGGTTTTCGGGCAATTCGGCCTTTTTGGAACTGCCCAAGAATAAAAACTCAGAGACTGTAAACTGACTTTTCAGCCAAGAGAACGGAACCAGTTTTCCCAGCAGGCCTGGTCCGCTGAGCTGAGTAGGGAACATAAGTATTTACAAACCCCCCCCTAGGAGCTACAAGGAAGAAGGAGCCAGACAACGAGATAAGATCAAAACACAGACCAAGGGGCACGGGAATACACAGGGGGCCTGCCTGCAAGCAGGACAATGGGATGGTCATAGCCCCATGCAGATGTAAATGACCTGGCCTCCACCAGAGCAGAATCCAATCAACACCCCATCAACATAGCAGCTATCTCCGGAGCAGATGGAAGTCTTTGAAAATCTTCAAGGGAGCTCAACCTCGTTATCTCAAAAAAAACAGACTGGAGGCGGACCTAGGGGAGGTACTCCCATCTCGACAGGTCTGACCGGCTCAAAGGGGGCGGGACCAGCGGGAACTTTAAATCTTACCTTTTTCAATGCAAAAGGGGCTGGCCGATCACAGGACAAAGCCAGGTAAAACAATATAAAAGGGGCTGTGTTTTCGATTGGGGGTCTCTTCGTTCGTGGCTCGACCTCTGCACCCCTGACTTGACCTCTGCAGCCTGTGACCGTAAGTACTCCGCAGCAGCTTGCGAAACTCCCTTGACTTTAATAGTGGTTGAGGCTTTGGGGAAGGGAACTTGTTTTGTGCCTTGTGATATTGCTAAAAGCTGTGTAAGCATAAGAATTTTCGTCGTGTCCGCTATATTACTTTGAATAGACATAGTGTATATTAGAGCATAAGATTGTATTGTGTTTCTTCTGTTGATGATTTTGACCTGGGTTTTACAATAAACCTTGATTTGATGACAATTGGAGTCGTTTAAATTCTTCAATCTTTCACCAGCGACCTCTGACCAAGTCATTGTTAAAATACTCCTCACCTTAATTCCGGGTTCAGGAATCGAGGGTCATCTTGAGCGATTCACTCAGGACAGACTGCTGGTTAGGGAATAAACAGCAGTGTCCTATTCTCTCTCTTGGGAAAGCTACTCTAGTGGAGTAGGAACCGGGTGGCTGTTGCACCACCGGCAAGAGAGAGAATCACCTGGGTATTGGTAGGGGTCTGGAGATCTGTGTGATATAAGTCTCAGGCTGTCGGTTAGGAATAAACGGCAGGCTTGAATCAGTGCTCTCTTCAGTGGAAGTGTCCCAGTGCGACATCCCCTGGCCTCTGAAGTTTCAGTGCCAGCTGGAGAGAGACACACACAGATATTCAAACCCCAGATATCGGCCCAGTAGTGGAGTAGCGGAGATGGCACCCTCTACACTGCGAATGGGGACTCCCTGTATGGGGAGTAAAGTATTCCCTTTTCCTGTCATTCCTGATAACCAAACACTGGACATTGTGGTGGGGATGATTAAAAGGATTGTTTCTCAATCCAGTTTGGTCTGACTCAGACCAGACCAGGTTCAGGAAACAGGTGGGCCCAGGTCAGGAAAGTGAAGTGGGAGTTTTGTGACTCAGACGTGAAGCAGTTTAAAACTGGTCCTTAAACCGGAGAAAGAATCCCAATCTAAAATTAGAATCCAGAGACTGAAGGTGGAATAAAGCTTCAATTCAGATCTCCTCAAACCCACACTTTGAGCTGACATTGGGAATATCGACAGACAGAATCTGTAATTGATAAAATGATCGATTCAGATCTGACTCTTGTTTACAGGTGACCCATTCACAGGTTTCTCTTCTGGAGTAAATAAACCATCGTCTTCTAGTCTTTGTTTGTCTTTTGTTTTTCAAACTGCTGGGAATGGATTCTCACTGTGAAATAAAGAGGGTGATGCATTTACACATTTGGTCTCGTGTTAGATTCTTCCTCAGAAATAAATCTGGGTCAATGATCACATCACTAGTTTCATATTAGATAAACTCTCCACATTTCAGTGAAATGATTCTGTTAAAATATTGAGGTGTAAAATTAAAGAATGAGAAAGAATGAAGAGATGGAGGGTAATTTATTGAGAGATGCAACACTTGGCGAGTGAGCTCCATATTGGTCAGGTGACAGCTCACATCCCCATGCAGCCTGACACTTCAATCTGTCAAACTCCACTCTGAACAGTCTTTCTAACTCTGTCAATGGGATATCACTGGATAGGTAGAGCCCAACACTCAACAATTCATGGATCAGTCTTCGACCTGGTGTTGGGATTTTCTTCCCTGTTTGGAAAATCTCACCAATCAGGGTGGGTAGGGGAGGAATTTGGGTTGGGATTTAGTGCATAGAATGCCTACAGAGAAACATACATAGACACAGGAGGAGGACCTAATAATAATGATCTTTATTAGTGTCACATGTAAGCTTACATTCACACTTCAATGACGTGACTGTGAAAATCCCATAGTCGCCACACACTGATGCCTGTTTGGGTACACTGAGGGAGAATTCAGAATGTCCAATTCTCCTAACATCTTTCGGGACTCATGGGCAGAAACCGGAGCACCCGAAGGAAACCCACGCAGGCACGGGGAGCACCTGCAGACTCTGCACAGACAGTGACCCAAGCCAGGAATCAGACCTGTGCACCTGGCGCTGTAAAGCAACAGTGCTCTACCTTGATGCCCGATTCTGCCCTTTGAGCATGCTCCACCAATCATTTTGATCATGATTGATCATCAAGTTCAACTTTGAGCATGCTCTGCCAATCATTTTGATCATGGCTGATCATCAAGTTCAATACCCTGCTCTTGCCTTCCCCCCATATCCCTTTAGCCCCAAGAGCTATATCCAATTGCTTCTTGAAACAAAAATTCTAAAATTTAGAGTACCCAATTATTTACTGGGTTATGGTGATAGGCTTAAGTAGGGTGATCTTTCCACAGGACTCGATGGGCCGAACGGCCTCCTTCTGCACTGTAAATTCTATGATTCTATCTAACCTCTCTTCATAACTTAAATGTTGTATCCCAGACAACGTCCTGGTGAATCATTTCTGTCGCCACTCCAGTGCAATCACATCCTTCGTAAAATGTGGCGACCAGAATTACACAGTACTCCAGCGATGGCCTCACTAAAGCTCTAAACAACTCCAAAATGACCTCCCTGCGTTTGTAATCTATGCCTCGATTGATAAAGGCACGTGCCCCAAATGCCTATTTCACCACCCTATTAATCTGCCCTTCTGCCTTCAAAGATCTATCGACAAAGATGCCAAGTTTCTGTTGTTCCTCGGAACGTCCCAGTGTCAGGCCATTCATTTAATATTTCCTTGTCACATTACTCCTCCCAAAGTGTCTCACCTCACACTTTTCAGAGTTATATTCCATCTGCCACTTTTCTGAGCATTTGACCATCCTGACTATATCTTCCTGCAACCCAGGACACTCAACCTCACTGATAACCACCCAGCTAATCTTTGTGTCATCCCCACCTTTACTGATCCTACCCCCCAAATAATCATCTATGTTGTTTATATAAATGACAAACAATGGGGGACCCAGCACAAATCCCTGTGGAATGCCTCTGTACACTTCCAGTCACTAAAGCAGCCATCTGTCATCACCCTCTGTGTCCTACAGCTACACCAATTTTGAATAAAGCTTATCAAGTTACCCTGTATATCTTTTTCATAAGTCGCCCATGTCAGACCTGATGGCTGAGCTATATTGAACTGACGAGAATGTATCAGAGAGGCAGGAAAGTCCAAAGATGTTCAGGTTAGGTGGATTGGCCATGCTAAATTGTCCCTTAGTGTCCAAAGATGTGCAGGTTGGATCAAGTTACGATGATAGGGCCGCAGAGTGGGCCTACGTATGATGCTCATTCAGAGGGCTGGTGCAGTCATGATGTGCCGAATGCTTCATTCTGCACTGTAGGAACTCTATAGTTCTGGTATTGGGAAATGAGCCCGGCCAGGTGGTAGAATTTTCAGTAGGGGAGCATTTTGGGAACAGTGACCACAATTCAGTAAGTTTTAAAGTGCTGGTGGACAAGGATAAGAGTGGTCCTGGATGAATGTGCTAAATTGGGGGAAGGCTAATGATAACAATATTAGTCGGGAACTGAAGAACTTAGATTGGGGGCGGATGTTTGAGGGTAAATCAACATCTGACATGTGGGAGGCTTTCAAATGTCAGTTGAAAGGAATTCAGGACCGGCATGTTCCTATGAGGAAGATGGATAAATATGGTAAATTTCGGGAACCTTGGATAACAACAGATATTTTAGGCCTCGTCAAAAAGAAAATGGAGGCATTTGTCAGGGTTAGGAGGCTGGGAACAAATTAATCCTGTGTGGAATATAAGAAAAGTAGGAAGGAACTTAAGCAAGGAGTCAGGAGGGCTAAAAGGGGTCACGAAAAGTAATTGGCAAATAGGGACAAGGAAAATCCCGAGGCTTTTTACACATACATAAAAAGCAAGAGAGTAGCCAGGGAAAGGGTTGGCCCACTGAAGGACAGGGGAGGGAATCTATGTGTGGAGCCAGAGGAAATGGGCGAGGTACTAAATGAATACGTTGCATCAGTATTCACCAAAGAGAATGAATTGGTTCTCCAGCTCCTCAGAAACCGCGTTAGGGAACTGGAGCTGGTGCTGGATGAACTTCGGATCATTCGGTAGGCAGAGGTGGTCATAGAGAGAGGTTCAGGGATGTAGTTACTCCGAAGAATAAAGATAGATGGGTGACGGTGAGAGGGGCTGGGAGGAAGCAGTCAGTACAGGAATCCCCTGTGGTCGTTCCCCTAGTAACAAGTATACCGCTTTGGATACTGTTGGGGGGGGGGGGGGGACTTACCAGGGGTAAGCCGTGGGGTACAGGTCTCTGGCACAGAGTCTGTCCCTGTTGCTCAGAAGGGAAGGGGGGAGAGGAGTAGAGCATTAGTCATTGGAGACTCCATAGTTAGGGGGATAGATAGGAGATTCTGTGGGAACGAGAGAGACTCGCGGTTGGTGTGTTGCCTCCCAGGTGCCAGGGTGCGTGATGTCTCGGATCGTGTTTTCGGGATCCTTAAGGGGGAGGGGGAGCAGTCCCAAGTCGTGGTTCACATAGGTACCAACGACATAGGTAGGAAAAGGGATAGGGATGTAAGGCAGGAATTCAGGGAGCTAGGGTGGAAACTTAGATCTAGGACAAACAGAGTTATTATCTCTGGGTTGTTACTTGTGCCACGTGATAGCGAGACGAGGAATAGGGAGAGAGAGGAGTATAACACGTGGCTACAGGGATGGTGCAGGAGGGAGGGTTTCAGATTTCTGGATAATTGGGGCTCATTCTGGGGTTGGTGGGTCCTCTACAAATGGGATGGTCTACACCTCCAATGCGTCTTACGGCGAATCCATGAGCATGGCCTTCACCTCAACAGGGCCAAATGCTCCTTTGGTCAAACAGAACTTAAATTCCTCGGAGACCACATTTCACAGTTTGGCGTGCAGCCGGATGCTGTCAAGGTATCTGCCATTAAGGTCATGAAGACACCGGAGGACAAGAAGGCGGTCCTCCGCTTCCTGGGCATGGTCAATTTCCTGGGGAAATTCATCCCTAACCTCGCCTCACACACCACGGCTCTCAGGAACCTGGTTAAGAAGACGACCGAGTTCCAATGGCTCCCCGCCCACGAACAAGAATAGCGGGAACTCAGGGCGAAGCTGACCAAGGCCCCGGTGTTGACATTTTTCAATCCGGCCAAAGAAACAAAGATCTCCACGGATGCCAGTCAGTCCGGCATTGGAGCAGTGCTCCTTCAACGTGACGACGCCTCCTCATGGGCTCCTATCGCATACGCGTCATGTGCAATGATGCCCACCGAGCAGCGCTATGCGCAAATTGAAAAAGAGTGCCTGGGTCTTCTTACCGGAGTTGTCAAATTCCATGACTATGTCTATGGACTCCCAAAGTTCACAGTCGAGACAGACCACAGGCCACTGGTCAATATCATTCAAAAAGACCTTAACGACATGACGCCGCGCCTGCAGCGCATTCTCCTTAAACTCAGGCGGTACGACTTCGAACTCGCCTACACCCCGGGTAAGGAGCTCATTCTCGCCGATGCACTCTCTCGATCTGTCACCACACCCTGCGACCCAGCGGGCTTCGTGTGCCAAATTGATGCTCAGGTGGCATTCGCCGCATCCAATCTGCCCGCCATGGACGAACGACTCATCCATATTCGTCGTGAGACAGCAAACGATCCCCTGCTCCAACGTGTCATGCGCCACCTGACAGACGGGTGGCTCAAGGGCCAATGCCCTCAATTCTATAACATTAAAGATGACCTGGCGGTGGTAGATGGAATTCTACTAAAGCTGGACAGGATCGTCATTCCGCACAGCATGCGGAACCTCGTCCTTGAGCAGCTCCATGAGGCCACCTGGGAGTGGAGAAATGCCGTCGCCGGGCCCATGAGGCAGTGTGCTGGCCTGGAATCAACGAGGACATTGCCAACGCCGTTCTTAACAGCCCAACATGCCAGCGTTTCCAGCCTGCTCAGCCAAGGGAGACCTTGCAACCCCATGAGTTGGTCACGTCCCCCTGGACCAAAGTGGGCATCGACCTGTTCCATGCACTTGGCCGGGACTACGTCCTCATAGTGGACTATTTCTCAAACTACCCGGAGGTAGTTAGGCTACACGACCTCACCTCAACTGCGGTCATTCGGGCGTGCAAGGAAACCTTCGCTCGCCATGGCATCCCGTTCACGGTCATGTCCGACAATGGCCCGTGTTTTGCCAGTCAGGAGTGGTCCAATTTTGCCAAACGATACAACTTCACACATGTCACGTCCAGTCCCCATTACCCCCAATCCAATGGCAAAGCTGAAAAGGGGGTGCACATTGTCAAACGACTCCTGTGCAAGGCGGCCGATGCAGGATCCGATTTTTACCTCGCCCTGCTTGCTTACAGATCAGCTCCATTGTCCACCGGCCTGTCACCGGCTCAATTGTTGATGAATCGCACGCTGCGGACGACGGTGCCGGCCATTCATGTCCCGGACTTGGACAACTTTCCCGTCCTTCGTCGAATGCAGTTGTCTCGGGCCCAACACAAATCGGTGTACGACGCCCGCGCCACGGATCTCCCTGCTCTGGCTCCTGCTGACGAGGTCCGTGTCCAACTTCCCGATGGTGGTTGGTCCGCCACCGCTGTGGTGCTCAGACAAGTGGCCCCCAGGTCATTTCTGGTTCGTCTACAAGACGGCTTTCTTCTTCGCCGAAATAGGCGGGCACTACGACTCCTTCCTCGCTCGCCACCAGATCATCATGTCCTGCCTCGCCGTCACGACGAACCCATCACGGACTTTGCAGATCTCCCTTTTGCTCTGCCACCCTCTGAGTCTGACACAGTCCTGCCCATCCCAGAACAGGCGGCCCCTGACCCACCCTTGAGACGGTCAATCAGAATTCGTCGCCCACCTCAGAGACTGAACTTATAAACTGCCTGAATTCATGGACTCTTTGAACTCATGAACTGATTGTTTCGTTACCCTGTTTGATTAACTCACTGGTTTGTACATACTGTTATTCTAGTTATATTCTGTGTTACATACTGTCCATCTGCACTAGACACCTTCCAATGTAAATATCTTAGAGTTTCTGTACATAGTCCTGTAAATATGCTCGCATGTGCCACACATAGTTAGGAACATTTGCATACTACATTATTTATTGCCACAAACACACATTTCTTTTAGAAAAGGGGGATGTCATAATATACACATCAGTATATGATGGTGCAGAGACACACACTAGCTGACACACTGCAAGACCAATCAACACACACAACACAGCAGCCAATCACCAGTTAGGGCACGGTCACTATAAAGACAGAGGGCACTAGTTTTCCTGCTCATTCGGGATGCAGCCTCTGAGAGAGACAGAGCCCGCAGTCAGTAGCATAAACATCCACCATGTGCTAGCAGTATAGGCTGGTCAGGTTAGGCATAGGTCTTCAGTCAATCTAATATAGAGTCGACCCACAGTGCAAGTATGTTTAACAGCTCTTAGTTAAATAAAATAGAATTGTACTATTACAAGTGTTGGTAGCCTGTCTATGTTACTGCTGAGGTAAACGCAGTCTCCACAGATCCAGAGTACGCAACACATCACCACCTACCTCGCCCCACACACCCTCCCAACTTCCCCCCCCCTCCCCCCAACCCTCCCCCTCCCCCCACAAACCCTCCCCCCCCCCCCCCCACCTAACCTCCCTTCCCCGAGGTCAGGTCTTCAGCAGGATATCTCCCTAAATGCAACTGGAGAGAATGTCCCAAGGCCAAAAAAACAGCAAAATACCTTTGAATAGCGAGGTGTTTCTCAGTGCTGCAGGTTCCGAGAATAACACTGCTAAATGGGCACTCAACCGACTTTAACTCGAGGCTGCTGAACTGCGCCCTGCGTACTGAGCTAATAATGTGTCATTCCACAGCACATGGTGTGATTGTACCTGGCACCATTTTATCCACAATCAGTGTAGGCCAGTTGACTGGAGGTGGCTGGACCGTGGGTTGGGGGTTAGAGACTGGAGAGCATTGGCAAGGAGTCTGGAGTTTGACCAGAGGCAGAAGTGCGGTTACCTGTCCCTGTCCATGGTCTCCATGGTACATGGCAGGCAGCTGTTGGAGTTCATTTCCTGTTAGGACGGTGTGGGTCGTCGATTGTGCAATCAGACTCTGTCGGGTGCTGCAGGACAGGAGCAATACTGTGCCCTGGGGTCAGACACTAAAAGGGGCTGAGGTGACCTGTGGCAGCATGAAAGTAGACCAATGTGACTGTGCTTTGTGAGGGAGAGGTTGTTAGTTGGAAAATGGTGAACACAATAGTTGGATCTGGGATGGAAATAGTTGCTGTTTCAGTTATTTTAAAGGAACTGATTGACCGGTACTGGTCATACAGTGCACAGGGCTGTCACCGAGGGTTCAGAGAAAGGTATCTCTGGTGGACCCACACTGTCAATATTTCAGTGAAAAGAGCTAATAACTATATGCAGAGGTTTCCCATTTAGGTGAAACTGGGGTTGCATGGGAGCTGATGTTGGATGAGAATCGGTGGTTAAATCATTGAAGAAATGGAGCTGGAATTCAACCTGAGGAAGTTCAGAACTTTGAAGGGGTTTATGGTTCAAATTCGTGCCATATATGTTGTGGGGACTGTCCAGTAAATCTGTGCGATCTTACTTTGTTCTATATTTGATATTGACCACAATATGTTTGTTAATTCATGCTTAATTGATGTTGATTCAATTGTTAAAATTATAAAAGTGGAATCATAAATATTGGTTTTCTGATTGGGTTGTTTAGTAAATGTGTTTCTTTTGATGGTCTCCAAAGGAACCGGAACCACTCATTTAATTAGCTCAGGATCTGATTTTCGAAGTGTGCGGTTATTTGGAAATTCTGGGAAGCACACAACATGAACCATTTTCGAAATGGTGAGAGGGGACAACACGGTGGCGCATTGGTTAGCACTGCTGCCTCATGGCGCCGAGGTGCCAGGTTCGATCCCGGCTCTGGGTCACTGTCCGTGGGGAGTTTGCACATTCTACCCGTGTGAAGAGATCTACCATGCAGAATTAGTGAAGTCTTGTGACACTAAAACTCAGTAGAAATTTGAGTTAAACTTCTCGGATGCAAACACGAATCTTTTATTGCCTCTATTTGATTACAATTAGGAGAAACGTAAGTCTATTCTCAATAAAGTCCGGCTAGCAAAGGACTTAAAGAGAAGTAACTTGTAAACAATTTAACTTTCAAGATAATACAGAAATAGTTTCTTTCTTACGGCAAAACAGCTTGCATTTACTTCAAGAGTTAGAGTGGAAAAGTGAAAATATGAAAATAGAGTTAGCGAATAGTTAGGTCCAAAGTATAGGATGATCCCGGAATAAAGCTGGCCGTACGGACCATCATGTTTGAAGGAAATCTTATCAGTCTTGAGCCATCTATCTACACCTCTATGTCATCCTAATTGGCTTGGGTCAGAATCAAATACATTTTATTTGATGGTTAACTGTCAATCCTTAATGTGCAACATAAGTTCTGAATGTTTCATGTTTGAATATCTGTGTATGTTATGGAATGCGATTCTGTGCTTTTATCATGACTGTTTTTTACTGGTTCTCTGCTGACTTTGCTTTTATCCACATTCTGGAACTGGTGCCTTCATATTGCTATGGTGCTTACTTGGCCTTGATATGATTACTGTTACAGCTCATTTCTTAATGTCAAACTATCTTTGAAAATATGCTTATTAGAACAATAGCTTTTTCATCTTGCTTAGTGAAAATGTTGTTTTTATCTCCAATTAGTTTATGCATGTGTCAGGCTTTTTGTGTCTCCATTGAAGCTATGTATTTTGTCATGACCTGAGGTTATGAGTGCTGAAATCCTCATTTTAAAATGGCTATTAAAACTGGGTCTTAATATTTACACTAAATAGTCCTTTTAACCGATCAGATCTATCAGGAAATAGTCGATTACTATCACCGTGTTTGCATGAGTTTTGCTCCCACAAGCCAAAGATGCGCAGGGTAGGTGAATTGGCTGCACTAAATTGCTCCTCAATTGGAAAAAATGAATTGGGCACTCTAAATTTATTTAAAAAAAGAAATGGTGACAGGGTGCAGAGTTCTAAGGTGTGGAGGGATCTGGGTGTCCGAGTGTATAAATAGCACAAGACTACCATACAGGTACAGCAAGTAATTAGGAAAGCTCATAGAATGTTATTATTTATTGTGAGGGAATTAATTACAAAAGTAGGGAGGTTATGGTGCAGATGTACAAGGTATTGTTGAGTATTGTATACAGTATTGGTCTCCTTATTTAAGGAGACCAATGCTATTGAAGCAGTTGAGAGGTTTACTAGATGACTACCAGGGTCCGGATGTTTCTGCTGTGGATGTGTGCAGTCGGTGGCCCCAAAAGCAGAAGTAAACTGTGCTTCCGACTGTGAGCGGTCCCAGGCTGCGATTTCAAGCTGGCTGACCAATTAACAGGCCTTCAGCGTGAAACATGTGCTGGGAAAGGCTCAGAGCTGCCGGGGAAAGTGGGAAGAGGATGGACACTGAGAAAAGGGATGATGTGGGCAGGCACTTCTCATGTGCTGCCTTAGGGGGACAGCCGTTGCAATGCTGACCCGTACAAAATAAAGAATGATGGAAAAACGCCGCAATGAGCGTCTACGCAGCACATTCAAACACAAACCTCAGTCCCCAGACGAGACTGGATTCTCCGATTCTGGGGCTGTGTCCCCACGCCGGCGTGGGAACGGTGATGTTTTTACGCCAGAAACCTGGTGCAAAACCGCCACCGATTCCCCATTTTGCTGGGGCTAGCAGGACGGCAGCGTAGAGCACCCGGTTCTCGCTGCCGATACGGCTCGAAGAATTGCAGGGTCCGTGGCCACACATGCGCACGGTAGCCGCCTACAGTGGCCTCGCCGTGCAACATGGCGGCGACTGCTCGCGGACCCGGCCCGCGAAATAGTCCCCCCCCTGCGGCCGACTAGCGGAAATTGGACCACCCCCCCCCACAGTGCCCCAGACTCAAATGATGTCCCCCCCTGCCCACGGATCGGCCTTCCCCCGACTGTGGCAGCACTAGGCTGAGTCGACAGCCGCCAAGCCGAGTTCCCGACAAGTGACACGACACGTGTCCCACGCTGCCGGGAACCCGGCCGGTCGGGGGCGGAGCATTCGGGGGCGGGCGTCAGGCAACGTCCTGAGGATGACAATATATGGCGCGGTGTACTCCTCGAGCATGCCTCTTTGGAGGGGCGGGGCATCGTAAAAGCGGCGCCGCTCCTGATATGGTCAGGAACTCAGATTCTCCGGCCACTCGTTGAACACGATTTCGGCGTCAGCCACTGGAGAATCCAGCTCAAGGTTTTAAATTTTGCTTCAGCCTGGAGAGTTTGCCCTGCCCTGGGTCGGGGTTGCAGCTGAAACGTAACGGCTGCCTGGACAATCAGCCTGCTCGTCATCCGCAAAAGCAGACGGGTCATATAAAATTAAGGTCAATTGGCCCCTGAATGGCCAAATCGGCTGTTTGATTATGCACGCTGTTTTGTTCCCAGTGTGGTAGGTAACATGTGCTACTCAATCCTTGGTTAGTGATGAGGTCTTCTGAATCCCGATGAAGAAGATTCGAACTCTTCCAGGAGGAACAAAATGTTTATTGAGTAACCAGAACAATATTTGCATGAGTTCTTTACTTTAACTTTGATACTATTGATAAGGTTAACAAGATCTAACTATGGTAACTATACGTAACTCCTCTGGCCATCTAAACTAGTCTGCTGTTGCTTTGATCACAGTGCACCCAAGAGAGAGAGAGAGAGATCCAATGTGGCTGCCTTTTATACCCCTGTTAGTCCGGCCCTCGAGTGATCATGTGGTGCTACTGATTACACATTAACCCCTTGTGTACATGCACACATAGAGATCACTACATCCCCCTTTTTTCGTGTTACATATTTTCTGTATGTTGTAAAGAAAATTGAACGAACATAATGGATGCAGTTTGCAAAGGCATTACATAAAATCAATGAGTTAGTCCGTCAAATGTTAATACATTTAGTCTCTTAAGTTTTTTTTGCTTGCATGAAATAGGTCGACAAATGATGTTATGTACAAGTTGTGCTGATCTTGACAATTATATAAAGCCAATTAATATTTATGAGTCAAATCTTAATTTAAAAAAAAATTGTGAGTCTATATGAGATCCAATAAGACGAGGTGTTGGGCATCTTGAAAAGTATTAAGGTAAATAAGTTCCCAGGGCCTGATGGGATCTACCCCAGAATACTGAAGGAGGCGAGAGAGGAAATTGCTGAGGCCTTCGCAGAAATCTTTGGATCCTCATTATCTTCAGGGGATGTCCCGGAGGACTGGAGAATAGCCAATGTTATTCCTTTGTTTAAGAACGGTAGCAAGGATAATCCAGTGAACTACAGGCCGGTGAGCCTTACATCAGTGGTAGGGAAATTACTGGAGAGAATTCTTAGAGACAGGAGCTACTCCCATTTGGAAGCAAATGGACCTATTTGCGAGAGGCAGCATGGTTTTGTGAAGGGGAGGTCGTGTCTCACTAACTTGATAGTTTTTCGAAGAGGTCACAAAGATGATTGATGCAGGTAGGGCAGTGGATGTTGTCTATATGGACATCAGTAAGGCCTTTGACAAGGTCCCTCATGACAGACTGGTACAAAGGGTGAAGTCACATGGGATCAGGGGTGAGCTGGCAAGAGCGATACAGAACTGGCTAGGTCATAGAAGGCAGAGAGTAGCAATGGAAGGGTGCTTTTCTGATTGGAGGGCTGTGACTAGTGGTGTTCTGCAGGGCTCAGTGCTGGGACCTTTGCTGTTCGTAGTGTTGCTCGTTTTAGCCTTAGTTTAATTGCTCTTGTTCTATCACCTTTGCTCTTGAGTCGCCAGGTATCTTTCTGATACCGCCACGTGGTTCAAGTCCGAGTAATGATCAATAATCCAACACACCGCTTAGTAAGAGATAAATCAATGCACATTTATTATATACAGTAATCAATACTTATACATTAATTCTACTTCTAAGCTACTTCCTACAACTAACAGGCCAATACTTAACTTTGGAAATGGCCCACCAGGTCAGGGAAATGAATGGCCTTCCGTATGGGTTCTGAGCCTGTGGGATTCAAAGCTGGTACAGGTCGATAGCCAGGAGCACCTATCTCGTAGCGAGCGTTGAAGTAAGACTTACGATTCTAGCGGCTGTTGCAGATGGTCAGCAGAAGGCAGCAGGGGTTGCAGCAGGGTGAAGAAGGGTGAAGAAGGGGTGAAGAAGGGCCGATTTGACCTTGGACTCTATTCTTATAGTCCCCAGGGGCTTCCCGACTTTCGGGGCGGACCTTGTACCTGGTTCCAAGTGTTTGGACTTCGCCCCAATCACTTGGTTCGATTTTCTCCAAATGCTGGAGCGATTCCTTGATCGATGGGCGGTTTTGGGGTGGTCATTCACCTCTCTTTGTGTAGGCTCCTGCTGGCGCCGAAAAGCCTGGGTTGGCTTTGTGTGTCTAATTTGTTGCACATTGTTCCCGGGGTTTGCTACTTAATATTCAGATGGCTGGTGTGTTATGCTGATGGCTGCAGGTATCAATTCTGTCTGGCCTTCCCAGAGGCGAATACACAGTTTTACCTGCAGCTGCCTGTTTGAGTCCTGTTGGCTGATTTTCCCATCAGCCTCTTCCGTTTGCCATTTTAAATTGAGGTTTGGCCATTCTAATCGGGAGTTAGCCATTTTAACTGGCTACATTCCCTCCTTGTGATCCTAACGCGAAGCGTGAAGAATCACATCATTATGCTACTTTCCATTCCCTGACCTGGGGGGGGCGGGGGGGGACACTTCTTTCATGGCCTCTGCACTGACCATAGCTATGCACAAAAAATTTTAACTAACAATTCTAAGAGCGCTAGGTCAGACAGGGACATGCATTACAAAACAATAAACTTGGAACCTCTAACTTAGGGGGTCACCTTATTTAGGGGGGGTTGCTAGGGGGTTGTCTTTATTTAAGGGTCTCCGGGGGCGGATGTCTGGTGGGGGTGGGGGGGACAGGTCTTGCATTGTAGAGGGGAGGGTGGCCCACGGATGGACTTTGGGGGAAACCCCCTTAAAATAGTTACCCCCTTGTCCCACCGTGAGGTCCACCACATCAGGGTCACGCTTGTCCATACCTGTATTGATTCTTACCCACGTGATTTCCGGCACAGAGGACTGGAGAATATGGTGCCCGGCTGCTAGATGAATGCAAATGGGTCTTAACAGCGGCAGCGGGGCGGGGGAATGCCCGGCGTCGATCCCATTTTCTCCGCAACGCTGGATTTTCCATCTCACCGGGAACTCCACTGCTGGAGGCATGAGGTGGAGAATTCTGTGTGTCGATGAGGGTAGTGTAGTTGATGTAGTCTACATGGATTTTGGACTTCAGTAAACCTTGACAAGGCCTCGCATGGGAGACGGGTCAAGAAGGTAAGCACCAGATCAGGATGGCTGATTCCCTTCCGTCAGGGCATTAGTGAAGCAGATGGGGTTTTGTGACAATCGACAATGGCTTCATGGTCATCATTGGATACTTAACGTTAACTCCAGACCTACAGCTATGTGGTTGGCTCTTGTTGCTAATTTTCTCCTTGGTTCAATTGCTCTGTTTTATTACCTTTGCTCTTGAGTCGCCAGGTATCTTTATGATACCGCCACGAGGTTCAAGTCCGAGTAATGATCAATAATCCAATACACCGATTAGTAAGGTTTAAATCAAAGCACATTTATTATCCACAGTAATCGCTACTCATGCACAAATTCTACGTCTAAGCTACTTCCACAACTAACAGGCCTATACTTAACTTTGAACATGCCAACAGGTTTGTTTTGATGTCACGAGCTTTCACAGTCAGTGACCAAAGCCATATGAATTATTGTGCACAGTTTTGACTTCCTCGGCTCAAGCAGGATACAGTTGTCACAGAGGGAATGCAATGGAACTCCACAAGATATATCTCTGTGATGGTAGGATTGGCTTCTGAGGAGATCTCATCAACAGTTACATAATTAATCATTCTTACTAGGCTGAGCAGGGTGGGTGGAGGATGTTTTCCCTGGTTGATGGGTGGTGGGGTAGTGGCGATGGCCACTATTTTGGAGATTGTGTCTGCTCCTTTAACAGTGTCAGGAACATGAACTGTGGACTGCGGCTGTCATTCATGGATAAAGGATGGGTTTAATCCTTTATCTCTGCATGAAGTGAAAGGAGTGTAGCGCACAAAGACTCCGTGAGACGAATAGAGTGAAGTCGATGAGGCTTTATTAAGCGTGTCTGTTCCCCCGCAGCTCGATAGTAGAATGGCCTGCGGGGGAGGACTCCGGCATCTTATACTCCGCCTTCAGGGCGGAGCTAGAGGTCAACGGCCAACCAGGACCCGGGATCTGTCAGCCAATAACATTAGGGCTTCCAGTCCCACATGACCACCAATACATACTACCACATTCACCCCTTGTCAAAAATGAACCCGGCGGGGTGATGCTTCGTATGGTGGTAAGGGTTTACAGGGCTGGTCCTGGGAGGAAAAACATTCACATGGCAATACAGTATTGTACAATTTTGTCCTGTTTCAACTATTTACAGAAGGTATCGGGAGAAAAGCAAAATGTTCTTCTGAAAAGTCCAGATAGTGATTTAGATCGACGCCACGAGTCGGTCGGGCGGTCTGGTCGTCCGTGTCGATCGCCTCGGCCCCGGTGGTGGTGGTGGTGCTTGTACCGGCGTTGTCGTCTCCGGGAGCCTGACGGTTTCAGCTTGGGCTTTATTCTTGGTCGGGCCTGAGGGGAGGGGAACCGATCCTCCTGGGAAGGGGGCGGTCGCGGGGTGTGGCGGTGGCAGGAAGGGGGGGGGTTGGGTGAATGGTGTCGGGGGGGGGGGTGTGTGTGTTGCCGGCGGGCGCCAGATCCCGCAGGGAGACCGTGTCCTGTCGGCCGTCGGGGTACTCCACGTAAGCATACTGCGGGTTCGCGTGGAGGAGGTGAACCCTTTCGACCAACGGGTCCGCCTTATGTGCCCGCACATGCTTTCGGAGCAAGATGGGTCCTGGGGCCGCCAGCCAGGGCGGCAGCGACGTTCCAGAGGAGGACCTCCTAGGGAAGACAAGGAGACGCTCATGACGCGTTTGATTAGTGCTCGTACATAATAGCGACCGGATGGAGTGGAGAGCGTCCGGGAGGACCTCCTGCCACCGTGAAACTGGGAGGTCCCTGGACCGTAGGGCCAGTAGGACAGCCTTCCAGACCGTGCCGTTCTCCCTCTCTACTTGCCCGTTCCCCCGGGGGTTGTAGCTGGTCGTCCTGCTTGAGGCTATGCCCTTGCTGAGCAGGAACTGGCGCAGCTCGTCACTCATGAAAGAGGACCCCCTGTCGCTGTGGACGTATGCGGGGCAACCGAACAGTGTGAAGATGGTGTTCAGAGCTTTAATGACTGTGGCCGCGGTCATGTCAGAGCAGGGAATGGCGAATGGGAAGCGGGAGTATTTGTCCACCACATTCAGAAAATATGTGTTGCGGTCGGCGGAGGGGAGGGGCCCTTTGAAATCGAGACTAAGGCATTCAAAGGGGCGGGAAGCCTTAATCAGGTGCGCACCATCCGGCCTGAAAAAATGCGGTTTGCATTCCGCGCAGATGTGGCAGTCCCTTGTGACTGTACGGACCTCCTCTAAAGAGTATGGGGGGTTGCGGGACTTGATAAAGTGGAAAAACCGAGTGACCCCCGGGTGGCAGAGGTCCTCGTGGAGGGTTTGGAGGCGGTTAATTTGTGCGTTGGCACATGTGCCGCGGGATAGGGCATCGGACGGCTCGTTCAGCTTTCCGGGACGATACAAAATCTTGTAGTTGAAGGTGGAGAGCTCGATCCTCCACCTTAAGATCTTGTCGTTTTTGATTTTGCCCCGCAGTGCATTATCGAACATGAAGGCTACCGACCGTTGGTCAGTGAGGAGAGTGAATCTCCTGCCGGCCAGGTAATGCCTCCAATGTCGCACAGCTTCCACTATGGCTTGGGCTTCCTTTTCCACTGAGGAGTGGCGGATTTCGGAGGCGTGGAGGGTTCGGGAGAAAAAGGCCACGGGTCTGCCCGCTTGGTTAATGGTGGCCGCTAGAGCTACGTCGGAGGCGTCGCTCTCGACCTGGAAGGGGAGGGACTCGTCGGTGACGCGCATCGTGGCCTTTGCGATATCCGCTTTGATGCGGCTGAAGGCCTGGCAAGCCTCTGTCGACATAGGGAAGGTCGTGGTCTGTATTTGGGGGCGGGCCTTGTCTGCGTACTGGGGAACCCACTGGGCGTAGTATGAATGGGGAACCCATTGCACGCTACGTAGCCCAGAATGGCTAGCCGATTGGTGCTAAAAACGCACTTGTCCTCGTTGTACGTGAGGTTCAAGGCTTTGGCGGTCTGGAGGAATTTTTGGAGGTTGGCGTCGTGGTCCTGCTGGTCGTGGCCGCAGATGGTTACATTGTCGAGATACGGGAACGTGGCCCGCAACCCATGTTGATCAACCATTCGGTCCATCTCCCGTTGGAAGACCGAGACCCCGTTTGTGACGCCAAATGGGACCCTTAGGAAATGGTATAATCGCCCGTCTGCCTCGAAGGCTGTGTACTTGCGGTCACTTGGGCGGATGGGGAGCTGATGGTAGGCGGACTTGAGGTCCACGGCGGAGAAGACTTTATATTGGGCAATCCGATTGACCATGTCGGATATGCGGGGGAGAGGGTACGCGTCTAGTTGTGTGTACCTGTTGATGGTCTGGCTATAGTCTATGACCATCCTTTGTTTCTCCCCTGTCTTCACTACTACCACCTGCGCTCTCCAGGGACTATTGCTGGCCTGGATTATGCCCTCCTTTAGTAGCCGCTGGACTTCGGACCGAATGAAGGTCCGGTCCTGGGCGCTGTACCGTCTGCTCCTAGTGGCGACGGGTTTGCAATCCGGGGTGAGGTTTGCAAACAAGGATGGGGGTTGCACCTTGAGGGTTGCGAGGCCGCAGATAGTGAGTGGGGGTATTGGGCCGCCGAATTTGAACGTAAGGCTCTGTAGACTGCATTGGAAATCTAATCCCAGTAAGGTGGGGGCGCAGAGTTGGGGAAGGACGTGTAGTTTGTAGTTTTTGAACTCCCTCCCCTGCACCGTTAGGGTAACTATGCAGAATCCTTGGATCTGTACGGAGTGGGATCCTGCAGCTAGGGAGATCTTTTGTGCGCTGGGATAAGTGGTCAAGGAACAGCGTCTTACCTTGTCGGGGTGGATAAAGCTCTCCGTGCTCCCGGAGTCGACTAGGCATGGTGTCTCGTGGCCGTTTATTAGCACCGTTGTCGTCGTCATCTGGAGTGTCCGGGGCCGAGCTTGATCGAGCGTAATTGAAGCGAGACGTGGTTGTAGTAGCGGAGTGGGGTCCGTTGTTGCCGTCCAAGGTGGCGTCGGGGATGAACAAAATGGCCACCCCCATACATCGCACATGGCTGGGGGGGTCACAAGATGGCGGCGTGGGTGGACAAAATGGCCACCCCCACGCGTCGTAGAGGTTTGGGGTGGTCCAAGATGGCGGCGCCCTTCCTCCCCTCGTGGTGGCCGGGACCCAAAATGGCGGCGTCTGCAGGTCGCACATGGGGCGCTGGGGGGGGTTGGGGAGCGTTAGGACCGCGCGGGGCTCCCTCATCTCCGGGGACAGCGGTGGTCGGGACCCAAGTTGGTAGCGCCGGCGGGTCAGACGTGGGGCGCGGGGGTGGGGGGGTTAGGGGGGCGTTAGAGACGGCCAGAACTCCCTCTTCTCCGTGGGGAGTGGTGGTCGGGACCCAAAGTGGTAGCGCCGGCGGGTCATACATGGGGTGGGGGGGGGGTTGGGGAGCGTAAGCGGCATGCAGGGCTCCCTGTTCTCCCGGGACCGCGGTGGTCGGGACCCAGAGCGGCTGCGCCTGCGGGTCGTACATGATGCGCTGGGGGGGTTGGGGAGCGTAAACAGTTTGCAGGGCTCTCTGGTCTCCCGGGACAGCGGCGACCTCGCAGGACCGGCACACAACCGCGAAATGGCCCTTTTTCCCGCAGCTCTTGCAGATCGCTGCGCGGGCCGGGCAGCGCTGCCGGGGGTGTTTCGCCTGGCCGCAGAAATAGCAGCGGGCCCCCCGGAATGACCTGGCGTCTGCACCGCGCAAGCCTGTGGGGTGTCCGGGGGGGGTTTGTCGCAACGGGTACGTACGGAGCCCAATGGGCTGCCGCGCGGTCGGGGCCGTAGGCGCGGGTATTACGCGCGGCCACGTCTAGGGAGGCTGCTAGGGCCCGGGCCTCTGAGAGTCCTAGCGACTCTCTTTCTAGAAGTCTTTGGCGGATTTGGGAGGAATTCATACCTGCCACAAAAGCTTCGCGCATTAACATGTCCGTGTGTTCATTTGCGTTCACCGAAGGGCAGCTGCAGGCTCGTCCCAAAATCAGCAGCGCGGCGTAGAATTCGTCCATCGATTCTCCGGGACCTTGCCGTCTCGTCGCGAGCTGGTAGCGAGCGTAGATTTGGTTAACTGGGCGGACATAGAGACTTTTCAGTGCTGCGAACACCGTCTGGAAATCCTCCGAGTCTTCGATGAGGGAGAAGATCTCCGTGCTTACCCTCGAGTGCAGGACCTGTAGTTTTTGGTCTTCTGTGACCCGGCCGTTGGCCGTTCTGAGGTAGGCCTCAAAACAAGTCTGCCAGTGCTTGAAGGCTGCTGCCGCGTTCACTGCGTGGGGGCTGGTCCTCAGGCATTCCGGAATGATCTTGAGCTCCATAGTCCTTTTTAGGCACGCTTAATAAATTGTAGCGCACAAAGACTCCGTGAGACGAATAGAGTGAAGTCGATGAGGCTTTATTAAGCGTGTTTGTTCCCCCGCAGCTCGATAGTAGAATGGCCTGCGGGGGAGGACTCTGGCTTCTTATACTCCGCCTTCAGGGCGGAGCTAGAGGTCAACGGCCAACCAGGACCCAGGATCTGTCAGCCAATGACATTAGGGCTTCCAGTCCCACATGACCCCCAATACATACTACCACAAGGAGTTTTACTGAAAACAGTAACTTGGTAACTTCACATCTTCAAACATTGAATTGCCCTGTTGCTGCCTGAAGTTTGATAAACAGGCTGTGGAGATGTGTATTCAGACAAGAATGTCTATTTTAATGAATATTAAAAGTGATAGATACTACAATGAAAAATACAGACAGATTAAAGACCTTAAAACAATCACTCACATTCCTCTGCGATTGCAGAACCGTCTAACTCTTTAGTGTTTTCACAAATTTACTGAGCTGAAATAATGAACTGTTCTGCACAATTTTCATTCAGAAAATAGATGCAATACTAATATTTCAACTAGAAACATGTCGCTAATTTTCCTGAGAGGGGACTATAAAGAGGCAGCATTGAGAGCCAGGAGGGGAGTGAGGAATGGAAGGCGAGAGAGGCATTTCCAGAGCCGAACGTCAAAAAGATTTACTCACACCCGGAGGGCACAAAGTGAGAATATTTAAAGGCAGCAAAGAGCTGAGATGGAAACTGTAAAGACAGAAATAGTGAGAGAGAGAAGAAAGAACTAAGGTACTCACCGACTGTCGACTGTCAATCGCGAAGTTGTCTGGCCAGGATTGAGTGGTGAGACTGGGAACTATCCAGGGTTTATAGAAAGGAGACACTCAGTTTCATCCAACTACAGGGGGAGCTGCAGATTCATAAACCAACTCGTTTCTCAATCCAGCCAGTAATCCCAATCGAAACCTCGCTTCAGTCAAACTGAATCCTGCAATGTCACAGCTACCTGCATCTAAACTGGTGCATCTGTAATAAAATCTTACAAATTGCCTCAAACTCAATGTACTAAGAAAGACATTTTTAATAAAAGACCCCTATCATTCCACATCATTGTGGCCTCGACTCCACTCCGCTTTAAACTTGACCCCTTTAATCTGGAGCAATAAACAATCCCTCTTCAAATCTGAGAATATCGCCAATGTTTATTTGTGTGTCGAACGCACTTTCCATTTGAACCGGTCAGAAAATGGTGCAGAAGTCATAGTTCTGGACAAAACCAAAGAGAAAATGCTGGAAAATCTCAGCAGGTCTGGCAGGTCTGCAATTATAGTCTTTATGGTGCAAAAGGAGGCCATTGTAAAATGGAGGAGCGGGGGTGTGAGGTAGGTAGAGGGATCCAGGAGGTAGGGTTGTTGGAGCCTCAATCCTTGTCCCTGTCCAACAGGTTTGAGATCCTTGCTCCCTGTGTGGGAGGGAACTGGGACTGCAGGGAGGATGAGAAAACTGACCACAGCACCGTGGTACAGGGAGCCATTCAAGTGGGGAGACAGAAAAAAAATGTAATTGGGAATGTATAGTTAGGAGTATTGGCACTATTCTCTGTGACCAGGATTGAGAGTCCCGAAGGTTGTGTTATCTGCCTGGTGCTCGGGATCGGGATATCTCATCTGGGCTGCAGAAGAACCTGGAGTGGAAGGGTAAAGATCCAGTTGTAGTGGTCCACGTAGGTACCGACGACATAGGCAGAACAGGAACAGAGGTTCTGCTAAGGGAAAATGAGCAGCTAGGAGCTAAATGAAAAAGCAGAACCAAAAAGGAAATAATCTCCAGATCACTACCTGAGCCACGAGCCAATTGACACAGGGTCAATAATATTAAGGAGGTAAATGCATGGCTCAAAGATTGGTGTGGGAGAAATGGGTTTGAATTCACGGGACATTGGCACCAGTACTGGGGAAGGAGGGAGCTGTTCCGATGGGACGGTCTTCATCTGAATCATGCTGGGAGCAGAGTCCTGGCGAATCGTATAACTTGGGCTGTAGATAGGGTGTTAAACTAAATAGTGAGAGAGGGGGGAGGTTCCAGTTGCATGGAAAACTGGAAAATCAAAGTTCAAGGGGAAGGTAGGAGTGCAGGTTAGTGATGAGGCGGACTGTTAGCAGAAAATTAAAGGGAGGGACAGAACACTCTTTCCAGGAGCTGGTGCAGACTCAAAGGGCCGAATGGCCTCCTTCTGCACTGTAAATTCAATGATAATCTATGATTAATCTAGGACAAAGGTTCGGCACAACATCGTGGGCCGAAGGGCCTGTTCTGTGCTGTATTTTCTATTTATTTTCTATGTGAGGGTCACATTGCGTCAAGGAATCAGAAAAGAGGAGGGAAATTTGATAACTGAAGAAACTTATAAGCTTTGTGTCTGAATGCACAAAGCATTCGGAACAAAATTAATGAGTTAACAGCACAAACAGAGACAAAGGGGTATGATCTGTTGCAGATTAATGAGACATGGTTACAAGGAGACCAAGTCTGGGCGTTGAATATCCAAGGGTATTCAGTATTTCAGAAGATAGACAGCAAGGAAAAGGCGGTGGTGTAGCTTTGCTGGTAAAGGAAGGGATCAGTGTTGCATTGAGAAAGGATAGTCACTGGAGATCAAGATGTGGAAACAGTCTGAATAGAAGTAAAAAATAGCAGAGGAAAGAAATCCCTGGTGGGAGTAATCTATAGATCCCCAAACAGTAGTTCCACAGTGGGGCACAGTATAAAACAAGAAATATAGGGGGCGTGTAAGGAAGGTACGACAATAATTACGAGTGATTTTAATGTGTATGTAGACAGGATTAATCAAATTGGCAAGGGTAGCTTCGAGGGAGAGGTCATTGATTGTGTTGGAGATTGTTTCTTGGAGAAATTTGTTGTGGAACAAACCAGGGAGCAGGCTATTCTAGATTTTGTATTGTGTAATGAGGAGGGATTAATTAATGATCCTAGTTAAGGATCCTCTATTGAAGAGTGATCATAGTATGATAGTATTTTAAATTCAGTTTGAGGGCAAGAAACTGGAACTAGTGTTCTGGAGATAAGAAAAGGTAATTATGTAGACATGAGGACAGATTTGGCCCGAACGGACTGGGTAGGAAGATTAAAAGGTAGGACAGTTGATGAGCAGTGGCAGTTGTTTAAGGACATATTCAATTTCCCCCAACTAAAATATATTCCAGAGAGGAAAGAAGGTTGTAACAGGGGAAAAAACATATATGGCTAAACAAGGAAGTTAAAGATAACATAACAACAAAAAACATATTGCAAAGGCCAATGGCAGGCTGGAAGGATGGGAAACCTTTAAAGATCAACAAAAGGTTACTAAAAAAAATAATAAGAAGAGCAAAGGTAAATTATGAAAGAAAACTAGTGCAAAATATAAAAAAGAATAGCAAAAGCTTCTTTAAGTATGTGAAAAGGAAGAGAGTAGCTAAAGTAAATGATGGTCCCTTGGAGGTTGAGGCCAGTGAGCTAATAGTGGGGAACACTATTACCAGTGGAGGACACGCGTACCATCCCAATGGTAACAGGTAATGCAGAGGTAATAGAAAGGGAGGAACATAGAACAATCATCATCAACAGGAAATATTACTAAAACTATTGGGATTGAAGGCTGAAGTAAAAAACTCACCATTATTCTTAGAAATCCACCTATACGAAAAAGAGTCAATAAGACATTCTAAATGGTGAACAGGGATTCTCACTCCCTGACTCCTATGCAGACTTAGGTGGGTGCTATTCGGGTCAATCTATATTTTCAAGTTATCTCCCGGTATAACCCATATCTTCAAAGGAGATTTCATCTACTTACCACTTAGTAGCATCGATCCTGGGTCCTGCATTGCTAAGTAAGTAAAGTAGACTTTGTAATAACCACTGTTTCATGTTAAAACGTTAAGTTATTTTATTATTATATTTTTTCTTTTAAAAGATGCAATCACTGTCTTTCCAGAAAAGTAAAAAGATCTTGCTTCTGGATTCTCCTGGTTGGTTGAAAAGATCTTCAGGTCTACCTTGACAATCTCTCTAATTTAACTTTTGGTCTTCCTCAGATGGATTCGCTGTTCTGCTCGGTTTCTGTGGTGTTCTATCCTTCCCATGACTGAGGGCAGCTATGAGAGCTGACTCTGCTGGCTGTCACCAATTTAGGGTTTATATTCTCCATCTCGCAGTTATTAAGTTTTATGACTTTATCGTAAAGTAACTTTATTTTACTCTTGATTGTTCAAGGTACCTTTAATCTGAGTTACTTCTAACACGACTATGTATTCATGTTGAGCATGACTTTAGCTCATCGAACTCTGATTACATTGTTTTCCTCGTGATGTTCAAAGGTGCTTTGATCCTAGAGGGGTGTCACATCTGGTTCCTGTCACTTCTAAAGTTGCTTTATTACCAAATAGTGCCCTTAGCTTGTCAGAACTTTGACTCCGATTTGGGGTTAACCTGTGTGCTTGTGGACACGTTTTCTCCAGCTTCCCATATTCACCTGGTGTCAGCAGAATTTCACAGCTACACATTTTTCACCCAATTCAACTGAAGATCCTGGCAATGTTTTTTGCTGCTTACTAAAATAATTAACTTCAAAAAAGGTGCGAAATATTGTTTTTTTCCATGTAACTAAAAATTCAATCTGCTGTGACTTAAAAGACATGCATCAGTTTTACAGCTTGAATAGTCACAAGCTGTTTTCTTACCGCCTGTTTGATAAAGGCTATCTGCATTTCAAAACCTTCTTTTGAAGCTGCTGTTAGCTCTTCGTGGGATTGTTCCCTACATTTTCTCATGTATCCTCAGGTCAGGTTTTGCCAGACTTCCATGTTTCAAATGACATATTTTCCCATTTTTACTTTACAAGGCAGACAAGTCTCCGGGATCTGATGACCTACATCCTAGGGTCTTTAAGTGGCAGCAGAGATAGTGGATCCATTGGTTCTAATATTCCAAAATTTGCTGGATGTGTGAAAAGTAACAGTGGATGGGGAAAATGCTAACGTAACACCCTTATTCAAAATGTGAGGGAGATAGAAAGTAGGGAACTCTCGACCAGTTAGTTTAACATCTGCCATTGGGAAATTGTCAGAATCTACTATTATGGAAGTAATAACAGGACATTTGAAAAGTCAAATCACAACCCATCAGAGGAGGCATGGATTTAAGAAGGGTAAATCATGTTTGACTAATTTGCGAGAGTTCTTTGAAGATGCAACAAGCCAAGTGGATAATGGGAATCTTGTAGATGTAGTATATCTGGACTTCTGGAAGGTGTTTCATTAGGTGCCGCACAAAGGGTTAATATGCAAGGTAAGATCACCTGGGATTAGGGGTAATTTATTAGTTTGAATAGAAGACTGGCTGATGGACAGGAGACAGAGAGTGGGGATAAATGGGTCTTTTTCTGGGTGGCAAGATATAACTAGTGGGCTGCCACAGGGTTCAGTCCTTGTGCCCCAGCTATTTGCAATCTATATTAAAGACTTGGAACAGGGATAGAAAGTTATATTGCCTAATTTGCAGACAACACTAAAATAGGTGGGATAGTAAGTTGCAATGAGGAAATAAGAACCGTACAAATGGATACAGATAGGTGAGGAGAGTGGGCCAAAATGTGGCAGATGGAGTTTAATATGAATAAGTGTGAGGTCATGCATTTTAGCCAGAAAAATGGAAAGGCAACTTATTATCTAAATGGGGAGAGACTTCAGAGTGCGTCGGTGCAGAGGGATCTGGGCGTCCTCGTGCATGAATTGAGGAAATTAGAATGCAGGTACAGCAGGTAATAAGAAAGTGAAAAGAATTTTGGCATTTATAGCAAAAGGAATTGAGTACAAAGGTAAGGAAGTGTTGTTGCAACTGTACAAGGCATTGGTAAGACCACACCTGGAGTACTGAGCAGTTTTGGTCTCCTTATTTGAGGAAAGATGTAATGGCATTGGAGGCAGTTCAGAGGAGGTTCACGAAATCGATTCCAGAGATGAGGGTTTGTCGTATGAGGAGAGATTGATCAGTTTCGGCCTAAACTTTCTCGGGTTTAGAAGAACGAGAGGAGGTCTAATTGAGGTATATAAAATGATAAAAGGCATGGATAACATAGACGTAGAGCAGATGCTTCCTCTTGTGGGGCATTCTGGAACAAGAGGTTTTAGGATAAGGGATAGCAGGTTTAAAACAGAGATGAAGAGAAATTACCTCTCTCAAAGGGTGTGAATCTGTGGAATTCACTTCCCCAGAGTGCGGTGGAGGCTGGGACGGTGAGTAAATTTAAGGAGGAGACAGACAGATTTTTAATTAGTAATGGGTTGAAGGGAGAACAGGCAGGAAGGTGGCCAGGATGAGATTAGCCATGATCGTAATGACTGGCGGTTAAAGCTCGAGGGGCAGAATTGCCTATGCTGCTCCTAGTTCTTAAGTTTTATTGTTCTTGAACATTTTGGCTCCTCAGAATTGCTCTGACATTTTATAATACCATGGCTGATATGATTATTTTTAGATTTTAGATTTTTAGATTTAAATTTGTCACGTGTACCAAGGTACAGTTAAAGGTATTGTTCTGTGTACAGTCCAGACAGATTGCTCCATACATGAAAAACATCGGACATATGATAAATGCACAATGTAAATACATAGACATAGAGTGAACCATACAGAGTGTACTACAACAGTAATGAAGGTGAGTAGCGAGATCAGTTCAGTCCACAAGAGGGTCATCCAGGTGTCTGGTGACAGCGGGGAAGAAGCTGTTTTTGAATCTGTTTGTGCGTGTTCTCAGACTTCTGTATCTCCTGCCCGATGGAAGAAGTTGGAAGAGTGAGTAAGCCGGGTGGGAGGGGTCTTTGACTATGCTGCCCGCTTTCCCCAGGCAGCGGGAGGTGTAGATGGAGTCAATGGATGGGAGGCAGGTTCGTGTGATGGACTGGGCGGTGTTCACGACTCTCTGAAGTTTCTTGCGGTCCTGGGCCGAGCAGTTGCCATACCAGGCTGTGATGCAGCCCGATAGGATGCTTTCTGTGGTGCATCTGTAAAAGTTGGTAAGTGTCATGTCCGAATTTCCTTAGCTTCCTGAGGAAGTATAGGCGCTGTTGTGCTTTTTTTGTCGTAGCTGGGTGGACCAGGACAGATTGTTGGTGATGCGCACAACTAGGAATTTGAAGCTGTCAACCATCTCCACCTCGGCCCTGTTGATGCAGACAGGGGTGTGTACGATACTTTGCTTCCTGAATTTGATGACCAGCTCCTTAGTTTTGCTGACACTGAGGGAGAGATTGTGTGTTACACCACTCCACTAGGTTCTCTACCTCCCTCCTGTATTCGGACTCATCGTTGTTTGCAATCTGACCCACTATGGTCATGTCGTCAGCAAACTTGCAGATTGAGTTGGAGCCAAATTTGGCCTCACATTCGTGTGTGTACAGGGGGTATAGTAGGGGGCTAAGTACACAGCCTTACGGGGCCTCAGTATTGAGGACTATTGTGGAGGAGGTGTTGTTGTTTAGTCTTACTGATTGTGGTCTATCGGTCAGGAAGTCGAGGATTCAGTTGCAGTGTGAGGAGTCAAGTCCTAGGTTTTGGAGCTTTGATATGAGCTTGGCTGGGATTATGGTGTTGGAGGCGGAGCAGTAGTCAATAAATAGGTGTCTGATGTAGGAGTCCTTGTTGGCGAGATGCTTCAGGGATGAGTGTCGGGCCAGGGAAACGGCGTCTGCTGTGGACCGGCTGTGGTGGTATGCGAATTGCAGTGGATCAAGGCATTCTGGGAGTATGGAGGTGATGCGCTTCATGATCAACCTCTCAAAGCACTTCATTATGACTGAAGTCAAGGCCACTGGTCGATAGTCATTGAGGCATGTTGCCTGGTTGTGGTAGTATGCATTAGGGGTCATGTGGGACTGTGAAGCCGTGATGTTATTGGCTGACAGATCCCGGGTCCTGGTTGGACGTTGACCTCTAGCTCCGCCCTGAAGGCGGAGTATAAGTACCAGGAGTCCTCCCCCGCAGGCAGTCTACTACTGAACTGCGGGGGAACAGTCACGCTTAATAAAGCCTCATCGACTTCACTCTAATCGTCTCTCGGAGTCTTTGTGCGCTACAATTTATTAAGCGTGACTAAAGGACTATGGAGCTCAGGATCATCCCGGAATGCCTGAGGATCAGCCCCCATGCAGTGAACGCAGCAGCAGCTTTCAAGCACTGGCAGACTTGTTTCGAGGCCTACCTCAGAACGGCCCCCGGCCGGGTCACAGAAGACCAGAAACTACAGGTCCTGCACTCGAGGTTAAGCACGGAGATTTTCTCCCTCATCGAAGACGCAGAGTATTTCCAGACGGCCTTCGCAGCACTAAAAAGTCTCTATGTTCGCCCAGTAAACCAGATCTACGCTCGCTATCAACTCGCAACGAGACGGCAAAGTCCCGGAGAATCGATAGATGAATTCTACGCCGTGCTACTAATTTTGGGACGGGCATGCAGCTGCCCGCCGGTGAACGCAAATGAACACACAGACATGTTAATGCGCGATGCTTTTGTGGCAGGTATGAACTCCTCCGAAATCCGCCAAAGTCTTCTAGAAAAAGAGTCGCTAGGACTCTCAGAGGCACGGGCCCTAGCAGCCTCCCTAGACGTGGCCGCGCGAAACACCCGCGCCTACGGCCCCGACCGCGCGGCAGCCCATTGGGCTCCGTGCGCACCCGTCGCGTCAAACCCCCCCCCCCCCCCCGGACACCCCACAGGCTTGCGCGGTTCAAACGCCAAGTCGCACCGGGGGCGCCCGCTGCTATTTCTGCGGCCAGGCGAAATACCCACGGCAGCGCTGCCCGGCCCGTGCAGCGATCTGTAAGAGCTGCGGGAAAAAGGGCCATTTCGCGGCTGTGTGCCGGTCCCGGGAGGTCGCCGCGGTCCCAGGAGAACAGGGAGCACTGCACGCCTTTTACGCTCCCCAACCCCCCCAGCGCCCCATGTACGACCCGCAGGCGCAACCACCTTGGGTCCCGACCACCGCTCTCCCCGGAGAACAGGGAGCCCTGCACGCCGTTTACACTCCCCAACCCCCCCCCCCCCGCACCCCATGTATGACCCGCCGGCGCTACCACTTTGGGTCCCGGCCACCGCTGTCCCCAGAGAAGAGGGAGTCCTGCGTGTTCCTAACGTTCCCCAACCCCCCCAGCGCCCCATGTGCGACCCGCAGGCGCCGCCATTTTGGGTCCCGGCCACCACGAGAGGAGGAAGGGCGCCGCCATCTTGGACCACCCCAGACGTGTGCGACGCATGGGGGCGGCCATTTTGTCCACCCCCGCCGCCATCTTGTGACCCCCCAGCCATGTGCGATGCATGGGGGCAGCCATCTTGTTCACCCCCGACGCCATCTTGGACAGCAACAACGGACCCCAGTGTCGACGGCTCCACAGGGTTCGAAGAAGACGCTCAACCATTACGACCACGTCTGGCTTCAATGACGCTGGACCAAGCACGGCTCCGGACGCTCCAGACGACGACGACAACGGTGCTGATAAACGGGCACGAGACACCATGCCTGGTCGACTCCGGGAGCACGGAGAGCTTTATCCACCCCGACACGGTAAGACGCTGTTCTTTGACCATCCGTCCCAGCGCACAAAAGATTTCCCTAGCTGCAGGATCCCACTCCGTACAGATCAAAGGCTTCTGCATAGTTACCCTAACGGTGCAAGGGAGGGAGTTCAAAAACTACAGGCTCTACGTCCTTCCCCAACTCTGCGCCCCCACATTCCTGGGATTAGACCTCCAGTGCAATCTACAGAGCCTAACCTTCAAATTCGGCGGCCCAATACCCCCACTCACTATCTGCGGCCTCGCAACCCTCAAGGTGCAACCCCCATCCTTGTTTGCAAACCTCACCCCGGATTGCAAACCCGTCGCCACTAGGAGCAGACGGTACAGCGCCCAGGACCGGACCTTCATTCGGTCCGAAGTCCAGCGGCTACTAAAGGAAGGCATAATCCAGGCCAGCAATAGTCCCTGGAGAGCACAGGTGGTAGTAGTAAAGACAGGGGAGAAGCAAAGGATGGTCATAGACTATAGCCAGACCATCAACAGGTACACACAACTAGACGCGTACCCTCTCCCCCGCATATCCGACATGGTCAATCGGATTGCCCAATATAAGGTCTTCTCCACCGTGGACCTCAAGTCCGCCTACCATCAGCTCCCCATCCGCCCAAGTGACCGCAAGTACACAGCCTTCGAGGCAGACGGGCGATTATACCATTTCCTAAGGGTCCCATTTGGCGTCACAAACGGGGTCTCGGTCTTCCAACGAGAGATGGACCGAATGGTTGATCAACACGGGTTACGGGCCACGTTCCCGTATCTCGACAATGTAACCATCTGCGGCCACGATCAGCAGGACCACGACGCCAACCTCCAAAATTCCTCCAGACCGCTAAAGCCTTGAACCTCACGTACAACGAGGACAAGTGCGTTTTTAGCACAAACCGGCTAGCCATCCTGGGCTACGTTGTGCGCAATGGGATAATAGGCCCCGACCCCGAACGTATGCGTGCCCTCATGGAATTTCCCCTCCCGCACTGCTCAAAAGCCCTGAAACGCTGCCTGGGGTTTTTTTCATACTACGCCCAGTGGGTCCCCCAGTACGCAGACAAGGCCCGCCCCCTAATACAGACCACGACCTTCCCTCTGTCGACAGAGGCTTGCCAGGCCTTCAGCCGCATCAAAGCGGATATCGCAAAGGCCACGATGCGCGCCATCGACGAGTCCCTCCCCTTCCAGGTCGAGAGCGACGCCTCCGACGTAGCTCTAGCGGCCACCCTTAACCAAGCGGGCAGACCCGTGGCCTTTTTCTCCCGAACCCTCCACGCTTCAGAAATCCGCCACTCCTCAGTGGAAAAGGAAGCCCAAGCCATAGTGGAGGCTGTGCGACATTGGAGGCATTACCTGGTCGGCAGGAGATTCACTCTCCTCACGGACCAACGGTCGGTAGCCTTCATGTTCGATAATGCACTGCGGGGCAAAATCAAAAACGACAAGATCTTAAGGTGGAGGATCGAGCTCTCCACCTTCAATTACGAGATCTTGTATCGTCCCGGAAAGCTGAACGAGCCGTCCGATGCCTTATCCCGCGGCACATGTGCCAACGCACAAATTAACCGCCTCCAAACCCTCCACGAGGACCTCTGCCACCCGGGGGTCACTCGGTTCTACCACTTTATTAAGTCCCACAACCTCCCATACTCTTTAGAGGAGGTCCGTACAGTCACAAGGAACTGCCACATCTGCGCAGAGTGTAAATCGCATTTTTTCAGGCCGGATGGTGCGCACCCGATTAAGGCTTCCCGCCCCTTTGAACGCCTTAGTCTGGATTTCAAATGACCCCTCCCCTCCACCGACCGCAACATATACTTCCTTAATGTGGTGGACGAGTACTCCCGCTTCCCATTCGCCATCCCCTGCTCTGACATGACCGCGGCCACAGTCATTAAAGCCCTGAACACCATATTCACACTGTTCGGTTGCCCCGCATACGTCCACAGCGACAGGGGGTCCTCTTTCATGAGTGACGAGCTGCGCCAGTTCCTGCTCAGCAACGGCATAGCCTCGAGCAGGACGACCAGCTACAACCCCCGGGGGAACGGGCAAGTAGAGAGGGAGAACGGCACGGTCTGGAAGACCGTCCTACTGGCCCTACGGTCCAGGGACCTCCCAGTTTCACGGTGGCAGGAGGTCCTCCCGGACGCTCTCCACTCCATCCGGTCGCTATTATGTACGAGCACTAACCAAACGCCTCATGAGCGCCTCCTTGTCTTCCCCAGGAAGTCCTCCTCTGGAACGTCGCTGCCCACCTGGCTGGCGGCCCCAGGACCCATCTTGCTCCGAAAACATGTGTGGGCGCACAAGTCGGACCCGTTGGTCGAAAGGGTTCACCTCCTCCACGCGAACCCGCAGTACGCTTACGTGGAGTACTCCGACGGCCGACAGGACACGGTCTCCCTGCGGGATCTGGCGCCCGCCGGCAACATACACCCCCCCCCGACACCATTCACCCAACCCCCCCCCTTCCTGCCACCGCCGCACCCCGCAACCGCCCCCTTCCCAGGAGGATCGGTTCCCCTCCCCTCAGGCCCGACCAAGAATAAAGCCCAAGCTGAAACCGTAAGGCTCCCGGAGACGACAACACCGGAACAAGCACCACCACCACCACCGGGGCCGAGGCGATCGACACGGACGACCAGATCGTCCGACCGACTCGTGGCGTCGATCTAACACTACAATATGTGGACTTTTAACGAGAACATTATTGTCTTTTTTTTCCTGACGATTACTGTAAATAGTTCGAAACAAAAAAAAACCTTGTACATACTGTAATAACATGCAAAAGTTTTCCTCCCAGGACCAGCCTTGTAAACCCTTACCACCATGCGAAGCATCACCCCGCCGGGTTCATTTTTAACAAGGGGTGAATGTGATAGTATGCATTAGGGGTCATGTGGGACTGTGAAGCCGTGATGTCATTGGCTGACAGATCCCGGGTCCTGGTTGGACGTTGACCTCTAGCTCCGCCCTGAAGGCGGAGTATAAGTACCTGGAGTCCTCCCCCGCAGGCAGTCTACTACTGAACTGCGGGGGAACAGTCACGCTTAATAAAGCCTCATCGACTTCACTCTATTCGTCTCTCGGAGTCTTTGTGCGCTACACTGGTTCTTCTTTGGCACCGGTATGATGGTGGTCTTCTTGAAGCAGGCGGGGACCTCGGAGTGGAGTAGGGACAGGTTAAAGATGCCCAGGAACACATCTGGCAGCTGGTCCACGCAGGCTCTGAGTGCACGACCAGGGATCCCGTCTGGGCCCGTCGCCTTCCGAGGGTTCACTTTCAGGAAGGCCGATCTGACTTTGGACGCTGTGATGGTGGGTATGGGTGAGTTATGGGCTGCTGGGGAACTCAACAGCAGGTTGATGGTTTCCTGCTCGAACCGAGCACAGAATCCATTGAGTTCATCGGGGAGGGGTGCGCTGCTGCTGGAGATCTGCTCGGCTTCGCTTTGTAGCCCGTTATATTGTTTAGGCCTTGCCACAACTGACGAGTGTCTATAACGCTGGTCTGTGACTCTAGCTTAGTCTGATATTACCTCTTGGCATCCCGGATGACTTTGCGAAAGGTCTCACCCGGATTTCTTGAATAGGTCAGGGTCGCCTATCTTGAAGCCTGCCTTGAACACCTGGGGGTTCCTGCTTCCCCCAGATGTACATCAGCAGCAGTGCGGTGCTCACCAGATTGTGCCCCCGAAGCCTGTCCACTCACAACCGAGGTGTGTGTACCTGTGCTGGTGGAGGGTGGCGATGACAGCTGTGCTGCGACTATAATAGTCATATCCTCGGAGCTTTTCTCCGAGGTGTTCTCCACGGGGTCAGGAAATGGGGCCACCCAGGATAGGCCGGCGCTGTCAACTGGAGGACCTGTGGGAGAATGGACATGTGGTCAGTGGGAGGGATGGGTCAGTCAGTAAAGCAATAACAACTCATGTTTGACAAGGCCTCCAGGTGGAGTCCAGTGGTTCCTCACCTCTGCGTCGTTCGCATGGGTGATCGATCTGCCCTCGGCCACACCGGTCACCTCCAGGGCCCGTTCCTCGAAGGAGGTGAGGATTCTTATGTCGGGCACCCCACTGCCAATCTGGGCCCTCTACCGCCGATTAGTGGCGATCTTTTCCTGAGGAGACACAGAGAGGACATCGTTAGCCACACATCTGGTTCAGTGGTGGGAGAGGGCGTGTGAAGGGAAGATTGGGCTGGGGGGGGTTTGAATGGGGAGGGGGTGGAGAGAGGGTTGGGGGTTACATAGGGAGTTGGGGGGTTGGATGCTCCCTTAGTGGGGTGGGAGGCATTGGTGTCTACTCACTCCGGCTGCCCGGTTTTCCGGCACTGAAGACTCCGCCTGGTCACACTCCCTGAGCTCACAGTTGCCGCCACCTGTCCCAGGCAGCACCGGCTGCCTTGTGGTTCACCCTCCGGGACCCTCGGGGGAACAGGACATCCCTCCCGGCCTCCACCGCGTCCAGGAGCCTCCCAGGTCAGCATCCCCGAATTTTGGGATTGGGTCAGACCTCATAGGTCAGCGACCTTTAGAGGGCGCCACGCTCGACCTCGCAGAGACAAAGAAATTAGCGCTATCAATGACGGTCGCCTCGCGCAATATTCAGGCTTACACCCCCAGCCGTGCGGCCCACCCCTCCTATGCATCGTGGACGCCACAGACTGCCGGCCCAGAGGGGGCCTTACCCAGCCAATACGCCTGCACCACGCGCCAGCCAGCCAACCCCGGGGGTCCCCAATGTTACTTCTGCGGCCAACAAAAACACCCCCGCCAATGCTGCCCGGCCCGCACCGCACTTTGTAAGGCCTGCGGTAAGAAAGGGCACTTCGCCGCGGTGTGCCAGGCCTGCTCAGTCGCCGCTATCGCTCTGACCCCCCTCGTTTACGCACAATGGGCACCGCCAACTTCAAGCCCCCGGACCTCGCGCAGCCAGTGGGCGCCGCCATCTTCCCACCCTCAGACCACGCGCAGCCAGTGGGTGCCGCCATCTTCCCTTCCGCGGAACACGTGCGGCCCATGGGCGCCGCTATCTTTTTTAACCCCCGCCATGTGTGGCCAGTGGGCGCCGCCATTTTGTCCACCCCAAGATCTCCAGGCATCGCCTTCTTGTCTTCCCCATGGCACATGGGCACCACCGTCGTTCCAGGACCCATGCCCCCCGGGCAACCCATCGTCCGACACCAGCGACGACAAGCCACGACTCGTCTCGGTCACCATCGACCAGTCTCGCCCGCACAACCTGGCCACCGCCTCGACCAGCGTTATGATCGATGGGCATGTGACCTTTTGCCTACTGGACTCCGGGAGCACCGAAAGCTTCATCCACCCAGATACGGTAAGACGCTGCTCCCTCGCGGTATACCCAGTCAAGCAGAGAATCTCCCTGGCCTTCGGATCCCACTCCGTGGCGATCCGTACTGTATAGCCACGCTCACAGTCCAGGGCGTAGAATTCAGCACGCCTCTATGTCCTCCCCAACCTCTGCGCTGCCCTGCTACTCGGCCTGGACTTCCAATGTAACCTCCAGAGCCTAACCTTGAAATTCGGCGGGCCCCTACCACCACTTACTGTGTGCGGCCTCGCGACCCTAAAGGTCGACCCACCTTCCCTTTTCGCAAACCTAACCCTGGATTGCAAACCCGTCGCCACCAGGAGCAGACGGTACAGCACCCAGGACAGGACCTTCATCAGGTCAGAAGTCCAGCGGCTTCTTCGGGAAGGGATCATCGAGGCCAGCAACAGCCCCTGGAGAGCCCAATTGAAACTGTGGAGAAACACAGAATGGTCGTGGACTACAGCCAGACCATCAACAGGTACAGGCAGCTCAATGTGTACCCCCTCCCACGCATATCTGATATGGTCAATCAGATTGCATAGTACCGAGTCTTCTCAACGGTAGACCTCAAATCCGCACTTTGTAAGGCCTGCGGTAAGAAAGGGCACTTCGCCGCGGTGTAGATCGAGCTCTCCACCTACAACTACCAGCTCCCCATCTGTAAGACGGACCGTCCACACACTGCCTTCGAGGCAGATGGTCGCCTCTATCACTTCCTCAGGGTTCCCTTCGGTGTCACCAACGGGGTCTCGGTATTCCAAAGGGAGATGGACCGAATGGTCGACCGGTACGGATTGCGGGCCACCTTCCTGTACCTAGACAATGTCACCATTTGCGGCCATGATCAGCAGGACCACGATGCCAACCTTGCAAAATTCCTCCACACCGCCACTCTCCTCAATCTCACGTATAACAAGGAGAAGTGCGTGTTCAGCAAGAACCGCTTAGCCATCCTCGGCTATGTGGCCCAGAACCGAGTTCTGGGGCCCGATCACGACCTCATGCACCCTCTCATGGAGCTTCCCCTCCCCCACTGCCCCAAGGCCCTCAAACGCTGCCTGGGGTTCTTTTCATACTACGCCCAGTGGGTCCCAAACTATGCGGACAAGACCCGCCCACTCAACCAGTCCACCCATTTTCCCCTGCGGGCCGAGGCACAACATGCCTTCAACCGTATCAGAGCCGATATCGCCAAGGCAGGGATGCACGCTGTGGACGAGACGCTGCCCTTTCAAGTGGAAAGTGACGCATCAGACGTCACCATAGCCGCCACGCACAACCAGGCAGGCAGGCCCGTGGCATTCTTTTCACAAACCCTTCATGCATATGAAATTCGGCACTCCTCCGTCGAAAAGGAGGCCCACGCTATCGTTGAAGCTGTGCGGCATTGGAGGCATTACCTGGCCAGCAGGAGATTCACTCTCCTCACTGACCAACGGTCGGTAGCCTTCATGTTTAATAACACACAGCGGGGCAAGATCAAGAATGATAAGATCTTTAGGTGGAGGATCGAGCTCTCCTCCTACAACTATGAGATTTTGTATCGCCCCGGCAAGCTGAACGAGGCCCCAGACGCCCTATCCCGAGGTACATGTGCCAGCGCACAAGTAGACCGACTCCGGACCCTGCACGACAGCCTTTGTCACCCAGGAGTCAGACGGTTGTACCATTTCATAAAGGCCCACAATCTGCCCTACTCCATCGAGGAAGTCCGGACAATCACCAGGGACTGCCAGGTCTGTGCGGAGTGCAAACCGCACTTCTACCGGCCAGACCGTGCGTGCCTGGTGAAGGCCTCCCGCCCCTTTGAACGCCTTAGCGTGGATTTCAAAGGGCCCCTCCCTTCCACCGACCGTAGTGCGTATTTTCTCAGTGTGGTCGATGAGTACTCCATATTCCCCTTCGCCATCCCATGCCCCGATATGACATCTGCCACCGTCATCAAAGCCCTCAACACAATCTTTGCTCTGTTCGTCTTCCCCGCCTACATTCTGGATGACAGGGGATCCTCATTCATGAGTGATGAGCTGCGTCAGTTCCTGCTCAGCAGGGGTATCGCCTCCAGCAGGACGACCAGCTATAACCCCCGGGGAAACGGACAGGTGGGGAGGGAGAACGGGACGGTCTGGAGGGCCGTCCAACTGGCCCTACTGTCCAGCAATCTCCTGGCCTCTTGCTGGCAGGAGGTCCTCCCCGATGCACTACACTCCATTCGGTCGCTACTATGCACCGGCACTAACGGCACACCCCATGAACGTCTCTTTGCCTTCCCCAGGAAGTCCACATCCGGGGTGTTGCTCCCGACTTGGCTCGCAGCTCCAGGACCCGTACTCCTCCGTAGGCACGTCCGACTCCACAAGGCGGACCCATTGGTGGAAAGGGTGCAGTTGCTCCACGTGAACCCCCAGTATGCCTACGTAGCGTTCCCCGATGCCCGCCAGGATACCGTCTCCCTCAGGGACCTGGCACCAGCAGGCTCCACACACACACACACATTTTTGGCCCGGCTCCACCCCCCCTCCCCCGGCGCTCCCAGCAGCAACCCCCCCAGGACCATCCGTCCTCCCCCTGCCCACACCCGAGGATGAAGAGGATTTCGGCACGCTCCCGGAGTCACCGAGGACCAGACCAACATCGGCATCGCCGCCACCACTGCGTCGCTCCCAGCGGCACATCAAGGCCCCGGACCGGCTAAACCTATAACTGGTTCACTGTACTTCAAAATAAATTTTTTTTTTGCGAATACTGTACATTAAACTCAGGCTTTCTGTATATAGTTCTCCACTACCCCCCGCCAGACTCAATTTTAACAGGGGATGAATGTGGTAAACCACTGTTGTACATATATTAGGGGATCTAGGGTACGACCATGTACTACAGGTACAGCGGTAGTTCCTGCCTGCTGGCTCCGCCCAGTAGGCGGAGTATAAATATGTGTGTCCTCCATACAGCAGCCATTTTGCCAGCTGCTGTGGGAGGCCACACATCTTAGAGTAATAAAGCCTCAATTGTATTCAACTCTCGTCTTTGTCCAATTGATCATGCATCAATGATGTTTTACAATATCATTTTGGAGAAAACATGAAAACAAGGCAGAGCATCAGGGATAGGCTTAGCATTAAGGAAAGAACATTTCAGGAGAATGAAAGTATAATTTTCAATGCTACAATTCTTCTCTGTTGTTAATATATATTGTATCGGGCAACAGATCGAGCAATGATCCCAGGAACCCTCCACTAGGAACAATATTTAGTCCGAACAAGTCCATTAACTATTGCTGGTCACTCTATGCTGCTCCTGTCCACTTTATTTCACGAGCTGTAATCAGGTTTTACAACGTACTTGCTCGATGAGAATAAAGACAATCGGAATACAGACCTTGGCACCTTGTAGCAGGAGGAGTCCCAAATGTGGATGAAATGAGCAGAATGAGGATGGGAATTGAAATGTTCACCATATTACAACCACATTACTGAGTCATTCAACAACAGGATTTCCATTCTCAGGTGTCAGAGACGGAGGATGGATGTTCAGGATTAGAATCCGTTACAACCAGGAACTCCCACATGATGACACACCCTGTGGATCTTGATGTCACTGTGTGAAGATACTCCGAACAAGACAATGACTTTTCTACTCATTAGTAACTGCAAGTAATTGATGGTCGGTAATTCACAACAATGACATTGAAATTTGGGGGTGTATGTTGAGATTTCTCTTGTGGATGTGTCGTATCGAGTACTGATCAGGCTGCTGCTGGTCTGAGCGAGACTGCGTTTTGTCACAGCCTTGCTGTTCCTATCATTCAGTAGCTGCTCATTGAGGTGTTCTGGATGGAGTTAAACTCTCCGATTGTCAGTGAGCTGCTGTGCTCCTGACCTTATAACGGAGGGAAATCCATCACTGAGGCAGCTGAAGATGATTGGATCACAGGTTGTGGAGGAAGATCCACTCAGCAGTTTTAACTGATGGAACTTTCAAACAATTAAATGCTGAACTGGATAATTAAAAAATATATATTTTTCTTGGCGTTTTTCAATTTTAACAGTTTAACAATTAGACATATAAAACACATAATGTTTACAGAATAAGACGTTTCTTATGTACAACTTTACATGTCTCTCTTTTATTGCCCCCCCTCCCCCCCCAGTTCATAGTTGGCTCCACCTTGGCCCCATCTTTTGGCGTGGGTGTGTATTTTTATATATTCTTTCCTTTATTTTGTGACTTTTGCTTAAAACCCCTGCGAGCCTCGCTGGGGGGGGGGGGGGGGGGGGGGGGCTCTCTGTCACTCCTTGCTCTTTTCCCATGTCCCATCCTAATACTTCCCTGGTTCCTTCCTTGCCTCACCCCCCTCCCCTTGTTCCTCTTTGCTCTGTGTGATCTTGTTTGCCCTCCTTGGTCCCCCCCCCCTCCCTATCTTCCTAATCACTAATTAGCTTCGAACAGCTCTTGGAACAGGCTGATGAATGGCCCCCCCCAAGCTTTATGGGAGTCCTCGTCCGACCCTTGGATGGCGGACTTGATTTTCCAAGCTGGAGAAATTCCACCAGGTCTGACAGCCAGTCTGCAGCTATGGGTGGTGCTGCTGATTGCCAGTCGAGCAGGATTCTCCGGCGTGCGATGCAGGAAGTAATAATAATAATCACTTATTGTCACAAGTAGGCTTCAATGAAGTTACTGTGAAAAGCCCCCAGTTGCCACATTCCGGCACCGGTTCGGGGAGGCCGGTACGGGAATTGAACCCGCTCTGCTGGCATTGTTCTGCATTACAAGCCAGCTGTTTAGCCCACTGTGCTAAACCAGACCCTAGTAAAAGCCAGGGCTTCGGTCCATAAGACCATAAGGCCATAAGACATAGGAGCAGAATTAGGCCACTCGGCCCACCGAGTCTGCTCCGCCATTCAATCATGGCTGATATTTTTCTCATCCCCATTCTCCTGCCTTCTCCCCATAACCCCTGATCCCCTTATTAATCAAGAACCTATCTATCTCTGTCTTAAAGACACTCAGTGATTTGGTCTCCACAGCCTTCTGCGGCAACGAGTTCCACAGATTCACCACCCTCTGGCTGAAGAAATTCCTCCTCATCTCTGTTTTAAAGGATTGTCCCTTTAGTCGGAGATGATATCCTCTGGTTCTAGTTTTTCCTGCAAATGGCATCCTCTCCACATCCACTCTATCCAGGCCTCTCAGTGTCTTGTAAGTTTCAATAAGATCCCCCCTTATCCTTCTAAACTCCAACAAGTACAGACCCAGAGTCCTCAAACGTTCCTCATACAACAAGTTCTTCATTCCGGGGATCATTCTTGTGTACCCTCTGGACCCTTTCCAAGGCCAGCACATCCTTCCTTAGATACGGGCCCAAAACTGCTGACAATACTCCAAATGGGGTCTGACCAGAGCCTTATACAGCCTCAGAAGTACATCCCTGGTCTTGTATTCTAGCCCTCTTGACATGAATGCTAACATTGCATTTGCCTTCTTAACTGCCGACTGAACCTGCACGTTAACCTTAAGAAAATCATGAACAAGGACTCCCAAGTCCCTTTGTGCTTCTGATTTAAGCATTTCTACATTTAGAAAATAACTTTTTGCACAAACATTATGATGCCTGTCACTTTCCTCCATAATGCAGCTGACCCCCAGACACTTGCCTGTCTCTCCATTCCCATGATCGGGAACGCCGTGACGGATGGCTCCGTGACCCTCCCAAAACCCGCCCGCGACCCACCCACGGGACGCGACCCCCACTTTGAAAATGCCTGCCCTGGGTGTGCGGATGTTGGCTGCTGCGAGTGTGGTGTTGACTCCTACACAGTGTCCAGGCACCATGGTCTGACTGGGATGCCAGGCAATGATTCCCAGATGCTACAAGGCCCGCTTACCCACGGGAATTCACTTGGCATGTGTCAAGTGCTCACTTAACCACGATTGCCAATTCCCTTTGAGCGATTGCCTTCAGCAGTGCAGCCAGAGGCCTCAGCAGTTGGTGGGGGTTATGGGTGATCGGTGGGGATGACGGGCAGGAACAGGGGTTGCTTCTGTAATGGGGTTGGGATCCAAGGTTTGGCATGGTGGTGCCGTGACCGATTGTCCCCCCAGCAGCCGCACCCCCCCCCCCCCCAGTGGCCCACCCCTGTTGAGGGTTCCCCACTCTCCACCGAGCACCGGGGTGGCAAACCCAACATCCCCGGGCTGTTTGTTGGTGAGCAAAGATGGCTACTCACCTCCTCGGCTCTCCACAGAAGCCCGTCCACCAGGTTCACGTTTTTCAAAAAGGAGTACTAATCGGACCCAGCGTGACCACTCACTGGGGTGGGCGATTAATGACAGGAGGCCGTTGGATATGGGGCGGCTCCTCTTAATTGTATGGAAATGGGGCTTAAGTGGTGATAATTGGTTTCTCGCCGCGCTACAACGAGATTCCAATTTCACCGACGGGAGCAGGCCAGTTGCATCGCAAACTGTTTAGCGCCTGCCACGGTTCCCGTTTTTGGCCTCTCCCGCGGTTCACAGGCCTCGTTACGCTTGAGCGCAAGTGTAACGAGGCCGGAAGATCGCGCCCTTATCTTTTTCAAAAAATATCCCACTGACCTCTCAATTCCTGCACCATCATTTTGTCGTCGCACTGCCCCCACCCCAGGTCATTGGCATCTGTGCCCAGATTTTTTATTTGACTATTTAAAAGTAAATTTAGAGTATCCAATTCGTTTTTTTTCCTAATTAAGGGGCAATTTCGCATGGCCAATTCACCTGCCCTGCATATCTTTTTGGGTTGTGGGGGATTGAACCCGGGTCCTCAACGCCGTGAGGCAGCAGTGCTAACCACAGTGTCCTTTCTGTGGCCATTTTAAAGGGCCTGGAAAGGTTTGGGGTGGGCAGCACTGGTTCGCTCATTAAGTTGGCCCTCAACTGCTCAAATGCTTCTTGGCAGTCTGCGGACCACACCATTTTCGCTTGTTTCCCAAACACATTGGTGAAAGGTATTGGTATAGTATTGAAGGTCGGTATGAATTTCCTATAGAATCCGCACATAGCCAGGAACCTCATAATTTCCCATTTAGTTTTGGGAGTGGGGAAGTTCAGAAATGCCCTTAGTTTAGCCGTTCTGGGCATCACTTGCCCCTGTCCCACCACATGGCCTAAATAGGTGATTTTTGGCTTTGCAAACTCACTGTAGTGATATTCAGCTATCAATATACATGATCAATGTATGTAAATGTAGTACAGTCATTTCAACACTAAATGGCTCACAGTCAGCTACTATAAGAACCGGATTTACACAGTGTTTTACACAGAGGGTAGTGGGTGCCTGGAACTTGCTGCCGGAGGAGGTGGTGGAAGCAGAGACGAGAGTGACGTTTAAGGGGCATCTCGACTAATACACGAATAGGATGGGAATAGGGAGCTATGGACAACGGATACGGAAGTGTAGAAGATTTTAGTTTAGACGAACAACATGGTCGGCACAGGTTTGAAGGGCCGAAGGGCCTGTTCCTGTGCTGTACTTTTCTTTGTTCTTTGTAAGAATCATGTTATTTCTGTCCCTGGCAGGACAGCAAGCAATCAAAATATTCAACTCATTTAATTTTAGTGCTGGTGAAGATAAAACTAAATTTGATCAAGTGATAGCGAAGTTTGATGAACATTGTAAAATACGGACAAATGAGATTTTAGACGACTGAAATTTCATCGGAGAATTAAAAAAACTGGAATAATTTCATCACAGATTTCAAGCTCTTAGCTAAAACGTGTAACTATGAAAATCTACATGATTCACTTGTCAGAGATCAAATAGTATATGGTATACTTGATGATAATGTTAGAGAAGTGTTAATTCGTCAAAATGATTTAACTCTACAAATCGTGATTGAAAAATGTATAACAGCAGAACAGACCAGAAGCCAGTATCTGGCATTTTATCCAAAGGGAAAAAGCGCGAATCTCTACCACGAGGCAGAGAAAATTAAAAAGGCGTCGCAAGCAAAGCAGAAATCTGTAAGGAACGGAAGCTATCCTCTGTAAGCATTTTCGAGCTCTGCACAAGCGCACTCTGCGCCAAAATGCGAGATGTTCAAGAAGAAGTCTGCGCATGCGTGTACCTCACAATTACGCCATGGTGACAATGTAATTACGTGTCACAGATGTGGTAACGCCCACTTAAAGGGGAATTGTCCAGCTTTTGGCAAACAATGTTTAAAATGTCAGAAACTCAACCATTATGTTTCACAGTGTCAATCAACTGCTATTTACATTCCTCCTACACACAAAAAACATCACAAACTGTGAGCTGTGGACAAAACAGAAGAAATCCACACTCCAGAAGATTTCACGGTGTCACTATTTTCTCTTAGAAAATAGTTTCTTCGTTGATTCTAGTCGATTCGTCCATCAAGCATGATCTACAAGCAAGCAAGGATCATCTTAAAACAATGAAGTTACCTCATCGAGAGTATGAGAAAAATGTTCAAGCAATGGAAGAACAAAAAGTCAACATAGTAAGTAACAAATGGATGACTACTGTGTATATTGACACAATTCCAATCACTTTTAAATTGGATAGTTTCTCGGCGAATCTTTTGAATTCCAAGGACCTGTCCAAGATCAAGAGTCACTATGAAATGATTCCTCCAGAATGCTCATTGCTTGATTACAATGGCAACCCCATTTTTTCACATGGATCCTACTACCTAAGTCACAAACAGAGACATTCAACTGCAAGTAAGGTTTGAGATTGTCAATGATACTTGTTCATCATTACTTGGAGCACAAGCATGCAAAGATTTGCAACTCATACAGAGAATCTTCATGAATACCTGTCAATCAAGTGCATTCAATGATGATGTTCAGCAACTTTTACAGCAATACCCAAATGTTTTTTAAAGGTATGGGCACGTTACCTTTTCAGTATAAAATCCAACTGAAAAAGGATGCCAGATTGATGATCCATCAACCTAGATGTGTTCCTGCTCCACTTAAAGATCGACTGAAAGCTGAATTGTCAAGACTTCAAGCTCAAGGAATAAAATCGACGGTTACTCAACCTGCTGACTTGGTAAGCTCCCTAGTCTGTGTAAAAAAAACCTACAGGTGAAATAAGAATCTGTATGGACTCAAAAGATCTCAACAGAAGTATCAAGAGAGAGCATTATCCAATACCAAAGAAAGAAGATATCACTGCTGAGATGGCAAATGCTAAAATATTTGCCAAGCTTGATGCGCCTCAAGGATTTTGGGAGATGCAGTTAGAAGACTCCAGTAAACTTCTTTGTACTTTTAATACACCTTTTGGAAGGTACTGTTTCAATAGGATGCCTTTTGGTATCATATCTGCTTCTGACATTTTTCATAGAACAATGGAACAGATGACCGAGAACATAAAAAGAGTTTGGTTTATATAAAAAATAAATAAAAAAAATAACTTTTAATTTTAATTAATTGACGCAATGTCAGTTAGAGGGGTGCAGTGCTCTGACTGTGAGATGTGGCAGGTCCGGGAGGCTTCCAGCATCCAGATGTCTTCATCTGCAGAAAGTGCACCCAACTGGAGCTCCTCACAGACCGCATGGTTCGGTTGGAGCAGCAATTGGATGCACTTAGGAGCATGCAGGCGGCGGAAAGCATCATCGATCGCAGTTATATAAATGTGGTCACACCCCAGATTCAGGCAGAGAAATGGGTGACCACCAGAAAGGGCAGGCAGTCAGTGCAGGAATCCCCTGTGGTTGTCCCCCTCTCAAACAGGTATACCCCTTTGGATACTGTCGGGGGGGATAGCCTATCAGGGGAAAACAGCAGCAGCCAGAGCAGTGGCACCACGGCTGGCTCTGATGTTCAGAAGGGAGGGTCAAAGCACAGAAGAGCAATAGTAATAGGGGACTCTATAGTCAGGGGCACAGATAGGCGCTTCTGTGGATGTGAAAGAGACTCCAGGATGGCATGTTGCCTCCCTGGTGCCAGGGTCCATGATGTCTCCGAACGGGTAGAGGGCATCCTGAAGGGGGAGGGCAAACAGGCAGAGGTCGTTGTACATATTGGTACTAGCGACATAGGCAGAAAGGGGCATGAGGTCCTGCAGCAGGAGTTCAGGGAGCTAGGCAGAAAGTTAAAAGACAGGACCTCTAGGGTTGTAATCTCGGGATTACTCCCTGTGCCACGTGCCAGTGAGGCTAGAAATAGGAAGATAGAGCAGCTAAACACGTGGCTAAACAGCTGGTGTAGGAGGGAGGGTTTCCGTTATCTGACTACTGGGAGTTCATCCGGGGCAGGTGTGACCTATATAAGAAGGACGGGTTGCATCTAAACTGGAGAGGCATAAATATCCTGGCCGCGAGGTTTGCTAGTGTCACACGGGAGGGTTTAAACTAGTATGGCAGGGGGGTGGGCACGGGAGCAATAGGTCAGAAGGTGAGAGCATTGAGGGAGAACTAGGGAATAGGGACAGTGGGGCTCTGAAGCAGAGCAGACAGGGAGAAGTTGCTGAACACAGCGGGTCTGGTGGCCTGAAGTGCATATGTTTTAATGCAAGAAGTATTACGGGTAATGCAGATGAACTTAGATCTTGGATTAGTACTTGGCACTATGATGTTGTTGCCATTACAGAGACCTGGTTGAGGGAAGGGCAGGATTGGCAGCTAAACGTTCCAGGATTTAGATGTTTCAGGCGGGATAGAGGGGGATGTAAAAGGGGAGGCGGAGTTGCGCTACTTGTTCGGGAGAATATCACAGCTGTACTGCGGGACGACACCTCAGAGGGCAGTGAGGCTATATGGGTAGAGATCAGGAATAAGAAGGGTGCAGTCACAATGTTGGGGGTTTACTACAGGCCTCCCAACAGCCAGCAGGAGATAGAGGAGCAGATAGGTAGACAGATTTTGGAAAAGAGTAAAAACAACAGGGTTGTGGTGATGGGAGACTTCAACTTCCCCAATATTGACTGGGACTCACTTAGTGCCAGGGGCTTAGACGGGGCGGAGTTTGTAAGGAGCATCCAGGAGGGCTTACAATATGTAGACAGTCCAACTAGGGAAGGGGCGGTACTGGACCTGGTATTGGGGAATGAGCCCAGCCAGGTGGTAGATGTTTCAGTAGGGGAGCATTTCGGTAACAGTGACCACAATTCAGTAAGTTTTAAAGTGCTGGTGGACAAGGATAAGAGTGGTCCTAGGATGAATGTGCTAAATTGGGGGAAGGCTAATTATAACAACATTAGGCGGGAACTGAAGAACATAGATTGGGGGCGGATGTTTGAGAGCAAATCAACATCTGACATGTGGGAGGCTTTCAAGTGTCAGTTGAAAGGAATTCAGGACTGGCATGTTCCTGTGAGGAAGAAGGATAAATACGGCAATTTTCGGGAACCTTGGATAATGAGAGATATTGTAGGCCTCGTCAAAAAGAAAAAGGAGGCATTTGTCAGGGCTAAAAGGCTGGGAACAGACGAAGCCTGCGTGGAATATAAGGAAAGTAGGAAGGAACTTAAGCAAGGAGTCAGGAGGGCTAGAAGGGGTCACGAAAAGTCATTGGCAAATAGCGTTAAGGAAAATCCCAAGGCTTTTTACACGTATATAAAAAGCAAGAGGGTAGCCAGGGAAAGGGTTGGCCCACTGAAGGATAGGCAAGGGAATCTATGTGTGGAGCCAGAGGAAATGGGCGAGGTACTAAATGAATACTTTGCATCAGTATTCACCAAAGAGAAGAAATTGGTAGATGTTGACTCTGGAGAAGGGTGTGTAGATAGCCTGGGTCTCAAGACGAGGTGTTGGGTGTCTTAAAAAATATTAAGGTAGATAAGTCCCCAGGGCCTGATGGGATCTACCCCAGAATACTGAAGGAGGCTGGAGAGGAAATTGCTGAGGTCTTGACAGAAATCTTTGGATCCTCACTGTCTTCAGGGGATGTCCCGAAGGACTGGAGAATAGCCAATGTTGTTCCTCTGTTTAAGAAGGGTAGCAAGGATAATCCAGGGAACTACTGGCTGGTGAGCCTTACTTCAGTGGTAGGGAAATTACTGGAGAGAATTCTTCGAGACAGGATCTACTCCCATTTGGAAGCAAATGGACAAATTACTGAGGGGCGGCATGGTTTTGTGAAGGGGAGGTCGTGTCTCACTAACTTGATGGAGTTTTTCGAGGATGTCACTAAGATGATTGATGCAGGTAGGGCAGTGGATGTTGTCTATATGGACTTCAGTAAGGCCTTTGACAAGGTGCCTCATGGTAGACTAGTACAAAAGGTGAAGTCACATGGGATCAGGGGTGAGCTGGCAAGGTGGATACAGAACTGGCTAGGTCATAGAAGGCAGAGAGTAGCAATGGAAGGATGATTTTCTAATTGGAGGGCTGTGACCAGTGGTGTTCCACACGGATCAGTGCTGGGACCTTTGCTGTTTGCAGTATATATAAATGATTTGGAGGAAAATGTAACTGGTCTGATTAGTAAGTTTGCAGACGACACAAAGGTTGGTGGAATTGCGGATAGCGATGAGGACTGTCAGAGGATACAGCAGGATTTAGATTGTTTGGAGACTTGGGTGGAGAGATGGCAGATGGAGTTTAATCCGGACAAATGTGAGGTAATGCATTTTGGAAGGTCTAATGCAGGTAAGGAATATACAGTGAATGGTAGAATCCTCAAGGGTATTGAAAGTCAAAGAGATCTAGGAGTACAGGTCCACCGTTCACTGAAAGGGGCAACAAAGATGGAGAAGGTAGTCAAGAAGGCATACGGCATGCTTGCCTTCATTGGCCGGGGCATTGAGTATCAGAATTGGCAAGTCATGTTGCAGCTGTATAGAACCTTAGTTAGGCCACACTTGGAATATAGTGTTCAATTCTGGTCGCCACACTACCAGAAGGATGTGGAGGCTTTAGAGAGGGTGCAGAAGAGATTTACCAGAATGTTGCCTGGTATGGAGGGCATTAGCTATGAGGCGCGGTTGAATAAACTCGGTTTGTTCTCACTGGAACGAAGGAGGTTGAGGGGCGACCTGATAGAGGTCTACAAAATTATGAGGGGAATAGACAGAGTGGATAGTCAGAGGCTTTTCCCCAGGGTAGAGGGGTCAATTACTAGGGGGCATAGGTTTAAGGTGAGAGGGGCAAGGTTTAGAGTAGATGTACGAGGCGAGTTTTTTACGCAGAGGGTAGTGGGTGCCTGGAACTCGCTACCGGAGGAGGTGGTGGAAGCAGGGACGATAGTGACATTTAAGGGGCATCTTGACAAATACATGAATAGGATGGGAATAGAGGGATACGGACCCAGGAAGTGTAGAAGATTGTAGTTTAGTCGGGCAGCATGGTCGGCACGGGCTTGGAGGGCCGAAGGGCCTGTTCCTGTGCTGTACATTTCTTTGTTCTTTGTTTGTTCTTTGTTTATGTTGACGACACAATCGTCTGGTCAACAACGCCTCAAGAGCATATCAAGCATCTTCAGGAGGTTTTCAAGAGAATTGACAACTATGGTTTAAAGTTAAACAAGGCCTGTGGACCTGAGGTGGTCGCAGAGGACCAGACGGGCTTTGTCAAAGGTAGACAGCTTACCTCAAACATCAGGCGCCTGCTGAACGTGATAATGACCCCCTCCGGGGAGAGAACACCAGAGGTGATCGCCTCCCTAGATGCAGAAAAGGCCTTCGACAGAGTTGAAAGGAAATACCTCATAGAGGTACTGGAGCGGTTCGGGCTTGGAACAGGGTTCACCTCCTGGGTAAAGCTCCTATACAATGCTCCCATGGCAAGCGTACGGACAAACAGTACCAACTCCCGATACTTCCAGCTGCACAGGGGCACCAGACAAGGATGCCCTCTGTCCCCGCTGCTGTTCGCTCTAGCGATCGAACCACTAGCAACCGCGCTCAGAGCAGCAAAAAGCTGGAGGGGGATCCGAAGGGGAGGCAGAGAGCACAGAGTCTCACTCTATGCAGATGACCTGCTCCTCTACATTTCGGACCCACAGAGCAGCATGGACGGAATCATCGCGCGGGGGGGGGGGGGGGGCTAGGATCCCAAAGAAGGTCTGACAAAAAACAAAATCCGGGGGGAGCTTGCCCTCCCAAACCTACAACTTTGAGCCAGAAGCCGAGTGGGTGGGCGCGGAAGAGGACTCCTGCATGGGGACCTCCCTCCGGGCCCTCGCCACGGTGGCACTCCCATCCCCACCCCCACCCAAAAAACACTCCAGCAGCCCGGTGGTAATAGCCACCCTCCAGTCCTGGAACCAACTACGGCAATAGTTTGGCCTGACCAGAATGTCGGGTAAAGCTCCCATCTGCAATAACCATAGGTTCACGCCAGCGCCGACTGACGCCACCTTCAAAAGGTGCAGACAGGACAGAAGGACACTGACAGTCAGGGACCTATACACGGACGGCAGGATCGCAACACTGGGCGAACTGACAGAGAAATTCCAGCTAGCCAGGGGGAACGAGCTAAGGTACCTGCAACTAAAAAACTTCCTACAAAAGGAGACAGGGACATACCCACAACCACCACGACAGACACTACTGGAAGAGTTACTGGACGCAAGCATACTAGATAAAGGGAGCTGTAGTGACATGTATGACCGACTGGTAGAAGGGGTCGACACCGTATTGGACGCAACAAGAATGAAGTGGGAGGAGGACCTGGGGATCGAAATAGGGTGGGGACTCTGGAGCGAAGCACTGCATAGGGTCAACTCCACCTCCACGTGCGCAAGGCTCAGCCTGACGCAACTAAAAGTGGTAAATAGAGCCCACTTAACAAGAACCCGTATGAGTAAGTTCTTCCCGGAGGTGGAGGACAGATGTGAGCGGTGCCAAGGAGGCCCAGCCCACCACGCCCACATGTTCTGGTCCTGCCCCAGACTTGTGGAGTACTGGACAGCCTTCTTCGAGGCAATGTCCAAGGTGGTGGGGGTGAGGGTGGAGCCATGCCCGAAAGTGGTGGTCTTCGGGGTTTCAGACCAGCCAGATCTATTCCTGGGAAGGAGGGAAGACGCCCTTGCCTTTGCCTCCCTGATCGCTCGCCGTAGAATCCTGTTCAGCTGGCGGTCAGCAGCACCACCCAAAGCTGCAGACTGGCTGTCCGACCTCTCGGAATCTCTCCAAATGGAGAAAATCAAATTCGCCATCCGAGGGTCAGGCGACGGCTTCCACAGAACGTGGGAGCCATTCACCCGATTGTTCCGGGACCTGTTTGTGGCCAACGAACAAGCAGAAGAATAGCCAGGTAGCCAAGAAACAGGGGAGAGTAGCCAAAGCACGAGAGGGAGAGATAGAGAGATAGACCGGGAAGGGGGGGGACGGACAGCTAAATCTAAGAGGAAGGAACGGCGAGCCATGGGGGGGGGGGGGGGGGTTGGGGGGGGGGGTGCAGGAGAGGGCAGAGGGGGGGGGGGTAGAGGGAAGAAACGGAACAATAGAGGAGAGCCAGGGAGGGGGAGGGGGGGAGGCAGGGAAACGTTAACAAACTTAACATCCACAGGAACAGAGAAAACGGGGAAGACGGGAGAGCCGCAGAAGTGGAAGTGCGCAGAAGAGGAACGAGACGACAACGGCAGCGAACTCCGTCTGGGAGAAGCAAGGGACGACAACACCACGAACAGATGCCTACTTATGTGTATAAATAATTTAGCCAAGTGTACAGAGCTGCTGCTGTTGAGCGGGGGCATAATACCATCTGATGGCTTCTCAGGGAAAATTAAAACGTCTGCAGGAGCAGCGACCCATAGGGGAGTGGGGGTGAGTGCTCCGTTGGGATGGTGTGGGAAGACTGAGGCGCGTGGGGTCACATCTAGTCAATTGCTATTGTATATTCTCTTTTTGCACTATGTTAATGTTCACTCTATTTTGCTGTGTTAGGATTATTACTATTTATTATGAAAAACTTTGCAAAACTTTAATTAAAAAAAATATTTTTACAAAAAGTTATACAAGGCCAAGTGCATGTTTGCCGCCTCATCTTTAAAATTCCTAGGTGACAACATAACGGCTGAAGGCATAAAACCAGACCAAGATAAAGTGCAAACTATCAAGGCAATGCAAATTCCTAAAGATAAGAAGGCTGTCTTACGCTTTCGTGGATTTGTCAACTTTCTAGGAATGTTCATTTCAAATCCCTCCGCGTGAAGAACTGCTCTACGTCAACTGATCAGAAAGAACACAGAATTCATCTGGACTGACAAACATACTGCAGAATGGACTGATTTGAAACAACAATTGATACAAGTTAATGCTTATCATTTTTTGATCCTACAAAACCAACCAAAATTTCAACTGATGTAAGACAGTTTTGATAATTGGGTTCCTATTGCCCATGCGTCAAGATCGATGACTGACACTGAGTGTAGGTACGCCCAAATCGAAAAAGAGTGTCTAGGGTTAGTCACGGGGATTTCCAAATTCCACGACTACATATACAGTCTTCCCAACTTCACAGTGGAAACTGATCATCGTCCACTAGTGCACATCATAGAACAAAGCTTAAATGACATGACTCCCAGACTTCAACGTTTAATGATGAAATTCAGAAGATACGATTTCACACCAAGTATACACCAGGTAAAGAATTAGTAATTGCTGATACTTTATCTAGGTCAGTCAACACTGACATTCTCCAAGAAGAATCCATCAATGATGTTGATTCACATTTAACTATTCGAAGTATTATTACTTGTATCAGATGTCAAATTTCAGCAAATTCGCATTGAAACACAGAAAGATACCACGTTGATGAAAGTTATAAGACCATAAGACATAGGAGCGGAAGTAAGGCCATTCGGCCCATCGAGTCCACTCCACCATTCAATCATGGCTGATTTCAACTCCATTTACCCGCTCTCTCTCCATAGCCCTTAATTCCTCGAGAAATCAAGAATTTATCAACTTCTGTCTTAAAGACACTCAACGTCCCGGCCTCCACCGCCCTCTGTGGCAATGAATTCCACAGACCCACCACTCTCTGGCTGAAGAAATTTCTCCTCATCTCTGTTCTAAAGTGACTCCCTTTTATTCTAAGGCTGCGCCCCCGGGTCCTAGTCTCCCCTGCTAATGGAAACAACTTCCCTGTGTCCACCCTATCTAAGCCATTCATTATCTTGTAAGTTTCTATTAGATCTCTCCTCAACCTCCTAAACTCCAATGAATATAATCCCAGGATCCTCAGACGTTCATCGTATGTTAGGCCTACCACTCCTGGGATCATCCGTGTGAATCTCCGCTGGACCCGCTCCAGTGCCAGTATGTCCTTCCTGAGGCGTGGGGCCCAAAACTGCTCACAGTATTCTAAATGGGGCCTAACTAATGCTTTATAAAGCTTCAGAAGTACATCCCTGCTTTTATATTCCAAGCCTCTCGAGATAAATGACAACATTGCATTTGCTTTCTTAATTACGGACTCAACCTGCAAGTTTACCTTTAGAGAATCCTGGACTAGTCCTCCCAAGTCCCTTTGCACTTCAGCATTATGAATTTTGTCACCGTTTAGAAAATAGTCCATGCCTCTATTCTTTTTTCCAAAGTGCAAGACTTCGCACTTGCCCACGTTGAATTTCATCAGCCATTTCTTGGACCACTCTCCTAAACTGTCTAAATCTTTCTGCAGCCTCCCCACCTCCTCAATACTACCTGCCCCTCCACCTATCTTTGTATCATCGGCAAACGTAGCCAGAATGCCCCCAGTCCCGTCATCTAGGTCGTTAATATATAAAGAGAACAGCTGCGGCCCCAACACTGAACCCTGCGGGACACCACTTGTCACCGGTTGCCATTCCGAAAAAGAACCTTTTATCCCAACTCTCTGCCTTCTGCCTGACAGCCAATCGTCAATCCATGTTAGTACCTTGCCTCGAATACCATGGGCCCTTATTTTACTCAGCAGTCTCCCGTGAGGCACCTTATCAAAGGCCTTTTGGAAGTCAAGATAGATAACATCCATTGGCTCTCCTTGGTCTAACCTATTTGTTATCTCTTCAAAGAACTCTAACAGGTTTGTCAGGCAAGACCTCCCCTTACTAAATCCATGCTGACTTGTCCTAATCCGACCCTGCACTTCCAAGAATTTAGAAATCTCATCCTTAACAATGGATTCTAGAATCTTGCCAACAACCGAGGTTAGGCTAATTGGCCTATAATTTTCCATCTTTTTCCTTGTTCCCTTCTTGAACAGGGGGGGTTACAACAGCGATTTTCCAATCCTCTGGGACTTTCCCTGACTCCAGTGACTTTTGAAAGATCATAACTAACGCCTCCACTATTTCTTCAGCTATCTCCTTGAGGACTCTAGGATGTAGCCCTCTTAGCTTCTCCAGCACTTTCTCCTTTGTGATGGCTACCATATTCAACTCTGCCCTCTGACTCTCCTGAATTGTTGGGATATTACTCATGTCTTCTACTGTGAAGACTGACGCAAAGTACTTATTTAGTTCTTCAGCTATTTCCTTGTCTCCCATCACTAGATTACCAGCGTCATTTTGGAGTGGCCCAATGTCTACCTTTGTCTCCCGTTTGTTTTTAATGTACTTAAAGAAACTTTTACTATCATTCCTAATGTTACTGGCTAGCCTACCTTCATATTTGATCCTCTCTTTCCTTATTTCTCTCTTTGTTATCCTCTGTTTGTTTTTGTAGCCTTACCAATCTTCTGACTTCCCACTACTCGTTGCCACATTATAGGCTTTCTCTTTTGCTTTGATGTATTCCCTAACTTCCTTTGTCAGCCATGGCTGCCTAATCCCCCCTCTGATAACCTTTCTTTTCTTTGGGATGAACCTCTGTACTGTGTCCTCAATTACTCCCAGAAACTCCTGCCATTGCTGTTCTACTGTCTTTCTCACTCGGCTCTGCTCCCAGTCGATTTTCGTCAGTTCCTCCTTCATGCCCCTGTAGTTACCTTTATTTAACTGTAACACCTTTGCATCTGATTCTACCTTCTTTCTTTCAAATTGGAGATTGAATTCTACCATATTATGATCACTGCCTCCTAAGTGTTCCCTTACTTTAAGATCTTTAATCAAGTCTGGCTCATTACATAACACTAAGTCCAGAATGGCCTGTTCCCTCGTGGGCTCCATCACAAGCTGTACCAAAAAGCCCTCCTGTAAACATTCAATGAATTCCCTTTCCTTGGGTCCACTGGCAGCATTATTTACCCAGTCCACCTGCATATTGAAGTCCCCCATGATCACTGTGACCTTGCCTTTCTGACATGCACTTTCTATTTCGTGGTGCATTTTGTGCCGCCGGTCCTGGCCACTGTTAGGAGGCCTGTACATAACTCCCATTTTGGTTTTATTGCCTTTGTGGTTCCTCAACTCTACCCATACAGACTCCACATCATCTGACCCTATGTCGTTTAGTGCTATTGATTTAATTTCATTCCTAATTAACAAGGCAACCTCGCCCCCTCTGCCCACCTCTGTGTCTTTTCGATAGGTTGTGAATCCCTGGATGTTTAAATGCCAGTCCTGAACCCCCTGCAACCATGTCTCTGTGATGCCTACCACATCATACCTGCCAGTCACAATCTGGGCCACAAGCTCATCTACCTTGTTCCGTACACTGCGCGCATTTAAATATAGCACCTTTAATTCTCTATTGACCGCCCCATTTTGTTTTCTTCGTGTGGTGGACCTTGGTTTACTGAGCCTTTCCATACACTGTGTCATATTTTGTGGGATGGGGACTATTGTAAACTCTCCTGAGTTCTGTCTTTTCTTGCTTTTTTGTATTCCTAAGCAGCTACACTTCTCACTGATTACTTCACCTCTTGATTCCCTGACTTTCCCTTCCCCCCCAATCGCTAGTTTAAAGTTCTATTACCCACCCTATTTACTCTTTTCGCCAGAACACTGGTCCCAGCTCGGTTCAGGTGGAGACCATCCCAACGGTATAGGCCCCCCCCTGTCCCAAAACTGATGCCAGTGTCCCATGAAAAGGAACCCCTCTTTCCCACACCACTCTTTCAGCCACGTGTTAACTTCCCTTATTCTTGCCTCCCTATGCCAATTTGCACGTGGCTCGGGCAGTAATCCGGAGATTATGACCCTTGAGGACCTGTTTTTTAATTTGAATCCTAGCTCTTTATAATCTCTAAACAGGTCCTCTTTCCTAGACTTGCCTATGTTGTTGGTACCGACATGGACCACAACAACTGGATCCTCCCCCTCCCTCTCCAGTATCCTTTCAAGCCGGTCAGAGATGTCCCGCACCCAAGCACCGGGCAGGCAACATACCATGCGGGACTCTTTATCCTGCTCACAAAGGATACTATCTATCCCCCTGATAATAGAATCCCCTACAACTACAACTTACCTATTTACTCCCTCCCCTTGAATGGCCTGCTGAACCATGGTGCCTTGGTCAGCTGACTCATCCTTCCTACAGCCCTGTTCGCCATCCACACAGGGAGCAAGTGCCTCATACCTGTTGGACAGGGTGAAGGGCTGAGGCTCCTGAGTTCCTGACTGCTGGTTCCCTTTACCTGCCTGACTTTCGTCACACCCTGCTGTCCTTGGCCACTGGCAGGATTTAAACTACTTACTCTGACAGGTGTGACTGCCTCCTGAAACACAGTGTCCAGGTAAGTCTCCCCCTCCCGGATGTGCCTCAGTGTTTGAAGCTCAGACTCCAGCTCATCAACTCTGAGCCGGAGATCTTCGAGCAGTCAACACTTACTGCAGATGTGGTCGCTGCAGCTCGCAATGGGATCTGCCAGCTCCCATATCAAGCAGCTCAAGCACATCACCTGACCAGCCATCTCTAATTAATTAATTCGTTTAATTTAAGTTTACGAGTTTAGCTGTGTTTTTTTAAAATTTGCTATCAACCAATCAGATCACAGCTTCCCTCTGACGTCACTTTTGCAAAAAAAAACCTGAAAAACAGGAAGTTACCGTTAGGTTTTTATACTCAGAGACTTAGCAAATCTAAAGAATCTGGGGCGGGATTCTCCGCAATCGGCGCGATGTCCACCGACCGGCGCCAAAAATGGCGCAAATCAGTCCGGCATCGCGCTGCCCCAAAGGTGCGGAATCCTCCGCATCTTGAGGGGCCGAGCCCTAACCTTGAGGGGTTAGGCCCGCGCCGGACTGATTTCCGCCCCGCCAGCTGGCGGGAAAGGCCTTTGGTGCCCCACCAGCTGGCGCAAAACTGACTTTGCCGTGCGGCGCATGCGCGGGAGCGTCAGTGGCCGTTAACGGCATTCCCGCGCATGCGCAGTGGAGGGGGTCTCTTCCGCATCCGCTATAGTGGAGACCATGACGAAGGCGGAAGGAAAATAGTGCCCCCACGGCACAGGCCCGCCCGCGGATTGGTGGGCCCCAATCGCGGGCCAGGCCACCGTGGGGGCACCCCCCCGGGGCCAGATCGCCCCGCGCCCCCCCCAGGACCCCGAAGCCCGCCCGCGCCGCCTTGTCCCGCCGGTAAGGGAGGTGGTTTAATTCTCACTGGCGGGACAGGCAGTCCAGCAGCGGGACTTCGGCCCATCACGGGCCGGAGAATCGCCGGGGGGGGGGGGCCCGCCAGCCGGCACGGCGGGATTCCCACCCCGGCCGAATATCCGGTGCCGGAGAATTCGGCAACCGGCGGGGGCGGGATTCATGCCAGCCCCTGGTGATTCTCCGACCCGGCGGCGGGGTCGGAGAATCCTGCCCCTGATTCTGATTTTTACATAGCTTTACTCAATTACAGAACATCTCCTCTATCAACAGGCTTATCTCCACCTCAAATGTTGTCCAACAGAATGTTGAGAACAAGATTACCTCAATTACACTGTCCTGATCAAGAACAACAAAATCTTTTTAAAAGAATGCAACAACAGAAAATGAGTCAGAAAAGATATTTTGAACAACATTCGAAAGAACTGTCTATTCTATCTGGTGATGATGTAGTTAGATTCAGACTTCCTGAAGGAGGTTGGTCTGACAAAGCTCACATAATTAGTCAATTCTTACCGGGATCTTATTTGATCAGAGCTTCTGATGGAACCATTCTAAGAAGAAATAGAAGAGATCTACTTCAAGTCAAAGATACTGTCAATATTTTTCCAGATCTTGGGCGAAATTCTCCCCCAACGGCGCGATGTCCGCCGACTGGCGCCAAAAACGGCGCCAACCAGACGGGCATCGCGCCGGCCCAAAGGTGCGGAATGCTCCGCATCTTTGGCGGCCTAACCCCGACATTGAGGGGCTAGGCCGGCGGCGGAGGGATTTCCGCCCCGCCAGCTGGCGGAAATGGCGTTTGTTACCCCGCCAGCTGGCGCGGAAATGCGGCGAATGCGCGGGAGCGTCAGCGGCCGCTGAAAGTTTCCCGCGCATGCGCAGTGGGGAGAGTCTCTTCTGCCTCCGCCATGGTGGAGGCCGTGGCGGAGGCGGAAGGGAAAGAGTGCCCCCACAGCAAAAGGCCCGCCAGTGGATCGGTGGGCCCCGATCGCGGGCCAGGCCACCGTGGGGGCACCCCCCGGGGTCAGATCATCCCGTGCCCCCCCCAGGACCCCGGAGCCCGCCCACGCCGCCTGGTCCCGCCGGTAAATACCAGGTTTGATTTACGCCGGCGGGACAGGCATTTCTGGGCGGGACATCGGCCCATCCGGGCCGGAGAATTGAGCGGGGGGTCCCGCCAACTGGCGCGGCCTGATTCCCGCCCCCGCCCAATCTCCGGTACCGGAGACTTCGGCGGGGGCGGGATTCAAGGCGGCCAACGGCCATTCTCCGACCCGGCGGGGGGTCGGAGAATGACGCCCCTTGATTTGAACCAGACTGTTTCCAAACAACTTGAAAGAAGAATGCAATCAAATGTCCTGATTCACAACAAACTGAAGAATTCTTCATCACCTTTGAAGTTGAGAAGATCGACAAGGAGAAGAAGACCCAATCGTCCGAATTTGTGAAAGTTTTCAATACTCTGGTGATTACTGTATACCGTTTACACTACATTTCATATGTAAATTTTCTTTTCAGATATTTCAAAGAAAATGTTAAAAAGAAAGGGGGATGTAGTGATATTCAGACAGCAATATAAATGATCAAAGTATGTAAATGTAGTACAGTCATTTCAACACTAGTTGTCTCACAGTCAGATACTATAAGAGCCGGATTCTAGTTAGTGTGTTAGTGTGTGTGATCCAGAACAGTGAACAAGCAAGACATAGAATAGCTAGAGTGAGAGAAGTTAGAATTAGTTTGTTATAATAGTGTATAGTTATATAGTTATCTGTGTTGTATTTTATCTCTTTGTAGTTAGTTTAGTATTGAGTAAAAGGGCTCACAGTTTATTTTTTTATTAGTCATTAAATAGATCATCTTTCAACAAGCAGACTATAGGTCATTGTATCATCCTGGTGCATTCAAGAGTAATATATATAGTCATGTAAGAGTACCATTAAGAAATGGGTGTTTATATTTGGTTGTGTATATAAATATCTGTAGTGAGAGTACCTTTAAGAAATGGGTGTTTTTCACTGCAGTGATGTCAGAGAGTGGGTGGAGTGGGCTGTCTGTCAGCTTTTAGTTTCGCTTTGAGGAAAAGTTTGGGTATGTCTGTGTTTTTTGGTTTCGTTTTCAGTTGGAGCTTAAGCCAGCCAAAGAAGGTGTAATTTTTGTCTTGCTGCAATTTAAAGACTATCTCAAGATCATTTGGTGAATTCAGAGTGATAACTGTTCTCAGTAGTGAATTTAAAACCTGATGTGCTTCTGTTAAAAGGTTTTGTTGTCTTATAAGACCATAAGACCATAAGACATAGGAGCGGAAGTAAGGCCATTCGGCCCATCAAGTCCACTCCACCATTCAATCATGGCTGATTTCAACTCCATTTACCCGCTCTCTCTCCATAGCCCTTAATACCTCGAGAAATCAAGAATTTATCAACTTCTGTCTTAAAGACACTCAACGTCCCGGCCTCCACCGCCCTCTGTGGCAATGAATTCCACAGACCCACCACTCTCTGGCTGAAGAAATTTCTCCTCATCTCTGTTCTAAAGTGACTCCCTTTTATTCTAAGGCTGTGCCCCCGGGTCCTAGTCTCCTCTGCTAATGGGAACAACTTCCCTATGTCCACCCTATCTAAGATAAGACCATAAGACATAGGAGCGGAAATGGATGTTAAAAGGAAAGTTTAAGTATTACTTAGAATGTTGTATTCTTTGGGGGTTGTATTTGAATTGATGGTTGCTAAGATGTCCACTGTATGTCAAAAGACGTGCAGGTTAGGTGGATTGGCCATGATAAACTGTCCTTAGTGACCATAAAGGTTAGATGGGGTTATTGGGATACGAGGATAGGAGGGAGGTGAGGGCTTAAGTGGGTCGGTGCAAACTTGATGGGCCAAATGGCCTCCTTCTGCACTGTCTGTTCTATGTTTTAAAAAGATTAACTGAGTTCATAGAATAAACATTATTTTGCTTTAAAAATTACTTTTAAATTTCTGATGCACCATATGTGTAGAGTGGTCCGTGTGCTCCCCATACCACAATCTAGTAAAAGTCATGGGTCAGGTAAACTCCATGATACACTTTGGGGTTCCCTAAACCCTGGCCCATAACAAATTGAGGGCTTGCCCGGGATAAAAGTCTAACTATTGGATTGGCTCAGTGAACTTAAAGACAGTGAGGGGTGAGCATATTATGGTTGCTTTTCAGTTGTGATATTTCAGTTTAAGTAAGGAGTGTGTTGTGGACAATGGCTCTTTCAGAGGCTCTGAGGTTTTTGGGGGTGGAGAAGGTCGCGCGCAGTACCTTACGGACAGAGACTAAAAGCAGAGTTTTAGATTTGGCAAAAGCAAAGCAGTTAACGTTACCTGCCAGAATGCGGAAAGATGAGGTATTTATGGTGCTCGCTGAGCATTTAAAATTGCCTGAGATACATTCTGACTCATTGGAAATGGTAAAGATCCAGTTGCAGGTTAAGCAACTTGAACATGAAAAGGAATTAAAACAGCTTGAATATGCAATGATGGAAAAAGAAAGGAGAGAGAAGAAAGGAGAAAAGAAAGAATAGCCCGAGAAGAACAAAAAGAAAGAGAAAGGGAGATACAGATCATGACCATGAAACATGCCAGTCAGGTAAATTGGCAGACATAAAGGGAAACGTACAGTTAGAGGATAGTGATGAGGATAAAAAGAAAGAGGGTCAAAGTCAAAGGCTGGGTGGGGATCTATTTAAATATGTCCAAGCATTGCCAAGGTTTGATGAGAAGGAGGCAGAAGCCTTTTTCATTTCATTTGAGAAGGTAGCTAAACAAATGAAATGGCCACAGGACATGTGGGTATTACTGATTAAAACAAAGCTGATAGGGAGGGCTAGTGAAGTGTTTGCATCACTACCGGAGGAGGTATCTGGGACGTATGAGGAGGTGAAAAAATCCATCTGAGGTGCATATGAGCTAGTGCCCGAAGCTTACAGACAAAGGTTTAGAAATTTAAGGAAAGAATTTGGTCAAACATACATGGAGATTGAAAGGATCAAACAGAGTAATTTTGTTCGGTGGATAAGGGCTTTGAAAATAGACCAAACGTATGAAGCTCTCATAGAAATTATACTTTTGGAGGAGTTCAAAAATTCAATTCCCGATGTAGTGAGAACTCTTGTGGAAGAGCAGAGGGTTAAAACTGCGAGATTAGCAGCAGAAATGGCAGATGATTATGAATTAGTTCATAAATCAAGTTTGGTTTCCAACATCAGTTTCAGCCTGTGAGGGATGGAAACTGGGGACATGAGAAATACTCAAGTGGTAAAGGTAAAGGTGATCTGATGGGAGATAATAAAGAGAATGTACCTCAGATTAAAAAGGAAATCCAGGAGGGTGGTAAAGAAATGAAAAGTTTAAAATGTTTTCACTCTAATTGTTATGGGAGAGGTGTTTTCAGAACCCCAAAATGCACAGGGCTAAATCGCTGGCTTTGAAAGCAGACTAGGCAGGCCAGCAGCACGGTTCAGTTCCCGTACCAGCCTCCCCAAACAGGCGCCGGAATGTGACGACGAGGGGCTTTTCACAGTAACTTCATTTGAAGCCAACTTGTGACAATAAGTGATTTTCATTTTCAACATGGAGTTCAACCAACCCCCACCTTTAATGGATTGTTGCTTTTGAAGCACACGGCTTGTTCCCCAGGTGTAGTATTACAATTATGTACACGTGGTTTTTAAAACAAAACAATGTTTATTCCATGAACTCAAATTAACCTTTTAAATAAACATTGGATCTCTTAACACCCCTTACTTCAAAGATAACCCCGAAAATAATACAACACTACACAATCCTGCAAGCTGTTCCTTTACACATCCCAAAAGACTTAACAAACCCTTCAAACAGCAGAAGCACATTAGATTTATATTCAATACTGAGACCTTTTTACAATTCCGATTTCACCAAAGGATTAAGAGATAGTCCTTTGTGGCAGAGATCACCAGCAATGAAGCCCACAGCCACACCCAAGCTTTCTTCAAACTGAAACTAAAACTCCCAAAAAGCAGAAGTGAGCTCCGATCCCCCCCCTGTGACATCACTTCAGTAATATGATCAGCTTCATTTCTTAAAAGTACATTTCTTAAACATCCAATTCTTAAGGGCACTCTCACATGACATAATAAACTAGGCCATGTAAAGTCATAGCGTTGGTCGTGGAAGAAAAACACTGGGAAGGCTGATATGGTAAAACAGGATAAGACAGTGAGGTTTGTAAAAGTGGTAAATGAAAGCCCAAGTGACGCGAAGGAGGTGCAAAAGATTGTACAGCCTGATCAAGAGGTGATTCATAAGAAGGTGCCAGATCTCTTGAAAGAATTTACTTGTGTGGGTTAAGTTTACTCGTGTGCATGAGGAGGAGCAGGTAAACAAGTCAAAATTTTCAGAGATACGGGAGCTAGTCAATCTTTAATGGTAAGAGATGAGGAGTTATGTAGTTTGGGAAGAATGTTGCCAGAAAAGGTGGTAATATGTGGAATTCAGGGTGAGAAGAGTAGCGTTCCATTATATAAGATAAGGTTGGAAAGTCCAGTGAAGAGTGGTGAAGTGGCAGAAGGCGTAATAGAGAAACTATCTTGTCCAGGAATACAGTTTGTCTTGGGTAATGATATAGCTGGATCGCAGGTTGGAGTGATGCCTACTGTGGTTGATAATCCAGTGGAAAATCAGACAACTGAAGTGTTGAAGGACGAGTATCCTGGGGTTTTTCTAGATTGTGTAGTAACAAGGTCGCAAAGTAACAGGTTAAGACAAGAGGAGAAATCAGAGAGTGAAGATAAAGGTGAAGTGCAATTATCAGAAACAATTTTTGATCAGATGGTTGGAAAAGAACAGGTGGTGGATGAGGCGGATATTTTTAGTTCAGGAAAATTGGTGGAGTTACAACAGAAAGATGTAGAAATAAAATGGATGTATCAGAAAGCATACACGGAAGAGGAATCTGAGTGTATACCAGAGTGTTATTACCGTAAAAGTGATGTCTTGATGAGAAAATGGAGACATTTACATATGCAGGCGGATGAAAAGTGGGCAGGAGTTCATCAAGTCGTATTGCCGGTAGGGTATAGAAAGGAAGTGTTGCGAGTTGCACATGAGGTACCAGTGGGAGTTCATTTGGGAATAAGGAAAACTCAAGCTAAAATCCTAAAACATTTTTATTGGCATGGACTACATAAAGTTGTAGTTAAATTTTGTCAATCATGTCACACATGTCAAGTGATAGGGAAACCTCAAGCAGTGATAAAACCAGCGCTCTTAATACCCATTCCAACATTTCAGGAACCGTTTACAAGGGCCCTAATTGATTGTGTAGGACCGCTTCCTAAAACAAAAAGTGGGAATCAATATTTTTTGACGATAATGGATGTGTCTACTAGGTTTCCAGAGGCCATTGCAGTACGCAATATTTCAGCTCAAAAGATTGTGGAGGAGTTACTTAAATTCTTTACTAGATATGGACTACCCACAAAAATACAATCAGATCAAGGATCAAATTTTACCTCTGGGATATTCAAAGAAGTTATGGATAGCTTAGGAATAAAACAATTTAATCAACTGCGTACCATCCAGAATTGCAGGGAGCGTTAGAAAGGTGGCATCAGACATTAAAGACAATGTTGAGGGCTTATTGTCACGATAATCCAGAGGGTTGGGATAAAGGAATTACATTCGTACTGTTTGCAATTAGGGATGCACCTAATGAGTCAACCAAATTCAGTCCTTTTGAACAAATTTTTAGTCATGAGCTAAGAGGACCACTTGAATTGATTCAGGAAAAATTGGTGAGTGAAAAATCAGAACTTACATTATTGGACTACATGTCAAATTTTAGGCAACGATTAAATAGAACAGGTGAATTGGCTAGACAGCATTTAAAAGTTGCACAAAATGTGATGAAACGGGTAGTGGACAAGAAATCCAAAGTTCGTAGTTTTGCCCGTGGAGATAAAGTTTTTATATTTTTACCAGTGGTAGGTGAACCTTTAGAAGCTAGGTTTTATGGACCTTATCAGATTGAAAGGAAATTAAGCGAGGCGAATTATGTGGTAAGAATGCCAGTTAGAAGGAAAACTCACCGAGTGTGGCATGTGAATATGCTTAAAAGGTACTTTGAAAGGGAAGGAGAGCAAAAGGAGGAGGTTTTAATGATTCTAACTCAAAATGACGAACCAAATCCAGATGACTGTGAATTTGACATACCTCAAATTAAATTGGAAAACGAGGATGTTCTTAAAAATTGGGATAAATTGTTGAGTTACCTTCCAGAGGAAAAATGGACTGACCTGAAAGAGTTATTGATATCATATGGGCAAGTTTGTGGAGATAAATTGGGAAGTACTAAAATGGCTATACATGATGTAGATGTGGTAAATGCTGTTCCAATCAAACAACATCCATATAGACTTAACCCTTTAAAATTGGCACAGGTTAACAAAGATTGAAAGTGTGCTTAAAAATGGCATAATTGAAGTGGGTTGCAGCCAATGGAGCTCACCCACAGTGATCATAGATCATAGATCATAGAATTTACAGTGCAGAAGGAGGCCATTCGGCCCATCGAGTCTGCACCGGCTCTTGGAAAGCGCACCCTACCCAAGGTCCACACCTCCACCCTATCCCCATAACCCAGCAACCCCACCCAACACTAAGGGCAATTTTGGACACTAAGGGCAATGTATCATGGCCAATCCACCTACCCTGCACATCTTTGGACTGTGGGAGGAAACCGGAGCACCCGGAGAAAACCCACGTACACACGGGGAGGATGTGCAGACTCCGGACAGACAGTGACCCAAGCCGGAATCGAACCTGGGACCCTGGAGCTGTGAAGCAATTGTGCTATCCACAATGCTACTGTGCTGCCCTGAATGGTACCAGAACCGGACGGTACTCAATGGTTGTGTGTGGACTATGGAAAGGTTAATGCAGTTACAAGAACAGACTCTTATCCTACCCCACGTTTGGAGGATTGCTTTGAGAAAGTGGGACAATCAGCTTTTATTTCCAAATTGGATGTACTTAAAGGTTACTGGCAGGTACTTTTATCCGAAAGGGCGAAGGAGATTTCAGCTTTTGTGACTCCAGATGGCATATTCCAATTCAAAGTTATGCCATTTGGCATGAAAAATGCCCCAGCCACATTTCAATGGTTAACAAACAAAGTTGTTTCAGGACTATCCAATTGTGCGGTACACATCGACGATCTGGTGATTTTCAGCCAGACATGGGAAGAATATTTAAAACGTCTGATGGATCAACTTCAGGAGGCGGGTTTGGTGGTAAACGTAGCCAAAAGTGAATTTGGAAAGCCCAAGTCACTTTCCTTGGTCATACAATCGGACAGGGTCGAATGGTCACATGGGATGTGACAACAACAGTTATTGAGGAGTTTCCAATACTCTCGAGACGAAGAGAACTAATGCAATTTCTTGGGACGAATGGGTTTGATCGAACATTTGTGCCAAAGTTTTGCAGTGTGGTTGCTCCACTGTTGGACTTGCTGAAGAAACGTCGATAATTTCAGTGGACAGCGGAGTTTCAACAGGCATTTGACTGCCTGAAAGCTGTGACAACGAATGCTCCTGTGTTGCAGAATTACAAGGGACTCTGTGATCAGATTGAAATAACGTATCTGACTTTAAAAAGAAATGGTGAGGCATAGGGAAATGGTTGGATAGTGCAGAGACCTTCTTGTTCAAAGAGACTGTCAATCGAGAAGGATTCCTGTTGGAGGACGATGAACTAAAATGAACTATATTATGATACATGATTGTGTGTTTTGTTTTGTTAAAAAAAAAATGTATATTTCTTAAAGGAAAGTGAGAAGGTGAAAAATGAAACCATCGTGAAGTTGATGGTTTATTTTTTTCCTTGTGGGGAGCTGTCATGTGAGAGTAGCTTTAAGAAATGGTTGTTAATAAATGGGTGTGTATACAAATATCTATAGTGAGGGTACCTTTAAGAAATGGGTGTTTTTTTACTGCAGTGATGTCAGAGAGTGGGTGGAGCTGGGCTGTCTGTCAGCTTTTTGTTTCACTTTGAGGAAAAGCTTGAGTGTGTCTGTGTTTTTTGGTTTTGTTTTCAGTTGGAGCTAAAGCCAGCCAAAGAAGGTGTAATTTTTGTCTCTCTGCAATTTAAAGACTATCTCAAGATCATTTGGTGAATTCAGAGTGATAACTGTTCTCAGTAGTGAATTTAAACCTGATGTGCTCCTGTTACAAGGTTTTGTTGTCTTATGGATGTTAAAAAGAAAGTTTAAGTATTACTTAGAATGTTGTACTCTTTGGTAGTTGTATTCTTTGGGCGTTGTATTTGAATTGATGGTTGCTAAAATGTTCACTGTATGTTTTAAAAAGGTAAACTGAGTTCATAGAATAAACATTGTTTTGCTTTAAAAATTACTTTTAAATTTCTGATGCACCATACGTGTAGAGTGGCCATGTGCTCCCCATACCACAATCTAGTAAAAGTCGTGAGTCATGTGAACTCCATGATACACTTTGGGGCTCTCTAAACCCTGGCCCATAACAATGTATTTTAGATAAGTAATTATTTAAAATATAACACTCACTTTTGGCTAAATTAATTTCGAGCCTGGCCAACTCCAGTTGTCTGAATTGGTCCTCCAATTGCTCCATGAGTTCTTTCCACGTGTCACTATACACTACCGCATCGTCCAAGTAGACCACACAGTTAGGCAGTCCAGCCACTACTTGGGAGCTAAGCCAGTGGAATGTTGCTGGTGCATTTTGAGTCCAAATTACTTAACCTTCTTTGAAACAACCCTCAATGCGATACAAAAGCAGATATCGCCCTCGTCCTGGGTCTTAACGGGACTTACCAATAACCTTTCAACAGATCAATCTTTGGCAGGAAGGAGGCACTCCCTATTCGCTCAATGCAGTCTTCCAATCCTGGAATTGGATACGTATCTGATTTGGTGAGTGGGATTTATTTTCCAGTAATCTACGCAGGACTGCATGGTTCCATCCAGCTCAGGCACCAATATCACCAGCGAGCTCCAATTACTCCGACCGGGCTCCGTAAAGCCATATCCTCACATATATTGGATGTCTGCCTCTAACTAAACAAGTTTTCAGGGATTCAGCTGGTGTGGGTGTTGCTTTATCAGTTCAGAGCGTCCTATGTCTGTTCCTAAGGGCAGCATGGTAGCATTGTGGATAGCACAATTGCTTCACAGCTCCAGGGTCCCAGGTTCGATTCCTGGCTTGGGTCACTGTCTGTGCGGAGTCTGCACATCCTCCCCGTGTGTGCGTGGGTTTCCTCCGGGTGCTCCGGTTTCCTCCCATATTCCAAAGATGTGCAGGTTAGGTGGATTGGCCATGATAAATTGCCCTTAGTGTCCAAAATTGCCCTTAGTGTTGGGTGGGGTTACAGGGTTATGGGGATAGGGTGGAGGTGTTGACCTTGGGTAGGGTGCTCTTTCGAAGAGCCGATACAGACTCGATGGGCCGAATGGCCTCCTTCTGCACTGTTAATTCTATGATAATTCTATGATGTCTACATCATGACTAGTTTACGGAGTGCATCTTGGTTGCCCCCATAAATCTGGCGATATTTTCCCAGTGTCACAGAGACGTGGGTGCAAGGGGATCAGGGCTTGGATCTAAATATCCAAGGATATATGTCCTATCAAATGACAGGCAGATGGGCAAAGGGGGTGGGGTTGCATTGTTAGTAAGGAATGAAGTTCAATCGATAGCAAGAAGCGATATAGGATAGGAAGGCATAGAATCTCTGTGGGTAGAGTTGAGGAATCGCAAAGGTAAAAGGACCCTGGTGGGAGTTATTTCCAGGCCCCCTGGCAGTAGTCAGGATGTGGGACAGAAAGTAAATTAGGAGATAGAGGAAGCATGTAAAAAAGGCAATATTACACTAATCATGGGGGACTTCAATATGCAGGTGGACTGGGACAATTAGGTTGGTAGTGGATCCCAAGAAAGGGAATTTGTAGTATGTCTAAGAGGTGGTTTTTCTGGAGCAGCTTGTGCCAGAGCCTACTAGGGAACAGGCAATTCTGGATTTTGTGATGTGTAATAAGACCATAAGACATAGGAGCAGAATTAGGCCACTCGGCCCATCGAGTCTGCTCAGCCATTCAATCATGGCTGATATTTTTCTCATCCCCATTTTCCTGCCTTCTCCCCATAACCCCGGATCCCTTTATTAATCAAGAACCTATCTATCTCTGTCTTAAAGACACTCAGTGATTTGGCCTCCGTGGCCTTCTGCAGCAAAGTGTTCCACAGATTCACCACCCTCTGGCTGCAGAAATTCCTCCTCATCTCTGTTTTAAAGGATCGTCCCTTTAGTCTGAGATTGTGTCCTCTGCTTCTAGTTTTTCCTGCAAGTGGAAACATCCTCTCCACATCCACTCTATCCAGGCCACGCAGTATCCTGTAAGTTTCAATAAGGTCCCCCCTCATCCTTCTAAACTCCAACGAGTACAGACCCTCAACCGTTCCTCAGACGACAAGTTCTTCATTCCAGGGATCATTCTTGTGAACCTCCTCTGGACCCTTTCCGAGACCAGCACATCCTTCCTTAGATACGGGGCCCAAAACTGCTAACAATACTCCAAATGGGGTCTGACCAGAGCCATATACAGCCTCAGAAGTACATCCCTGGTCTAGTATTCTAGTCTCGCGACATGAATGCTAACATTGTATTTGCCTTCTTAACTGCCGACTGAACCTGCACGTTAACCTTAAGAGAATCGTGAACAAGGACTCCCAAGTCCCTTTGCGCTTCTGATTTCCTAAGCATTTAAGAAATAGTCTATGCCTCCATTCCTCCTTCCAAAGTGCATAACATCACACTTTTCCACATTTTGTTTGCCTGCGACTTCTTTGCCCACTCTCCTAGTCTGTCCAAATCCTTCTGCAGCCCCCTTGCTTCCTCAATACTACCTGTCCCTCGACAGATCTTTGTATCATCTGTAAACTTAGCAACAGAGCCTTCAGTTCCTTCTTCCAGATCATTAATGTATATTGTGAAAAGTTGTGGTCCCAGCACCGACCCCTGAGGCACACCACTAGGCACCGGCTGCCATCCTGAAAAAGACCCCTTTATCCCCACTCTCTGCCTTCTACCAGTCAGGTAATCATCTATCCATGCCAGGATCTTACCCTTAACACTATGAGCTCTTAATTTATTGAACAGGCTCCTATGTGGCACCTTGTCAAAGCCTTCTGGAAATTTCAATGAGCAGTCCAGGCCAGGAAAAATGCCTGCTGACTGACGCCTGGGTTTTCTGAATTCCCACATGCCCTGCCATTTGTATCTCATGTGTTACCCACAGTATTACCCTCAGATATATGGGCAGTACTATTATCTGATAAACGACCGTCCATTCCTCATCCGCAGGTCAATGAGGATGTTTTCACTTCCACAACAGAACTTTGTTCTTAATGTGACAGCGCTCTGTAACCTCCTCAGCATCAATTTCCATGAGAGCTGTTTGTGCCAATCTCTGTATCTCTGGATCTGATTCCTGGGCCTTAATTAAGGCAGTCCTACCAAACACTTCATCAGAATTATCCTCATTCTCAAGGATAATTTTGGCTACCCTGCCCTCTGATTGTGGTGTGACTTTAATCTCTGGTGGGGAACCTTGTCTCGTCATTGCCCTGGCCACCACACACGAGGGAAGGATCTCTGGAAATTGTTCCTGCAGCAGTTCTTTCTCCTTATGTTCCATCAGACTCTCTGTAATCATGGGTGAAGCTACAACCTTCACTCCTTCCAAATCATCCCCCAAAAGTAAGTTTACTCCATCCACCAGTACTTCTTAACCACCCCGGCTACAAGACCTGACACTAAATCACAATTCCAATTGTACTTTGTTCAACGGAACTGGGATATAATCTCCACTTATCCCATTCACAAATACCCTAGTTTTGATTAAGCTCTCTGGAGGAAAAATCTAATTCTTCAATGTGGTACACATTGATACTAACGACAGAGGCAGGACGAGTGATGAGGAGCTGCAGGGGGAGTTCAGGGAGTTAGGAAGTAAGTCAAAAAACAGACCTCTAGGGTTAAAATCTCGGGATGCTCCCTGTGCCATGTGCCAGGGAGGCTAGGAAAAAGAAGAGGGTGCAGCTAAACATGTGACTAAAGAGCTGGTGTAGGAGAGAAGGTTTCAGATATCTAGATCATTGGAATCTCTTCTGGGGCAGGTGGGACCTGGACATCTAAACTGGAAGGGCACCAATATCCTGGCCGTGAAGTTTGCTACTGTCACTCAGGAGGGTTTAAAATAATGCGGCAGGGGGTTGGATACTGGAGCAATAAATCAGAAGGTGAAATAACTGAGGGGGAACTAGACAAAGGACTAGTCAGACTGCGAAGAAGAGCAGGCAGGGAGACATTTCTGAACACAGCGGGACTGGTGGTCTGAAGTGCATTTGTTTCAATGTGAGAAGTATAACAGGTAAGGCAGATGAATTTAGAGCTTGGATTAGTACTTGGGACTATGATGTTGTTGATATTACAGAGGCTTAGTTGAGGGAAGGACAGGATTGGCAATTAAACGTTCCAGGATTTAGATGTTTCAGGCGGGATAGGGAAGGATGTAAAAGGGGTGGGGGAGTTGCACTACGGTTATGGATAATATCCCAGCTGTACTGCAGGAGGACACCTCAGAGGGCTCATGCAGCAAGGCATTATGGGTAGAGCTCAGGAATAAGAAGGGTGCAGTTACAATGTTGGGGGTTTACTACAGGCCTCCCAGCAGCCAGCGGGAGATAACGGGGCAGATATGTAGGCAGATTTTGGACAGTTTAGAAACAAAAGTGTTGATGTGGTGGGTGATTTTAACTTTCCCTATATTGACTGGGACTCACTTCGTGCTAGAGGCATGGATGGGGCAGAATTTATAAGGAGCATCCAAGAGGGTTTCAGGAAGCAATATATAGATGTCCAACTCGGGGAGGGGCTGTACGGGACCTGGTATTGGGGAATAAGCCCGGCCAGGTGGTAGATGTTTCAGTCGGGGAGCATTTTGGGAATAGTGACCATAATTCTGTAGGTGTTAAGGTACTTGTGGATAAGGACAAGAGTAATCCTCAGGTGAAGGTGCTAAATTGGGGGAAGGCTAATTACAACAATATTAGGCAGGAACTGAGGAATTTAGATTGGGGGAGGATGTTTGAGGGTAAATCAACATCTGACATGTGAGTCTTTCAAACATCAGTTGATAAGAATTCAGGACCGGCATGTTCCTGTGAGGATGAAGGATAAGTCTGGCAAGTTTCGGGAATCTTGGAAAACGAGGGATATTGTGAGCCCAGTGCAAAAGAAAAAGGAAGCAATTTTAAGGGCTAGAAGGTTGAGAATGGATAATGCCCTTGAAGAATATAAAGAAAATAGGAAGGAACGTAAGCAAGGAGTTAGGAAATCTAAAAGGGGTCATGAAAAGTCCTTGGCAAACAGGATTAAGGAGAATCCCAAAACATTTCATACATATGTAAATTCAGAATGTCCAATTCACCTCACAGCATGGGCTGGATTCTTCGCCCCCCCGATGCCGAAAACTCCGCACAAACAGTGACCCAAGCTGGGAATCAAGCCCGGGTCCCTGGCGTTGTGAAGCTACCATGCCGTACTCAAGACAGCGCCTCTGACAGAGCAGCACTCCCTCAGTACTGCACTGAGCTGTCAGTGATGTGAGTTTGGTGCTTTAGTCCTCGGAGTCGGTTTTGAAGCCACAACTCTCTCGATTCCGCGGGGAGAGTGTGTCCAGCTGAGATGCAGCTGCAGTGTGAAGGGGAGTCTCTCTCCCTCTGAGTCAGGAACCGGTCAGCACAACACTCACTCCAACGGGTTCAGCACAAAATCCAGGAAAGCGCTGAGCGAGTGCTGCATTGTTGGAAGGACGGTCTCTCAGGTCAGACATAAAACTCAGGCTCCGTCCATCCTCTCTGTGAAGACAGATTCTTCACAATTCAGCTCAACTCAGGGATCCAACCAGCAGATGGCAGCAGAGATCAGGTGAAAATGCAAGTCGTGAAAATATAACGTGATTTCCCGGAATAGATAGACTTTCGCGGTTACTAACTGTGGTCAAAAGCACCTTGCGAAAAACAAGAAGGGTGTAGCTGATGAAAGAGTCAGAATCTCACACAGGAAGTGTGCAGCCATTGCAGGAGATACCACCACAGATGGTGTTGCTTACACACAGGTTCCAACTCTATACCCAGACACTGCAAAAACATGACCCTCCTTGAGAAAGTTCAACGCTGAACAGCTTGTTTATTATTCACAAGATCCTGTCTCCCAGTTGGTCACGTCCCTGGGCTGGCACAACCTCCAGAACCGACGGAAAGCTCACAGCCTGGCCTGTCTCTGTAAAATTCTGATTGGGCAATTGAATATTTCTGAGCATTATCTTAACCCCAAAAGTGAGCAAGCTCAGGGATCTTAACCAACAACTGCAAATGATTAACTCCTACCTGCTTCATTTACCTTCTCAACAACTAACAAGGAAAAGTACAGCACAGGAACAGGCTCTTCGGCCCTCCAAGCCTGTGCCGACCATGATGCCTAACTAAAAAAAAAACTTCTGCCCTTACTCGGTCGGTGTCCCTCTATTTTCTCCCTATTCATGTACCCATCCAGATGCATCTTAAATGTCGCTAACCTGCCTGCTTCCACCACATCCTCGGGCAGCACGTTCTGGGCACCTACTACTCTCTGCATCAAATACTCACCCTGCACATCTCCCTTAAACTTTCCCCTCTCACCTTGAGCCTGTGCCCTTTTGTAATTGACACTTCCAGCCTTGGGAAAAGCCTCTGACTATCTATCCTATCTGTACCTCTCATAATTTTGTAGACCTCTCTCAGGTCTTCCCCAGCCTCTGTCTTTTCAGTGAAAAAGTCAGTTTATTGAGCCTCTCCTCAGAGCCAACACCCTCGAGACCAGGCAACATCCTGGTGAACCTTCTTTGCACTTCCTCCAAAGCTTCCATGTCCTTCTGATAATATGGTGACCAGAACTGCACGCAATACTCCAAATGCCACTTTTAGGGAACTGTGGACCTGAACACCCAGATCCCTCTGTATCTTAATATTCCTAAGGATTCTGCCATTTATAGCAGAATTCATACCTAGATTTGATCCTCCAAAATGCATCACCTCACATTTGTCCGGAATAAATTACACCTACCATGTTGTGTCGACCATTTATCCTAATCGAAGATCAACCTAACATACATCCCTTCAATTTACTGCTGTCCATGGGCCAGTCCAAGAGTCGCTTAAATGTCCCTGATGACTCTGACTCCACCACCTCTGCTGGCAGTGCATTCCACACACCCACCACTCTCTGTGTCAAGAACCTACCTCTGACATCTCCCCTATACCTTCCTCCAATCACCTTAAAATTATGTCCCCTCATGAAAGCCATTTTTACCCTGGGGAAAAGTCTCTGGCTATCCACTCTATCCATGCCTCTCATCACCTTGTACACCTCTATTAAGTCACCTCTCTGCCTTCTTCGCTCCAGTGAGAAAAGCCCCAGCTTCCTCAACCTTTCTTTATAAGACATGCCCTCCAGTCCAGGCAGCATCCTGGTAAATCTCCTCTGCACCCTCTCCAAAGCATCCACATCCTTCCGATGATGAGGCGACCAGAACTGGACTCAATATTCCAAGTGTGGCCTAACCAGGGTTTTATAAAGCTGCAGCAAAACCTCGTGGCTCTTAAACTCAATACCCCTGTTAATGAAAGCCAACACACCATAGGCCTTCTTAACAACCCTATCAACCTGGGTGGCAACTTTGAGGGATATATGTACGCAAACCCCAAGATCTCTCTGTTCCTTCACACTTCCAAGAATCCTGCCTTTAAACCTGTATTCAGCATTCCAATTCGACCTTCCAAAATGAATCACTTCACATTTATCTAGGTTGAACTCCATCTGCCACTTCTCAGCCCAGTTCTGCATCCCGTCAATGTCCTGTTGTAACCTGCAACAGCCCTCGACACTATCTACAACTCCACCACCCTTCGTGTCATCGGCAAATTTACTAACCCACCCTCCCACTTCCTCATCCAAGTCATTTATAGAAACCACAAAGAGCAGAGGTCCCGGAACAGATCCCTGCGGGACACCACTGGTCACCGACCTCCAGGCGGAATATTTTCCATCCACTACCACTCGCTGTCTTCTTTCGGCCAGCCAATTCTGTATCCAGACAGCCAAATTTCCCTGTATCCCATGCCCCCTAACTTTCTGAATGAGCCTACCATGGGGAACCTTATCAAATGCCTTACTGAAATCCATAAACACCAGATGCACTGCCCGACCTTCATCAATGTGTCTCGTCACATCCTCAAAGAATTTATTGAGGCTTGTGAGGCATGATCTGCCCCTCACAAAGCCATGCTGACTATCTTTAAGCAAACTATGTTTTTCTTAATAATCAGAAACCCTGAGTGGGATTCTCCAACACCGCGCCGGGTCCCAGAGTGGAGCATCGGTGCCATCAGGGCTGGCGTGGTCGGCGCGGCGTCGGTCGGGGGCCGCTCTATGCGGGGACCCCTGCGATTCTCCGGCCCGGATGGGCTTATCTGCCGTAGGCAAAAAGCCGAGTCCCGCCACCGCCGTTCTAACATCCTCTGAGCGGGCGGGACCTCAGCATCGAAGTCTCCGGGGGCGGCCTGTGGGGGGGGGGGGGGGGGTGATCCGACCCCGGGGGGGAGCCTCCGTTGTGGCCTGGCCCGCGATCGGCCCCCACCAATTGGTGGGCCAGCCTCTCGGGCTGGGGGCCTCCTTTCTTCCCCGCTGACCCCTGTAGCTCTACGCCATTTGGCGCGGGGAAGAAAGCCACTGCGCATGCGCAGACCCCGCGGCATCCTGACTTGATGTGGGCCACTCCAGCGCCATGCTCGCCCCCTGTGGCCCAGAGAATAGGGCCTCGCAACGACCGCTGAGGCCGGCGTGCAACACTCCTGTTTTGACGCCTGCGTCGGCACTTAGCCGCTGGATCGGAGAATCCCGCCCCCTATCTCTCAGAATCCTTGCCAATATTTTGCTCACCACAGACATAAGACTGACTGGTCTGTAATTCCCAGGTATTTCCCTATTTCCTTTCTTGAACAGGGGAACAACATTCGCCTCCCTCCAATCATCTGAAACTACTCCAGTGGAGAGTGAGGATGCAAAGATCATCGCCAATGGCACAGCAATCTCCTCCCTAGTTTCCCATAGTAACCTTGGCTTTATCCCGTCAGGCCCAGGGGACTTATCCATCCTGATGCTTTTCAAAATTTCTGGCACTTCCTCCTTAATATCCACCTGTTTGAGTCTATTGACCTGGTTCACACTGTTCTCACTAGCAACAAGGTCACTCTCTCTAGTGAATACTGTCGGCCCTACTCTCACTCTGACCATCCTCTTATTTCTCACCTAAGTGTAGAACGCCTTGGGATTTTCCCTAATCCTTCCCGCCAGGGCTTTTTCATGCCCTCTTCTAGCTCCCCAAGTCCATTTTTGAGTTCCTTCCTGGCTACCTTGTAACCCTCTAGAGCTGAGTCAGATCCTTGCTTCCTCAACCTTATGTAAGCTTCCTTCTTCCTCTTGACTAGAAGCTCCACTTCTCTTGTTATCCAAGGCTCCTTCACCTTTCCATTCCTTCCTCGTCTCAGTGGGACAAAACTATCCAGCACTCGCAAGTGCTCCTTAAACAACCCCCACATTACTGTTGTACATTTCCCCAAGAACAATTGTTCCCACTTTATGCTCCTCAGCTCCTGTCTAATAGCAGTATAATTTCCCCTCCCCCAATTAAATACCTTTCATATTGTCTGTTCCTATCCCTCTCCATGTCTGGGGTAAAGGTCAAGGAGTTGTGGTCACTTTTACCGAAATGCTCTCCCACCGAGACATCTGACACCTCGCCTGGTTCGTTGCCGAGCACCAAATCCAATATGGCCTCCCCTCTAGTTGGCCTATCTACATATTGAGACAGGAATCCTTCCTATACACACCTGACAAAATCTGCTCCATCCAAACCATTTGCACTGAGGAGGTTCCAGTCAATATTAAGGAAGTTGAAGTCACCCATGACAACAACTCTGTTACTTCTGCACTTTTCCAATTTCTGTCACCCAATCTGTTCCTCCATCTCTCTGCTGCTATTGGGGGATCTATAGAAAACTCCCAATAAAGTGACTGCACCTTTCTTGTTTCTGACTTCCACCCATACTGACTCAGTAGACAACTCTCCTCAACTACCTCCTTTTCTGCAGCTGTGATGCACTCCCTAATTAACAGTGGCACTCCCCCTCCTCTTTTACCTCCCTCCCCATTCTTCTTAAACCATCTAAACCCAGGAACATCTAACAAGCATTCCTGCCCCTATAAAATCCATGTCTCCGTAATGGCCACAACATCGTAGTTCCAAGTACTGATCCATGCTCTAAGTTCATCTCCCTTATTCCTGACACGCCTTGCATTGAAACAGACACACTTTAACCCATTCCACTGAGTGCAACTTTGTCCTCTCAACTGTCTGTCCTTCCTCACAGACTTGCTGCATACTATTTCTGCCTGTTCAACAACTACCCTATCCTCTGATCAATAGCTCTGGTTCCCATCCCCCTGCCAAACTAGTTTAAACCCTCTCAAAGAGCTCTAGCAAACCTCCCACCCAGGATATTGGTGCCCCTCCAGTTTAGGTGCAACCCGTCCTTCATGTATAGGTCTTGCCTTACAAGTCTTATTGAATTCTTTGGGGAGGTGACCAAGCATGTGGATGAAGGTAAAGCAGTGGATGTACTGTACATGGATTTTAGTAAGGTATTTGATAAGGTTCCCCATGGTAGGCTTCTGCAGAAAGTAAGGCGACATGGGATAGTGGGAAATTTGGCCAGTTGGATAACGAACTGGCTAACCGATAGAAGTCAGAGAGTGGTGGTGGATGGCAAATATTCAGCCTGGATCCCAGTTACCAGTGGCGTACCGCAGGGATCAGTTCTGGGTCCTCTGCTGTTTGTGATTTTCATTAATGACTTGGATGAGGGAGTTGAAGGGTGGGTCAGTACATTTGCAGACGATACGAAGATTGGTGGAGTTGTGGATAGTGAGGGGGGCTGTTGTCGGCTGCAAAGAGACATAGATAGGATGCAGAGCTGGGCTGAGATGTGGCAGATGGAGTTTAACCCTGAAAAGTGTGAGGTTGTCCATTTTGGAAGGACAAATATGAATGCGGAATACAAGATTAACGGTAGAGTTCTTGGCAATGTGGAGGAGCAGAGAGATCTTGGGGTCTATGTTCATACATCTTTGAAAGTTGCCACTCAAGTGGATAGAGCTGTGAAGAAGGCCTATGGTGTGCTAGCGTTCATTAACAGAGGGATTGAATTTAAGAGCCGTGAGGTGATGATGCAGCTGTACAAAACTTTGGTAAGGCCACATTTGGAGTACTGTGTACAGTTCTGGTTGCCTCATTTTAGGAAGGATGTGGAAGCTTTGGAAAAGGTGCAAAGGAGATTTACCAGGATGGTGCCTGGAATGGAGAGTAGGTCTTACGAGGAAAGGTTGAGGGTGCTAGGCCTTTTCTCATTGGAACGGAGAAGGATGAGGGGCGACTTGATAGAGGTTTAGAAGATGATCAGGGGAATAGATAGAGTAGACAGTCAGAGACTTTTTCCCGGGTGGAACAAACCATTACAAGGGGACATAAATTTAAGGTGAAAGGTGGAAGATATAGGAGGGATATCAGAGGTAGGTTCTTTACCCAGAGAGTAGTGGGGGCATGGAATGCACTGCCTGTGGAAGTAGTTGAGTCGGAACATTAGGGACCTTCAAGCAGCTACTGGATAGGTACATGGATTACGGTAAAATGATATAGTGTAGATTTATTTGTACTTAAGGGCAGCATGGTAGCATTGTGGATAGCTCAATTGCTTCACAGCTCCAGGGTCCCAGGTTCGATTCCGGCTTGGGTCACTGTTTATGCGGAGTCTGCACATCCTCCCCGTGTCTGCGTGGGTTTCCTCCGGGTGCTCCGGTTTCCTCCCACAGTCCAAAGATGTGCAGGTTAGGTGGATTGGCCATGATAAATTGCCCTAAGTGTCCAAAATTGCCCTTAGTGTTGGGTGGAGGTGTTGACTTTGGCTCGGGTGCTCTTTCCAGGGGCCGGTGCGGACTCGATGGGCCGAATGGTCTCCTTCTGCACTGTGAATTCAATGATAATCTATGATTAATCAAAGACAAAGGTTCAGCACAACATCGTGGGCCGAAGGGCCTGTTCTGTGCTGTATTTTTCTATGTCCCATGTTCTATGTATAGTTCCCACCTTCCCCAGAAGGGGTCCCAATGATCCACATATCTGAAGCATTCCCTCCTCCACCAGCCCTGCAGCCACATGTTCAGCTGCACAAGCTCTCTGTTTCTTGCCTCACCTGCATGTGGCACCGGTAGCAATCCAGAGATCACTACTCTGCTGGCCCTGCTCTTTAGCTTCCAACCTAACTCCCTAAAATCACTTTTTAGATCCTCATCCTTTTTCTTAGCTATGTTGTTGGTGCCAATGTGCACCACGGCTTCAGTTTAATCGGGACAAATGTGAAGTAATGCATTTTGGTAGGACTAACATAGAGGGGAAATATACCGTAAATGGCAAAACTCTTAGGAATATAGAAAGTCAGGGAGATCTGGGCGTTCAGGTCAACAGATCTTTGAAGGTGGCAACACAAGTGGACAAGGTAGTCAAGAAAGCATATCGAGTTCTCCCCTTCATTGGACGGGGCATCGAGTAGAAAAACTGGCAAGTCATGCTCGAGTTGTTCAGAACCTTGGTAAGGACGCACTTGGAATATTGTGCACAATTCTAGTCGCCACACTACCAGAAGGATGTGGAGGCTTTGGAGAGGGTGCAGGGGAGGTTTACCAGGATGTTGCTGATCTGGAGGGTGTTAGCTATGCGGAGAGGCTGAATAGACTCGGACCTGTTTTCATTATAACGATGGAGGATGAGTGGCGACCTGATCGAGGTCTATAAGATTATGAGGGGCATGGATAGAGTGGATGGGAGGGAACCTTTTCCCAGTGTGAAGGGGTCAGTCACCAGGGGGCAAAGGTTCAAGATTCATGGGGAAAAGTGTAGAGGAGATGTGCGAGGCAAGATTTTTACACGGAGGGTGGTGAGTGCCTGGAACGCGTTGCCAGGGGAGGTTGTGGAAGCAGATACATTAACGGCGTTCAAAAGGCATCTCGACAAACACATGGACAGGATTGATATAAATACGGCATAAGGAAGTGCTGAGGGTTTTGGCCCAGGGTGGTATCATGACTGGTACCGGCTTGGAGGGCCGAAGGGCCTGTTCATGTGCTGTATTGTTCTTTGTTCTTTACAACGTGGTTTCCCGGAATAGATAGAGTTTCTCGGAACATGCTACTCACACAACACAGGAAGGGTATAGCTGATCACAGAGTCAGAATCTCACACATGAATTGTGCAGCTGTTGCAGGACATATCACCACAGACGGGGGAGTCTACACAGCAGGTTCCAACTCTGCACCCAAAAACTGCTAAAAACATGACTGTCCTTGAGAACGTTCAACACTGAATAGCTTGCTTATTATTAACAAGATTCTGTCTCACAGTTGGTCACCTCCCTGTGCTGGCAAAGTCCAGGACTGACGAAAAGCTCGCAGTCTGGCATGCCTTTGTAAAATTCTGATTGGGCAACTGAATATTTCTAAGCATTACATTAAACCTAAAAGTGAGCAAGTTCAGAGAGATCATAACCAACAACTGCAAATGATTAACTCCTGCCTGCTTCATTTCCCTTCTTAACAAAGAGCAACAAAAAGTACAGCACAGGAACTGGCCCTTCAGCCCTCCAAGCCTGTGCCGGTCACAATGCCGTACTAAAAAGAACCTCTGCTCTTACTTGGTCTGTATCCCTTTATTTCTTCCCTATTCTTTTTTTTTTAAATAATTTTTATTAAAGGTTTTCATAAAATATCAATAACAAAATGAGAAAGAAAAAAGAACCCAACAGGGTTAAGTACAAAACACAATCTAAAAAAGCAACTCCCCAAACCCCTCCCCCCCCGTACCTAAATAATAAATTTACATTAACACCCCGACTTAACACCACAGGTGTATACACCCCCTCAGACCCTCCAGTGTAAATAACATAAACAAAAATAAAGTAAACCCCCCCCCCACCCCGCCCCCCGAGCTGCTGCTGCCATTGACCAATGTCTATCGTTCTGCAAGGAAGTCTAAGAACGGTTCCCACTGCCAAAAGAATCCTTGTACCGACCCTCTCAAGGCGAATTTCACCCTCTCCAATTTAATAAACCCCGCCATATCACTGTTCCAGGATTCCACGCTTGGGGGCCTCGCATCTTTCCACTGAAGGAGACTCCTTCGCCGGGCTACCAGGGACGCAAAGGTCAGAATTCCGGCCTCCTTCGCCTCCTGCACTCCCGGCTCCTCTGCCACCCCAAATATTGCGAGCCCCCAGCCCGGTCTGACCCTGGATCCTACCACCCCCGACACCGTCCTCGCTACGCCCTTCCAAAATTCCTCCAGCGCTGGGCATGCCCAGAACATATGGGTGTGATTTGCTGGGCTCCCTGAGCACCTAACACACCTGTCCTCACCCCCAAAGAACTGGCTCATCCTTGTCCCGGTCATGTGTGCCCTGTGCAGCACCTTAAACTGTATGAGGCTGAGCCTCGCGCACGAAGATCTCCCCTCCTCGATCTCCTCTCCCAACTCCTCCTCCCACTTACCTTTCAACTCCACCACCGAGGCCTCCTTCTCCTCCTGCATCACCTGGTAAGTTTCCGAGATCTTCCCCACTCCCACCCACCCCCCCGAGAGCACCCTGTCCTGTAATGTGTGTGGCAGTAGCCGTGGGAATTCCATCACCTGCCATCTGGCAAACGCCCTTACCTGTAAGTACCTGATGGTGTTCCCCGGGGGAGCCCGTACTTCTCCTCCAGCTCACCCAAGCTCGCGAACCTCCCGTCCACAAACAGGTCCCCCAACTTTCGTATCCCTGCCCTGTGCCACCCCGAAAACCCTCCACCAGTTCTTCCTGGGGCGAACCGGTGGTTCCTCCGTAATGGGGTCCACGCCGAGGCCCCAACTTCCCCCCTATGCCGCCTCCACTGCCCCCAAATTTTGAGGGCCGCCACCACCACCGGGCTCGTGGTATATCTCCTTGGAGGGAGCGGCAGCGGCGCCGTTGCCAGCGCCCCCAGACTCATACACACACAGGACGCCATCTCCAGCCTCTTCCATGCAGCCCCCTCCCCTTCCATCACCCACTTGCGCACCATCGTCGCATTGGCGGCTCAGTAGTACCCACAGAGGTTGGGCAGCGCCAGCACCCCCCCTATCTCTACTCCGCTCCAGGAACACCCTTCTCACCCTCGGAGTCCCTCGCGCCCACACAAACCCCGTTATACTCCTGTTAACCCGCCTGAAAAAAGCCTTCGGGATAAACACGGGGAGGCACTGGAACAGGAACAAAAACCTTGGGAGCACCGTCATTTTGATTGACTGCACCCTACCCGCCAGGGACAGCGGCAACGCGTCCCACCTCTTGAACTCCTCCTCCATTTGCTCCACCAGCCTTGTAAAGTTAAGCCTATGCAGGGCCCCCCAGCTCCTGGCCACCTGGGCCCCAAAATATCTGAAGTTCCTCTCCGCCCTCTTTAGTGGGAGCTCGCCAATCCCCCTCTCCTGGTCCCCTAGCTGAACTACGAACAGCTCGCTCTTCCCCATATTGAGCTTGTACCCCAAAAAGTTCCCGAATTCCCTAAGGATCCTCATTACCTCTGGCATTCCTCCCACCGGGTCCGCCACATACAGCAGCAGTTCGTCCGCATAAAGCGACACCCTATGCTCCTCCCCACCCCGCACCAACCCCCTCCAGTTCCTCGACTCTCTCAGTGCCATAGCCAGGGGTTCAATCGCCAGTGCAATTGTTTTCTAATCCTGTTTTCCAGCAATTGATTGGGAGCCTTGTATCGTATGATATTTCAAATGTTCCTCTAAGTGCTTCTTAAGAGATACGCTCCATCTAAGCCTTTCACACTTTGTCTTATACAATTAACACCGGGGATGTTGAAATCCAATTATTATTATTATTCCATCATTTTTACAGTTCTGAGATTTGCCGACGTTTCAGCTCTTCTATCCTTCCCTGATTGTTTGGGGTCAATAGTCCACTCCCAGCAAGATGATTAACCCTTTTTGGGGTTTAGGTTCTACTCATATTTGGATTGGATTTGATTTATTGTCATGTGTACTGAGGCACAGTGAAAAGTATTGTTCTGTGTACAGTGCAGTCACATCATTCCATACATAAAAAACAGGGGCCACACGATATATGCACAATGTAAATACAGAGACAAAGATGGATGCAGGGGAGGGAGTGGCACCATGGTATTGTCACTGGACTGGTAAACCAGAAACCCAGGGTAATGCTCTGCCACCCGGGATCGAATGGTGATAGACATTGTAGAGGGTGAAATTTGAATTCAATAAGAATCTGGGGCGAAATTCTCCCCAAACGGCGCGATGTCCGCCGACTGGTGCCCAAAACGGCGCCAATCAGACGGGCATCGCGCCACCCCAAAGGTGCGGAATGCTCCACACCTTTGGGGGCCGAGCCCCAACATTGAGGGGCTAGGCCGGCGGCGGAGGGATTTCCCCCCCCGCCAGCTGGCGGAAACGGCCTTTGTTGCCCCGCCAGCTGGCGCGGAAATGACATCCCTGGGCGGCGCATGCGCGGGAGCGTCAGCGGCCGCTGACAGTTTCCCACGCATGTGCAGTGGGGAGAGTCTCTTCCGCCTCCGCCATGGTGGAGACCGTGGCGGAGGCGGAAGGGAAAGAGTGCCCCCACGGCACAGGCCCGCCCGCGGATCGGTGGGCCCCGATCGCAGGCCAGGCCACCGTGGGGGCACCCCCCGGGGTCAGATCACCCCGCGCCCCCCCCCCCGGGCCCCGGAGCCCGCCCACGCCACCTTGTCCCGCCGGTAAATAGGTACTTTAATTTACGCCGGCGGAACAGGCAATTTATTGGCGGGACTTCGGCCCATCCGGGCCGGAGAATCGAGCGGGGGGGCCCGCCAACCGGCGCGGCGTGATTCCTGTCCCTGCCGAATCTCTGGTGCCGGAGACTTCGGCAACCGGCGGGGGCGGGATTCACGGCAGCCCCCGGCGATTCTCCGACCCGGCGGGGGGGGTCGGAGAATGACGCCCCTGGAGTCAAAAGTCTAATGATGACCAGGAAACATAGTCCATTGTCGTAAAACACCATCTGCTTCACCAATGTCCTTCCGGGAAGGAAATCTGCCATTCTTAACTGGTCTGGCCTACATGTGATTCCAGACCCACAGCAATGTGGTTGGCTCTTAACTATCCCCTCAAGGGCAATTAGGAAGTGGGTAGTGGGGGGAGAGGTCGGTGTGGGAGCGGGTGGAGGCGGTATCATGTCGGGGCACAATTTAGGGGCATTGGTAACGGAACGTCTGCCGTTCTTGCCGGCTCGGTACTCCACAAGCCGGGTGGTGGTGGTGGTGGCAGCTCTGAGAGTTTGGGGGCAGTGGCGGAAACATTTGGAGTGGAGGGAGTGTCGGTGTGGGCTCCAATTGGTGGGAACCACCGGTTTGCTCTGGGGAAGCTGGATGGAGGATTTCGGAGGTGGCAGAGAGCGGGGATTTAGAGGCTGAGGGAGCTGTTTATCGATGGGAGCTTTCCGTGTTTGGAGGATCTGGATGAGGAGTTTGAACTGCCAGGAGGGAATGGGTTTCGCTATCTGCAGCCTCTACGTCCTCCCTAACCTCTGCGCTGCCCTACTACTCGGCTTGAACTTCCAGTGCACCCTCCAGAGCCTAACACTGAAATTCGGCGGGCCCCTACCACCCCTTACCGTGTGCGGCCTCGCGACCCTAAAGGTCGACCCACCTTCCCTATTCTCAAACCTAACCCCGGATTGCAAACTTGTCGCCACCAGGAGCAGACAGTACATCACCCAGGATAGGACCTTCACCAGATCCGAGGTCCAGCGGCTGCTTCGGGAAGGCATCATCGAGGCCAGCAACAGCCCCTGGAGAGCCCAAGTGGTAGTAGTGAAAACTGGGGAGGAACACCGAATGGTCGTGGACTACAGCCAGACCATCAATAGGTACACGCAGCTCGACGCGTACCCCCTCCCACACATATCTGATATGATCAATCAGATTGCACAGTACCGGGTCTTCTCAACTGTAGACCTAAAATCCGCCTACCCCCATCCGTAAGGCGGACCGCCCATACACTGCCTTCGAGGCAGAGGGCCGCCTCTACCATTTTCTCAGTGTTCCCTTTGGCGTCACCAACGGGGTCCCGGTCTTCCAAAGGGAGATGGACCAAATGGTTGACCGGTACGGGCTGCGGACCACTTTCCTGTACCTGGACAATGTCACCATCTGTGGCCATGATCAGCAGGACCACGATGCCAACCTTGCCAAATTTCCCCACACCGCCACTCTCCTAAACCTCACCTACAACACGGAGAAGTGCGTGTTCAGCACAAACCGCCGAGCCATCCTCGGCTATGTGGTCCAGAACGGAGTTCTGGGGCCCGATCCCGACCGCATGCGCCCCCTCATGGAGCTCCCCCTCCCCCACTGCCCCAAGGTCCTCAAACGCTGCCTGGGGTTCTTTTCTTACTATTCCCAGTGGGTCCCAAACTACGCGGACAAGGCCCGCCCACTCATTCAGTCCACCCTTTTCCCCCTGATGGCCGAGGCTCAACATGCCTTCAACCATATTAGAGCCGACATCGCCAAGGCCGCGATGCATGCAGTCGACAAGACGTTAGCTTTTCAAGTGGAGAGCGAGGCATCCGACGTCGCCCTAGCCGCCACGCTCAGTCAGGCAGGCAGGCCCGTGGCATTCTTCTCCCGCACCCTTCATGCCTCCAAAATTCGACACTTCTCTGTCGAAAAAGAGGCCCAAGCCATCGTTGAAGCTGTGCGGCATTAGAGGCATTACCTGGCCGGCAGGAGATTCACTCTCCTCACTGACCAACGGTTGGTAACCTTCATGTTTAATAACACACAGCGGGGCAAGATCAAGAACGATAAAACCTTGAGGTGGAGTATCGAGCTCTCCACCTACAACTACAGGTGGACCGACTCCGAAACCACGATCCCGAGGGAGAGACTCCCCGATCCCGAGAGAGAGACACCCCGATCCCCAGAGAGAGACACCCCGATCCCGAGGTGAGACACCCCGATCACGGGGGGAACACCCCGATCACGAGGGAGACACCCCGATCACGAGGGGAACACCCCGATCCCGAGGGAGACACCCCGATCCCGAGGGAGAGACTCCCCGATCCCGAGTGAGACACCCCGAACCCGAGGGCAAGACTCCCCATTCCCGAGGGAGGGACACCCCGATCCTGAGGGAGAGACACCCCGATCCCGAGGGAGACACCCCGATCCCGAGGGAGAGACTCCCCGATCCAGAGTGAGACACCCCGAACCCGAGGGCAAGACTCCCCATTCCCGAGGGAGGGACACCCTGATCCTGAGGGAGAGACACTCCGATCCCGAGTGGAATTCCCCAATCCCGAGGGAGAGACACCCCGATCCAGGGGGGGAACATCCCGATCCCGAGGGAGAGACACCCTGAGCCCGAGGGAGAGACATCCCGATCCCGAGGGAGAGACACCCCGATCCCGAGGGAGAGACATCCCGATCCCGAGAGAGAGACACCCCGATCCCGAGGGAGAGACACCCCGATCCCGAAGGAGAGACACCCCGATCCCGAGGGAGAGACCCCGATCCCGAGGGAGAGACACCCCGATCCCGAGAAAGAGACACCCCGATCCCGAGGGAGAGACACCCCGATCCCGAGTGAGATACCCCGAACCCGAGGGAGAGACCCCGATCCCGAGGGACAGACACCCCCATCCCGAGAAAGAGACACCCCGATCCCGAAGGAGAGACACCCCGATCCCGAGGGAGAGACACCACGATCCCGAGAAAGAGACACCCCGATCCCGAGTGAGAGACACCCCGAACCCGAGGGAGAGACCCCGATCCCGAGGGACAGACACCCCCATCCCGAGAAAGAGACACCCCGATCCCGAGGGAGAGACTCCCCGATCCCGAAGGAGAGACACCCCGATCCCGAGGGAGAGACACCCCGACCCCGAGGGGGGGCACCCTGATCCCGAGGGAGAGACACCCCGATCCCGAGGGCGAGACACCCCGATCCCGAGGGCGAGACACCCCGATCCCGAGAGAGAGACACCCCGATCCCGAGGGAGAGACCCCGATCCAGAGGGAGACACCACGATCCCGAGGGAGAGACCCCGATCCCGAGGGTGAGACTCCCCGATCCCGAGGGAGAGACTCCCTGAACCCGAGGGAGAGACACCCCGATCCCGAGAAAGAGACACCCCGATCCCGAGGGAGAGACTCCCCGATCCCGAGGGAGAGATCCCGATCCCGAGTTGGAGACACCCCGATCCCGAGGGAGAAACACCCCGATCCCGAGGGAGAAACACCCCGATCCCGAGGGGATACCCCGATCCCGAAGGAGAGACACCCCGATCCCGAGGGAGAGACACCCCGATCCCGAGGGAGAGACCCTGATCCCGAGGGAGACACCACGATCCCGAGGGAGAGACCCCGATCCCGAGGGTGAGACTCCCCGATCCCGAGGGAGAGACTCCCTGAACCCGAGGGAGAGACACCCCGATCCCGAGAAAGAGACACCCCGATCCCGAGGGAGAGACTCCCCGATCCCGAGGGAGAGACCCCGATCCCGAGTTGGAGACACCCCGATCCCGAGGGAGAAACACCCCGATCCCGAGGGAGAGACACCCCGATCCCGAGGGAGAAACACCCCGATCCCGAGGGAGAGACACCCCGATCCCGAGGGAGAAACACCCCGATCCCGAGGGGATACCCCGATCCCGAAGGAGAGACACCCCGATCCCGAGGGAGAGACACCCCGATCCCGAGGGAGACACCCCGATCCCAAGAGAGAGACACCCCGATCCCGAGGGAGAGACTCCCCGATCCCGAGGGACAGACACCCCCATCCTGAGGAGGACACCCCGATCCCGAGGGAGAGACACCCCCATCCCGGGGGAGAGACACCCTGATCCCGAGGGAGAGACACCCTGATCCCGAGGGAGAGACACCCCGATCCCGAGGGAGAGGCACCCTGATCCCGAGGGAGAGACACCCCGATCACGAGGGGAACACCCCGATCCCGAGGGAGACACCCCGATCCCGAGGGAGAGACACCCCGGTCCCGAGAGAGAGACTCCCCGAACCCAAGGGAGAGACACCACGATCCCAAGGGAGAGACACCCCGATCCCAAGGGAGAGACACCCTGATCCTGAGGGAGAGACACCCCGATCCCGAGGGAGAGACACCGCGATCCCGAGGGAGAGACACCCCGATCCCGAGGGGAACACCCCGGTCCCGAGGGAGAGACTCCCCGATCCCGAGGGAGAGACACCCTTGTCCCGAGGGAGCGACTCCCTGAACCTGAGGGAGAGACACCCCGATCCCGAGGGAGACACCCTGATCCCGAGGGAGAGACTCCCCGATCCCGAGGGAGAGACTCCCCGATCCCGAGGGAGAGACGCCTCGATCCCGAGGGAGAGACTCCCCGATCCCGAGGGAGAGACACCCCGATCACGAGGGAGAGACTCCCCGATCCCGAGGGAGAGACTCCCCGACCCCGAGGGAGAGACACCCCGATCCCGAGGGAGAGACTCCCCGATCCCGAGGGAGAGACACCCTTGTCCCGAGGGAGCGACTCCCTGATCCCGATGGAGAGACACACCGATCCCGAGGGAGAGACACCCCGATCCCGAGGGAGAGACACGCCGATCCCGAGGGAAAGACACGCCGACCCCGAGGGAGAGACTCCCCGATCCCGAGGGAGAGACACCCTTGTCCCGAGGGAGCGACTCCCTGATCCCGATGGAGAGACACGCCGACCCCGAGGGAGAGACACGCCGACACCGAGGGAGAGACTCCCCGATCCCGAGGGAGAGACACCCCGATCCCGAGGGAGAGACACCCCGATCCCGAGGGAGGGACACCCCGATCCCGAGGGAGAGACTCCCCGATCCCGAGGGAGAGACACCCCGACCCCGAGGGAGAGACACCCCGATCCCGAGGGAGAGACTCCACGAACCCGAGGGAGAGACACCCCGACCCCGAGGGAGAGACACCCCGATCCCGAAGGAGAGACACCCTTGTCCCGAGGGAGAGACTCCCCGACCCCGAGGGAGAGACTCCCCGATCCCGAGGGAGAGACACCCCGATCCCGAGGGAGGGACACCCCGATCCCGAGGGAGACACTCCGATCCCGAGGGAGGGACACCCCAATCCCGAGGGAGAGACACCCCGATCCCGAGGGAGAGACACCCCGAATCCACGGACGTGGCACCAAGTCACTTCCCGCTATTCCCCCAGCCCCGCAAGTGGTACAATTTTGGAGAGTTTTTAAGTGTTTTCTGAGTTGACAGTGAGCTGCTCCCTCCCACTCGTCAGTCCTGTTTGTGAGCAGTTCACACCTGGAGGTCTTGCTGAGACTATAGGGAGCAGTGACACCCTGTGGACAGTTAGTGTATCACAGCGGCTGCCTGTTTGTTTAATGAGGCTCCCTCAAAAAATAATTTCCTGTTCAGCATCGAACAACAGCTATTGCTGTGATTGGTTACATTTCATTATAAATACAGTAACGAGAACTGAAACAGCTTCACAGCAACTGGGACAGGACAGGACAGGACAGCTACTGAACAGCGCAGAGGTGAGTACTTCACACACCGAGAGAGAATAGAAAGAGTTAAAGAGCAAAAGGTGGCATTGAGCAGTTGCTGCTGCCTGTGTGAGGTTGTGTCGCTGTGAGGGACAGAGTGACTTTTATTCACAGTCAGATTGAGGAATGTGGACAATGCAGTTTGTGAGGTTCACTCTCAGGGAGAAACATCTGGATGGAATTTGATGCCTTCATCCCCCCTCCTGCCCCTCTCCCAGCCCCGGAACCCCCCCCCCAAACCCATAGGTGGGCTTGGAGACAACACTGTGCAGTGAGGCAGGGGGGGGGGGTGCGGGCTGGAGATGTACCACCTTCCCATCTCCCTCCCATTCACTCTGGGACACTGGCACAGCCTCCCTGCTGAGAGGCTCAATGAGGAGGTGAATTCTCCGCCGGCGAGATCCCCGTGCGCAGTGCCCCCCATTGGCCAGTGGCGGGAAGGGAGAATCCCGCTGCAGCGAAGGCGCGCCGGCGAGAAGCAGGCACCTCGGGAGGTGGAAGGTCCATTTCTGGCTCACTGACTGATCTTTCACCAGTGATAGGCTCGCCACCCGGGGATGTCTCTCGGCAATCTGGCTCAGCTTTGTCTGCAGCCTTCCTGCAGCTTTCCCTGGTCGAATAGCCTGAGTGAGGCACCCAGAGCGAGAAGGGGGTGGAAAGGAAGCTGCTCCCCTGCCTCTGCTGTTGAAAGCACCCCCCACCCCGAGACAGTGTCCATCCCTGGGAGGGGAGGGATGATGCAGGCAGTGCCAAACACCAGAATCCAGGAGCTGGGGAAAGAAGGTTACATAGAAACACAGAAAATAGAAGCAGGAGGAGGCCATTCAGCCCTTCGAGCCTGCTCCGCCATTCATTATGGTCATGGCTGATCATCAAATTCAATACCCTGATCCCGCTTTCCCCCATATCCCTTGATCCATTTCGCCCCCAAGAGCAAAATCTAATTCCCTCTTGAAATTACGCAACGTTCTGGCCTCAACAACTTTCTGTGGTAGTGAATTCCACAGATTCACCACTCTCTGGGTGAAGAAATTTCTCCTCATCTCAGTCCTGAAAGGTTTACCCTTTACCCTCAAACTATGAGCCCGAACTCAGGACTCCCCACCATCGGGAACATTCTTTCTGAATCTACCCTGTCTAATCCTGTTCGATCCTTTAAGTTTCTATGAGATCCCCTCTCACTCTTCTAAACTCCAATGAATTTTATCCTAACTTGTTTAGTCTTTGATTTGATTTGATATATTATTGTCACATGTATTAGTATACAGTGAAAAATATTGATTCTTGCATGCTGTACAAACAATGCATACCGTACATAGGGAAGGGAGGAGAGACTGCAGAATATAATGTTACAGTTATAGCAAGGTGTAGAGAAAAGATCAACTTAATACGAGGTAGGTCCATTCAAAAGTCTGATGGCAGCAGGGAAGAAGCTGTTCTTGAGTCGGTTGGTACGTGACCTCAAACTTTGGTATCTTTTTCCTGACGGAAGAAGGTGGAAGAGAGTATGTCCGGGGTGTGTGGGGTCCTTAATTGTGCTGGCTGTCTTTCTGAGGCAGCGGTAATTATAGACAGAGTCAATGGATGGGAGGCTGGTTTGCGTGATGGACTGGGCTACATTCACAACCTTTTTTTAGTTTCCTGCGGTCTTGCTGCTAATAGTAGCAGCAATGCTGGATCTGGACTGATGCTATCGGTGGAATTGCCCTGTGCTCGAACAAACCATGCAATAGCTTGTGGTCCATTATGATCGTTAAACGCTGCCCATAAACATATTGGTGGAATTTCTTCACCACAAAAATGACATCCAGCCCGTCCTCCTTGATCTGAGCGTATCTACACTCTGCATCGGCCAAAGGCCTCAATGTGTCGGCAATGGGCCTCTCTGTCCAGTTATCCAACTGGTGGGATAACACTGCCCCAATTCCACATGGGGAGGTAGCACGTGATCAAGACTGACCTGGAAGGTCGTAGTGCATCAGCAGCCATGAGCACGGCAATTGTTGCTTCACCTTGGCAAACGCCCCTTCTTGCGGTGCCCTCCATGCCCAGTCCTGGTGGGTTTTTAGTTCTGCGTACAGCGGTGCTCCGACGGTTGTCAAATTACAGGATGGATTTCCTGTAATAATTTATGAGTCCGAGGCGCAACTGTAGTTCGGTTGGGTTCTCGGGCATGAGGGCCTGTTTGATGGTCCGTGGCCGGTACCTTCTCCTCCACTGGGTGAAAGCCATCCTTCCTGACCTAGTGTCCTAAGTACGTTACCGTACGTGACCACTTTTGCATGAAAAACAATCTTGCCCCTTTCAGGTGGAGGCCTGCCTCAGAGAGTTCTGCTGCTCCTTTTTGGTGGTTCCGGTGATCAGAACATCGTCACCACTATTTATTCATAAAAAGGAGAAAAGATGAGCATATAAGGAAATACCAAGATAACTGTCATGATATTCAAACACACACATCATGATAGACACACCAACAGACAAATCAGAACACACAACACCACAACCAATGACAGAAAGATATAAAAGCACAGACACGACCCCCGGTGGTCAGTATTAGCTGCAGAGGAGGACCAGGACAGATCGGTTACCAAACACACTCAGGGAGACAGCACGTGCAGAGTATCCAGAACAAACTGTATTATAAGAGTTAAAATAAAATAGAGTTGTACCACATACAACTGTGTTGGCTCATCTGTGCACCAGAGCACCCAACACCACATGGTACAGGAGTGGATCGATACCTGCCGGCATAACTCAGTGTACAGAGACAACCAGCAGTGCCCAAGCAAAATGATAGAGCTCCCGGTTCCGCAGGCGCTCCAGTGCTACGGCGATCTCCGCGAAAACTGGCGGCGATTCCGGCAATGGTTCGAATTGTTCCTGGTGGCAGCTGAACTCCAAGACCTGGATGATAGCGAAAAAATTGAATTTCTCCTCACCATCGCCGGTGCAAGGGCAAGAGAAATATTCACAAGGTTCAGGTTCTTCAGGAGGCAGCAAAGGTATGATTACCAGGCAGTCCTGGACAAATTCTCCAAGTACTGTGAAGAAAACGCAATCCAATCGGCACATAAAGGTAAGAAAAGCTGCAGTACTCACCTCGTGGCTGGGATCCCGGAGCCCGAATTCCCAGAGGCCGAAATCCCGGGCCTGAGAGAGGGCTGGGTCGAGGTCGGCGGCCATCTTGCTAAAGGTATCACGCTAGCACAGTTGCGCGAGCAGTGCGCAGAACCGGAAGTTTCGTTTGCGCATGCGCGAGATGCTGCGCATGCGCAGTCAAGAAAACGGCCATCGGTAAAGGAACAGCGATTTGAGCATGCGCAGTCGCTTCCTACGTGCTACATACCGAGCGTCAGGATGTCAGAGGCCCCAGACTGCACCAATGTAAAGGGGAAATGTCCCAAATCCAATTTAAAAGGGAAACGTCCCAAATCAAAAAAACAAAAATCTGTTAAAGCTGTAAAACAACCTTCCCTCACCTGGAATGACAGCACATTGCCGCAAATTGACCCAGAAGATGAATTTGACCTCCGAAGAACCCTCCGACAAGCAGTTACCTACGCACAAGCCGATGATTCCGACCTCGAATACTTCGATGACGATCTTTACAGTGTTTCCGGACCTCGCGAGCCCAATGATACGACTATGACTCGGACGAACCTTTCGTGTTGCACATTGGCGGCCCCCACATTGAATCCGACGCAGATGCGGATTCATTTTTCGGATTTGAGGATCTTCAATCCAGCAGATATGACGTTCCAACTTATCAGTACCGGATGATGCTGCAGCCTGACATTAACAGACAGGGAGCGGTGCAAGCACACGGAGAGCGCCCTGCTGCCACACAGAGCGTGGTCCACGTCCCGCTCAACGTTCCCGACTCTATGAAAGAAGACATGCAAGACTCCAGAGTGCAGTCCTCGCATGAACCAGAAGTGACTCCAGTGTCACAAGCTTCCACAGCAAGCTCGTGGACAGACTCCACAATTGCAGAAATGCAAGACTCCAGAGCGCAGTCCTTGCACGGACAAGAAGTGACTCCAGTGTCACAAGCCTCCACAGAGAGCTCGTGGACAGCCTCCACGATAGAAGCAACGCAAGACTCCAGAGCGCAGTCCTTGCACGAACAAGAAGTGACTCCAGTGTCACAAGCCTCCACAGAGAGCTCGTGGACAGCCTCCACGATAGAAGCAACGCAAGACTCCAGAGCGCAGTCGTTGCACGAACAAGAAGTGACTCCAGTGTCACAAGCCTCCACAGAGAGCTCGTGGACAGCCTCCACGATAGAAGCAACGCAAGACTCCAATGTGCAGTCCTTGCAGGAACAAGACCATGAGGGTCTAGCAACCTCTCCTGACCAACCAGCGGCAGACGATGCAAGTCTGCCATGCTCACGTGAACAGCAAGAAGGCTATAACAGCCTACCATGCTCCACTACACAGCAGCATGACCATGACAGTCTCTCATGCTACAATGAAGGGCACAGCGCTGAAGACTGTTCAAGCCCAACTGAAGACAAGCCAAAGGAATCGCCTCGTCCAAGCCCGAAAAAAAAAAGGTTTATGCGCTGACCTTCAGGATCATTATAGCCGAACAGAGATTAATAATGCTGCACGGCCACAGAAGGATGCTGAGGATTTGCTAACAAAATTAATTGAATGTTTAACTTGCAAGGAGCATACTGAGAATTGCCAGTGTTTTAGTACGGATCGAAAAAATGGACAAGACATTGATCCTCAGGTAATGGAAATAACACAACCTGAATCATATCTACAGCAGGGACAAATGTCTCCCTTCAACACAACGCCGCAAAATCCCAACTTCGGAGACCAGCAGTTAGTCAGTAATGACTCTTCAAACCTTGAGGGGAACATTAATTGCATTGAACCTATACACACTCCACTGATTATTGAGCAGAACATTGGAGCAAGAATCCTGAGGACACCGACATCGAGTAGCCAGATAACGAATTTAAAACCCACAGCAGTTTCAAGTGAACCAAGTGTGCTTTCCACTAATGGTGAAGATGCAGATAAGGTCGACCCGATTATCCATTGTACCACACTAACCCCAGTGATTAAGCAGTTATGTATGGGGAGTATAATGTGGGCAATTGAGAACAGTAAAAGAGAGACTGTGACCAAGCCAGTCCCAGCAAAATCAGACCCAGAGACCATGAAGGCATGTACATTAGACAAAGATACATATGAGGTACCTGAGAAGAAAAGTGAAACGGAATGTTCTTTGGAAAATAGTACAATGTCGATAGAAACATTGGATCCTATATTCGAGACCATACATATGGGAGAATTTGGTGGTAATAAACAAGGTTCTGCAATGTCTGGGGGAAGATTTAAAATTCCAAAGAAGAAAAGCCCAAATGAAGGACAACGGCAAGACAATGACAGTCCACCGACATGGTGTGCACCACCAGATGAAAACTCTGACAATTTACCCAACCCTAGTGAACAGCAAGCTGCTAATGAGGATCTATCCACGGGATGTGAGACGAGTGACGACAGCATCCCACTTCCCATGCAAAAGGTGCAAGGTGACAGACCTCGCCTAGTGCGTACCGAGGCACTCGACGATCACGGTGGGACCACTGACGACTGCGGTGGCGGCGCACCGCTTCCACCCTCGATGGCTCGACCCTCTCCACTGGTTGGTGCATTCCTGCATGTTCCGACTCCAGAAGTGCAGCTTCAGGGAATCTCGGCTGCCTCCAGTGAACCTGTTGGGACTCCGGACGGGGGGCATCGACGGAAGGCAGACCGGACTCCAGATGGGGAGCAGCCAAGCGCCGACTCTGATTTGCGCACGCCAGACCTTGCTCCGGACAGGCGGTGTCGCGGCCTCGTTGATGGCACGCTCAGGGTGACGGCGGATGCCACGGCGACAGGGAATGGATCGCGTGGCAGTCCCACTGGGTCGGCAGTGGCAACCAGCACCGGCGGTCCAAGATGGACACACCAATTCGCGCCATCGCCAGACGTTGATGCGAGCAACAATTCTCTCTCCAAGGCGACATGCTTCGACGTTTCTCTGCGGAGTCACCCTTCCGGCACAGCAGGTGGCCGGAACCAGCGTGCACGGTCTCGGCCAACTTCCACATCTGGCACAGTCATCGCCTTGCATGATATTAGTGATGGTGCTACTTCGATGGCAACGACCCATCGGCTACAAGATGCCGTCCACCACAAACATAAAAAGAAAAAGACTCCACCTTGTTCCTGGCATGCAGGGCGGATGGATTGGTGCGTAGGCGCAATCAGCGAGCTTTGCGCCGCCTTCCACGCTCGCAACTGAACCGTACGCACACGCCGGATCCTCCACTGGTTCCCAAGGATGACTTCGTGGAGATGCCACGGATCATGCCCCTTCCATCGCCACCAGAACCAAACCACAGCCAAGGCACCACTAACAAAGATGTTGAATGTTATATTTGCACAAATAAAAAAACCAAGCACTGCACGAAGTACAACAAATGGTAAAGTAGAGACTTCGGCAACAGCATCACCTCCAACAGTCCAAGGTGAACCAGTGTGACCCCAAATCTCCACAGCTGAACCGGCTTGAGGACCAGCCCATTCTTGAGGCGGTCACCCATTAGACTGGACTTATAACGCTGTTCATACGTTCAAAAAGTCAAACACTTCTGTATTATAACCTGTTGTTGTTTATTGTTCCAGATATCGTCTGACCAGACCAATGTTCAAGTTTTTTTTTCTCTCGCATCCAAGTTTTGTTATGGTACAACCTTGTTAGTGTGACGCACCCGACATCACCTCATGTAAATAGTTACGTCATATACACACGCTGTACACAACACACACACACACTCTTAGATGCACTCACGACACAATTATATTTATAACCACGTAGGCACATATCTTTGTAAAAAGGAGGGATGTCATGATATTCAAACACACACATCATGATAGACACACCAACAGACAAATCAGAACACACAACACCACAACCAATGACAGAAAGATATAAAAGCACAGACACGACCCCCGGTGGTCAGTATTAGCTGCAGAGGAGGACCAGGACAGATCGGTTACCAAACACACTCAGGGAGACAGCACGTGCAGAGTATCCAGAACAAACTGTATTATAAGAGTTAAAATAAAATAGAGTTGTACCACATACAACTGTGTTGGCTCATCTGTGCACCAGAGCACCCAACACCACAATAACCATCCACAAAACCACCAAATCCCAAGATCCTGTCCCACCCTTTGCCCAGACACACACAAGACAAACACCAAGTAAGGGTCGGTGAGGAATAAAATAAACAGTGATTAAAGGGGTAGGTCTGAGATGAGTCTGCATGCTGTGGTTGCAGTCTCTGGGAAATAGGCTTACTCGAAGTTATAAGACCATAAGACATAGGAGCAGAATTAGGCCACTCGGCCCATCGAGACGGCTCCGCCATTCAATCATGGCTGATATGTTTCTCATCCCCATTCTCCTGCCTTCTCCCCATAACCCCTGATCCCCTTATTAATCAAGAACCTATCTATCTCTGTCTTAAAGACACTCAGTGATTTAGCCTCCACAGCATCCTGCAGCAAAGAGTTCCACCGATTCACCACCCTCTGGCTGAAGAAATTCCTCCTCATCTCTGTTTCAAAGGATCATCCCTTTAGTCTGAGATGGTGTCCTCTGGTTCTAGTTTTTCCTACAAGTGGAAACATCCTCTCCACATCCACTCAATCCAGGCCTCGCAGTATCCTGTACGTTTCAATAAGATCCCCCCTCATCCTGCTAAACTCCAACGAGTACAGATCCAGAGTCCTCAACCGTTCCTCATATGACAAGCACTTTATTCCAGGGATAATTCTTGTGAACCTCCTCTGGACCCTTTCCAAGGCCAGCCCATCCTTCCTTAGATTAGGGGCCCAAAACTGCTCACAATACTCCAAATGGGGTCTGGCCAGAGCCTTATACAGACTCAGAAGTGCTCCCCTGGTCTTGTATTCTAGCCCTATTGACAAGAATGCTAATATTGCATTTGCCTTCTTAACTGCCGACTGAACCTGCACGTTAACCTTAGGAGAATCGTGAACAAGGACTCCCAAGTCCCTTTCTGATTTCCGAAGCATTTCCCCATTTAGAAAATAGTCTATGCCTAAATTCCTCCTTCCAAAGTGCATAACCTCACACTTTTGCACGTTGTATTTCATTTGCCACTTCATTGCCCACTCTCCGAGCTTGTCCAAATCCTTCTGCAGCCCCCTTGCTTCCTCAATACTACCTGACCCTCTACAGATCTTTTCCTCATCTGCAAACTTAGCAACAGTGCCTTCAGTTCCTTCTTCAAGATCATTAATGTATATTGTGAAAAGTTGTGGTTCCAGCAATGACCCCTGGGGCACACCGCTAGTCACCAGCTGCCATCCTGAAAAAAGTCCCTTTAACCCCACTCTCTCCCTTCTGCCAGTCAGCCAATCCTCTATCCATGCCAGTATCTTACCCTGAACACCATGGGCTCTTAGCTTATTTAACAATCTCCTATGCGGCACCCTGTCAAAGGCCTTCTGGAAATCTAAACAAATCACGTCCACTGGTTCTCCTTTGTCTAACTTCCTTGTTCCCACCTCAAAGAACAAAGAACAACAAAGAACAAAGAAATGTACAGCACAGGAACAGGCCCTTCGGCCATCCAAGCCCGTGCCGACCATGCTGCCCGACTAAACTACAATCTTCTACACTTCCTGGGTCCGTATCCCTCTATTCCCATCCTATTCATGTATTTGTCAAGATGCCCCTTAAATGTCACTATCATCCCTGCTTCCAACACCTTCTCCGGCAACGAGTTCCAGGCACCCAATACCCTCTGTGTAAAAAAACTTGCATCGTACATCTACTCTAAACCTTGCCCCTCTCACCTTAAACCTATGCCCCTAGTAATTGACCCCTCTACCCTGGGGAAAGCCTCTGACTATCCACTCTGTCTATGCCCCTCATAATTTTGTAGACCTCTATCAGGTCGCCCCTCAACCTCCGTCGTTCCAGTGAGAACAAACCGAGTTTATTCAACCGCTCCTCATAGCTAACGCCCTCCATTCCAGGCAACGTTCCTGGTAAATCTCTTCTGTACACTCTAAAGCCTCCACATCCTTCTGGTAGTGTGGCGACCAGAATTGAACACTATACTCCAAGTGTGGCCTAACTAAGGATCTATACAGCTGCAACATGACTTGCCAATTCTTATACTCAATGCCCCTGCCAATGAAGGCAAGCATGCCGTATGCCTTCTTGACAACCTTCTCCACCGGTGTTGCCCCTTTCAGTGACCTGTGGACCTGTACACCTAGATCTCTCTGACTTTCAATACTCTTGAGGGTTCTACCATTCACTGTATATTCCCTACCATTAGACCTCCCAAAATGCATTACCTCACATTTGTCCGGATTAAACTCCATCTGCCAACTCTCCACCCAAGTCTCCAAACAATCTAAATCCTGCTGTATCCTCTGACAGTCCTCATCGCTATCCGCAATTCCACTAACCGTTGTGCCGTCTGCAAACTTACTAATCAGACCAGTTACATTTTCCTCCAAATCATTTATATATACTACAAACAGCAAATGTCCCAGCACTGTTCCCTGTGGAACACCACTGGTCACTGCCCTCCAATTAGAAAAGCATCCTTCCATTGCTACTCTCTGCCTTCTGTGACCTAGCCAGTTCTGTATCCACCTTGCCAGCTCACCCCCGATCCCGTGTGACTTCACCTTTTGTACTAGTCTTCCATGAGGGACCTTATCAAAGGCCTTACTGAAGTCCATACAGACAACATCCACTGCCCTACCTGCATCAATCATCTTTGTGACCTCCTCGCAAAACTCTATCAAGTTAGTGAGACACGACCTCCCCTTCACAAAACCATGCTACCTCTCACTAAAACGTCCATTTGCTTCCAAATGGGAGTAGATCCTGTCTCGAAGAATTCTCTCCAGTAATTTCCCTACCACTGAAGTAAGGCTCACCGACCTGTAGTTCCCTGGATTATCCTTCTTAAACAGAGGAACAACATTGGCTATTCTCCAGTCCTTCGGGACATCACCTGAAGACAGTGAGGATCCAAAGACTTCTGTCAAGGCCTCAGCAATTTCCTCTCCAGCCTCCTTCAGTATTCTGGGGTAGATCCCATCAGGCCCTGGGGACATATCTACCTTAATATTTTTCAAGACGCCCAACACCTCGTCTTTTTGGATCTCAATGTGACCCAGGCTATCTACACACCCTTCTCCAGACTCAACATCTACCAATTCCTTCTCTTTGGTGAATACTGATGCAAAGTATTCATTTGGTACCTCGCCCATTTCCTCTGGCTCCACACATAGATTCCCTTGCCTATCCTTCAGTGGGCCAACCCTTTCCCTGGCTACCCTCTTGATTTTTATGTACGTGTAAAAAGCCTTGGGAATTTCCTTAATCCTATTTGCCAATAACTTTTCGTGACCCCTTCTAGCCCTCCTGGCTCCTTGCTTAAGTTCCTTCCTACTTTCCTTATATTCCACACAGGCTTTGTCTGTTCCCAGCCTTTTAGCCCTGACAAATGCCTCCTTTTTCTTTTTGACGAGGCCTACAATATCTCTCGTTATCCAAGGTTCTCGAAAATTGCCGTATTTATCCTTCTTCCTCACAGGAACATGCCGGCCCTGAATTCCTTTCAACTGACACTTGAAAGCCTCCCACATGTCAATGTTGATTTGCCCTCAAACATCCACCCCCAATCTAGGTTCTTCAGTTCCCGCCTAATATTGTTATAATTAGCCTTCCCCAATTTAGCACATTCACCCTAGGACCATTCTTATCCTTGTCCACCAGCACTTTAAAACTTACTGAATTGTGGTCACTGTTCCCGAAATGTTCCCCTACTGAAACTTCTACCACCTGGCCGGGCTCATTCCCCAATACCAGGTCCAGTACCGCCCCTTCCCTAGTTGGACTGTCTACATATTGTTTTAAGAAGCCCTCCTGGATGCTCCTTACAAACTCTGCCCCGTCTAAGCCCCTGGCACTAATCGAGTCCCAGTCAATATTGGGGAAGTTGAAGCCTCCCATCACCACAACCCTGTTGTTTTTACTTTTTTCCAAAATCTGTCTACCTATCTGCTCCTCTATCTCCCGCTGGCTGTTGGGAGGCCTGTAGTAAACCCTCAACATTGTGACTGCACCCTTCTTATTTCTGATCTCTACCCATATAGCCTCACTGCCCTCTGATGTGTCCTCCCGCAGTACAGCTGTGATATCCTCCCTAACCAGTAGCGCAACTCCGCCACCCCTTTTACATCCCTCTCTATCCCGCCTGAAACATCTAAATCCTGGAACGTTTAGCTGCCAATCCTGCCCTTCCCTCAACCAGGTCTCTGTAATGGCAACAACATCATAGTTTCAAGTACTAATCCAAGCTCTAAGTTCATCTGCCTTACCCGTAATACTTCTTGCATTAAAACATATGCACTTCAGGCCACCAGACCCGCTGTGTTCAGCAACTTCTCCCTCTCTGCTCTGCCTCAGAGCTACACTGTCCCTATTCCCTAGTTCTCCCTCAATGCTCTCACGTTCTGACCTATTGCTCCCGTGCCCACCCCCTGCCATACTAGTTTAAACACTCCCGTGTGACACTAGCAAACCTCGCGGCCAGGATATTTATGTCTCTCCAGTTTAGATGCAACCCGTCCTTCTTATACAGGTCACATCTGCCCCGGAAGAGCTTCCAGTGGTCCAGATAACGGAGACCCTCCCTCCTACACCAGCTGTTTAGCCACGTGTTTAGCTGCTCTATCTTCCTATTTCTAGCCTCACTGGCACGTGGCACAGGGAGTAATCCCGAGATTACAACCCTAGAGGTCCTGTCTTTTAACTTTCTGCCTAGCTCCCTGAACTCCTGCTGCAGGACCTCATGCCCCTTTCTGCCTATGTCGCTAGTACCAATATGTACAACGACCTCTGCCTGTTTGCCCTCCCCCTTCAGGATGCCCTCTACCCGTTCGGAGACATCCTGGACCCTGGCACCAGGGAGGCAACAGACCATCCTGGAGTCTCTTTCACGTCCACAGAAGCGCCTATCTGTGCCCCTGACTATAGAGTCCCCTATTACTATTGCTCTTCTGCGCTTTGACCCTCCCTTCTCCACATCAGAGCCAGCCGTGGTGCCACTGCTATGGCTGCTGCTGTTTTCCCCTGATAGGCTATCGCCCCGACAGTATCCAAAGGGGTATACCTGTTCGAGAGGGGGACAACCACAGGGGATTCCTGCACTGACTGCCTGCCCTTTCAGATTAAAAGTTAAATTTTTTTTTTAAAAGTTCCTGTTAACTATCTGTTTCCTAGCACTAGATTTCTACTATAAATGTGAAAGCTAAATACAGTACTCTCCGATCTCTGGCTTAGATATCCCTCTAAATTATAATTCAGTAATTATGTTTAATTAATTACCAATGCTTAATTTTTTTAAATTTAGTGTAGATTCAGAACCAGCCACTCAGGTCACAGCTTTTCTGTGATGTCACTTCAGTTTCTCCCCCCCCCCCCCTCCCCCACAATTTGAACAGGTAATAAAAGTAAAAATGAGTAAAAATCACTTACTTACCTTCTGAGGGTCTCAGATGTTCTCAGGTTCTCTCCCTGCTGATTAAAAGTTCTAACTCTAACAGATTTGTCAGACATGACCTCCCTTTGACAAAGCCGTGCTGACTCAGTCCTATTTTAACTCCTCTGATAGTGATGCAAACACTTCATTCGCTCTTTTCTGTGCTGTACTGTTCTATTGGGATAGTTCCATCTTGGTTTGGGACCATGCTCGGCACAACATCGAGGGCCAAAGGGCCTGTTCTGTGCTGTACTGTTCTATCTTCTACCTACAAACTTTGTTTGAATCAGTGATACCCTCATGTCCTTTGGCCATTTCATTTGTTTAGCTGCCTTCTCAAATGAAATGAGAAACCTCCTTCTCATCAAACCTTGGCAATGCGTGGAGATACTTAAATAGAACCCCACCAAGCCTTCGACAATGAAGTTCTTTCGCTTCATCCTGATCACTATCCTCCAACTGTACATTTTTCTTTCCATCCCCCAATCTTAACTGACTGTCATGTTTCATGGCCATTTTCCGAAGTTCAAACTCTCTCTCTCTTTCCCTGTCCTCTCTCTCTCGCTCTTTCTTTTTCCTGATCTGTATTTCCCTTTCTTTCTTTTTGTTCTGCTAGGGCCATTCTTTCTTTTCTCCTTTCGTCTCTCTCCTTTTCCTTTTCCTCTCTATCTCTTTCTCTCTCTTTTTTTCTTTTTCCCTGATCTGTATTTCCCTTTCTCTATCTTTTTGTTCTGCTCGGGCTTTTATTATTTTTTTCTCTCTCTTCGTATTCAAGCTGTTTTAATTATTTTCCATGTTCAAGTTGCTTGCTTTGTAACTGAGGTTTTGCCATTTCTAATGCGTCAGACTGTATCTCAGGCAATTGTAAAAGCTCAGCTACCGCTGTAAGTAGCTCATCTTTTCGTGCCTTGGCAGTGTTAAATGCAATGTGTTTGCCAAATCTAACAGTCTGCTTTTAGTCTCTGTCCGTATGTCTATGACCATCTCCTCCCACAAAAATTTCTGAGCCTCTGAAAAAACCATTGTCCACAACACACTCCCCACTTCAACTGAAATACCACACCTGAAAAGCTACCACAATATGCTCACCCCTCACCATCTTTATGTTTGCAAAGCCAACCCAATAGATAGACTTTTATCCCAGACAAGCCCCCAATTTGTTATGGGCCAGGGTTTAGAGAACTCCAAAGTATATCATGGAGATCAGGTGACCCACGGCTTTTACTAGATTGTGTTTTGGGGAGCAAATGGACCACTCTACAGGTGTGGTGCAGCAAAAACCTAAAAGTATTCTTTAAAGCAAAACAATGTTTATTCTATGAACTCAGTGACCTTCTATGACTTTTTAAAACATACACTGGACATCTTAGCAACCATCAATTCAAATACAACCCCCAAAGACAACCCCCAGGCTGGCATCTGGCCAGGTGGACCAACTCACTTGCCCCCCCCCCACCCACGTCCCTCCCCGGCACGGACCCCGTCCCCCCCCCCGGCACGGACCCCCCCCCCCGGCACGGACGCCGTCCCCCTCCCCGGCATGGACCCCGTCCCCCTCCCCGGCACGGACCCTGTCCCCCTCCCTGGCACGGACCCCGTCCCCCCATCCCCATCCCCGGCACGGACCCCGTCCCCCTCCCCGGCACGGACTCCGTCCCCCCACCCCCCTCCCCGGCACGGACCCCGTCCCCCTCCCTGGCACGGACCCCGTCCCCCCATCCCCATCCCCGGCACGGACCCCGTCCCCCTCCCCGGCACAGACTCCGTCCCCCCACCCCCCTCCCCGGCACGGACCCCGTCCCCCTCCCGGCCCGGACCCCGTCCCCCCATCCCCCTCCCCGGCACGGACCCCGTCCCCCTCCCCGGCACGGACCCCGTCCCCCTCCCCGGCACGGACCCCGTCCCCCTCCCCGGCATGGACTCCGTCCCCCCACCCCCCTCCCTGGCACGGACGCCGTCCCCCTCCCGGCCCGGACCCCGTCCCCCTCCCGGCCCGGACCCCGTCCCCCCCATCCCCCTCCCCGGCACGGACCCCGTCCCCCTCCCCGGCACGGACCCCGTCCCCCCATCCCCCTCCCCGGCACGGACCCCGTCCCCCTCCCCGGCACGGACACCGTCCCCCTCCCCGGCACGGACCCCGTCCCCCTCCCCGGCACGGACCCCGTCCCCCCATCCCCCTCCCCGGCACGGACCCCATCCCCCTCCCCGGCACGGACCCCGTCCCCCCATCCCCCTCCCCGGCACGGACCCCGTCCCCCTCCCCGGCACGGACCCCATCCCCCTCCCCGGCACGGACCCCGTCCCCCTCCCCGGCACGGACCCCGTCCCCCCATCCCCCTCCCCGGCACGGACCCCGTCCCCCTCCCCGGCACGGACACCATCCCCCTCCCCGGCACGGACCCCGTCCCCCTCCCCGGCACGGACCCCGTCCCCCCATCCCCCTCCCCGGCACGGACCCCATCCCCCTCCCCGGCACGGACCCCGTCCCCCCATCCCCCTCCCCGGCACGGACCCCGTCCCCCTCCCCGGCACGGACCCCGTCCCCCCACCCCCCTCCCCGGCACGGACCCCGTCCCCCTCCCCGGCACGGACCCCGTCCCCCCATCCCCCTCCCCGGCACGGACCCCGTCCGCTCACCGGCACGGACCCCATCCCCCTCCCCGGCACAGACCCCGTCCCCCTCCCCGGCACGGACCCCCGCCCCTCATCCCCCTCCCCGGCACGGACACCCCCCCGTCCCCCTCCCCGGCACGGGCCCCCCCATCCTCCTCCCCGGCACTCAACCCCCCTCCCGGCAGTCCCCCGGAGCCCAGTCCACTCTAACCACCCCCCCCCCCCCCCCCCCCCGCCGCACACACACACACACACACACAACCTTACACACACCTCTCCCCCACACATTCAGACTGCGGCCACGCCATCGCCTCTCCAGCGGCCAACCCCCCAGGCCGTCACCCACCTCCACGCTGGTCGGCGTGAACCTGGAGCACAGGTTGATTTAAAGGTGTTTTGATTTCGGCCCATCCGGACGGGAGAATATCGGCAGCCCCAAAATCCATTGCCTTGCGCCCACCCGTGCCATTCTCCGAGGTGTGCGGCGCGATTGACGCCCCTCCGACTTTTCTTCCTTCGGAGAATTCGGCGGGCGGCGGGGGCGGAATTCACGACGGCCCACGGCGATTCTCCGACCCGGTGGGGGGTCGGAGAATCTCGCCCACTGTGTGCAGTTCTGGTCTCCTTACCTTAGGGATGATATTATTGCCATCGAGGCAGTAATACAAAGGTTTACTGACTCCCGGGATGGTGGGACTGTCCGATGAAGGTAGATTGGAGAAACTGAGCCTATATTCTGTACAGTTTTGAATAATGAGAGGTGATCTCATTGAAACCAACAAAAAAGTTACACGGCAGGTTCAGCTGAGATGTTTTCCCTGGTGAGGGAATCTAGGGAATCTACAGCTGTGGAAGCCTAGTCATCTGCTGGGTTTTCCACGGTGTATTGTTCTTTGTTCTTTCACAAGGAAGTGCTGAGGGTTTTGGCCAAGGGTAGTTTCATGACACCGAGGCTTGGAGGAGGGCCTGTTCCTGTGCTGTATTGTTCTTTGTTCTTTGAAATGGTGAGCCACTGGCCGCTCGCAGGACCTTTCAGTCGATGTGTTTCTGCGTGGCTCCTTTGTCCCGTTCTGGGGAACCCGCCATCAGGGACTGGTTTTGGCATGACCAAAGATCCCATTGACGAACGGAGCTGGAAAACCAAGCCCAGTATGTGAAAAGAAAGATACCCAAATACCAATGGAGTAAAGGGATATGGGGATAATGCAGGGGGGTGGGGGGGAGGCATTGAAGTGGATGGTCAGTGCAGATTTGATGGGCTGAATGGCCTCCTTCTGCACTGCAGGGATTCTAAGATTCGATGAACTAGGATGTGTATCAAATGGAATGGAGATGCCTCTATTTATTTGTCAATGAAGTATTTTACAATGAAGTATTTTACAATGAAGTATTTTACAATGAAGTATTTTTCGGCAAATAAACAAACAGCAGCGAGAAACCAATCAGCCGCTTCCCTTATGCTGATATCACTTTATTATATTTGGGAGGTTAATTTAAGTAAAATATAAGACTTGGGGCTGAATTTTCTGGCCCATCCCACGGGCCGGATCTATGGTCCCCTTGATGGTGACCCCCCCCCCCCCCCCCCACAGAGGGTTCCCTGGTGGTAGAGGGCGAGAACCACGCAAAATGTCATAGACATCAGGGAGACTGGAAGATCCCACTTTTGGCCAATGGCAAGCTGCCTCCGGCACCAGAAAACATGCCACAGAGGGAGGGGTGGGTGGAAAAACCTGCCCAATGTCATCCACACCAATCAATCGCCTCCCTATCACCCTTCATGTCACTCCTTGAGTTTATTTCCCTCAATATATACTGCTTTGTTGAGCACCTTGCTGTGAGTTTCCAGTATCCTGTTTTTCTCTGTTGGTGCTGTAGCTTGAGACTTGTATCTCAAGGGGCTGGTTTAGCACACTGGGCTAAATTGCTGGCTTTTAAAGCAGGCCAGCAGCACGGTTCGATTCCCGTACCAGCCTCCCCGAACAGGCGCCGGAATGTGGTGACTAGGGGCTTTTCACAGTAACTTCATTTGAAGCCTACTTGTGACAATAATCGATTTTCATTTTTTTTTTCATTTCATTTGGTCTTGACTATGGATGCTGGAGATTGCAACATTATATAGTTTATGTCAAGGAAATATGTGGGGGTGAAGACCGTACGAAAGAATTTGCCCTGACACCATTTCTCTTGGATACCCTTGTGAGACCGTCTTCCATATTCCTGGAACCCCCTGCTTTACAGCATCTTATTTCAGGATAAATGTTACTACAACTGGCCTACTCTGAGTGAATTAACTCAAATCCCACCCTATTCCTTTTAAGAAACAAAACATTACATTCGGCTTTGTGAATAGGTAGGAAAGCAAGTTGTGAGGAGGATAGAGCCTGCAGCGGAACAGGGATAGGTTAAGTTAGTGGGCAAAAATTTGGCAGATGGGGTATGTGGGGCATGAAAAAATGAAAATCGCATATTGTCACAAGTAGGCTTCAAATTCATAGAATTTACAGTGCCGAAGGAGACCATTCGGCCCAGCCAGTCTGCACCGGCTCTTGGAAAGAGCTCCATACCCAAGTTCAACACCTCCACCCTATCCCCATAACCCAGTAACCCCACCGAACACTAAGGGCAATTTTGGACACTAAGGGCAATTTACCATGGCCAATCCACCTAACCTGCACATCTTTGGACTGTGGGAGGAAACCGGAGCACCCGGAGGAAACCCACGCAGAGGATGTGCAGACTCCGCACAGACAGTGACCCAAGTCGGAATCAAACCTGGGACCCTGGAGCTGTGAAGAAATTGTGCTATCCACAATGCTACCGTGCTGCCGTTACTGAAATTACCGTGAAAAGCCCCTAGTTGCCACATTCCGGCGCCTGTTCGGGGAGGCTGGTACGGTAATTGAACCGTGCTGCTGGCCTGCCTTGGTCTGCTTTAAAAGCCAGCGATTTAGCCCTGTGCTAAACCAGCCCCTCTGTGATATAATGAGCGTTTCTACTTTAGGAGGAAACATAGAAAAACAGAATATTATTTCAATAGAGAGGGATTGCAGAATGCTAAGGTACAGAGTGGTCTGAAAGTTCACATGCAGGAAAAACGTAGCATCATGCAGGTACATCAAAGAAATAGAAAGGCAAATGGAATGTTGCCCTTTATTGCCAGGGGAATGGAGCATAAAAATACAACTACAACTGTACAGCACATTAGTGAGACCACACCCAGAGTACTGTCTCCAGTTTTTGTCTCCTTAAGGATGGGTGTATTTGCAATGAAGTTCAGAGAATGTTCATTTGAACCCCGCTGGGTTTGCGGGGTTATCGAATGACGTAGGGCTGTACAGGTTGCATTTATACTCATTGGAGTTCAGAAGAATGAGAGGTGATCTAATTGAAACATGATTCTGAGGGGGCTTGACAGGGTAGATGTCGAGAGAATGTTTTCCCTCACAGAAGAATCTAGAACTGGAGGACACAGTTTCAAAATAAGTGATTTTCCATTTCAGATGATGAGGAATTTCTTGTCTGAGAAGGTTGTCTGTCTCTGGAATCCTCTTTCACATGGGGAGTGGAGGCTGGTATGTTGAGTATATTCAAGGTTGAGTTAGCTTTTTAATTGACACAGAGTTAAGGATTATGGGGAGATATGTAAAGAAGTGAAGTTAAGGCCATCAGATACGCCATGATCTTGTTGAATGGCAGAGCAGGCTCGAGGGTTCAACTGGCCTAACTCCTGCTCCTATTCCTTTTTAAAAATAAATTTAGAGTACCCAATTCATGTTTTCCAATTATGGGGCATTTTGCCGTGGCCAATCCATATACCCTGCACATCTACTTCACTTCCCTTCCTTGATCTTTCTGTCTCCATTCCCGGCAATAGACTATCTACTAATATTTACTGGAAGCCCACTGACTCCCACAGCTATCTGGACTACAGCGCTTCGCACCCTACACCCTGAAAGGACTCCATCCCTTTCTCTCAGCTCCTTTGCCTCTGTCGCATTTGTTCCGATGATGCCACTTTTCAAAATGGTGCTTCAAAAATGTGTTCCTTCTTCCCCAACCGTGATTTCCCACCTACAGTATTTGACAGGGCCCTCAACAGCGTGAGGTCCATCTCCCGCGTCACTACCCTCGCCCCCTCCCCTCCCTCCCTGAACAAGGATAGAGTCCCCCTCGTTCTCACATTTCACCCCACCAGACTCCGTATGCAAAGCATAATCCTCTGCCATTTTCGGCAACTCCAGCGAAATGCCACCACCAAACACATCTTCCCTTCACTCCCTCTGTCAGCATTCCGCAGAGACCGTTCCCTCCGAGACAATCTAGTCCACTCCTCCACCACACCCAACACCTCTCCCATCACCCATGGCACCTTCCCATGCAATCGCAGAAGGTGTACCACCTGCCCCTTTACCTCTTCCATGCTTAACATCTCAGGCCCAAAACACTCATTCCAGATTAAGCTACATTTCACTTGCACCTCTTCCAATCTGGTCTATTGCATTCGCTGCTCCCAATGTGGTCTCCTCTATATCGGAGAGACCAAACGCAGACTGGGTGATCGCTTTGCTGAGCATCTTCGGTCTGTACGCATTCAGGACCCTGACCTTCCCGTTGCTTGCCATTTTAACACAAGACCCTGCTCCCATGCCCACATGTCTGTTCTTGGCCTGCTGCAATGTTCCAGTGAAGCTCAACGCAAACTGGGGGAACAACATCTCATCTTCCGGTTAGGCACAGTACAGCCTTCCGGCCTCAACATCGAATTCAACAACTTCTGATGATCAGCTCTACCCCACCTCGACCCATTTGTTTTTATCCGATTTCATTATAACTGTCTATTTCTATTAATTTCTCTCTTGCCTTTCTTTATATCTATTTACCCCTCCCATCTCATCCACGTTACCTTACCCTTTCTCCCCTTTGCATCCCCCTTCCCCTCCCCCATATCTTCATTGGTCACAGTTTACCCTCTGATGTTAGTTTCTCTGCAGTTTGGCCTTTCACACCTTTTGTTCTCTCTGGGGACTGCCATTAGCACTCTTTCTCCTTGCTTTCTGTGGCTATTAGCACCCTGTTTCCCTGGGATTCTGTGACTATGACTCATCTTTCATTCTCACTCCACAGTATGAATATTTCCCACTTTCTCTGTCTTTAGTTTTGACAAAGGGTCATTTGACCTCAAAACGTTAGCTCTTTTCTCTCCCTACAGAAGCTGCCAGACCTGCTGAGATTTTCCAGCATTTTCTCGTTGGGTACCCTACACATCTTTGGGTTGTGGGGTGAAACCCACGCAAACACGGGGAGTATGTGCAAACTCCACACGGACTGTGACCCAGAGCCGGATCTAGCCTGGGACCTCGGTGCCGTGAGGCAGCAGTGCTAACCACTGTGCCACCGTGCTGCCCCCCTGCTCCTGTTTCTTATCTTCTTATGATCTTAAAAAACCAAGACACAAGAATAGAATTAAGAACATAAGAACTAGGAGCAGGAGTAGGCCACCTGGCCCCTCGAGCCTGCTCCGCCATTCAATGAGATCATGGCTGATCTTTTGTGGACTCAGCTCCACTTTCCGGCCCGAACACCATAACCCTTAATCCCATTATTCTTCAATAACTATCTATCTTTATCTTAAAAACATTTAGTAAAAGAGCCTCAACTGCTTCGCTGGGCAAGGAATTCCATAGATTCACAACCCTTTGGGTGAAGAAGTTCCTCCTAAACTCAGTCCTTAATCTACTTTCCCTTATTTTGAGGCTATGCCCCCTAGTTCTGCTTTCACCCGCCAGTGGAAACAACCTGCCCGCATCTATCCTATCTATTCCTTTCATAATCTTATATGTTTCTATAAGATCCCCCTGCATCCTTCTAAATTCCAACGAGTACAGTCCCAGTCTACTCAACCTCTCCTCGTAATCCAACCCCTTCAGCTCTGGGATTAACCTAGTGAATCTCCTCTGCACACCCTCCAGCTCCAGTACGTCCTTTCTCAGGTAAGGAGAGCAAAACTGAAATGAAAAATGAAATGAAAATCGCTTATTGTCACAAGTAGGCTTCAAATGAAGTTGCTGTGAAAAGCCCCTAGTCGCCACATTCCGGCGCCTGTTCAGGGAGGCTGGTATGGAAATTGAACCGTGCTGCTGGCCTGCCTTGGTCTGCTTTAAAAGACAGCTATTTAGCCCAGTGTGCTAAACCAGCCCCCTGAAAATACAATACTCCAGATGTGGCCTCACTAACACCTTATACAATTGCAGCATAACCTCCCTAGTCTGAAACTCCATCCTCGAGCAATGAAGGACAAAACTCCATTTGCCTTCTTAATCACCTGTTGCACCTGTAAACCAACTTTTTGTGACTCATGCACTAGCACACCCAGGTCTCTCTGCACAGCAGCATGTTTTAATATTTTATAATTTAAATAATAATCCCTTTTGCTGTTATTCCTACCAAAATGGATAACCTCACATTTGTCAACATTGTATTCCATCTGCCAGACCCTAGCCCATTCACTTAACCTATCCAAATCCCTCTGCAGACTTCTGGTATCCTCTGCACTTTTTGCTTTACCACTCATCTTAGTGTCTTCTGCAAACTTGGACACATTGCACTTGGTCCCCAACTCCAAATCATCTCTGTAAATTGTAAACAATTGTGGGCCCAACACTGATCCCTGAGGGACAGACACCACTAGCTGCTGATTGCTAACCAGAGAAACACCCATTAATCCCCACTCTTTGCTTTCTATTAATTAACCAATCCTCTATCCATGCTACTACTTTACCCTTAATGCCATACATCTTTATCTTATGCAGCAACCTTTTGTGTGGCACCTTGTCAAAAGCTTTCTGGAAATCCAGATTTACCACATCCATTGGCCCCCGTTATCAACCGCACTGGTAATGCCCTCAAAAAATTCCACTAAATTAGTGAGGCACGACCTGCTGTTTATGAACCTATGCTGCGTCTGCCTAATCGGACAATTTCCATCCAGATGCCTCGCTATTTCTTCCTTGATGATAGATTCCAGCATCTTTCCTACTACCGAAGTTAAGCTCACTGGCTTATAATTACCCGCTTTCTGCCTACCTCCTTTTTTAAACAGTGGTGTCACGTTTGCTAATTTCTAATCCGCTGGGACCACCCCAGAGTCTAGTGAATTTTGGTAAATTATCACTAGTGCATTTGCAATTTCCCTAGCCATCTTTTTTAACCCTCTGGGATTCATTCCATCAGGTCCAGGAGACTTGTCTACCTTTAGCCCTATTAGCTTGCCCATCACTCCCTCCTTAGTGATAACAATCCTCTCAAGGTCCTCACCTGTCATAGCCTCATTTCCATCAGTCACTGGCATGTTATTTGTGTCTTCCACTGTGAAGACCGACCCAAAAAACCTGTTCAGTTCCTCAGCCATTTCCTCATCTCCCAGTATTAAATCTCCGTTCTCATCCTCTAAAGGACCAATATTTACCTTAGCCACTCTTTTTTGTTTTATGTATTTGTAGAAACTTTTACTATCTGTTTTTATATTCTGAGCAAGTTTACTCTCATAATCTATCTTACTCTTCTTTATAGCTTTTTTAGTAGCTTTCTGTTGCCCCCTAAAGATTTCCCAGTCCTCTAGTCTCCCACTAACCTTTGCCACTTTGTATGCTTTTTCCTTCAATTTGATACTCTCCCTTATTTCCTTCGATATCCACGGTCGATTTTCCCTCCTTCTACCGTCCTTCCTTTTTGTTGGTATAAACCTTTGCTGAGCACTGTGAAAAATCACGTGGAAGGTTCTCCACTGTTCCTCAACTGTTTCACCATAAAATCTTTGCTCCCTGTCTGGTGCAGGTCCACCATTATCTTAATTATGCAGCAACAGGTTCAAGGGGTTCCTCCTGTTCCCTTTTTCAGCAAGAAACCTTGCAGAATAAATACTAAAACCAAGGCCAAACTAAGTTTGAAATGCCCATAGGTTGCCAGGAGTTTGATCAAGGTACAAAGGCACGAGTCAAAGGTCTTTGTGTGAATACTCCTTTTTCACAATTTCCTTTAATCATTGCAGACAATATATTCAAGCGAAATTAAATATTAAAGTTGATTCTGTGACTCTCGAGCTTGCAGGAGGTTGTGTTACACATATGGTCCATATCAGGAATCCATGAATTACTGGCATCTGAGATTTTGCCAAATTTTCAGATTCTCACACAATTGCATCTTTAATATTCAGGGACAAATAATCTGTACATTTACTACAACCATTTCCTTTGCAGGAGAAAGGTTGATCAACATGGAAGGCGAGGGACCTCAAGCTGTAAATCCTGTTCAGAATGCCTTCAAGGCCATCACTAAAGCCTCTGATGTTAGGAAGGACACTGAATTACTCTTAAAGCCGTACAGTAACTGGGAACAGTTCTTGATGCCTGGCCCACTTTCTGTAGCCATTTTAGGGGAAATTATTTGCATTTCTGCTGGAGAGGACTTTGAAATAGACAAGCATGTACCTATGGGCGGGTTTAAGTACATGAAATATCGCAAATCTTTCCGTGCCTCTTTGGTTCAAGTAAGCAATCAGGGCTGGGAGGCTTTTCAGGAAGCTCACAAGAATATGGATCAAATCCGGCTTCACAGTTTGACAGTTCCAGGTGACATGAAAGATGCCGTGAAGTTTATCATGCAGGATGATCCTGAAATCACAAAAAGATACCTCCCAATCCCATTGGAAAACATCAAATCGTCTGCAGATAAATGCCTGAAACTGGCAGAAGGTGTGGAGAAGAAGTTCGACTTGGTCATCCGTCTGATCGATGAATTACTGGAGGCGTGCACAAGTTCGAAAGGAGTATATGAGGAAAAACTACATCAAATAAAAATCACAAAAGAATTAACTGAAATGAAGGAAAAAGCAGCAAAAGAGGCAAAAGCAAAGGCTGAAGAATATCAGAAAGATTTGGAAGAACAGATGAAGAAAGCACAGGAGGATTATAAAACTGCAATGGATTCTGTACCTGTTGGCTGGAATGCTGTTGCAATGGGTATAGCAGAAACTATAGCCGATGGTTTCAAAATGTTTCTTTGTGGAGGAGTTGTAAAAACACTGATCAACTCAGCTGCGAGTGTTAGTAACACTGCTATTAAACATTTCTCCAGTATGACATCCAACTCCAAATATACTGAAGGATCTCTCAACAATATCATATTCAAATCAGATACTCTGCAATTTTTAATATCATTGCTACTGTATTTCCTGACTGAGGATGGCAAAATTGACATGAAGAAAGTAAGGAATGAGAAGGAGAGACGTTCACACACACAACTTTGTGAAGAGAATTTGGAGCAATTTCAAAAAGAAGCTGGGAATGGAGGCGATTGCAAGGAGAAGGATGCTGTCCTTGAGATCTGCAAAGCAGGGATTGAAATATGTGAGGAACTGGAAATGTTGGCAAAACCGCAGCAAGTTGATGCAAAAACAATGGAAAATCTAGCTGCAGAGATCAAAAAGGTTCAGACCAAATCAATTCAATTTGCTTCTCACAGCAAGGCATTGACTGGATCCATGGGTGTAACTGCTACTCCACCACACATGGCTGAAGCGCAGTCAGGAGAGGGTGAGAGTGGTTTGGGAATGGCCACAAGCAATGCCAGATTCAAGGTGGAACAATCCTCAGCACAGCTTCGAGCTTCACAGCAAATGTATGAGAAAAGCTTTGAAAACATGAAGGAGACCAATAAAGAGCTTGAAGAGGTACTGGAAACACTGAGAAAGTGTAAGGCAAAGGAAATTGATTTTGATAAAACTGTGGAGATGCTCCTAAAAGGATTGGAGGCATTAGGTCGTGTGAAAGAACAATGGGGTAAGATGGTCCTCTTCTTCACCATGATGTCCAACCTGATTGGGAGCTGCCTGGGGAAATCACTTAACAAATTCATTAAATGCAGTGAACAGGCTTTGGAAATTTCCAGCTATTCACATGACAAGTTCCTACAAGACCTGCTGTACACACAGGTCTCTCAAGCCACCAATATTGCAAGTCTTGTACACATGATTTCTGAAACTTATGTTGAGGTCTCCACCCAACATCTGATGGGTCGTGTCAATAGTTTGGGGAAACTGATGGGACTCGATCCAAAGAGAGATGAAGTTAAATTTAAAGCTGAACATAAGAAGTTTGGAACAGACTGCAGAGAAGCTTCGAAAGCCATTGAGGATCTTGTTAAAAAGAACAAGGAGGATTATCAAAAGCACACACAGGAGAGAATTGACAGCATTAATGACAGTGTGAGAGCCTTGCTACCACCAGCCACACCAGAGGAAATCAAAGCACTTCAAGATATTGTTGCAGAAAGCACACAAGCTGCAATTGTGGAAATGTCGGAAGAGGATAATGATCAGTATGTCTAAGACTGAGATATTCTACCCCCACCCCCGCCCCCAATTCCACCCCTTGCTGAAGATAAGATCATTGCAATCCATTCGGAGTCTCATGTGAGATTATAATTCAGAAATTAAATTCATGCTGCCAAAAGTTATTTTTAGAAAGTGATGAGCAAATATCTGCTGATAAATGAGCTCAAGTAATCAGGTTGAACACAAAAAATCAATTCAACCATCCAGGAATACTAAGGTTCCCACTGCAGCACTCCATTGGTCCTACATGGGAACATACATAGAAAACAGAAAATAGAAGCAGGAGGAGTCCATTCGGCCCTTTGAGCCTATTTCACCATTCATTATGATCATGGGTGATCATCACGTTCAATACCCTGATCCTGCCTTCCCCCCATATCCCCAAGAGCTATATCTAATTCCTTCTTGAAATTATTCCACAGATTCACCACTCTATGGGTGAAGAAATTTCTCCTTTTATTTATAATAATCTTTATTGTCACAAGTAGGCTTACATTAACACTGTAATGAAGTTACTGTGAAAAGCCCCGAGTCGCCACATTCCGGCGCCTGTTCGGGTACACGGAGGGAGAATTCAGAATGTCTAACTCACCTAACAGCACATCTTTCAGGACTTGTGGGAGGAAACCGGAGCACCCGGAGGAAACCCACGCAGATACGGGGAGAACGTGCAGACTCCGCACAAACAGTGACCCAAGCCGGGAATTGAACCTGGGACCCTGGCACTGTGAAGCAACTGTGCTACTGTGCTGCCCAGTCCTAAAAGGTTTATCCCTTATCCTCAAACTAAGACACCAAGTTCTGGACTCACCCACCATCAGAAACATTATTTCTGAATAGTTTCAATCTGATCCCCTCTCACTCTTCTAAACTCCAATGAATATAATCCTAACCAATTTAGTCTCTCCTCATATGGTATTCCCGCTATCCCAGGAATCAGCCTGGTAAACCTTCGCTGCACTCCCTCCATAGCAAGAACATCCTTCCTCAGATAAGGACACCAAAACGGCACACAATACTCCAGGTGTGGCCTCACCAATGCCCTGTACAATTTCAGTAAAAATCCCTATTCTTATACTCAAAACATCTCACTATGAAGGCCAACATACCATTTGCCTTCTTTACTGCCTGCTGTACCTGTGCGCTTACTTTCAGCGACTGGTGTATGAGGATATCAAGGTCTCGCTGAGTATCCACCTCTCTCAATTTACACCCATTCAAATAATAATCTGCCTTCCTATTTTTGCTACCAAAGCAGATAACCTCATAGTTATCCACATTATACTGCACCTGCCGTGCATGTGCCCACTCACTCATCCTGTCCAAATTCCGCTGAAGCATCTCTGCATCCTCCTCACAGCTCACCCTCCCACACAACTTTGAGTCACCTGCAAATTTGGAGATAATACATTTAGTTCCTTTGTCCAAATCATTCTTATATAATGTGAACAGTTGGGGGTCCTAGCATTGATCCCCGTGGTACCCCACTAGACACTGCCTGTCAATCAGCATAAGACCTATTTATTCCAACATTTTACTTCCTGTGTGCTAACCAGCTTTCTATCCATCTCAAGACACTGCACACAATCCCATGCACTTTAACTTTACATATGTGAGACCTTGTCAAAAGCCTTGTAAAAGTCTAACTAAACCTCATTGAAGCTTGTTTTTCTCAGAACGTCCGGTGCATTATTCATGCCCTTCCTTTGTGACGACAGAAGCAAAGTATGAATTTAATTCCTCAGCCATTTCTTTGTTCCCCGTTATGAATTCCCTTGTTTCTGTCTGTAAGGAGCCTATATTCGTTTTTAATCTATCTTTTTCCCTTTACATATTTATAGAAAATTTAACAGTCAATTTTTATGTTCCTGCTAGCTTACTTTCATATTGTATTTTCCCCTTCCTAATCAATTCCTTTGTACGCCTTTGCTGAATTTTAAACTGTTCCCAATCCTCGGGTGTATTGCTTTTTCTTGCTAATTTTTATGCCTCTTCTTTGAATCTAATACCATCTCTAATTTCCCTTGTAAGCCATGGTTTTCACACAGTTCCTCTATAACTCTTGCGCCAAATAGAAATAAACAACTTTGGGAGTTCACCCATTCATTCCTTGAATGCCTGCCATTGCCTGTCCACTGTCCTTCCTTTCAGTAATGTTTCCCAATCTGTCATAGACAGCTCATGCCTCATACCATTATAGTTACCTTTATTGAGGTTCAGGACCTTGGTCTCAGAATCAACTACCTCACTATTCACCTTGATAAAGAATTCTATCATATTATGATAAATATGATTTATATTTAATTAAAAAGCGCTGGGGAAAATTAATGTACAGAGAGATCTGGGTGTTCAGGTCCATTGTACCCTGAAGGTGGCTGCGCAGGTCGATAGAGTGGTCAAGAAGGCATATGGCATGCTTTCCTTCATCGGAAGGGGTATTGAGTACAAGAGTTGGCAGGTCATGTTACAGTTGTATAAGACTTTGGTTCGGCCACATTTGGAATACTGCGTACAGTTCTGGTCGCCACATTACCAAAAGGATGTGGATGCTTTGGAGAAGGTGCAGAGGAGGTTCATCAGGATGTTGCCTGGTATGGAGGGCGCTAGTTATGAAGAGAGGTTGAGTAGATTAGGATTATTTTCATTAGAAAGACGGAGGTTGAGGGGGGACCTCATTGAGGTCTACAAAATCATGGGAGGTATAGACAGGGTGGATAGCAACAAGCTTTTTCCCAGAGTGGGGGACTCAATTACTAGGGGTCACGAGTTCAAGGTGAGAGGGGAAAAGTTTAAGGGAGATATGCGTGGAAAGTTCTTTACGCAGAGGGTGGTGGGTGCCTGGAACGCATTGCCGGCGGAGGTGGTAGAGGCGGGCACAATAGGCTAGACAGATACATGAATGGGCAGGGACCTGAGGGATGCAGATCCTTAGAAAATAGGCGACAGTTTTAGATAGACGATCTGGATCGGCGCAGGCTTGGAGGGCCAAAGGGCCTGTTCCTGTGCTGTAATTTTTCTTTGTTCTTTGTTCTATGGTCACTCATCCCCAAGGGCTCTCTCACAACGAGATTCCTTTCTCATTGCACAACACCCAGTCCAAGATAGCCTGTTCCCTTGTTGATTCTTCAACGAATTGTCCAGAAAATCATCCCGTATACACTGCAGAAATTCCTCCTCTATTGTACTGTGACTAATCTGACTCACCCAATCTGTATGCAGATTAAAGTCATCCTTAATCACCAATGTTCCTTTATCGCGTGCATCTCTGATTTCCTGCGTAATGCTATTCCCAACATTACCACTGCAGTTTGGTGGTCTGTATACCACCCCTCAGAATGTTTTTTTTGCCCTATGGTGTTTCTTAACTCGACCCATACAGATTTCAGATCATCTGTGCTAATACCTTTCCTCAATACTGTATTAATATCTTTGTTAATCAACAATAGATCTCCACCATCTTTTGCTTTCTGTCTGTCCTTCCTAAAAACTGAATAGCCCTCATTGTTTAATTCCCATCCTTGGTCACCCTGGAGTCATATCTCCATAATCCCAACTATATCATACCTCTTTACATCCAACTGGGCAAAAAATTCATCCATTTTATTTTGAATGCACTGTGCATTCAGGTATAAAACCTTAAGGCTAGTCTTTTTAATGTTCCTTGTCCTGTCCAGACGATGTGTGTTACTTTGTCGCTATCCGATACAGGCCCTTGCTTTCTCTACCTATCACTTTTCTTATTTTCCTTGCTGTCTTTTTCTCTTGTTCTTGATTCCCCCTGCTCTGAATCCTGGGGTCACAGGGGAATCCCCTGTATGGGGCAGCACGGTAGCCTTGTGGATAGCACAATTGCTTCACAGCTCCAGGGTCCCAGGTTCGATTCTGGCTTGGGTCACTGTCTGTGCGGAGTCTGCACATCCTCCCCGTGTGTGCGTGGGTTTCCTCCGGGTGCTCCGGTTTCCTCCCGCAGTCCAAAGATGTGCAGGTTAGGTGGATTGGCCATGATAAATTGCCCTTAGTGTCCAAAATTGCCCTTAGTGTTGGGTGGGGTTACTGGGTTATGGGGATAGGGTGGCGGTGTTGACCTTGGGTAGGGTGCTCTTTCCAAGAGCCGGTGCAGACGCGATGGGCTGAATGGCCTCCTTCTGCTCTGTAAATTCAATGAATCATTACGTTGGTTCCCACCCCTTGCCATATTAGTTTAAACCCTCCCCAACCGCCCAACCGATCAAGTGGATCAGAAATTGGCTAGTTGAAAGAAGACAGAGGGTGGTGGTTGATGGGAAATGTTCAGAATGGAGTACAGTCACAAGTGGAGTACCACAAGGATCTGTTCTGGGGCCGTTGCTGTTTGTCATTTTTATCAATGACCTAGAGGAAGGCGCAGAAGGGTGGGTGAGTAAATTTGCAGACGATACTAAAGTCGGTGGTGTTGTCGATAGTGTGGAAGGATGTAGCAGGTTACAGAGGGATATAGATAAGCTGCAGAGCTGGGCTGAGAGGTGGCAAATGGAGTTTAATGTAGAGAAGTGTGAGGTGATTCACTTTGGAAGGAATAACAGGAATGCGGAAAATTTGGCTAATGGTAAAGTTCTTGGAAGTGTGGATGAGCAGAGGGATCTAGGTGTCCATGTACATAGATCCCTGAAAGTTGCCACCCAGGTTGATAGGGTTGTGAAGAAGGCCTATGGAGTGTTGGCCTTTATTGGTAGAGGGATTGAGTTCCGGAGTCGGGAGGTCATGTTGCAGCTGTACAGAACTCTGGTACGGCCGCATTTGGAGTATTGCGTACAGTTCTGGTCACCGCATTATAGGAAGGACGTGGAGGCTTTGGAGCGGGTGCAGAGGAGATTTACCAGGATGTTGCCTGGTATGGAGGGAAAATCTTATGAGGAAAGGCTGATGGACTTGAGGTTGTTTTCGTTGGAGAGAAGAAGGTTAAGAAGAGACTTAATAGAGGCATACAAAATGATCAGGGGGTTGGATAGGGTGGACAGTGAGAGCCTTCTCCCGCGGATGGAAATGGCTGGCACGAGGGGACATAACTTTAAACTGAGGGGTAATAGATATAGGACAGAGGTCAGAGGTAGGTTCTTTACGCAAAGAGTAGTGAGGCCGTGGAATGCCCTACCTGCTACAGTAGTGAACTCGCCAACATTGAGGGCATTTAAAAGTTTATTGGATAAACATATGGATGATAATGGCATAGTGTAGGTTAGATGGCTTTTGTTTTGGTGCAACATCGTGGGCCGAAGGGCCTGTACTGCGCTGTATTGTTCTATGTTCTATGTTCTATAAGCAAGTACCCCCCCAAAGGGCATTGTCCTGGTCCTGCCCAAGTGTAACCCCCTCTCCCCTCCTCTTCCCTAGCTTGTACAGGTCCCGCCTCCCCCAGAACTGGTCCCAATGCCCCAGGAATCTGAAAGCCTACCCCTCATTCCGTTTCTTCAGCCACATATTCATCCGATATATCCTGCTATTTCTACTCTGACTAGCACATGGCACTGGTCGTGATTCTGAGATCACTACCTTTGAGCCTGACTTCTCAACTTTCTTTCTTAACTCGCTAAATTCTGCTTTTAGGGCCTCATCCCATTTTATTTTACCTATGTTGTTTGTACCGATGTGACCACGATCACTGGCTGTTCACCCTCCCCCTCCAGAATGTCCACTCGGAGATATCCTTGACGCTAACACCAGGGAGGCAACATGCCATCCTGGAGTCTCATTTGCGGCCACAGGAACGCCTATCTATTCTCCCTACAATTGAATCCCCTAGAACGATTGCACTGGCACACTTGTTACTCCTCCCTCTGCAGCAGAACTAACCGCGGTGCCACGAGTTTGGCTGCTGCTGCTTTCCCCTGAGTGGCCATTCCCCTCAACAGTATCCAAAGCGGTATATCTGTTCTGCAGGGGAATGGCCACAGGAGATTCCTGCACTAACTGCCTCGCTCTCTTGCTCCATCTGGTCAGAGATGTTTACAGCATGGAAACAGGCCCTTCGGCCCAGCTTGTCCATGGTGCCCAGTTTCTATCACTGAGCTAGTCCCACTTGCCCGCATTTGGCCCATATCCCTCTATACCCACCCTGCCCATGTAACTGTCTAATTGTTTTTTAAAGGAAAATATTGTACCCGCCTCTACCACTGCCTCTGGCAGCTCATTCCAGATGCTCACCACCCTCTGTGTGAAGAGATTTCCCCTCTGCGCTCTTTTATATCTCTCCCCTCTCACCTTAAACCAGAAGACATAGGATCAGAATTAGGCCACTCGGCCCATCGAGTCTGCTCCGCCATTCAACCATGGGTGATATTTTCTCATCCCCATTCTCCTGCCTTCCCCCCATAACCCCTGATCCCCTTATTAATCAAGAACCTCTCTATCTCTGTCTTAAAGACACTCAGTGATTTGGCCTCCACAGCCTTCTGCGGCAAAGAGTTCCACAGATTCACCACCCTCTGACTGAAGAAATTCCTCCTCATCTCTGTTTTAAAGGATCGTCCCTTTAATCTGAGATTGTGTCCTCTGGTTCTAGTTTTTCCTCCAAGTGGAAACATCCCCTCCACATCCACTCTATCCAGGCCTCGCAGTATCCTGTAAGTTTCAATAAAATCCCCCCTCATCCTTCTAAACTCCAACGAGTACATCCCCAGAGTCCTCAACCGTTCCGCATACGGCAAGCTCTTCATTCCAGGGATCATTCTTGTGAACCTCCTCTGGACCCTTTCCAAGGCCAGCACATCCTTCCTTAGATACGGGGCCCAAACCTGCTCACAAAACTTCAAATGGGGTCTGACCAGAGCCTTATACAGCCTCAGAAGTACATCCCTGGTCTTGTATGCTAGCCCCCTTGACATGAATGCTAACATTGCATTTGCCTTCTTAACTGCCGACTAAACCTGCACGTTAACCGTAAGAGAATCGTGAACAAGGACACCGAAGTAATAATAATAATCGCTTATTATCACAAGTAGTCTCCAATGAAGTTACTGTGAAAAGACCCTAGTCGCCACAGTCCGCCGCCTGTTCGGGGACGCCGGTACGGGAATTGAACCTACACTGCCGGCATTGTCCTGCATTACAAGCCAGCTGTTTAGCCCACTGTGCTATACCAGCCCCATATATCAGCGATACCAGTCTGTGCCTAAATTTCTCCTTCCAAAGTGCACAACCTCACACTTTTCAAGATTGTATTTCATTTGCCACTTCACTGCCCACTCTCCTAGCTTACCGAAATCATTCTGCAACCCCTTTGTTTCCTCAGTACTACCATGCGCAGTGGCCTCCTTCAACACGCTGGCCCCGACGAAACATGGCACAGGACTACAGGGGCCAGTGTGTAGGAAAGGAGGCTCCAGCCAGAGAGGCTGGCCCGCCAATCGGTCGGCCCCAATCGCGGGCCAGGCCACATCGGAGGCCCCCTCCTGGGGTCGGACCCCCCCCCACAGGCCGCCTCCCGACCCTTCAACGCCGAGTTCCCGCCGGCTCAGCAGGTTAGAACGGCGCCGGCGGGATTTGTTTTTTTTCTTATGGCCATTTGGGCCAGAGAATCGGCGGGCTGGTCACGTAGCAGTCGGCAACCGGCGCCGTGCCAACCACGCCAGCGCCAATTATCCATTCTGCGGAGAATCGTGTGTTGGCGTCGAGGCAGCGTGGCCCGGTCGCGGGGATTTTCCGGCCCGGCCCAGGGCTGGGAGAATCCCGGCCCTCTAACGTTGGAAAAAGATGTTGACTATCTACGTCATGCATGCTATAAGATCATCCCTAAGCCTCCTATGCTCCAGGGGAAAAAGTCCCAGCCTATCCAGCCTCTCCTTATCGCTCAGACCATCAAGTCCTGGTAGCAGGCTCGGAAATCTCTTCTACATTCTTTCTAGTTTTACAATATTCTTCCTATAATAGGGTGACCAGAACGGAACACAGTATTCCATGTGTGGTCTTACCAAAGTCTTGCACAACTTCAACAAGACTTCCCAACTCCTATATTCAATATCCTGACCAATAAACCCGAGCATGCTGAATGCCTTCTTCACCACCCTGTCCACCTGTGACTCCACCTTCAAGGAGCAATGAACCTGTACCCCTAGATCTCTTTGTTCTGTAACTCTCCCCAGCTCCCTACCATTAACTGAGTAGGTCCTGCCCTGATTTGATCTACCGAAATGCATCACCTCCACGTTTATCCAAATTAAACTCCATCTGGCGTTCATCGGCCCACTGGTCCAATTGGTCAAGATCCTGTTGCAATCTTATATAACCTTCTTCACTATCCACTCTGCCACCAATCTTGGTGTCATCTGCAAACTTACTAACCATGCCTCCTACATTCTCATCCAAATCATTAATATATACAACAAGTAACAGTGGACCCAGCCCCGATCCCCGAGGCACACCGCTGGTCACAGGCCTCCACTTTGAAAAACAACCCTCCACAACCTCCCTTTGTCTTCGGTCGCCAAGACAATTTTGTATCCAATTGGCTACCTCACCCTGGATTCCGTGAGATTTAACTTTTTGCAACAACCTACCATGCGGTAACTTGCCAAAGGCCTTGCTAAAGTCCATGTAGACAACGTTGATCGCACTGCCCTCATCTACCTTCTTGGTTACCCCTTCAAAAAACCCAATCAAATTCGTGAGGCATGACTTTCCCCTCACAAAGCCATGCTGACTTTCCCTAATTAGCCCTTGCCTGTCTAAATGCCTGGAGATCCTGTCCCTCAGAATACTTTCAAACAATTTACCCACTACAGAAGTAAGACTCACCGGTCTGTAGTTCCCAGGCTTTTCCCTACAGCCCTTCTTAAACAAGGGCACAACATTTGCTACCCTCCAATCTTCAGGCACCTCCCCTGTGGCTGTCGATGATTTTAATATTTCAGCTCGGGCGCTGGCAATTTCCTCCCTAGGCTCCCACAACGTCCTGGGATACATTTCTTCACGTCCCAGGGATTTATCTATCGTGATGCGCTTTAATACCTCCAGCACCTCCTTCTCTGTAATATGTACACTCCTCAAGGCATCACTTTTGCCCCAACATTCGTGCCTTTCACAACAGTAAATACCGACGAGAAATATTCATTTAGAACCTCTCCCATCCCTTGTGGATCCGCACATAGATGACCTTGTTTATCTTTAAGAGACCCTCCCCTCTCCCGAGTCACCCTTTTCCCCTTTATGTATCTGTAAAAGCTCTTGGGATTTTCCTTTGCCTTATCTGGCAAGACAATCTCATGTCCCCTTTGTGCCCTCCTGATTTCTCTCTTAACTCTACTCCGACAAGCCCTGCACTCTTCAAGGGATCCACTTGATCCCAGCTGCCGATGCTTGTCCTGTGCCTCCTTCTTCCTTTTGCCTAGGGCCTCAATATCCCGAGTCATCCAGGGTTCCCTCCTTCTACCAGCCTTGCCCTTCACTCTCAGAGGAATGTGCTCACCTTGAACCCTGGTTCACACCTTTTTGAAAGATTCTCATCGCCAGCTGTCCCCTTGCCTGCAAATAAGTACCCCCCAATCAACTTTTGAAAGTTTCTGCCTAATACCCTCGAAATTGGCCTTGCCCTAATTTAGAATTTTAACTTTGGGCCAGAACTATCATTCTCCATAACTATCTTAAAACTAATGGAATTATGGTCACTGGTCCCAAAATGATCCCTCACTAACCCTTCCGTCACCTGCCCTTCCCTATTCCCCAAGAGGAGGTCAAGTTTTGCCCCCTCTCTGGTCGGGCCATCCACATATTGAATGAGGAATTCTTCCTGAATACACTCGACAAATTTCTCTCCATCCAAACCCCTAGTGCTATGGCTGTCCCAGTTAATGTTGGGAAAGTTAAAGTCCCCAACTATTACCACCCTGTTATTCCGGCAGCTATCTGTAATCTCTTTACATATCTCCCCCTCAATTTCCCACTGACTATTTGGGGGCCTATAGTACAGACGGATCAAAGTGATCTCACCCTTCTTTTTTTTCAGTTCTACCCATATAGACTCAGTGGACGAACCCTCGGATATATCCTCTCTCTGTACTGCCGTGATACTGTCCCTAATCAAAAACACAACTCCCCCTCCCCTCCTATCTCCTGGTCTAACTTTCCTACAGCATCTGTACCCCGGAACATTGAGCTGCCTGTCCTGCCCCTCCTTTAGCCATGTTTCAGTAATAGCTATAATATCCCAGTCCCATGTGCCTATCCATGCCGAGTTCATCTGCCTTGCCCATTAGGCAGTTAAACCTGGGAGGAAACCGGAACACCTGAGTTGTGAAAACTTACCAACCTTATCCACCACTTATTAATCAGCTCTCTCCCTTGTAGCATTAATTGCTGCGGCAGGGGCAAGACCCCTCTCTGAATATTTAAAAGTTACAATACTGGAGAAAACGCAAAAACATCTCTTCCCGCTCTGCACGGTCTTGTTAAATGATTGTCAATGCCAACTCCAGTACTTTGCCCAGCGATCGAAGCCACACATCATCGCTCTTAAAAGCTTCCACATACCTAACTTTACGCCAAATTGAATTGTCCTAGTTCAATTTGTGTCTCTGCAAAAATATGAAACATTGTTACACTGGCTATCAGTTTGGGTTCAACAGCATATACAGATTGTGCATCCTTTAGCAGAGAGAGAGCAACCTCTTTCTGCCTAATATGAAGGTGAAAAATAGCATGACCCAAGGTGCCCTTGCATTGTATATTGGTCAATAGAATATATTTGTGCCATGATTGCTACCATCTAGAAGAGCAAGGGCAGCAGACACATGAGCACACCATCACCTGAAATTTCCCCTCAAGTCACTCACCATCCTGCCTTGGAAATATATCATTGTTCCTTTACTGTCGCTGGGTAAAACTCCTGGAATTCCCTCCTTAACAGCATTGTGGGGTTACCTACATCACAGGGATTGCAATGGCTCAAGAAGGTAACTCACACCACTTTCTCAAGGGTAATTAGGGATGGACATTAAACCCTGGCCTAGCCAGCAACACCCAAACCCTGTAAATGAATAAGAAAATGCCAATAATTGGCATTAATCACATACCATATCACGTGATATGTTACGTTCTTCTCCACACTCCTCAAAATAGAAAGCAATCGAGATGCAACTTGCTTTCTCTCTTAGCATGGATAATCATGTCCTCATGACCCATCTCCTGGTAATCTGTTTCAATGGAAGATTTTTCCCTTGTAGCTGCAAAGTTCACACAGACTCCATTGAGAGTGCATTCCCTCACTAAGCACTGCTACTGTGTGGTGAACCTCTGGCAGAGCTGGGTGCCGATTGAATCGACAGAATTAATGTCAAATCTTTAGGGAAAAAAAGAATCAAACCTGGAGTTTCAGGTAGAGGAATGCTTTGCTTCCCGTGACCATGCTGAATTTTCAGCATTCTAATTCACCAGCTTTTAATATTCTGAGGTTGACCTCATGTTTGTAATTATTAAGGGCAGCACGGTGGCGCAGTGGTTAGCACTGCTGCCTCACGGCGCCGAGGTCCCAGATTCGATCCCGGCTCTGTGTCACTGTCCATGTGGAGTTTGCACATTCTCCCCGTGTTTGCGTGGGTTTCGCTCCCACATCCCAAAGGTGTGCAGGCTATGTGGATTGGCCACGCTAAATTGCCCCTTCATTGGAAATGAATTGGGTACTCTTTAAAAAATAAAAATTAAAAAACATTTCAATAAAAAAAATGTTTGTTATTATTAATAATAATAATCTTTATTATTGGCACAAGGAGGCTTACATTAACACAGCAATGAAGTTACTGTGAAAACCCCCTAGTCGCCTCATTTTAGGAAGGATGTGGAAGCTTTGGAAAAGGTGCAAAGAAGATTTACCAGGATGTTGCCTGGAATGGAGAGTAGGTCTTACGAGGAAAGGTTGAGGGTGCTAGGCCTTTTCTCATTAGAACGGAGAAGGATGAGGGGCGACTTGATAGAGGTTGATAAGATGATCAGGGGAATAGATAGAGTAGACAGTCAGATACTTTTTCCCCGGGTGGAACAAACCATTACAAGGGGACATAAATTTAAGGTGAAAGGTAGAAGATATAGGAGGGATATCAGAGGAAGGTTCTTTACCCAGAGAGTAGTGGGGGCATGGAATGCACTGCCTGTGGAAGTAGTTGAGTCGGAAACATTAGGGACCTTCAAGAAGCTATTGGATAGGTACATGGATGGATTACGGTAAAATGATATAGTGCAGATTTATTTGTTCTTAAGGGCAGCACGGTAGCATTGTGGATAGCACAATTGCTTCACAGCTCCAGGGTCCCAGGTTCGATTCCGGCTTGGGTCACTGTCTGTGCGGAGTCTGCACGTCCTCCCCGTGTCTGCGTGGGTTTCCTCCGGGTGCTCCGATTTCCTCCCACAGTCCAAAGATGTGCAGGTTAGGTGGATTGGCCAATGATAAATTGCCCTTAGTGTCCAAAATTGCCCTTGGTGTTGGGTGGAGGTGTTGAGTTTGGGTAGGGTGCTCTTTCCAAGAGCCGGTGCAGACTCAAAGGGCCGAACGGCCTCCTTCTGCACTGTAAATTCAATGAAAATCTGTGATTAATCTAGGACAAAGGTTCGGCACAACATCGTGGGCCGAAGGGCCTGTTCTGTGCTGTATTTTCTATGTTTTATGTTCTATGTTTTATTCCGGTGCCTGTTCGGGTACACTGAGGGAGAATTCAGAATGTCCAAATTACCTAACAGAAAATTCTTTATTACGAGACAAATTGAATATTAGAGTAAAGATGTTATGCTTCAATTAATAATAATAAACAATCTTTTTTAGTGTCACAAATAGACTTACATTAACACTGCAATGAAGTTACTGTGAAAAGTCCCTAGTCGCCACATTCCGGCACCTGTTCGGGTACACAGAGTGAATTCAGAATGTCCAAATCACCTAACAGCACGTCATTGATGACTTGTGGGAGGAAACCGGAGCACCCGGAGGAAACCCACGCAGATACGGGGAGAACGTGCAGACTCCGCACAGACAGTGACCCAAGCCAGGAATTGAACCCGGGCCCCAGGCGCTGTGAAGCAACAGTGCTAACCACCGTGGTCCCATGCCGTCCATTGTAAATAGTATTTTATAGACAGTTATCATTGCAGGTTTACTGCATAATTTTAATTGTAACAGTTTTATATATGTTACTCACATCCTCATGCGGTCTTATGACGCAATAGTAGTGTCCCTACCTCTGGGCCAGAGCTCTCAGTTCAAACAACACTCCAGGACTTGATGGCTATGAAAAGTGCTTTTATAATGTGGCCAAACCGGTTGATTATCATCCTCTAAATCCTTCTGCATTCAATAGGATCATGGTTCATCCGATTGAAACCTTAACCCCCCATTCCTGCCTACCCTTGGTAAACTTTCACCCCCTTTTTCATCAAGAATCTATCTAGTTCTGCCTTAAAAATATTCAAAGACACTGCTTCCACTGCCCATTGAAGAAAAGAATCCCAAAAATGTAGGGCCCTCTGAGAGAAAAAAAATCACCTCATCACTGTCTTAAATGAGCGAACCCTTATTTTGAAACAGTGCTAGATTCTCCCGAAAGTGGGATCCTCCTTTCCACATCCACCCTTGTTAAGGCTCCTCAACATTTTATATGTTTCAATCAAGTCACGTCTTAATCTTCTGAACTGTAGCAGATACAAGCCGAGCTTGTCCAATCTTTCCTCATAAGCCATCCTATCTATTTCACATATTAGTCCAGTAAACATTCTCTGAACTGCTTCCAATGCATTTATAGCCTTCCTCAGGCGACCAATACTGCACACAGTACTCCAGATGTGGTCTTCCAATGCCCTGTATAACCTCCCTACTTTTATAATCAATTCCCTTTGCGATAAACAAGAACAGTCTCTCAGCTTTCCTGATTACTTATTGTATTTGCATTTTAACCTTTTGTGATTCATGTCTCCATATGTCGTAAATTCCTGACACAGACAGATCTTGGTGTTCTAATTTACGATTCATCCATTAATGATGCATCAGTGTGAAGAACAACTGTATTGAAATCTCAAAATCAAAAGAGATCAAATCTGAGAATAAGAAGGGTCTTTGAAGGCTTGTTTGGTAATGACCTTGTGACCCCAGAATATCCTTGTGCATGATGCAATTTTTAATTTTATGGTAATTATTGTGATGATCAAGTATATGAAGTATTTTGCATATTTGCTTTTCAATAAACTAGTTTCGCTATGAAGTGCATAGACTGGTGAATCAATCCTTGACTTTTTAGGGTGAGGTTAATTTATCATTTTGTAGACACTACAATTTTCTTGAAAGAATCTGTACTGTTTCTCGTGTCAGAATTATTAATTAAATGGGGCAACTGAGAATCGAAATTATAATGTACTCAGAAAACAAATAATGCAAAGCTTCCAGGGCAATCTTACCGGACGGCTGGGACTTTTTTCTTTGGAGTGCAGGAGACTGAGGAGTGATCTTATAGAGGTGAATAAGATCATGAGAGGCATGAATAGGATGAATGTACTCAGTCTGTTTCCCAGGGTTGGGGAATCGAGAACTAGAGGACACAGGTTTAAGTTAAGAGGGGAAAGAATTAATGGGAACCTGTGGAGCAACTTTTTACACAGAGGGTGGTACGTATGTGGAGTGAGCTTCCGGAGGAAGTGGCTGAGGCAGGAACATTGACAACATTTAAAAGGCATTTGGACGAATACGTGGAGAGGAAAGGTTGGGATGTGGGCCAAATGCAGGCAAATGGGGTTAGCTTAGATGGCCTTTTTGGTTGGCATGGACCAGTTTGGGACCAAGAGTCTGTCTCCAAGCCATAGATTCTATGATTCGAACACATAGAGAAAAGCAATAAATTTGTGTAGAAGATTGTAGTTTAGTCAGGCAGCATGGTCAGCACGGGCTTGGAGGGCCGAAGGGCCTGTTCCTGTGCTGTACTGTTCTTTGTTTTTTGTCAATCATTTATGGTGAAATAAATTGTTTGAATTTCAATCCAATTTTTTCCTACAATACATTTGCAGCAGATGAATGGATGGGTGGAGTGGTTGGTGAGGTAGTGAATGACAATAGTGATTGTTGACTGGCTAATTGTGCTCTTGTGATCAAGACTATTCAATCTGATTCAAGCTGCTGCCAATTGGGTAATTGAAGGTACAGTTGCCAACGTTCCAAGATTACCCTGGAGTCTCCAGAAGTGAAAGACTAAACTCCTACTGCAAAGCAGGAGAAAATTCAGAAACATTAAAATGTCAGACAGGGAAAAAGGTTTGTTTATCCAACGGACAAAACTCATTCAAGTGGGTAATAAAGAATCTATTCATTTTTCTATTTTTGTCAGAAGGTGGCGTATTGTGAGGGTGGGCATGTCAGGTGACCACTGATGAGAGTTTGGGAACAGGGCAGAGTTAAGAGATTTAGTTCCCCCGTGTTACAGATTAGGCTGGAGGAGATGGTACAATCTGAGGCTATCTAATTGGTAAAAGGTAGCAGATAAAAGTTTCCTGAGAGCATAAAGAATTCTTGGAAGGATGCTCATCCAAACAGATGTTTAGAATGAGATATGGGGCGTCATTCTCTGACCCCCCCGCCGGGTCGGAGAATGGCCGTTGGCCGCCGTGAATCCCGCCCCCGCCGAAGTCTCCGGTACCGGAGATTGGGTGGGGGCGGGAATCGGGCCGCGCCAGTTGGCGGGCCCCCCCGCTCAATTCTCCGGCCCGGATGGACCGAAGTCCCACCAAGAAATTGCCTGTCCCGCCGGCGTAAATTAAAGTAGCTATTTACTGGCGGGGCAAGGCGGCGTGGGTGGGCTCCGGGGTCCTGGGGGGGGCGCGGGGCGATCTGACCCCTGGGGGTGCCCCCACGGTGGCCTGGCCCGCGATCGGGGCCCACCGAACCGCGGGCGGGCCTGTGCCGTGGGGGCATTCTTTCCCTTCCGCCTCCGCCACGGCCTCCACCATGGCGGAGGCGGAAGTGACACTCCCCACTGCGCATGCGCGGGAAACTGTCAGTGGCCGCTGACGCTCCCGCGCATGCGCCACCCCGAATGTCATTTCCGCGCCAGCTGGCGGGGCGACAAACGCCATTTCCGCCAGTTGGCGGGGCGGAAATCCCTCCGGCGTCGGCCTAGCCCCTCAATGTTAGGGCTCGGCCCCCAAAGATGCGGAGCATTCCGCACCTTTGGGGCGGCGCGATGCCCGTCTGATTGGCGCCGTTTTGGGCGCCAGTCGGCGGACATCGCGCCGTTGGGGGAGAATTTCGCCCCTGTTTCCTGAAATATTACAAGGTGAGGAAAAAGCAAATAAATAGTCAAAGAATGTAAAATAGAAGCTAAAAAAAAATCAAGCAGAAAGGCAGCAATGCAAAATTTCACGTATTTTCCACAACAGCACAATTAACTTTAACTGTCAAAGCCTGAGAAAGTGATTCTCAGATACAGCAATTTAAACACATGGACTGCAAAAAAGGTTAAAAAAACAGGTTAACTTATTTCACCTGCACCAAAACTGAATAAACTGTCAGGGAAAAGCATCACTCCAAGAAGGAACTATTTCCAGAGAATATTCACCTTTGATTCTCCAAGTGTCTGTTCTCGTTCGAGCTTTGGTTCCTCAACACAGCATCAGGCAAGCCTGGCTGCCCAGCCCCTGGCAGAAATCATACAAACAAATGAATTAGAAGCAGAGTCGGCCATTTGGCTCCTCGAACCTGCTCTGCCATTCAATAAGATCATGGCTGAGTCCCTGAACATTTTCAGGATTGAGTTCGATAGGTTTTAATCAGTCGGGGAATTAAGGGTCACGGAGAGAAGACAGGAGAGTGGTCTCAGTGAGTGTTAGATCAGCCATGACCTTATTAAATGGCGGAGCTGGCTTGAAGGGCTGAATGGCCTTTTGATGGGATTTACAGTGCAGAAGGAGGCCATTCAGCCCATCACATCTGTACCAGCCATTGGAAAAAGCACCCTACTTAAGCCCACGCCTCCACCCTATCCTATAACTCAGTTACCCCACCTAACCTTCTGGACACTAAGGGACAATTTTGCACGACCAATCCACCTAACCTGTACATCTTTGGACTGTGGGAGGAAACCGGAGCACCCGGAGGAAACCCACGCACACACAGGGAGAAAGTGCAAACTCCACACAGTCACCCATGCAAGAAACAATACTTTTCACTGTATACTAATTCATGTGACAATAGTAAATCAAATCACCCAAGGCCGGAATTGAACCCAGGACCCTGGAACTGTGAAGCAGCCGTGTTAATCCATTGTGCCACCTTGCCGCCCTTTTTTATGGTCTTATGGCTGATCTGATTGTAACCTCCACTCTACAGTCTTACTCTCTCCATGAGGCTTCTCAGACTTATGGATTCTGCCAGTCAGTCTGACTGGATCCCAATTCCACTTCCTCGCACTTGAGCCACTCTCTGGGGCATCAAGCATCCCTAGGCTCCTGCCGACCTGCCACTCAATGTCCTGGCTTTGTCCTGGCTACTTCCTCTCCTGTCTCATGACATTTGGCTCCAACCCTCAGTTTGTCAAAAACACTCCACCTTGGAGGGAGGGGCCCACAGGGGCCAACCGACTCCATTGCAGTGCTCTCCGCTACCATTGCCATCTGCTGCTGGAGACCCCGCCACACACTTCCTCACTTGATTGATACCTCATCCGTCGCCTCCAACATCCAATCACTCCAACAACAAAGCAAAGTGGCAGCCGTGTGGCAGCAAAGTGAGGGAACCATGGTTGACAAGAGAGGTTGAATGTCTTGTTAAGAGGAAAAAGGTGACTTATGTAAGGCTGAGGAAACAAGGTTCAGACAGGGCATTGGAGGGATACAAGATAGCCAGGAGGGAACTGAAGAAAGGGATTAGGAGAGCTAAGAGAGGGCATGAACAATCTTTGGCGGGTAGGATCAAGGAAAACCCCAAGGCCTTTTACACATATGTGAGAAATATGAGAATGACTAGAGCGAGGGTAGTACCCCTTCCAGGATCCCCACCCTTCGTTCTCCTTCTACCCTCTGAAGGCTCCTTCATACCCACCCTGTACCCCTCACCCTTCATTGATCCACCCTCCTTTCATGGGCATGGCCGCCCCAGGCAGTGTCACCCTGGCAGTGCTGCTGATGGCTTTGCATTGTCACCCGGGCATCTTGGCAGTTCCAGGGTGGCAGGATCAATGTGCCAGGCTGTCTATGCCAAAGTGCCTGCATTCAAGGTGGAGGGCAAGCTGCGTAGTGTAGTGGCGTAATGGCCATTGGGAAGACCGTGGGAGGCCTCTCCCAGCATCTACTGGTCACATCCTGCTCCCGTTTGGGTGCAACGTAGCTGGTTGATCGTGCCCACAGACAAACAAACACAGAGGGGAAGAAGGGTGTAAAACAATGATGAAAGTAAAAGAATAAGAGTCTTTGGGTGCAATTTAATGCAAAGGTTTCGAAGTGTCATTTGTGGTGGGTTTTGTTTGGAGTTTTCTGTTGGATGGGTCGCCATCGGTGGGTGGGGTTTGCGAAGTGGGAGGGTGCCCGCCAATAACCTCGGCTGGGGGGGAAGGGAAATGGGTATCTCAGCGCCCGGGTGTCCGCCATACCTTAGACGGTGTGCTCCCATACCGGGTGCTACCCCAGCCGCAGCCCGCCTGCCCCACAGACCACCCATAACTCCCAGTGACTGTGGAGGCCTCTGGCCACATGGCTGAAGGCTCTTGCTAATAGGCAATTGGTAATCGCTGTTAAGTGCGCACTTCACACCTCCCAAATGGATCCCCGTGGGTAGATGTGCCATGTGGTTTTTGCCTAACATCCCAATCAGACCGTGAGGCCTCGACATGGTACCTGGATAGTGCGGGAGGCAACACTCTGGACGCAGCAGCCAACATCTGTACACAGAAGCAGAACTAGGCCACTTGGCCCATCGAAACTGCTCAGCCATTCAATCATGGTTGATATTTTCTCATCCCCATTCTCCTGCATTTCCCCCATAACCCCTGATCCCCTTATTCATCAATAACCTATCTATCTCTGTCTTAAAGACACTCAGTGATTTGGCCTCCACAGCCTTCTGCGGCAAAGACTCCATAGATTCACCACCCTCTGGCTGAAGAAAGTCCTCCTCATCTCTCTTTTAGAGGATCGTCCTCTTAGTTTGAGATGGTGTCCTCTGGTTCTAGTTTCTCCTACAAGTGGAAACATCCTCTCCACGTCCACTCTATCCAGGCCACGCAGTATCCTGTAAGTTTCAATAAGATCCCCCCTCATCCTGCTAAACTCCAACGAGTACAAACCCAGAGTCCTCAACCATTCCTCATACGACAAGTTCTTCATTCCAGGGATCATTCTTGTGAACCTCCTCTGGACCCTTTCCAAGGCCAGCACATCCTTCCTTAGATACGGGACCCAACACTGCTCACAATACTCCAAATGGGGTCTGACCAGAGCCTTATATAGCCTCAGAAGTACATCCCTGCCCTTATATTCTAGCCCTCTCGACATGAATGCTAACATTGCATTTGCCTTCCTGACTGCCAACTGAACCTGCACGTTAATCTTAAGAGAATCGTGAACAAGGACTCCCAAGTCCCTTTGTGCTTCTGATTTCGTAAGCATTTCCCCATTTAGAAAATAGTCTGTGTGTCCATTTCTCTTTCCAAAGTGCATAACCTCACATTTTTCCACATTGTTTTCCATCTGCCACTTCTTTGCCCACTCTCCTAGCCTGTCCAAGTCCATCAGTAGCCCCCCTGCTTCCTCAATACGACCTGTCCCTCTACAGATCTTTGTATCATCTGCAAACTTAGCAACAGTGCCTTCAGTTCCTTCTTCCAGATCATTAATGTATATTGTGAAAAGTTGTGGTCCCAGCACCGACCCCTGAGGTACACCACTAGGCACCGGCTGCCATCCTGAAAAAGATTCCTTTATCTCCACTCTCTGCCTTCTGCCAGTCAGCTAATCCGCTATCCATGCCAGGATCTTACCCTGAACACCATGGGCTCTTAACTTATTTAACAGTCTCCTATGTGGCACCTTGTCAAAGGCCTTCTGGAAATCTAAATAAAACACGTCCACTGGTTCTCCTTTGTCTAACTTCCTTGTTACTTCCTCAGAGAACTCTAACAGATTTGTCAGATATGACCTCCCATTGACAAAGCCGTGCTGACTCAGTCCTATTTTATCATGCACTTCCAAGTACTCCACAATCTCATCTTTAATAATGGACTCTAAAAGCGTACCAATGACCGAAGTCAGGCTAATTGGCCTATAATTTCCCATCTTCTGCCTCCCTCCCTTCTGAAACAGGGGTGTTACATTAGCCACTTTCCAGACCTTTGGGACCCTTCCCGCCTTCAGTGATTCCCGAAAGATCATCACCAATATCTCCACAATCTCCTCAGCTTCTCTTTTAGAACGACTGGCGTGAAGTCCATCCGGTCGAGATGATTTATCCACCTTCAGACCTTTCAGTTTCCCCGGAAACTTCTCCTTAGTAATGGTCACTGCACTCACCTCTGCCCCCTGGTTCTCCTGGAGCTCTGGAATCCCACTGGTGTCTTCCACCATGAATTCTGATGCAAAGTAACTATTCAGTTCGTCTGCCATTTCTTTGTTTCCTATTATTACTTCTCCAGCCACATTTACCAGTGGTCCAGTGTCTATTTTTGCCTCTCTCTCACCTTTTATATATTGAAAAAAACTCTTCCTATCTTCCTTTATATTACAAGCTAGTTTGCAGCCATACTTCATCTTCTCCCCCCTCATTGCTTTTTTAGTCGTCCTCTGCTCACTTTTAAAGGCTTCCCAATCCTCTGGCTTCCCACTAATCCTCGCCATTTTGTATGCTTTTCCTTTTGCTTTAATGCTGCTCTTGACTTCCCTTGTCAGCCATGGATGCCTTGTCCTCCCCTTACCATGTTTCCTCTTCCTTGGGATGAATTTCTGCTGTGTCTCCCGAATAACTCCCAAAAACGGCTGCCATTGCTCTTCTACTGTCTTCCCTGCTGGGCTCCTTCTCCAATCAACTCTGGCCAGCTCCTCCCTCATGTCTTTGTAGTTACATAAGAACATAAGAACTAGGAGAACGAGTAGGCCATCTGGCCCCTCGAGCCTGCTCCGCCATTCAATGAGATCATGGCTGATCTTTTGTGGACTATGCTCCACTTTCCGGCCTGAACACCATAACCCTTAATCCCTTTATTCTACCCTTATTTAATTGTACATAAAACCCTTATTTAATTGTAATACCGTTACATCTGATTGCAGCTTCTCCCTCTCAAACTACAGGGTAAATTCTATCATATTGTGGTCACTGCTCCCTAAGGGTTCCCTAACCTTAGGTTCCCTAACCAAGTCTGCCTCGTTACACATCACCAAATCCAGAATTGCCTGTTCCCTAGTAGGCTGTGACACAAGCTGCTCCAAAAAAATCATCTCTCAAACATTCCACAAATTCCTTTTCTTGGGATCCACTACCAACCTAATTTTCCCAGTCGACCTGCATATTGAAGTCCCCCATGATTATTGTAATATTTTTTACATACCTTTTCCATCTCCTGATTTATTTTCTGTCCCACATCCTGACTACTGCTAGGGGGCTTGTACATAACTCCTGACGAAACATATTTTTCTTTACCTGTCACTCTGGCCTCAATAAAACTCGAGATGGATTTGTAGGCATAGCATTAGTTATTTTTATTCGATTTGCAAGTCTGACTCGTTTCACAAAAACCCAGAACACAAGCAGCCTCCTAGGTCTCCAGAATCGAGTGAGTTGGAGAACAAAGAAATCTCTACAAACACATTCAAATGGCATCAAGTTTCACATACATGATTCCCATAGGTCACCCTATACCCCTCCTGACCTGGCCATACATCCTAATTGGCTCACTTCTCATTCCTTCCCCTGGCCTCTTGTTACCCAGCATTCTTTTCTCCGCATACACTAGACACCTCCCCCTTCCTTGTCATGCTCTCTGAAATCCTTTGTCTGTGAATTAACATGAATTAGACCGGCCTACATCTACATTAATATTTAAAGGAACAATTTTATATCACATTTGTCATTCCCTCCTTTTGTCATTTCATGATAACCTAGCTATTCAATAAAGATTTGTCGCCGCATGTCCAATTCCTGCTGTAGCCCCCCCTCATCCGCTGCACCCTCGTGGATCCTAACAGCCAAGATTCTAGAGACGTCTATCTGTTCCAGTGCACCCTGCATTTTACCCATCACGCATTCAAGGATGGCCAGGCCCACAAAGATGCAGCCGAGTGCCACTGCTAAATACATGGCCATATTTATCAATCAGTTCTTCCAACCTCCAAATCCCCAGTTGATGTCAGCGTTTAGGTCTTGAACTCCCATGATACACTTGCCCTGCACTATGGCGCATACCCCACCCTCACGGGCCAGAAGATAGTCAAGAGCATACCGGTTCTGCATTGCAAACAACCGTAGCTGAGACAATTCCTTGGTTATTGCCCCAAGGGCTCCCAAGGTTTCGTTTCCCAGGATGGTAAGGCCACAAATAAAATAATTCCTATCGCTGACCGCCAAGGAACCCCACACACCTCCCAGTGCCAAGATGCTCAGAATTCCCCACCCGGCTGAGTGGCCCCGGTTGGGTGCGAGAACCTGAGTTTTTTTCCAGTTTTCGCAGAATTCAGCTGAGACTGCCCGGCGTGCTAACTGATTATGCAGCATCCACGGCGAGGGACAGGGGACTGTGGTAGGGACTAGAGTCCCAATAGCAATTTGGCGGGGAAATGGGGGTGACAAAGCATTGGTCGCTGTGCCATTAAAAAAAGTAGTATCCTTGTTCCGTGTGCAGGCTAGCATCACAATCAATATATCGGTTGCGTAGGGATCCCCCAGTAGCCCAGTTTATCCAGCTTTGGAACTCTCATTCAGGCCGCCTAGCAATGCGGAAAGCCCTAGTCCCAACAGTGATATGAGAGACATTCGCCCAGGCACAAAGGAGCTGGAGGCCGGCGTTCAATGGAACGCAGGTGGTGTTGTAACAGACGCATTGGCCAGACACCTGAGTGATATGACACCTCCTGTCCATACAGGTGGGGAACAGACATGTTATATCCGTTTCCACCTCTACCAGCAAACAGCCATACCCGTCACTGCTGAAACAATTCTCGTACGACCAGGAGTCCCTATTGGGAGTGAAGTGGCTAGGTATGTACGCCCTCCACCGTTGCAGCCTATCATACTGTGAGTGGGAATTATCCCGAGGCAGGGGAAGGCAAATAGCCGGTGGTGCTGAACCCGGATTGTAAGGAAGAGTGACGTGCTCGGGCGGTGGCTCGGAATGCTGACAATGAACCACTGTTTGGGGAGTGCCCCAAAGCGGTGAAACAGAAAATAACCTAGACACCGCTGCGGGGTTCGAGTAGCAGACAACCCGTCCATAGCCATACAAGCGGTGGTAAATTTCATAGATTTCATAGAATTTACAGTGCAGAAGGAGGCCATTCGGCCCATCAAGTCTGCACCGGCTCTTGGAAAGAACACCCTATCCGAGGTCCACACCTCTACTCTATCCCCATAACCCAGTAACCCCACCCAACACTAGGGGCAATTTTGGACACTAAGGGCAATTTATCATGGCCAATCCACCTAACCTGCACATCTTTGGACTGTGGGAGGAAACCGGAGCACCCGGAGGAAACCCACGCAGACACGGGGAGGATGTGCAGACTCCGCACAGACAGTGACCCAAGCTGGAATCGAACCTGGGACCCTGGAGCTGTGAAGCAATTGTGCTATCCACAAGGCTACCGTGCTGCCCATAAATCTGGTAGAAGAGATTCATACTACCCGGGTTTTCCTCAGTCCGGGCCCTAAATGAATTAAGTGTATCTCCTGATGACCTACGTTCTAGTTGTACTCCCCTCCTTACACGCCACGTCCTCTCTCTCACACAATCTCTTCCTACCCTTACCTGACGGTCTGATTTTACCTTTATGGCACCAATCTTAACACATCCAAAATCAAATTTACATGTACTCCAAAAACAAGGCAATGTCCATGTAATGTTCCCTTCCCATCGCCGGGACCAGTGCAATTGCTTCATGAGTCCTGCATTGTCCGTTAACCTGATGACCTTCCATAAGTCGATGATACCATGCCCTCGTATATGGGGCCATCGAAGAACATCACCTCTGCATAAACAAAATGTCCTTGTAGTTTGGTTGGGGTTACAAATGTAGATGATATTTCCCTTTTCCATGTCCGTCGCCGATGTCACCCCAAGCGAGGTGAGGCCGAAGATTACACAGGCGGTGCGTAGCCACCCCATCATGCTCCAAACCTGTAAAACAGCGCTGGGGAAGGGAGGCAGATTCATCTGTCCAAGAAAATGGGGCCCCCGTTATCAGAACTCAACTGAGCTGGTCTGCCGTACCGGGGAATGATTTCCCGCCTCAGAACCTTAACCACAGTAGCAGCTTTATTATCGGTAGTCGGATACACTTCGCCCATCTGCTGAACACATCCACAATAACCAAAACATATTTATAACATTGACACCTTTCCAACTCAATGTAATCCATTTGGAGCGTCTCAAAGGGACCACTGGGCAACGGGGTTTGCCCCATACCACAAGGGATACCTTTGCCGGTGTTATATTGCTGACAGATTAAACACCGATTACTGATAATATGGGCCAACCCCTGCATTTTAGGGTGCCACCAAGTGTCCAGCAACAAATCACTAGTCCCCCGAGCCCCACAATGAGTTGCAAAGTGTACACATTTGACGACCAATAAAGCCAGTACATCAGACATACAAGTCTGATGTGCTGGCGTGGTCCATAAAGAGGAAACAGAATCATATGCACAACCTAACCGTTTCCACATTTGTTTATCACTCTCAGGAGCGTCCTCCTGTAACCTTATGAGGTCTTGGATGGTTGGCATTGGCTTGTCAGAAGCAGACATATTTATAGTAGATCGTTTAGTCTGACTTAACATCTTAGGCACCATCACTTGCTGAATTTGCACGGCTGTCCGCGCTGCACAATCTGCTTGTTCATTACCAACGTCGACTGGGGTCTTACCGTTTGTATGGGCAGCGCATTTAATGATGGAAATCTGCGCGGGCATAAGGAGGGCCTGTAGTAGGTCATTAACTAAACCCCAGTGGGATATTTGACCATACATAATCATGTCAGGTTGTTCTAACGGAATATCACTCAGATCGTCCCTTATTGTGGTAGTTTCCTGAATCAAGGCTAAACAGTCGAGGCCAGGTGCATCTTCATGGACAGGGCGGACCGCAAAGAAAACAGGCTGGATTGATAGTGGTACAGTATTTAAATGTCAGACGTGGATTGTTCAAAAGGTATATCTCATACCTATTCTGACGAGCTGCGGTAAGATGCTGAGTCTGCAGTTGCCCCAATAGTGCGATTACCGAGTGGGAGCTATATACCGTAATATCCTGTTGGAGAGTTCTCTTGGCAGCAGCCTGCAAACTATTGTATATCGCTGCCAAGATCTGGGTGCAAACAGGGTGGCCCAACGCCACTGGGTCGAGTTTGGAAGAGTAATATGCTACGGGCCAGTGCTTGTCCCCATGTTGCTGAGTGAGTACCGCTGTTGAACATCCTTCCAGAACAGTACAGTATATCTGGAACGGTCGGTCGTACAAGGGCCTACCGAGGGCAGATGCTTGTAAGAAGGCCTGCTTCCGGCAACGGAAGGCTTCGAGTGCCTCGGTGGTGAGAGTAAAATTCCCCCCTTCACTAGTGTAAGGCGTCAGCAGCTTTGTATAGACAGCGATGTTTGGTATCCACTGCCGACAATAATTCATCATACCCAGCCAATGACGGACCTCCTTGGCTATGGTAGGGGCGGGGAATTGGCCTATTGGTTCAATCCTACTGGGTTCAAGACTTCTTTCTGTGGCTGTAAGTAAAACTCCTAAGAACTTGACCTTTGTCCGAGTCACCAGGACCTTTGATTGTGAAACAACATAACCCAACGAGGATAGGTGGTTTAATAACTGGACCACATCATCCCTATTACTGGGCTCATCAGGACTTGCCACCAATATGTCATCTACATACTGCACCAGAGTGGAACCATGCTCCAATGTCAAGGCCTGGAGTTGGGTCTGCAGACATCTGGAGAAGAGCGTAGGTGAGTTGACGAACCCCTGTGGCAGTCGGGTCCAGGTATACTGCTGTCCATTGTAAGTGAAGGCAAACAAATATTGGCTTTCAGATGCGAGTGGGAGGGCAAAGAAGGGGTGCTGAAGGTCAATTATTGCGAAGACCCGGGCTTGAGCTGGAATTTGAGCTAGTATGTGGGCAGGGTTAGAGACGAGAGCATGTAACGGCTGTACGATGGCATTGATTGATCGGTACTGGTCTGGTCTGGCTGGTTTAGGCACAGCAAGTAGGGGGTGTTACATTCTGATTGGCAAGGGACCAAAATACCCTGTTGCAACAGCTCTCGGATTAATTTGTCTATAGACGGGGCAGCTTGGGGTTTCAGGGGGTATTGCCGAATGGAAGACAGCTTTAATCGTTACCTTAATAGGTGTAACATTTGTCTTTCCCACTTGTGATGGGTATTCCGCCCAGACCTGTGGATTGACATATTCCAAAACATCATGTCCCCAGTGATGCTGCAGTCGAGTGTTAATCGTTTCAGGGACCTCAAAATATTTTATGGAAGTGCCGTCTGGCATGACTTGAAGTGCATACTCTGTTGGATCTGAATGATCCACTGCCCTCCTTACCATATGCCCCAAATCCCTGGCATGGTACTGGTCGTGGACCTGACGTGTAATATGAGGGCTTACCGAAGCTGACTGTGGCCATAAATGTGGTGGTATTGTAACAAAATTGGCTGTACCTTCTTTTCCCGTGACTGTGGCTGTAACCTTGACTGGCCATTCGGTCCCAATTAACGGCCTATATTTGTCCTCCAACTCCCTGTTTTGACCGGTTCTGTCATAGGCCAGGGTAACGTGATGCAGTGAATGTTCAATGTCTAACGTCCACCACTGGGGGGTGATAGAAATATAGCACTGTTGTCTCATCCTCCATGATTGGACCGTTACCCCTTCGTCTCCGCACTCTAGCCGTAGCTGGAAGATACACAGTAAATTTCGGGCTAACAATTTACAATCGAATCCAGTAGTCACCACAAACTTGGTACGGCAAGTCGCCTGACTGCCCACGGTAGATTTCATTAAAACGTTCCAGAAATTCCTCTGGCTCTGCAGTCTTTTTAGGTTTGAGGTCTAAGATAGCAGAAATGTTTATGGGCTTTTGAAATGTGACATTCAACGCATTCAGGATTTGTGCCCGTCTATCATCGTCCAAAGCATGGGCCTGCTGGAGTGCGGTGTGGCTAGCATTATTCAAGTGATTGAGATGACTGCGGTACTCTGCTGGGGTTAAAGCCTGCTGGACTAGGGTCCAGAGGTCTCTAGAATCAGTTTGATAAACTGAGATGGTAGTTCTCAGATAATCCACGAAAGCAGCAGATTTCTTCCTGTCTGGGATTGCAGCCATAATAGAATCATAGAAGTTTACAGCATGGAAACAGGCCCTTCGGCCCAACCAGTCCATGTCGCCCAGTTTTTACCATTAAGCTAGTCCCAGTTGCCCGCACTTGGCCCATAACCCTCTATACCCATCTTACCCATTTAACTATCTAAATGCTTTTTAAAAGACACAATTGTACCCGCCTCTACGACTACCTCTGGCAGCACATTCCAGGCACTCACTACCCTCTGAGTGAAGAAATTGCCCCTCTGGGCCCTTCTGAATCTCTCCCCTCTCACCTTAAACCTATGCCCTCTAGTTTTAGACTCCCCTACCTTTGGGAAAAGATGTTGACTATCTACCTTATCTATGCCCCTCATTATTTTATAGACCTCTATAAGTTCACCCCTAAGCCTCTTACGCTCCAGGGAAAAAAGTCCCAGTCTATCCAGCCTCTCCTTATAACTCAAACCATCAAGTCCCGGTAACATCCTAGTAAATCTTTTCTGCACTCTTTCTAGTTTAATAATATCCTTTCTATAATAGGGTGACCAGAACTGCACACAGTATTCCAAGTGTGGCCGTACCAATGTCTTGTACGACTTCAACAAGACGTCCCAACTCCTGTATTCAATGTTCTGACCAATGAAACCAAGCATGCCGAATGCCTTCTTCACCACCCTGTCCACCTGCGACTCCACCTTCAAGGAGCTATGAACCTGTACTCCTAGATCTCTTTGTTCTATAACTCTCCCCAACGCCATACCATTAACAGAGTAGGTCCTGGCCTGATTCGATCTGCCAAAATGCATCACCTCACATTTATCTAAATTAAACTCCATCTGCCATTCGTCGACCCACTGGCCTAATTGATCAAGATCCCGTTGCAATCCTAGATAACCTTCTTCACTAGCCACTGTGCCACCAATCTTGGTGTCATCTGCAAACTTACTAACCATGCCTCCTAAATTCTCATCCAAATCATTAATATAAATCACAAATAACAGTGGACCCAGCACCGATCCCTGAGGCACACCACTGGTCACAAGCCTCCAGTTTGAAAAACAACCCTCTACAACCACCCTCTGTCTTCTGTCATCCAGCCAATTTTGAATCCAATTGGCAACCTCACCCTAGATCCCGTGAGCTTTAACCTTCTGCAACAACCTACCATGCGGTACCTTGTCAAAGGCTTTGCTAAAGTCCATGTAGACAACGTCTACTGCACTGCCCTCATCTACCTTCTTGGTCACCCCCTCAAAAAACTCAATCAAATTTGTGAGACATGATTTTCCACGCACAAAGCCATGCTGACTGCCCCGAATCAGCCCTTGCCTCTCTAAATGCTTGTAGATCCTGTCTCTCAGAATACCTTCCAGCAACTTACATACTACAGACGTTAGGCTCACCGGTCTGTAGTTCCCAGGCTTTTCCCTGCTGCCCTACTTTCACAAGGGCACAACATTCGCTACTCTCCAATCTTCAGGCACCTCACCTGTGGCTGCCGATGATTCAAATATCTCTGTTAGGGGACCCGCAATTTCCTCTCTAGCCTCCCACAACATCCTGGGATACATTTCATCAGGTCCTGGGGATTTATCTACGTTGATGCGCTTTAAGACTTCCAGCACCTCCTCCTCTGTAATATGCACACTTCTCAAGACATCACTATTTATTTCCCTTAGTTTCCTAACATCCATGCCTTTCTCCACCGTGAATACCGATGAGAAATATTCATTCAGGATCTCACCCAACTCTTGTGGCTCTGCACATAGATGTCCTTGTTGATCCTTAATCGGCCCTACTCTGTCCCTAGTTACTCTTTTTCCCTTTATGTATCTGTAGAAGCTCTTTGGATTCTCCTTTGCATTATTTGCCAAAGCAATTTCATGTCCCCTTTTTGCCCTCCTGATTTCCCTCTTAACTCTATTTCGACAATCTCTATACTCTTTAAGGGATCCACTTGATTCCAGTTGTTTATGTACGTCATATGCCTCCTTCTTCTTTTTGACCAGAGTCTCAATATCTCGAGTCATCCAGGGTTCCCTACTTCTACCAGCCTTGCCCTTCACTCTGAAGGGAATGTGCTTACCCTGAACCCTGGTTAACACATTTTTAAAAGCCTCCCATTTACCAGCCGTCCCTTTGCCTGCCAACAGTCTCCCCCAATCTACCTCTGAAAGTTCCTGTCTGATACCATCAAAATTGGCCTTGCCCCAATTAAGAATTTTAACTCTTGGGCCAGACCTATCATTCTCCATAACTAATGGAGTTATGGTCACTTGTCCCAAAGTGATCCCTCACTAACACTTCTGTCACTTGCCCTTCCTTATTTCCCAAGACGAGGTCAAATTTTGCCCCCTCTCTAGTCGGTCCATCCACATACTGAATGAGAAATTCCTCCTGAATACACTCAACAAATTTGCCTCCATCCAAGCCCCTAATGCTATGGCTGTCCCAGTCAATGTTGGGAAAGTTAAAGTCCCCTACTATTACCACCCTATTTTTCTTGCAGCTATCTGTAATCTCCTGACATATTTGCTCCTCAATTTCCCGCTGACTATTTGGGGGCCTGTAGTACAGTCCTATCAAGGTGATCTCTCCCTTCTTATTTTTCAGTTCCACCCATATAGACTCAGTGGGCGAACCCTCGGATATATCCCCTCTAAGTACTGCCGTGATGTTCTCCCTAATCAAAAACGCCACTCCCCCTCCTCTCTTACCTCCTGTTCTATCCTTTCTATAGCATCTGTACCCCAGAACATTGAGCTGCCAGTCCTGCCCCTCCCTTAGCCATGTTTCAGTCATAGCTATAATATCCCAGTCCCATGTGCCCATCCATGCCCTGAGTTCATCCGCTTTGCCCGTTAGGCCCCTTGCATTGAAATAAATGCAGTTTAATGTAGACTTTCCTTGCTCTCTGCCCTGCTTTCTCTGGTCATGCTCTACACACTCTCCCTTCCTGCCTTTTGTTTCCGTCCCCACTGACTTCCTACATCGGTTCCCATCCCCCTGCCACATTAGTTTAAACCCTCCCCAACTGCACTAGCAAACACAATAGCCATCATCTCACTGGGTCTCCATGGGAAATAAACGTCTATCGTGGGCTGGGCCATTGCCATCACAGCGTCAGTGTTTGGTATTTTCCTAATCGGCAACTGTCTCAGAGCCTCACTAGGGGGCGCTCTAGCTGATTCCTCTGGCTCGCCCAAGACTTCGACGTCCTTCCCTGTCACTAGGGGGAGCTCCAGCTCCTCAGAACCATCCCCATCCTCTTCCTTTATTCTCGTACTTTTCTGTCCTACCATATCGGTCTGAAGGGATCTAGGTGCGTGATTGTTTCTGGATAGGATCAGGCCCCTCTCTCGTTGTCCGAGATCGGGTCCTAGAGCTAACTGGGCTTGTGGAACAGAGCTCCCCTTCTCTAACAGACAGTGAAGATGGTAAAATAGGACCCAAGCTATCAACCGAAGGGGCTGGACAGGCTGGCATGATTTGAATCTGGGGAGCAGTGACTGGGTATAAATTATGATACTCTGGTGGTTCCGGAATTAGTGCAGACAATGCTACTGGTGCAGTCGGAACTCTAGCCAACCTGGTCCAATTTTCTAAATCTTCATCCTCTGTCAATGCAAGGCCAGCCATTGAACTATGTAGCTCCCTTTTTTTAAAAACTCGAGTCCACCCTCTCTTTACTTGCGCGTTTTTTTTTGGTTTTTTTTCACACTCCTTTTTCAAGATCTCCAGATCTTTCTGGTTCCCCCTTTCACGAATTGGAATCCCCATTTTAAGGGCATTTTCTTGCCAACTTAATAACATGATCTTAGCCCTCTCATGTTGACAATATTGTCTCCATAATCTTTTGGCTCTCTTTTTTAAAAAACATTTTTTCTTTTTTATTTGCCTATTTATAACCAATGGCAATTTTTGCTACTTGGCAAAATTATTTAAAAGGTTTTAACAGTGTTCTTTTAAAACTTAAAATGTTTTAAAATTCAAATTGAATTACTGCAAACTGCAAGCAACTCAGAACTGAATTTACGATTTGCTTGACACAAATTTGTATAACTTTTACAACTTAATTAATTCTTTATCGTAACAATTTTTCTTTTAACAAGTTTTTCTTACATTCACAAAAGTGTTGGCTGCTATCAATGAGGGAGCAGTTAGCTGCGGTGATTTATACTGGAGCAAAGTCAACTGTCATCTCCAGATTTACACTTTTAAAAATGATGTCAGTGTGTTTCTTTAAGTTTCTATTAATTCACAAAGAAAAATGAGATAAACATTATTTCAAGTAATTAAAACTTAAGATTCTGGCAATTTCAATCAATTGCTTGCTAAAATAATAAACTTTTATCAAAGAGGAGGAGAAATCCACTGATTTCCTTTAATTAATTCAAAACGTAACTTTGCTGGAGTTTCACTGACTCGAAAGAAAGGTATCCAATTACACCACAAGCTGCCTGTTATCTCAAGCTGCTGTTAACCCTTTGAGAGACTTCTGCTTTAACTAACATGCAGCATCCAGTTTGTTTTAAAATCTATCGTTTCTCGCCACTACAGTCCAAGGATACAATTTTAGCTTAATCAACTATAGATTTGAAAACACTCATTGAACTAAACCCTCATCCTGAGGTCCCATAAGTTCTCCAAAAACACTCACACATGGAATTAAACCATCATTTTGATGTCGCATTAATTTTAAAACTAATCAACTATAGATTTAAAAACACTCATTGAATTAAACCCTCATCCTGAGGTCCCATCAGTTTCCAAAAACACTCACACATGGAATTAAACCATCATTTTGATGTCGCATTAATTTTAAAACTAACCCAAAACTGAATCATCAATTATGAAATCCTATCAGTTAAATTTCTAATCCCCAGACTGACCTTTGATTTCATCGAGACGATCTTTCCGTACCAACCGCGAGTGACCAGACTAATCAGACCATAAGAAGAGGGGGAAAATCAATGCGCGGTCATTTTCCAGCTGTACATTGTGGGCTCTTTTCCACTCTCCTTGTCCAAAATCAGTCCAATTCTGATTTCGCGGTTGGTCAGAACCGTCTTGAGAAATCCCGGGTTTCCGGCACCAAAAGACAAAACATATTTTCTTCACCCATCAGTCTGGCCTCAATAAAACTCGAGATGGATTTGTAGGCATAGCATTAGTTATTTTTATTCGACTTGCAAGTCTGACTCGTTTCACAAAAACCCAGAACACAAGCAGTCTCCTAGGTCTCCAGAATCGAGTGAGATGGAGAACAAAGAAATCTCTACAAACACATTCAAACACACTCACATACAAACACATCAAGTTTCACATACACGATTCCCATAGGTCATCCTATACCCCTCCTGACCTGGCCATACATCCTAATTGGCTCACTTCTCATTACTTCCCCTGGCCTCTTGTTACCCAGCATCCTTTTCTCCGCATACACTAGACACCTCCCCCTTCCTTGCAATGCTCTCTGAAATCCTTTGTCTGTGAACTAACATGAATTAGACCGGCCTACATCTACATTACAGTAACTAATATATTTAAAGTAACTATTTTATATCACATTCGTCACTCCCATCAGGGTCTTTTTACCTTTGCGATTCCTCAACTCTACCCACAGAGATTCTATGCCTTCTGATCCTATATCGCTCCTTGCTATCGATTTAACTTCATTCTTTCCTGAGAATTGCAACCCCGCCCCCTTCGCCCATTTGCCTGTCCTTTCAATAGGGCACATATCCTTGTATATTTAGATCCCAGCCCTGATCCCCTTGCAGCCACGTGATGCCCACAACATCGTACCGGCCAATTTCAATGTGTATAACAAGCTTATTTACCTTGTTCTGTCTACTGCGCGCATTAAGGTACAATACCCTCAGTCCTGCATTGACCACCTCCCTTCTCACACTTGTCACCTTTTTTGCTCTGCCTGAGGGTGATGTTGTTCTCTTATTTTTGTTCTCTATTTCCCCTTTAGTTATTACACCTTCTAAGCTCACGCTCTGGTTCCCACCCCCCTGCCATACCATATTAACTCCTCCCGAGTGACTCTAGCAAACCTCCCAGCCAGGTTATTAGCGCCCCTCCAGTTTAGAGGCAATCCATCCTTCTTGTACATCCTTCCTGGTGCTGATTTGCCTTCTTGAACCGCTGCAGTCCCTACTTCAACAAAAAGGGCTTCCACTCCCTGAACATCCAGCACTTGTGCGACCCCCACGTGAGGATCATGAAAGTGTGTGCACAATTCCCAGGGAGTGTGCACAACAACCACCTCCTGGGGTAGTTGGACATCCCTGTCCTCTTCAAGGACCACCCAAGATGGCCGGTAAACTCATGGGGGATAAGGGGTACCCGCTGAGGATCTGGCTAATGACGCCAGGACGGAGTGGAGACCCAATACAATGAGGCCAAAGAGACACAGCAATGGGGCGATGTGTTGGAGGTGGGGGGGGGGGGGGGGGACACACACACACACACACACACATGTGCCACCTCCGAGCAGGAGGACAAGGATAAGGGGGGCCGGAAGGGGCTGGAAGATGAGCCGAGGGAGGACCAGCAGGAGGAAGGAGGATAGGCGGCAGTGGCGAGGGTCTAACATTCCACCCCCCCACCACCCTCCCTTCATGCCCCTCTCCCCCATCCCTCAGCATTCCTCTACTGCTCCCCTCCCCATTCCCCCTGTCCCCACACTGCCCCACCCTCACGGGATTTGTATAACCTCACTCCAATGTGAATGGACTGTGTCGGCTCTGACAGCAGTTCACTGTCGAGGGCAGGGGAGTGATGATAACTCACTGAGAGCTGGTGCTCCTCAATCCGGGCCATAATCTGACCACTGCCTGTCTGCTGAGTGCTCACTCATGGAGGCATGAGGTTTACAGCATGAAACAGGCCCTTCGGCCCAACTTGTCCATGCCGCCCAGTTTTTAACCACTAAGGTAATTCCAATTGCCCCTCTCACCTTAAACCTATGCCCTCCAGTTTTAGACTCCCCTATCTTTGTAAAATTGTTTACTATCTACTTTATCTATGCCCCTCATTATTTTATAGACCTCTACAAGATCACCCCTAATCTCCTACGCTCCTGGGAAAAAAGTCCACGTGCTGGATTCTCCGTTTGGGAGCCTAAATCGACACGACAGCATGAAAATGATGGCGTTTTACGCCAGGACAACTGGCGCAAAATGGCCACCGATTCCCCATTTTGCTGGGGGCGAGCAGGGAGGCAGCGTAGAGCACCCAGCTCCGAGCTGCCGATACAGCCCGTGGCAATGCCGGGTCCGTGGCCACGCATGCGCACGGTGGTGGCCTGCAGCGGCCGCGCCGTGCTTCATGGCGGACTCAGCCCATGGACCAGGACCGCAAAAATAGTACCCCCCTTCGGCCGCTCGTGTGCCCCGGACCGCCCGCCCACAGTGCCCCCAGCCCCGAATGAAGCCCCCCCTGCCCGCCGATCGGCCCACTCCCGGCTGTGGCGGCGCCAGACTGAGTCCGCAGCCACCACGCTAAGTTCACGACGGGTGAGATCACACGTGTCCCACGCCGTCGGGAACCCGGCCGGTCGGGGATGGAGCATCACGGGGCAGGCCTCAGGGAATGACCTGAGGCTGTGGATATATGGCGGGGCATACTCCTGGAGTATGCTGCTCTTCAGGGGGTGGAGCATCACGAAAGCGGCGCCGCCCCCGATTTTGGTATCGTCGGGGATTCTCCGCCCCCTCGTCGAATGCGATTTCGGCGTCGGGGAGTGGAGAGTCCAACCCCTTGTCTATCCAATCTGTCCTTATAACTCAAACCATCAAGCCCCGGTAGCATCCTAGTAAATCTTTTCTGCACTCTTTCTAATTTAATAATATCCTTTCAATAATCGGATGACCAGAACTGAACACAGTATTCCAAGTGTGGCCTTACTAATGTCTTGCACAACTTCAGCAAGGTGTCCCAAAGCCTTTATTCAATGCTCTGACCAATAAAACCTCGCATGCTGAATGCCTTTGTCACCACCCTGTCCACCTGCGACTCCACATCCAAGGAGCTATGAACCTGTACCCCTAGATCTCTTTGTTCTGTAACTCTCCCCAACTCCCTACCATTAACTGAGTAGGTCCTGTCCCGATTCGATCTATCAAAATGCTCCACCTCACATTTATCCAAATTAAACTGCATCTGCTATTCATCGGCCCACTGGCCCAATTGATCAAGTCCCCTTGCAATCATAGATAACCTTCTTCACTGTCCCCTATGCCATTAATCTGCATGTTATCTGCAAACTTACTAACCATGCCTCCTAAATTCTCATCCAAATCATTAATATAAATAACAAGAACAGTGGACCCAGCACCGATCCCTGAGGCACACCGCTGGTCACTTCCTCCAGTTTGAAAAACAACCCTGACAACCACTTCTGTCATCAAGCCAATGTTGTATCCAAATGGCTACCTCACCCTGGATCCCGTGAGGTTTAACCTTGACCAAAAAGCTACTTTGTTGGGTACCTCATCAAAGGCCTTGTTAAAGTCCATGTAGACAACATTGACTACACTGCCCTCATCTACCTTCTACTATTCATTTCGGATCTCACCCACCTCTTGTGGATCCGCACACAGATGACCTTGTAGATCCTTAAGAAGCCCTGCTCTCTCCCTCGTTACTCCTTTGTCCTTCATGTATTTGTGGAAGCTCTTTGGATTCTCCTTTGACTTATCTGCCAAAGCAATCTCATGTCCCCTTTTTGCCCCCATGATTTCTCCCTTATCTCTACTCCGACAACCTCTATACTCTTCAAAGGATCCACTTTATCCCAGCTGCCTATGCTGTCATATGCCTCCTTCTTATTTTTGACCAGTGCCTCAATATCCTGAGTCATCCAGGGTTCCCTACTTCTACCAGCCTTGCCCTTCACTCGAAAAGGAATATGCATATCCTGAACCCTGGGTAACACACTTTTAAAAGCCTCCCATTTACCAGCCATCCCTTTGCCCGCCAACAGACTCCCCCAATCAACCTTTGAAAGTTCCTGTCTAATATCATCAAAACTGGCCTTGCCCCAATTAAAAATTTTAACTTTTGGGCCAGTCCTGTCATTCTCCATGGCTATCTTAAAACTAATGGAATTAAGGTCACCGGTTCCAAAGTGATCCCTCACTAATACTTCCATCACCTGTCCTTCCTTATTCCCCAAGAGGAGGTCAGGTTTTGCCCCCTTTCTCGTTGGGTCATCCACAGACTGAATGAGAAATTCCTCCTGAATATATTCAACAACTTTCTCTCCATCCAAACCCCCATGGCTGTCCCAGTCAATGTTGAGAAAGTTAAAGTCCCCAACTATTACCACCCTGTTATTCCGGCAGCTATCTGTAAACACTTTACACATTTTCTCCCCAATTTCCCGCGGACTGTTTGGGGCCTATAGTACAGTCCTATCAAAGCGATCTCACCCTTCTTATTTTTCAGTTCTACCCATATAGACTCAGTGGGCAAACCCTCAGATATAACCTCTCAGTACTGCCGTGATATTGTCCCTAATCAAAAATGCAACTCCCCCTTCTCTTTTACCTCCTGTTCTATCCTTCCGATAGCATCTGTACCCCGATAATTGAGCTGCCAGTCCTGCCCCTCCCTTAGCCATGTTTCAGTGACAGCTATAATATCCCAGTCCCATGTACCTGTCTATGCTCTCAGTTCATCTGCCTTGCCCATCAGGCCTCTTGCAATGAAATAAATGCAGTTTAATCTAGACTTCCCTTGCTCTCTGCCCTGCTTTCTCAGACCATCTGTCCGGTCATGTTTTGTACACTCAATGACGTGACCGCGTGGGCCTCATTGTATCGGGTCTCCGCTTTGGTCACCAGCCTCCATACTGGCAGCAACAGCCAGGACCCTTATTTCCCAAGGGTCATCCGGCCACACTGAGATGCTCCTCATATTTTCTGTAATGGACAAACTCTTGAGGCATTAGTATATAATTCATGTCTTATTTACATTTCCAGAAATTTTGCCAGAATCATGGACGTTGCGAACTGTTTCACCTATGAAGAAGCTATCAAGGAAATCCGAGGCTGTCTTTCGAAAGAGCTCAAAGCCATTGGGTCATTGGTAATGAAAATGGTTGAAGTCGGCAGCAAGACCCTGTGTGAGATGGATACCGAAATGATTCGGAAGTTGGTTAATGAAGCACACAAAGAGGCTCAACAAGCCTGTCACGTTGCCTCTGGTTATGTGCAAAAGATTCAATCAGAGTGTGAGAAGTTAACAGAAGAGAAAGGCAGGTTGCAGAAAGGGTTGAAGGATAAGAAAGGGCAATTAGAATCTTTGCAACACCAACTGAAAACTATTGAAGAGGAGAAAGAAATGAATAAAAAATGTTTGCGTAAAGCAGAATCGTCACTGCGGCTGGCAGAGAAAGCATTACAAAGGCTAAAGGACCATGAAAAAGCATTGACAATTGGCCGGAATGTTGGCATTGGACTGTTCTGTGTTCCCCTTCTAGGTCCAGCAGTAAGCATCGCCACATCAGTAGTAGGTAAGTCACTCCAAGTTTTGAACTTTTCCATCTTGAAGGGCCATAATATTCACAGATATATCGGCCCAGCACCAATAAAGGAACTCGAGATGGGAGTTATCAGGAAGGACTAGAGGGAGGCAAGGGCACAGAATGTACTCTGGGTGGGGGAGTTCAATGCCCATCACCAAGAGTGGCTCGGTAGCACCACTCCTGACAGAGTTGGCTGAGTCTTAAAGATGTGATGAATGTAAGAAATAGTTTTTTGCAGGAATGTTATTAAAACCTGGGTTAAGACATATATATAGTATGACTGCTAGAGCGGCGATGAAGGGGTGATAAAAGTGAGGTAATCATTGATTTTGCAGGAGTGCGTGTTCTGCTAATGGAATATCGCTTATGTTTCGAATGTCCCCTGGGCGGGGAGGGGGGGGGGGGGGAGATAATTTTTAAAAAATAAATTTAGAGTACCCAATTCATCTTCTCCAATTAAGGGGCAATTTAGCGTGGCCAATCCACCTACCCTGCACATCCTTTTGGGTTGTGGGGGCGAAACCCATGCAGACACGGGGCGAATGTGCAAACTCCACACAAACAGTGACCCAGAGCCGGGATGGAACCTGGGACCTCGGCGCCGTGAGGGGGAAGATAATTTCTGAGGGGTATTGTGTTTGGTCCTGAATAAACAGTTCTCGGACATCTTGTGGAAGGAGACAGAAGAACACCTTATGCTTTGGGTACAGATATTGTAATTCAGAGGAGGAGCCAGGGCTGTCTGAAAAGGTCAGTTCTTCCTGGGAACTTAAATGAACAGAGGTGTTTTCACTTTAGTTCTGACAGGTTCTCTCTCCAAAGACTCTGAACAGAGAATTGCAAGTAAAAACCTGGGGCAGGATTCTCAGTTGGCCAAGCCGAAATCGAGAAAGGCGATTGGCCAGAGAATAGGTTCCGACACCAAAATCGCGGCGGACACCAATTTTCAATCGCAATTCTACATCACCTCAACAGCGGCGTCAATGTACAGGAAACACCATTTGCATATCATTGGGGGGCCCCGACACGACTCTCCGCTCCGATGGGCGAGTTTGTGAAACTGGCGTGGAGGCTGCTGAGGGAGAGAGAGGAGGTACGGAAAGTGCCCAACATCAGCATAGTTTGCTGACAGTTGTGCCGCTGATCTGGGGGCTTCTGCAAGGGCTGCTGGGAGTAGGGGGATGGACTGGTGGGGGGGGGGGGGGATGGACATGGAACACCATTGCTGCATTCGGCAAGGCAGCCATGCAACTGCGCACATCACTAACAGCCCACTGTGATCCTCCAGGCCATTCCCCTGGGTGCCCTCTGGCCCCAGCCAACGTATCAGCTGTATGGACACGCTCCAGCACAACCAGCGCCATCCTGTTGGCTGGGATGGTGTCTGTGGGTAGTGAAGTGTGTATATGCGACTGCAGCTTGTCAGCTTCCCAAGGTACTAAATGAGTACTTTGTTCACCAAAGAAAAGGACTTTATGAGAGATGATTCTTGTGTAGGGTGTGCAGATAGTCTGGGGCATGTTGATATCGAAAAGGAGGAGGTATTGGGCGTTTTAAAAGACATTAAGGTAGATAATTCTCTGGCGCTGGTTGTGCTGGAGCGTGTCCATACAGCTGATACGTCGGCTGGGGCCAGAGGGCACCCAGGGGAATGGCCTGGAGGATCACAGTGGGCTGTTAGTGATGTGCGCAGTTAAGGTAGATAATTCTCTGGGCCAGATGGGATTTACCCCAGAATACTGAGGGAAGCATGGGGGGAAATTACTGGGGCCTTCGCTGACATCTTTGTATACTCATTGGCTACAGGTGAGATCCTAGAGGACTGGAGAATAGCTTATTTGGTACCGCTATTTAAGGAAGGTAGTAGGGATAATCCAGGAAACTATAGGCCGGCGAGCACATGTCCGTAATAGGTAAATTATTGGAGAGAATTCTCAGGGACAAGATTTATACCCATTTGGACTTATTAGCGCTAGGCAGCATGGTTTTCATAGAATCATAGAATTACAGTGCACAAGCAGGCAATTCAGCCCATTGAGTCTGCACCGGCCCTTGGAAAGAGCACCCTACATAACCCCCACACCTGTACCCTATTCCCCCTTTAACCCATAACCCAGTAACCCCACCTAAACTTTTTGGACACTAAAGGGCAGCACGGTTGCATAATGGTTAGCGCAATTGCTTCACAGCTCCAGGGTCCCAGGTTCGATTCCCGACTGGGTCACTGTCTGTGCGGAGACTGCACGTTCTCCCCGTGTCTGCGTGGGTTTCCTCCGGCTGCTCCGGTTTCCTCCCACAGTCCAAAGATGTGCGGGTTAGGTGGATTGGCCATGCTAAATTGCCCTTAGTGTACAAAAAGGTTTAGTGGGGGTTGCGGGGATAGGGTAGATACGTGGGTTTGAATGGGTTGATCTTTGTAAGGGCCGGTGCAGACTCGATGGGCCGAATGGCCTCCTTCTGCACTGTAAATTCTATAAAGGCAATTTAGAATGGCCGGGGATCGAATCTAGGACCCTGGAGCTGTGAAGCAACAGTGTTTAGCACAGGGCTAAATTGCTGGCTTTGAAAGCAGACCAAGGCAGGCCAGCAGCACGGTTCAATTCCCGTAACAGCCTCCCCGAACAGGTGCCGGAATGTGGCGACTAGGGGCTTTTCACAGTAACTTCATTTGAAGCCTACTTGTGACAATAAGCGATTTTCATTTCATTTTCATTTCATTTCATTTCATTTCATTGTGCTACCGTGCTGCCCAAAGGGGAGGACGTGCTTCGCTAACTTGATTGTGTTTTTTGAGGAGCTGACAAAGACGATTGATGAGGGGAGGGCGGCGGATGTTGTTTGCATGGACTTCAGTCAAGCCCTTGACAAGGTCCCTCATGGCAGACTGGTACAAAAGGTGAAGTCAAACGAGATCAGAGATGAAGTGATAAGATGGATACAGAACTGGCGCAGTCACAGAAGGCAGAGGTCAGCAGTAGAAGGGTGTTTTTCTGAATGGAAGGTTGTGACGAGTGGTGTTCCACAAGGATCTGTGCTGGTCCTCTGTTGTTTGTAGTACACATAAACAATTTGGAGGAAAATGTAGCTGGTCTGATTAGTAAGTTTGCGGATGACACAAAGGAGTGGCAGATAGTGTTGAGGATTGTCAGAGGATACTGCAGGACATAGATAGGTTGGAGACTTGGGCCAATAAATGGCAAATCAAGTTTAATCAATGAGATAATGCATTTTGGTAGGTATAACATAGAGACGAAATATACAGTAAATGGCAAAACTCTTGGGAATATAGAAAGAAAGAGAGATCTGGGCATACAGGTCTACAGATCTTTGAAAGTGGCAGCACAAGTGGACAAGGTAGTCAAGGAAGCATATGAAATGCTTGTCCCTTGGACGGGACTGACAAGTCAAGCTACAGTTTTATAGAACCTTGGTAAGGCTGCTCTTGGAATATTGTGCACAATTCTGGTCATCATACTACTAGATGGATGTGGAGGCTTTGGAGAGGGTGCAGATGTTGCCTGGTTTAGAGGGTGTTAGCTATGAAGAGAAGCTGAATAGACTTGAACTGTTTTCATTAGAACGACGGAGGTTGAGGGGCGACCTGATAGAGGTCTACAAGATTATGAGAGGTATGGATGGGAGGCACTCTTTCCTGGGTGGAAGGAGTCAGTCACTAGGGGGCATATATTTAAGGTCAGTGGGGCAAAGTTTAGAGGAGGTGCGCGAGGCAAGTTTTTTACACAGAGGGTAGTGGGTGCCTGGGACGCGTTGCCAGGGGAGGTTGTGGAAGCAGATACATTAACGGCGTTCAACAGGCAGCTCGACAACTGCATGGATGGGATGGGTATGGAGGGATATGGCACAAGGAAGTGCTAAGAGCTTTGGTCAAGGATGGTATCATGACCGGTACAGACCTGGAGAGGGCCGAAGGGCCTGTTCCTGTGCTGTATTGCTCTTCATTCTTTGAGTGTCAATCACTGACCCGGTGAACCCCACTCTACAGTCATTGAATCGATCCAGGTTCGGTGCCAGTTTTGCTGTCGTGAAAGTCCACGAATTCTGCGTTGGCGTCAACACTTAAGGCGCGACCAAAAAGTTGGCGCTGTCCCTGCACCGATCCTCCACCCGGTTCGGGCTAGCAGCCATGCAGTGTAAAGCCCCCGGTTTCACCTGCGGATACGGCCGCAGAATGGCAGGGTCCGTGGCCGTGCATGCACATGGCAGTGGCTTGCGGTTGCCGTGCTGTATAACATGATGCCAGCAGCGCACGGACTCGGCCTGCCAAAAACTGTCCCCCATAACCAACGTCGTCACCCTTGGATGGCCCCTCACCAGTCCACCCAGCCCCCGCCAAAGCTCCTCCTGCCAGCGGAACGGCACACCCCCAGCCGACTGTGGTGGCGCTGGACACAGTCCGCAGCCGCCATGGGAGGTCACTGAACAGTGTGTGTACACGTGCCCCACGCTGTTGGGGACTCGGCCCATTGGGAGAGGGCCTCAGGTGATGTCCTGAGGCCGTCCCTACGGCATGCGCCGTACTCCCTGTGTATGCCGTTTTTGAAGGGGCGGAGCATCGTATAAACGGCGCCGCCCCTGATTCCACTGTAAACGTGGATTCCCCGGCCGATCGGCAAAAGCAATTTCAGTGTTGGCGTTCGGAGAATCCCGCCCTTAGTCTCAGAAACAGAGAATCCCGTCCCTGATTTTTTAATTTATTCACGAGTGGTATTTTAACGATATTGGTTTGCTTAATTAGAATAGTGGCAAGTTTAGGAAGTAAGTTGAAGTTTCTTCTTTCATTTTAGAACTGTTATAACTGTGAACTGCAAAACTAATCCCTTGTTGCTAAAATGGTTAACTCTGTGCTTAAATTAAAGATTTCTTAATATAAAATGTACATATCAGTCAGTGCTGTCACTCCAGTGATGCACTTACATTTCCTCACAGTTTTACAAATTGAGCATAGTTGAGATTTCCGTCCAGGATCCTAATAAAATTGGGGGCCTGTCCGGGATTTAAAAAGCGTAATTCAGGGTAGCAGTGGTTAGTACTGCTGCCTCTCGGCGCCGTGGTCCCAGGTTCAACCCCGGACCTGGGTCACTTTCCGTGTGGCGTTTGCACATTCTCCCTGTATTTGCATGGGTTTCACCCCCACAACCCAAAAGATGTGCAGGGTAGGTGAATTGACCACACTAATATGCCCCTTAATTGGAAAAAATGAATTGATACTCTAAATTAAATTATTTTTTTAAAGTATAATTCGCATTCGATTTGGGATTATTGAATTTGAGGACGGCGAATGTGGGGATCTGCTGCTTTCACGTTTTGATGCACTGTCAGTTAAATGGGGAATGACTTATAAAATGCGTCTTTCAGAGGCTAGAGTTTCCTCTGGGTGAAATACCCCTGGGTGGTTTACAAAAATTGATAAAAACAACACTGTTGGAATTGACAGACAATTTGTAGTTGGATTTTACCTGCAGGGGTGAAGAAGGTGATGAAGTGAAAAAGGCAATTTTAAGTGCATCGAAACAAGGGCCAAAGTCTATAGATATAAGTTTAGAAATTTAAGGAAAGAATTAGGTTAAATGTAGGTAGAATTTGAAAGAATCAAACAGCATAATTCTGATAGGTAGATAAGGGCATTAAGAATAAACCTAATTATGAAACTTTTAGGAAAATGATTATTCTGAAGGAATTGAAAGATTCATTTCCTGCAGTCGTGAGAACTCATGTCGATGAGCAAATGGTTAAAACTGGAGTGGCAGCAGAAATGGCAGATGATTTTGAATTAGCTCATAAATCAAGGTTTGTTTTTTGATATAATTTTCAGTCTGTTATTAGGACACTATTGTAAAACCTTTCTTTGTTCTGTGTTTCCTGTTAATCCCTGCCCTGCTGCCTGCCTTTAATCTACAATCTCTTTGCCAGCTGCTGCAAAATGAAATACCCCTGGTCTAATGGACTTGCAAGGACTTCCCTTTTATGTTATTTGGCAGAGTCTGTGATGTCGGTTTGATAGACTTGGCAAGCAGCTTATCAGTGAATTTAGAATTCTCAGCCTTTCCCTGTAGTTGCCTGTGACTGGTGGTGCCATTCAGAATCTTCTGGAAGAAAGGTGGGTTATGTGAAGAGCTCCATTGTTGCCTTGAGTTCTGTGAAGAACGGATCTGTAAGCCACTCCCACTCTCCTCATACTCTCTGCCAGGCAATTTAAAAGGATGTCAATCAGATCTGTGAAGGCACTCTTCTTTAAAAAACACAGGCAGCAATCAGATCTGCAAAGGAACCTTGCGGAGTGCCAGAATTTGCAAGTAGTTTTCCCTCAGGTCTGTACTCTTTTAATCCTCTGTCTGGAAGGCTGGGTAGGGCCCAAACTGAAGACTCTGTCCGTAATATAGAAATCACACAGAAATCAGACAAAGAGGAAAATCAGTGATTCCTCAGGTATGAAGCTGCAGTAATTTCTCAGGGAGATGGGAGTTCCATCTGGTGGGCAATGGTTAGAATTGCAACAATCTAAATCTCCTGTGTACAGCTCCATCTGATGGCTGGAGGATAGAATTGTATGGACTTGGGACTCTTGCGTAAAACTCCAACAGTTGGTCAAAGGATGGAACTGTGCTGACCTGAATGCCTTGAATAAACCCAGGGACCATAACCGCAACAGCAAAGGATCACCTCAAACCTTTTCCTTCTGTTCCCATTATACTAACCCATCTCCGACCTTGACTGTGTGTCTGCCTTGTGTCTGTCTGGGTGGAGGATAGGATGGGGGTTTTGGGATTAGGTATACCGGTAGACCATTGTACTGTAATTTTTTTTCGATATTTGTCTTTTCCTGTTATCATTAATGTTAACGTTTTACTTATAAATCTGGTGTCTGTAACTCATTGGAGTAATCTAGGGTTAAAAAACTCAGGAAAACACAAATGATTGGTTAATTCACTTGTGTTGGGACTCCGGGGTCTGTGGGGCTGGAACTGACTGCGCACTCACCCAGGGAGTCACAACACTGCAAAGGATAGAAACTGGTGAAATGAGAAATATACAGCTGGTCAGGACAAATGATGTATATATGGAGATTGTTATGGGTGAGGTGTTTTCAGAACCCCAAAATGTATCATGGAGTTCAACTAACCTCCCCCTTTAATGGATTTGTTGCTTTTCCTAGCACACGGCTTGTTCCCTAGGTGTGGGATTACAATTATTGACACGTGGGTTTTTAAACACAAAACAATGTTTATTCCATGAACTCAACTTAACATCTTAAATAAACATTGGATCTCTTAACACCCCTTACTTCAAAGATAACGCGTTGCAAAGAAAATATTGCAACAGTAAATACTTCCTTAAAATGTTCCTTCAAACTTCCAAGTGACTTAACACCTTTAAAGAAAATCACATCAGGTTAAAGGTTTAAATCACCCAAATGATCCAGAGATAGTCTTTCATGGCAGACATCCATCCAGGATCTTAATAAAATTGGGGGCCTGTCCGGGATTTAAAAAGCGTAATTCAGGGTAGCAGTGGTTAGTACTGCTGCCTCTCGGCGCCGTGGTCCCAGGTTCAACCCCAGACCTGGGTCACTTTCCGTGTGGCGTTTGCACATTCTCCCTGTATTTGCATGGGTTTCACCCCCACAACCCAAAAGGTGTGCAGGGTAGGTGAATTGACCACGCTAATTTGCCCCTTAATTGGAAAAAATAAATTGATACTCTAAATTAATTTTTTTTTTAAAGTATAATTCGCATTCGGTTTGGGATTATTGAATTTGAGGACGGCGAATGTGGGGATCTGCTGCTTTCACGTTTTGATGCACTGTCAGTTAAATAGGGAATGACTTATAAAATGTGTCTTTCAGAGGCTAGAGTTTCCTCTGGGTGAAATACCCCTGGGTGGTTTACAAAAATTGATAAAAACACTGTTGGAATTGACAATTTGCAGTTGGATTTACCTGCAGGGGTGAAGAAGGTGATGAAGTGAAAAAGGCAATTTTAAGTGCATCGAAACAAGGGCCAAAGTCTATAGATATAAGTTTAGAAATTTAAGGAAAGAATTAGGTTAAATGTAGATAGAATTTGAAAGAATCAAACAGCATAATTCTGATAGGTAGATAAGGGCATTAAGAATAAACCTAATTATGAAACTTTTAGGAAAATGATTATTCTGAAGGAATTTAAAGATTCATTTCCTGCAGTCGTGAGAACTCATGTCGAGGAGCAAATGGTTAAAACTGGAGTTGATCCAGAGATAGTCTTTCATGGCAGACATCCCAGCAAATCCAGCTCACTACAAAACACAGACACTCCCCAAGCTCTTTTCAAACTTGCAGCTCTCTGGAAACACAGACGCAAGCTGCTTTTTAAAACTGGCTTTCTACTTTTAAACTGCTCTTAGCAAAACCAGCCAGGCCCTTTTGAAACTGCCAAAACCAAACTGCAAAATGGCTGAATGGAGCTGAGCTCCACCCACTCTATGACATCACTGTTTTCTTAAAGGTACATTGCTTAAACATCCATGTCTTAAAGGTACCCTCACATGACACCTCTCCCCAAGAAAACAAAATAAACCATCAACTTCAAGATGGTTTCATTTTTCACTTTTGCACAATCCGCTCAGAAATGCACACAGTAAATATACATTTTCATTTAAAAAAAAACAACACCCTCAAACTGGTATAATAATATAGTCCATTTTACTTTGTTCTTCTTCCTCCAACCGAAATCCTTCTCGATTGACAGTCTCTTTGAACAATGTCTCTGCACGATCCATCCATTCCTCTACTCCTCGGCATTTCTCTTTAGAATCAGATACTTTCGTTCAATCTGACCACAGAGCCCCTTGCAATTCTCCAAAACAGGAATATTGGTGATCACAGCTTTCAGGCAGTCAAATGCCTGTTGAAAGTCCGCTGTCCATTGATTTTTTTTTAGGTTTCTTTAGCAATTCCATCAGTGGAGTAATCATGCCACAAAACCTTTGCACAAAGGTTCGATCAAATTCATTCATGTTAAGAAATCGCATTATTTCCCTTCGCCTTGAGGGTATCGGAAACTCCGCAAGGAAAGTGATTCGGGCTTCTCCAAATTCACTTCCGGCTAGGTTCATCACCAAACCCGCCTCCTGAAGTCGATCGAAGAACTCCATACGATGTTTTAAAAGTTCTTTCCATGTCTGGAAGTTGGAAAGAAAAGCAGATTGTCCCACTTTCTCCATGCAATCCTTCAATGGTGGGACAGGATAAGAGTCCGTTCTTGCAACTGCATTCACCTTTCTATAGTCCACACACAACCGTTGGGTACCGTCTGGTTTAGGTACCATCACTATGGGTGAGCTCCAGTGGCTGCAACCCACTTCAATTATGAAGTCTTACAACACCAGGTTAAAGTCCAACAGGCTTGTTTCGATGTCACTAGCTTTCGGAGCGCTGCTCCTTCCTCAGGTGAATGAAGAGGTCTGTTCCAGAAACACATATATAGACAAATTCAAAGATGCCAAACAATGCTTGGAATGCGACCATTAGCAGGTGATTAAATCTTTACAGATCCAGAGATGGGGTAACCACAGGTTAAAGAGGTGTGAATTACATCAAGCCACACCTCTTTAACCTGGGGTTACCCCATCTCTGGATCTGTAAAGATTTAATCACCTGCTAAAGGTCGCATTCCAAGCATTGTTTGGCATCTTTGAATATGTCTATATATGTGTTTCTGGAACATACGTCTTCATTCACCTGAGGAAGGAGCAGCGCTCCGAAAGCTAGTGACATCGAAACAAACCTGTTGGACTTTAACCTGGTGTTGTAAGACTTGGTACTGTGCTCACCCCAGTCCAACGCTGGCATCTCCACATCATCACTTCAATTATGCCATTCTTCAGCATATTAGAACATAGAACATAGAACAATACAGCGCAGTACAGGCCCTTCGGCCCACGATGTTGCACCGAAACAAAAGCCATCTAACCTACACTATACCATTATCATCCATATGTTTATCCAATAAACTCTTAAATGCCCTCAATGTTGGCGAGTTCACTACTGTAGCAGGTAGGGCATTCCACGGCCTCACTACTCTTTGCGTAAAGAACCTACCTCTGACCTCTGTCCTATATCTATTACCCCTCAGTTTAAGGCTATGTCCCCTCGTGCTAGCCATTTCCATCCGCGGGAGAAGGCTCTCACTGTCCACCCTATCTAACCCTCTGATCATTTTGTATGCCTCTATTAAGTCTCCTCTTAACCTTCTTCTCTCCAACGAAAACAACCTCAAGTCCATCAGCCTTTCCTCATAAGATTTTCCCTCCATACCAGGCAACATCCTGGTAAATCTCCTCTGCACCCGCTCCAAAGCCTCCACGTCCTTCCTATAATGCGGTGACCAGAACTGTACGCAATACTCCAAATGCGGCCGTACCAGAGTTCTGTACAGCTGCAACATGACCTCCCGACTCCGGAACTCAATCCCTCTACCAATAAAGGCCAACACTCCATAGGCCTTCTTCACAACCCTATCAACCTGGGTGGCAACTTTCAGGGATCTATGTACATGGACACCTAGATCCCTCTGCTCATCCACACTTCCAAGAACTTTTCCATTAGCCAAATATTCCACATTCCTGTTATTCCTTCCAAAGTGAATCACCTCACACTTCTCTACATTAAACTCCATTTGCCACCTCTCAGCCCAGCACTGCAGCTTATCTATATCCCTCTGTAACCTGCTACTTCCTTCCACACTAGCGACAACACCACCGACTTTAGTATCGTCTGCAAATTTACTCACCCACCCTTCTGCGCCTTCCTCTAGGTCATTGATAAAAATGACAAACAGCAACGGCCCCAGAACAGATCCTTGTGGTACTCCACTTGTGACAGAACTCCATTCTGAACATTTCCCATCAACCACCACCCTCTGTCTTCTTTCAGCTAGCCAATTTCTTATCCACATCTCTAAATCACCCTCAATCCCCAGCCTCCGTATTTTCTGCAATAGCCTACCGTGGGGAACCTTATCAAACGCTTTGCTGAAATCCATATACACCACATCAACTGCTCTACCCTCGTCTACCTGTTCAGTCACCTTCTCAAAGAACTCGATAAGGTTTGTGAGGCATGACCTACCCTTCACAAAGCCATGCTGACTATCCCTGATCATATTATTCCTATCTAGATGATTATAAATCTTGTCTCTTATAATCCCCTCCAAGACTTTACCCACTACAGACGTGAGGCTCACCGGTCTATAGTTGCCGGGGTTGTCTCTGCTCCCCTTTTTGAACAAAGGGACCACATTTGCTATCCTCCAGTCCTCTGGCACTATTCCTGTAGCCAATGATGACATAAAAATCAAAGCCAATGGTCCAGCAATCTCTTCCCTGGCCTCCCAGAGAATCCTAGGATAAATCCCATCAGGTCCCGGGGACTTATCTATTTTCAGCCTGTCCAGAATTGCCAACACCTCTTCCCTACGTACCTCAATGCCATCTAATCTATTTACCTGGAGCTCAGCATTCTCCTCCACAATATTATCTTTTTCCTGAGTGAATACTGACGAAAAACATTCATTTAGTATCTCGCCTATCTCTTCAGACTCTACACACAACTTCCCATCCCTGTCCTTGACTGGTCCTACTCTTTCCCTAGTCATTCGCTTATTCCTGACATACCTATAGAAAGCTTTTGGGTTTTCCTTGATCCTTCCTGCCAAATACTTCTCATGTCCCCTCCTTGCTCGTCTTAGCTCTCTCTTTAGATCCTTCCTCGCTACCTTGTAACTATCCATCGCCCCAACTGAAACTTCACACCTCATCTTCACATAGGCCTCCTTCTTCCTCTTAACAAGAGATTCCACTTCTTTAGTAAACCACGGTTCCCTCGCTCGGCACCTTCCTCCCTGTCTGACCGGTACATACTTATCAAGAACACGCAGTAGCTGATCCTTGAACAAGCTCCACTTATCCAATGTGTCCAACACTTGCAGCCTACTTCTCCACCTTATCCCCCCCAAGTCACGTCTAATGGCATCATAATTTCCCTTCCCCCAGCTATAACTCTTGCCCTGCGGTGTATACTTATCCCTTTCCATCCTTAACGTAAACGTCACCGAATTGTGGTCACTGTCCCCAAAGTGCTCACCTACCTCCAAATCCAACACCTGGCCTGGTTCATTACCCAAAACCAAATCCAATGTGGCCTCGCCTCTTGTTGGCCTGTCAACATATTGTGTCAGGAAACCCTCCTGCACACACTGTACAAAAAACGACCCATCTAATGTACTCGAACTATATCTTTTCCAGTCAATATTTGGAAAGTTAAAGTCTCCCATAATAACTACCCTGTTACTTTCGCTCTTATCCAGGATCATCCTCGCCATCCTTTCCTCTACATCCCTAGAACTATTTGGAGGCCTATAGAAGACTCCCAACAGTGTGACCTCTCCTTTCATGTTTCTAACCTCAGCCCATACTACCTCGGAAGATGAGTCCCCATCTAGCATCCTCTCCGCCACCGTAATACTGCTCTTGACTAGCAGCGCCACACCTCCCCCTCTTTTGCCTCCTTCTCTGAGCTTACTAAAACACCTAAACCCCGGAACCTGCAACATCCATTCCTGTCCCTGCTCTATCCATGTCTCCGAAATGGCCACAACATCGAAGTCCCAGGTACCAACCCATGCTGCCAGTTCCCCTACCTTATTTCGTATACTCCTGGCATTGAAGTAGACACACTTCAAACCACCTACCTGAACATTCTCAATCTCTCTGTTAATCTGTGCCAATTTTAAAGGATTAAGTTTATGGATGTTGTTTAATAGGAACAGCATTTCCCACACCTACATCATGTATAGCCATTTTAGTACTTCCCAATCTATCTCCACTAACTTGCCCATGTGATATCAATAACTCTTTCAGGTCAGTTTGTTTTTCTTCTGGAAAGTAACTTAATAATTCATCCCAATTTTTAAGAACATCCTCATTTTCGAATTTAATTTGAGGTATGTCAAATTCACAGTCATCTGGATTTGGTTCGTCACTTTGAGTTGGAATCATTAAAACCTCCTTTTTCTCTCCCTCCCTTTCAAAGTACCTTTTAAGCATATTCACATGACACACTCGGTGAGTCTTCCTTCTATCTGGAGTTTTTACCACATAATTCACCTCACTTAATTTCCTTTCAGTCTGATATGGTCCACAAAACCTAGCTTTTAAAGGCCCCCCTACCACTGGTAACAACATTAAAACTTTATCCCCACTGGCAAAACTACGTACTTTGGATTTCTTGTCCGCTACCCGATTCATCACATTTTGTGCAACTTTCAAATGTTGTCTCGCCAATTCACCTGCTCTATTTAATCGTTCCCTAAAATTTGACACATAATCCAATAGTGTAATTTCCGATTTCTCACCCACCAATCTTTCCTTAATCAATTTAAGCGGTCCTCTTACCTCATGGCCAAAAATTAGTTCAAAAGACTAAATTTGGTAGACTCATTAGGTGCATCTCTAATTGCAAACAATACAAATGGGATTCCTTTATCCCAATCTTCTGGATAATCTTGACAATACGCCCTCAACATTGTCTTTAATGTCTGATGCCACCTTTCTAACACACCCTGCGATTCTAGATGGTACGCAGTTGATTTTAAATTGTTTTGTTCCGAAGCTATCCATAACTTCTTTGAATAACTTTGAAGTAAAATTTGATCCTTGATCCGATTGAATTTCTGTGGGTAGTCCATATCTAGTAAAGAATTTAAGTAACTCCTCCACAATCCCTTTAGCTGTAATATTACGCACTGGAATAGAACATAGAACATAGAACAATACAGCGCAGTACAGGCCCTTCGGCCCACGATGTTGCACCGAAACAAAAGCCATCTAACCTACACTATACCATTATCATCCATATGTTTATCCAATAAACTTTTAAATGCCCTTAATGTTGGCGAGTTCACTACTGTAGCAGGTAGGGCATTCCACGGCCTCACTACTCTTTGCGTAAAGAGAATGGCCTCTGGAAACCTAGTAGACACATCAGTCAAAAGATATTGATTCCCATTTTTTGTTTCAGGAAGCGGTCCTACACAATCGATTAGGACCCTTGTAACAGGTTCCTCAAATGCTGGAATGGGTATTAAGGGCGCTGGTTTTCACTGCTTGAGGTTTCCCTATCACTTGACATATTGTGACATGATTGACAAAATGTAACTACATCTTTATGTAGTCCAGGCCAATAACAATGTTTCTGGATTTTAGCTTGAGTTTTCCTTATTCCCAAATGACCTCCCACTGGTACCTCATGTGCAACTCGCAACACCTACTTTCTATAACCTACCGGCAATACTACTTAACATAGAACATAGAAAAATACAGCACAGAACAGGCCCTTCAGCCCACGATGTTGTGCCGAACCTTTGTCATAGATTATCATTGAATTTACAGTGCAGAAGGAGGCCATTCGGCCCATTGAGTCTGCACCGGCTCTTGGAAAGAGCACCCTACCCAAAGTCAACACCTCCACCCAACACTCAGGGCAATTTTGGACACTAAGGGCAATTTATCATGGCCAATCCACCTAACCTGCACATCTTTGGACTGTGGGAGGAAACCGGAGCACCCGGAGGAAAACCACGCAGACACGGGGAGGATGTGCAGACACCGCACAGACAGTGACCCAAGCCGGAATCGAATCTGGGACCCTGGAGCTGTGAAGCAATTGTGCTATCCACAATGCTACCGTGCTGCCCTTAAGAACAAATAAATCTACACTATATAATTTTACCGTAATCCATGTACCTATCCAATAGCTGCTTGAAGGTCCCTAATGTTTCCAACTCAACTACTTCGCCAGGCAGTGCATTCCATGCCCCCACTACCCTCTGGGTAAAGAATCGACCTCTGACATCCCCCTATATCTGCCACCATTCACCTTAAATTTATGTCCCCTTGTAATGGTTTGTTCCACCCGGGGAAAAAGTCTCTGACTGTCTACTCTATCTATTCCCCTGATCATCTTATCAACCTCTATCAAGTCGCCCCCTCATCCTTCTCCGTTCTAATGAGAAAAGGCCTAGCACCCTCAACCTTTCCTCGTAAGACCTATTCTCCATTCCAGGCAACATCCTGGTAAATCTCCTTTGCACCTTTTCCAAAGCTTCCACATCCTTCCTCAAATGAGGTGACCAGAACTGTACACAGTACTCCAAATGTGGCCTTACCAAAGTTTTGTACAGCTGCATCATCACCTCACGGCTCTTAAATTCAATCCCTCTGTTAATGAACGCTAGCACACCATAGGCCTTCTTCACAGCTCTATCCACTTGAGTGGCAACTTTCAAAGATGTATGAACATTATACCCCAAGATCTCTCTGCTCCTCGAATTTGCCAAGAACTCTACCGTTAACCCTGTATTCCGCATTCATATTTGTCCTTCCAAAATGGACCTCACAATTTTCAGGGTTAAACTCCATCTGCCACTTCTCTGCCCAGCTCTGCATCCTATCCATGTCTCTTTGCAGCCGACAACAGCCCCCCTCACTATCCACAACTCCACCAATCTTCGTATTGTCTGCAAATTTACTTACCCACCTTAAAACTCCCTCATCCAAATCATTAATGAAAATCACAAACAGCAGAGGACCCAGAACTGATCCCTGCGGTATGCCACTGGAAACTGGGATCCAGGCTGAATATTTGCCATCCACCACCACTCTCTGACTTCTATCGGTTAGCCAGATCGTTATCCAACTGGCCAAATTTCCCACTATCCCATGCCTCCTTACTTTCTGCAGAAGCCTACCATGGGGAACCTTATCAAATGCCTGAGTAAAATCCATGTACACTACATCCACTGCTTTACCTTCATCCACATGCTTGGTCACCTCTTCAAAGAATTCAATAAGACTTGTAAGGCAAGACCTACCCCTCACAAATCCGTGCTGACTATCCCTAATCAAGCAGTGTCTTTCCAGATGCTCAGAAATTCTATCCTTCAGTACCCTTTCCATGACTTTGCCTACCACCGAAGTAAGACTAACTGGCCTGTAATTCCCAGGGTTATCCCTATTCCCCTTTTTGAACAGGGGCATGACATTCACCATTCTCCAATCCCCTGATACCACCCCTGTTGACAGTGAGGACGAAAAGATCATTGCCAACGGCTCTGCAATTTCATCTCTTGCTTCCCATAGAATCCTTCAATATATCCCGTCATGCCCGGGGGACTTGTCTATCCTCAAGTTTTTCAAAATGCCGAACACATCTTCCTTCCTCACGAGTATTTCCTCGAGCTTACCAGTCTGTTTCACACTGTCCTCGCCAACAATATGGCCCCTCTCATTTGTAAATACAGAAGAAAAGTACTCATTCAAGACCTCTCCTATCTCTTCAGACTCAATACACAATCTCCCGCTACTGTCCTTGATCGGACCTACCCTCGCTCTCGTCATTCTCATATTTCTCACATATGTGTAAAAGGCCTTGGGGTTTTCCTTGATCCTACCCGCCAAAGAGTGTTCATGCTCTCTCTTAGCTCTCCTAATCCCTTTCTTCAGTTCCCTCCTGGCTATCAGACGCCCTGTCTGAACCTTGTTTCCTCAGCCTTACATAAGTCCCCTTTTTCCTCTTAACAAGACATTCAACGTCTCTTGTCAACCATGGTTCCCTCACACGACCATCTCTTCCCTGCCTGACAGGGACATACATATCAAGGACACATAGTACCTGTTCCTTGAACAATTCCACATTTCACTTGTGTCCTTCCCTGACAGCCTATGTTCCCAACTTATGCACTTCAATTCTTGTCTGACAATATCGTATTGACCCTTCCCTCAATTGTAAACCTTGCCCTGTTGCACGCACCTATCCCTCTCCATTACCAAAGTGAAAGTCACAGAATTGTGGTCACTATCTCCAAAATGCTCCCCCACTAACAAATCTATCACTGGCCCTGGTTCATTACCAAGTACTAAATCCAATATTGCCCCTCCTCTGGTCGGACAATCTACATACTGTGTTAGAAAAGCTTCCTGGACACACTGCACAAACACCACACCATCCAAACTATTTGATCTCAAGACTTTCCACTCAATGTTTGGGAAGTTAAAGTCACCCATGACTACTACCCTGTGACTTCTGCACCTTTCCAAAATCAGTTTCCCAATCTGTTCCTCCACATCTCTGCTACTATTGGGGGGCCTATAGTAAAATCCTAACAAGGTGACTGCTCCTTTCCTATTTCTGACTTCAACCCATACTACCTCAGTAAGGTGATACTCCTCGAACTGCCTTTCTGCAGCTGTATACTATCTCTAATTAACAATGCCACCGCCCACCTCTTTTACCACCCTCCCTAATCTTATTGAAACATCTATAACCAGGGACCTCCAACAACCATTTCTGCCCCTCTTCTATCCATGTTCCGTGATGGCCACCACATCGTAGTCCCTAGTACCGATCCATGCCTTAAGTTCACCCACCTTATTCCTGATGCTTCTTGCGTTGAAGTATACACACTTCAACCCATCTCCGTGCCTGCAAGTACTCTCCTTTGTCAGTGTTCCCTTCCCCACTGCCTCATTACACGCTTTGGCGTCCTGAATATCGGCTACCTTAGTTGCTGGACTACAAATCCGGTTCCCATTCCCCTGCCAAATTAGTTTAAACCCTCCCGAAGAGTACTAGAAAACCTCCCTCCCAGGATATTGGTGCCCCTCTGGTTCAGATGCAACCCGTCCTGCTTGTACAGGTCCCACCTTCCCCAGAATGCGCTCCAATTATCCAAATGCCTGAAGCCCTCCCTCCTACACCATTCCTGCAGCCACGTGTTCAGCTGCACTCTCTCCCTATTCCTAGCCTCGCTATCACGTGGCACCGGCAACAAACCAGAGTAGACAACTCTGTCTGTCCTGGCTTTTAACTTCCAGCCTAACTCCCTGAACTCATTTATTACCTCGACACCCCTTTTCCTACCTATGTCGTTGGTACCAATGTGCACCACGACTTCTGGCTGCTCCCCCTCGCCCTTAAGGATCCTGAAGACACGATCCGAGACATCCCTGACCCTGGCACCCGGGAGGCAACATACCTTCCGGGAGTCTCGCTCGCGACCACAGAATCTCCTATCTATTCCCCTAACCATTGAATCTCCTACAACTATTGCTTTTCTATTCTCCCCCCTTCCCTTCTGAGCCCCAGAGCCAGACTCAGTGGCAGAGACCTGGCCGCTAGGGCCTTCCCCCGGTAGGTCATCCCCCCCCCAACAGCATCCAAAACGGTATACCTGTTTTGAAGGGGAACGGCCACGAGGGATCCCTGCACTGTCTGCCTGTTTGTTTTCTTTCCCCTGACTGTAACCCAGCTATTCTTGTCCTGTACCTTGGGTGTGGTTACCTCCCTGTAACTCTTCTCTATCACCCCCTCTTCCTCCCGGATGATCCGAAGTACATCCAGCTTCAGCTCCAGTTCCCTAACACGGTCTTTGAGGAGCTGGAGTTGGGTGCACTTCCCGCAGGTATAGTCAGCGGGGACACCGGTGGTATCCCTCACCACCCACATCCTACAGGAGGAGCATGCAACTGGCCTAGCCTCCATCCCCTCTTCCCTTACAGAATATAGCTGCCCTGTGGACCAACTGGATCTCCGCCCTCCGACTCTGCTCCCAGTCAGCTGCACTCTCTGTAAAGCCCTGGCTCTCTTATCACTCTTTGCGGAAATGTAGGAAACAATATGAAAGGAGCACCTTACTCCCTCCTCACCTAACTCCCTCAGTCGCCAAACTCTCACTATAGCACTCAAATGCACCAAATTCAGCACTCCCTCAGTCACCAAACTCTCACTATGGCACTCAAATGCACCAAATTCAGCACTCAGTGCAAATAATGTATGTACTGTAGGGGATCACTTTTATACTGTGAATCTAGTCTCTGAAAACTGGCCTAATCTAATTAACTAATAAACAAACTCCAGCTGCAAGAACCTACAAGTAGAACCTTTGTTTAAAGCTGATTGAAAATTCACCTTCTTCTAAACCAAACAGCAACTTTTAAGTTAATCCACTAAATAAAAGAAAGACTAGACTTGAGATAAAAATGAAGCCTTATACTCCCTCAGTCACCAAACTCTCACTATAGCACTCAAATGCACCAAATTCAGCACTCAGTGCAAACTTGATGAACTTCTGCCCACTTTTCATCCGCCTGCATATGTATAGGTCTCCATTTTCTCATCAAGACATCATTTTTACGGTAATAACACTCTGGTATACTCTCAGATTCCTCTTCCGTATATGCTTTCTGATATATCCGTTTTATTTCTACATCTTTCCTGAACTAAAAATATCCGCCTCATCCTCCACCTGTTCTTGTTCTTTATCAACCATCTGATCAAAAATCGTTTCTGATAATTGCACTTCAACTTCACCTTCACTCTTTGATTTCTCCTCTTGTCTTAACTTGTGACTTTGTGACCTTGTCACTACACAACCCGGAAAAATCTCAGGATATTCGTCCTTCAACACTTCAGTTGTCTGATTTTCCACTGGATTATCAACCACAGTAGGCATCACTCCAACCTGCGATCCAGCTATATCATTACCCAAGATAAACTGTATTCCTGAACAAGATAGTATATCTATTACTCCTACTACCACTTCACCACTCTTCACTGGACTTTCCAACCTTACCTTGTATAATGGAACACTACTCCTCTCACCCTGAATTCCACATATCACCACCTTTTCTGGCAACATTCTTCCCAAACTACATAATTCCTCATATCTTACCATTAAAGATTGACTAGCCCCTGTATCTCTTAAAATTGTGACTTCTTTACCTGCTCCTCCTGATACATATGAGTAAACTTTACCCACACAAGTAAACTCTTTAAAGACATCTGGCACCTGCTTAACAATTACTTCTTGAACAGGCGGTACAATTGTTTGCACCTCTTTCGCTTCCCTTGGGCATTCCTTTACCACTCTAACAAACCCCACTGTCTTATCCTGTTTTACCACATCAGCCTTCCCAGTGCTTTTCTTCAACCACCAACACTGTGACTTTACATGGCCTAGTTTATTACAGTGAAAACACGTGAAAATTTTCATTTCTTTTCCACCCTCCTGGATTTCTTTTTTAATCTGAGGTACACTCTCTTTATTGTCTCCCATCAGTTCACCTTTACCACTTGAGTATTTCTCATGTCCCCAGTTTCTAGCCCACACAGGCTGAAACTGATGTCGGAAACCAATCGTTGGTTTATGAACTAATTCATAATCATCTGCCATTTCCGCTGCTGATCTCGCAGTTTTAATCCTCTGTTCTTCCACATGAGTTCTCACTACATCAGGAATTGAATTTTTAAACTCCTCCAAAAGTATAATTTCTCTGAGAGCTTCATGCGTTTGGTCTATTTTCAAAGCCCTTATCCACCTATCAAAATTACTCTGTTCGAGCCTTTCAAACTCCGTGTATGTTTGACCAAATTCTTTCCTTAAATTTCTAAACCTTTGTCTGTAAGCTTCAGGCACTAGCTCATATGCACTTAAGATGGATTTCTTCACCTCCTCATACATTCCAGATACCTCCTCCAGTAGTGATGCAAACACTTCACTAGCTCTACCTACAAGCTTTGTTTGAATCAGTTACACCCACATGTCCTGTGGCCATTTCATTTGTTTAGCTACCTTCTCAAATTAAATGAAAAAGGCTTCCACTTCCTTCTTGTCAAACCTTGGCAATGCTTGGACATATTTAAATAGATTCCCACCAAGCCTTCGACTATGACGCTCTTTCTCACTATCCTCATCACTATCATCCAACTGTACGTTTCCCTTTACGTCTGCCAATTTTAACTGATTGTCATGTTTCATGGCCATTTTCTGAAGTTCAAACTCCCACTCTTTACCTGTTGCCCTGACCTGTATCTCCCTTTCTTTTTCTTTTTGTTTTGCTGGGGCTATTCTTTCATCTCTCTCCTTTTCTTTTTCCTCTCTCTCTTTCTCTTTCTTTTTCCTCTCTCTCACTCTCGTATGCCAACCACTTTAATTCTTTCTCATGTTCCATTTGTTTAATTTGCAACTGAATTTTTGCCATTTCCAATGAGTCAAACTCTATCTCAGGCAACTTTAAATGCTTAACCACCGCCATAATTACCTCATCTTTTCGCATTTTGTCAGGTAATGTTAACTGCAATGTTCTTGCCAAATCTAACAGTCTGCTTTTCGTTTCTGTTCGTAAAGTACTATGTGTGACATTCTCCACCCCCAAAAACTTCTGAGTCTCTGAAAGAGCCATTGTTCACAACACTTTCCCCACTTAAACTAAAATACCACACCGGAAAAGCAACAGTCCTTCACTGTCTTTAAGTTCACAAAAGCCAATCATAGATAGACTTTTATCCCCCATGAGCCCCCAATTGTTATGGGCGAGGCGTTTTCAGAACCCCAAAATGTATCATGGAGTCCAACCAACCTCTCCCTTTAATGGATTTGTTAATTTTCCGAGCACACGGCTTGTTCCCCAGGTGTGGGATTACAATTATGGACACGTGGGTTTTTACACACAAAACACTGTTTATTCCATGAACTCAACTTAACATCTTAAATAAACATTGGATCTCTTAACACCCCTTACTTCAAAGATAACTCAGAAAATATTGCAACAGTAAATACTTCCTTAAAATGTTCCTTCAAACTTCCAAGAGACTTTTAAAAAAATATATTTATTAAAGTTTTTTAACAAAACAATTTTTTCCCCTTACAAACAATAAACCCCCCTCCGTAACAAAATAACACAAAAACGCCCTGAACAAGTTATATCCATGGTAAGATGATATATTTACATAGCTTTATACACTGGCTCTCGCCCATTCGTGCCAGCTTCCCCCACACTCCATGTTATCCCCCGCTCATCCGTCCCCTCAAACAATCTCTTGTTCCCCCGTCCCCTCACCCCCAAGGTTGCTGCTGCTGCTGACTGACCTTCCTCTAACGCTCCGCGAGGTAGCCTAGGAAAGTTTGCCACCGCCTGTAGAACCCCTGTGCTGACCCCCTTAAGGCAAACTTAATCCTCTCCAACTTTATGAACACAGCCATGTCGTTTGTCCAGGCCTCCACGCTAGGGGGCTTTGACTCCTTCCACATTAGCAAGATCCTTCGCCGGGCTACTAGGGGCGCAGAGGCCAGAATTCCGGCCTCTTTCGCCTCCTGCACTTCCGGCTCGTCCACTGCTCCAAATATTGCTAGCCCCCAGCTTGGCTTGACCCGGACTTTCACCACCTGAGATATTGCTCCCGCCACTCCTCTCCAGAACCCCTCCAGTGCCGGACATGTCCAGAACATGCGGACATGGTTTGCCGGGCTCCCTGAACATCTTCCGCATCTGTCCTCTACCCCAAAGAACCTACTCAACCTCGCCTTCGTCAGGTGCGCTCTGTGAACCACCTTAAATTGTATCAGGCTGAGCCTGGCACATGAGGAGGAGGAATTAACCCTACCCAGGGCGTCAGCCCACAAACCTTCCTCGATCTCCTCCCCCAGCTCCTCCTCCCATTTACCCTTCAACTCTTCTGCTAGCGCTTCCCCCTCTTCTTTCATCTCTTGGTGTATTGCCGAAACCTTGCCCTCCCCGACCCATACACCCGAGATCACCCTGTCTTGAATTTCCTGTGTCGGGAGCAGCGGGAATTCTCTGACCTGTTGCCTCACAAAAGCCCTCACCTGCATATATCTGAATGCATTTCCCGGGGGTAGCTCAAACTTCTCCTCCAGTGCCCCATGGCTCGCAAAGTCCCGTTGATGAACAGGTCCCCCATTCTTCTAATCCCCACCCGATGCCAGCGCTGGAACCCCCCGTCCATCTTCCCTGGGACAAACCGGTGGTTACCCCTGATCGGGGACCACACCGAAGCTCCCACTGCACCCCTATGCCGTCTCCACTGGCCCCAGATCCTTAACGTTGCCGCCACCACCAGGCTCGTGGTGTACTTTAATGTCGAGAGCGGCAACGGCGCCGTCACCAGCGCCCCCAAGCTCTTTCCTTTGCAGGACGCCATCTCCATCCTCTTCCATGCCGCCCCCTCTCCCTCCATAACCCACTTACGGATCATCGCCACGTTTGCTGCCCAGTAGTAGCTCCCCAGGTTTGGCAGCGCCAGCCCTCCTCGGTCCCGACTGCGCTCCAGGAACCCTCTCCTTACCCTCGGGGTTTTGTTCGCCCACACAAACCCCATAATACTCCTACCTACTCTCTTGAAAAAGCCCTTAGTGATCACGATGGGGAGGCACTGGAACACAAGCAAAAACCTCGGAAGGACCACCATTTTACCGACTGCACTCTACCCGCCAACGAGAGCGGCAACATGTCCCATCTTTTGAAGTCCACCTCCATTTGGTCCACCAAACCCGTCAGATTCAGTTTGTGTAGGGCCCCCCAGCGCCTGGCTATCTGGATCCCTAGATACCGAAAACTCCCCTCCGCCCTCCTCAGCGGTAGGTCCCCTATCCCTCTTTCTTGGTCCCCTGCCTGTAGTACAAAAAGCTCGCTCTTCCCTACATTGAGCTTATAGCCCGAGAACTCCCCAAACTCCCTCAAAGTCTGCATGACCTCCACCATCCCCTCCATTGGGTCCGCCACGTACAGCAGCAGGTCGTCCGCGTATAGCGACACCCGATGCTCTTCTCCCCCGCGGACCACCCCCCTCCATTTATTAGACTCCCTCAGTGATATGGCCAAGGGTTCTATCGCCAATGCAAACAACAGGGGGGACAGAGGGCACCCCTGCCTCGTTCCTCGGTACAGCCGCAAGTACTCTGACCTCCCCCGGTTCGTCACCACACTTGCCACTGGGGCTTTGTAAAGGAGCTTAACCCAGCTAAAAAACCCTCCCCGAACCCAAACCTACGCAACACCTCCCAGAGGTACTCCCACTCAACTCGGTCAAAGGCCTTTTCCGCGTCCATGGCTGCCACTATCTCCGCCTCTCCCTCCTCCGATGGCATCATTATCACGTTTAAGAGCCGCCGCACATTCGTATTTAATTGCCTGCCCTTTACAAATCCCGTCTGGTCCTCATGTATCACCCCCGGGACACAGTCCTCAATCCTCGTGGCCAGCACTTTTGCCAATAGCTTAGCGTCCACATTAAGGAGCGAAATCGGCCTGTACGATCCACATTGCAGTGGGTCCTTGTCTCGCTTCAGAATCAAGGAAATTGTCGCCTCCGACATTGTCTGGGGCAGGGTCCCCTCCTCTCTAGACCTCTATAAAGGTCCTCACTAGTAGTGGGGCCAACAGGTCAGCATACTTTCTGTAGAACTCCACCGGGAACCCGTCCGGCCCCGGGGCCTTCCCCGCCTGCATGCTCCCCAAACCCTTACTCAGCTCCTCCAACCCGATTGGGGCCCCCAAACCAGCCACCTCTTGCTCCTCCACCCTCGGGAACCGCAGTTAGTCCAGGAATCTTCTGATCCCCTCTTCCCCCCCGAGGGCTGGGATCTGTACGGCTCTTCACAGAAGGCCTGGAATACCTTGTTTATTTCCGTTGCACTCTGGGCCATGGCTCCCCCACCATCTTTGACTCCCCCTATTTCCCTCGCTGCCGCCCTCTTACGGAGCTGGTGTGCCAGCTTCCGACTGGCCTTTTCCCCATACTCGTAGGTCGCCCCCTGCTCCTTCCTCCACTCCGCCTTCCCCGTGGTCAACAGGTCAAACTCCGTCTGGAGCCGTCGCCTTTCCCCAAGTAATCTTTCCTCCGGGGCCTCTGCGTATCTCCTGTCCACTCGCAAAATCTCCCCCACTAACCTCTCCCTTTCCATGCCCTCTGTCTTCTCCCTATGAGCCCTGATGGAAATTAGCTCTCCCCTGATCACTGCCTTCAACGCCTCCCATACCACCCCCACTCGCACCTCCCCGTTGTCGTTGGCCTCCAGGTACCTTTCAATACACCCCCTTACCTTACCACACACCACCTCATCTGCCAGCAGTCCCACATCCAACCGCCACAGCGGGCGTTGGTCCCTCTCCTCTCCCAGCCCCACTTTCACCCAGTGCGGGGCATGGTCCGAAACGGCTATGGCCGAATACTCCGTCCCCTCCACCCTCAGGATGAGCGCCCTGCCCAGCACAAAGAAGTCTATCTGGGAGTATGCCTTGTGCACGTGGGAGAAGAAAGAAAATTCCCTGGCCTGCGGTCTTGCAAACCTCCATGGGTCCACTCCCCCCATCTGGTCCAGAAACCCCCTGAGCACCCTGGCTGCCGCTGGCCTCTTTCCCGTCCTTGATCTGGAGCGGTCTAGTGCTGGATCCAGCATTGCATTAAAGTCCCCTCCCAATATCAGTCCTCCTACCTCCAGGTCCGGGATGCGCCCCAACATGCGCTTCATGAATCCAGCATCATCCCAGTTCGGCGCATATACATTTACCAACACCACCCATGTCCCTTGCAACCTACCGCTCACCATCACGTATCTCCCTCCATTGTCCGCTGCGAGTCTTGGCCTCAAATGACACGTTTTCCCACCAAAATTGTCACCCCTCTATTTTTCGCGTCCAGTCCCGAGTGAAATACCTGTCTTAACCATCCCCTTCTTAACCTAACCTGGTCCGCCACCTTCAGGTGTGTCTCTTGGAGCATAGCCACGTCTACCTTCAGTCCCTTCAAGCCCGCGTCACCGGTCCGTTCAGGCCCCTCACGTTCCACGTTATCAGCCGGATTGGAGGGGCTCTCACCCCCCCCCCCCCCCCCCCCCACCCCGCCGACTAGCCATCTCCTTTTCTGGGCCAGTCCCGTGTCCACGTCTCCCTCACCCTCCAGGCCCCCAGCCGGATACCTCCGTCCCGGCCACCTCTTCTGTGTCCCATTCCCTTTCGGCCAGTGCAGCAGCAACCCTGTTTCCCCCCTCCCCTCCCTCCCCCCCGCTAGATCCCTGTCTAGCTTTTTTGCTCCCCCCATATCACTCCCGTAAGTCAGCTGACGCCTGCTGACCCCGGCTTCCCCCGCCATCCCTTTGACCCCCCCGTGTGGGAATCTCCCCATCAGTAGACGTTCCTACGTTCCCCCTCCCACCTTTCTTCCCGCATGCGGGAGAAAAACCCCACGCTTTCCAGAGAACTTCCAAGAGACTTAACACCTTTAAACAAAATCACATCAGGTTAAAGGTTTTACTATTATGAGTTTAAAATCACCCAAATGATCCAGAGATGGTCTTTCATGGGAGACATCACAGCAACTCCAGCTCACTGCAAAACACAGACACTCCCAAAGCTCTTGTCAAACTTGCAGCTCTCTGGAAACACAGACACAAGCTGCTTTTTAAAACTGGCTTTCTACTTTTAAACTGCTCTTAGCAAAACCAGCCAAGCCCTTTTTAGCTTCTCTCAGCAAAACCAGCCAGGCACTTTTCAAAATGCCAAAACCAAACTGCAAAATGGCCGAACTGAGCAGAGCTCCACCCACTCTATGACATCACTGTTTTTTTAAAGGTACATTGCTTAAACATCCATGTCTTAAACGTACTCTCACATGTCAAGATACTAAAGAAATTTTGCCTCAGGTTATAAAGAATTATGAGACTGGAAGAGAGATAACAAAAACGTATATGTTTTCATTGTGATAAGGTTTGACACACAAAGTTGCTGTCTTGGGGGCTTTAAAAAAGTACTGGTAAGACAGACTCTTTAAAATAGGATAAGCCAGTGGGGTTTATTGAACTGGAAAAATGAACCATGGTTGCAGCTGAAGAGGTGCAACAGAATGTGCAGCCTGTTCAGGAGTTGGTTGATAAGCAGGAGCCAGAATCTTTTGAACACTTTATTTGTGAAGGTAAGTTTTACTCACGTGTACATAGTGGAGTATATAAGGAATAAACACCTTAAGGTGTCCAGGAGCAAGTCAATCTTTAATGGTGAAAGATAAGGAGCTGTATAGTGCAGAAGGAATATGGTCAGAAAAGGGGTAGTATGTGGGTTTAATGGTGAAGTGAGTAATATTCCATTATATTAAGGTAAGGTTAGAGAGTCTGGACTGAAACCCCAATATTTTATTTTATTTGTAAGACTGAGTGGAAAGAATGATTTACTCCAGGAGTGATTGCATGGAGAAATAGGGCTTTGGTATTTTTAAAACAAAACTTTATCATAACTACAATATTAAACTTTTTAATTTCACACCTGAAAAGAACAGCTTACAATTAGCCTTTAATACTACTACTCAATTTCAAATTAATCAACAAGAAAAGGAACATATAGCCCACAATGTACCTTAAAATCAGAAGGCCACAGAGTAATGCTTACTTTATAAAACAGATTTGACTCCTGTTAGAATCCCTTCATACTCTGGCTAAATATCTTTAATAAGCTGGTTCACATGGCATGTTTCAGCTTCTCCCTTCTCCAGATCATATAAATGATCAACAAGCAGGAACAGAGTGTACATCGTAAAATTTGCGGATGATACTAAAATAGGTGGGAAAGCAAGCAGTGACGAGGAGATAAAGATTTTACAGACAGATATAGATCGGCGAGGAGAATGGACCAAAGTCTGGCAGATTGAGTTTAATGCAGATAAGAGTGAGGTTATCCATTTTGGCTGAAAAAATAGAAAAGCAAATTATTATCTGAATGGAAAGCAGATTCAAGATGCGTCTGAGCAGAGGGATCTGGGTGTCTATGTTCATGAATTCCATAAAGTCGGTATGCAGGTCCAGCATGTAATTAAAAAGGCAAATGAAATGGTAGCATTTATTGCAAAAAGACTGGAATATAAAAGTAGAGAAGTGTTGATGCAATTGTATAGGGTGATGGTGAGACCACATCTGGAGTATTGTGAAGGATGTAGTGGCACTGGAGGCAGTTCAGAGGAGGTTCATTAGATATATTCCAGCGAAGAAAGAGTTGGCATATGAGGAGAGATTAAACAATTTGGGCTTTTAGTTGCTTGAGTTTAGAAGGATGAGAGGGGATCGAATCGAGGTGTATAAAATACTAAAAGCGTTTGATAAAGCAAATGTAGGCAAAATGTTCCTCTTTGTGGGGAAATCTAGAACGAGAGGTCATGGATGTAGGTTGAGAGGCAAAAGATTTATAACTGAGATGAGGAGGAACTACTTCTCGTAGAGGGTGGTGAACTTGTGGTACTCGCTGCCCCATAGCGCGGTGGAACCCTGAAACATTAAATGGTTTCAAGAAGGAGATAAATATATTTCTGATTTTAAAAATGGGTTAAAGGGGTATGGGGAAGAGGTGGGAGGTGGATTTGAGACCAGGAAGAGATCAGCCATGATCTGATTGAGTGGCGGAGCAGGCTCAAAGGGCTGAATTGCCGACTTCTGCACCTAATCCCTGTGTTCCGATGTACATAGATGATCTGGTCTATGGGTCGATCGCGAGTTACCCCATTAGATCTGCCCGGCCCACCCTCACTGGGCGAGATACAGATCTGCATATTTAAATGTGCCGTTCTGCCATTTAAATATCCGGACGTTAGATTCATCTGGCACCTGGGAGGCAACAGCCAGGGCGCCATTTGGCCCTGGTTTGCACAAATGTGGACCAGGTGTAACGGCACCTTGGGGGTCTTGCATGCTATTAGAGACTCCCTGGTGGTCGGGGACAGGGCAGGGTATTACTCTGCCGCCCCCCCCCCCAGCACCCAGGCACCTGGTCACTGCCAGCCCTGCATCCTGGCAGTGCCTCTGACAGTCTGACAGTGCCACCTGGGCACCCTGGTAGTGCCAGGGTTACATTTCCAGGGTGGCACTTCCAGGGTGCCAGGCTGGCAGTGCCAAGCTGTCCAGGTCACACTAGCAGTGCCAGCCTGTCTGGAGGCCGACCACTTGGGGACCTTTGATTGCTTGGGATAGTCCACTCCACCCCCAGGTACCCATGTGTGGGGACCATTACTGTATGATGCCCGGCTGGGGTCTTCCCAGAGAGGCCAACAGACAGTGGGTGGCCTTTAGATCAGGCGCAAGCACGGCTAAGTGGGGTCTTAAACAGATTGCGACGTTTCACAAGATCGGGTTAGATCTCGCAAGGCGTAACGGACATCGGGAATCCTGGGGGAGGCCTCTCCCCGGATTTATCGGCTGTGTCGTGCCCCTGGTTCTGGTAGGACGTAGCCGGTAGATCGCGCCCTTGTGCTCCAGAACTTGCCGCACCCCTAGCCAAGCTGTTTTAGTACAGCTGCAGCACTGGCATGTATCCGACAATGTGGAATATTGCCCAGGTGTGTCCTGGAGCAGGACAAATCCAATCCAGCCAATTACCGCCCTATCAGTCTACTCTCAATCATCAGTAAAGCGATGGAAGGGGTTATTAAGAGTGCTATAAAGCGGCACTTACTTCGCAATAACCTGCTCACTGATGCTCAGTTTGAGTTCTGCCAGGGTCAATCAGCTCCTACCCTTATTACAGGCTTGTTTCAAACATGGGCAAAAGAGCTGAATTCCAGAGGTGAGGTGAGAGTGACTGCCCTTGACATCAAGGCAGCATTTGACCGAGTATGGCATCAAGGATCCCGAGCTAAACTGGAGTCAATGGGAAGCAGGGGGAAAACTCACCACTGGTTGGAGTCATACCCGGCACAAAGGAAGAAGGTTGTGGTGGTTGGAGGTCAATCATCTCAACTCCAGGACATCACTGCAGGAGTTCCTTGGGGTAGTGTCCTAGGCCCAACCATTTTTAGCTACTTCGTCAGTGATCTTCATAAGGTCAGAAGTGGGGATGTTCGCTGATGACTGCACAATGTTCAGCACCAATTGTGACTCCTCAGACACTGAAGAGGTCCACATGCAAATACAGCATGGGACATGACACCACCGACAAACAGTGGCAGCCATGTTTGCCATCTACAAGATGTGCTCAGGAACTCACCAAGGCTCCTTAGACAGCACCTTCCAAACCCATGAACACTACCATCTAGAAGGACAACGGCATCAAATACCTTGCAACATGACCAACTGGAAGTTCTCCTCCGAGTCACTCACCACCCTGACTTGGAAATATATGACCGGTTCTTCACTGTCGCTGGATAAACTCCTGGAATTCCCTCCCTAACAGCATTGTGGGTGTACCTAGAACTCAGGGACTGCTGCAGTTCAAAAATCAGCTCATGACCACCTTCTGAAAGGCAGTAAGGGATGGACAATAAATGTTGGCCGAACCAGCGACACCCACATTCCGTAAAAATGAATTTAACAAAAACTAAGGCTGCATTTTATCAGTATGAGAAGATGCGGGGGGTTGGGGAAAGGGAAATTTGATGCTAAAAGGAACAGAGGCTTTAAAAAAATGATTATTTTTTGTATAAGTGATTCAAAGTGAACAGGCCAAAATCTCAAAATAAACAACAGAGATGAGAAGAACTTTAATGGAAATAGCTTTTGAAATGTGAAAAGCATCATTGCACTATCCACATTCACAACATAGCACTGTAGGTGTTCCTACCACACGGACTGCAGTGGTTCTGGAAGGCGGCTCACTGCAATGTTCTAAATTATAAACGTTTTCATCAGGATGCACCATCACATCTTTCCCCAGCAATCTCAACCAATACACAGACTCTCACATCAGTGGGCTGGTTTGGTCTGGTATGTGATCATATGTTGAATTATGAATGCAAACTCACTAATAATAATTTTTATTATTGTCACAAGTAGACTTACATTAACACTGCAATGAAGTTACTGTGAAAACCCCCCAGTCGCCACACTCCGGCGCCTGTTCGGGTACACTGAGGGAGAATTCAGAATGTCCAATTAACGTAGCAAGAATGTCTTTCAGGACTTGTGAGAGGAAACTGGAGCACTGGAGGAAACCCACGCAGACACGGGGAGAACGTGCAGACTCCGCACAGCCAGTGACCCAAGCTGGGAATCAAACCTGGGTCCCTGCCGCTGTGAAGCAACAGTGCTAACCGTGTCGCCCCAGCCAGTCCCTTTAATGACAGTTCGTCCTCAAACTGTGTAACAAGTTTCTGCTCATTCCCTTTTTTGTGCGACATAGACGTATCTTCCTATATTCAGCTTCCCATTTGTTTTATTCGGCTTCCTGCAATTTTTGCTTGAAGTTTGTTTCTTTTTCTAACAGGCACATTCAATGTCAACTTGCTTTCAGTTTTTGAATAGCTTTGCTCCTTAAACCACAGACTAATCTATCTCTGATGGTGTCATTTAACACTTCCCCAAATTTGCTGTGTTTGGCCAGTCTATTGAGGGTAGCTATAAACTGTGCAATCAGTTCACCTTCTTTAGGTTGCACTTATGAAATCTAAACCTTTCTGCAATGGCTAAATGTTTTGGTGAATAGTGGCCATGCACAATTTTCATTACTTCATCATAGGTTTTCATGGTTGGTTTTCCCAGGCTCCTCGGGAGGTTAATATTTTGCCCCTGATTATTCTCAGGAAAGTTGAGACCACTATATCCACTGCTATCTTGCTTGCTTGGACAAATAGTTGAATCTCGCTATATATGAGTTCCATCACTCTGAATTCTCATAAAAGCCTCTCATGTGCTTGCTGAGAAGGGGAGTGAATAACAGGTAAGCTCTTTCATTCTTTTTCTTTTTTTATCTAGAGGGGATGGCAGGGAAGGCAGTGCAATGTTCCCCCTGCAGAATGTTTGAGGTGAGGGACGCCGCCAGTGTCCCTGCTGATTTCATCTGTGGGAAGTGCACCCATCTCCAGCTCCTCAGAAACCACGTTAGGGAACTGGAGCTGGAGCTGGATGAACTTCGGATCATTCGGGAGGCAGAGGTGGTTATAGATAGAAGCTTCAGGGATGTAGTTACTCCAAAGAATAAAGATAGATGGGTGACAGTGAGAGGGGCTGGGAGGAAGCAGTCAGTACAGGGATCCCCCGTGGTCGTTCCCCTTAGTAACAAGTATACTGCTTTGGATACTGTTGGGGGGGGGACTTACCAGGGGTAAACCATGGGGTGCAGGTCTCTGGCATGGAGTCTGTCCCTGTTGCTCAGAAGGGAAGGGGGGAGAGGAGTAGAGCATTCGTCATTGGAGACTCCATAGTTAGGGGGATAGATAGGAGATTCTGTGGGAACAAGAGAGACTCGCAGTTGGTCTGTTCCCTCCCAGGTGCCAGGGTGCGTGATGTCTCGGATCGTGTTTTCGGGATCCTTAAGGGGGAAGGGGAGCAGCCCCAAGTCATGGTTCACATAGGTACCAACGACAGAGGTAGGAAAAGGGATAGGGATGTAAGGCAGGAATTCAGGGAGCTAGGATGGAATCTTAGATCTAGGACAAACAGAGTTATTATCTCTGGGTTGTTATCCGTGCCACTTGATAGCGAGACGAAGAATAGGGAGAGAGAGGAGTAGAACATATGGCTACAGGGATGGTGCAGGAGAGAGGGTTTCAGATTTCTGGATAATTGGGGCTCATTCTGGGGTCAGTAGGACCTCTACAAACAGGATGGTCTACACCTGGAGCAGAGGGGTACAATATCCTGGGGGGGAAATTTGCTAATGCTCTTCGGGAAGGTTTAAACTAGTTCAGCCGGGACTTGGGAACCTGAATTGTAGCTCCAGTATACAGGAGTTTGAGAGTTGTGAGGTCATGAGTAAGGTTTGAAAGTTGCAGGAGTGTACCGGCAGGCAGGAAGGTGGTTTAAAGTGTGTCTTCTTCAATGCCAGGAGCATCCGGAATAAGGTGGGTGAACTTGCCGCATGGGTTGGTACCTGGGACTGCGATGTTGTGGCCATTTCGGAGACATGGATAGAGCAGGGACAGGAATGGTTGTTGCAGGTGCCGGGGTTTAGATATTTCAGTAAGCTCAGGGAAGGTGGTAAAAGAGGGGGAGGGGTGGCATTGTTAGTCAAGGACAGTATTACGGTGGCAGAAAGGACGTTTGATGAGGACTCGTCTACTGGGGTAGTATGGGCTGAGGTTAGAAACAGGAAAAGAGAGGTCACCCTGTTAGGGGTTTTCTATAGGCCTCCAAAAAGTTCCAGAGATGTAGAGGAAAGGATTGCAAAGATGATTCTGGATAGGAGCGAAAGCAACAGGGTAGTTGTTATGGGGGACTTTAACTTTCCAAATATTGACTGGAAATGCTATAGTTTGAGTACTTTAGATGGGTCCATTTTTGTCCAATGTGTGCAGGAGGGTTTCCTGACACAGTATGTAGATAGGCCAATGAGAGGCAAGGCCATATTGGATTTGGTATTGGGTAATGAACCAGGACAGGTGTTAGATTTGGAGGTAGCTGAGCACTTTGGTGATAGTGACCACAATTCGATTACGTTTACTTTAGTGATGGAAAGGGATAGGTATATACCGCAGGACATGAGTTATATCTGGGGGAAAGGCAATTATGATGCGATGAGGCAAGACTTAGGATGCATCGAATGGAGAGGAAAACTGCAGGGGATGGGCACAATGGAAATGTGGAGCTTGTTCAAGGAACAGCTACTGCGCGTCCTTGATAAGTATGTACCTCTCTGGCAGGGAGGAAGTGGTCGAGCAAGAAAACCGTGGTTTACTAAAGCAGTCGAAACACTTGTCAAGAGGAAGAAGGAGGCTTATGTAAAGATGAGACATGAAGGTTCAGTTAGGGCGCTCGAGAGTTACAAGTTAGCTAGGAAGGACCTAAAGAGAGAGCTAAGAAGAGCCAGGAGGGGACATGAGAAGTCTTTGGCAGGTAGGATCAAGGATAACCCTAAAGCTTTCCATAGATATGTCAGGAATAAACGAATGACTAGGGTAAGAGTAGGGCCATTCAAGGACAGTAGCGGGAAGTTGTGCTTGGAGTCCGAGGAGATAGGAGAGGTGCTAAATGAATATTTTTCGTCAGTTTTCACACAGGAAAAAGACAATGATGTCGAGGAGAATACTGAGATTCAGGCTACTAGACTAGAAGGGCTTGAGGTTCATAAGGAGGAGGTGTCAGCAATTCTGGAAATTCTGGAAAGTGTGAAAATAGTGGCTGGTTGCGAATCTACACTAAATTAAAAAAGTTAAGCATTGCTAACTAATTAAACATAATTACTTAATTATAATTTAGAGGGGTATCTAAGCCAGAGATCGGAGAGTACTATATTTAGCTTTCGCATTTATATTAGAAATCTAGTGCAAGGAAACAGATAGTTAACAGTAACTTTTAAATTAAAAAATAAAAACATTAAAAAAAAATTTTAAATTTTAATTAATTGAAGCACTGTCAGTTAGAGGGGTGCAGTGCTCTGACTGTGAGATGTGGCAGGTCCGGGAGGCTTCCAGCATCCCGGATGGCTTCATCTGCAGAAAGTGCACCCAACTGGAGCTCCTCACAGACTGCATGGTTCTTTTGGAGTAGCAATTAGATGCACTAAGGAGCATGCAGGTGGCGGAAAGCGCCATAGATCACAGTTATATCAATGTGGTCACACCCAAGGTGCAGGCAGAGAAATGGGTGACCACCAGAAAGGGCAGGCAGTCAGTGCAGGAATCCCTTGTGGTTGTCCCCCTCTCGAACAGGTATACCCCTTTGGATACTGTCGGGGGGGGATAGCCTATCAGGGGAAAACAGCAGCAGCCAGAGCAGTGGCAACACAGCTGGCTCTGATGTTCAGAAGGGAGGGTCAAAGCGCAGAAGAGCAATAGTAATAGGGGACTCTATAGTCAGGGGCACAGACAGGCGCTTCTGTGGACGTGAAAGAGACTCCAGGATGGTCTGTTGCCTCCCTGGTGCCAGGGTCCAGGATGTCTCCGAACAGGTAGAGGGCATCCTGAAGGGGGAGGGCAAACAGGCAGAGGTCGTTGTACATATTGGTACTAACGACACAGGCAGGAAGGGGCACGAGGTCCTGCAGCAGGAGTTCAGGGAGCTAGGCAGAAAGTTAAAAGACAGGACCTCTAGGGTTGTAATCTCGGGATTACTCCCTGTGCCACGTGCCAGTGAGGCTAGAAATAGGAAGATAGAGCAGCTAAACACGTGGCTAAACAGCTGGTGTAGGAGGGAGGGTTTCCGTTATCTGGACCACTGGGAGCTCTTCCAGGGCAGGTGTGACCTATATAAGAAGGACGGGTGGCATCTAAACTGGAGAGGCATAAATATCCTGGCCGCGAGGTTTGCTCGTGTCACACGGGAGGGTTTAAACTAGTATGGCAGGGGGGTGGGCACGGGAGCAATAGGTCAGAAGGTGAGAGCATTGAGGGAGAACTAGGGAATAGGGACAGTGGGGCTCGGAGGCAGAGCAGACAGGGAGAAGTTGCTGAACACAGCGGGTCTGGTGGCCTGAAGTGCATATGTTTTAATGCAATAAGTATTACGGGTAAGGCAGATGAACTGAGAGCTTGGATTCGTACTTGGAACTATGATGTTGTTGCCATTACAGAGACCTGGTTGAGGGAAGGGAAGGATTGGCAGCTAAACGTTCCAGGATTTAGATGTTTCAGGCGGGATAGAGGGGGTTGTAAAAGGGGAGGCGGAGTTGCGCTACTGGTTCGGGAGAATATCACAGCTGTACTGCAGGAGGACACCTCAGAGGGCAGTGAGGCTATATGGGTAGAGATCAGGAATAAGAAGGGTGCAGTCACAATGTTGGGGGTTTACTACAGGCCTCCCAACAGCCAGCGGGAGATAGAGGAGCAGATAGGTAGACAGATTTTGGAAAAGAGTAAAAACAACAGGGTTGTGGTGATGGGAGACTTCAACTTCCCCAATATTGACTGGGACTCACTTAGTGCCAGGGGCTCAGATGGGGCGGAGTTTGTAAGGAGCATCCAGGAGGGCTTCTTAAAGCAATATGTAGACAGTCCAACTGGGGAAGGGGCGGTACTGGACCTGGTATTGGGGAATGAGCCCGGCCAGGTGGTAGATGTTTCAGTAGGGGAGCATTTCGGTAACAGTGACCACAATTCAGTAAGTTTTAAAGTACTGGTGGACAAGGATAAGAGTAGTCCTAGGATGAATGTGCTAAATTGGGGGAAGGCTAATTATAACAATATTAGGCGGGAACTGAAGAACATAGATTGGGGGCGGATGTTTGAGGGCAAATCAACATCTGACATGTGGGAGGCTTTCAAGTGTCAGTTGAAAGGAATTCAGGACCGGCATGTTCCTGTGAGGAAGAAGGATAAATACGGCAATTTTCGGGAACCTTGGATAACGAGAGATATTGTAGGCCTCGTCAAAAAGAGAAAGGAGGCATTTGTCAGGGCTAAAAAGCTGGGAACAGACGAAGCCTGCGTGGAATATAAGGAAAGTAGGAAGGAACTTAAGCAAGGAGTCAGGAGGGCTAGAAGGGGGTCACGAAACGTTATTGGCAAATAGGGTTAAGGAAAATCCCAAGGCTTTTTACACGTACATAAAAAGCAAGAGGGTAGCCAGGGAAAGGGTTGGCCCACTGAAGGATAGGCAAGGGGATCTATGTGTGGAGCCAGAGGAAATGGGCGAGGTACTAAATGAATACTTTGCATCAGTATTCACCAAAGAGAAGAAATTGGTAGATGTTGAGTCTGGAGAAGGGTGTGTAGATAGCCTGGGTCACATTGAGATCCAAAAAGACGAGGTGTTGGGTGTCTTAAAAAATATTAAGGTAGATAAGTCCCCAAGGCCTGATGGGATCTATTCCAGAATACTGAAGGAGGCTGGAGAGGAAACTGCTGAGGCCTTGACAGAAATCTTTGGATCCTCACTGTCTTCAGGGGATGTCCCGGAGGACTGGAGAATAGCCAATGTTGTTCCTCTGTTTAAGAAGGGTAGCAAGGATAATCCCGGGAACTACAGGCCGGTGAGCCTTACTTCAGTGGTAGGGAAATTACTGGAGAGAATTCTTCGAGACAGGATCTACTCCCATTTGGAATCAAATGGGCGTATTAGTGAGAGGCAGCATGGTTTTGTGAAGGGGAGGTCGTGTCTCACTAACTTGATAGAGTTTTTCGAGGCGGTCACTAAGATGATAGATGCAGGTAGGGCAGTGGATGTTGTCTATATGGACGCCAGTAAGGCCTTTGACAAGGTCCCTCATGGTAGACTAGTACAAAAGGTGAAGTCACACGGGATCAGGGGGGAGCTGGCAAGGTGGATACAGAACTGGCTAGGTCATAGAAGGCAGAGAGTAGCAATGGAAGGATGCTTTTCTAATTGGAGGGCTGTGACCAGTGGTGTTCCACAGGGATCTGTGCTGGGACCTTTGCTCTTTGTAGTATATATAAATGATTTGGAGGAAAATGTAACTGGTCTGATTAGTAAGTTTGCAGACGACACAAAGGTTGGTGGAATTGCGGATAGCGATGAGGACTGTCAGAGGATACAGCAGGATTTAGATTGTTTGGAGACTTGGGCGGAGAGATGGCAGATGGAGTTTAATCCGGACAAATGTGAGGTAATGCATTTTGGAAGGTCTAATGCAGGTAGGGAATATACAGTGAATGGTAGAACCCTCAAAAGTATTGAAAGTCAAAGAGATCTAGGAGTACAGGTCCACAGGTCATTGAAAGGGGCTACACAGGTGGAGAAGGTCGTCAAGAAGGCATACGGCATGCTTGCCTTCATTGGCCAGGGCATTGAGTATAAGAATTGGCAAGTCATGTTGCAGCTGTATAGAACCTTAGTTAGGCCACACTTGGAGTATAGTGTTCAATTCTGGTCGCCACACTACCAGAAGGATGTGGAGGCTTTAGAGAGGGTGCAGAAGAGATTTACCAGAATGTTGCCTGGTATGGAGGGCATTAGCTATGAGGAGCGGTTGAATAAACTCGGTTTGTTCTCACTGGAACGAAGGAGGTTGAGGGGAGACCTGATAGAGGTCTACAAAATTATGAGGGGCATAGACAGAGTGGATAGTCAGAGGCTTTTCCCCAGGGTAGAGGGGTCAATTACTAGGGGGTATAGGTTTAAGGTGAGAGGGGCAAGGTTTAGAGTAGATGTACGAGGCAAGTTTTTTACGCAGAGGGTAGTGGGTGCCTGGAACTCGCTACCGGAGGAGGCGGTGGAAGCAGGAACGATAGTGACATTTAAGGGGCATCTTGACAAATACATGAATAGGATGGGAATAGAGGGATACGGACCCAGGAAGTGTAGAAGATTGTAGTTTAGTCGGGCAGCATGGTCGGCAGGGGCTTGGAGGGCCGAAGGCCATGTTCCTGTGCTGTACATTTCTTTGTTCTTTGTTGATTCTCGATAGGAGCGAAAGCAACAGGTTAGTTGTTATGGGGGACTTTACTTTCCAAATATTGACTGGAAACGCTATCGTTTAAGTACTTTAGATGGGTCCGTTTTTGCCCAATGTGTGCAGGAGGGTTTCCTGACACAGTATGTAGATGGGCCAACGAGAGGCGAGTCCATATTGGATTTGGTACTGGGTAATGAACCAGGACAGGTGTTAGATTTGGAGGTAGGTTAGCACTTTGGTGATAGTGACCACAATTCGATTACGTTTACTTTAGTGCTGGAAAGGGATAGGTATATACCGCAGAGCAAGAGTTGTATCTGGGGGAAAGGCAATTATGATGCGATGAGGCAAGACTTAGGATGCATCGAATGGAGAGGAAAACTGCAGGCGTTGGGCACAATGGAAATTTGGAGCTTGTTCAAGGAACAGCTGCTGCGTGTCCTTGATAAGTATGTACCTGTCAGGCAGGGAGGAAGTGGTCGAGCAAGGGGACCGTGGTTTACTAAAGCAGTCGAAACACTTGTCAAAAGGAAGAAGGAGGCTTATGTTAGGGCGCTCGAGAGTTACAAGTTAGCTAGGAAGGACCTAAAGAGAGAGCTAAGAAGAGCCAGGAGGGGACATGAGAAGTCCTTTGCACGTAGGATCAAGGATAACCCTAAAGCTTTCTATAGATATGTCAGGAATAAAAGAATGACGAGGGTAAGAGTAGGGCCAGTCAAGGACAGTAGTGGGAAGTTGTGCTTGGAGTCCGAGGAGATAGGAGAGGTGCTAAATGAATATTTTTCGTCAGTATTCACACAGGAAAAAGACAATGTTGTCGAGGAGAGTACTGAGATTCAGGCTACTAGACTATAAGGGCTTGAGGTTCATAAGGAGGAAGTGTTAGCAATTCAGGAAAGTGTGAAAATAGATAAGTCCCCTGGGCCGGATGGGATTTATCCTAGGATTCTCTGGGAATCTAGGGAGGCGATTGCTGAGCCTTTGGCTTTGACATTTAAGTCATCTTTGTCTACAGGAATAGTGCCAGAAGACTGGAGGATAGCAAAAGTTGTCCCCTTGTTCAAGAAGTGGAGTAGAGACAACCCCGGTAACTATAGACCAGTGAGCCTTACTTCTGTTGTAGGCAAAATCTTGGAAAGGTTTGTAAGAGATAGGATGTATAATCAACTGGAAAGGAATAATTTGATTAGAGACAGTCAACACGGTTTTGTGAAGGGTAGGTCATGCCTCACAAACCTTATTGCGTTCTTTGAGAAGGTGACCAAACAGGTGGATGAGGGTAAAGCAGATGATGTGGTGTATATGGATTTTAGTAAGCGTTTGATAAGGTTCCCCATGGTAGGCTATTGCAGAAAATACGGAGGCATGGGATTCAGGGTGATTTAGCAGTTTGGATCAGAAATTGGCTAGCTGGAAGAAGACAAAGGGTGGTGGTTGATGGGAAATGTTCAGAATGGAGTCCAGTTACTAGTGGTGTACCATAAGGATCTGTTTTGGGGCCACTGCTGTTTGTCATTTTTATAAATGACCTGGAGGAGGGCGTAGAAGGATGGGTGAGTAAATTTGCAGATGACACTAAAGTCGGTGGAGTTGTGGACAGTGCGGAAGGATGTTACAAGTTACAGAGGGACATAGATAAGCTGCAGCATGGCTGAGAGTGGCAAATGGAGTTTAATGCAGAAAAGTGTGAGGTGATTCATTTTGGAAGGAATAACAGGAAGACAGTGTACTGGGCTAATGGTAAGATTCTTGGCAGTGTGGATGAGCAGTGATATCTCGGTGTCCATGTACATAGATCCCTTAAAGTTGCCACCCAGGCTGAGAGGGTTGTTAAGTAGGCGTACGGTGTGTTAGCTTTTATTGGTAGAGGGATTGAGTTTCGGAGCCATGAGGTCACGTTGCAGCTGTCCAAAACTCTGGTGCGGCCGCATTTGTAGGATTGCGTGCAATTCTGGTCGCCGCATTATAGGAAGGATGTGGAAGCATTGGAAAGGGTGCAGAGGAGATTTACCAGAATGTTGCCTGGTATGGAGGAAAGATCTTATGAGGAAAGGCTGAGGGACTTGAGGCTGTTTTCGTTAGAGTGAAGAAGGTTAAGGGGTGACTTAATTGAGGCATACAAGATGATCAGAGGATTGGATAGGGTGGACAGTGAGAGCCTTTTTCCTCGGATGATGATGTCTAGCACGAGGGGACATAGCTTTAAATTGAGGGGAGATAGATATAAGACAGATGTCAGAGGTAGGTTCTTTACTCAGAGAGTAGTAAGGGTGTGGAATGCCCTGCCTGCAACAGTAGTGGACTCGCCAACACTAAGGGCATTCAAGTGGTCATTGGATAGACATATGGACAACAAGGGAATAGTGTAGATGGGCTTTAGAGTGGTTTCACAGGTCGGCGCAACATTGAGGGCCGAAGGGCCTGTACTGCGCTGTAATGTTCTATGTTCTATCTTCTAGTCCAAAGCAAGAGACTTTCAGTTCTCACGGTCCTGTCCCCGTCACCTCGCACCGATCCGCGCAGGGCTTGACTGTGTGTTTGTTGGGGGGGCGCTGGTTTCTAATGGGTCGATATCTGGGGCGGGATTCTCCCCTACCCGGTGGGGCGGGGGGTCCCGGCGTGATGGAGTGGCGGGAACCACTCCGGCGTCGGGCCGCCCCAAATGTGCGGAAGTCTCCGCACCTTTTGGGGCCAAGCCCTCACCTTCAGGGGCTAGGCCCGCGCCGGAGCGGTTTCGGCTCCGCGGCTGGCGGGAAAGGCCTTTGGTGCCACGCCAGCCGGGGCCGAAAGGTCTTCGCCGGGCGACCTGGGTCCGTGCATGCGCGGGAGTGTCAGCGGCTGCTGACGTCATCCCCGCGCATGCGAAGTGGAGGGGGTTTTCTCCGCTCCGCCATAGTGAAGACCATGTCGAAGCCGGAAGAAAAAGAGTCCCCCCGCGACACAGGCCCGCCCGCGGGTCGGTGGGCCCCGATCGCGGGCCCGGCCACCGTGGGGGCACCCCCCCAGGACCCGGAAGCCCGCATCGCCTTGACCAGCCGTTCAAAAGGTGGTTTAATCCATGCTGGCGGGACAGGCATTCCAGCAGCGGGACTTCGGCCCATCGCGGACTGGAGAATCGGCGGGGGTGGGCCCGCCGACCGGCGCGACGCGTTTCCCGCCCCCGCCGAATCTCTGGTGGCAGAGACTTCGAGACACGGCAGGGGCGGGATTTACGCCAGCCCCCGGCGATTCTCCGACCTGGCGGGGGGTCGGAGAATCCCGCCCCCGGTGTGGGATATCTTTTAAAATGGGCATGCCATTGCACATCAGCAGAAGCATGATCCTTGACAGAGGATAGGTCCACCTCCAGTGGTGAGGGAGCCTCGACAACTGGGGATATCCCTCATGCTGCAGCTTTCATCCATCGCAGCAGCTGATACCATACGAGTATCTCCCACCTGATCCAGCGTCGAGGACTAGTTTTGGATTGTGCTTTGTCTGGTTCCTCCCCTCTATTCTGACCACCATGGGTGACCCTGCCAGGAGATAAGACTCCCGATGGCATTGATCTCGGGATCCACAGAACGTTCAAGTCTCTCCACCACGGCAAGGTAGCTTCCACGGAAAAGTGCAAAGTATATACAGTAACTGAACACCCATGCCATCATTGTGCTCTCTGTACCTCTTAATTTTCCTTAAGCTGTTGTTACATCTAGGTTTCTCTCCAACATCCACGGCAGAGATGGTAGCAGCCTGCTGATTGCAAAACTCTCATATCAGAGGTGACTTTGGCCGACTTCCTCTGGATGATTGAGCCTGGAGGCCCTGTCCTGTTAAGAGTATCCTGCGCTGGGGCAGTTACAATCTCCTCAGCCTAATATGCTTCAGTGGATGGGGTCACAAGCAGAGGAAATTTGGAGTGACTGGATACCTTTGGGGTGGCCTGTGAGGATGGCCTTGGGGTGTTTGGCTGACACACTGTATCCCTCTGGATGGCCAAAGGCCCCTCCCCGACTTTGTGAGAAGAGACACGTGAAGGAAGCTCAAGGCGCCCCCTCCCCCACCCTTCAAATGGTAACCTCGATGTACCTGCTGCTGGAGTCACAACATCAGACAGAACATGAGGTGAGCTACTCCAATCTCCGTTCTCTTATGCTGGCGGCTTCTGAGAACACTGCCTGGTATTCCCCTCCCTTTCTCTGCAGCTCTGATTTCCGATCCCAGAGATTCATCATCAAACTCTAACTCAGCAGCGACCTGGTCTCCAGCAAACCTCTGCATGTTGGAAACCTTGGCTATCACTGCCTCTCCGTGGTGTGGACAACTGCCCATGCGGAGCTCAGCAGATAATGGCTCTCAGTCTGCTCGAGCACTGGGTTTCACCGTGGTATGTGTCTCTGCGCTGGTGGAGGGTGCAGGTGAACACAATGATGCTCCTTATAGGGAGTACCTCTGAAGTATGGAGTTTCTCTCTCTTATGGGCCATCTTGTCCTGCATTACAGACAGATAGATTGACTGTGAGCACGTGGGTGATAAAGGAGATCAGAAGCATGGTGTGTGTGTTGCGTTATCCCCAGAAAGGACTGAAGGCACTACTTGGGCAGGATGTTACATGAGATGGTGATGTCAAAGTGTCTGATAGACAATCAGCGCTGATGTCCCTTCTGCTGGTCATGTGTGTGACCCCTATGGACAGTAATCCTTATGAGAGGGTGAGTTTGTAGTGAGGAGAAGGCGGTGGAGCGGATGAGATCATTTTTGCCCTTCCTGCACTGCAAGGCAGTCCTTTTTTGTGGCCTGCTTGCGCAGATCTCCCTGGCAACCTCCTCTCAGGTGGTCAGGTTGGCGAACCCACTAGTCCTGAGCTGCCTGGAGCAGTCTCTCCAAGGAGGCCTCACTAAACTGGGAGTGAAGGGTTTATTGTTTTTGGCTACTATTGTAATTTATTCCTTTCTTGGGTGTCTCAGACTATTGTCCAATGTCCCAGTTCCACCTATCAAATATGTATAGTAGGTATGCTAAACTTAGATCAAACAATGGTTAGACCATCGAGTATGCACAGTTCTGGTTACAAAAAGGATATGGGGACACTGGAGAGACTACAAAAATAATTTACAAGGATGATACCAGAAATGTGAGGTTATTCCTATCAGAAAGGGATAAACATGTCGAGTCACTCCTCTGAGAAAGCAAAGATTTTTTGAAAGTGTTATGGAGGGGGGAAGGTGAACTCCGTTATTTTTCTTACTCTGTCCATAAGCAGAGGTGTTTTAATTTTTGAAATAGGCTGCGGCATGTTTCCCCAACCGTTGTTTGAGAAGTCAATTTTAAAGTGACTCATATCAAACTCTTCTCAGGGTTAAATCAGAAATATAGTTCATTCAGACTTTCAAACTTTGGTTCAGTTGGCTGAAAGCAGGAATTGCAGAATTCCTTTAAAGTTGCAGTGATGCAACAAGAAATTAAATGAAAACCACTCATTGTCACAGGTAGGCTTCAATGAAGTTACTGTGAAAAGCCCCTAGTCGCCACATTCCGGCACCTGTTCAGGGAGGCTGGTACAGGAATTGAACCATGCTGCTGGCCTGCCTTGGACTGCTTTCAAAGCCAGCGATTTAGCCCAGTGTGCTAAACAAGCCCCTGATGAGATTGACATGCAGACACTTGGTCTGTTCTGCAGGAAATGGCAGGAATCTTCCAGTGAACCAGACTTCAAGGAAAATTACACTTCAGACAGGCAGTCAGTCTGAGGTTGGCTTCGGTGCTGACAGTCTGGATCTTAACAGCAGCTGATTTGGGAGGCACGGAATGAAACATTAAAATTTTCCCACGATCAAGTAAGTTTAGATCATGTGATGTTGCCCATTGTTCAGTCAGCTGCAGGTTAATAAGCAGTTTCTACGGGCACAATCCAATGGCCACGCTATGCCTGAAAAGCAGAGCACCGTGGCACAGCGTGGCCGATAAAAGCTGGGCAACCCCGCTCCTGGGATCTACCTGGCTCGCAACACATCGCGAGATCCAACATGATCTTGCAAGATGCTGTGATGTAAATCCTGCCCATTGCGGGCGGGATCACTTTTTTGGCAAATCTGCATATTAAAGCGACAGCTAGTCTCGCTTTAATGTGCAGATTCCCAAGGTACCTGAGGTTTTGGGGAAAAAAAACCCTTTGCCTTGGAGATCTTGGGTGAGTGCTGGTGGTACTGGTTACCATAAACAGGCGATTGTATCCCTGAGTAGCGCGAGGCTATCAGAGATCTTCCTGCCGGGTACAGCACAGGTCTGGTCCGGGTGGATCACCGACTCCAGAGCAGACCTGACCCGATTGGCAATGACCTTGGCTAGAATTTTGTAATCCACATTCAACAGTGAAATGGGTCGGCAGTTTCGAATTTCTTCCCTTTCCCCCTTCTGCATGTAGATGAGGGTGATGATGCCTTTCCTCATGGATTCTGACATGCTGCCATCCCGAAGCAAATTCTCGTACACTTCCAGCAGGTCTGGGCCCATCCAGTCCCACAGAGCCGAATACAACTCAGCCGGTAAGCCGTCGCTTCCGGGAGTTTTACTCGTCTCAAAGACTTGACGGCCTTTGTCAGCTCGTCCAGAGTTAGCGGTTTGTCCAGGTTTTCCCGCTCGCTGTCGCCTAAGACCTCCGTGGTAGACGACAGGAAGGTCTGGGAAACAGTGCTATCTGTTGGCTTCAGGTCATACAGTCCGGCATAAAAGGATTTACTGATCCTCAGGATGTCAGACTGCGATGACTTTACAGAGCCATCTTCTTCCTTCAGGCTGCTGATCACAGAGGTCTCTCTGTGCACCTTTTGGAAGAAGAAGCGTGAGCACTTTTCATCCTGCTCCACGGAGTGGACTCTAGAACGGAAGATAACCTTGGAGGCCTCTGAGGTGTTGAGTGAGGCTTGCTGGCTCTTCACCTCTTGGAGATCCTCCTTGACATCCACCCCCATCGACTGCAGCTGGAGCAAATTCTGCATACTTTTCTGGAGCCTGGACATGGCCCCTTGTCTCTCCCTCACCTTTTGAACGCCTTTGAGGATGAAAAACGTTTTGATGTTCCCCTTGATTGCTTCCCACCAGAGTTGTGGAGACTCAAAGAGGGGTTTCACGGTTCTCCAACCTTTGTAATCCCTTTTAAGTTCCTCGAGGTTCTCTGGAGTCAACAGTTTTACATTCAGCTTCCATGTCCCCCTGCCCGCCCCCTGGTTTTCCTGCAGGTGGCAGTCGGCCAGTAGGAGGCAGTGGTCAGAGAAGAACACCGGCTTAACAACGGTGGACCTGACCGTGAAAGCACGGGACACAAAGAAGACGTGTATCCTGGAGCGGACGGACCCGTCTGGCCGTGACCATGTGTATCTAAGCTGCGCTCCATCTGCAGGAAAGCTGAAGACGTCGAGCAGCTTGGCGTCTTTTACCGTTTCCATCAGGAGTCTGGACGTAGCGTCTAGTTTGCTGTCGGCTCTGCTGGATCGTCCAGCTGCATCGATGATGCAGTTGAAGTCACCGCCCAGAATGACTGGCTTTGAGGTGGCCAACAGCAGTGGGAGTTGCTGAAGGACTGCCAGCCGCTCACTTTTTACGGCCGGGGCGTACACATTAATAAGTCTGAGAGGGGCGTTTTTGTATTTGACGTCTGCTACAAGGAGGCGCCCACCCACCACCTCCTTAATGTCGGAGATGGTGAAATTGCCTCCCCGTAGCAGAATGCCCAGGCCGGAGGAACGACAGTTGTTTCCTCCTGACCAGATGGATGGCCCGTGGGACCACCAGCTAGACCAGCGCCAGTAGTTGCTGAGGTGCGGAATCCCACACTCCTGCAGGAACAGTAGGTCGGCTTTCACGTCTGCTAAGTAGCTGAGTGTGGCTACACACCTCAAAGTATCTTTAATGATTCGCACATTAATGGATGCAATTTTAAACACCATTTTAAAAAGGTAGACTTACCAGTCTCAGAGTCCAGAGTCTATACAGTTGGGTGTTCCAGCTGTTGAATGTTCCCCAGCATGCCGGTGGTGCTCGCAAACTGTTGCACAGTTGCAGGGCTGAGAAAGCTGTCCTGGTCCGCACTGGGCCCGTGAACTCGACGGGGATGCATTGGGGGGGTGGTGTAGCCCTGACGTCTGTCGTTACAGTCAGTGTGTGTTGGGGTTACAGGCCGGTTTTCGCCTGGGTTGTTGCTGCTTCTTAGTTTCTGGAGCTGGTCTGTGACCTTGTTTTCAATATCCGGCCTTTGGTGGCCGTTGGTCACATTGATGTTCCCATCGACCAGAGGTTGATGATCTCACCGTGTTTTATTTTCTTCCCTGTCTGTGGTGTGGGGGGTCTCTGCATCCCGTTCCACATTGGTACTTTGCCTCTTTAACTGAGGCCGATTCTTAGTTTGTTTTCCCTCATCGGAGGAGGCGTCGGCGCTAAGGCCGCTGGCTGGAAGTTGCCACTTTTTGCCATTCACCATCAGAGGTTTCTTCGGTTTATTTTTCTGTTTCCTCTTTCGTTTGTCACTGTTCAGCGTTTCCCTGCGCCTTTCATTCTTCATTCCGTCCTCTTCCATTGAGTCTTCCTCGTCAGATGAGGTTGGGGTTGAGTTGTCAGGTTGAGCTGGGGCCTCCACGTTTTGTTGAAGGCCCTTCTGTTGATTTTCAGCATTTTGTGCTGTGGTGTCTTTGTCGATGGAGAGTGCATGAACCTCCTCTGTGGTCGCCTTTTGGACTCCGCCGCTGATGATTTGTCCGTACGTTACCCCGTGTTTCGGGCAGGCCCTGTAAAGATGGCCGGCCTCCCCACACAGGTTGCAGCACTTGTCTTCCTTGCAGTCCTTTGTCATGTGTCCCTCCTGCTTGCAGTTTTTGCAGAAGGTGACGTTGCAGTTGGCGGCAACATGCCCCGTATTACCACAGGTGCGGCACACTCGTGCATAATAGAGGTAGCCACAATTTCCTCCAATGGCAAAACTGGAGGGGGGATGTAGGATGGTTCCGTTGCCGTCCGTTCTCAGGGTCACCTTGACCTGGTGCTCACTTGCCCAGATGCCAAAGGTGTCCTTCAGTTGCACGCTGTTAGTTTTCAGCTCGACGTACCTGGCGAGGAATGTGAGCACATCACGGGGACGTGGGGGTTGTAAGTGTGTACTGTAACAACCCGGTTTTGCTGCGACGGTAGCATGAACAGAGGCTCCGCAGTCAGGATAGACAGGGGGCTCTGGTTGCCTTTTTCTTTAAATATCTTTTTCTTGCATCAAGAATTTGATGCACGCTGCAACACTCTTGAAGGTGACGTCAAAATATCCATTGTTGGGGAAGTTTTGCAAGCAGAAGATGTCTGATGCTTGAAACCCGCAGCACTCGAGCAGCACCCGCTTCACGAAGAAATTGCGATGCACAGGCGACTCCCCTTCCAACTTCTTCGCTGTGACTCTGACAGTGTTTCGCACTCCCCAGCCTGGTGGGCGGGATGCAGCTGCAGCCACAGCTCGTACGTTGAGTCTAAACTGTATCGGCGTTAGGCCTAAACCAGAGACTTAGACCAGCATGAAGATCCACCAATAGCAGCAGAGCTCTAAACGTTTCCTCTTTGATGCCTTCAATCCCTCCGTGTTCTCCAATCCACGATCGACATCGAAATCCTTAGCTTACCTTGATCAAGTGTGCACTTGATCTTAGCCAGGGACACTAATTGGTGAGCAGACAGACCCTCAGGGAAAAGGAGACTGTGGAGGACGTTGGATGGTTTGCTGAGCAGACTGTCAGAGTCATCTGGCAGAACGCCTCATCACCAGGACTTTCAAACAAGCACCAAGACCTAGCTTGGCTGGTGGTGAGAAGGGACCTCCCCGTCAGATTCTTCATGTACACCCGAAGGCTCAGCGCCATTGCACGCTGCCCTCGGAGTGGCTGTGTGGGAAATGAGACGGTCACCCACCTCCTTGTGGAATGTGCCTTTGCAAAGACGGTCTGGAGAGGGATGCAGTGGTATTTGTCAAGGTTCATCCCAAGCAGCTCTGTGACACAGGACTCTGTGCTCTACAGACTGTTTCCAGACACACACACTGAGACAAACATCAACTACTGCTGGAAGGTCATCAACTCGGTGAAAGACGCTCTTTGGTCTGCCCGAAACTTGCTGATCTTCCAGTGCAAAGAATTGTCCTCGACCGAGTGTTGCAGACTGGCACATTCCAAGGTCCAGGACTACGTGCTGAGGGACGCACTCAAGCTTGGAGCAGTTGCCGCCAAGGCGCAATGGGGAAAGACCGAGGGGCTGGTAACAGTGTAAATCCCCTCGGTCTGTGTCATTAACACTCCAATGTATAAAAGAAACATGACGACGTAAATATTTAAGAAAGAATTGTAACGTAAAGAGGGATATGTGTGTAATGTCATCCCAATTGAATGGAAGTCAAGGGAATGTGTAACTTTGATGGAAATGTACAGTCAAGACAATTTGAAATGTTCTGTAACGTTCATTATAGATTTTATGAATAAAGTATACTTTTTGAAAAAAAAACAGGAACCAGACAGAATGGCACTTGTGTGGGTCTTCCAGGGGATCAGAAGCCCCCAGCTGCATACCTTTGGACAGGGTGGTGCCCTGGCACGGCCAGTCTGTTGGTGCCACCTGGGTGCCAGCTTGGCACTACCAAGGTGGCACTGGAGCACTGCCAGGTTGGCAGTGCCAGGGTGTTAAGTTGGCAATTATTGCACGTGTGTGATTTGGCCAGGAGTGCCCTGTGTGAGTGTTGTTGAGGGGGGCCTGGGGACTCTCCCATAGTGGGCTGGGGTCACTTCCAGGGCCTCGTAGATCGGGATGCCATTTTTAAATGGCGTCCTGGTCTCTCACTACACTGGGGAGTTTGGGCGAGTGGAGCTCCCCAGTGTACAAAATGGGGCTCTGTGTGACCTCAGCTGCACATTCTCCATTCAGGCCCCTTATACAACTTGAGTCGTGTTGAATAGCCATGTGTTTCTTGGCACTGTGAGCGCGAGGAAACACGTGGTTAAATGTGCTCGCTATCGGACTTTGTTCCCAATGAGTTGAATCGTGACTCTAATCAAAATCCATTATTCAACTTAGGAGACTGACAGTAGCTATTCGCACCTTCACAGATTTGATGAGCTTTGATGGCTCTCCCTTCTTTAAAAGTCCAGGATGGGGACACTGGTCATCCAATGGTGACTGGTTTTATTGATGTAATGGGTCCATACAATGATAGATGTGAGATTCCACGAGGATGAGGATTAAGCTTTTGTTTTGTAACTGTTGGAGGTTTCCAGAACTGTACAAAAAATGCTAATCATATGGCCTGTAGCAGATATGAGCCAAAGGTACAGTTTAAGTCAAACATTTTATGATCTCTTTCATGCCTGATGGACCTGAGAAAAGAATTGATGGAGTAAATAGAAACAAATTCCACTTGTGGGAAGAGCAGAAGTAGAGTCCATTGATACAAGATAGTGACAAAAAAAAAGAACAGAAAATTCCGAAGGAACTCTTTACCCAGGCAGTGGTTAGAATTTTACAGAACTTATAGTGCAGAAGAACATAAAAACTAGGAGCAGGAGTAGGCCATCTGGCCCCTCGAGCCTGCTCCGCCATTCAATGAGATCATGGCTGATCTTTGTGGACTCAGCTCTCTTTCTCGCCTGAATACCATAACCCTTTATTCTTCAAAAATCTATCTTTATCTTGAAAACATTTAATGAAGGAGCCTCAACTGCTTCACCGGGCAAGGAATTCAATAGGTTCACAACCCTGAACTTTCTAACCCACAAACCACAATCAGTAAGGATAGGCAACAACACCTCCTCCACGATCATCCTCAACACCGGTCCACACAAGGCTGTGTCCTCAGCCCCTACTATACTCCTTATACATCTATGACTGTGTGGCCAAATTCCCCTCCAACTCGATCTTCAAATTTGCTGATGACACCACCGTAGTGGGTCGGATTTCAAACAATGACGAGACAGAGTATAGGAATGAGGTAGAGAATCTGGTGAACTGGTGCGATGACAATAATCTCTTCCTCAATGTCAACAAAATGAAGGAGATTATCATCGACTTCTGGGAGCGTAGTGGAGAACATGCCCCTGTCTACATCAATGGGAATGAAGTAGAAAGGTTCGAGAGCTTCAACTTTTTAGGTGAACAGATCACCAACAGCCTGTCTTGGTCCCCCCATGCCGACACAATAGTTAAGAAAGCCCACCAACGACTCTACTTCCTTAGAAGACTGAGGAAATTTGACATGTCAGCTACGACCCTCACCAACTTCTACAGATGCACCATAGAAAGCATTCTTTCTGGCTGTATCACAGCTTGGTATGGAGCCTGCTCTGCCCAAGACCACTACAAAAGGTTGTGAATGTCGCCCAGTCCATCACGCAAACCAGCCTCCCATCCATTGACTCTATCTATAATTCCCGCTGCCTCAGAAAGGCAGCCAGCATAATTAAGGACCCCACATACCCCGGACATACTCTCTTCCACCTTCTTCCGTCAGGAAAAAGATACCAAAGTTTGAGGTCACGTACCAACCGACTCAAGAACAGCTTCTTCCCTGCTGCCATCAGACTTTTGAATGGACCTACCTCGTATTAAGTTGATCTTTTCTCTACACCTTGCTATAACTGTAACATTATATTCTGCAGTCTCTCCTCCCTTCCTTATGTACGGTATGCATTGTTTGCACACCATGCAAGAAACAATAGTTTTCACTGTATACTAATACATGTGACAATAATAAATCAAATCAAATCAAATCAAAACCCTTTGGGTGAAGAAGTTCTTCCTAATGTCAGTCCTGAATCTGCTTCCCCTTATTTTGAGGCTATGCCCTCCAGTTCTGCTTTCACCCGCCAGTGGAAACAACCTCCCTCCATCTATCCTATCTATTCCCTTCATAATTTTATATGTTTCTATAAGATCCCCCCCCCCCCCCCCCCCCCCCCCCCCCGCATCCTTCTAAATTCCAATGATTACAGTCCCAGTCTACTCAATCCCTACTCGTAATCCAACCCCCTCAACTCTGGGATTAACTCTGGGAATCTCCTCTGCATACCCACCAGCGGCAGTACGTCCTTTCTCAGGTAAGGAGACCAAAGCTGAACACAATACTCTAGGTGTGGCCTCACTAACACCTTATTCAGTTGCAGCATAACCTCCATAGTCTTAAACTCCATCCCTCGAGCAATGAAGGACAAAACTCCATTCTCCTTTTTAATCACCTGTTGCACCTGGAAACCAACCTTTTGCCATTCGGCCCATCGAATCTGCACTGGGCCTTGGAAAGAGGATGCCACTTCAGCCCACACTTCCAACCTATCCCTGTAACGCAGTAACCCCACCTAAACTTTTTGGAAACTAAGGGCAATTTAGCATAGCCAATCCACCGAACCTGCACACCTTTGGACTGTGCAAGGAAACCGGAGCACCTGGAGGGAACGTGCAGACTCCGCACAGACAGTGACCCAAGCCGGGATTTGAACCTGGGACCCTGGAGCTGTGAAGCAACTGTGCTAACCACTGTGCTACTGTACTGTCCAAGAATGTGGAACTTGCTACCCGAAAGTGATTGAACCAAAAAAGTACAAAGGAATTTTAAGCAAGGTTGGATATGTAATCAGGAAATGAAGGGTTATGCTATCAGAGTTGAATATGAAAGGGTGGGAGGAGACTTGAGTTTAATCTTATACCAGCAAAGGCTGGTTGTGTTGATTGGCTTGTTTCTGTGCTTATTTTTTATGTAACTTTAAATAAGATCAATTTAACATTATTAAGAAGAGAATATTGAAAAGGATGTTTAATTCTGAAAAACATATTCCCTCTAGGAGGTATAACAGCCATTAGTTGTCAAATTGGCATAGTCAATGCTTTGGAGGATCAGAAGGCGGCCGATTGTCGTGTGCGTTCACAGGAGGCGAACATTTCAAAATGTAAATCAGATTTGAAAGCTTGTCGGCACAACATTAAAATGAAAATGGCTGAAATTACCCAGATTGAAAAAAAGATACAATCTTTGGATGATGAACTAACGAATCGGCACGAGTCACTTAAGAAATCCTTTGAAACAGACTGTAAACTGAAAGAAGGTATGACTGTTCTGAATGAACTGTATGGTAAAGTGGAAGTGATTAAGAATCGCAGTGAGAAATTTGTCCATCTGGATGCACTGATTACTGTTGTGGGTGATACAATTTTACATATTTCACATCTGCCTCTCCGGGAAGCTGGAAAGGTGCTTTGTCTGGAAATGGGTGAAGTTAACAAGTTGAAACTTCTCACGAGGAGCATGAAAGCAAATGATTGCTCTGTTGACGATTTCAGTGAATTTTGGTGATGACACAGAGCACAGTTGCTGTTGCACTGTTGCTTTGTTTCGGAGTGAGACACTTCACTTTTACAATATGACTCTTATTTCCCTTTCACTCAGCCCTTGATGCAAACTTTTCATTGAACATAGTGAAGTTTATTTTCCAAGAGACCGATATGAATGTTGAAGCTAATTTTGGCCTGAGGAGTTTCGTTTGGACATTAAAGTGTTTGCACATAAACTTTAATACTTGGAGACTATACCCACTGACCTAATTCCTCAAACTTTATTCACTTCTTCATATCTATTTAAAACTCTTGAGTAAGAATTTTTGCTTTTGGTTACAAACATGCCATAAAGTTAGTATGGTGGATTCTGCACTCACCCTATTAATGACCGACAGCACATTTTCTCAAATTAGCTTAATTATCAAATTTAGGTTTCTCCCTCACCAGGAAAAATTCATGCCCATCTCTGACATCCATTTTAAACAGGATATACACCCAATTACTGAAATTGGTATGCAAATGAGCTGATCTTGATAGATCCTCAGATAAACATAAGAACATAAGAAATAGGAGCTGGAGTAGGACATTCAGCCGTTTGAGCTTACTCCATCATTCAATATGATCATGGCTGTTCTTCGACTTGAACTCCATTATCCTGAACAATCCCCATATCACATCGCAACCAAAAATTGATTGATCTTTCTATTGAATATAATGAAATGAAATGAAAATCGCTTATTGTCACAAGTAGGTTTCAAATGAAGTTACTGTGAAAAGCCACTAGTTGCCACACTCCGGCGCCAGTTCGGGGAGGCTGGTACAGGAATTGAACCGTGCTGCTGGCCTACCTTGGTCTGCTTTTAAAGCCATCAATTTAGCCCTGCGCTAAACCAGCCCCTACTCAATGACTTCAGCACCAGCAGGACTCCATGGTCGAGAATTTTAAAGGTTCACAAGACTCGAGGTGAAAAGTTTTCTCCTCATCTCATTCTGACTCCTCATTCTGAACAATGGTTGGAATTTTATGCCCCCTCCCACACCAATGGCAAGTTGGCAAGTGAGTGTGTGCATAAAATGGTGTTGGTGACACAATGAATTGTGTTCCCATCGACTTCCCTCCTTCCCTGGTATTTTGCCAGTATTTGGGGAAATGGTGGGCTGCCCATCTCCCATCTCCATCAGTTGAGTCCCTTCAGTTTTTAAGTGACCAACCACCAATATTTATTACAAACCCACCAGTTCCCATAGCTACGACTACAGCTCCTCACACCCCACTCCCTGTGAGGACTCCATCCTATTGCCCAGTTTCTCCGTCTCTGCCACATCTGTTCCAAAGATGCCAGCTTTGAAAACAGCTCTTCAGACAGGTCTGCATTTTATCTAAGTGAGAACTCCCCCCAATGTGATTGACAGGGCATTCTGTCGGGCTCAGTTCATCTCCAGCATTTGGTCTCACCCTTTCCCCTCCCTCCCAGACCCATGACACAGTCTCTCTTGTCCTCACTTTTCACCGAACAGCATTCAACAGATCATCCTCTGCCATTTCTGCAAACTCCAGAATGATGCCACCACAAAGCACATCTTCCCCTCACCCCATTTGTCAGAATTCAGCAGGGACCGCTCCCTCTGTGACACCCTGATCAACTCCTCCATTGCCCCAACCCTTCTCCCCCTTCCCAGGGCACCTTCCCTTGCAATCGCAGAAGATACAACACTTGGCCCTTGTGGTCTCCTCTACACTGGGGTGACTAAACGCAGACTGGGTGACTGCTTTGTGGAACACCTTCACTCAATTCGCAAGGAAGACCCCAACCTTCCAGTCACTTGTCATTTCAACTAAGCATTTTGCTCTCATGTCAACATTTCTATCCTTGGCCTTGCTCCCATGGAGCCCAACGCAAACTGAAGGAACAAAACCCCATCTTGCGATTAGGCACATTACAGCCACCTGGACTTAATATTGAGTTCAATTTTAGACAATGAACTTTTCCCTCCATCTTGACACCCACTTTTTGTTTTCTGTTATTCATTTCCTTTTTTAAAATGTTTTTTGATTAATTTTCTTGTAAACTCTATGTTTCCCGACATGGTCAAAAACACGTATTTACAAACGTTCCTGATATTCATTTCCCGAGGCTTAGCCATCACACCGCCCCCCCCCCCCCCCGCTTCCCTCACATGGTTACATGTCCATTGTTCCGTTTCCCTTTCACTGCACACTAATTTCTGTTCTCCTATTAACACATTCTGCGACGCACTGATAGAAACTAACCTTTTATTATAGGTAAAAAGGGTTAAAGGAAGAAATTATTCAAAGAAATCATAATAACTAAGATTTTAAACTAGATATCAACTATAATAGTAAGAAATGGCTGACTCCTTGTTACAGGATCAGATAAGACAACTGTAAGGGTTTGCAAGGCAGAACTAACAGAAAGTCTCTTTGTGTTAGAGAGATGGGCTAAGATCCAGTTCCATGTCCATGGCAACCACAAATCACCCCATGGAAAGAGTTTTTACTGAGAAAGCTTTTCATCGAGTGGAAAATTACAGAAATGTTTTCTCTCTTAATTTAACAGACAAACACTTCAGCCGAATTAAACAAATTATAGATTAGTTAAAACCAATCACAGCAATGAAGAGGACAAAACTTTACAGAAAGTAACCTTCTTAAAAGTTCAGGTATCGGGATGGAAAGCCATTCTAAAATCAATTCATCCTATCCTCTGAAACCTATTCTATCCTCTTGCTTTGCAAAACTGCTGTTTTATTCTATTTTAAACTGTGCAGTCCTTTTGTACTGTGTATCTTGATTTGAAGAAATTACTATGACCTGTCATTGCATTTTGAATTCAACAATCTGTATTTGCAGAAGACAATCATTCTGATTAGCTTGCTGCAGGGCTATTCAGAACATCCTAAATTCTGTACTTGTGTGAAAATTGAAGCTTACCAATAGACACTAGAAGCTGACAAAATAAAAGTGGCAAATTGCCTTTAACCCAAGAAGCCAGTCTTGAATCTCTGTTATTTGGTATATGGTTCAGCATTACAGGTATATGAATAGACACAGAGATCCCACAGTTAGCGTAGTCGGTGAAAAGGGGGAGGAGTTGGTGAGCCAACCAGCCAATTACCCACAATTGGCGTAATCGACAAACGGAATGAGAAGTTGACGGAGTCGGACGAACGGAAGGAGAAATCGAACCGAAGACCATGCCGTAGATGAGATACCAAATCGTTAATGAAGAGGCCTGAAGGAAGACCGGAAGACTTTGATCCGAACATTGGCTAGACTGAAGTAAGAAATCAACTTTGCCTCAATAAAAGCCTCAAGCTGCGAAAGCTCACAAAACCTCCCCCTACCAAAAGAACCTGAAAAGAAAAGACTGTGCAATTGAGTGTGTGATTGCAAACCTATTTTCAGACGTCTTATAACCTTATATGGTACGGGGTTACAGGTATACAAATTACGACCTACGGTTCACAGAGCCCATCGGTTTGCGGCCCGGGTCAGGAACTTTTTCGGAAGAGTTATGGGGGACGATAGTCTTACAAAAGTCCCCACTGCTTCCAAGGGTACAACAGAGCTTCCCACAACCTCAAAGGGCGGCTGAGTTCCACCAAACGTGTCTTATTGACGATATGTTCGGGGATCTTAAAACTACTATTTTGAATTATCCAACACAATTACAAAAATTTAATCAAAATACAACATTCCTAAGGGCCAATGGTCCATTGAAGATATAAAGAGAGTTTGGGAAAAACTACCAGGTTGAGAAATAAGAGACATATTAGGTGGTCTCTTGCAGTAATGGGACAGATCCGTAAGCGTAAAGAAACAATCGGCAACACAAACCACGATTGCGAACTTAAATCTGCCAAAGAGCAACTCCAGGCAGTCGTTGAGCAAATGCGAGAATCAAAATCTAAGCTCGAAAAATTAGATCAAACTAAAACCCTATTCGCCAACGCCAACTGCAGAATTGAACAATTACAATCACAAATTGGTGAGCTCCAAAGGAAAAATATCGAATTGGACTCCACAGTTCGGCAATTAATATCACAAAATGATGAATTAAATTCCCAAAATACTGGGCTACAAACGGAGAACATCCAATTACTTAATGAAAAGTGTACTCTAGAGAATGAAATGGACAACATGAAAGGTCATTACAAAATTGCTGACAGAAAAGGTAGCGGCTCAGAAGTCAACAAATACTTTTTTAAAAACAAAACACCCCTGTAATTCCGATTCAAAAGTCTCCCGGACAACTCCAGCAGGCTCTGAGATTGTTATCACTACACAAAGCACTGAACAAAGGAAACGAGTTAGCTCGGACGAAGATAGTGAGAGTGACGCAAAAGACAAACCTAGTGGCAGGACGAGAGTATTACGACTCATCCCATTATGCACCAAACGGGTTAAGGTTGAAGTGACAGAAACAACTGAAGACGAGGTAACAACCATTGGATCTCATTATGCCCGACATTGGGTTCATGATCCAGCAGACCCTGATAAAATCGATAGATGGTCCAGAGAACACTCGCACCCTAAAAAGTGGGGTTTGGCCACCTTGGATCAGTTACAGCTCTTACAGAGTATTTACAGGCTCCACCCGTTAGATGGTGTACAGGTTTTGTCTGTGATGGTTAATTCCTGCGATAGTCACATACTCTCGACGGAGGTTCGGTTGCCTCTTGGCGACGATTTACAAAATCTGGAAGGGGGATGGCAGTCAATTAAAAATTGGCTATTGAGATTCAATCCACCGCTTCCGGGTGCGGCGATGACCAGCTGAGTCGCACGTTTCGGCAGCTCCCTGTGAAACGGACTTTTGGGCTCTTGATAGGAGCCCCAACGGCAATTTTAACGGCTGAAAACACCGTGCGGTAAACCAGAAGGGTGTTCCCCCTGGACACGGATGGAAAAAGGAGAGGAAAGTGGCCGGATTGCAGCGGATCCTTTGGAACAACGGCAAGGAAGGCAAGCAGAAACCAAGATGGCGTCGGAAGGTGGCAGTCTCATATGGGGCCCTGAACAACAAGAGTTCTTGAAACGCTGCGTGGAGGAGATAAAAAAGGAAATGAAGAAAGAGTTGTTGGCCCCGATATTACAGGCGATTGAAGGGCTGAAAGAGGAACAAAAGACCCAGGAGCAGGAGCTTCGGGTCGTGAAGGCGAAAGCAGCAGAGAATGAAAACGACATACAGGGCCTGGTGGTGAAGTCGGAGATACAGGAGGCACACCAGAAACGATCTGTGGAGAGGTTGGAGGCACTGGAAAATAACGCAAGGAGGAACAACTTGAGGATTCTTGGCCTTCCTGAAGGTGTGGAGGGGGCGGACGTCGGGGCATATGTGAGCACGATGCTGCACTCGTTAATGGGAGTGGAGGCCCCGACGGGTCCGTTGGAGGTGGAGGGAGCATACCGAGTTATGGTGCGAGGACCGAGAGCAGGAGAAGCTCCCAGAGCCATAGTGGTGAGATTTCTCCGTTTTAAGGATAGAGAAATGGTCCTTAGATGGGCGAAGAAAACTCGGTGTAGTAAATGGGAGAACGCGGTGATCCGCGTCTATCAAGATTGGAGTGCGGAGGTGGCGAGAAGGAGGGCGAGCTTTAATCGGGCCAAAGCGGTACTTCACAAAAAAAAGATAAAGTTTGGAATGCTGCAACCGGCAAGACTGTGGGTCACATATCAAGGGAGGCACCACTACTTTGAGACGGCGGATGAAGCGTGGACTTTTATTGTAGAAGAAAAATTGGAATGATTGGGCTACGAAAATGAACGTTTGGACAAAGTGGTGGGACGAGTGGGGGGGGGGGGGGGCGAAGAGGGATTGTATGATTAATCCTGCGGTATGGTAACTTTTCTTTCTCCCACAGGTGGTGATGGGGGGAGGTGGGGAGGGAGAGGAGATGGGGCGTTGGCCATGGGAGGCGTGGCCGAGGGAGAGGCGCGGGCTTGGTTCCCGCGCTATGATAATTATGGCGGGAATAGAGAAGCAGGAAGGAGGGGGCGCCGCACGGGGCGAGCCGTGATCACGGGGGGAAGCCGAGGTCAGCCAGAGTTTGCTGACTTCTGGGAGCAACATGGGGGGAGTAATTACGCTAGCGGGGGGTCTAGCGGGGGGGGGGGGGGGAGGGGGGAATTACTGGGTTGCTGCTGCTGGGGAAAGGGGGGAGTGGGTGCGGGAAAGGATGGGCGGGGGGGCACCGTCTGGGAGAAATACAGTCGCGTGGGAACTGGGCGAGAAGCTGGAAAAAGATGATGGCTAACCGGCAAGGGGGGGGGGGGGTGGGAAGCCCCCCAACTCGGCTGATCACGTGGAACGTGAGGGGGCTTAACGGGCCGATAAAGAGGGCACGAGTACTCGCACACCTTAAGAAACTTAAAGCAGATGTGGTCATGTTACAGGAAACGCACCTGAAACTGATAGATCAGGTTAGGTTGCGCAAAGGATGGGTAGGGCAGGTGTTCCATTCGGGGCTGGATGCGAAAAACAGGGGGGTGGCTATATTAGTGGGGAAGCGGGTAATGTTCGAGGCAAAGACTATAGTGGCGGATAACGGGGGCAGATACGTGATGGTGAGTGGCAAATTACAGGGAGAGATGGTGGTGTTGGTAAACGTGTATGCCCCGAATTGGGACGATGCCAATATTATGAGGCGAATGCTAGGACGCATCCCAAACCTAGAGACCGGGAGACTTTAACACGGTGTTGGAACCAAGGCTGGATAGGTCGAAGTCCAGGACTGGTAGGAGGCCGGCAGCAGCCAAGGTGCTTAAGGATTTTATGGAGCAGATGGGAGGGGTGGACCCGTGGAGATTCAGTAGACCTAGGAGTAAGGAGTTCTCGTTTTTCTCCTATGTCCATAAAGTCTATTCACGCATAGACTTTTTTGTGTTGGGTAGGGCATTGATCCCGAGGGTGAGGGGAACGGAATATACGGCTATAGCCATTTCGGATCATGCCCCACACTGGGTAGACTTGGAGATACGGGAGGAAACAAGAGGGCGTCCACCCTGGAGAATGGATATGGGACTAATGGCGGATGAGGGGGTGTGCTTAAGGGTGAGGGGATGCATTGAAAAGTACTTGGAACTCAATGACAATGGGGAGGTTCAGGTGGGAGTGGTCTGGGAGGCGTTGAAGGCAGTGGTTAGGGGGGAGCTGATATCAATAAGGACACATAAAGGGAAGCAGGAGAGTAAGGAACGGGAGCGGTTGTTGCAAGAACTTTTGAGGGTGGACAGACAGTATGCGGAAGCACCGGAGGAGGGACTGTATAGGGAAAGGCAAAGGCTGCATGTGGAATTTGACTTGCTGACCACAGGCACTGCAGAGGCACAATGGAGGAAGGCGCAGGGTGTACAGTATGAATATGGAGAGAAGGCGAGCAGATTGCTGGCACACCAATTGAGGAAAAGGGGAGCAGCGAGGGAAATAGGGGGGGTGAGAGACGAAGATGGAGAGACGGAGCGGGGAGCGGAGAGAGTGAATGAAGTGTTTAAGACATTTTATAAAAAATTGTATGAAGCTCAACCCCCGGATGGGAGGGAGAGAATGATGGAGTTTTTGGATCGGCTGGAAATTCCCAAGGTGGAAGAGCAGGAAAGGGTGGGATTGGGAGCACAGATCACGGTAGAAGAAGTGGTGAAAGGAATTAGGAACATGCAGACGGGAAAGGCCCCGGGACCGGACGGATTCCCAGTTGAATTTTACAGAAAATATTTGGACTTGCTCGCCCCGCTACTGACGAGGACCTTCAACGAGGCAAAGGAAAGGGGACAACTGCCCCCGACTATGTCAGAAGCAACGATATCGCTTCTTTTAAAGAAGGAAAAGGATCCGCTACAATGCGGGTCCTACAGACCAATCTCCCTCCTCAATGTAGATGCCAAGGTCTTGGCCAAGGTAATGGCAATGAGAATAGAGGAATGTGTCCCGGGGGTGGTTCATGAGGACCAAACTGGGTTTGTGAAGGGGAGACAGCTGAACACGAACATACGGAGGTTGTTAGGGGTAATGATGATGGCCCCACCAGAGGGTGAAACGGAGATAGTAGTGGCGATGGATGCCGAGAAAGCATTTGATAGAGTGGAGTGGGATTATCTGTGGGAGGTGTTGAGGAGATTTGGGTTCGGAGAGGGGTATGTTAGATGGGTGCAGCTGTTGTATAGGGCCCCAGTGGCGAGTGTGGTCACGAATGGACGGGGATCGGCATATTTTCGGCTCCATAGAGGGACAAGGCAGGGATGTCCTCTGTCCCCATTACTGTTTGCGCTGGCGATTGAGCCCCTGGCGATAGCGCTGAGAGGTTCCAAGGGATGGAGGGGAATACTTAGGGGAGGAGAAGAACACCGGGTATCTTTATATGCGGATGATCTGCTACTATATGTGGCGGATCCAGCGGAGGGGATGCCAGAAATAATGCGGATACTTGGGGAGTTTGGGGGATTTTTCAGGGTATAAATTGACCATGGGAAAGAGTGAGCTGTTTGTGGTGCATCCAGGGGAGCAGAGTAGAGAAATAGAAGACCTACCGTTGAGGAAGGTAACAAGAGACTTTCGTTACCTGGGGATCCAGATAGCTAAGAATTGGGGCACATTGCACAGGCTAAATTTGACGCGGTTGGTGGAACAGATGGAGGAAGATTTCAAGAGATGGGATATGGTAGCATTGTCAATGGCAGGGAGGGTGCAGGCAGTTAAGATGGTGGTCCTCCCGAGATTCCTTTTTGTGTTTCAGTGTCTCCCGGTGGTGATCACGAAGGCTTTTTTCAAAAGGATAGAAAAGAGTATTATGGGTTTTGTTTGGGCCGGGAAGACTCCGAGAGTGAGGAAGGGATTCTTACAGCGTAGTAGGGATAGGGGGGGCTGGCACTACCGAGCCTAAGTGAGTATTATTGGGCCGCTAATATTTCAATGGTGAGTAAGTGGATGGGAGAGGAGGAAGGAGCGGCGTGGAAGAGATTAGAGAGGGCGTCCTGTAGGGGGACCAGCCTGCAGGCTATGGTGACAGCCCCATTGCCGTTCTCACCAAGGAACTATACCACGAGTCCGGTGGTGGTAGCTACACTGAAGATTTGGGGACAGTGGAGACGACATAGGGGAAAGACCGGAGCACTGGGAGGGTCCCCGATAAGAAACAACCATAGGTTTGCCCCGGGGGGAATGGATGGGGGATATGGAATGTGGCAAAGAGCAGGTATAACGCAATTGAAAGATCTATTTGTGGATGGGAAGTTTGCGAGTCTGGGAGCGCTGACCGAGAAATATGGGTTGCCCCAAGGGAATGCATTCAGGTACATGCAATTGAGGGCTTTTGCGAGGCAGCAGGTGAGGGAATTCCCGCAGCTCCCGACACAAGAGGTGCAAGACAGAGTCATCTCAAAGAAATGGGTGGGGGACGGTAAGGTGTCGGATATATATAGGGAAATGAGAGACGAAGGGGAGACTATGATGGACGAACTAAAAGGGAAATGGGAAGAAGAGCTAGGGGAGGAGATTGAGGAGGGGATGTGGGCAGATGCCCTAAACAGGGTAAACTCGTCGTCCTCGTGCGCCAGGCTAAGCCTGATTCAGTTTAAGGTATTACACAGGGCACATATGACTGGAACACGGCTCAGTAAATTTTTTGGGGTGGAGGATAGGTGTGCGAGGTGCTCGAGAAGCCCAGCGAATCATACCCATATGTTTTGGTCATGCCCGGCACTACAGGGGTTTTGGATGGGGGTGACAAAGGTGCTTTCGAAAGTAGTAGGAGTCCGGGTCGAACCAAGCTGGGGGTTGGCTATATTTGGGGTTGCACAAGAGCCGGGAGTGCAGGAGGCGAAAGAGGCCGATGTTTTGGCCTTTGCGTCCCTAGTAGCCCGGCGCAGAATATTGCTAATGTGGAAAGAAGCCAAGCCCCCGGGGGTGGAGACCTGGATAAATGATATGGCGGGGTTCATAAAGTTAGAGCGGATTAAGTTCGTCCTAAGGGGGTCGGCTCAAGGGTTTACTAGGCGGTGGCAACCGTTCGTCGAATATCTTGCGGAAAGATAGATAGGGGAGAACAAAGAAGGCAGCAGCAGCGGCCCAGGACTTGGGGGGGGGGAGGGATGGGGGGGGATGGGGGGGGGGGGGGGGTGTGGCCTGAGACAAGGCAGTTGCCAATTAGGGCTAGTTTTTATTTTTTGTTATTTAATATTTATTTATTTGTTGTTGTTTTTGTTTAAATTTAAAAAAGGTCAATATTATCTGTATTGTTACAATGTTGTGTAAAGGATGCACAATGTACTGTGTTGGTTGACCAAAAATTTTCAATAAAATATTATTTTAAAAAAAAAAGAGATTCAATCCACCTAAAACTGATATGGGAAAAATAACATTTTAGCATTCAGAGGATCTGCAGGACTACGAGGAAAGATTTAGAGCAGTTTGGATGGAGCATTCCGGAATGGAGCTCCAGATTGGAGAGGAGAATTGGGACATGAGTACCTTAGGACCATTCAAAACTGCGTTTGTCACTGGCTTGAGACCCAAACTGTCTAAAGCTTTAAACATGGTCCTTCCTGACTGGGTGCAAATGGGTACTACCAATGGGGCCTTAGTAGAACGATGCATTCAACTTGACCGCGGCTTGGAAGTTAAAAACCATGACAGACCTCAGGCTCAGCCTCAAGCAGCAGCCGCTGCAAGTAGCGCAGGAACCCAAGCAGGAAATGCTTCTCCTCCGGTAATACCAACCCCGGCCCCTCTTCTTGCTCCGATAAAGGATTCCAGAAAACTGGGAAAATGTCACTTCAGAATACAGGCTAACGGACAAGGAAATGACTAAGCACCCCGTGACTCATACTATCGAGATCTGCCTCGAGAACCACCCCACGACTCATACTATAGGGACCCGCCCCGTGACACATACTACAGGGATCCGCCCCGAGACATGTATCATCAAGATACGTACAGGGCCCAATTTCACCACGTGGAGACCTACTCGATGACGATGATGCTTTTGTCGACTGGTTCAACAAATTAACCCCATGACATAAGAGGGCCCTGCTTGATGCGGCAAAAAACTAGCGGACCCCACTCTCAGTGAGTCCATTCACATAGCATTCATTACATGCTTTAATTGAGAACAAAAAAGATGGTCTATATATTTCACTGAGAGTGGGAGGTCAACAAATTAATTTTCTATTTGATACTGGAGCAGAATTAACCTGTATTCCTCAACAATATGTATTGTTCCCCTTAAAGAGACAAGTGATTGAAGCTTATGCATCAGGGAGTGATCCATTAACCCTTCAACAAACAGAACCCATGTTGCTTGAATTTGGCCCACATCAACTAACAGCCTCCATCTGGGTAGGCCCAGTAACACAGGCCCTTCTGGGCATGGATATAATAGCCCAATTAAATTCTTCTCTTAATTTTGATAATGGAAAAGTCACTTGGTCCATCAGACGCCTCAAAAAGAGCCAACTGGAGCAACACCCAATTTGGGCCAAGGACAAAAATGACTGTGGCCTATTAAAAATGGAGCCAGCATCCTTCACTGGATCGGCTCCACCGTGTACTAAACAGTACCCTATTAACCCCTCCTCAATTGAGGGAATACTACCTGTAGTGAAGCAATTGGAAGACAGAGGAATATTAGGGCGAATTCATAGTTCATCTAACAGTCCAGTGTGGCCTGTCAAGAAGGCTAATGGCTCATGGCGCCTCATTATTGACTATCAAAGGGCCAACCAATTCATTGTCACAAGAGCTCCTTTGGTAGCCGACCCATCTACCATCTTTAATGCCTTAACACCAGATCTTCAATGGTTTTCAGTTATAGACATGGTCAATGGCTTTTGATCAGTACCACTGGCTGAGGAAGTACAACCATGGTTTGCTTTCACCATCAGACAACAACAATACAAATGGACCAGACTACCACAAGGTTTTCACAAGAGCCCTACTGTTTTTCACATGGCTCTACAGGACCACCTGAGGAAACTGCCTGATATACCCTCCATCATTATCCAGTATGCAGATGATATTCTGGTGGCTTCCATTAAAGAGGAAGATCATGAAAGAGACTTACGTTTCATTTTAGACCACCTTAGCCGCAATGGACACAAAGCCAGCCTCGCCAAAGTACAACTTTTCCACGATGAAGTTGTCTACTTAGGTCAGAAAATATCCAAAGGCAAAAGAGAACTTACTCAGGACAGAATGGCTGCAATCAAAGCCGCCAAAGAGCCTAAAACTGTTCATGAGAAAGAAGGGTACATGACAGCAGTACTAGCCCAAGAACAGGGTGACCAGCTAAGACTAGGAGGATACTACTCCGTCAAACTAGACAACGTGGCCCTGGCATATGGCAGCTGCCTCAGAGCCATGGAAGCCACATGTCGAGCCGTGATGGCTACAGCAGGCCTTGTCCTGGACCAGCAATTGACCATCAATTGTCCCCACGCAGTCCATTCTCTACTTTCCATGAACAAAGTATCACAAGTTACTTCAGCCAGGTGGACCTGATGGACAGCAGTTTTGGAAATACCTAATCTTTACTCCCACCGAGAAAGTCCCGTAAATCCTTTATCGTTGCTCCCCATCCCCAGGGAGGAAAAGGGGGAGAAGAAGAAGAACATGACTGTGTGGAAGTAACAGAGGAAATGGAGGAGGCACGCCTGGTAGAAGAAGAACCACTACAAAATCCAGATTTGGTTCTATTTACAGATGGTTCCTCCTTTATTGACAAAAGTATCAGAAAGGCTGGATGGGCAGTCACAAGTCTGTATGAAGTTATGGCATACGGAAGTTTGTCCCCAGGAACATCAGCTCAACAGGCCAAATTGAGAGCACTAGCAGAAGTATGTCGTGGGGCAAAAGATCAAACAGCTACCATCTATACAGACTCCAGATATGGTTTTGGAGTAGCCCATGATTTTGGCCACTTGTGGAGAAAAAAAGGATTCCTCACCACAACAGGGACACCTGGAAGCCATGGCTTTGCCAAAAGAAGTATCTGTTCTAAAGTGTAAGGCCCATACTCAAGAGGACCCTATAGAAGCACAAGGAAACACCTTTGCAGATCAAGCAGCAAAGGAAGCTGCCTCTCAATGGCATTCTCCAGCAGAACCCAGACACATTTACAAACTGGGAGTGACCAATTTATTACAAGGTCTACGTGAAATGCAGCATGACTGTACAAAAGAAGAAAAATAATCATGGTCAGACTCCGTTATCAAGTTATATGGTGATGATATCTGGAGACAAGTTCAGACTGATAAACCAGTTGCACCATGGGCACTGATGCCATTTCTGGCCCAACAGATCCATTCATGGGGACATTTATCCCCTCAACAAATGATGGATCGATTCCAGAGAGGTTGGTGTGACAAAGGATTCAAAAAACATGCACAAAACAGACTGCTGTGTAACCTGTCAAAAGAACAACTTAAGACCGACATCATCAATGCCTCAGCTAAAAGCTCCTGCCCCTGCAGGACCACTCCAGAACACACAGGCCGATTACATCAGCCTGCCTGCATGTCAAAGAAACACTGACGTGTTTGTAATAGTGGATAAGTTCTACAGATGGGTAGAGACTGCTCCAGCCAGGAGGGCCACAGCCACCCATACGGCCAAAGTCCAATGCAAAGACTATATTCCCAGATGGGGAGTACCAGCCAGCATTGACTCAGACAATGGAACCCACTTTACATGTGCTGTTTACCAGGAGGTGTGCAGATTACTGAACATTGATTGGAATCTACACTGCCCTTATCATCCAGAAACATCAGGACAAGCGGAAAGCATGAACCAGACTTTAAAAGAAAGACTGTCCAAATACAACCAAAAAGATATGAATTGGATTCAAGCCTTGCCAGTAGTATTGTGCCGTATCAGAGCAACCCCAAACAGAACCACAAGCCTAAGCCCATTTGAGGTCATCACTGGCAGACCTGTGTCCCTGCCAGGAACTATTGACTTAAGAAAGGCAGACTGTTATCTGATGATTGATGCTTTACTTAGTTATTGTCAAAATTTAACAAATGCTGTCAGTTCTGCTTCTCAACAGGTGTTGGCGGCCTGGGGTGACCCACCAGAGGGGGGTCACGATTTGATTCCCAGAGAATACGTGTACGTGAAGAAGATTCAGAAAGAGCCGTTATGAGCCAAGCGGGAAGGGCCCTACCTAATTCTGCTGACCACTCAGTCGGCCGTGAAACTCCAAGGAAAGAAAACCTGGATTCTTGCATCACATGTTAAGCACGCGCATAAGTATTAAAATCCGTAAAAATGTTTGCCATGATATTGCTTTTCAGTTACATGATTGGCTTTTTAGGCCTTGCCAAGGAATTAAATGACAATACATTTCTTCACACGTCTGGGGTATATGCTAAATATTTTAACATCTCCAGATGTTGTGTATGTATTGCAATTCCTACCCACTCAGGAGAAGGTATCCCTTTCCTATTTATTCCTTTTAACACCTCAGAACCAGCAGAATGGTATATTTTTCAGAGCGCCACCCACTCTTCACAGACCCGTAAGGGAGCAGACACACATATTGGGAAACCAAGTATCAAATTAATTTAAAGAAAATAATCCAATCAGCAGGTTATTCATTAAATACTTTTTCAGGATGTTATCAACACATCTGTAACAGAAACCAAAATCCTCATTCATATCAACCTCTCACCTACAATTAATCGAGAAGTGTTGTGGGAAAAACTAGCCAACACTTTGAGGTTTCGCAAAGGTCTTTTATTATAACACAAAGTTCGTGGAGGGAGTTAGAGTGACCACCACCCTTCTAATTGTCCCCACCTTACAAGGGTATAGCAGTACTTTATATGGTTTAAGAAGTAATATTTAGAAAAAACGAGGCATTCCTTTGATAAGCCCCGACACAGAAAAGCGAGTAGCGTTAAACAACAGGCCTTGAATTCCCAGCTTAAGAACAATAATAATTGTCTACTCTCAGCAAAATGTGCAGCTGTGCACTTGTTTACATAGTCTGACCTTCTGCCTATTACATGCAGAACTTCTTGACTGAAATAAAGCTAATATATCCATCATGCTTTGCCAAGTGCCCATTGCCATGAAATATAGTCAAGCAGCCAGTTAAGGAATACAGGGTATTAAGGCAACTAATCCGCCAACTAAAGTTCCTTCTACAAGAAGGATAAATATGTTTAACAAGCAATCATCCTAAAGGGATGAAGATGGGATATAGTAACTGTACTCATTACTTTAATGTAAGCAGAGCTTACAAATGTACCAAATACGTGATAGAGAGTTATTCATTCCTCGTTATTAACAGGCCTACAGAATCTCACTGGTAAAAATACATTTTCAGACTGATGGTACTTAGAGGAAACTGCCCATTTTTCTTCTTATAATGGAACTTATTTTATCTGTAATAACAAAGCATAACCCTGGCTCCCGAAACTTTGATCAGGGTCTTGACATTGAGGATATGTCATGCCTAAATTACATCATCTTCCTTCTCTTCCTTCTCTATCAGGACTACCAGCTCAAAGAATTAAGCATGTCATCACTGCACGAGATAGATTCCTTGCCAAATTTATTCCTTTTTATTGGGAGGTAAGAGTTACCAACAAATTGGATAAAATAACAATCATCACAGAAAAGGTAGCTAATTATACCGGTACTTCCCTAGATAAAGTTTCTGCCGAAATGCTAGCTACCCGAACTGTGGCTTTACAGAATTGGATGGCACTTGACTATTTGCTGGCCGAAAAAGGTGACACCTGCACCATGATTGGTGTAGAGTGTTGCACCTACATCCCAGATAATTCAGAAAAAGTCAAAAGCTTGGCAACAGATATTAAAGAAGAAGTCCGACACACTCTCTGACAACACTCTTTGGGGCTGGCTCGCAGGATGGTTGGGTGGCACAGGAATGTCCATTATTCAGGGACTCCTCTTATGTTGCATAATTGGATTTATCATTTATGTAATGATCATGCTGATCAAATGCGTTGGCCAATGTATGGCTAACCGTAATGCCCCATCAGTCCAAGTGGTTCGTAGTAAACCAACCGCACCACCAGCCAATGACATTGTTACTATTGAACTGTTATTTACTGCATTATTATTTCATTGTTAACCAATTATTACTTAATCATATAATCATCTTCAATTATTAATGAAGTTATTATACTACATAATCATTTCTGTATTGAATAAGAATACTTCTACAATGCTTGTAATGCAAAGCTTTGCCCGCTCCATTGTTGAAGGCTGTTCTCAAACAAGTGAACCATTATAGACAATGTGCATGAGTTCCTCCCCGTGCTTATTTCTATCCTATCGCATTTCTTCCTTAATTTCTATTTTTGATTCATCTTATTAATCTTTAGAAGAATCAAAGGGCGACTGATAGAAACTAACCTTTTATTATAGGTAAAAATGGTTAAAGGGAGAAATTATTCAAAGAAATCACACTAACGAAGATTTTTAAAAACTATTTATCAACCAGAGCAGTAAGAAATGGCTGACTGCTTGTGAAAGAATCAGATAAGGTAAAGATGCATGGCATCAAGGTAAAGTAGTCGCATGGATAGAGGATTGGTTAATTAACAGAAAGCAAAGAGTGGGGATTAATGGGTGTTTCTCTGGTTGGCAATCAGTAGCTAGTGGTGTCCCTCAGGGATCAGTGTTGGGCCCACAACTGTTCACAATTTATATAGCTGATTTGGAGTTGGGGACCAAGGGCAATGTGTCCAAGTTTGCAGATGACACTAAGGTGGGTCACAGCAGCCGTCTCGAAAATCAACCCACGGAAAGCCACTGGCCCGGATGGGGTACCCTGACGAGCACTCAGGCCTTGCGCGGATCAGCTGGCGGGGGTATTCGCGGACATCTTCAACCTCTCTTTACAACAATCTGAGGTCCCTATCTGCTTCAAGAAGACGACCATCATCCCTGTACCAAAAAAAGTCAAGCAGCGTGCCTTAATGACTATCGTCCAGTGGCTCTGACATCCATCATCATGAAGTGCTTCTAAAGGTTAGTCAGGGCACAAATCAACTCCAGCCTCCCGGATTGCCTTGATCCACTACAGTTCGCCTACCGCTGGAACAGGTCCCCAGCAGACGCCATCTCCATGGCCCTGCACTCTACCCTGGAACACCTAACAAAGACACCTATGTCAGACTCCTATTTATCGACTACAGCTCAGCCTTCAACACCATCATCCCTGCGAAACTCATCTCCAAACTTCATGGCCTTGGCCTCGGCTCCTCCCTCTGCGACTGGATCCTGAACTTTCTAACCCACAGGCCACAATCAGTAAAGATAGGCAACAACATCTCCTCCACGATCATCCTCAACACCGGTCCCCACAAGGCTGTGTCCTCAGGTCCCTACTATACTCCTTATACACCTATGACCTTATGGTCTTATGGTCTTATGACTGTGTGGCCAAATTCCCCTCCAACCCGATTTTCAAATTTGCTGATGACACCACCGTAGTGGGTCGGATTTCAAACAATGACGAGACAGAGTATAGGAATGAGATAGAGAATCTGGTGACCTGGTGTCGACAATTATCTCTCCCTCAATGTCAACAAAACAAAGGAGATTGTCATCGACTTCAGGAAGCGTAGTGGAGAACATGCCCCGTCTATATCAATGGGAACGAAGTAGAAAGGGTCGAGAGCTTCAAGTTTTTAGGTGTAGAGATCACCAACCGCCTGTCTTGGTCTCCCCACGCCGACACTATAGTCAAGAAAGCCCATCAACGACTCTACTTTCTCTTAAGACTAAAGAAATTTGGCATGTCAGCTACGTCCCTCACCAACTTCTACAGATGCACCATGGAAACCATTCTTTCTGGTTGTATCACAGCTTGGTATGGAGCATGCTCTGCCCAAGACCGCAGGAAACTACAAAAGGTTGTGAATGTAGCCCAGTCCATCACACAAACCAGCCTCCCATCCATATGGCTGGTTTAGCACACTGGGCTAAATCGCTGGCTTTTAAAGCAGACCAAGGCAGGCCAGCAGCACGGTTCGATTCCCGTACCAGCCTCCCTGAACAGGCACCGGAATGTGGCGACTAGGGGCTTTTCACAGTAACTTCATTTGAAGCCTACTTGTGACAATAAGCGATTTTCATTTTGACTCTATCTATAATTCCCGCTGCCTCAGAAAGGGAGCCAGCATAATTAACCCACGCACCCCGGACATACTTTCTTCTACCTTCTTCCGTCAGGAAAAAGATACCAAAGGTTTAGGTCACGTACGAACCGACTCAAGAACAGCTTCTTCCCTACTGCCATCAGACTTTTGAATGGACCTACCTCGTATTAAGTTGATCTTTTCTCTACACCTTGCTATAACTGTAACATTATATTCTGCAGTCTCTCCTTCCTTCCCTATGTACGGTATGCATTGTTTGTACAGCATGCCAGAAACAATACTTTTCACTGGAGACTAATACATGTGACAATAATAAATCAAATCAAAATCAAGTGGTAAAGCAAAAGTGCAGAGGATACCGGAAGTCGGCAGAGGGATTTGGACAGGCTAAGTGAATGGGCTAGAGTCTGGCAGATGGAATGCAATGTTGACAAATGTGAGGTTATCCATTTTGGTCGGAATAACAGCAAAAGGCATTATTATTTAAATGATCAAATATTAAAACATGCTGCTGTGCAGAGAGACCTGGGTGTGCAAGTGCATGAGTCGCAAAAAGTTGGTTTACAGGTGATTAAGAAGGCAAAAGGAGTTTTGTCCTTCATTGCTAGAGGGATGGAGTTTAAGACTAGGGAGGTTATGCTGCAATTGCATAAGGTGTCAGTGAGGCCACACCTGGAGTATCGTGTTCAGTTTTGGTCTCCTTATTTGAGAAAGGACGTACTGGCACTGGAGGGTGTGCAGAGGAGATACACTAGGTTAATCCCAGAGCTGAAGGGGTTGGATTACGAGGAGAGGTTGAGTAGACTGTGACTGTACTCGTTGGAATTTAGAAGGATGAGGGGGGATCTTATAGAAACATATATAATTATGAAGGTAATAGATAGGCTAGATGTGGGCATGTTGTTTCCAGTGGCAGGTGAAAGCAGAACTGGGGAGGCATAGCTTCAAAATAAGGGAAAGTAGATTTAGGACTGAGCTTAGGAGGAACTTCTTCACCCAAAGGGTTATGAATCTATGGAATTCCTTGCCCAGTGAAGCAGTAGAGGCTCCTTCATTAAATGTTTTCAAGATAGAGATAGATAGTTTTTTGAAGAATAAAGGGATTAAAGGTTATGGTGTCTGGGCCGGAAAGTGGAGCTGAGTCCACAAAAGATCAGCCATGATCTCATTGAATGGCAGAGGGACCAGAAGGCCTACTCCTGCTCATAGTTCTTATGTTCTTATAAGAACATTGCAAGGGTTTGCAAGACCAAACTGACAGAAAGACTCTTTGTGTTAGAGAGATGGGCTAAGATCCAGTTCCGTGTCCATGGCAACCACAAATGACCCCATGGGAAGAATTATTGCTGAGAAAGCTTTTCATCGAGTGGAAATGTACAAAAATGTTTTATCTCTTAAAATAACAGAGGCACTTCAGCCGAACGAAATGGTTTATAGATTAGTTAAAACCAATCACAGCAGTAAGGAAGACAAAACTTTATAGATGGTAATCTTCTTAAAAGTTCAGGTATTGGGATGGAAAACCATTCTAGAATCAATTCAACCTATCCTCTGAAACCTATTCTATCCTCTTGCTTTGCAAAATCGCTATTTTATTCCATTTTAAACTGTGCAGTCCTTTTGTACTGTGTATCTTGATTTGAAGAATTTACTACGAGCTGCCATTGTGTTTTGAATTCAACAATCTGTATTTGCAGAAGACAATCATTCTGATTAGCTTGCTGCAGGGCTAGTCGGTACATCTTAAATTCTGTACTTGTGTGAAAATTGAAGCTTACCAATAGACACTAGAAGCTGACAACATAGGAGTGGCAAATTGCCTTTAACCCAAGAAGCCAGTCTTGAATCTCTGTTATTTGGTGTATGGTACAGCGTTACATGTATATGAATAGACACAGAGATCCCACACCTGCCTTTGCCACTATTAACTGCTCAGTGCCCCAGACACCCTTAACAGCCCCTTTGCTTTATGTAAATGACAGCTTTGTCAATCTTTCCGTAGCTCCAGCATAGCACTGAATTTTTCATTTTCCCCACCCCCCTCTCCAGGTATATAATGTATCACATTTCTATCCCGCTTCAGTTCTGTAGCAGGACCATTTAGATCCAAAACATTAACTTTATTTCTCAGGGCAGCACGGTGGCGCAGTGGGTTACCCCTGCTGCCTCACGGTGCCGAGAACCCGGGTTCGGTCCCGGCTCTGGGTCACTGTCCGTGTGGAGTTTGCACATTCTCCCCGTGTTTGTGTGGGTTTCGCCCCCACAACCCAAAAAAGATGTGCAGCATAGGTGGATTGGCCACGCTTAATTGCCCCTTAATTGGAGAAAATGAATTGGTACTCTACATTTTTTTTTAAACTTAATTCTCTCTCCACAGATGCTGCCGGATCTGCTAAAGTTTATCCAGCATTTTCTGGTTTTTTTCTTCAGATTTCCAGCATCTGCCGTATTTTGCTTCTATTAATTTGTAGATGGTGACGTTCCCATGTATTTGCTACCTTCGTTTTTCTAGTTCACTGTTTGTTGAAGTGGGGGTCGCGACACAGCTAATGTAAAATGGGTCAAAAAGTCTCCAAAATTGATCCCAGGGACCTTTTTTCCCATTTCTCCCTGGGTGAATTCTGGCTAGTGCAGTGTGGGGCCACATGAGGCTGATATAGAGGTCGGTGCCATGGATTTTCTATCTCCCTGGGTAACTGTTACAGTCACCATCACTGACACAGCCACCACCAGCCATTCCAGTTTCTGCAGCAGCTGATCAGCCAGGTTAGTCAGCACCCGCACCCACAACTGTAGAGTTTAAAACAAAAAGAACCAATTATCTTTAAATTTGATTCCTGCAGATACTCCTTCTGCACAGAATTGGTTCCTAGCAGTGCTTTGTGATCTTTTTTTTCCCGGGCCTGCATCCCCCACCCAACACCAAATGACTGCCGGCTGGAATATGTATCCACAAGTACCCCAGTCAGTAACTCACAGCCTGAATACTCCCTTATACAGGATCGAGCAGATATTTCCAGGGGAACTCCCCGCCTTTCAATTGGTCCATTGTCACAAAGCTGATTTATGGTTGTCTCGTTCGGAGCCCAGCTCTGGGGCGACGGGTGTGAGTTTGGGAACTCCATCCATCCCAGTCGGGGGGGAAATACATCTGTTCAAGTACAGCTCATAGGAAGCACAGAGTCAATGATCACACAAAGAGACCAACTTCAGGGTTAACGTTTCTGAATTGGATGCATGTTTAATGTCTGCCACTGTTACCATTGTCAATTAATCTTGAATTCCTGTTATCATTAACGTTGTCAGTATTGGTCCAATTTCTGCGACAATTAATCTTGTTGATGTCTGTTGCGTTTCAGTTACTCATAACCTTGTCAATCAGACCTATGTGAAAAGTTGTGCTGTGTGTGCGTAAGGGTTTTGATGCATATGTAAGATGAGGAGCCACTGTCTGCTCACTTTGAGATCAGTCGTTCTCTCAGTGAGACTGACTTTGCGATAAATGGTGAGTCTCCGTCCTTCCCGATCAGCCCAAAATCCAGGCGTGTTTTCAAAAATTGTCTCATTCCCCTTCAAACACCTCAGGAGTCTGCGATCTAACGTCTCATGCACTGATCTGTGCAGAGATTTTTATTTCACATTATTTGACGGGATATATCCAAGAATTCTATGGGAAGCAAGAGATGAAATTGCAGAGCCATTGGCAATGATCTTTTCGTCCTCACTGTCAACAGGGGTGGTACCAGGAGATTGGAGAGTGGCGAATGTCGTGCCCCTGTTCAAAAAAGGGAACAGGCATAACCCTGGGGATTACAGGCCAGTTAGTCTTACTTCGGTGGTAGGCGAAGTAATGGAAAGGATACTGAGGGATAGGATTTCTGAGCATCTGGAAAGACACTGCTTGATTAGGGATAGTCAGCACAGATTTGTGAGGGGTAGGTCTTGCCTCACAAGTCTTATAGAATTCTTTGAGGAGGTGACCAAGCACATGGATGAAGGTAAAGCAGTGGATGTAGTGTACATGGATTTTAGTAAGGCATTTGATAAAGTTCCCCATGGTAGGCTTCTGCAGAAGGCTTATGCAGAAAGTAAGGAGGCATGGGATAGTGGGGAATTTGGCCAGTTGGATAACAAACTGGCTAACCGATAGAAGTCAGAGAGTGGTGGTGGATGGCAAATATTCAGCCTGGAGCCCAGTTACCAGTGGCGTACTACCGGGATGAATTCTGGGTCCTCTGCTGTTTGTGATTTTCATTAATGGATGAGGGAGTTGAAGGGTGGCCAGTAAATTTGCAGATGAAACAAAGATTGGTGGAGTTGTAGATAGTGAGGAGGGCTGTTGTCGGCTGCAAAGAGACATAGATAGGATGCAGAGCTGGGCTGAGAAGTGGCAGATGGCGTTTAACCCTGAAAAGTGTGAGGTTGTCCATTTTGGAAGGACAAATATGAATGCGGAATACAGGGTTAACGGTAGAGTTCTTGGCAATGTGGAGGAACAGAGAGATCTTGGGGTCTATGTTCATAGATCTTTGAAAGATGCCACTCAAGTGGATAGAGCTGTGAAGAAGGCCCATGGTGTGCTGGCGTTCATTAACAGAGGGATTGAATTTAAGAGCCGTGAGGTGATGATGCAGCTGTACAAAACCTTGGTAAGGCCACATTTGGAGTACTGTGTGCAGTTCTGATCGCCTCATTTTATGAAGGATGTGGAAGTTTTGGAAAAGATGCAAAGGAGATTTACCAGGATGTTGCCTGGAATGGAGAGTAGGTCTTACGAGGAAAGGTTGAGGGTGCTACGCCTTTTCTCATTAGAATGGAATTTTCCCGACCCGAATGCCTTATTCAGTATGTGGACGACTTACTCCTACAGACAGACACAAAGGAAGAGCATTTTAAGCTTCTTTCCGAATTGCTAGGTCTCTTACAATCAATTGGATGCAAAGTCAACATGAAAAAAGCCCAGATCCTGAAAGAAAAGGTCCTTTACTTAGGTACCATTATCACATACGGGAAAAGAGAGATTGAACAGAAACATAGAACATAGAATAGTACAGCACAGAACAGGCCCTTCGGCCCTCGATGTTGTGTGGATGAAGGGAGAGCAGTTGATGTCGTATACATGGATTTTAGTGAGGCGTTTGATAAGGTTCCCCATGGTCGGCTCATGAAGAAAGTAAGGAGATATGGGATAGAGGGAAATTTGGCCAATTGGATAAGTAACTGGCTATCTCATAGAAGACAGAGGGTGGTGGTGGATGGAAAATTTTCAGACTGGAGACCAGTTACCAGCGGTGTACCACAGGGATCAGTGCTGGATCCTCTGCTATTTGTGATTTTTATCAATGACTTGGAGGAGGGGGCTGAAGGGTGGGTCAGTAAATTTGCTGATGACACCGAGATTGGTGGAGTAGTGGATGAGGTTGAGGGCTGTTGTAGGCTGCAAAGAGACATTGATAGGATGCAGAGCTGGGCTGAAAAATGGCAGGTGGAGTTTAACCCTGATAAGTGCGAGGTGATTCATTTTGGTAGAAAAAATTTGAATGCGGATTACAGGGTCAATGGCAGGGTTCTGAGAAATGTGGAGGAACAGAGAGATCTTGGGGTTCATGTCCACAGATCTCTGAAGGTTGCCACTCAAGTGGATAGAGCCGTGAAGAAGGCTTATAGTGTGTTCACGTTTATTAACAGGGGGCTTGAGTTTAAGAGCCGCAGGGTTATGCTGCAACTGTACATGACCCTGGTGAGACCACATTTGGAGTATTGTGTGCAGTTCTGGTCACCTCATTATAGGAAGGATGTGGAAGCATTGGAAAGGGTGCAAAGGAGATTTACCAGGATGCTGCCTGGTTTGCAGGATAGGTCTTATGAGGAAAGGTTAAGGGAACTAGGGCTTTTCTCTTTGGAGCAGAGGAGGATGAGAAGCGACTTAATCGAGGTTTATAAGATGATGAGGGGGATAGATAGAGTGGACGTTCAGAGACTATTTCCTTGGGTGGGTGTAGCTGTTACAAGGGGGCATAACGATAAGATTCAGGGTGGGAGATATAGGACGGATATCCGAGGTAGGTTCTTTACTCAGAGAGTGGTTAGGGTGTGGAATGGACTGCCTGCTGTGATAGTGGAGTCGGACACTTTAGGAACTTTCAAGCAGTTATTGGATAGGCACATGGAGCACACCAGAATGACAGGGAGTGGGATAGCTTGATGTTAGTTTTGGACAATGCTCGGCACAACATCGATTGCTGAAGGGCCTGTTCTGTGCTGTACTGTTCTTTGTTCTATGTTGTGCCGAGCTTTGTCCGAAATCAAGATCAAGCTAGCCCACTCCCTGTCATTCTGGTGTGCTCCATGTGTTGAATCCCAAGTTTCTTTACCCGTCAGTCTGGCCTCAATAAAAGTCGAGATGGATTTGCAGGTACAACATTAGTTATTTTATTTAGCTTGCAAGCTGGATTCCTCTCACAGAAACATGGGACACATCCAGTCTCCTACATCCAGGAAAGCGAATGAACAAAGAGACAAAGGGATCTCTGCAAATCAATTCAAATGGTATCAGGTTTCACATACTCGACGCTCATAGGTCATCCTATATCCCTCCTGACCTGTTTGATCTATTCTGATTGGCTCACTTCCAATCCCTTCCTCTGGCCCTTATTATCCAGCATCACTCTCGTAGACACACCTCTTCCTGCTTTTCCATGCGGTCTGAAATCCTTTGTCTATGAACTAACCAGAATCAAAGTGGCCTATTTCTACATTACATTAACTAATATCTCTAAAGTAACTATTTTATATCACATTCGTCACATGTGGGCCATCTAACTCATGTTAGATGAGTGGGCCAAAATGTTGCAGATGGTGTTTAACATGGATGGGCAATTTATCTAAATGGGGAAAAACTTTGGGGTACTCCGATGCAAAGGGATCTGGGTATCCTCAAGCATGAGTCACAGAAAACTAGCATGCAGGTAATAATAATAATCTTTATTGTCACAAGTGTGCTTACATTAACACCGCAATGAAGCCCCTAGTCACCATTCAACATTCCGGCACCTGTTCGGGTACACGGAGGGAGAATTCAGAATGTCCAAATTACCTAACAGTACGTCTTTCGGGACCTGTGGGAGGAAACCGGAGCACCCGAAGGAAACCCACGCAGACACGGGGAGAACGTGCAGACTCCGCACAGACAGTCACCCAAGCCTGGAATCGAACCTGAGACCCTGGTGCTGTGAAGCAACAGTGCTACCTGTCATGATTTGCAGCCATGCACATAATGAGATACAGCTAATGAACACAGAGAAAAGGACATAACCAATCAGCAGGCAGAACACTTGGGGGTGGTTTCCCACTATAAAAGGCACGAGGCACTCACACTCCACCGAAGGGCCTGTTCCTGTGCTGTACTTTTCTTTTTTTGTTCTTTCCACTGGGGACATCTACAGAGTGAGTCAGGTGTATATATCACCGAACACCTGCAGCACATCGCTAAGAGCTAGTCTGGTTCAGTCAGACAGAGTAATCACACTTAGGTTAGCAGAGAGTTGAACACACAGAGAACTGAGCTAACTGTGTGACAGGTTCAATAAATCAAATTGAACTAACTTCAAGGTCTGGAGTGTATTTCAGTTATAGCTGCATCCAGTTGCAGCCCGTGTTATTTAAGTGTGCTTAACACAACACTACCCACTGTGCTACTGTGCCGTACTGGTATAATAATAATAATTATCTTGTGATGCATTCTAAAATGAGAGGTCATAGTCCCAGGATAAGGTGTAGCCCTGTAGGGTTACAGCACCTCAAGTACAGATCCGGTGATCTTGATTAATAAGGGGATCAGACGTTACAGGAAAAAGGCAGAATGGGGTGTGGAATATAACAGCCATGATGGAATGTCGGATCAAACCCGATGGGCCGAATGGTCTAATTTTATATAGCTTATGAGAGGTTTCTTCACCCTGGAGAGATTGGCCTGTGGAATATGTTACCAAAGGAAGTAGTTGAAGCCAAAACATTGTATGTTTTCAAGAAGCAGCACTTGGGCAGTAGGGGACCAAAGGGAAGGCAGGATCAGGCTATTCAGTTGAATGTTCAGCCATGATTATAATGAATGGTGGAACAGGCCCAAAGGGCTGAATGGCCTCATCCTGTTCCTATTTTCTATGTTCCTAAGTTGTTCGTTAATATTCCATTTTTAACACAGGCCAGGATTTTTTACCACCTCCCCCAACAGCGTTTCACCCCTACCCTCCCAACGGCTGAGGCAGCTTCCCATTGGCTGCTGGTTGGATCTTCTGGTCCTGTTGAAGTTAATGGCGATTTACGTCGCTCGATGACCACATCGCCAGGGAATCCGCCACTGGGCAGCAGCTGATCACCTTTGGCGGGACCGAAAGATCCCGCAGGTCGGAATAGCTGGAAAATTCCACCCATAATATTATTTTGGAACTTCCTCAGTTTCAGATTGGGCTGGTTGTACTTGCTTACTTATCTTGGGATCAGCATGCATCTCAGTCACCTCCCCTGAACTCACAGCAGTGTTTGCACTCAGCTTCACAGCTGTTGCTGATGCTGCAACTTGATCAATTGCACTTTCAGTCAGGGCTCCTTTTCCGGAATCACCCTTACGTAACTCAACAAGTCCCATGGATTTCCTGAACAATCGGCACAAATGTCCCACCACAGCGGAAACACTCAGGCCTTTGAATATCACTTTCACCCACAGCACCTTCCTTCCAGGTCTGAGGAGCTGTTCCTGGGGAATTCGCATCTGTCCCACTTCTTCCCTGGCTACTTGTCTTTTATTCATAGAATCATAGAATTTACAGTGTAGAAGGAGGCCATTCAGCCCATCTAGTCTGCACTGGCCCTTGGAAAGAGCCCCTAACTTAATCCCACGCCTCCACCCTCGCCCCTTAACCCCACCTAACCTTTTGGATACTGAGGGGCAAGTTATCATGGCCAACCCACCTAACCGCACATCTTTGGACTGTGGGAGGAAACCGGAGCACCTGGAGGAAACCCACGCACACACGGGGAGAATGGGCAGACTCCACACAGACAATCACCAGAGGCGGGAATTGAACCCGGGTCCCTGGAGCTGTGAGGAGCAGTGCTAACTGTCATAATATACACGCAGGTATATGATGGTGCACAGACAGGCAGTGATTGACACACAGGATGACCAATGAACACACAGAACACAGCAGCCAACCACCAGACAGGACACGGCCACTATAAAGCCAGAGGGCACTAGTTTTCCCGCTCTCTTGGGATACAGCCTCTGAGACAGTCAAGAGCCCATGAGCAACAACTAGCACATACACCATGTGGTAGTAAGATAGTCTGGTCAGGTTAGCCTCAGGTCGCCAGTCAACTCAGCATAGTGTCAACCCACAGTTAAAGTATGTATGATAGTTAAGAGTTCAATAAAATCGAGTTGCCCTTATTCAAGTGTTGGAAGCTTGTCTCTCTCACTGCTGCAGTAAACGCAGTCCTCGCAGACCCGGCATACCCAACACATCATGGTACCAGTGAGTCATGCTCGAGTTTGACAGACCTACCTTGAGATAGTCTGCCTTTGACCAGCGATCAGCCATCCGGTAACATGGACAGCGTCCGCCCTCCCCCGCAGCCCCGCATCGCCGGCAACCTCGGTGCAAACTGGAAGATTTTCCAGCAAAACTTCCAGCTGTATCTTGAAGCCACCGACCTCGAAGCCGCATCGGATGCCAGGAAGATCGCTCTCTTCCTCTCTACAGCCACGGACCACGCTATCCACATCTTTAACTCCCTCACCTTTGTTGAAGGCGAGGACAAGACAAAGTTTAAAACAGTCCTGCTGAAGTTCGACAGCCACTGGGACATCGAAGTCAACGAGAGCTTTGAACGCGATGTGTTCCAGCAGAGGCTTCAGGGTAAGGATGAACCTCTTCAGTCCTTCTTAACCCATCTCCGTATCCTCGCGCAGTCCTGCAACCAAGGCTCCACTTCCGACTCCATGATCCACGACCAGATCGTTTTCGGGGTCCACGCCGATCCCCTTCGCCAGCGGCTCATTAAAGTTAAGCAGCTTACCCTCACCATCCCCATCGAAACCTGCGTCCTACACGAGCACGCTAACAACCGGTACTCCCATTTCAAGGCGGCAGAGACGGCGCGGCAAGGCCCCCACAATGCGGAGCGGGTGCAGGCCGTAAAACAGCTCCTGGGCCTGAGTCTGGATGAGGGCGGCCATTTTGCGCGCTTTTCCCGGGCTCCTGCGCATGCGCGCCACGACCAAGGGGACGGCGAGGCCGACAACCGAACTGTGCAGGTGCGCACATCGTTCAACCGCACCGCGCATGCGCGGTGGCGCACGGAGCGTCCTGACGTCGGCGCCATGACGTGCAACAACTGTGGCTCCGCCCATTTAAAGTGGCAATGTCCCGCGAAATCTCGACGTTGTCTCCAGTGTGGCAGGCTTGGCCACTACGCAGCCCTGTGCAGATCTGCTCAACTGCCCAATACACAGCGATCCCCGTTGCAGCGCAGGAACGTCCGGTCAGTACAACAACCCGTTGCAGACTCCGACTCCGACATGGTTCCAGATCCCGACACCGAGGGCCTCACATCCCCATTCCGGGTGGGCATCATCACCAAGCATCCGATGCTTTCAGCCAAGAAGGTGAAACAACTCCCAGTGATGAGCATTGATCCGGACGACGAGTGGTGTGCCACCCTCACGGTCAACAAGGCTCGCATACGCTTCAGGCTGGACACCGGCGCTTCAGCGAACCTCATTTCAAAGTCTGATCTTGACACCATCCGCGTCATTCCAAGCATTCTTCCACCGGCCTGCCAGCTCCTCGACTACAATGGCAATGCCATTGCTGCCAGTGGCTCATGCCAGCTTGCGGTATCCCATCGTTCTTCACAAGCAATCCTGCGTTTTGAAATTGTAGGAACCAACAGAGCTTCCCTGCTCGGTGCTCGGGCCTGCAAAATCCTGAATCTTGTGCAGCGGGTTCACACCATGTCGTCCACAGAGGCAACGGCCTCGCCAGATGTCAACTTCCAAGCCCAATTAGATGACATATTAGCACAATACCACAGCGTCTTCGCAGGTATGGGTACACTTCCTTATCGATACAAGATACTGCTGAAGCCGAATGCCACACCTGTGGTTCATGCACCGCGTCGGGTGCCGGCACCCCTCAAGGACCACCTCAAGCAGCAGCTGCAAGACCTCCAGGACCAGGGCGTCATTTCTAAGGTCACGGAACCCACGGACTGGGTCAGCTCCATGGTTTGTGTCAAAAAACCGTCAGAAGAACTTCGCATTTGTATCGACCCCAAAGATTTGAACCGTAACATCATGAGGGAACACTACCCTATACCTAAACAAGAAGAGCTCACCAGCGAAATGGCTCACGCCAAGCTTTTCACAAAGCTGGATGCCTCCAAGGGGATTTGGCAAATACAGATGGACACGTCCAGTCGAAAGCTGTGCACATTTATCACCCCGTTCGGTCGTTACTGTTACAACCGGATGCCCTTTGGTGTCATCTCCGCCTCGGAGGTGTTCCACCGAATAATGGAGCAAATGATGGAGGGCATCGAGGGGGTGCGAGTGTACGTCGATTGTATCATTATCTGGTCCACAACTCCTCAAGAGCACATTGATCGCCTCAAACGAATGTTCCATAGGATCCACGAGCATGGCCTCTGACTCAATAGAGCCAATTGCTCATTCGGTCAACCAGAATTTGTCGCCCGCCACAGAGACTGAATTTATAGACTGAATGTTGCATTACCTTGTGATTCGTTTACACATCTGTACATATTGTTTTTTCCTAATTTGTTATCTGCCCTCTATCTACACACAGGTATATGATGGTGCACAGACAGGCAGTGATTGACACACAGGATGACCAATGAACACACAGAACACAACAGCCAATCACCAGACAGGACACGACCACTATAAAGCCAGAGGGCACTAGTTTTCCCGCTCTCTTGGGATCCAGCCTCTGAGACAGTCAAGAGCCCGTGAGCAACAACTAGCACATACACCATGTGGTAGTAAGAGAGTCTGGTCAGGTTAGCCTCAGGTCTCCAATCAAGTCAGCATAGTGTCAACCCACAGTTAAAGTATGTATGATAGTTTAGAGTTCAATAAAATCGAGTTGCACTTATTCAAGTGTTGGAAGCCTGTCTCTCTCACTGCTGCAGTAAACGCAGTCCCCGCAGACCCAGCTTACCCAACACATCACTAACCACTGTGCCACCGTTTCACTTTCCCACCTTCTCCTTCTCGAGTTTGTGAGGGTGACGGAAAAAGATTTATGGACTAGCTCCTCCTTGTCAGCCATCTCCACTGCCTGTCGAGTGGCCGTAACCCTCGGGTCTTCAACATGGGTTCCAACTACTGGAAGAAGTGGAGTTTTAAGTTTTTCCAGGAGAATTATTCCTTGAATGCCCATATTCAACAGTCAAAATTACTTTGCTTTACCGTTTCTGCCGCGGCTGTTTCCGTATGTTTGAACATTTCTGTCAGTACCACTCAGGTACCAACTCATACGTAGTATGAACAGCCGTTACTTCTGCATTACAATCCACAGAAATCAAGCTCATACTCATCAGCCGTTATTGCTGCTTTTCTAGTGGTCATAACATCGTGGTCTTCAACAGAGGTTCTTATCACAGAAGGTAGTGAATGCTTGAATCCTTCCAAGAGAATGATTTCTCTTCGAGCCTCATAGGTATTTTCAACTCTCAATGCTCGTACCCGCCTTTTGCATGCAGTTCAGTACATGAGATAGAAAAATATCCCATTTGAAACAAATAAACACAGACAGAATAGGTGGGCATTCTCGGTAGCACTTCAGAGTTTTTTTGTTATAAATTTAGATTACCCAATTCGTTTTTTCCAGTTAAGGGGACAATTTAGTGTGGCCAATTCACCTACACTGCACACCTTTGGGTTGTGGGGGCGAAACCCATGCAAACACGGGGAGAATGTGCAAACTCCACACGGACAGTGACCCAGAGCCGGAATCGAACCTGGGACCTCGGCGCCACGAGGCAGTAGTGCTAACCACTGTGCATACCGTGCTCCCCGAGCACTTCAGAGCTAATGGAGCTCAAGGTGCTGTGTTGATATCTGAAAAGTTCCTTTCAATGAGGCAACAGTTGACAGACCAGGGGCTTGTAAAAGTGAATGGGGAGTAAAATGGAATGTCAACAAGGATCCACAAAGCACTTGAACAAAGCAGATTAGCCAGTGCAACCTGGCTGGGCTTTGAAATTGACTTCGAATGAAATACCTCAAAGGTTTTTCAGCAGAATGCAGACTAGTGTCCCCCGTTCCCGTTTTTGACCCCACGGCAAAGTTTCCCAAGATAGCGAGATTTGCGCTTACCGCAACCAGGCCAGAAAATCGCTCCCCTGATCGCAGTAATCATAAACATGAAACCATCTGCTTCACTCGCGTCCTTCAGCGAAAGAAATCTTCCATCCTTACCTGGTCTGGCCAATATGTGACTCCAGACCCACAGCAATGTGGTTGACTCCTAACTAATCTCAGGAATGGCCTCGCAAGTCACTCATTTCAATGGAAATTAGGAATGGACACCAAATGCTGGCCTTGTTAGCGACACCCATATCCCATGAAAATATATAGAAAATAGAAAAAAGTGCCGGTCTTAAATTCCTGATACAGAAAGATCTTGGTGTTCCAATGTACGCTTTATTTATTCATGATGCAACAGTGCTCAAAATCAAAAGAGGTCAAATGCAAAATAAGAAGGCTTGTTTGGTAATGACCACGTGATGTCAAAGGATATCCTTGTGCAAGATGCAATTTTGTTCTAATGCTTATTACAATGATCAAACGTATATTACACTTCGCATCTATATTTCAATAAACGAATTTGGTTGTCAAGTACAAAAAGAGTGATGACTTTTGTAAAGTGATGTTGATTGATCATTCTTGTGGTTATCTCAATGTGCTTTTAAAAAGATAGTGTTTTGCATTGTTTCTCCTATCTAAGTCTTTTATTAATCTGTAGACAACCAAGGAGGAAAATCAAACGTATTCAGAAAATAATTAATTTTAAAGTCTCTAAGACAATTTTGTGTAACACAAATAGAAAAAGCACTAAAAACCTATTACTTGTGGTGAAATAAGTCGTTTGAACTACATTCCACTTTTATCCACAATAGTTTGCAGAAGGCATGAAGAAAAAACAAGTTGCTGGTAAACCTGTACCAAATTATTCCCGTGTAAACTCTCATCTTCAAGCACTCTGAGGGGAAGAAACAGTCAAAAGAATAATGCTCATCCAACTAGTCTCAGTTGGCTGGAATGGAATTTAGGTTTCCCGAAATAGTACTTGGTGAAAAATGGAAAATGATAGTTAAAAAGTGCAAAAAAGTAAAACAAAAACGTACCAAACAGAAATGCAGCTATGGCAAATATCTCACATGCTTTCCCAAAACAGCACAATGAATCTTTTAGAATACAGCTGTCAAACCCTGAAAAAGGGATTGGTGCATTTCCTGTACAGTCATTAAAAAAATGGATATACACATATTTAAGGACAGCACGGCAGCATTGTGGATAGCACAATTGTTTCACAGCTCCAGGGTCCCAGGTTCGATTCCGGCTTGGGTCACTGTCTGCCGTCTGTGCGTGGGTTTCCTCCGGGTGCTCCGGTTTCCTCCCAGTCCAAAGATGTGCAGGTTAGGTGGATTGGCCATGATAAATTGCCCTTAGTGTCCAAAATTGCCCTTAGTGTTGGGTGGGGTTACTGGGTTATGGGGGTAGGGTGGAGGTGTTGACCTTGGGTAGGGTGCTCTTTCCAAGAGCCGGTGCAGACTCGATGGGCCGAATGGCCTCCTTTTGCACTGTAAATTCTATGAAATAAAGCATTGGCCAAACTAAAAATGCAGGAGTGTGTTTTGAAGTTCCTGGTTTTAGGTGACCTTAGGCATTTGATACTCATAGTTTATAGTGATGCGTCCTATGCAAATTTATGTGATGGGGTTTCAAGCACAGGTTTTAGAATTTTCCTTTTGGGGAACAATGGTAAATGTTGCCCTCTTGTGCGGGTATGGAGGGATTTTCTTATGAGGAAAGATTGAGTGGGCTTGTACTCATTGGAGTTTAGTAGAATGAGAGGGGCCCTTATTGAGACATATAGGATTCTTAAGGGGGCTTGACTGGGTAGATGCTGAGAGTTGGTGCCCTTGTGGGAGAGTCTCGGATCAGAGGGCATAATCTCACTGTAAGGAGGTCGCCCGATTAAGACAAAGTTGAGCAGGAATTTCTTCTGTCAGAGCATTGTGAATCTGTGGAACTATTTACTGCAGAGAGCTGTAGATGCTGGGTTGTTAAGTATGTTCAGGGCTGAGATAGACAGATTTTAAAAAAATATATATATATTTATTCAAATTTTTCAACAAACTTTCAACAAACCCCTCCCCCAACAAGAAGAAAGAAACATATAGGATTCTTAAGGGGCTTGACTGGGTAGATGAGAGTTGGTGCCCTTGTGGGAGAGTCTCGGACCACAGAGGTCAAGTCTGTGCTTTTTGGCAAAGTCCACTTGTACTTTATTTGTCAGCTGTGCCACTGGTAAACTTATTTTCAATACAAAATTTCAAAAGTTTCCAAGTAGCCCTGCAGTAAGCTAGTCAGATTGATTGTCTTTAGCGAATACAGTAGTTGAGTTTTCATTCAATTACAGATCGTGGTAATTCTTCAAATCATAATACACACGATAAAATAAATAAGTAATTTAAACAAACGACGATGGCAAAAACAAGCAGCAAAGGAAATAGGTTACAGAAATATAGACGGGGTGATCAAAGGATGAGTTTTTCCATACCGATAAGTGATTCTTAAGGAGATTATTATCTTAAGATCTAGCCTTCTTTTTACATCTGATTGGCTTTAACTAATTTATAATTTTGGCCAAAATGTCTGTCATCAATTTAAGAGATATATGTATTTAAATGTATTGGTGCAAATTTCCCATTCCATCGCTTGCCAATTTTCCAAATTATCCACACCTGCATCTAACATTAATTAGAGAAACACAGCTTTTGTTAAGATATTATCACCCTAGACTGGCTGTTACCATAGAAACGGGACTACTCGTTCTTGGACAGCAGCACCAGTTCTTACCATTCAATGGGACCTTTTAGCTAGTTGACGTTGTCTGACTTTGAGAGGCAGGTTTTCATCACAATTATTCGGCTTCACCTGTTTCTTTAAGTTCCCTTTAAAAGGCCAAAGAACTCGGTTGCATCAAACGGGCAATTATTTCCCTGCATTCATCACGTCAACCTGAATGGAGAAGCAACATTTTTGAAGTTGGAAAATATTTCATTTATTTTTTACAAACTTTCAACAAACCCCTCCCCCAACAAGAAGAAAGAAACATATAGGATTCTTAAGGGGGCTTGACTGGGTAGATGAGAGTTGGTCAACCTGAATGGAGAAGCAACATTTTTGAAGTTGGAAAATATTTCATTTATTTTTTACAGAATCAAAGAAACATGAGCACAAAAGGAGGCCTTTTGGTTCGTTATCTCCATATTGGCCTTTAAGAGCCATTGTGCTTGTTCTCGCATCCCTGCAATCTTGGTAAGTTTCTCATTCTCAAGCACTTGTCCAACTCCTTAAAATAATTCATGGAAGCGGCTTCCAGATTTTCAGGTTGAGCATTCCAGATCCCGACCACTCGGATTCTTGGTGTAAAACATTCCACCTGGTCTCTCCTCCAGTTCGTTACCCAATTATTTTAACTTTATGATCTCTGGTTATTGACCTTTTTCCAGAGGGAATAGTTTTTATTTCTCTCCGATATCAAATCTCTCATTATCTTGAAAGTCTTTGGTGGGCCAAAACTTAACCTTCACTCCTCCAAGGTGAACAGTCTTGGGCCTCCTCCAAGATGAACAGTCTTGGGCCTCCTCCAAGGTGAACAGTCTTGGGCCTCCTCCAAGGTGAACAGTCTTGGGCCTCCTCCAAGGTGAACAGTCTTGGGCCTCCTCCAAGGTGAACAGTCTTGGGCCTCCTGTGTGGCACTTTGTCTGTTGTAATGTGTGTTTAAGGAACAGCAACCTAGTAACATAAGAAGGGAAAGTGTGGTGCAATGCAGTTTTAGTTTTACTTTTTCTTTAAGCAGAAGCACACAGCTCTCCAGAAGCCAATTTCTTTGGTTGTTGGACTCACTGCTGTTACCTGGAAGTCTGCAAATGCTTCCGACCGGCTGCAGCTTACTGTTCCTGCTGTTGCTACTGCTGCACAGCCTGAGGCCTGGGAGGCCCCAAAAGCCTGGGAGTGAGAGGAGAGCAGATGGGAAACCAGAGCATCAACATTAGGATGAGGGAGAGAGACAACAATACAGGTGGGTGCCTAGAACAGCAAATTTTGAAAGGACTCTGCTTGTCTGCAGTGGAGGGAGAAGAAGCCAGGACCTGTTAGAGAGAAACTGTATTCCTGTGGAAAAAAACCCTACTCTGCCCCACCCTCTGCTGCTAGTTTTCAAAGCCTGGGTTAGCTGGTGCTGTCCAGCTCAAACCAACTGTATTCAGAATACCTTGTTGGAAACTGCACCTGGGTAGTGCCAGCAGCCAAGGCAAAGACTCCTCCTGCCGCAAGAAGACTGGCTGACATCTTTCAGCGTAGAGGTACCCATCTGCTCTGTCCCACGATGGATCCTTTTCAGACCCGAAGGGCCTCAGGGCTCATGTCTGATCTTCTTACAATGCTCAATTCTCTCCAGATCCATCCAGTGAGGATGTTCACAGAGTTTTGTGGGAGGATCTACCACAGGTCGGCCCTGAAGACACCGGAAAGTTTGATGCCCCTGTCGCACAGGGGGAGCTGACCAGTGCCCTCCACAGCCTTTCCAGAGGCAGGTCCCCGGCGAAGGACAGGCGGATTGAGGAATTCTTCCGGATGTTCTAGAGAATGACAATCATCCTGGGGGAAGAGCATTGTGACCAGGCAGGTGCCTCTTTAGGTGTAGGGCCCTTATAGCCCCATTGCCTGCGAAGAGGAAACTCTGCCATCTTAAGATCTGGCATGCAGTCTCCCTCCTCAGCACAGGATAGAAAAACTTCACCAGGGCAACATTTCCTTCCCATGGTCCTGTGTTGGACCACATGATCTACCCAGACTAGTCTTATACGATCCCAGGTGGTACTATCTTTGACAACATCCACTGGTCTGGGACCAGATCCACCATTCCCAGAATGCTGATCTGTCAAGCACCTTCCTGTCTGTCGACCAGGAGAAGGTGTTTAATAGGGCAGAATCATGAATACCTATTCAAAACTCGAGGCATTCGGGTTCGGGATGCACTTTGTCGCCCAGACTTCTGTACACCACCACAGAGTGTCTAATTAACCCTTCAAACCCCCCCCCCCCACCCACCACCAGACGCCCCTTCCCTCTTGGGAGACCCACCATGCCTCCCCGTTATCCCATTCACCAGCATGTTCGCCAGTGTGGTGCCCCGCCCCTGGAAAAGGAGCCCTATCCTCCCGACCCGTCTGATACCCCACCCACCCCGGTTCCGGCTTTTGCCCTCCCTCTTTAGCATCACCCTATCGGGCTTGCGGAGAGGCGGCCTTGGGCCCTAGGAGTGCCAGACCCCTCACCAGAGGAGCTCAGACTTTTCAGCTAGAGCAGGACCAGTCTCCTCCACTCGGGAATCCATCTTTGCCCGGCTGAGGAATCTTGGCTGGTGAATTGGCTGGAAGCCAAAGACACTGCTCAGTTGAAATTCTGGCTAGGACTACTCCGCGTGCTGTCTCACAGGGGTTGAGTGCTGGTTATAAACTAGCAGATTGCCTCCATACTGTGGTACCATCTAGTCACATTGACCCCTCTCCCCTGGGACTAAAGACTGCACTAAGTCGCTGCTGAGGTTCTGAGTCTTCCGCTTAGGGAGGATGGTTAGGCGCTGGTGTGTTTTTGCACCCAGGTAGTGACCTTTCAGCTTTCAGACCATGCAGCGAAAGCTCTTTTTCGAGCCCCTCCTAGATGGTGTGCCCTGGCGACTCGGCGCATCGCCTGAACTAAGATGTGCAGCCTCTGTTCATAGACATGAGAGGTCTTCTGATTACACCAGAAGGGAGAAGGATTAGGGGATATCAATCTGTCTCTCACCTCCTGTCTGTAACAAGTTACACTGAAAACAAAAGAACCATGGAAGAGGGAAGCTACTGAAAGGATAGTAATAGAAAAATCACAGCTGAAAAATTAACACGACTGGAAGTTAGCTGGTCACCTGGTTCAGATAAAATGCAGGCTTGGTTACCAAAAGAAAAAAGGTGCAAATAGTAGAGACATCAGTTACAATCTTTCAATTTCAGCCTCAAAACATCACTGAAGGAGTTCCTCAGGTTAGTTTCCCAGTCGAACCATCCTTAGTTGCTTCATCAACGACCTTGCCTCCATCATAAGGTCAGAAGTGGAGATGCTCTCTAATTGCATTGAAGGGTCGAATGGCATACTCCTGCTCTGAATTTGTATATTTGTGTGCATCCTGTTCAACACCATTTTTTGTTCCTCAGCCACTAAAACAGTCTGTTTTCCAATGGAGGAAGACCTGGACAACACTTAGATTTAGGTTGATAAATGGTAAGTAACATTCCTGCCACACAAGTCCCACCTATTGACTGTCTCAAACAAGTGAGAATCAACAATCGTCCCTTGGCATTCAATGACATCACCATGGCTGAATCCCCCACTATCAACATCCTTGTTACCGTTCATCAGGACTGAACTGGACTAGCCATATAAATACTGTGGCGACAAGAACATGAGTGAAGCTGTGAATTGTGTAGTGAGTAACTCAACTCCTGACTCTCCCAAAGCCTGTCCACCATCTACAAGGCACAAGTCAGGAATGTGATGGAATACTCTCCGCTTGTCTGGATGAATGCAACTCCAACAAGTCACAAAATCTCAATATTTTCCAGGACAAAACAGCCCGATTGATTGGCTCCCTATAAATCAGCTTAAACCTTCATCACTGACGCACAGTGGCGGCCGTGTGTACCATCTACAAGATGCAGGCAGCAACTAACCAACAACACACCTCCACCACCAAAAAGGACAAGCACAGCAGATATATTGGAACATGCAAGTTCCTATCCATGCCACACACCTTCGTGGTTTGGAATGATAACACTATTCCTTCACTGCCATTAGGTCAGAATCCTGACTGGTTATGCACTGAGATCTCACCTCGGGGGATCTCAATGCTTACCAGCCCTTTGAGCAATATCTCACTGTGTCTTCAAAGTTTTTCGATGCAGTCACCTCACTGTGATTTCAATGCTCTTCAATACTGTGACTTCAATGCAGTGTGACCAAATCTTCAAGGGTCGTCTCATGACCAATTCAAGGCTGCACACCATGTCATACCTGTACTTAAACTTGCTGCCACACTTTTTGACCTTTGACCACCACTGATCATCATGTTGTTTTAATGATGTGAAGGTATGAATCACTCATAAAGGATTGGGTAAACCTGTTGTGAGTTCATTTATTAAGACTAAGGACATGAGAACAGATATACATGGATAGAAAGATTGAGGACATCAGCAGAAGGGCTGCTCCTTTTGGGCCACCAAATAAATGAAATCAACAAATTGAGGAATAATTATGAAGGCACCCTCTTAAAGAGATACTGCACCAAAGTAAACAGAATCTCAACGGAAGCTTAAAGCATCAAATCAAATTGTGATTAAAGGGATCGATAAAACATCCCAGAGCCCACGGGACATAGAAGGCCTCAATCTGCCAATGGATACCACGTGCATCCTTTCAGGGACACCTGACAGCAAACATAGCCACAGAAGAAGGGCAGGCAGTCAAGATGGACAGCCTCCAGACAGCCCACTGCCTGGTCCTATTAATAGGCAGCTTGGCAAGTGTCCAGGAACAGGCCCATGAGGAGGCCATCCTGCCTCCCTGCTCCCCTACGCACTGGGTGCCCAAAGGTCTGAAGCATAGAGCTGAAGTATGACCAAAAATAAAGCAATAGATTTTTCATAAAACTACAAATCAGGTGCAGCCTAGGACAACTTACATATACGTGGTCCATGAACTAAACAAGGCCACAGAAAACGCAGGTACCTTGAGAGTCCTTGAACCAACGCAAGCTATGGTTGTATGGAGCTGCTGAAAGCAATGCCCTCCATCCAGGTCCCTGATGTAAGGGGGAGGATTTTCACCAGTGAGCCCTCAACTAGGAATCTCCTCCAACAGATGGTCGGGCAAGGAGGTGAAAGGTGTGCAGCAGCCCATATGGGATACCCCTCCACAACATGTGAAAGGACACGGGGGGCATTTCTACGAAACAACTCCGATTCTGGAGCACCAGGGAAGGGTTCGGGTCCTGGGGTGGATGTGAAATTCTGTCCAAACACAAAGTCATTAGCAGCAGACTTTCATGGATGTTTAAACCAGGAGCATTATTTATTCACGCAAATGTTCCCCAAGGGGTTTAGCAGCACGCCATATGCATCACATACACACAAGAAAGATATGTTAAAAAAAGGAATTTTACTTCTCTGAATATTAAAACCAAACAGAATAGTTAATAGTACACATGTTTGTAAAAGTCCAGTGAGATGGACCTCCACCTGGGGGCTGAAGTTCTGATAGTGTCAGATGGTTGGTGATTTTGTGGTGTTTCTCTGGAATAAGGAAGTAGAGTGGACCACCTTGATAAAGCCTGCAGTCTGAAGAACATTTTTTGTCTCCGAGGCAAACTTGGGATCTTTAAGAAACAAGCTTTCAAAAAAACATTAAAAATTTAAACATTTTGTTTTGGTGGAAGACCAGATATTTTCACCATGTTTATGCAGTTGTTTTTCTTCTGTTGTTACTTCTTCATTTTGCAGCAAAGCAAATAGGATTTTACAATTAAAAGCTCTCAAAAATCAATAAAAGTGATAACTGGCCGTCAATTCATGCTGGAAAGCAATCACTAGTCCATTCATATTGACAATCTAACTTCCGCCGCTCATAGTCAAAAGCATTAAGATGTAGTCGAGACAGATAGGGGCTCTGAGCATTTCCCTTGTATATTATCCGATTCATTATCTCTCCTTTTATTATCTGGCAGATTTGGATTCACAAAGACTGAGTGCTTATTTTCTTTCTTTTGTTTGGTTGAGATGTGATAACGGCAGGTGCAACATTCTAGATGGATGCTTTGTAATCGACTTTCAGAAGCTTCTACAGTGTTCAATCTAAATGAATGACTTGGATGGAGGGATTGTTGGGACTCTTATTACACCTGCTAATGAAAGTCGATAGTCCAGTTGATTGGAGGTCAAAAATATAACTTTATTGCAGGAATTCAGGAACAAGATCTCGAGCACAAGATCCTACTTTTAAGAGAATCTTTATCTCTAGTTTAATCCCCCATTTACTCTCATTGGTTTCTAATTCACAGCTGCGACCTCTTGGTTTGGTCAAATGAATGTCTGTTACTTCGAGGATGATTTATTAATCAAACATTGGCCTTTACTTAAGGTTGACTGGCGCCTATCAAAGTTAGCGCAGCATCTACGTGCAAAGTGCCATGAAAGTAGGCTTCTCACCCCACCACTGGCCGTAGACCTTGCTGTAACTCGTTAGTTGATACATTCTTATTGTTGAATGCACTGAAATACAATCGTCAATTTGTTATATGAACCATTCACTGAAACAATGCCTAAATTTCCACAGTCAAGATACTAGAGTTCAATAGTTAATTCATTATCTGAAACAATAACTATATTCTCACAGTTTTAATAATTTCACTCTTTAGCTGTGAATTCAATTAGCACCTAAAACTATGAATAAGTCAATAATCTACCAGGGATAGAATTTCATCTCGCCAAATTTGCAAACGACACGAAAATAAGTGGGAAAGCAAGTTGCAATGAGGAAATAAGAAATTTACAAATGGATATGGATAGGTTCGGTGAGTGGACAAAATGTGGCAGACGGAATTTTATGTGGATAAGTGTGAGGTTCTCCATTTTGGCCAGGCAACTTATTATCTAAATGGAGAGAAACTTCAAAATTCCTTGGTGCAGACAGATCTAAGTGTCTCGTGCAAGAATCGCATAAAATTGGTATGTAGGCGCAACAGGTAATAAGGAAGGAAAATGGAATTTTGGCATTCAGTGCAAATGGAATAGAGTATAAAAGTGGGGAAGTGCTGTTGCAACTCGATAGGGCATTGATGAGATTGCATCTGGAGTATATGCACAGTTTTGGTCCCCTTTAGCCCTAATCCCATGCACTTTAATTTTGCACACTAAACTCTTATGTGTTGGGATTTTATCAAAAGCTTCCTGAAAATCCAAATACATCACATCCAATGGCTCTCCATTATTTATTCTGCTAGTTACATCCTCAGAAAACTCCAGTTGGTTTGTCAAACATGATTTCCCCTTCATAAATCCATGATGACTTTGTCTAATCCTCTTGATACTCTCGAAGGTCAGGATTTTGCATCCTGTTTGCAATGGGTGTGAATGGCAACAGGAGTGCAAAATATCACAAGAGGTTCAAATTGTGTTTTACATCAGTGTGATTTTCCACTGCGATTATGCCTAACTGGCCCCTGTCAGTAACGTAATGGGATTCCCACCATGGGACATCAGGAACCCGGTTCTCATTCATTTGCATCTCATTATTTGGCCCATGCTCAAATGTCTGGCGGCATGCCTTCACGATGGTGCCGTTTGTGACCATTTTTTAAAAGCGGGAACTGGCCGATCTCACCTCTGAGGGGAGTTTGGAGGTAAGTGCACAGCTCACCATGGGCAACCGCTGCCTCCTGGGGGAAAGAGGACTCCGGCGAGGAAGAGGGGGGACCTGTATAGGTCCTCAGGGAGACGAAATGCTTGACTCGCAAAGCACCGAGATGTATGGAGCTGTTAGTAAACCGGCTGAGGGATTGGGGGGGGGGGGGGCAGGATTGAACTGGCAAAGCACAGAGACGTCAGGGGGGATGCAATGAACTGGCAAAGGACCGAGAGATGAGGATGGTGAACTGGCAAAGGGTGACTGCTATGGTTTCCCTGCACCTTTCTCTGAGACGTTGAGCACAGACATCACACTCAATACTGAGCAAGGGCACACAGGCTAAGAAGAGCACCTTGATCAGATGTGTGTGGTGGAACATTTTTATTGGGGACCGCCTTTGGCTGGGTCTCGTACAGGGCCTTAGAGTGAAACTAGGGACAAATGCCTATGCCTTACATGAACGGTCAGGAGACAGGAAGGTTGTGAAAGCTGTGGCCATTTGGTCAAGCTGATTGGTCAAATAGTGGCATGAATGTTGTCCATTAAGGGACACTAAGGGAATGATCCTGAATATGATATCCAGCACAATATTTGTGCCATGGTAGCACAGTGGCTAGCACTGTTGCTTTACAGCACCAGTGTCCCAGGTTCAATTCCTGGCTTGGGCCCTGTCAGTGCGGAGTGTGCACGTTCTCCCCATGGGTTTCCTCCCACAAGTCCCGAAAGACGTGCTGTTAGACCATAAGACATAGGAGCAGAATTAGGCCACTCGGCCCATCGAGTCTGCTCCGCCATTCAATCATGGCTGATATTTTCTCATACCCATTCTCCTGCTTTCTCCCCATAACCCCATATCCCCTTATTAATCAAGAACCTATCTATCTCTGTCTTAAAGACACTCAGTGAATTGGCCTCCACAGCCTTCTGCGGCAAAGAGTTCCACAGATTCACCACCCTCTGGCTGAAGAAATTCCTCCTCATCTCTGATCTAAAGGATCGTCCCTTTAGTCGGAGATGGTGTCCTCTGGTTCTAGTTTTTCCTACAAGTGGGAACATCCTCTCCACGTCCACTCTATCCAGGCCTCGCAGTATCTTGTAAGTTTCAATAAGATCCCCTCTCATCCTTCTAAACTCCAACGAGTACAGACACAGGGTCCTCAACCGTTCCTCATACGACAAGTTCTTCATTCCAGGGATCATTCTTGTGAACCTCCTCTGGACCCTCTCCAAGGCCAGCACATTCTTCCTTAGATACTGGGCCCAAAACTGCTCACAAGACTTCAAATGGGGTCCGATCAGATCCTTATACAGCCTCAGAAGTATATCGCTGGTCTTGTATTCTAGCCCTCTTGACATGAACGCTAATATTGCATTTGCCTTCTTAACTGCCAACTGAACCTGCACATTAACCATAAAAGAATGGTGAACAAGGACTCACAAGTCCCTTTGTGCTTCTGCTTTCCGAAGCATTTCCCTATTTAGAAAATAGTCTATGCCTAAATTCCTCCTTCCAAAGTGTATAACCTCACACTTTTCCACATTATATTTCATTTGCCACTTCATTGCCCACTCTCCTAGCTTGTCCAAATCCTTCTGCAGCCCCTTTGCTTCCTCAATACTACCTGTCCCTCTACAGATCTTTGTATCAACTGCAAACTTAGCTACAGTGCCTTCAGTACCTTCTTCCAGATCATTAATATATCTTGTGAAAAGTTGTGGTCCCAGCACCGACCCCTGAGGTACACCACTAGGCACCGGCTGCCATCCTGAAAAAGACCCCTTTATCCCCACTCTCTGCCTTCTGCCAGTCAGCTAATCCTCTATCCATGCCGGGATCTTACCCTTCACACCATGGGCTCTTAACTTGTTTAACAGTCTCCAATGCGGCACCTTGTCAAAGACCTTCTGGAAATCTAAATAAATCACGTCAACTGGTTCTCCTTTGTCTAACTTACTTGTTACCTCCTCAAAGAACTCTAACAGATTTGTCAGACATGACCTCCCTTTGACAAAGCCGTGCTGACTCAGTCCTGTTTTACCATGCACTTCCAAGTACCTCGCGATCTCATCTTTAATAACAGACTCTAAAATCGTACCAATGACCGAAGTCAGGCTAACCGGCCTATAATTTCCCATCTTCTGCCTCCCTCCCTTCTTAAACAGCGGTGTTACATTAGCCAATTCCAGTCTTCTGGGATCCTTCCCGCCTGCAGTGATTCCTAAAAGATTATCACCAATGCCTCCACAATTTCCTCAGCTATCTCTTTTAGAACCCTGGGGTGTAGTCCATCCGGTCCAGGTGACTTATCCACCTTCAGACCTTTCAGTTTCCCCAGAACCTTCTCCTTAGTAATGGTCACTGCACTCACCTCTGCCCCCTGGAGCTCTGGCATCCCATTGGTGTCTTCTACCGTGAAGACTGATGTAAAGTAACTATTCAGTTCCTCTGCCATTTCTTTATTTCCTATTATTACTTCTCCAGCCACATTTACTAGTGGTCCAATGTCCATTGTTGCCTCTCTTACCTTTTATATATTGAAAAAATCTCTTCCTATCTACCTATATATTACTATTTAAAAAAAAAAAAATTTAGAGTACCCAATTCATTTTTTTCCAATTTAGGGGCAATTTAGCTTGTTCAATCCACCTAGCCTGCACATCTTTGTGTTGTGGGGCCGAAAACACGGGGAGAATGTGCAAACTCCACACGGACAGTGACCCAGAGCTGGGATCGAACCTGGGACCTCAGCGCCGTGATACTGCAATGCTAACCACTGAGCCACCCTTTGCTGCCCCCCTTTGCTCGCTTTTAAAGGCTTCCCAATCCTCTGGTTTCCCACTAATCCTCACCACTTTGTATGCTTTTTCTTTAGCCTTTATACTGTCCTTGACATCCCTCGTCAGCCATGGATGCCTTGTCCTCCCCTCAGCATGTTTCCTCCTCCTTGGGATGAATTTCTGCTGTGCCTCCTTAATAACCCCCATAAACACCTGCCATTGCTGTTCCACTGTCTTCCCTGCTGGGCTCCTTCTCCAATCAACTCTGGCCAGCTCCTCCCTCATGTCTTTGTCGTTACCCTTATTTAATTGTAATACCGTTACATCTGACTCCAGCTTCTCCCTCTCAAACTGCAGGGTAAATTCTATCATATTGTGGTCACTGCTCACTAAGGGTTCCTTCACCTTAAGTTCCCTAATCAAGCCTGCCCCCATTACACATCACCAAATCCAGAATTGCCTGTTTCCTCATAGCCTCTGTCACAAGCTGCTCCAAAAAAACATCTCTTATACATTCCACAAATTCAATTTCTTGGGATCCACTACCAACCTGATTTTCCCAGTCCACCTGCATATTGAAGGCCCCCATGATTAGGTTAGGTGGTTAGGTGAATTGGACATTCTGAATTCTCCCTTAGTGTACCCGAACAGGCGCTGGAGTGTGGTACAGTAACTTCATTCCAGTGTTAATGTAAGCCTGTTTGTGACAATAATAAAGATTATTAGAAGTTTGAATCTGTCAAAGTCCAAAGATCAATGCTTGGAAAGAAAAACTCACCATTAGCTCTCTCTGTTTTCTTTTGCAGTGATCAGCATGCCAGTGAGATGCAGACTGTGGAACCAGCTATTATTCTTCTAACCCCTGGTCACTGACACCTCTATGAAGGGGAAAAGTTCTTCCATCTACCCTTTCTATGTCCCTCATAATCTTTTACACCTTGATGTCTTCCCCTCAGCCTTCTCTGATCTAAGGAAAACAACGCCTGCCGAACATAGCTGAAACGCTCCAGCCCAGGCAACATCCTGGTTAATCTACTCTTCACCCTCTCTGGTGCAACCACATCCTAAAATGTGACCAGAACTGCACAGAGCACTCTCGCTGTGGCCCAACCAGCATTTAATACAGCTCCATCATAACCTCCCTGCTCTTATATTCTATGCCTTGGCTGATAAAGACAAGTATCCCATATGCCTTCTTAATCACCTTATCTACCTGCCCCGCTGGCTTCAGGGATCAATGGACATGCACCCCAAGATCCCTCTAGCCTCTGTACTTCCTACCATTCATTGTGTCCCTTGCCTTGTTAGTCCTTCCCAAATGCATCACTTCACATTTTGCAGGGTTAAATTCCATTTCATAGAATCAGTGCAGAAGAGACCCTTCGGCCCATCGAGTTTGCGCCAACACGTAAAGAACACCTGACCTGCCTACCAGCACGTGGCTCATAATCTTGAATGTTATCATGTTCCAAGTGCTCATCCGCATATTTTTTACAGGTGTGAGGCAACCTCTACCACCCTCCCAAGCAGTGCATTCCAGACCGTCACCACCCTTTGGGTAAAAAAATCTTTCTTCCCATCCCCCAAACCTCCTGCCCCTCACCTTGAACTTGTGTCCCTTCGTGACTGACCCTTCAGCTAAGGGGAACAGCAGCCCTCTATCCACCCTGTCCGTACCCCTCAGAATTATAGATTCCCGACAGTGCAGAAGGAGGCCAGTAACCCATCGAGTCTGCAATGACCCTTCGAACGCGCATTCCACCCATGTTTGCTCCGCGCTCCACCCACCCTATCCCTGCACATCTCTGCACACTAAGGGGCTCTTAATCATGGTCAACCTACCTAACCCGCACATCTTTTGACTGTGGGTGGAAACCAGAGCACCCGGAGGAAACCTGCCCAGTGGGTGTACCTACACGCCAGGGACTGCAGCGGTTCAAGAAGGCAACTCACCCCCATCTTCTGAAGGGCAACTAGGGATGGGCAATAAATTCTGGCCTAACCAGCGGCATCCACATCCTGTGAATTAATTTTTTTAATGGACACGGGGAGAATGTACAAACTCCACAGGGACCCAATTCCAGAATTGATCCCGGATCCCTGATGTTGTGAGGTAGCAGTCCTAACCACCCTCCGCCATTGTATTAACTTGCACATCTCGATCAGGTCACCCCTCAGCCATCTCTGCTCCAAAGAAAACAACTCAAGCCTATCCAACCTCTCCATGACTTAAATGTTCCATCCCAGGCAACATTTGGTGAATCTCCTCTGCTTCCCCTCCACTTTTCTGCTCATCTCATCAGCCTATCTATATTATTCTTTAATCTAAGGCATTCCTCCTCGCTACTTACCACGGCACCAACTTTGTGTCATCTGCGAACTTACTGATCATACCTCCTCCATTCATGTCTAGATTATTAATGTACACTGCAAACAACATGGAACTCAGCACAGATCCCTGTGGTACACCACTGAACACAGGCTCCCAGTCACAAAAACAACCTTCGAAGATAACCCCCTCCTCCTGTCACTGGGCTAATTTAAGATCCAATTTGCTCAATTGCCCTGGATCCTATAGGCTTCTTGACCAGTCTCCTATGTGGGACCTTGTTAGAAGCCTGACTCAAGTCCATATAGACTACATCAACTGCATTGCCCTTATCTGACACGCCTAGCCACCTGCTCTGTAAATATCATCTCCCTACGACAGAGACGTGCTGAAAATCCTTTTCTATGTCTCCCTGCTCAGGTTTCCATCCCAGTGCCAATCTTGATAAAGCACCTTGGGATAAAGCACCATAGTCAGGTGATCAGTGGGTGATCCGATCTGTCACGGAAATTCTCGCAAATTTGACAGGGCGGAATTGTCCATTTATGAGAGTGCGGTGATGGGCTGCTTTGCAGTACTGACTGCAATGGCGCGAACCTGCACCTGATTCAACACTTGGAAGCTCATTAATTATGCACGGACTAATATTGGGCCAAATCAGCTGGTTCCGCTGCTTGCCGTCAGCTGGGAAGATCGAAGGTTTGAACCCCATATTTAAACACCGGTCAAGCACATCTCACTCTCTCCAATCCACTTGTCTTCCGGACACATGCAGAGATGGCTTCCTGTCACAAGAAGAAAGTTGGAAAGGAGAAGGCAGCACCCCACTTTAATCAGCATGGCCTCGATGCCTTGACCAGAGAAGTGCCGGCGCACAGGCATGTCCTAATCCCAGGGCTGGTTGAAGAAATCACACGATCTCCGACCTGGTAGACCATCGCAAAGGAGATCAACTTGGCTTCACCACGTTAAGTCATGCCTGAGCTCCCTCCAATATCAAACTCTCATCATGGCTTCATGTAGTCAAACAGTCAATCTCTTCAGGGATCTCATACATCATTTAGCAGAGGACAGGACACATATCAACATTCATTCAATCTCAGGTACATCAACACTATCCCATTTATCACTTTGCTCATACTTCATCCTCGGGCCCTACTGGAGAGGGCTCATCACACACTTGGGAAATGCATTTCACCCACTGAGTGCTGAATTTGGTGCATTTGAGTGCTATAGTAAGGGTTTGGTGACCGAGGGAGTATAAGGCTTCATTTTTATCTAAAGTTTAGTCTTTCTTTTATTTAGTTAATTAACTTAAAAGTTGCTGTTTGGTTTAGAAGAAGGTGAATTTTCAATCAGCTTTAAACAAGCTTCTACTTGTAGGCACTTGCAGCTGGAGCTTGTTAATTAGTTAATTGGATTAGGCCAGTTTTCAGAGGCTAGATTCACACTATAAAAGTGATCCCCTACAGTGCAGACTTTGTTTGCACTGAGTGCTGAATTTGGTGCATTTGAGTGCTATAGTAAGAGTTTGGTAACCGAGGGAGTGCTGAATTTGGTGCATTTGAGTGCTATAGTAAGAGTTTGGTGACCGAGGGAGTGCTGAATTTGGTGCATTTGAGTGCTATAGTAAGAGTTTGGTGACCGAGGGAGTTAGGTGAGGAGGGAGTAAGGTGCTCCTTTCATTTTATTTCCGACATTTCCGCAAAGAGTGAGAAGAGAGCCAGGAGTTTACAGAAAGTGTAGCTGACTGGGAGCAGAGTCAGAGGGCGGAGATCTAGTTAGTCCACAGGGCAGCTATATTCTGTCAGGTAAGAGGGGATGGAGGCTAGGGCAGTTGCATGCTCCTCCTGTAGGATGTGTGTGGTGAGGGATACCACCGGTGTCCCCGCTGACTATACCTGCAGGAAGTGCACCCAACTTCAGCTCCTCAAAGACCGTGTTAGGGAACTGGAGCTGAAGCTGGATGAACTTCGCATCATCCGGGAGGCAGAGGGGGTGATTGAGAAGAGTTACAGGGAGGTAACCACACCCAAGGTACAGGACAAGAATAGCTGGGTTACAGTCAGGGGGGAAAAAACAAACAGGCAGACAGTGCAGGGATCCCTCGTGGCCGTTCCCCTTCAACACAAGTATACCGTTTTGGATGCTGTTGGGGGGGGATGACCTACCGGGGGAAGGCCCTAGCGGCCAGGTCTCTGCCACTGAGTCTGGCTCTGGGGCTCAGAAGGGAAGGGGGAGAATAGAAAAGCAATAGTTGTAGGAGATTCAATGGTTAGGGGACTAAATAGGAGATTTTGTGTTCGCGAGCGAGACTCCCGGAAGGTATGTTGGCTCCCGGGTGCCAGGGCCAGGGATGTCTCAGATCGTGTCTTCAGGATCCTTAAGGGGGAGGGGGAGCAGCCAGAAGTCGTGGTGCACATTGGTACCAACGACATAGGTAGGAAAACGGATGTGGAGGTAATAAACAAGTTTAGGGAGTTAGGCTGGAAGTTAAAAGCCAGGACAGACAGAGTTGTCATCTCTGGTTTGTTGCCGATGCCACGTGATAGTGAGGCTAGGAATAGGGAGAGAGTGCAGCTGAACACGTGGCTGCAGGAATGGTGTAGGAGGGAGGGCTTCAGGTATTTGGATAATTGGAGCGCATTCTGGGGAAGGTGGGACCTGTACAAGCAGGACGGGTTGCATCTGAACCAGAGGGGCACCAATATCCTGGGAGGGAGGTTTTCTAGTACTCTTCGGGAGGGTTTAAACTAATTTGGCAGGGGAATGGGAACCGGATTTGTAGTCCAGCAACTAAGGTAGCCGATATTCAGGACGCCAAAGCGTGCAATGAGGCAGTGGGGAAGGGAACACTGACAAAGGAGAGTACTTGCAGGCACGGAGATGGGTTGAAGTGTGTATACTTCAACGCAAGAAGCATCAGGAATAAGGTGGGTGAACTTAAGGCATGGATCGGTACTTGGGGCTACGATATGGTGGCCATCACGGAAACTTGGATAGAAGAGGGGCAGAAATGGTTGTTGGAGGTCCCTGGTTATAGATGTTTCAATAAGATTAGGGAGGGTGGTAAAAGAGGTGGGGGGGGGGGGGGTGGCATTGTTAATTAGAGATAGTATAACAGCTGCAGAAAGGCAGTTCGAGGAGTATCACCTTACTGAGGTAGTATGGGTTGAAGTCAGAAATAGGAAAGGAGCAGTCACCTTGTTAGGAGTTTTCTATAGGCCCCCCAATAGTAGCAGAGATGTGGAGGAACAGATTGGGAAACAGATTTTGGAAAGGTGCAGAAGTCACAGGGTAGTAGTCATGGGTGACTTTAACTTCCCAAATATTGAGTGGAAACTCTTTAGATCAAATAGTTTGGATGGGGTGGTGTTTGTGCAGTGTGTCCAGGAAGCTTTTCTAACACAGTATGTAGATTGTCCGACCAGAGGACGGGCAATATTGGATTTAGTACTTGGTAATGAACCAGGGCAAGTGATAGATTTGTTAGTGGGGGAGCATTTTGGAGATAGTGACCACAATTCTGTGACTTTCACTTTAGTAATGGAGAGGGATAGGTGCGTGCAACAGGGCAAGGTTTACAATTGGGGGAAGGGTAAATACGATGTTGTCAGACAAGAATTGAAGTGCATAAGTTGGGAACATCGGCTGTCAGGGAAGGACACAAGTGAAATGTGGAACTTGTTCAAGGAACAGATACTACGTGTCCTTGATATGTCTGTCCTGGTCAGGCAGGGAAGAGATGGTCGAGTGAGGGAACCATGGTTGACAAGTGAGGTTGAATGTCTTGTTAAGAGGAAGAAGGAGACTTATGTAAGGCTGAGGACACAAGGTTCAGACAGGGCGCTGGAGGAATACAAGATAGCCAGGAGGGAACTGAAGAAAGGGATTAGGAGAGCTAAGAGAGGGCATAAACAATCTTTGGCAGGTAGGATCAAGGAAAACCCCAAGGCCTTTTACACATATGCGAGAAATATGAGAATGTCTAGAGCGAGGGTAGGTCCGATCAAGGACAGTAGCGGGAGATTGTGTACTGAGTCTGAAGAGATAGGAGGTCTTGAACGAGTACTTTTCTTCAGTATTTACAAATGAGAGGGGCCATATTGTTGGAGAGGACAGTGTGAAACAGACTGGTAAGCTCGAGGAAATACTTGTTAGGAAGGAAGATATGTTGGGCATTTTGAAAAACTTGAGGATAGACAAATCCCCCGGGCCTGACGGGATATATCCAAGGATTCTATGGGAAGCAAGAGATGAAATTGCAGAGCCGTTGGCAATGATCTTTTCGTCCTCACTGTCAACAGGGGTGGTACCAGGGGATTGGAGAGTGGCGAATGTCGTGCCCCTGTTCAAAAAAGGGACTAGGCATAACCCTGGGAATTACAGGCCAGTTAGTCTTACTTCGGTGGTAGGCAAAGTAATGGAAAGGGTACTGAAGGATAGGATTTCTGAGCATCTGGAAAGACACTGCTTGATTAGGGATAGCATGGATTTGTGAGGGGTAGGTCTTGCCTTGAATTCTTTGAGGAGGTGACCAAGCATGTGGATGAAGGTAAAGCAGTGGATGTAGTGTACATGGATTTTAGTAAGGCATTTGATAAGGTTCCCCATGGTAGGCTTCTGCAGAAAGTAAGGAGGCATGGGATAGTGGGAAATTTGGCCAGTTGGATAACGAACTGGCTAACCGATAGAAGTCAGAGAGTGGTGGTGGATGGCAAATATTCAGCCTGGATCCCAGTTACCAGTGGCGTGCCTCAGGGATCAGTTCTGGGTCCTCTGCTGTTTGTGATTTTCATTAATGACTTGGATGAGGGAGTTGAAGGGTGGGTCAGTAAATTTGCAGACGATACGAAGATTGGTGGAGTTGTGGATAGCAAGGAGGGCTGTTGTCGGCTGCAAAGAGACATAGATACGATGCAGAGCTGGGCTGAGAAGTGGCAGATGGAGTTTAACCCTGAAAAGTGTGAGGTTGTCCAATTTGGAAGGACAAATATGAATGCGGAATACAGGGTTAACGGTAGAGTTCTTGGCAATGTGGAGGAGCAGAGAGATCTTGGGGTCTATGTTCATACATCTTTGAAAGTTGCCATTCAAGTGGATAGAGCTGTGAAGAAGGCCTATGGTGTGCTCGTGTTCATTAACAGAGGGATTGAATTTAAGAGCCGTGAGGTGATGATGCAGCTGTACAAAACTTTGGTAAGGCCACATTTGGAGTTCTGGTTGTACAGTTCTGGTTGCCTCATTTTAGGAAGGATGTGGAAGCTTTGGAAAAGGTGCAAAGGAGATTTACCAGGATGTTGCCTGGAATGGAGAGTAGGTCTTACGAGGAAAGGTTGAGGGTGCTAGTCCTTTTCTCATTAGAACGGAGAAGGATGAGGGGCGACTTGATAGAGGTTTATAAGATGATCAGGGGAATAGATAGAGTAGACAGTCAGAGACTTTTTCCCCGGGTGGAACAAACCATTACAAGGGGACATAAATTTAAGGTGAAAGGTGGAAGATATAGGAGAGATATCAGTGGTAGGTTCTTTACCCAGAGAGTAGTGGGAGCATGGAATGCACTGCCTGTGGAAGTAGTTGAGTCGGAAACATTAGGGACCTTCAAGCAGCTATTGGATAGGTACATGAAACAGCAGTGCTAACCACTGTGCCACAATGCTGTCCTTAATGTAGTTTTAAATTGGACAATACAATTGTCCACTTCTTACCAATCAGCTCTCTCCCTTGTAGCCTCTACTCATGCTGCAGAGCAAGACCACTCTGAAGATTAAGTTAGAAAGCAAAAAAAAAAGTTCCTTTTTCCCTCTGCACTAAACTCTCACTTTGCTCCGAATTTGCAAATACACTGACTCACTGAGGATGTGCTCTCTTCCAATTGCTCATGCACAAACATTACTTGGACCGAAGGGCCTTTTTTTGTTCTGTAAAACTTTATCTTTCTTCCCAAATTCAGCAATACAGGGTAGTGATGCAGCCTGGTGATCCTGAATTCAGGAGCTGATGGCAGTGTTGCAGACTGCAATTCCTGAACACGCCACCAGATGACAGTGCTGCAGACTGCAATTCCTGAACACACCACCAGATGACAGTGCTGCAGACTGCAATTCCTGAACACAACAACAGATTACGAAGTCTTACAACACCAGGTTAAAGTCCAACAGGTTTGTTTCGATGTCACTAGCTTTCGGAGCGCTGCTCCTTCCTCAGGTGAATGAAGAGGTCTGTTCCAGAAACACATATATCGACAAATTCAAAGATGCCAAACAATGCTTGGAATTCGAGCATTAGCAGGTGATTAAATCTTTACAGATCCAGAGATGGGGTAACCCCAGGTTAAAGAGGTGTGAATTGTCTCAGGCCAGGACAGTTGGTAGGATTTCGCAGGCCAGATGGTGGGGGATGAATGTAATGCGACATGAATCCCAGGTCCCGGTTGAGGCCGCACTCATGTGTGCGGAACTTGGCTAAAAGTTTCTGCTCGGCGATTCTGCGTTGTCGCGGGTCCTGAAGGCCGCCTTGGAGAACGCTTACCCGGAGATCAGAGGCTGAATGCCCTTGACTGCTGAAGTGTTCCCCGACTGGAAGGGAACATTCCTGCCTGGTGATTGTTGCGCGATGTCCGTTCATTCGTTGTCGCAGCGTCTGCATGGTCTCGCCAATGTACCACGCTTCGGGACATCCTTTCCTGCAGTGTGAGGTAGACAACGTTGGCCGAGTCGCACGAGTATGTACCGCGTACCTGGTGGGTGGTGTTCTCACGTGTAATAGTGGTATCCATGTCGATGATCTGGCACGTCTTGCAGAGATTGCCATGACAGGGTTGTGTGGTGTCGTGGTCACTGTTCTGAAGACTGGGTAGTTTGCTGCAAACAATGGTTTGTTTAAGGTTGCGCGGTGTTTGAAGGCAAGTAGTGGGGGTGTGGGGATGACCTTGGCAAGATGTTCATCGTCATCAATGACGTGTTGAAGGCTGTGAAGAAGATGACGTAGTTTCTCCGCTCCGGGGAAGTACTGGACGACGAAGGGTATTCTGTCGGTTGTGTCCCATGTTTGTCTTCTGAGGAGGTCGGTCCGGTTTTTCGCTGTGGCGCGTTGGAACTGTCGATCGATGAGTCGAGTGCCATATCCTGTTCGTACGAGGGCATCTTTCAACGTCTGTAGATGGCTGTTACGCTCCTCCTCGTCTGAGCAGATCCTGTGTATACGGAGCGCTTGTCCATAGGGGATGGCTTCTTTAATGTGTTTAGGGTGGAAGCTGGAGAAGTGGAGCATCATGAGGTTATCCGTGGGTTTGCGGTAAAGCGAAGTGCTGAGGTGACCGTCCTTGATGGAGATGAGTGTGTCCAAGAATGCAACTGATTTTGGAGAGTAGTCCATGGTGAGTCTGATGGTTGGATGGAACTTATTAATGTCATCGTGTAGTCGTTTCAGTGATTCTTCACCGTGGGTCCAAAGGAAAAAAATGTCATCGATGTATCTGGTGTATAACATCGGTTGAAGGTCCTGTGCGGTGAGTAGGTCCTGTTCAAACTTGTGCATGAAGATGTTGGCGTATTGGGGTGCGAATTTGGTCCCCATGGCTGTTCCGTGCGTCTGGATGAAGAACTTGTTGTCGAAGGTGAAGATGTTGTGATCCAGAATGAAGCGGATGAGTTGCAGAATTGCGTCTGGATATTGGCAGTTGTCGGTGTTGAGTACTGAGGCTGTTGCAGCAATGCCGTCGTCATGGGGGATGCTGGTGTAGAGTGCCGAGACATCCATTGTGACGAGGAATGTTCCTGGTTCAACTGGTCCATGGGGTGCTGAGTTTCTGTAGGAAGTCCGTCGTGTCGCGACAGAAGCTGGGCGTACCTTGTACGATGGGTTTCAAGATGCCCTCGATGTAGCCAGAGAGGTTCTCACACAGGGTCCCATTGCCTGAAACGATAGGGCGGCCTGGTGTGTTGGCCTTATGTATTTTCGGGAGGCAGTAGAGATCTCCAATGCGGGGAGTACGTGGGATGAGAGCACGTAGGGTGCTCTGAAGATCTGGATCCAAGGTCTTGATCAGTCTGTTAAGTTGGCGGATGTGTTCCTTGGTCGGATCTGCGGGTAACTGTCTGTAGTGTTCTTGGTTGTTCAGTTGTCGGTATACTTCTTTGCAGTAGTCCGTTCTGTTCAGTACGACAGTGGCCCCCCCTTTGTCTGCTGGTTTGATGACGATGCTGTGGTTGGTCTTGAGAGCGCAGATGGCATTGCGTTGTGCTTGGGTGACGTTCGGGGCTGTCTTGTGAATGCGACTGATGAATCTGGCATTGACATGACTCCTGACGGCTTGAGCATACATGTCGAGTCTAAGGCAGCGGCCTTCCAGAGGGGTCCAATTCGACTCTTTCCTCTTCGGTTGCCGCACCGCAGATCTCTTGGTCTGCTCTTCCGGTTCATTGGTAGTCTGCTTGGGTTCGCTGTTGGCCTCTTGGGGTCTGTGGAAGAATTCCCGGAGCCTCATTCGCCTGATGAATTCCTCCGTGTCTGCCGCGAGACTGATGGGGTCCATTTTGGTGGTGGTGCAGAAATTGAGCCCTCTGCTGAGGACTTCGATTTGGTCTGGTTGAAGGGTGTAGTCTGACAAGTTGACAATAGATTTCCCTGTATTGTTTTCTACTGTGACACCGGGGGTGGCTTGGTTGCTGCCGGTGGTGATGCCAAGTTTCTCAAGCTTTCTGTTCTTGGTATGCATATAGGTGGCATAGTATTGTTGTCTCATCTGTTTGGCGGTGTTCTGCAGCTGGTCTGCTGCATCCTGAGCGCAAGTTGAGAATATGGCCTCTATCTTGGTTTCCAGGTTGCGTCGTCTGCTGTAGAGCTGGCGGCCGAGGTGGTTGAGGAGTGTGAGAGAGGAGCGACGGCAGAGTCTCTCAGCGAAGTCTGTGTTGTAGGTCGACTTGAGTGGGTTTGTGATCTGTAGCCCTTTCGGGATCTTGTCTGATTTCTTGCACCTTTGTAGAAACTTAATGTCAGTGTCTATATGCGCGATCTTCCTGGAGATCCTCCAGGATCCGCGACACGACGGACTTCCTACAGAAACTCAGCACCCATGGACCAGTTGAACCAGGAACATTCCTCGTCACAATGGACGTCTCGGCATTCTACACCAGCATCCCCCATGACGACGGCATTGCTGCAACAGCCTCAGTACTCAACACCGACAACTGCCAATCTCCAGACACAATTCTGCAACTCATCCGCTTCATTCTGGATCACAACGTCTTCACCTTCGACAACAAGTTCTTCATCCAGACGCACGGAACAGCCATGGGGACCAAATTCGCACCCCAATACGCCAACATCTTCATGCACAAGTTTGAACAGGACCTACTCACCGCACAGGACCTTCAACCGATGTTATACACCAGATACATCGATGACATTTTTTTCCTTTGGACCCACGGCGAAGAATCACTGAAACGACTACACGATGACATTAATAAGTTCCATCCAACCATCAGACTCACCATGGACTACTCTCCAAAATCAGTTGCATTCTTGGACACACTCATCTCCATCAAGGACGGTCACCTCAGCACTTCGCTTTACCGCAAACCTACGGATAACCTCATGATGCTCCACTTCTCCAGCTTCCACCCTAAACACATTAAAGAAGCCATCCCCTATGGACAAGCGCTCCGTATACACAGGATCTGCTCAGACGAGGAGGAGCGTAACAGCCATCTACAGACGTTGAAAGATGCCCTCGTATGAACGGGATATGGCACTCGACTCATCGATCGACAGTTCCAACGCGCCACAGCGAAAAACCGGACCAACCTCCTCAGAAGACAAACATGGGACACAACCGACAGAATACCCTTCGTCGTCCAGTACTTCCCCGGAGCGGAGAAACTACGTCATCTTCTTCACAGCCTTCAACACGTCATTGATGACGATGAACATCTTGCCAAGGTCATCCCCACACCCCCACTACTTGCCTTCAAACACCGCGCAACCTCAAACGAACCATTGTTTGCAGCAAACTACCCAGTCTTCAGAACAGTGACCACGACACCACACAACCCTGTCATGGCAATCTCTGCAAGACGTGCCAGATCATCGACATGGATACCACTATTACACGTGAGAACACCACCCACCAGGTACGCGGTACATACTCGTGCGACTCGGCCAACGTTGTCTACCTCATACGCTGCAGGAAAGGATGTCCCGAAGCGTGGTACATTGGCGAGACCATGCAGACGCTGCGACAACGAATGAACGGACATCGCGCAACAATCACCAGGCAGGAATGTTCCCTTCCAGTCGGGGAACACTTCAGCAGTCAAGGGCATTCAGCCTCTGATCTCCGGGTAAGCGTTCTCCAAGGCGGCCTTCAGGACCCGCGACAACGCAGAATCGCCGAGCAGAAACTTATAGCCAAGTTCCGCACACATGAGTGCGGCCTCAACCGGGACCTGGGATTCATGTCGCATTACATTCATCCCCCACCATCTGGCCTGCGGAATCCTACCAACTGTCCTGGCTTGACACAATTCACACCTCTTTAACCTGGGGTTACCCCATCTCTGGATCTGTGAAGATTTAATCACCTGCTAATGCTCGCATTCCAAGCATTGTTTGGCATCTTTGAATCTGTCTATATATGTGTTTCTGGAACAGACCTCTTCATTCACCTGAGGAAGGAGCAGCGCTCCGAAAGCTAGTGATTCGAAACAAACCTGTTGGACTTTAACCTGGCGTTGTAAGGCTTCGTACTGTGCTCACCCCAGTCCAACGCCGGCGTCTCCACATCATGACAACAACAGATGACAGTGCTGCAGTTTGCATTTCCTGAACTCACCACCAGAGTCTTACAACACTTCCCCAAAATCACCACCTGAGGGCAGTGTTGAATATTGCTTTTCCCTCAATTTGCCATCAGAGCCAGTGTTTGAGTCTGTTCCTCTCATAAGAACTGGAAACAGGAGTAGGCAATTCAGTCCTTCGAGCCAGCTCTGCCATTTAATATGATCAGATCATGGCTGATTTCTTTGGATTTGTTTATTGCCATGTGTCCGAGGTACAGTGAAAAGTATTGTTCTGCGTACAGTCCCAGACAGATCATTCCATACATGAGACAAAACACAGGACATACATAAATACACAATGTAAATACATAGGCACAGACATCGGGTGAAGCATACGGACTGTAGTACTACTCAGTAGAGAAGATGTATGAAGAGATCAGATCAATACATAAGAGGGTCATTCAGGAGTCTGGTGACAGTGGGGAAGAAGCTGTTTTCGAATCTGTTCGTGCGTGTTCTCAGACTTCTGTATCTCCTGATGGAAGAAGTTGGAAGATGAGTAAGCCGGGTGGGAGGGGTCTTTGACTATGCTGCCCGCTTTCCCCAGGCAGCAGGAGGTGTAGATGGAGTCAATGGATGGGAGGCAGGTTTGTGTGATGGACTGGGCGGTGTTCACGACTCTCTGAAGTTTCTTGTGGTCTTGGGCCGAGCAGTTGCCATACCAGGCTGTGATGCAGCCCGATAGGATGCTTTCTATGATATCTGTAAAAGTTGGTAAGAGTCAATGTGGACATGCCAAATTTCCTCAGTTTCCTGAGAAAGTAGAGGTGTTTTCTTGGCCGTAGCGTAGATGTGGGTGGACCAGGACAGATTGCTGGTGATGTGCACAGCTAGGAATTTGAAGCTGTCAACCATCTCCACCTCGGCCTCGTTGATGCAGAAGACCATAAGACATAGGAGCAGAATTAGGCCACTCGGCCCATCAAGTCTACTCCGCCATTCAATCATTGGTGATATTTTCCCATCCCCATTCTCCTGCCTTCTCCCCATAACCCCTGATCCCCTTATTAATCAAGAACCTATCTATCTCTGTCTTAAAGACACTCAGTGATTTGGCCTCCACAGCCTTCTGCGGCAAAGAGTTCCACAGATTCACCACCCTCTGGCTGAAGAAATTCTTCCTCATCGCTGTTTTAAAGGATCGTCCCTTTAGTCTGAGATGGTGTCCTCTGGTTCAGATTTTCCTACAATTGGAAACATCCTCTCCACGTCCATGCTGTCCAGGCCTCGCAGTATCTTGTACGTTTCAATAAGATCCCCTCTCATCCTTCTAAACTTCAACGAGTACAGACCCAGAGTCCTCAAATGTTCCTCGTACGACAAGTTCTTCATTCCAGGGATCATTCTTGTGAACCTCCTCTGGACCCTTTCCAAGGCCAGCACATCCTTCCTTAGCTATGGGGCCCAAAACTGCTCACAATACTCCAAATAGGGTCCGACCAGAGCCTTACACAGCCTCAGAGGTACATCCCTGGTCTGGTATTTTAGCCCTCTTGACATGAATGCTAACCGGCCTGTAATTTCCCGTCTTCTGCCTCCCTCCCTTCTTAAACAGCGGTGTTACAGGAGCCACCTTCCAGTGTTCTGGGACCCTTCCTTCCTGAAAGATCATCACTAATGCCTCCACAATTTCCTCAGTTGTCCCTTTTGTACCCCTGATGCAGACAGGGGTGTGTACGACACTTTGCTTCCTGAAGTCAATGACCAACTCTTTAGTTTTGTTGGCATTGAAGGAGAGATTGTTGTCATTACACCACTCCACTAGGTTCTCTATGTCCCTCGTGTACTCTGACTCATCATTGTTTGAGATCCGACCCACTACAGGCGTGTCATCAGCAAACTGGAATTGGAGCCAAATACCAGGGGCCCCGGTATTGCGGACTTTCATGGAGGAAGTGTTGTTGTTTATCCTTGCTGATTGTGGTCTATGGGTCAGAGAGTCGAGGATCCAGTTGCAGTGTGAGGAGCCAGGTCCTAGGTTTTGAAGCTTTGATATGAGCTTGGCTGGGATTCTGGTGTTGAAGGCGGAGCTATAGTCAATAAATAGGAGTCTGATGTAGGAGTCCTTGTTGGCGAGATGCTCCAGAGATAGGTGTAGGGCCAGGAGATGGCGTCTGCTAGAGACTGGTTGTGGCAGTATTGCAGTGGATCTAGGCATTCTGGGAGTAAGGAGTCGATGTGCCTGATGACCAACCTCTCGAACCACTTCATAATGATCGATGTCAAGGCTACTACTGGGCATTGCCTGGTTCTTTTTTGGCATCAGTACGATAGTTATCCTCCTGAAGCAGGTGGGGACCTCGGAATGGAGTAGGGAGAGGTTGAAGATGTCTGCGAAAACATCTGCCAGTTGGTCCGCTCAGAATCTGAGAGCACGACCAGGGCCCTCGTCAGGATCCATCGCTTTCCAGGGGTTCACTTTCAAGAAGGCCGATCTGACTTTGCAAGCTATGATGGTGGGTCTGGGTTGCTGAGGCAGTTGACAGCGGTTTGATGGTTTCCTGCTCGAACCGAGCATAGAATGCATTGAGTTCATCCGGGAGGGGTGCGCTGCTGCTGGAGATACCGCTCGGCTTCGCTTTGTAGCCCGTTATGTTGTTTCGACCTTGCCACAACCGACGAGAGTCCGTGACATTAGTCTGTGACTCTAGCCTGGTCTGATATTCTCTCTTGGCGTCCCGGATGAATTTGTGGAGTTCGTACCTGGATTTCTTGTATAGTGATGCGCGATCAATTACACTCAAGACAAAGTGATTTCATAACTGAAGGCTTTAATCTGCTAGAACTTGTTCCCCAGCAGCTTCGGTACAGAAAGTAAAGGCTGCTGGGATGGCACCGGTTCTTATACTCCGCCTCTCAGGGCGGAGCTACGTAACAACAGCCAATGGTAAACTCCTGGGTTTAACCAATGGTCATCAGCCTCTTAGGTACCGCAAGACCTAAAAAAGAGTCCGGCGGGTGCGGTGCCAGTGGTAACAGTCGCCTTTAACATGGTATGATCAGGTATGGAGGTACCGTGCTGTCGAGGATATTTACAAAGTGTTTGTTCACATTTAAAGTCACAGCGAAGCAATCAGTCGATCGGGTGGCCTGGTCGTCCTTCTGGAGCGTCTGGGCTTCAGTGGTGATTCTGGTGGGGTTCCCGGCGGTGGCGACTCCGGGAGCGTGGTTTTGGCCGCCCTGGCAGCTTCGTCACTCCTAGGCGGCGCTGTTGGGGCAAACGGTTGACACGGGGTGGGGGGGCGCCTGGAGGGGGCGTCGGTGGGTGGGCGGGCCTAGGCAGGAGCGGCGGGAGTACTGACCCTCCAGTGAGGTGCTGTTGGGGGGGGGGGGGGGGTAATGGTGCGCGTGGGGTTCCGGCGGGCGCCAGGTCCCAAAGGGAGACTGTATCTTGCCGGCCGTCAGGGAACGCCATGTAGGCGTACTGGGGGCTAGCGTGCAGCAGGTCGACCCTCTCGACCCTCTCGACCAATGGGTCCAACTTGTGCGCCCGCACGTGCTTCTGAAGCAGGATGGGTCCGGGTGTCGCTAGCCAGGTGGGGAGCGAGGTCCCGGAGGGGGGCTTCCTGGGAAAAACAAGGAGACGTTCATGAGGTGTCTGATTTGTAGTTGTGCAGAGCAGCCTGTCCATTTCCCCGGGGGTTGTAACTGGTCGTCCTGCTCGAGGCAATGCCCCTGCTGAGCAGGAATTGACGCAGTTCGTCATTCATAAAGGAGGACCCCCTATCACTGTCTATGTACGCGGGGAAACCGAACAGTGTAAAGATACCCTGGAGGGCCTTGATGACGGTGGTTGCGGTCATGTCTGGGCAGGGGATGGCGAATGGGAACCGGGAGTATTCATCAATCACGTTAAGGAAATACGTGTTGCGGTCGGTGGAGGGGAGGGAGCCTTTGAAATCCATGCTGAGGCGTTCAAAGGGACGGGAAGCCTTTATCAGGTGCGCCCTCTCTGGCCGGTAGAAGTGCGGTTTGCACTCCGCACAGATTTGGCAGTCCCTGGTGACAGTCCTGACCTCCTCGATGGAGTAGGGCAGGTTGCGGATCTTGATGAACTGGAAGAAACGAGTGACCCCCGGGTGGCAGAGGTCCTCGTGGAGGGCTCGGAGGCGGTCCACTTGTGCAGTGGCACAAGTGCCGCGGGACAGGGCCTCTGTACAAGATCTCCTATTTGAAGGTGGAGAGTTCTATCCTCCACCGCAAAATCTTGTCGTTTTTAATCTCGCCCCGCTGTGCATTATCGAACATGAAGACAACCGACCGTTGGTCCGTGAGGAGAGTGAATCTCCTGCCGGCCAGGTAATGCCTCCAATGTCTCACAGCTTCTACTATGGCTTGTGCCTCTTTTTTGACCGAGGAGTGGCAAATTTCGGAGGCATGGAGAGTGCGGGAGAAGAAAGCCACGGGCCTGCCCGCTTGGTTGAGGGTGGCCGCCAGAGTTACGTCGGACGCATCGCTCTCGACCTGGAAGGGGAGGTACTCGTCGATGGCGTGCATCGTGGCCTTTGCAATGTCTGCTTTGATGCGGCTGAAGGCCTGGCGGGCCTCCGTCGACAGGGGGAAGGTTGTGGACTGGATTAGGGGTCGGGCTTTGTCTGCGTAATTAGGGACCCATTGTGCGTAATAGCTGAAAAACCCGAGGCAGCGCTTCAGGGCCTTGGGGCAGTGAGGGAGGGGGAACTCCATAAGGGGGCGCATGCGCTCAGGGTCGGGGCCTATAACTCCATTTCGCACTACGTAGCCTAGAATTGCTAGACGGTCGGTGCTAAATACGCATTTATCGTTATTGTATGTCAGGTTAAGGATTTTCACGGTCTGGAGGAATTTGCGGAGGTTGGTGTCGTGGTCCTGCTGGTCATGGCCGCAGATGGTGACGTTATCCAGATACGGGAACATTGCGCGTAAGCCGTACCGGTCAACCATTCGGTCCATCTCTCGCTGGAAGACCGAGACCCCGTTCGTGACACCAAGGGGAACTCTTAATAATTGATAGAGCCGCCCATCTGCTTCGAAGGCAGTGTAGTTGCGGTCACTATTATGGAGGGGTAGCTGGTGGTAGGCGGACTTGAGATCCACCGTGGAGAAGACCTTGTATTGTGCGATCCTGTTTACCAGGTCGGCTATACGGGGGAGAGGGTACGCGTCCAGCTGCGTAAACCTGTTGATGGTCTGGCTGTAGTCAATGGCCATCCTATGTTTCTCCCCGGTCTTTACCACCACTACTTGAGCTCTCCAGGGACTGTTGCTCGCTTCGATGACCCCTTCCCTCAGCAGCCTTTGGACCTCGGACCTGATGAAGGTCCGTTCCTGGGCGCTGTACCGCCTGCTCCTGGTGGCGACGGGTTTGCAATCCGGGGTGAGGTTCGCAAACAGGGATGGTGGGTCGACCTTAAGGGTCGCGAGGCCGCAGACAGTAAGGGGAGGTATAGGGCCGCCGAATTTAAAGGTCAGGCTTTGCAGATGGCATTGGAAGTCCAGCCCCAGGAGGGTAGCCGTGCAGAGGTGCGGCAGGACATACAGGCGGAAATTGTCGAATTTCCTGCCTTGGACAGTGAGGTTCGCTAGCAGAACCCCTGTTTCACCACCGAGTGTGACCCGGAGGCCAGGGAGATCCTTTGGTTTACAGGGTGGGTTACAAGTGAACAGCGCCTTACAGTGTCGGGGTGAACAAAGCTTTCCGTGCTCCCAGAGTCAATCAGGCAAGACGTCTCGTGGCCGTTGATGGAGATCGTCGTTGTAGCTGTTGCGAGTGTCCGACGTCGATTTTGGTCCAGTGTCACCGAGGCCAGATGAAGCAGTTGCGAGTTCTGATAGGGCAGCGTGCAGTCGGCCGTGCTGGGGGCCTGGGGCCCCATCCAAGATGGCGTCACCCATGGGTCGCACATGGTGTCCGGGGATGAACAAGATGGCGGCGGGGATGGACAAAATGGCGGCACCCACCCGACCAGCATGGTGTCCGGGGGGCAAGATGGCCACGCCCGTGGGTCGCACGCGGCCCTAGGATAGGGGGGTGGCGGTGAGTGCTGGCCGGTCGGGGCCTGAAGGGGATGTTGCCGCGGTGGTCCGGAGTCACTGGAGACCGCGGCCACGACGCGGGCCTGGCAGACCCCCACAAAGTGGCCATTCTTGCCGCACCCTTTGCAGGCGGCGGTGCGGACCGGGCAGCGCGGGCGGGGATGATTCGCCTGCCCGCAGAAGAAACAGCGGGGCCCGGCGGCGTTAGCGGGCCGTCTCGTAGCGCAGGCCTGCGGGGTCAGGGGGAAGGTCTGTGGGGCTGCCGCTGCGGGGTGCCACGCAGCCCAGGGGGCCGCCGCGCGGTCGGGCGCACAGGACTGCGCGTTTTTGTAGGCAACGTCCATGGACCCTGCCAGGGCCCGTGCCTCTCTAAGTCCCAGGGTGTCCTTTTCTAGGAGTCTTCGCCGGATATCTGAGGAGCTCATACCTGCTACGAAAGCATCCCTGATTAAAAGGTCCGTGTGCTCGCTCCCCAAAACTTGCGGGCAGCCACAGTTCCGGCCCAGCACCAGTAGTGCCCGGTAGAAATCTTCCAACGATTCCCCGGGGCTTTGCCGTCTCGTTGCAAGCAGGTGACGTGCGTAGACCTGATTTACAGGGCGGATACAATGTCCTTTAGCAGTTCGATCGCGGCATCATAGTCCTCCACCTCCTCGATAAGGGAGTAGATCCCAGGGCTGACCCTTGAGCGCAGGAGGTGCATTTTCTGTCCTTCTGAGGGGGTGCCTCCGGCCGTCTTGAGGTAGCCCTTAAAGCACACCAGCCAGTGTATAAATATTGTAGCCGAGTTCTCCGCGTGGGGGCTGAGTTGAAGACACTCCGGTTTGATTCAGAGATCCATCCTTCCAGCTTAAGTCTAGTAGATTAAATTGATGCGCGATCAATTACACTCAAGACGAAGTGATTTCATAACTGAAGGCTTTAATCTGCTAGAACTCTTCCCCAGCAGCTTCGGTACAGAAAGTGAAGGCTGCTGGGACGGCACCGGTTCTTATACTCCGCCTGTCAGGGCGGAGCTACGTAACAACAGCCAATGGTAAACTCCTGAGTCTAACCAATGGTCATCAGCCTCTTAGGTACCGCAATACCTGGTACTACCACATATAGATCAGGGTCGCTTGTCTTGAACGCTTCAGGCCTGGCCTTCAGTATGGATTCAATCTCCCGATGAAGCCATGGTTTCCAGTTGGGAAACATACATACTATGTTCTTTGGCACGCAGTCGTCCACACATTTGCTGATAAAGTCTGTAACTCGTTTAGGTTGGTCGCTGAGTTCTTAAATATGGACCAGTCCACTGTCTGCAAGCAGTCGCATCGGAGCTCTTCTGTTGCCTAGGACCAACACTGGAACGACCTTCTTAACTGGATTCTCCTGCTTAAGCTTCTGTTTGTATGCCGGGAGAAGGCGCACCGTCTCATGGTCTGATTTTCCAAAGTGCGGTCAGGGGATGGAACGGTAAGAGCCCTTTTTGTGCAGCAGCGGTCAAGAGTGGTGCCACCCCTGGTGGGACAGGAGATGTACTGGTCAAATTTTGGCAGTACACTCTTGAGGTTGGCCTTGTTGAAGTCCCCGGCCACGATGAACAAGGACTCCGGGTTCCTGCGGCTGGATCGGGTGAATGGGGGCTGGTGTCCCTTCGCAGGACGGGTTGGGCGCTCCGAGGGCCAGGTCGAGTCCTACACGAGGTCGGTGTCGGACTTCCAGGTTGGGCCTCATCCACTTCCAGGTCAAGGCCGGGGTCAGGTCATTGGACGTGTCCTGCCGGGTCGGGTATGGTCATCTGGGCCAGTCCACGGACGTCTGAGGATCTTCAGACCTGCAAGAGAACATAAAAGAGAAAGTTTAGAGATAGTTTAGTGTTAGAATTAAATTTTAAGAGGTCCGTATGCTGTTTAGCACAGGGCTAAATTGCTGGCTTTGGAAACAGACAAGGCAGGCCAGCAGCACGGTTCAATTGCCGAACAGGTGCCGGAATGTGGCGACTTGGGGCTTTTCACAGTAACTTCATTTGAAGCCTACTTGTGACAATAAGCGATTTTCATTTTCCTGTCAATTCTCCACAACCCTTCAACCCATTACTACTTAAAAATCTATCTCTCTCCTTCTTAAATTTACTCAATGTCACAGCATCCACCACACTTTGGGGCAGTGAAGTCCACAGATTCACAACTCTTTGGGAGATGTAATTTCTCCTAATCTCTGTTTTAAATCTGCTACCCCTCATCCTAAAACTGTGACCTTTCATTCTAGAATGCCCGACAAGAAGAAGCAGGTCAACAAGTGTACTTTATCCATACCTCTTATCTCAATTAGATCTCCTCACAATCTGCTAAACTCTCTGTCATGATATTCAAACACACACATCATGATAGACACACCAACAGACAAATCAGAACACACAACACCACAACCAATGACAGAAAGATATAAAAGCACAGACACGACCCCCGGTGGTCAGTATTAGCTGTAGAGGAGGACCAGGACAGATCTGTTACCAAACACACTCAGGGAGACAGCACGTACAGAGTATCCAGAACGAACTGTATTATAAGAGTTAAAATAAAATAGAGTTGTACCACATACAACTGTGTTGGCTCATCTGTGCACCAGAGCACCCAACACCACATGGTACAGGAGTGGATCGATACCTGCCGGCATACCTCAGTGTACAGAGACAACCAGCAGTGCCCAGGCAAAATGATAGAGCTCCCGGTTCCGCAGCCGCTCCAGTGCCACGGCGACCTCCGCGAAAACTGGCGGCGATTCCGGCAATGGTTCGAATTGTTCCTGGTGGCAGCTGAACTCCAAGACCTGGATGATAGCGAAAAAATTGAATTTCTCCTCACCATCGCCGGTGCAAGGGCAAGAGAAATATTCACAAGGTTCAGGTTCTTCAGGAGGCAGCAAAGGTACGATTACCAGGCAGTCCTGGACAAATTCTCCAAGTACTGTGAAGAAAACGCAATCCAATCGGCAAGTAAAGGTAAGAAAAGCTGCAGTACTCACCTCGTGGCTGGGATCCCGGAGCCCGAATTCCCAGAGGCCGAAATCCCGGGCCTGAGAGAGGGCTGGGTCGAGGTAGGCGGCCATCTTACTAAAGGTATCACGCTAGCACAGTTGCGCGAGCAGTGCGCAGAACCGGAAGTATCGTTTGCGCATGCGCGAGATGCTGCGCATGCGCAGTCAAGAAAACGGCCATCGGTAAAGGAACAGCGATTTGAGCATGCGCAGTCGCTTCCTACGTGCTACATACCGAGCGTCAGGATGTCAGAGGCCCCAGACTGCACCAATTTAAAGGGGAAACGTCCCAAATCCAATTTAAAAGGGAAACGTCCCAAATCAAAAAAACAAAAATCTGTTAAAGCTGTAAAACAACCTTCCCTCACCTGGAATGACAGCACAGTGCCGCAAATTGACCCAGGAGATGAATTTGACCTCCGAAGAACCCTCCGACAAGCAGTTACCTACGCACAAGCCGATGATTCCGACCTCGAATACTTCGATGACGATCTTTACAGTGTTTCCGGACCTCGCGAGCCCAATGATAGCTCCGTGGTCCTATACGACTATGACTCGGACGAACCTTTCGTGTTGCACATTGGCGGACCCCACATTGAATCCGACGCAGATGCGGATTCATTTTTCGGATTTGAGGATCTTCAATCCAGCAGATATGACGTCCCAACTTATCAGTACCGGATGATGCTGCAGCCTGACATTAACAGACAGGGAGCGGTGCAAGCACACGGAGAGCGCCTTGCTGCCACACAGAGCGTGGTCCACGTCCCGCTCAACGTTCCCGACTCTATGAAAGAAGACATGCAAGACTCCAGAGCGCAGTCCTCGCATGAACCAGAAGTGACTCCAGTGTCACAAGCCTCCACAGCAAGCTCGTGGACAGACTCCACAATTGCAGAAATGCAAGACTCCAGAGCGCAGTCCTTGCACGGACAAGAAGTGACTCCAGTGTCACAAGCCTCCACAGAGAGCTCGTGGACAGCCTCCACGATAGAAGCAACGCAAGACTCCAGAGCGCAGTCCTTGCACGAACAAGAAGTGACTCCAGTGTCACAAGCCTCCACAGAGAGCTCGTGGACAGCCTCCACGATAGAAGCAACGCAAGACTCCAGAGCGCAGTCCTTGCACGAACAAGAAGTGACTCCAGTGTCACAAGCCTCCACAGAGAGCTCGTGGACAGCCTCCACGATAGAAGCAACGCAAGACTCCAATGTGCAGTCCTTGCAGGAACAAGACCATGAGGGTCTAGCAACCTCTCCTGACCAACCAGCGGCAGATGATGCAAGTCTGCCATGCTCACGTGAACAGCAAGAAGGCTATAACAGCCTACCATGCTCCACTACACAGCAGCATGACCATGAAGGTCTCTCATGCTACAATGAAGGGCACAGCGCTGATGACTGTTCAAGCCCAACTGAAGACAAGCCAAAGGAATCGCCTCGTCCAAGCCCAAAGAAAAAAGGTTTATGCGCTGACCTTCAGGATCATTATAGCCGAACAGAGATTAATAATGCTGCACGGCCACAGAAGGATGCTGAGGATTTGCTAAAGAAATTTATTGAATGTTTAACTTGCAAGGAGCAGACTGAGAATTGCCAGTGTTTTAGTACGGATCGAAAAAATGGACAAGACATTGATCCTCAGGTAATGGAAATAACACAACCTGAATCATATCTACAGCAGGGACAAATGCCTCCCTTCAACACAACGCCGCAAAATCCCAACTTCGGAGACCAGCAGTTAGTTAGTAATGACTCTTCAAACCTTGAGGGGAACATTAATTGCATTGAACCTATACACACTCCACTGATAAATGAGCAGAACATTAGAGCAATAATCCTGAGGACTCCGACATCGAGTAGCCAGATAACGAATTTAAAACCCACAGCAGTTTCAAGTGAACCAAGTGTGCTTTCCACTAATGGTGAAGATGCAGATAAGGTCGACCCGATTATCCATTGTACCACACTAACCCCAGTGATTAAGCAGTTATGTATGGGGAGTATAATGTGGGCAATTGAGAACAGTAAAAGAGAGACTGTGCCCATGCCAGTCCCAGCAAAATCAGACCCAGAGACCATGAAGGCATGTACATTAGACAAAGATACATATGAGGTACCTGAGAAGAAAAGTGAAACGGAATGTTCTTTGGAAAATAGTACAATGTCGATAGAAACATTGGATCCTATATTCGAGACCATACATATGGGAGAATTTGGGGGTAATAAACAAGGTTCTGCAATGTCTGGGGGAAGATTTAAAATTCCAAAGAAGAAAAGCCCAAATGAAGGACAACGGCAAGACAATGACAGTCCACCGACATGGTGTGCACCACCAGATGAAAACTCTGACAATTTATCCAACCCTAGTGAACAGCAAGCTGCTAATGAGGATCTATCCACGGGATGTGAGACGAGTGACGACAGCATCCCACTTCCCATGCAAAAGGTGCAAGGTGACAGACCTCGCCTAGTGCGTACCGAGGCACTCGACGATCACGGTGGGACCACTGACGACTGCGGTGGCGGCGCACCGCTTCCACCCTCGATGGCTCGAGCCTCTCCACTGGTTGGTGCATTCCTGCATGTTCCGACTCCAGAAGTGCAGCTTCAGGGAATCCCGGCTGCCTCCAGTGAACCTGTTGGGACTCCGGACGGGGGGCATCGACGGAAGGCAGACCGGACTCCAGATGGGGAGCAGCCAAGCGCCGACTCTGATTTGCGCACGCCAGGCCTTGCTCCGGACGGGCGGTGTCGCGGCCTCGGTGATGGCACGCTCAGGGTGACGGCGGATGCCACGGCGACAGGGAATGGATCGCGTGGCAGTCCCACTGGGTCGGCAGTGGCAACCAGCACTGGCGGTCCAAGATGGACACACCAATTCGCGCCATCGCCAGACGTTGATGCGAGCAACAATTCTCTCTCCAAGGCGACATGCTTCGACGTTTCTCTGCGGAGTCGCCCTTCCGGCACAGCAGGTGGCCGGAACCAGTGTGCACGGTCTCGGCCAACTTCCACATCTGGCACAGTCATCGCCTTGCATGATATTAGTGATGGTGCTACTTCGATGGCAACGACCCATCGGCTACAAGATGCCGTCCACCACAAACATAAAAAGAAAAAAGACTCCACCTTGTTCCTGGCATGCAGGGCGGATGGATTGGTGCGTAGGCGCAATCAGCGAGCTTTGCGCCGCCTTCCACGCTCGCAACTGAACCGTACGCACACGCCGGATCCTCCACTGGTTCCCAAGGATGACTTCGTGGAGATGCCACGGATCATGCCCCTTCCATCGCCACCAGAACCAAACCACAGCCAAGGCACCACTAACAAAGATGTTGAATGTTATATTTGCACGAATGAAAAAACCAAGCACTGCACAAAGTACAACAAATGGTAAAGTAGAGACTTCGGCAACAGCATCACCTCCAACAGTCCAAGGTGAACCAGTGTGACCCCAAATCTCCACAGCTGAACCGGCTTGAGGACCAGCCCATTCTTGAGGCGGTCACCCATTAGACTGGACTTATAACGCTGTTCATACGTTCAAAAAGTCAAACACTTCTGTATTATAACCTGTTGTTGTTTATTGTTCCAGATATCGTCTGACCGGACCAATGTTCAAGTTTTTTTTTTTCTCTCGCATCCAAGTTTTGTTATGGTACAACCTTGTTAGTGTGACGCACCCGACATCGCCCCATGTAAATAGTTACGTCATATACACACGCTGTACACAACACACACACACACTCTTAGATGCACTCACGAAACAATTATATTTATAACCACGTAGGCACATATCTTTGTAAAAAGGGGGGATGTCATGATATTCAAACACACACATCATGATAGACACACCAACAGACAAATCAGAACACACAACACCACAACCAATGACAGAAAGATATAAAAGCACAGACACGACCCCCGGTGGTCAGTATTAGCTGCAGAGGAGGACCAGGACACATCTGCTACCAAACACACTCAGGGAGACAGCACGTGCAGAGTATCCAGAACGAACTGTATTATAAGAGTTAAAATAAAATAGAGTTGTACCACATACAACTGTGTTGGCTCATCTGTGCACCAGAGCACCCAACACCACACACTCGAGAGTATCGGCCTAAACTGCTCAATCCCTCTTCATAAGACAAATCCCTCTGGCTGGATTCTCCATTCCTGAGACTAAATGTTGGCGCTGGGGCAGGATTGTTGGACTTCCGCACCTGGACCGATTCAGCGACTGCTGAGGGACTAGCACCGGCGCCACATGGAGCACAATCGATTCCAATGAAAACTGGTGCCGGATTCACAGTTGACACTCAGGAAGCTGGCAAGCTGCAGCCGTATATGCACACTTCAGTCCCCACTCGCACACTCAGCAAGACGCACGATTTACTGATGCCGAGCTGGACACCCTGCTGGATACGGTGGAGGAGAGGCAGGCCACCCAGTGCCCCGACCGGGAAGGAGGCTGCCAGCTGCTGCCGTACGCTGTGCCTGGGCACGGGTGGCAGAAGTGGTCAGCGCCACCAGCAACATCGTCCGGACCGGCCTGCAGGGCAGGAAGAAACTGCACAACCTCCTCAGGGCACCAGGCAGCACTGTGTCCCTGGCACCAACCCCCGTAACCCCACCCCCGCACCAACAGGAGGCGGCCGGATCCCCACCCTGCACTACATACCCGCACCCAGATTGGTCATCAGGGCCGGGGGCCCTGGTCACTGAGGCCAGCAGCTACCCAACCCCTGCGGCGGAATATCTTACACTGTCGTTTTCTGTTTCCCCCCCTCCCCAGGAGAAGGTCACCCATCAGCGGCAGAAGACTTGAGGGGGTCGGCCAAACCTGCGGCTCCTCACCGCGGCAGAACAGCAGGACCTGCACATGCTTGGCAGCCCTGAGGAAAGGGACGTCGCCAGGGTGAAGGATGGCCGCTGGTGAGGAAGTGAGAACCGGGAGACGTGTCAACCTCCCCAATACCAACCTCACACCACCTTCACCCCACCCTCACCCACACTCCACCCTCACCCTCACACCACCCTCATCCCTACACCACCCTCACCCCCACTCCACACCACCCTCACCCCCACTCCACACCACCCTCACCCCCACTCCACACCACCTTCAACCCACCCTCACCCACACTCCACCCTCACCCTCACACCACCCTCATCCCTACACCGCCCTCACCCCCACTCCACACCACCCTCACCCCCACTCCACACCACCTTCACCCCCACCCTCACCCCCACTCCACACCACCTGCACCCCGATCCTCACCTGCACTCTACACCACATTCACCCCACCCTCATCCCTACACGACCCTCACCGCCAGTCCACCCTCACCCCCACTCCACCCTCACCCCCACACCACCCTCATCCCTACACCACCCTCATCCCCACTCCACCCTCACCCCCACACCACCCTCACCCCCACACCACCTTCACCCCCACTCCACACCACCTTCAACCCACCCTCGCCCACACTCCACCCTCACCCTCACACCACCCTCATCCCTACACCGCCCTCACCCCCACTCCACACCACCTTCACCCCCACCCTCACCCCCACTCCACACCACCTGCACCCCGATCCTCACCTGCACTCTACACCACATTCACCCCACCCTCATCCCTACACGACCCTCACCGCCAGTCCACCCTCACCCCCACTCCACCCTCACCCCCACACCACCCTCATCCCTACACCACCCTCATCCCCACTCCACCCTCACCCCCACACCACCCTCACCCCCACACCACCCTTACCCCCACTCCACCCTCATCCCTACACCACCTTCACCCCCACTCCACCCTCACCCCCACACCACCCTCATCCCCACACCACTCTCACCCTCACACCACCCTTACCCCCACACCACCCTCACCCTTACTCCACCCTCACCCCCACTCCACCCTCACCCCCACTCCACCCTCACCCCCACACCACCCTCACCCCCACTCCACCCTCACCCCCACTCCACCCTCACCCCACACCATCCTCACCCCCACACCACCCTCATCCCTACACCACCCTCATCCCCACACCACCCTCACCCCCACTCCACCCTCACCCCACAATATCCTCACCCCCACACCACCCTCACCCCCACACCACCCTCACCCCCCACCACCCTCACACCACCCTCACCCCCACTGCAGCCTCACCCACACACCACCCTCACCCCCACATCACCCTCATCCCTACACCATCCTCACCCCCACTCCACCCTCACCCCCACATCACTCTCACCCCCACTCCACCCTCACCCCCACTCCACCCTCTCCCCACTTCAGCCTCACCCCCACACCACCCTCACCCTCACACCACCCTCACCCCCACACCATCCTCACCCCCACTCCACCCACACCCCCACACCACCCTCACACCACCCTCACCCCCACACCACCCTCACCGCCACTCCACCATCACCCCCACACCACCCTCACCCCCACATCACCCTCGCCCCCACTCCAGCCTCTCCCCACTCCAGCCTCACCCCCACACCACCCTCACCCCCACACCACCCTCACCCCACACCACCCTCACCCTCACACCACCCTCACCCCCACACCACCCTCACCCCCACACTACCCTCACACCACCCTCACCCCCACACCACCCTCCTCCTACACCACCCTCACCCCCACATCACCCTCTCCCCCACACCACCCTCATCTCTACACCACCCTCACCCCCACTTCACCCTCACCCCCACTCCACCCTCACCCTCACTCCACCCTCACCCCCACACCACCCTCACCCCCACAGTCCCTGATGGAGATAGTCCACTCCCTGTGCTCCATGGCCACGAGAATGTAGACCCAGGTCGAGACGAGAGCGGGTCTCCACGGCCGGCAGGTGGCGGGGGTGTCTCAGGGGATAACTCCACTCGATAGGAGCAAGGGCACATATATGTGGGCTGCACGGTAGCACAGTGGTTAGCACAGTTGCTTCACAGCTCCAGGTCCCAGGTTCGATTCCCGGCTTGGGTCACTGTGCGGAGTCTGCACATCCTCTCCGTGTGTGCGTGGGTTTCCTCCGGGTGCTCCGGTTTCCTCCCACAGTCCAAAGATGTGTAGGTTGGGTGGATTGGCCAAGGTAAATTGCCCTTAGTGTCCAAAAACGTTAGGTGGTGTTACTGGGTTACGGGGATAGGATGGAGGCATGGGCTTAAGTAGGGTGTTCTTTCCAAGAGCCGGTGCAGACTCGATGGGCCGAATGGCCTCCTTCTGTACTGTAAATTCTATGATTCTATGTATATATTTGATGACTTTAAACACCTGTTCACACTCTTACAACCTGTCTCTGTACTCGGTCAGAAGGATGTGAGGGGTGGGCTGCTCTGGGCTGGCCAGAGAGGGGGCGCTGGGGTGGTGGGGAGCATGGGAAGAGGTTGTGGGTGGGCTGGGCACCCCCACCCCACCCTCTCCGCCACCCCAGAGATTCGACAGGACCATGTGATGGAATGGCCAGCTCACATGGATCACCCAGGTGGATGGTGGGAAGTGCTATCATGGGCAGGAGTCAGACATTGTCAAACGATGCAGAGCACCAGAGTTCATTGCAGAGTGAGTAGGTTGTCATCATCATCCTCCGTCTCTTGGACCAGACCCGCTGTTGCTGCCAACCCAGGGCCTACACTCCCATAGTGCGGCAGGTATGTAACACGGTGGATGTTGCAGGTGAGAGGATGGCTGTAGGGGAGGGGTGAGGGGTTTGAGAATGGGATGCGGTATACGTGCCGCTGGCCAGTTCCCCCTCATCTTGTAAGCAAACCTGAAGGAGATCATAGTGGACCATGCTCGTTGGCCTCTGGTGCATACCTGGTGCGGCCTCCCGAGTCCTGCCCATCCTCGCCGTCCCCCACAACCACCTAGTCAGAGGAGGCCTAGCATTCATCCTCCTCCTCCAGCACATCGCCCCTCTACTTTGCGATGTTGTGGAGGACGTAGCAGGTCGCCAAGATGCGGGCGACCCTCTCAGCATCATACCGGAAGGCCCCTCCAGAGCGGTCCAGGCACCTGAACCACATCTTCAGGATGCCGAATGTCCACTCGATCACGCCTCTGGTCGCTGCATGGACACCATTGTAGCAGGTCTCTGCGTTGGTCTGTGGCTTTCGGATAGGTGTCATCAGGGGTATCCCCTGTGGCGCAGGAGCCAATCGCCCAGCCGGGGCAGAGTCTCAAAGAGGCCGGGAATCATCAAGCGTGCCAGGATGAAGGCATCGCGCACAGAGCTCGGGTATCGGGCTCAGACGTGCATGATGCATATCTGATGGTCACATCTCAGCTGCACGTTCATCGAGTTGAATCCCTTTCGGTTTGTGTCGAGTGGCCTGTCTTTGAACCCTGCTGTCCACCATCCTGATGGGCTCGGTCCACATTGAAATGGATGTATTGTGCCAACTGGGCATAAAGCGCCTCCATGACGGCGCAGATGCACCTGTGCACCAAGCCCAGTGAGATCATGGACAGGTCCCTGATGTGTTAGGCTGACTGGTTCAATGTGGACTGCACTTGATGCAGGGAAGCTTGAAGCAGACGTCTAACACTGGAGAAAATCCAACACTGTTTTATTCAACGATAGAACTGATATACATGTTTAACTGTGGGTCGACACTATACTGAACTGACTGGAGACCTTGTATTAGCCTGACCAGACTTACTAGCTACCGCATGGTGTTTGTGCTTGCTAGCTCGTGGACTCTGATTGTCTCAGTGGCAGGGTCCAGAGAGAGAGGGAAACCTAGTGCCCTCTGGCTTTATAGTAGTAGTGTCCTGTCATCCAGCAGAGGGCAGTAGAGAGGAGATGCTGATTGGCTGTTGCGGGGGAAATTTGCATACGTCCATGTGCTCACCCCAATTTGAAGGTGTACCTGAGCAAGAGACCCTAGCTGTTCAAGTGAAGACAAGCATCCAGCAGAGCGCAGTAGAGCGGAGATGCTGATTGGCTGTTGCGGGGGAAATCCCCCCCATCCATCCTCACCCTAACTTGAAGGTGGTTTGTGGAGGAGCTGTTGTCAAGTGACACTTAAACCCGAAACACTTCTTCAGTGTTTCCCTCCCTACCCCCTCCTCTTACCAAAAAAATACAACCGCTGTAAAGATCAAGAGGAAGGTTCGAGGGCAGGTAGAAGTAGAAAGAAGTTGAATTGTGACGTCACAGCCTGCAGGTAAGGGATTGGCTGGTGACTGGTAAGTAGTTTTTCTCTTTTTTTCCTTTATTTTCCCTCAGGTGTTATCGTGCGGGGTGCAGAAGTTGCTGAGAAGGGGAGTGAATAACAGGTAAGCTCTTTCTTTCTTTTTCTTTTTCTTTTTTTTATCTAGAGGGGATGGCAGGGAAGGTAGTGCAATGTTCCTCCTGCAGAATGTTTGAGGTGAGGGACGCCGTCAGTGTCCCTGCTGATTTCATCTGTGGGAAGTGCACCCATCTCCAGCTCCTCAGAAACCGAGTTAGGGAACTGGAGCTGGAGCTGGATGATTCAGGAAGCAGAGGTGGTCATAGAGAGAAGCTTCAGGGATGTAGTTACTCCGAAGAATAAAGATAGATGGGTGACGGTGAGAAGGGCTGGGAGGAAGCAGTCAGTACAGGGATACCCTGTGGTCGTTCCCCTTAGTAACAAGTATACCGCTTTGGATACTGTTGGGGGGGGGGACTTTCCAGGGGTAAGCCATGGGGTACATGTCTCTGGCACAGAGTCTGTCCCTATTGCTCAGAAGGGAAGGGGGAGAGGAGTAGAGCATTAGTCATTGGAGACTCCATAGTTAGGGGGTAGATAGGAGATTCTGTGGGAACAAGAGAGAGACTCGCGGTTGGTGTGTTGCCTCCCAGGTGCCAGGGTGCGTGATGTCTCAGATCGTGTTTTGGGGATCCTTGAGGGGGAGGGGGAGCAGCCCCAAGTCGTGGTCCACATAGGTACCAATGACATGGGTAGAAAAAGGGATAGGGATGTAAGGCAGGAATTCAGGGAGCTAGGGTGGAAACTTAGATCTAGGACAAACAGAGTTATTATCTCTGGGTTGTTACCCGTGCCACGTGATAGCGAGACGAGGAATAGGGAGAGAGAGGAGTTGAACACGTGGCTACAGGGATGGTGCAGGAGGGAGGGTTTCAAATTTTTGGATAATTGGGGCTCATTCTGGGGTCGGTGGGACCTCTACAAATGGGATGGTCTACACATGGAACAGAAGGGTACCAATATCCTGGGGGGGGAAATTTGCTAATGCTCTTCGGGAGGGTTTAAACTAGTTCAGCAGGGGCTTGGGAACCTGAATTGTAGCTCCAGTATACAGGAGGTTGAGAGTAGTGAGGACATGATTAAGGTTTCAAAGTTGCAGGAGTGCACCAGCAGGCAGGAAGGTGGTTTAAAGTTTGTCTTCTTCAATGCCAGGAGCATCCGGAATAAGGTGGGTGAACTTGCGGCATGGGTTGGTACCTGGGACCTCTATGTTGTGGCATTTCGGAGACATGGATAGAGCAGGGACAGGAATGGTTGTTGCAGGTGCCGGAGTTTAGATATTTCAGTAAGCTCAGGGAAGGTGGTAAAAGAGGGGGAGGGGTGGCATTGTTAGTCAAGGACAGTATTACGGTGGCAGAATGGACGTTTGATGAGGACTTATCTACTGAGGTAGTATGGGCTGAGGTTAGAAACAGGAAAGGAGAGATCACCCTGTTAGGGGTTTTCTATAGGCCTCCGAAAAGTTCCAGAGATGTAGAGGAAAGGATTGCAAAGATGATTCTGGACAGGAGCAAAAGCAACAGGGTAGTTGTTATGGGGGACTTTAACTTTCCAAATATTGACTGGAAACACTATAGTTCGAGTACTTTAGATGGGTCCGTTTTTGTCCAATGTGCAGGAGGGTTTCCTGACACAGTATGTAGATAGGCCAACGAGAGGCAAGGCCATATTGGATTTGGTACTGGGTAATGAACCAGGGCAGGTGTTAGATTTGGAGGTAGGTGAGCACTTTTGTGATAGTGACCACAATTAGATTAAGTTTACTTTAGTGATGGAAAGGGATAGGTATATACCGCAGGGCAAGAGTTATATCTGGGCGAAAGGCAATTATGATGCGATGAGGCAAGACTTAGGATGCATCGGATGGAGAGGAAAACTGCAGGGGATGGGCACAATGGAAATGTGGAGCTTGTTCAAGGAACAGCTACTGCGTGTCCTTGATAAGTATGTACCTGTCAGGCAGGGAGGAAGTGGTCGAGCGAGGGAACCGTGGTTTACTAAAGCAGTTGAAACACTTGTCAAGAGGAAGAAGGAAGCTTATGTAAAGATGAGACATGAAGGCTCAGTTAGGGCGCTCGAGAGTTACAAGTTAGCTAGGAAGGACCTAAAGAGAGAGCTAAGAGCCAGGAGGGGGCATGAGAAGTCTTTGGCAGGTCGGATCAAGGATAACCCTAAAGCTTTCTATAGATATGTGAGGAATAAAAGAATGACTAGGGTAAGAGTAGGGCCAGTCAAGGACTTGGAGTCCGAGGAGATAGGAGAGGTGCTAAATTAATATTTTTCGTCAGTATTCACACAGGAGAAAGACAATGTTGTCGAGGAGAATACTGAGATTCAGGCTACTAGACTAGAAGGACTTGAGGTACATAAGGAGGAGGTGTTAGCAATTCTGAAAAGTGTGAAAATAGATAAGTCCGCTGGGCCGGATGGGATTTATCCTAGGATTCTCTGGGAAGCTAGGGAGGAGATTGCTGTGCCTTTGGCTTTGATCTTTAAGTCATCTTAGTCTACAGGAATAGTGCCAGAAGACTGGAGGATAGCAACTGTTGACCCCTTGTTCAAGAAGGGGAGTAGTGACAACCCCGGTAACTATAGACCAGTGAGCCTTACTTCTGTTGTGGGCAAAATCTTGGAAAGGCTTATAAGAGATAGGATGCATAATCATCTGGAAATGAATAATTTCATTAGAGATAGTCAACACGGTTTTGTGAAGGGTAGGTCGTGCCTCACAACCTTATTGAGTTCCTTGAGAAGGTGACCAAACAGGTGGATGATAGTAAAGCAGTTGATGTGGTGTATATGGATTTCAGTAAAGCGTTTGATAAGGTTCCCCATGGTAGGCTACTGCAGAAAATACGGAGGCATGGGATTCAGGGTGACTTAGCAGTTTGGATCAGAAATTGGCTAGCTGGAAGAAGTCAAAGGGTGGTGGTTGATGGGAAATGTTCAGACTGGAGTCCAGTTACTAGTGGTGTACCACAAGGATCTATTTTGGGGCCACTGCTGTTTGTCATTTTTATAAATGACCTGGAGGAGGGCGTAGAACGATGGGTGAGTAAATTTGCAGATGACACTAAAGTCGGTGGAGTTGTGGACAGTGCGGAAGGACAGTGGACATTTACCAGAATGTTGCCTGGTATGGAGGGAAGATCTTATGAGGAAAGGCTGAGGGACTTGAGGCTGTTTTCGTTAGAGAGAAGAAGGTTAAGAGGTAACTTAATTGAAGCATACAAGATGATCAGAGGATTGGATAGGGTGGACAGTGAGAGCCTTCTTCCTCGGATGGTGATGTCTAGCACGAGGGGACATAGCTTTAAATTGAAGGGAGATAGATATCAGACAAATGTCAGAGGTAGGTTCTTTACTGAGAGAGTAGTAAGGGCGTGGAATGCCCTGCCTGCAACAGTAGTGGAATCGCCAACACTAAGGGCATTCAAATGGTCATTGGATAGACATATGGACAATAAGGGAATAGTGTAGATGGGCTTTAGAGTGGTTTCACAGGTCGGCGCAACATCGAGGGCCGAAGGGCCTGTACTGCGCTGTAATGTTCTATGGTGATTGGCTGCACTGTGTTGTATGCTTATTGGTCGTCCTGCGTGTGCTGCCTCCCTGCACTTCAGTATATACATGAGTAGATATTATGACATTTACCCCCTTTTTAAAAAATAAATAAATACTAGGGTGTGTGTGCGTGTATTTATATATATATATATGCCTGACTATATACAAAAGGTGTCCAGATGAACGTTTCTACATAGGAAGGTGTTGATAGTGCAGATACATGGCAAACAAAACAATATTTACAGAGGTTAAAGCGATGAAGTCACAAAATGTACACGAGTTCAGTCTATTGATTTAGTCTTTGTGGTGGGCGACGAATTCTTGTCGATCGACGCAGAGGTGGATCAGCAGCCGCCTGCACTTGGATAGGCGGGATCGCTGCCATCGCGGTGGTCGCATGGGCCGGCAGGATTGCTGGTAGATCGGTGAAAGAATGCTTGGTCTGGTGCGGAGGTCGGATTTTGAGATGAGGTTCGCCAATGCGCCGGTGTTCAGTTTGAACCTGATGCGAGCCTTGTTAATTGTGAGGACAGCTCACCACTCGTCGTCGGGATCCACACTGAGGATGGATAGGTGTTGCACCGTTGTGGTGGAAGGCAGTGCATGTGTAGTTATGATACCCACCCGGTGCGGGGACTTGAGGCACTCAGCATCAGGGTCTGTTGGGCTGTCGGGATCGGAATCTGGCATGCATTGTTGTATTGAGCGGACACTTCTGCGCCGCGGCTGGGATCGCTGGCTGTAGAGCGGTGGAGCAGATCTGCAAAGGGTTGCGTAGTGGCCAAGCTTGCCACACTGTAGACACCGGCGTCCTTTTGCCGGGCATTGCCACTTTAAATGGGCGGAGCCACAATTCGGACACGTCATGACCGCTGCCGGTCGGTCGACGTACGCACCCGCGCAGTCGGGATGTCGGGCTCGTCGTCCACTCGGTCGTGGCGCGCATGCGCAGGGACCCTGGAAAAGAGCGAAAACGGCCACTCTCCTCGATGCTCAGGTCCTGCATCTGTGCAATGGCCTGCACCCGCTCCGCCTCGTGGGAGGCCAGCTTTGCAGTTTCTGCCACCCTGATGTGGGAGTAATGATTGTTAGCATGCTCATGGACAACGCACGTCTCGATAGCGACAGGGAGGGTCAACTGTTTGACTTTCAGGAGCTGCTGCCGAAGGGAGTTGGCATGTACCCCGAAAACGATCTGATCCCGGATCATGGAATCAGTCGTCGAGTCATGGCTACATGACTGCGCTAGGATGCGGAGATGGGTCAAGAAGGACTGAAAAGTTCATCCTTACCCTGAAGCCTCTGCTGGAAAACGTACCGTTCAAAGCTCTATTCACCGCAATGTCGCAGTGGTTGTCGAACTTCAGCAGGACTGTTTTGAATTTTGTTTTGTCTTCGCCTTCAGTGAATGTAAGGGAGTTGTAGATGTGGATGGCGTGGTCCCCCGCTGTTGAGAGAAATAGCGCGATCTTCCTGGCATCCGATGCTGCTTCGAGGTCTGAGGCCTCGATGTACCAGGGGAACTTTTGCTTGAAGATCTTCCAATTGGCGCCGAGTTTGCCAGAGATGTGGAGCTGCGGCGGAGGCTGGATGTTTTCCATTTCACCGGTTGGCTGCTTGCTGGTCAATGCTGATTCACTCGAGGTAGGTCCGTCAATGTCACTATCACTCCTGTACCATGATGTGTTAGGCTGACTGGTTCGACGTGGACTGCACTTGATGCAGGGAAGCTAGAAGCAGACGTCTAACACTGGAGAAAATCCAACTCTGTTTTATTCAACGATAGAACTGATATACATGTTTAACTGTGGGTCGACACGATACTGAACTGGCTGGAGATCTTGTATTAGCCTGACCAGACTTACTAGCTACCGCATGTTAGCAGTTTGCACTGTGCTAGCTCGTGAACTTTGAGTCTCTCAGTAGCTGGGTCCAGAGAGAGCGGGAAACTTAGTGCCCTCTGACTTTATAGTGGTAATGCCCCATCTGGTGATTGGCTGCACTGTGTTGTGTGCTTATTGGTCATCCTGTATGTCAATGACTGCCTGTCTGTACTTCAGTATATACATGAGTAGATATTATGACAGTCCCCACTCGGTGCCTGGAAGGACCCGTGCCGTAAATATTCAGGGACACCGGGAGCGGGTGTCCTCCCACATTCCCCCACGATGCTAGGTCCACCATGATCAGGCAATATGTCGCACTGACTCCCTGTTCAGCCGGAGTCTTCGATGGCACGCCCGGTCCGACAGGTCCTCAAATCACAGGCGCTGCCGGTACAAACAAAGCCTCATGCGGCACCAACGGACTACGGTTGGCACTGCGAACCCTGCCCCTGCATGTTTTCACCCCCCCCCCCCATTCCCACACCTCTGGCCCCGTTGGTGCCCGGAGGGTGGGGTGCGGGTTCGCGATGGCCAATGTCGCTCTGCAGAACCAAGGCCAAGGTGGGTGGTCAGTGGGGAGCATGTTTGGCCCGGCAGCCCACATTCGCGCCTCTCCGTGTCATACCTCCTCTCTCTCCCTCAGCAGCCATGGCGCCGGTTTCACGATTTTGAAAAGCACAAGAGAACCTCGCTGTCGGGAATTTGCCCAGCGGAAGCGGGGAATCGCAGATGCCCCGTAGAATACCGGGTTGGGCCCAATAATTGGACTTGCACTCTGGAACGCATTGATGCCACTTTCGAGGTGCTAGAGAATTGCGACTTAGCGTGAAACTGACACCCCCCATGATTTTGGTATCAAAATCAATTTTCCGCCCAGTTGCCTTTCCCGATCCCGGCATCGGCCAATGGAGAATCGTGACCCTCACCTCTGGAATAAATCCAGTGAGCCTCCTCTGAACTTCCTCGAATTCAACTACATACCTCCCTCAAAACTGTGCACAACACTCCAGGTGCAGTCTAGCCAACGCATAATACACTTGCAACAACACTTCCCTACTTTTATACTCTATTCCTTTAGCGATAAATGCCAAAATTCCATTTGTCTTCCTTGGTACCTGCTGGATGACATAACCATCTCCACTCTCTCAGTAAAGAATCTCCAAGCTCTGCTTGAAACCTTTGTGGAAGTATACCAAAGAATTGGTCTTGGCCTCAAGAAGACTCAAGTCCTTTAGTGATCTGCCCCAGGGCAAGATCTGATCTGTCCCTCTGTCAAGATCAATGGAGTAACCCTCCCCAATATGGAACATTTCACGTACCTGGGGCGGGATTCTGCGGGAATCGGCGGGGCGGGACACTCCGGCGCGAAGGGGTGGCGTGAACCACTCCAGCGTCGGGCCACCCCGAAGGTGCGGAATCCTCCGCACCTTCAGGGGCTAGGCTGGCGCTGGAGTGGTTTGCGCCACGCCGCTCGGCGCGGAAGGGCCTTCGGTAGCCGGCGCGAGTTGGCGAGCGGCAGCATGTGCTGGCGTCATCCCAGCGCATGCGCGGGGGGGGGTTCATCTCCACGCCGGCCATCGCGGAGGTCCACAGCAGCCGATGCGGAGGAATAGAGCGCCTCACGGCACATGCCCGCCCGCGGATCGATGGGCCCCGATCACGGGCCAGGCCACCATGGGGGCACCCCCTGGGGCCAGATCCCCCCCGCGCCCCTCCCCCCCCCGCCCGAGGACCCCAGAGGCCACCCGCGCAGCCAGGTCCCGCCGGTAAGTACCTGTTGTCATTTACGCCGGCGGGACCGGCCGAAAACGGGTGGCCACTCCCCCCCCCCCCGGCGATTCTCCGGCCCGCGATGGGCCGAGTGGCCTCCCGTTTTCGGCGGGTCCCGCCGGCGTGAAATACACCAGGTCCTTACCGGCGAGACCTGGCTCTGCGGGGGTCCTGAGGAGTCCTCGGGGGGCCGTGGGGGGATCTGGCCCCGGGGGGTGCCCCCACGGTGGCCTGGCCCGCGATCGGAACCCACCGATCTGCGGGCGGGCCTGTGCCGTGGGGGCACTCTGTCCCTCTGCACCGGCTGCTGTGGACCTGCGCCATGGCCGGTGTGGAGAATAACCCCCCCTGCGCATGCACTGGGATCACGCCAGCACACGCTGGCGCTCCCACGCATGCGCCAACCCGTGCCAACAGGCGGAGGCCCTTCAGCGCTGGTTGGCGCAGTGCCAACCCCCCCGCCGCCAGCCTAGCCCCTGAAGGTGCGGAGGATTCCGCATCTTCCGGGCGGCCAACGCCGGAGTGGTTCAGTCCACTGCATTCCATGTTATGCTCCAGCTTCCTCACCTTCAATCCCCCCCCCCCCACCTGCCAGCCATTGCTCCCACACCTCCCCCCCCCCCCCCCCCCCACCTGCCAGCTTCCACACACACCCTCCCCCCTGGCCAACATCCCATATTTGACTGTTGTCTCCCTTGTCTCCTTCCCCCACCCCGCCTCCAAAGAGAGGGCCCACAGCTGCAAGCCACCCATCTTCAAACAAGCTTCGGACTAGTCTAATTGCCCAATGATGTAGAGCAAGAATGGGAGGGGCTGCACGATTCCAGTGAGTAATGTTATGAATGAGCATTCAGGACTCATCAATGCCGACGGATGTGCTTCCCTCCGTGGATCACATGGGAAACCCGCCACCATTAGCACGTCATGAAAGCTGTGAGGAGAAATTTCCAAACTCTTTTCCCGTTGGCAGGTTTCCTACTTTTGGCTGCAGTCCAGGTTTTCCACCTGCATCGGCCTGGAAACCTGCCGCAGGCTGGAGGAGGAAGTCCTTCCCACTCTCACCTTCACACACTCCATCCCTCAGTCACATCCAGTCACAATTCCCAGTCACAATTTGGCCTGCAGTTCATGTGTTGGACAAGCCTGCTCCACATGCCCCTGAGAGAGTAGAGGGCCTAATGTTTCATCTGAAAGACAGCACCTCTGACAGTGCAGCAATCCCCTGTGTGCTGAACTGGAGTGTCAACCTGTAATCCCCTGTGTACTGAACTGGAGTGTTAATCTGGATGCAAGTCTCTGAATGGGATCTGGACAAGGGCGAGAGTGCCACACACTGAGTCCAGGTTAAAGATATCAAACTTGTAATTGACCACATGACACTGAGAATTGTTCTCAGACTTTTTATTGAGCATTATATAATAAGGTGCAGTTACCTGGAATATAACCCCAGTTCCTTATTCTACCGATAGATACAGTGAAAGAAATCAGTGAGAAATAAAATCTAAACTATTTATTAAAAGATCATTTGCTCCTGGGAAGTAACTGTAACAGTCTCAAAGATACCTCTGCAACCAATTGTTCTTTAATTTTTGGCATGGGGTGACAGTAACAAGGTGGTATTTATTGTCCATCTTTAATTATTCCAAGAGTATAAATCAGCAGTCTCAGAATGGGACTGGAATCACATCCAGTCCACAAGCCGGTGGTTCCCTGGAGGACAATGAGGAACAAGTTGGGGTTCCACAACAATCTACAAGTTTTGATGGTCAATTTCCTGGTGCCAGCCCACAATTTATTACATTTATCAAATTCAGTTTCATCATTTTCCTTGGTGAGGATTTGGACTAATGATCTCTAGGATCGTGTGTCTAGGACCAGCCCCGATGATCTTTCCTCAGACACTGAGGTCAAGTCTCTGCCGAGCTTTCCATGCTCTCCCCGCCACATGTGCTCTTCACTGGCCCTCGGATGACTGGCATCAATTTACAAAGGCTGGAGTTCCCCGTACAACACGTTTTCAATGTGGTACATCGCCAGTCTTCATTTCTACAAATCAATCGACCAGCAAAAATATAGAGGTTCTCTTCTCTTCGATCTCCTGGGGACCAAAGAACGTCCCTGGAAATAGACTGGGCATTGCAATAAAAATACAATTATTTTACAATCTCTTCAGTTTCAGGGCTAGCGGCTGTGCAAACAGATTCCCCTCAAAACATTCCAGCAGCGACATTTGGCCATTATCACTCCTAGAACAAGAGTCAACATAAGTGTTAACCTGTAAGAGATGACTGAAAAAGCAGCTTCCAATCAGTTCTCCTTTCAACAAGCGTAACTTTAACAAACAATACCATTGAACAAGTGAAATAAAAACGTTCATTTATATAATGCTTTTCACAGAGTAAACACATCCCAAGATGCTTCACAGGAATATGGCCAAACAAAATTGGACATCATCAGGGCAGTTGACTAAAGCTTAGCTGAAGAGGTAGGTTTCAGGAAACATCTCAAAGGAAGTGAAAGAGGTCGAGAGGCTGAGAGACAGAGGGAACTCCAGAGCTAAAGGCCCATAGGCAGATTTAAGAACAGCTCCAGCAATGGCTGAGCGATGAAAGAAAATCAAAACTATTCTTCACACGTTAAAATTCCTCCAAAGAGGGTAAGCTCCTCATTGCGTTCACACCTTCTGCTATCCCCACGGTTGGAGCCCGCCGTTTGTCATTTCCTCGCCCTGTCATTCCAGTTCCCTGCTCTTTGCCTCAAGGAATTAACTTGCATTTCTTTAGCACCTTTTCACATACTCAGGATGAGTCAGCATTTTACATCCAATGAAGCACTATTGAATTGGTCACTGTTATACATTAGAGAAATACAGCAACATGTACACAGAAATTTCCCACAAACAGCAAGGATACAAATGATCAGATAAGTTGTTTCTTCACTGGGGTTTGTTGCGGAACAGGACAGGTATTCCTGCTCTTCCTGGATCAACATTAATCTACCTTCTCCACCCTCTCCTCAAACCGCTGGCCCCTGGCATTGCTGCTGAGGTCAGCACCTGCGCTAAATGCACGAGTGTGTATTACAGTGGTGGCCTGGTATGGTGACATCTTCAAATCCTGATTGTTCTGCCTCAGGGGAGGGGCAAACATCCTGCCGAGTTGGCGGGAGTGGTGACGTTGGCCTGGACACAGTGGATATCAGAAGTTGGTCAAGTCCAATGTGCCACACCACAAGACAGGGTGCCCCAGAGATTTGTTTCCATCATTCTTCCCTGGCCCAATCCCTCCCATAACCACACCCTAACCCCCACCCAGCCCCCAGCAGCATAACCCCCACCACCATTCCCCCATGGGGAGGAGACAAGCATTGGCCAAGAATATCTCCACAGCGGGAAAGTGAATAAGTCGGTGGCTCAGAGCAGTTTTCCCAAATTCCTACAAGACAGTCATCCTACACAAACACAATGACAAATTTTGGTAAATTAAGACATGCCTCCAGGAACACATTCCAATAGTTACAATAATCCCAAGTTCCATTAATTTTCTAGACTATATTCATTCAGATTTACAGCTGGAGAATGTCATTCACCAAAAGCATAGAGTGTTTGCTCTGAAAATGTCTCCATCTACAGCCATAAAAATAATTGGTTCTGTTGGTGAATGTAATATCAAAGTTGTTCAAGAATAAAAAAAGGAGGCTATTTCTCAACAATCAAGGGGTGTGGTTAATTGGAGCAGTAATTTTGCACTTTCTAGTAGTTTAATCTCGTATCATTGACGAGCCATACATCAGATCAACTGTGGCTGGCAAACCTTTCACCAAATTAGTGTTTGCCCAGTCCTTCGTGATTCCCCAAGAGTTAATGATGGTGGCCAGATAATCGAAGCTCACTGGAGGGAATTTAAGTCTTTTGACTCTCTAACAGTTCCCCTAAGTCATTGCTGCTCCCATGAACCTCTCTTGTTCCCCAACATTCACCTCCGCACCTCTTTCCCCAACACCCCCACCCCCAACTGTTTAGCACAATGGGCTAAACAGCTGGCTTGTAATGGAGAACAAGGCCAGCAGCGCCTCCCCGAACAGGCACCGGAATGTGGCGACTAGGGGCTTTTCACAGTAACTTCATTGAAGCCTACTTGTGACAATAAGCGATTATTATTATCCCGCCATGCAGAATTGGACAATGCCCTCACTTATCCCTTTAAAGAATACACAGGGGAAGTTTGTAACATTGGAGCCCAACTCACCTTTGGTCCCTTTTCAGCCAAGGATATCAAGTGGGATTTGCGCAGTTTCTCCAAGAGTTTATTAGAAATAATCTATGGATGTAAGAAGCCTGGGTCTTGGTCAGATCCCAGCCACACCCTGTGTTCAGTCCTTTCTCTTTATTTATTCTTTGCTGGCTGGAACAGCATTATTGCCCGTCCAGAGGCCATTTCAGAGTCACTCATGTTGCTGTGGATCTGGAATACATGTAGGCCAGGCCATTAGATGTTCCATTCCTCAACCAATTCTTACCAGCTAATGTTGTCCAGGATAATTTATTCTTGTAAAAATGAGAATAATTGTGATTCACATCACCCACCCACTGATTACATCAAATCATGGAACTTTGAAGCGCAAAAAGAGGCCATTCGATCCATTGTTGCCTGTGCTGCCTCTTTGAAAGAATTATCCAATTAATCTTATTCCTCTGCTCTTTTCCCATAACCCTGCAAAATGTTCCTTTTAAAGTATTTATCCAATTCCCTTTTGAAAGTGACAAATCTGTTTCCACCACCCTTTCAGGGAGCACGATTTAGATTAGGGACAACTGACTGAATAAGGATATTTCCCCTCAGCTACTCCTTGATTTAGCCTCCTTTTTTTATTCCACGTCCAGTTGTTCAATAAGTGACAGATAGTCCCTGTCTACTTGCTGTAGGGAGATTCCTCCTCTACTTCATATTCATTCGGTACTGTATCACTCTCAGCTCTTTGACCATTTTCTGCACATTTGCATCATAGGCTAGTAGCTCGTTGTGGGAGTTCTGCTGCTGTAAGGTTTTGAATGTTTCCTCTATGATGGGCAGGATTGGATCCAGACTGTATAAGTTGCTGCAGGAGTTGTACAACACTTCCACAGCCCCATGGAGACTGTCCAGGTAGTTGTAGCAGTGTTTCAGTTTGCACTTGATATCTGCCAAGATCCCACACGCTCTCTGCATCTTTTCCACCTCTCTTTCTTTCTGGGACAGGCTTTCCTTCAATCTCTCAATTTCCTTGCTTTTCACTGGTATCTGCTTGTTGCATTTACTCATTTCCTCTTCATTGTCTTTGACGACAGCTCGGAGATGATGCAATTCACCCTCTACTGTCTTCACCAGCCTTTTTGTGTTATTTAGTTCCTTGTTGTAGTCGATGGTCATTGGAATTCCTGGAAGATGAAAATAAAGATCATTAATCATTTTGAAATAAATTAAGGAAATAATAATTTGTTATGTTGTGTCTTCTAAATATCGGGCTACAACTCAGATTTTCACTGAAAGGAGATGTAAATTAATGTCGTAACTGTAGACTGTGAGAATGAGTGTGACTACTTCATCTGTTCCTGTCCTGATTAATTATAAACCTATTCCCTCAGGCTCCTCTTTACATGTCTTGGGGAAATAAGCTTAAAGTCTGAATTTTTGTCTTTGGATTGAATTTGTCAGAGATTTTTCCGAAGGTTATTGATGAGATCAACACTGTGACTGACAGTAACTGGATAGGCACATCAAACCACTCATTCTCTTTCTGCCTTCTCAGTGTGTGCAATCGGAGAGCATGTCCCTGCATAAAGTGAGGTATCAGGGGCGAAATTCTCTGGAAACGGCGCCATGTCCGCTGACTGGCGCCCAAAACGGCGCAAATCAGACGGGCATCGCGCCGCCCCAAAGGTGCGGAATGCTCCGCATCTTTGGGGGCCGAGCCCCAACCTGAAGGGGCTAGGTCGGCGCCGGACGGATTTCCGCCCCGCCAGCTGGAGGAAAATGCCTTTGGTGCCCCGCCAGCTGGCGCAGAAATGACATCTCCGGGCGGCGCATGCGCGGGAGCGTCAGCGGCCGCTGTCAGTTTCCCGCGCATGCGCAGTGGAGGGAGTCTCTTCTGCCTCCGCCATGGTGGAGACCGTGGTGAAGGCGGAAGGAAAAGAATGCCCCCACGGCACACGCCCGCCCGCGGATCGGTGGGCCCCGATCGCGGGCCAGGCCACCGTGGGGGCACCCCCCGGGGCCAGATCGACCCGCGCACCCCCCCAGGACCCCGGAGCCCGCCCGCGCCGCCTTGTCCCGCCGGTAAGGTAGGTGGTTTAATCCACGCCGGCGGGACAGGCATTTTAGCGGCGGGACTTCGACCCATCCGGGCCGGAGAATCGCGCGGGGGGGCCCGCCAACCGGCGCGGCGTGATTCCCGCGCCCGCCGAATCTCCTGTGCCAGAGACTTCGGCAACCGGCGGGGGCGGGATTCATGCCAGCCCCCCGGCGATTCTCCGACCCGGCGGGGGGTCGGAGAATCTCGCCCCAGATCTGGTTAATTGAGGTGAAGATTGGTGAAGATGAGGGGCGTCATTCTCCGACCCCCCAGTGGGTCAAAGAATGGCCGTTGGCCGCCGTGAATCCCGCCCCCGCCGGTTGCAGAAGTCTCCAAAGGGAGAAAAGTCAGCGGGGCGTTAATGGCGCCGCAGACGTCGGAGAATGGCACGGGTGGGTGCAAGGCAGCCGATTTTGGGCCTGCCGATATTCTCCCGTTCGGATGGGCCGAAGTCCCGTCGACGTGATGACGGGTCACGTCGACGTAAATCAAACCTCCTTTTAATCGGCGTCAACCTGTGCTCCAGGTTCACGCCGACCAGTGTGGAGGTGAGTGACGGCCTGGGGGGTTGGTCGCCTGGGAAGGCGATGGGCAGGCGATGGCGTGGCCGCAGTCTGAATGTGTGGGGAGAGGTGTGTCTAGGGTTGTGCGTGTGTGTGTGCAGCGGGGGGGGGGGGTGTGGTTAGAGTGGGCTGGGCTCCGGGGGAGTGCCGGGAGGGGGTTCAGTGCCGGGGAGGGGGATGGGGGGCCCGTGCCGGGGAGGAGGATGGGGGGCCCGTGCCGGGGAGGAGGATGGGGTCCGTGCCGGGGAGGAGGGGGGGGTCCGTGCCAGGGACGGGGATGGGGGGCCCGTGCCGGGGAGGAGGAAGGGGGGCCCGTGCCGGGGAGGAGGGGGGGGTCCGTGCCAGGGACGGGGATGGGGGGCCCGTGCCGGGGAGGAGGAAGGGGGGCCCGTGCCGGGGAGGAGGGGGGGGTCCGTGCCAGGGACGGGGATGGGGGGCCCGTGCCGGGGAGGAGGAAGGGGGGCCCGTGCCGGGAAGGAGGATGGGGGGCCCGTGCCGGGGAGGGGGGGTGCGAGGGCAAGTGAGTTGGTCCACCTGGCCAGGTGCCAGCCTCCAACAGTTGGACCCATGCGGTCCATGCCACCTGGCTGGGGGGAGGAGGGGATATGGGCAATGATGACATGTCATCGTTCCCACCCCCACCCCCACCCCCACCCCCACCCCACCAGGCCGTCATGTTTTCCGACCATCCAGCGATGTTGGCCGCCGTGGCGGCAGCCGTTAATGTCTATGTTGCCCTGGATGAGGAAGAGGAGGAGGAGGAGCGTGCCAGAGAGGCGGCGCAGGCTGCCGCAGAGGGGCAGGCGGCAGCCGCCCAGGCTGGAGGGACACCTGACCGATGTGGTATGGAGGGGGAGGAGGACGTCGCGGCCCCACGGCAACGGAGGCACTCGAGGGCGCCCCGTGTGTACCGGCCCCGGCAGTCATACCAGGACCTCACGGACCGGGAATGCAGGAGGAGACTCCGGATGAGTCGGGAAACCGTGGCACACACCTGCCACCTGCTGGCACACCTGTCACCGCGTGGCACTGGCGGGGGACACCCTCTCCCCGTGTCCGTCAAGGTTACGGTGCCCCTGAACTTTTATGCAACGGGGTCATTCCAGGCATCGAGTGGGGACCTGTCCGGCATATCGCAGACATCGGATATTCCGCCCCGCCAGCTGGCGGAAAAGGCCTTTGGCACCCGTGCCAACTTACTCAGTGTCTAATTGTTTGGCCTTACGGGCCCTTTGACTACGTCTACGTGGTTCCCTAGATGGTACAGCAGAACTGGAGGTGGACTCCTGTGATTCCTGCCCTCTGACACGGGATCCCTTGGCGGCCGTTTCCTGGGGCGTCCTGGCCTAGATGGGCCAGGCTGCGGCCCGGGCGACTGGGATGGCGAGCTGCCAGCCTGTCCTGCCCGTTGCCCACCCGATGCACCTGGGACGGAAGGGGGGGAGTCCGAGGTGTCACGGTGTTCGGGGACCTCCCCTACAGAGGGAGCCGGGACGGACCACACCACCTCCTCTTCCCTCGGGGTGCCCGATGGCCCCCAGGCCTCTAATTGGGTGGGGGATGCGAACGGACTGGCCATCCGACACCCCCCCCGACAGTCTGTGACTGTGCGACGCCGTCTCGCACATGGCCAATGGCGCCGATGCCCTCAGCGATGGCCTGCAGAGACTGGGCTATGGCCTGCTGAGACTGGGCCATGGCCTGCAGAGGCTGGGCCATGGCATTGAGTGCCTCTGCCATCTGGCGCTGGCACTGGCTCATGGCCTCCTGTGAGAGGGCAGCCATGTCCTGGGCCACAGACGCCGCCTGCACGGAAAGCCCCAGGCCTCGCAAACCGTTCCCCATGTCTGACACCGTCGCACCCATTGCCTCCACCGCGGACGCCACCCGTGCGATGTCGGCCTGGGTGGCACGTATAACCAGCACCACTCCCAGCTCCTGGACGCGGGTGGACTCCTCCACCTGCGACTGCAGCCGCTGCAAGCCACCCGTCACCCTCTTCGCTCGTCTCCGGGTCGGTGGTTGCATCGGATCTATGGGTGGGCGTGGTAACTCCAGGAACCCGGGATCCATCTGGGCGGCAGATGTTCGCTTGGGCTGGGCTGCCCTGCGACCGCCCGGCCCCTCTGCTGCTCCTACCTCCACCTGCTGTACCGGGACGGCTGTGTTGTGCGCACCAGTGAGTGTACCAGACGCCTCATCACTAAAGTGCCCAACCGAGGTGAGTGTTTCTGCGATGGTGGAGGGTGTTGGTGACAGCAGTGGCGTTGTGTCGTGCTCTTCGTCCCACTCTGAGTCCATGGCACTTTGGGGTGGGGGTTTGTCTCCACCCATCCACTCTGTGTCACTGTCCGGTATTTCGTCTTCCTGGGTAGTGCTGTCCCGGGTAGGGGTGTCCCGGGTAGGAGTGTCCTGGGTAGTGGTGTCCTGGGTAGTGGTGTCCTGGGTAGTGGTGTCCTGGGTAGTGGTGTCCTGGCTCGGCTGTGACGGGGGCCTGTGGCTGCCCCTCTTGTTGCTGTGTGGCACAGGCCTGCGTCGTCGCACCCGCACATGACGGGGGCGTCGTCTCCCTGTTGCTCCAGTTCTCTCCGTCTCCCGTGGTCTCCAAGGGACATCCTGTGGGCATCGCATGCCGGAGGGTCCGGGTTTCTCCGTCTCCCGTGCTGTGCGAGGGGCATCCTGCGGGCGTCGAATGCCGGAGGGTCCGGGTCTCTCCGTCTCCCGTGGTGTGCGAGGGGCATCCTGCGGGCGTCGCATGCCGGAGGGTCCGGGTCTCTCCGTCTCCCGTGGTGTGCGAGGGGCATCCTGCGGGCGTCGCATGCCGGAGGGTCCGGGTCTCTCCGTCTCCCGTGGCCTCTGACGGGCATCCTGCGGGCGGTCTGCATCTGCGGGGATGGGTGCCTCGACGTTTGCTCCTGCGATACACAATGAAGCATGCATGGTTAGACACGCAGGCAGTGATCAGGTGATATGGGGGAGGGGGAGATAGGGGAGGGGGGATATGGGGACGGGCTGTCGGTGGCTCACTTGCTAGTACGCCCCCGACCTCTGCATCAGCAACCTCCCGGTCCTCAGGTCCGCCAGCCAGTTCCAGGGCCCTTTCCTCGTGTTCGGTCAGTGGCCTCTCATCAGTGGGGCCTCCTCCAGTCCTCACATGCTCCCTATTGTTGTGTGCGCGTTTCTCCTGTGGCGGGGGTGGAGGGGGGGGTGGTGGTGGCAGGGGTAAAGGGCAACAGTGTTAGGCAGGTATATGAATGCACGCCATCGGTTGCGCGTGCATTGCAGAGGTTAAGGTTAGGGCTGGATTCACTTGGGGATATGGGGGAGGGGGGATAGGGGGGATATGGGGGAGGGGGGATATGGGGGAGGGGGGATATGGGGGAGGTGGGATATGGGGGAGGGGGGATATGGGGGATATGGGGGAGGGGGATATGGGGAGGGGGCACATGGGGGAGGGGGGATATGGGGGATATGGGGGAGGGGGAGATATGGGGGATGGGGATATGGGGGAGGGGGGATATGGGGGAGGGGGGATATGGGGGAGGGGGGATATGGGGTATGTGGGGGAGGGGGGATATGGGGGAGGGGGGATATGGGGGAGGGGGGTATATGGGGAGGGGGGTATATGGGGGAGGGGGGATATGGGGAGGGGGATCTGGGATATGGGGAGGGGGGATATGGGGGATGTGGGGGAGAGGGATATGGGGGAGGGGGGATATGAGGGATATGGGGGATATGGGGAGGGGAGGATATGGGGGATATGGGGGAGGGGGGATATGGGGGAGGGGGATATGGGAGAGGTGGTGATATGGGGGATATGGGGGCGGGGATATGGGGGCGGGGGGATATGCAGGAGGGGGGATATGGGGAGGAGGGATATGGGGAGGGGGATATGGGGAGGGGTGATATGGGGGATGTGGGTAATGGGGCTATGGGGGATATGGGAGAGGGGGGATATGGGGGAGGGGAGAGGGGACTTTGGGGGAGGGGGATGTGGGGGAGGGGGTATATGGGGGAGGGGGGATATGGGTGGTATGGATATCGGGCGGGGGGGAGGCTCACCCTGCCTGGTCTGACGAGGTTGTTCACCTTCTTGTGGCACTGGGTGCCTGTCCGTGGTGTCAGGGCCGCAGCGGTGACGGCCTCTGCCCCCGCCCTCCACAGACGCCGGCTGTGGCGTGGGGCAACTCTGCGGCCGTGCCCGGGATACAGGGCGTCCCTCCTCTGCTCCACCGCGTCCAGGAGCGCCTCCACATCCCGTGACTGGAACCTCGGGGCTGAGCGGTGGCCGGCCATCCGGTCGGGTGTTCCGGTCGGCTGTTCCGGTCGGGTGCTCCGGCGTGTATGACGCTGCACGGCGTGAACCACGTGAGCAAGCGCGGATCCCGTCATGTCGCTGCTAGCTCATTTCGGGCCGGAGGCTTCGCGACAATTTTTGCGGCGTGACGCAGGTCGGATTTGCGCCGATCGGCGGACTTTGCGCCGATAACGGAGAATTTTGCCCGAGGTTCAATGACAACCCGCTGTGTCAGTATGCGGGAAGCCAGTTAACTGAAGACCCATGAAAAGCATCATAAGGAAATTAGGGAATATCTGTTGTGTGGGAACTTCTTCAGTGATTCACACCTGGGGCGAGATTCTCCGACTCCCCGCCGGGTCGGAGAATCGCCGGGGGCTGGCGTGAATCCCGCCCCCGCCGGTTGCCGAAGTCTCCGGCACCGGATATTCGGCGGGGGGCGGGAATCGCGCTGCGCCGGTTGGCGGGCCCCCCCCGCGCGATTCTCCGGCCCGGATGGGCCGAAGTCCCGCCGCTAAAATGCCTGTCCCGCCGGCGTAAATTAAACCACCTACCCTACCGGCGGCACAAGGCGGCGCGTGCGGGGTACTGGGGGGGGCGCGGGGCGATCTGGCCCCGGGGGGTGCCCCCAGGGTGGCCTGGCCCGCGATCGGGGCCCACCGATCCGCGGGCGGCCCTGTGCCGTGGGGGCACTCTTTCCCTTCCTCCTCCACCACTGCCTCCACGGAGGCAGAAGAGACTCCCTCCACTGCGCATGCGCGGGATTGCCGTCAGCTGACACTCCCGCGCATGCGCCGCCGGAGATGTCATTTCCGCGCCAGCTGGCGGGGCACCAAAGGCCTTTTCCGCCAGCTGGCGGGGCGGAAATTCGTCCGGCGCCGACCTAGCCCCTTAAGGTTGGGGCTCGGCCCCCAAAGATGCGGAGCATTCCGCCCCTGGTGTAGGACAGAGGCACATAGACCTGAGAGGTCCCAGATCAATCCCAGGTCTAAGCAGTTGATAGACTTTAGAATTGACAAAACAATAATTTTCACCCTTTTCAGGCTCTCTGGGCGTGGTAGGAGAGAGCCAATTGTGAATCCTACTCCTGATCATTGTTCAGCAGTTTGCAATCTCTGCTTGGCATACAAAAGGGTAAAGATTCCTGCAAGTGATGGCACCAATAATGAATGTTCTTGGTCTGACTCCACTACATTCCCGCAAAGTATTGGCCAGCACAAATAAATGGTTATGTCCTTCATGAATGGATTGAATTGCACGATTAAAATTGCCCCAGAACAAACAGATTAATGTCATATCCAATGGACGGTAAGTCTGATGATGAAATACTTCCTCAGTACTGTAGGTGACAGGCAAATTGAAGGTTGTGAGATATTGGTCTGGATTCCTCGCCATCGGTACTGCGGTTCCCAATGAGGTGGAGAATCGGACGTCTGGAAGAAAACGGGATCGGCGCCACTGGTGGTAGGATCGGGGTCCGCGCCCGTGCACCAGCAGGGATACAAATGGGTCCTAATGACCTATTTTCATCCACTTAGCAGGCTTAGCACCAGACTCTCCAGGCTCGGGTGATTCTCTGGGCCTCGTGGGCGGGTTTCACTACTGCTATTTATCTGTGTGACCCTGACGTGGTAGACCTCATGGTGGACCAAAGTACATCCAAGGAACACCATCCTCCCCCACATATCAAGACCCCACCCCCACCAGACCCTCCCCCAGAGACCCCTAAAATGGGACACCCCCATAGAGACCTCCTAAAATGGGACCCCCCCCCCACAGGGACCCCCAAACAAAAGGGACCCCCAGAAACCCCCTAAACCCCCTATTAGGGCTGGTTTCACACAGGGCTAAATCGCTGGCTTTGAAAGCAGACCAAGGCAGGCCAGCAGCACGGTTCAATTCCCATACCAGCCTCCCCGAACAGGTGCCGGAATGTGGCGACTAGGGGCTTTTCACAGTAACTTCATTTGAAGCCTACTTGTGACAATAAGCGATTTTCATTTCAACCGTGACCCCCCTAAATAAATGGAACCCCCCCCCCACAGACCCCCTAGAAAAGGGACTCCTGTCTGGAAGGTCGAGAGTAGTCCAAACAGGCAGTGAAAAAAACTACCATTGTAACACTCACCTGGGCATACAACTGCTGGCTAAGACAGAGGAAGCACTATGTGTCAATTCCTGGAAAGAAAAAACAACTGACCTGTGTTTAAGCACCTCAGATCCCTGATCTGCAAGCTATTCATTCATTCCCCTCAATGAACTATGATTAACATCTTCCACAACACAGCTGTCGGCCTTGTTTCATTGATCTTTCTTCATGGGTGAATAACTCTCAAGTGCTGTAACCACAATATTTACAAACACCAACCACCTCAAAGTGGGTTAAGTGCTTTCCAATCACCCCCTTCACACTCGAGTGATTTTGAAGTGCTGAATTGGAAATTGACAGCACTTAACTCTCTTTGAACTGGTTGATGTTTGTAAATGTTGTGATGACAGTCAAGTGTTGTCAATTTAGGGGGTGCCAGGGTGGGGCCGGTCACTTAAGTTAGGGGGTCTCTGGGGGTCCCGTTAGTTAGGGACTGTCTAATGGCAATCTCCCTATTTAGAGGGTCTCTGTGATGGGTCCCCTGTTTTAGGGGGTCACTGTGGTGTGAGTGGGTCAGGGCACCCCCATAAATGGCAAACGTGGGGGACCCAGAAAATCTGGGGGTGGGGGGGGTGGCTGAGTTGCAATGCGCGGGGGAGGGGGTTGACCAACTGCAGGACCTCATTATCGGGCAGCCTGCTCAAAATGGCGGCCCGATAGCGGGATTCCCTCGTGGGCAGCACAGTAGCACAGTAGTTAGCTCAGTTGCTTCACAGCTCCAGGGTGCCAGGTTCAATTCCCGTCTTGGGTCACTATCTGTGCGGAGTCTGCACGTTCTCCCCGTGTCTTCGTGGTTTTCCTCCGGGTGCTCCGGTTTCCTCTCACAGTCCTAAGATGTGCAGGTTAGGTAGATTGGCCATGGTAAATTGCCCTTCCTGTCCAAAAATGTTAGGTGGGGTTACTGGGTTACAGGGATTGGGTGGAGGCGTGGGCTTGAGTGGGGTGCTCTTTCCAAGGGCCGGTGCAGACCCGATGGGCTGAATGGCCTCATTCTGCACTGTAAATTCTATGATATTCGCCGTTTGGATGAGCCATTAAACTGTAGCTCAGTTTAATGGCTCATCCAAACGGTGAATATCATAGAATTTACAGTGCAGAAGGAGGCCAATCCGGCCCATCGAGTCTGCATCGGCTCTTGGAAAGAGCACCCTACCCAAGGTTAACACCTCCACCCTATCCCAATAACCCAGTAACCCCACCCAACACTCAGGGCAATGTTGGACACTAAGGGCAATTTATCATGGTCAATCCACCTAACCTGCATATCTTTGGACTGTGGGAAGAAAGCGGAGCATCCAGAGGAAACCCACGCACACACGGGGAGGATGTGCAGACTCCGCACAGACAGTGTCCCAAGCCGGAATCCAACCTGGGACGCTGGAGCTGTGAAGCAATTGTGCTATCCATAATGCTACCGTGCTGCATGAGCCTTGTAACCATTTCTGAAACCTCCTGGACATAAGCCTTTGGAGATTCTGTGGTGTACCACTGCATTTATGACTATTTATTTATTTACTTATCTATTTGTGACTCATAACTTTTGACATTTTTGCACATGGCCTATCTGGGAACTTGCTAGTCCCTCAATAGTTACCTTATCCATCTGTGTACATGTAATAACCTTAAACATTATTTTGAGTACCTCTTACCAACACAAGGAACAAGGAGCATTAAGCCAATCCCAACATCCCTTCCAGTGATTTTCTCTCCTTTCCTGGCCTCTGCGGTGCTCAGGGAATTCTCCATGTGCTGCAGGGTTGTTCGGGAAGCTTGAAGTTGATCATTGACCTGGTACCTGTGACTCTCCAGTGTTATCAATTCATCCTTCTTGATCCACAGGTTTTCCTCCAGGTCCTTCCTGTCCATCTGCGCCATGTCAAAATCCTTGGTCAGCTGCAGGGTCTCATTTGTCATCGAGTCAATCATAGCTTTTGCCTCCTTCTCAGCTCTGCTCATCTCATCATAGGCCAAGCCCACATCCACCTTCACCTTCTCACATTCCGCCTCTTCCAGATCCTTGTCGCCAAAGACGACAGCAGAGTTAGCGAAGGACAAGATGGCCGATACCCCACTCACAAAATGAGTCAAAGTAACATCTTTGAACTTCTTCTCGTACAATTCATAATCGAGCATTGCCATGGCCGCTCTGCAAAGTCACAAAAAATATAAAATCAGAAGCTTATTAATGATTGAGTGATTCCAGAAATTAGTTCATTTGAGCCCTGCCGAACTCACCTTTACAAAGAATTATCGTCCAGTCTCACAAATCAAATCATTTGCTTCAAATGATCTGATGAGGAAGAAATGCATTTTGTTTTTAAAGTTTCAGTGACCTTTTCAAGAAAAACTAAGTTATTCAAAATCCCATGAATGGAGTTCCTAGGCTGATGAATCACCCATCGGCCTCCACTCAGCATCATCCACCCCCTTCTCTTGTATATTAAATACTGGGGGCCGAATGGTGGACCAGTGGTTTGCAATGCTGCCTCACAGTGCCATAGACCCGGGTCCAATTCCTTGAGTGTCTGTGTGGACTTTGTACATTCTCCCCGTGTCTGTGTGGGTTTCCTCCAGGTGCTCCGGTTTCCTCCCACATTCCAAAGATGTGTGGGTTAGGTGGATTGGCCGTGCTAAATTGCCTCTTAGTGTCCAGGGATGTGCAGGTTAGTGGGGTTACAGGGATAGGGTGGGTGCGGAAGGGGGACTGGACATGGGTAGAGTGCTCTTTTGAAGGGTCGGTGTGGACTCAATGGGCCAAATGGCCTCCTTCTGCACTGTAGAGATTCTATGATTCTATACTGGAAATCTGACTGAAATAAAATTAATTCCAGTTCACTCCTGATGTGACTGTCCACCTCAAATACTCCCTATGGCGGGGGCGGCACATGGCACATTGGTTAGCACTGGGACTACGGCGCTGAGGATCCGGGTTCAAATCCCGGACCTGGGACACTGTCCGTGTGGAGTTTGCACATTCTCCCCGTGTCTGCACGGGGTCTCACCCCCACAACCCAAAGATGTGCAGGGTAGGTGGATTGGCCACGCTAAATTGCCCCTTAATTGGGAAAAAAAATAATTGGGTACTTTAAATGTATAAAAAAATACTCCCTATGGCAGTTTCTTGCACATTCTCACCACTCTCGGGTAAAGAAGTTTCTACTCAACTCCTTATTCGATTTATTAACCTAGTATGTTAGATTTTGGTCTCTAGGTCTGGAATCATCTTTGCACTAGCCTGACTCCAGTTTCCCAGCGAGTGTGGGAGGGGATTATGTGCACATGATCAGGATGTATTCTGGAGGGAAACAATGTGTTCGAGCACGGCACCATTTAAAATCAAATCAAACCATCCTTTAGACACACAAGAGAACTAATATTTCTCCTTAACATGAAACAATGGTAATACGTTCACCACAGGTAGAAAATGTGATATCAATAATGTAAAACTCTTCCTTTAATGATATAATTCAGAATAAATAAATTCACTATCTGCAGTACCTCAGAATGTGCCATTGTCATGGGTGCAGTACTAGAACTGACCACCAGTATGGATATCACATAAAAGTCTCAGAGTGAACCTCCCACACTCAGTGAGGCTCTTCATGCAACACAACACACCACCACCAGCTGACTCTGACCAACCTTACAAAATGTTCTGTAAATAAATCAAACTACACACTTTTCAATCATTAACACTGGCAAAGTAGCTTGTCCAATATAATATGAATAATAGAAAAATAATGCAATTGGGAATAAACTCTGATAATAGCTCAGAATGATTGTGTTCTAATTACTGTCATTGGGTTTTAAATTATTTTACTTTAGTCTCAGATATGTGAAGTGCTTGCTTGACAGGCTGGGAATTATATGAGACATTTAATCCGATTTAGCCTCTCCTTCACTCCTCCCTTTCCCTCTCCCTCACCCTGTCCCCTTCCCTCTCCTTCCTTCACTGCTCCTTTTCCCTGAGCCTCGATTTGTCCCTCCACCTCACCCCATGCCTCTCACTCCCCTTTACTTCACGCCTCCTTTTCCCTCACCATGATTGCTCCCCCTCCCTCCTCTCTCCCTCCTACTCCTCTCTCCTCTCCTCTTCTGCCCTCCTTCTCCCGTGCCCTTTCCCTCCCTCTTCTTCTCACTCACTGTCTTTCCTTGTCCCTATCGCTCCCTCCTCCTCTTTTTCTTCTTCCTATTTCACTCTTTTTCTCTTTTCGCCCTCCCTCTTTAACTCCCTCTCACTCAACCCCTCCTTCACCCCTTGCTCCACCCTGACTCTTTTCCAACCCTATCTCCCTCCCTATTCCTTTCTCCCTCACCATCTCCCTCTCTATCTCACAGACACTCCTTCCCCTTCACAAACCTCCACATTTTCCCTTTCCCTCTGCAAGTCCTTCTCCTTCATCTTCAACAAAAGCTTACCTTTTCTCACAATAAAACTCACCCTAGATGTCCAGATTGAAAATCAAACCCCTGATTTCTGACTTAAGATGGCAGAAATTATATTTCTCTCTTGGAAAGTGTGCCACGCCCGGAGTTCTAGATTTCTCTACTTCGTGTGGATTTGAGGGGCTCATTCTCCCTCACAAACAGTAAAATTACTTATAAATAGGGGCTTTCTATCTCACAACCAGCAGTCAATGAAAGTTATTTCTAAAATAAAACTGTGGGTTGCTTTTGACTTTCAAATAAAGATAGTATTCATATTGCTCTCATCAGAACAAAACTTCAATGGTCAGACACAGTTCTCTCTACTCTGTACTTCTTTGTCTCGCTCTGTTTGACCTTTTGTAGAATAATGATCTGAATTAGGGACTTCACTGTTAAGAAACATCTCACGTCGTAACTGAATGTCTATTAATTCTCTCAGATCACTGTTGGAAACAAGTAAGTGAATTTCTTTTGAAAAGGGAACTTGTTGAATAGGTATTCCTCGAAAAACAATCTCTGCCTCTTTGTCTTAAACAAAAGCCTCACTTCTCTTTTGAAAATAAAAATTGCTGGTGAACCTAATAAATGTTTGCTGTTTACAAATAATTTGTTTAAAAAATGATCACTTTGACTTCCCTGTCTAAAGGACAACTGAACAAAGAGATTTGTTTCTGACTCTCGAAAATAACTTTGAAAATCAGACTTTGTTCAGGCACCTCTCCTTTGAAAAATTAATCCACATTGAGTACTCTCTCATCGACTAAATGTGGGAGACTTTTTCTCTCTGTATAAATCTCTAGACAAACTATTTTCCCAATCCAGACAAGGATTTTCTTGCGAGAAAAGTACAACCCCTGCTCATAAAAATTTTCTGCCCTGATCCTTTGCTGTGGAGACTCAACTTCCTTCACTGAAGTGCAACAGAAGCACGAGATTGGAAAGGGCTACGGGCGCGGTCAGGAGCTGCTGCTGCACTTGTTGAAGACGCAACAAGCCACGAGGCTCAATCCACCCTGGCTTTTCGATGCAAGGAGTGAACCATAATTTGCCAGGAAAGCCTTTCAAACGCTTGGAACCTGAACTAGCTCGACCTGAAAACCATTTCATTTCAGTTCAATCAGCTGAAAACTATCAAGAGCCTCACTGGTTAAACTTTAGTAATTTCCCCCCACATTTTTAAGAGAATAATATCATCGAGGACCGCTCTGAGCACGTGCAGGAGAACATAAATCCCACCCAATCTCTTTCACAGCAGCTTTTTTTGGGAAGAAAAATCCACCAAGAAACAAAAAGACCAAGGCAGAGGGGGGAACTCTCTTGCACACTGAGGCAAAAAAAACATCAAAATAAACCTAAAAGGGTACTCACTGTTCAATCCTGTCGAGTTGTCCTTTAAATAAAATTCAATTCTCCTTCTTTTCCAGTATTGAGTGAGCTGCAAGACTGCAGGAGAAAGCTTAGACCCAAATGGTGGATGGAAGGCAATTCAGCAAATGCAACCATACAGCCAGTAACTAACAGCAAAAACTGTGGTGTAGCTGCTTTTATACCAGGCTCAGTGATGGGAGGGGCATATTTCTAACAGACAAGTGGATGGAGGAACATTAATGTATTTAAGTCCATCCCTCCTTCAGGTTCCTCAGTTTGATTCTTACCCTGGATCCTGAGCATGGATAGAAAGCTCCATTGACTCAGATCCACTGCTCTAAAAACCGAATCCTTGGGGTTTATTCAAAGCTCCCTGAATGATAGATACTCAGACAGGGGAGGGCCGACCTCCCTCTCACTAACCCCCACCACCATCTTGAATCTTGGAACCTACAATATAACGGATGCACTAGATGGAGACTTTCCACAATCAATATGGGCCATTCAGATCTCGAACTGCCTGTGTTCCTGTCACAATTCAGAAATTATATATCTGAAAATCATTTAACACTGCAGAAATGCACCCCCGGGAAATGCCTTTAGATATATGCAGGTGAGGGCTTTTGTGAGGCGACAGGTGAGGGAATTCCCATTGCTCCCGGCACAAGAAGTTCAAGATAGGGTGATCTCGGGTGTATGGGTCGGGGAGGGCAAGGTGTCGGAAATACACCAGGAGTTGAAAGAAGAGGGGGAAGCGCTGGTAGAAGAGTTGAAGGGTAAATGGGAGGAGGAGATCGAGGAAGGTCTGTGGGCTGATGCCCTAGGTAGGGTTAATTCCTCCTCCTCGTGTGCCAGGCTCAGCCTGATACAATTCAAGGTGGTCCACAGAGCGCACTTGACGGGGGCGAGGTTGAGTAGGTTCTTTGGGGTAGAGGACAGATGTGGAAGGTGCTCAGGGAGCCCGACGAACCATGTCCATATGTTTTGGTCATGCCCGGCACTGGAGGGGTTCTGGAGAGGAGTGGCGGGAGCGATATCTCAGGTGGTGAAAGTCCGGGTCAAGCCAAGCTGGGGGCTAGCAATATTTGGAGTAGTGGACGAACCGGGAGTGCAGTAGGCGAAAGAGGCCGGCATTCTGGCCTTTGCGTCCCTAGTAGCCCGGCGAAGGATCTTGCTAATGTGGAAGGAGGCGAAGCCCCCCAGCCTGGAGGCCTGGATAAATGATATGGCTGGGTTCAGAAAGTTGGAGAGGATTAAGTTCGCCTTGAGAGGGTCTGCGCAGGGGTTCTACAGGCGGTGGCAACCGTTCCTAGACTATCTCGCGGAGCGTTAGAGGAAGGTCGGTCAGCAGCAGCAGCAATCTTGGGGGGGGGGGGGGGGGGGGGGGGGGGGGGTGGAGGGGACGTCCTGGGAGGGGGGGGGGAAGGGGGGACTGCCTGGGAGGGTGGATGAGCAAGAGATAACATGAAGGGTTGGGGAAACTGGCACGTACGGGTGAGGGCCAGTGTACATATCATTTTGCCATGTATATATCTTACTCTGCGCGATTTCTCGTTTTTTTTTGTTACGGGGGGGGGGTTATTGTTTGTAAGGGAGAAAAATTGTGTTAAAAAACTTTAATAAATATATATATTTTTTAAAAACACTGCAGAAATACAATCTCTTCAAAGTAATACAATTTGTAATTAATTTGGGGCAGTGATTGCTTCTGATCCCAGCAAGCAATCTGATTGATAAGGAATCAATTGCTGCAATTCAATATGTAGAAGATGTCTACTGCGGCATCAGGACATAGTGTGGGTTTAAGAAAGGAGAAATATGATAATGATACTAATGATAGTGCCTGGGCTAGAGAGAAACACAGCATTATGTATATAACTCGATTTATGGTGGATTTTCTGCAGACTTTGGGCAATTTGTTGAAATGATTCAGTTCCCCAAAGATTTCCATTCACAAAGACGCAAAAGTGCCAAAAAATCAAATGTGTGAAAACCAGCAAAAGATTTAGGGCGGGATTCACCGCCCTGCCAGCTGCAATTTCCTGTGCGGCGCCCCCCCCCCTCGGCAGAGGCATTCTCCATTCCTGCAGCCGGCCAATGGGGTTTCCCACTGCGGCCACCCCACGCCATTGGGAAACCTGCAGGCGTGGGCGCTCTGCCGGCAGACCGGAGAATTCTGCCGACGGAGAATACCGCAGCCTCTGCTTGAAAACTGTGCAAATATGATGCAGCTACATCTTGTTCAGTTACATGCAACAAATTGGGGCCTATTTGGTGCCGGGTTTCTTGAGTGTGGTTGGAGTTGCACTCATTCAGGAAAGTGGAGAGTATCCCATCACATTCCTAACCTGTAGGTGATGGACAGACCCTTGAGGAGACAGGAGATGAGTTCCTCACCATGGAGTTTATGGAGAGGCAATGACGTAGTGGTATTGCCACTGAACTGGTAATCCAGATACCCAGAGTAATGACCAGGGTCAGATCCCACCACAGCAAATGTTGACATTTGAATTCAATAAAAGTCTAATGATGACCAGGAAACCATTGTTGTAGCTGGACTGGAACAACATGGCCGGGGTACAAGTCTTCATTCCTACTGCTGGAATGTTGTCCGAGCCCATAGCCTTTGCAGATCCAGAGCGTTCAATGTTTCTGATATCGAATTGGCTGAAACTTCATAGAGATTACTTCATAGAATTTACAGCGCCGAAGGAGGCCATTCGGCCCATTGAGTCTGCACCGGCTCTTGGAAAGAGCGCCCTACCCAAGCCCACACCTCCACCCTATCCCCATAACCCAGTAACCCCACCCAACACTAAGAGCAATTTTGGACACTAAGGGCAATTTAACATGGCCAATCCACCTAACCTGCACATCTTTGGACTGTGGGAGGAAACCGGAGCACCCGGAGGAAACACACGCACACACGGGGAGGATGTGCAGACTCCACACAGACAGTGACCCAAGCCGGAATCGAACCTGGGACCCTGTAGCTGTGAAGCAATTGTGCTATCCACCATGCTACCGTGCTGCCCAAACCTGGCACATATGATGCTGGGGACCTCTGGAGGAGGCCGAGATTAGATCATCCACTTGGCACTTCAGGCTGAAGATTGTCGAAAATGCATCAGCCTCGTCAGATGTGGGGCGGCACGGTAGCACAATGGTTAGCACTGCTGCCTCACAGCTCCAGGGTGACTGTGTGGAGTTTGCACTTTCTCCCTGTGACTGTGTGAGTTTCCTATGGATGCTCCAGTTTCCTCCCACGGTCCAAAGGTTAGGTGGATTGGCCATGCTAAATTGCGTCTTAGTTTCCAAAAGGTTAGGTGGGGGTTACTGCGTTACGAGGAATAAGGTGGAGGCGTAGGGTGCTCTTTCCAATGGCTGGTGCAGACTCGATGGGCCGAATGGCCTCCTTCTGCACTGTAGATTCTATGATTCTATGTGCTGAGCTCCTCCATCACAGAGGATGGGGATATTTGTGGAGCCTCCACCTCCACCTGCAGCAAGTTGTTTAAGTGTCCGCCACCATTCAGGACTGAAGGCAGTGTTTCCAGGTCCATCACAGCAGGGGCGAGGCCAAAAATGCAGCAGGCCATTCAAAAGTCCGTTGCCTCCAGTGGAAATGGAAGCCAGGAGTAGGTGCTGCAAAGTTCCAAGTCCACCTGACAGGACAAAGAGCTTCGCTCTGACCTATTGGTTGTTGAATCATGTTTTAAAAGTGTCCAGGGGTTAGGCAGCAAAGTGGAGTTGAGGCCACAATCAGTCGAGGCATGATCCTATTGAATTGCGGAGCAGGCTCAAAGCGGCAAATGGCTTACTTCTGCTCAGAATTAAAGCTGAGTTAGAAAAGCCAAGGCTTAATTTCCGCAATGACATTTCATCTAATACTGCAATGAACAGATACATCTGGTAGATTGGTGGGGACAAGGACAAGGTCTAATGCTTTTTCCTTCTTGTTGGTTCTCCAACTACCTGCTGCAGACCCAGTCTCGCAGATATCTCCTTCAGGTCTCGGCCAGTGTGTTAGTATTGGGGCTACAAGCCGTTCTTGGTGATAGATGTCAAAGCCCCTCCATTCAGAGTACATCCTGTGCCCTTGCTACCCTCAGTGCTCCTTCCAAGTAAACTTGTTCAACATGGAGGAGAACTGATTCATTATCTAAGGACAGGAGGTAGGTGATAATCAACAGGACGCCATGGAGCGCAGAGTCGCCTTTCAAGACTCCAAGGCTGACACCTTCCTGTCATGATATTCAAGTGAACATCACAGCACATAAACACATACATAATGATAGACAGAGCAACGGACCAATTAGCACACATAACACGACAGCCAATCACAGACAAGAGCATGCACAGTACAAAACAAGAAACACAACAGTTCCTGGGCAGTCCATTCGGAGAATGGTCCACAGTGACCGGGGCACATCGTTCATGAGCGATGAGTTGCGTCAGTATCTGATCAACAAAGGCATCGCCTCGAGCAGGACTGCGAGCTATAACCCGCAGGGAAACGGGCAGGTGGAGAGGGAGAACGCGTAGGTATGGAAGGCCGTTCTTCTGGCCCTTAGGTCTAGAAGTCTCCCGATCCCCCGCTGGCAGGATGTCCTCCCTGACGCCCTCCACTCCATCAGATCGCTCCTCTGCACGGCCACGAACAAGACCCCTCACGATCGTTTGTTTATCTTCCCCAGGAAGTCCATCTCCGGGGTCTCGCTGCCATCTTCCCAGTATCTTTCCCAGGACGATACTTGATATCGTAGTTGTAGGTGGAGAGTTCGATCCTCCACCTCAAGATTTTATCATTTTTTATTTTGCCCCGTTGTGCGTTGTCAAACATGAAGGCTACCGATCGTTGGCCGGTGACGAGGGTGAGCCTCCTACCGGCTAGGTAGTGCCTCCAGTGCCGCACGGCTTCCACTATGGCTTGTGCTTCCTTTTCGACCGAGGGGTGTCGAATTTCAGAAGCGTGGAGGGTCCGAGAGAAAAATGCTACTGGCCTTCCCGCCTGGTTGAGGGTGGCAGCCAGTGCGACGTCTGACGCGTCGTTCTCTACCTGAAACGGGGTTGACTCATCCACAGCGTGCATTGCGGCATTGGTGATATCGGCCTTGATGCGGCTGAAGGCCGCGCGGGCCTCATTCGTCAGGGGAAAAGTGGTTGTTTGAATAAGTGGGCGGGCTTTGTCCGCATAGTTGGGGACCCACTGGGCATAGTAGGAGAACAGCCCCAGGCATCGTTTTAGGGCCTTGAGGCTGTGGGGAGGGGGAGTTCAATGAGGGGACGCATACGGTCGGGGTCGGGCCCTAGGACTCCGTTCTCTACGACATAGCCGAGAATGGCTAGTCGGGTAGTACAGAAGACGCATTTTTCTTTGTTGTGTGTGAGATTGAGGGATTGGGCGGCCTGGAGGAACCTCTGAAGGTTGGCGTCATGGTCCTGCTGATCATGGCCGCAGATGGTCACATTGTCCAAGTACGGGTATGTAGCCCGCAAATCGTACTGGTCCACCATTCGGTCCATCGTTCTCTGAAAGACCGAGACTCCATTTGTGACGCCGAAGGGGACACTGAGGAAGTGGAAGAGTCGGCCGGCTGCTTCAAAGGCAGTGTAGTGGCACTCTTCCAGGCGGATTGGGAGCTGGTGGTACGCCGACTTCAGATCGATCGTTGAGAACACACGGTACTGCGCGATCTGGTTGACCATCTCCGCTATGCGGGGGAGGGGTTACGCATCCATTTGCGTGAACCGGTTAATTGTCTGCTGTAGTCCACAACCATCCGGTTCTTTTCCCCGGTCCGGACGACCACCACTTGCGCTCTCCAGGGACTGTTACTGGCCTCTATGATCCCCTCACTAAACAGTCGCTGGACCTCTAACTTGGTAAATACCATGTCTAGTGAGCTATACCGCCTACTCCTGGTGGCAATGGGCTTACAGTCCGGAGTGAGGTTCGCAAAGAGTGAAGGGGGGGAGACCTTGAGGGTCACGAGGCTGCATACCGTGAGGGGGGGCCAAGGGTCCGCCGAACTGTAAGGTCAGGCTTTGGTGATTACACTGAAAATCCAATCCAAGCAGTAGGGGGGGCGCAGAGGTGGGGGAGGACGTAGCGCTTGAAACGGGTATACTCTACGCCCTTTATCGCGAGGTTGGCGATACAGTACCCCCGGATCTGGACCGAATGAGACCCGGAGGCAAGGGAGATTGTTTGTGCAGCGGGGTAGGTGTGGAGGGAGCAGCGCCTTACCGTGTCGGGGTGGACAAAGATCTCCATGCTCCCGGAGTCAAAGAGGCAGGGGGTCTCTTGCCCGTTGACCCGGACGACCATCATGGAGTTCCTCAGTGGTTTCGGCTGCGACTGGTCGAGGGTCACCGCACCCAGCTGTGGGTAGTCTGCGTGGTCGCTGGAGTCGCAAGACGGCGGCCCCCATGTTCGCACGTGTCGATCGGTGCAGGAGCCAGCGGCCAAGATGGCGACCCCACGATTCGCATGATGCCGAAGACGCATCAGGGTGGGGCGTTCTGGGCAGGCACGCAGCCACATTGCGCGGCCTGTGGGGCTGTGAGTCCATGGGTCGGGCCTGGTGCGCTTTTGATTTCTGGGCCCCAGATCGGCCCAGACAGACTCTCGCGTAGTGCCCCATTTTCCCGCAGTCGCTGCACGTCACTGTGCGGGCTAGGCAGCACTGCCGGGGGTGTTGCCCTGGCCGCAGAAGTAGCATTGCGGTTCTCCTGGCTGGGCTGGCAGACGCACGGCGCAGGCCTGTGGCGTAGGCGGGCCTGACGAGGGCCGTGACGGTAGTTTCCAGGAGGAGGTCGCCGGGCCCGCAGGGAACGTGTTGAGGTTCTGGTAGGCCACCTCTCATGAGGTAGGAAGCTTTACCATGTCCCGCAGGTCGGAGGCCCCGTTTTCCAGCAGGCGCTGCCTGATGTAGTTCGAATGGACCCCCGCCACGTAAGTGTCCCGGATCTGTGAGATCATATGCTCCTCCGCCGTCACATCTCGGTAGCTGCAGTTTCTTGCGAGTAGGGTCAGGGTCTCCGGAAACTCGTCCAGCGATTCTCCTGTGTGTTGACGGCGAGTAGTGAGGAGGTGCCTAGCGAACACCTCGTTCACAGGCTGCACGAAGTGCGCCTTGAGGGTTGCGACCGCTTCCGCATACGTGGCCACTTTCTCAATCTTTACCGAGATTAGATGGCTCACTCGAGGGTGGAAGAGTCGCAGTTTGAGGGTCTCCGAGGGAGCCGTTGCTTAGGAGTCGATGTAGGCCTCGAAGCATCAAAGCCAATGTTCAAATTTTTCCTTGGCTTCGGACGCGCGGGCGTCGAGTTCGAGCCTGTCTGGCTTTAGAGCGGCTTCCATGGTGCTGTCCATGACTAATAAATTGATATACCTTCAATTCACATAAGACTTTATTAGTCATGAACTTGCCTAGCCAGAGTCAGTAGTACAGATGAATGCCGCCCACAAGAGGCCGGCCTATATATCCCTCGGTGTGGGCGGAACCAGAGGTGGAGCCATACCGGGGTTACAGTACAGTACCTGGAAGCAGTTCATATCACCACTTCCAGGTCATAGGTCACAGGTTATGGTATCATGCATGCATTATGGTGAATACATTCACCACAGCACAGTCTTATTCCTACTAATTATGCCTTATAAATGTTTTATAATCCTCGAGATTGAGTGAGGGCGGTGTTCGTCATTATTACCCCCTTTCCCATTCAGAGGAACGATGAGTGGGTTGGAGGGTTGGGGTTGGGTGTGGAGGGATAATTCCTCCTTGTTGTGATTGAGGATAGCCCCCGGTTCGTGCGAATCCATTTTAGGGTTTTCTTTTATATTTAAATTTAAGAATCCGTGTTTTTATTCTTCAATGGCGCAGACAGACTTCTTGGTATCCTGGGGACGACCGGGTTCCGTCTGACTCGGTCTTCGGGTCAAGTTTGGCTTTTCTCCTAATCTGGGTCTCTCCCTTTAGCTGTTTTCAGTGCTCTTGGAAATAATGGTGTCTTGTCTGTTGGAGCGGACTGAGTTGGGGCTGTGGTCCGTGGCTGAGGACTGGGGACAGGGATGGCACAGGGCAATCTTTGTGCGACGGTGGTTTCCGCGAGTTAGTTTTGGTGTCCCTTCCTTGGGGGTGTCTTTCTCTCCTCTCATCTCGGTAAGCATCATGTTGCTCCTGATTCTAGCCTGCTCCCTCCCAGGACGCCCAATTGATGGGTGTCTTGATGGTTCTTCCTCTCCCCGTCTGGGGTCACCTCCTGGTTGGGGTTAGAGCGATTATCCTTTCCCTCCTGCCCTCCCAACCCGACCATTCCCTGGGCGTGGGATGTGGTGTCTATGCCCCTGGCCAGTTTCCTCCCCCCGCCTCCCCCCCCACAAGTCGGTGAACCTGCAGCCGATAAGAGCGTCCCATACACGTTGGCCCTGGCATACATGTCCTGCAGTCGCCCGTGCCTGCCTGGGACCCACATCCTGTAGAAACCCGCCCTCTCCCATATCCTCCTCGTCAGATGAGGACTGGTATTCATCGTCCTCCAGCACATCGTCCGTCTGCTACGCGATGTGGATAAAGCAGGCTGGCACGATGCGGGTGACCCTCTCATATTGGAGGACCCCTCCAGCCCGTTTCGTGCGTGTTGGCCCTGATGCACACATCGCGCAGTCTTCTGTGCCTGCCTGGATGGTCAAGGCACCTGGACCATATCTTCAGGAAGCCGCAGCACTGCTCGATCACGCCCCTGATCACTGTATGGGCGTTGTTGTAGCGGGTCTCGGCGTCGGCCTGTGGCCTCCAGATAGACGCCATCAGCCACGACCGCAGTGGATAACCCCTGTCACCAGGAGTCAACCTCCCAACCAAGGGGAACGCCTAGAATATGTCAGGAATTGTCGAGTGTGCCAGGATAAAGGCGTTGTGCACACTGCCCAGGTACCGGGCGCAGACGTATGCCAGCGGTCAGTGTCCATCTGGCAGCCCGCAGTCATGCATTTCTGTGTCCGACCTCCTCTCTCTCCCAAATCAGTCACAATACCGGTTTCACGATTTTTAAAAGCACAAGTGAACCATCAGAATTCGGCCCATTGGAGGCGGAGAATTGCCGGGGCAAATTCGCTAATCATACGCAAACGGCGTTTACTGCACTTGTGTTCTGGGACGCATTGGCGCTGCTATCAAGGCAACAGAGAATTGTGATTTGTCGTCAAATCGGCATCTGCCGCGATTTCGGATTCGGAACCGATTCTATGCCAAATCACGTTTCCCAATTTTGGCGGCGGCGGACAGAAAATCTTGCCCCTCATTTCCTCAGTGGGGTAGGTGCGATGACCCCTTGTTGACTGGGTGGCTGGCTCTCCTCATTGGTGTGTGTCGCCGGCTGCCTGGAAGTTGGGGGTTTGGGTTAGATTCCGATTCCCTGTTATCTGAGTGATTATTTCTCATTGTCCTTGCTCTTTCTTCTTTCTTTCTCTCTTCTGGGAGGTGAGTATTCCTCTTGGTCTCGCCCCTTGCCTTTGCTTGCCCCCAGAGCTACTTGGTAGTGCCTGGTGTGTCTTGGGGCTGCTTGGGTTTCGGACCTGGTCCACTTTGAGTGTTGGTTTTCCCCCTGGGTAGGCCTGGTTAGATTGCTCCTTAATGGCAAAAAAAAAATTAGGTACTCTAAATTTATTTTAAAATTAAATAAAATTGTAGCTATATGACTGATATTGGTTCTGGGCTTGCTAGGGTGTTTAGACCCTTGTGTTTTTGGCCCTTCAGTAATTTCCCCATAGAGCTGGGGGTCTTGTGGATTTCTTTTAGTTTTTTGTAGCGCTGGGTATGACGTACTTGCTCTTGCTGTCTGCCTGAATGCAGTTCGGTCGGTTATGGGTGACACAGTAGCTAGCACTGTTGTTTCACAGCGCCAGGGTCCCAGGTTCGATTCCCGGCTTGGGTCGCTGTCTGTGCGGAGTCTGCACGTTCTCCCCGTGTGTGCGTGGGTTTCCTCCAGTTTCCTCCCACAGGTCCCGAAAGACGTGCTTGTTAGGTTAATTGGACACCCTGAAATCTCCCTCAGTGTACTCAAGCAGGTGCCATCGTGTGGCGACTAAGGGATTTTCCCAGTAACTTCATTGCAGTGTTAATGTAAGCCTACTTGTGACAATAATAAAGATTATCATGTAACTTTGTTCCATCAATTTCCAAAATGTAGAATCCTAGTAAATACAGTTTTTTTGAAAGATGAGGAGGAATTACTTCACTCAAAGCACCATGAATCTGTGGAATTGTCGACTCCAAGTGCAGTTGACTGGAACACTAAACAAATTTAAGGAGGAGATAGGTTGGTTAGCAGCGGGCTGGTTTCTAATTAGTAGCGGGTGAAGGGTCATGGGGGGAAGGCAGGAAGGTGGCGATTAAATCAGCCATGATCGTATTGAATGGTGGAGTCAGCTGGGGGGGCTGAATTGCCGACTTCTGCTCCTAGTTCTCATGTCTCAAAGTACTTTTAAATTGTTGTAATGTAGGAAACAGAGCATCCAGTTTTCACACAGCAAGATCCCACAAACCACAATGTGGTAAATGACTAGATGCTGTCTGGGTGATTAATACAGGACATCAGTACCAAAGCATTCACCTTTCTTTGAATAGTGGCATAGAATCTTTCACCCACCCGAGAAGGGAACCAGAGCCTTACCTTAATGGCTCAGCTGAAAAAGCACCTCAGACAGAGCAGCACTCCTTCACTGGGAGTGGATGGATTATGAGTTCAAGTCACTGATTTAGATTCATAGACTCTGGATTCAGAGGCAAAAACTCCCAAATGGAGCAGAGCTGACAACTGGATTGGATTGGATTTGTTTATTGTCTCGTGTACCGCGATACAGTGAAAAGTATTTTTCTGCGAGCAGCTCAACAAATCATTAAGTACATGGGAAGAAAAGGGAATAAAAGAGAATACATAATAGGGCAACACAAGGTACACAATGTAACTACATAAGCACCGACATCGGAAGAAGCATACAGGGTGTAGTGTTAATGAGGTCAGTCCATAAGAGGGTCATTTAGGAGTCTGGTGACAGTGGGGAAGAAGCTGTTTTTGAGTCTGTTCGTGCGGGTTCTCAGACTTCTGTATCTCCTGCCCAATGGAAGAAGTTGGGAGAGTGAGTAAGCCGGGTGGGAGGGATCTTTGATTATGAAACTCTGTGGCTCGTGTGACAGTCACCAGGAAATAAATGTTACATAGGTGAATATCCATTTACTAAATTATGCAGCAGAATACATTCTGATGGATCTGACAAAGTTTTGTTCTCATGATCTCGTACAATACAAATTCTGGTTTCCTGGTGCAACAGTAATATACACACAAGCTCTCTATCCAGAAGCACGCCCCAACTGGAGGATAAAAAACAGTAGTTAAGTAGTAACTTCAATGAACAGCACCTGGGGCAAGATTCTCCGACCCCCTGCCGGGTCGGAGAATCGCCGGGGACTGGCGTGAATCCCGCCCCCGCCGGTTGCCGAATTCTCCGGCATCGGATATTCGGCGGGGGCGGGAATCGCGCCCCGCCGGTTGGCAGGCGGGGCACCAAAGGCCTTTTCCGCCAGCTGGCAGGGCGGAAATTCGTCCGGCTCCAGCCTAGCCCCTTATGGTTGGGGCTCGGCCCCCAAAGATGTGGAGCAATCCGCACCTTTGGGGCGGCGCGATGCCCGACTGATTTGCGCCGTTTTGGGCGCCAGTCGGCAGACATCGTGCCGATACCGGAGAATTTCGCCCCTGTTCTCAATTCACTCTGAAGCTATGGGCGGGATTCTCCGACCCCCCGCCGGGTCGGAGAATCGCCGGGGGCTGGCGTGAATCCCGCCCCCACTGGTTGCCGAATTCCCTGGCGCCGGAGATTTGGCGGGGGCGGGAATCGTGCCGCGTCGGTTGGCGCCCCCCCCCCCCCCCCCCCCCCCGGCGATTCTCCGGCCCGGATGGGCCGAAGTCCTGCTGCTGGAATGCCTGTCCCACCAGCGTGGATTAAACCACCTCTCTTCCGGCGGGACAAGGCAGCGCGGACGGACTCCGGGGTTCTGGGGGGGGGGTGATCTGGCCCCGGGGGGTGCCCCCACGGTGGCCTGGCCCATGATCGTGGCCCACCGATCCACGGGCGGGCCTGTGCCGTGGGGGCACTCTTTTCCTTCCGCCTTTGCCATGGTCTCCACCATGGCGGAGGCGGAAGAGACCCCCTCCACAGCGCATGTGCGGGGATGCCGTGAGCGCCCGCTAACGCTCCCGCGCATGCGCTGCCTGGCAATGTCATTTCCGCGCCAGCTGGCGGGGCACCAAAGGCCTTTCCCGCCAGCTGGCGGGGCGGAAATCAGTCCAGCGCGGGCCGAGCCCCTAAAGGTTATAAAGGGCGCGATGCCGGACTGTTTGCGCCGTTTTGGGCGCCGGTCGGCGGACATCGTGCCGATTACAGAGAATTTCGCCCATGATCTTGTTTACTCTTAAAAGCTCTGCATTTCTAACATTGACAATAAAATGGCCCGAGATAAACACAACTTTTTGGCTGTCAGGTGCAATGGATCAAAAGGTCTGAATGGGTAGAAATTTATTATTTCTCAATAAGCAAAGCATAAAAGGTGTCACTGATTTATTATTGCTCCTACTATGCTGCACAGGTTAATTCCTAGCTCTTTCTTTGAATAATGATATATCTTTTACTTCCACCTGAGATGGAAGACAGAGCCTTGCCTTCATGGCTCATGTGAAAAACAGAGATTGGATAGACTGGGATTGTTTTCCTTGGAACAGAGGAGACTGATGGAGGGACATGATTGAGATGTATAAAATTATGAGGGGCATTGATAGAGTAAACGGGAAGAGATCTTTCCCCCTTGGAGAAGGGATCAATGACCAGGGGACCATAGATTTAAGGTTTGGGGCAGGAGGTTTAGAGGGGATGTGAGGGAAAATGTCTTCACCCAGAGGGTGGTGGGAGTCTGGAACTCGCTGCCTGAAAGGGTGGTGGAGGCAGAGACCCTCATGACGTTTAAGAAGAAGTTAGGTGTGCATTTGCAATGCCAAGATGTACAAGGCTGTAATGACCTCCAATTGGCATTATTGGTTGGCCAATTGGAGTATGAGCTCCCTCAATGATAGCTCATTGAGGCGGCCCATATAAGCACCTGCGTAGGCTTTGTGAGGCAGTCTTAAGTTGACTGGAATGCTAGTAGCCCTGTTTGGAGCTGCTCTTGTATATAAGTTATTGTAAATAAATACTGGCGTAGTGACGGAACCCCTGCCTCCTGTGGATTATTACAAAGGCTATGGGACAAGTGCTGGAAAATGGGATTAGAATAATTAGGCGGTTGTTTTGACCGACGCAGATGGAATGGGCCGAAGGGTATTTTCTGTTCTGTGGACCTCTATGACTCAAAAGATGTTTTTACACTCCAATTCCTCAACATTGCAATGTCATCCATTATCATTGTTATAAATAAAACAGGGAACTGCAATACATGACCACAAGGTAAATGTGAAAGGGGAATTAAAAGGAAAGCAATGCAGATTCACTGGAATGTTGCCAAGGTCTCCAAGGGTTAGAATCTGAGCAAGGTTTACATAAACTAAGCTCATTCTTCCTGGAATACAAAAGATTAAGTGTTGATTTGGTTGAAGATTTTAGGATTTTGAAAGGAATTGATAGAATAGATGTAAAGACAAGCATTTCCATTGATCGGTCAATCTAGGACCATGGAGCATCACCTTAAATTCAGAGATATACTTTTGCTGGACAAGAACATAAAAGGTTGTGGAACCAAAACAGGTGCATGGAGTCAAGATAAAGATCAGTCCTGATCTCAGTGAATGATAGGACAGCTTTGAAGGGCTGAATGGCCTCCTCCTGATCCAATGTGTAATTGAAAAATCACAGAAGCAACCTAAAAAAAAAATTCAATTGTTCCTTATTCTTCAAGAAGTGATTAGAGGAGACAGCAATCTGGGGAATGAAGAGCAACAAGGGTTTATGAGGACTGCTGACATTATGGGACTGTGTTTGGCCAATCTCAGGCTCACCAAGGCTCTGTGCTATTTGGACATATTGCCAAGATATTGATACCTTTCAGCAGTTTGCAACATCCAAACTGGGACTTCTTCGCTTGGACATGGGATGTTACAGGAATTCACCTGCTGTGTTACTTTTCTAAGTGATAAAAAAAAACAATGCCAACAATATCCCACAAACAGCCAATGTCCACTCAATCTGGATTTATTTGGCAGTGGCTAGGGTAAGGAACTTGGGCTTCACTTCAGGGGAGTCAATAACTCAATTTCTGTACTTTTGGGGAGAATATGGAACTCGATACCACAAGAGATATTGAGGTGAATAACATTATTGCTTTAATAAGGACACGGGGTGTCCACACTGAGTAAGAATAAAGAACTTTGGTTTATTTACAGTTCCGTATAACTCCCTGTAAATCCCGACCGGGTCTCTCCATGGTTGGTGCCTTATTAGCCGACCTTTAATACCATAGCTGAATGGAGTTCCCCCGGCCCTCAGTGGGGGAGTTTGTACTCCGTGAGAACCACCGGGAAGATAATCATTCCCACCCAGTACATCCCGTGCCGAATATGACAATTGCATTCAAGGAGAAGCAAAAATCTAAAATGAGGGAGAACGGTATAGAAGAATTCATTGTGTGATGATATCATAGTTGTATTGCAATTCACTGACTGACTACTCGGAGTCTCATTAGTATATAAGTGAATGTTGGAGTCAGGTGACCTCAGACTGACTGGAGAGCTGGAAGTGAGAGGTTGCTTGTGCATGTTCATACTGTTATTCATCTGTTGTTTTGTCTATAGTTGACCCACAGTTAATGTCATTAAATCATTTATAGCTTTAGCTACAAGTGTTCTTGTAATATAAATCAGGCCATTCAACACGAACATTACACATTGCTAGGGTTAGATGAAGTTAGGCTGGAGGAGGCTCATGCGGAGCATAAATGCCAACACTGACCAGTTGGGCCAAATGACCTCCTACAGATGCTGCCAGACCTGCTGAGATTTTCCAGCATTTTCTCTTTGGTTTCAGATTCCAGCATCCGCAGTAATTTGCTTTTATCCAATTTATAATGTACAATCAGTTAGTTTGCAGATGACACTAAAATAGGTGGTATTGTAACAGTGAGGAAGGTTATCAAAAATTGCAGCAGGAACATGATCAGCTGGGGAAGTGGGCCAAGAAGTGGCAAATGAAGTTCAACACAGATAAGTGTGAGGTGTTGTATTTTGGAAAGTCTAATCAAGGTAGGATTTTCACGGGGAATGGTAGGACCTTCTGGAGTATCATGGATCAGAGGGACCTTGGGGTTCAGGTGCACAGTTCTCTAAAGGTGGAGTCACAGGAAGATAGGGCAGTGAAGAAGACTTTTGGCATGCTGCCCTTCATCAGTCAGGGCACTGGGTACAGAATTTGGAAAGTTATGTTGCAGTTGTACAGGACGTTAGTGAGGCCGCACCTGGAGTATTGTGTTCAGTTTGGTCGCCTTGCTATAGGAAAGATGTTAGTAAACTGGAGAGAGTGCAGAAGAGATTTACAGGGATGTTGCCAGGACTCAAGGGATTGAGTTATAGGGGGAGATTGGACAGACCAGGACCTGTTTCTTTGGAGCGTAGGAGACTGAGGCATGATCTTATAGGGGTGTATAAGATCATGAGAGGCATGGATAGGGTGAATGCACTCAGTCTTTTTCTCAGGGTTGGGGAATCAAGAACTAGAGGGCATAGGTTTAAATGAAAAGGGGAAAGAATTTATGGGAACCTAAGGAGCAATTTTTTTTTACACAGAGGGTGGTACGTATGTGGAATGAGCTGCCAGAGGAAGTGGCTAAGGCAGGGTCATTGACAATATTTAAAGGGCATTTGGACAGATACATGGATCGGAAAGGCTGAGAGGAGTCTGGGCCAAATGCAGGCAAATGGGTTTCGTTTAGATGGGCCTTTTGGTTGGCATAGATCAGTTTGGACTGAAGAGCCTGCCTCCGTGACATAGATTCTGTGATGGAGAGGAATCTGACTGTGCAGCTTGTGCGGTTTCTAAACTGTATGCAGCAAGGGAGTGCTGGTAAATGACCAGATTTACTGATTCCATTAAGCTCTGTGGTCAGATGCTGGAACTCAAATGGATATTGGCATAACGTGTATTGGCTAAGCAACACCAGTCGAACTTTAGTACAGGAGAATACCAAGTACTGGAGTTTAGTGCATGGCAGATGGGTTGTGTACAAGATCATGGCGCCCAATGCAAAAGACAGAGGGCAGGATTCACCATTCCCCAACGCCGATTTCGTAATCGGCAAGCGGGTAGAGAATCCCTTCCGACGCCTAAATCGGGGGCGGCGCATGTTTGCTGCAGGTTTTGTCTGCTCCGCCCCCTCCGAAATGGCGTCATTGCGTCACGCGCCGCAGACCATGGGGCGGCCTTAGCGCGTCACCTGAAAGCCCTCCCCCGATGCTCCGCCCCCGATGGTCTGAGTTTCCGACCGCGCGGTGATGTGGTGTTTCAGCAGGCGGGAACCTGGCGTGGCGGCTGCGGCTGTGTCCAACGCCGCTACGGGAGCCGTGCTGCTGGGTGGGGGGCTTCAGGATCGGTGAGGGATTGGCGCCGATTCTTTTGACGTAAAACGCCACAGATTCTCCGCATTTAGACTCAAAAACGGTGAATCCAGCCCAGAATTTAAAAACATATCATTACGACTGATTGAGAGAATCAGCGCGAGACTGTAATCAGTCAGTGTGGTGTACTGCACTGAGATAGGTTGTGACATGAGATAAAATCAATGACTTTAATCATATATAGTTGAGTGATAAGGTGACTTTGCCTGTGGCTCTGAGCATCCTCTTTGTAAAAGAACACTCTGACATTGGAAATCTTTCAGAGTCAGAGTGACAAGGAAGGTCCCAACACACAGTTTGTAACCCATTGACTGTGACGCTCATGGAGACAACTTGAAGAGGTGATGAAGAACCAAACTCCTCCCTTGGGCAGTGGGGTGGGCAGACAGAAGCGCATTTGTATTCATAAGGTAAAGAGGCTTCATCATGAGCAACATCCCATATTCAGAGAGCGGAATAGCACAGTTAGTGATGATTTGCACAATTGATATATGTTTATTGCGGCCAAATGTAGGAAGCGAGAAGCAGAGAGAACAAGCACACCATTGGCAAAGCTTGGACAAGTCTCTGGACTTTAATTTGTGCATTCCAAAAGAGGTTTCTGTGAAAGACAATGATTTCCATGTTAATAAACACCTTTAATTAGGAGGCAGCCAGTTATCCTGTTCAAAGTCGAATAAAATTGATCATATCCATTGGAGAACCAGTGAATGAGCAGATCTTATAGAGAGCAGGATGTATCAGTACAGATCATATAGCGAACTGGAGGTATCTGTAATGATCATATAGAAAGCTGGACGTATCAGTACAGATCATATAGAAAGCTGGATGTATCAGTACTGATCATATAGAAAGCAGGAGATACCAGTACAGATTATATACAAAGCTGCAGTTATCAGTACCGATCATATTGAGAGTTGGGGGTATCAGTACTAATCATATAGAAAGCAGGAGATATCAGTACAGATCATGTAGAAAACTGGAGGTGTAAGTATAGATCATATAGAAAGCTGGGGGATGCAGTAAAGATCATATGGAAAGTGGGATGCATCAGTACAGATCAAATTGAAAGCAGGAAGTATCAGTACAGATAAAATAGGGATCTGGAGGTGTCACAACAGGTCACATATAGAGAGCTGGAGGTATCAGTACAGATCATATAGAAAGCTGAAGGTACCAGTACCGATTACATTGGAAGCAGCAAGTATCAGTACAGATCACGTAGGGAGCTGGAGATACCAATATAGATCAATAGAAAGCTGGAGGTATAAGTACAGATTATAGACAGAACTGGAGGTCTCCGTACAGATCATATAGAAAGCTGGAGGTATCAGTATGACTCATATAGAAAGCTGGAGGTGTCAATACTGATCATATAAAAATATACAGAGCAGGAGGTATCAGTATTGATCATATAGAGAACTGGAGGTATCTGTTTTGATCATATAGAAAGCTGGAGATATCAGTACTGATCATATAGAAAGCTGGAGGTGTCAATTGTGATCATATAGAAAGTTGGAGATATCAGTACTGATCATATAGAAAGCTGGAGGTGTCAATTGTAATCATATAGAAAGCTGGAGATATCAGTACTGATCATATAGAAAGCAGGAGATATCAGTACTGATCGTATAGAAAGCTGGGGGTGTCAATTCTGATCATATAGAGAGCATGAGGTATCAATACTGATCATATAGAATGAAAATCGCTTATTGTCACAAGTAGGCTTCAAATGAAGTTACTGTGAAAAGCCCCTAGTCGCCACATTCCGGTGCCTGTTCGGGGAGGCTGTTAACGGGAATTGAACCATGCTGCTGGCCTGCCTTGGTCTGCTTTCAAAGCCAGCGATTAAGCCCTGTGCTAAACAGCCCGCTATAGAGAACTGGAGGTATCTGTATTGATCATATAGAAAGCTGGAGGCATCAGTACAGACCATATTGAAAGCTGGAGGTATCAGTATTGATCTATAGAGAGCTGGAGGTATCAGTACTGATCATATAGAGAACTGGAGGTATCTGTATTGATCATATTGAAAGCTGGAGGTATCAGAACTGATCATGCAGAAAGCTGGAGATACCAGTATAGGTCATATAGAAAGCTGCAGTTATCAGTACAGATCATATTGAGGGCTGGGGGTATCAGTACAGATCATATAGAAAGCTATGTTGCTAACTTTTGGTTGGCTCTTAATTTGGCTCTATTTAATCACGTTTGCTCAAGAGCCGCCAGGTATCTTTCGACACCGCCACAAGGTTCAAAACCGAATACTGATCAATGACTCGATACACCTGTTAGTAAGTTCAAAAGCAATGCTCATTTATTTACACACAGACAAATCTACTCATGCATAAGAGGGATACGGACCCAGGAAGTGTAGAAGATTGTAGTTTAGTCGGGCAGCATGGTCGGCACGGGCTTGGAGGGCCGAAGGGCCTGTTCCTGTGCTGTGCATTTCTTTGTTCTTTGTTCTTTGTAAACTCTACAAACTAAGTTATCACTGTTACTAAAGCCTATACTTAGCTTCGGGCGCCCACTCAGTCAGAGGAACAATGGCCGTTGCTCGGTTCTGAGGCTGCTGGGTTGAGCTGTTTACAGGGTAGCAACTAGGACCGTCTATCTCGTAGCGTGCATTGACTTGGAACTTACTTGGTCTGGTGCAGCTGCTAGGCAGGTCTCTCTCTTTGGTGAGAGCCAAAGCCAAAGGAGGGCATTCTCTCTTGGGGGATTCCTTTTATACTGAAAAGGGCTTCGCGCGCTTTTGGGCGGGCCTTGAACTTGGCCTCAACTAATTGGGTCTTTCCCAATCATCTGTATCGATTTTCCTCCAATAGAAGGGTGGTTCCCTGATCGCTGGGCATGTCCTGGTGACTGTCAGTCTGCTTTGTCTTAGCTTCTTCTGGCGCCGGGGAGTCTGTCCTAACATTGTGTATCTAAATGTTTCCCTTTTGTTCCCGGAGATGGCTCATTAGTATGTAGATTGTTTGGTAGTTTCTGTCCTGTCTGAGAGTTTAAGGTTCTAATCAACAGACAGAGCTTGCACCTGCTTGTTTCTTAGCATTGTCCAATTTCCCCTGCATTCTTTGCGGGTGTCCATTCTGTAATCGGGACATGGCCATCCCAGATGGCTACACTCCCTCCTTGTGATCCTCAACGCGAAGCGTGAAGGATCACATTACTATGTCATCTTCATCCTCTGATCCCCGGGGCACCCATGCTTAGGCTCTACACTGTCCTATCCTATGCAACACAATTTTACCTAAACCATTTTAAATACATTAATTATCATAAAAACCCTACGGGGCGCTATGACATTAATACATGCATTACAGAAAAATTTTAAAAACTGGAACCTCGAACTATTCTCAATAAACTATCCTCATTCAAACAATCCAAAAATACAAACAATCCAAAAATAATCTGTACATCTTAAACTGTACAAAATAGCAGCACACAAATTTCTCTGGCCTGGCAGTCAGGCACAGAGGTTTACATCTCTTTATTCCATAGAATACATTAAACAAAATGGATGCTCTTTAATCTGTCCTAATGGGTTCGGGGATCTGGTGAAATCCGAAAATGGGTGACCTAAATCTATACTGGGGTGCGAGAGCGATATGCTCTCCCAGTATAGATCAATAGAAAGCTGGAAGTGTAAGTACAGCTCATATACAGAACTGGAGGTCTCAGTCCTGTTCATATAGAAAGCTAGAGATATCAGTACTGATCATATAGAAAGCTGGAGGTATCAGTCCTGATCATATAGAAAGCTGGAGTTATCAATACTGATCACGTAGAAAGCTGGAGGTTTTGGCACAGATCATATAAAAAGCTGCAGGTATCAATACAGATCATATAGAAAGCTGGAGGTGTCAATTCTGATCATATAGAAATCTGGAGGTATCAGTACAGATCATATACAGAGCTGGAGGTCTCAGTATAGGTCATATACAGATTTGATTTGATTTGATTTATTGTCACATGTTTCATTTTTTTTTCATTTTGTGTACCGAAGTACAGTGAAAATTATTTTTCGGCAGCCAAGGGACCTAGGGAATGTACACAGTACGTACATAGTAGATAAAAAAAGAATAAGCGACAGCGAACATTGACAAATGGTACATCAACAAACAGTGATTGGTTACAGTGCGGAACAAGGGGCCAAACAAAGCAAATACATGAGCAAGAGCAGCATAGGGCGTCGTGAATACAGGGAACAGATCAGTCTGAGGGGGAGTCGTTGAGGAGTCTAGCAGCTGTGGGTAAGAAGCTGTTCCTATGTCTAGAATTGCTGGTCTTCAGAATTCTGTACGTTCTGCCTGATGGAAGGATCTGGAAGAAGGAAGTGGGCAGCACGGTAGCATTGTGGATAGCACAATTGCTTCACAGCTCCAGGGTCCCAGGTTCAATTCCGGCTTGGGTCACTGTCTGTGCGGAGTCTGCACATCCTCCCCGTGTGTGCGTGGGTTTCCTCCGGGTGCTCCGGTTTCCTCCCACAGTCCAAAGACGTGCAGGTTAGGTGGATTAGCCATGATAAATTGCCCTTAGTTTCCAAAATTGTCCTTAGTGTTGGGTGTGGTTACTGGGTTATAGGGATAGGGTGGAGGTGTTGACCTTGGGTAGGGTGCTCTTTCGAAGAGCCGGTGCAGACTCGATGGGCCGAATGGCCTCCTTCTGCACTGTAAATTCTAAAAAAAAGGCAATGCCTGGGTGGGAGGGGTCTCTGATAATGCTGTCTGCCTTCCTGAGGCAGAGGGAGGTGTAGACAGAATCAATGTGGGGGTGGAAAGCTTGTGTGCTGCGTTGGGCTGAGTTCACCACACACTGCAGTTTCTTGTGATCTTCGGTCGAGCAGTTGCCATACCAAGCTGTGATGGAGCCGGATAGGATGCTCTCTATGGCACATCTGCAGAAGTTTGTGAGAGTCGATGCAGACATGCCAAATTTCTTTAGTATCCGTAGGAAGTATAGACGTTATTTGCCTTTCTGGACTATTGCACCAACGTGAGTGGACCAGGACAGACTGTTGGTCATGGTGACACCCTGGAACTTAAATCTATCGACCATCTCCACTTCGGAGCAATTGATGTAGACCGGGGCGGGGCGGGGGGGGGGGGGGGATTGCTGTCGTGCTGCGCTTCCTGAAGTCGATGATCATTTCCTTGGTCTTTCCGACATTTAGAGAGAGGTTGTTTTCGGTACACCAGGCAACCAAGTGATCTATCTCCCTTCTGTAGTCTGTTTCGTCATTGTTTGAGATACTACCCACCACAGTTGTATCATCTGCAAACTTAGAGATTGAATTGGAGTTGAATTTCGCCTCACAGTCGTGTGTGTACAGGGAGTACAGTACACATCCTTGCGGGGCCCCGGTGTTGAGGACTATTGTGGAAGAGGTGCTGTTGCCTCTCCTGACAGATTGAGGTTTGTTGGTGAGGACATCAAGGATCCAGCTGCACAGGGAGGGGTGACATCCAAGATTGCGGAGATTGGTGGTATCAGTACAGATCATAGAGAAATCTGGAGGTACCAGTACAGATCAGAGTCAGAGGTAACTGTACAGATCATATAGAAAGATGGAGGTATCAGTACAGATTATCTAGAGAGCTGGAAGTATCAGTAATGATCGTATTGAGAGCTGGAGTTATCAGTGCAGATCGTGTAGAGAGCCGGAGGTAACGGTACAGAACATATAGATAGCCGGAGATAATGGTACAGGTCATATAGAGAGCTGGAGATAGCAGTACAGATATTTTTGAGAGCTGGAGGTATCAGTACAGATCATATAGGGAGTCGGAGATGTCAGTCCAGATTATATAGAAAGCTGGAGGCATCAATTCAGGTCATATAGAAAGCTGGTGGTATCAGTACAGTTCATATTGACAACTGGAGGGAACAGGACAGATCGTATAGAAAGCTGGAGGTATCAGTACAGATCATATAGAAAGCTGGAGGTATCAGTACAGATCATACAGGGAGCTGGATGTATCAGTACAGATCATATAGAAAGCTGGAGGTATCAGTACAGATCATACAGGGAGCTGGATGTATCAGTACAGATCATACAGGGAGCTGGATGTGTCAATACAGATTATACAGGGAGCTGGATGTATCAGTACAGATCATATAGAGAGCTGGAGGTATCAGTACAGATCATATAGAGAGCTGGATGTATCAGTACAGATCATACAGGGAGCTGGATGTATCAGTACAGATCATACAGGGAGCTGGATGTGTCAATACAGATTATACAGGGAGCTGGATGTACCAGTACAGATCATATAGAGAGCTGGATGTATCAGTACAGATCATACAGGGAGCTGGATGTGTCAATACAGATCATACAGGGAGCTGGATGTATCAGTACAGATCATATAGAGAGCTGGAGGTATCAGTACAGATCATATAGAGAGCTGGATGTATCAGTACAGATCATATAGAGAGCTGGATGTATCAGTACAGTTCATATGGAGAACTGGGTGTATCAATACAGATTATACAGGGAGCTGGATGTATCAGTACAGATCATATAGAGAGCTGGAGGTATCAGTACAGATCATATAGAGAGCTGGATGTATCAGTACAGATCATATAGAGAGCTGGAGGTATCAGTTCAGATCATATAGAGAGCTGGATGTATCAGTACAGATCATACAGGGAGCTGGATGTATCAGTACAGATCATACAGGGAGCTGGATGTATCAATACAGATCATATAGAGAGCTGGATGTATCAGTACAGATCATACTGAGAGCTGGACGTATCAGTACAGATCATACAGGGAGCTGGATGTATCAATACAGATCATATAGAGAGCTGGAGGTATCAGTACAGATCATACTGAGAGCTGGACGTATCAGTACAGATCATACAGGGAGCTGGATGTATCAGTACAGATCATACAGGGAGCTGGATGTATCAATACAGATCATATAGAGAGCTGGATGTATCAGTACAGATCATACAGGGAGCTGGATGTATCAGTACAGATCATATAGAGAGCTGGAGGTATCAGTACAGATCATCTAGAGAGCTGGAGGTATCAGTACAGATCATATAGAGAGGTGGAGGTATCAGTACAGATCATATAGAGAGCTGGAGGTATCAGTACCGATCATATAGAGAGCTGGAGGTAACGGTACAGAACATATAGAGAGCCGGAGGTAATGGTACAGATCATATAGAGAGCTGGAGATAGCAGTACAGATATTTTTGAGAGCTGGAGATAGCAGTACAGATATTTTTGAGAGCTGGAGGTATCAGTACAGATCATATAGAGAGCTGGAGGTATCAGTACAGATCATATAGAGAGCTGGAGGTATCAGTACAGATCATATAGAGAGCTGGAGGTATCAGTACAGATCATATAGAGAGCTGGATGTATCAGTACAGATCATATAGAGAGCTGGATGTATCAGTACAGATCATATAGAGAGCTGGATGTATCAGTACAGATCATACAGGGAGCTGGATGTATCAGTACAGATCATATAGAGAGCTGGAGGTATCAATATAGATCATACTGAGAGCTGGAGCTATCTGTACTGATCTATTTGACTGTCCAATGCAATGAACATCATCATAGATTATCATAAAATTTACAGTGCAGAAGGAGGCCATTCGGCCCATCGAGTCTGCACCGGCTCTTGGAAAGAGCACCCTACCCAAGGTCAACACCTCCATCCTATCCCCATAACCCAGTAACCTCACCCAACACTAAGGGCAATTTTGGACACTAAGGGCAATTTATCATGGCCAATCCACCTACCCTGCACATCTTTGGACTGTGGGAGGAAACCGGAGCACCCGGAGGAAACCCACGCACACACGGGGAGGATGTGCAGACTCCGCACAGACAGTGCCCCAAGCCGGAATCGAACCTGGGACCCTGGAGCTGTGAAGCAATTGTGCTATCCACAATGCTACCGTGCTGGAACCATACAGCACAGTTGGAGACCATTCGGCCCATCATGGCTTTGCTGGTCTTTTGAAAGATTGTGCCAATCAATCCCATTGTCCTGTTCTTTTCCTGTAGCCTTGACAATTTCTCCTTTTCAAGTTAATATCCTATTCCCTTTTGGAAGTCATTGTTGAATCTGTTTTCACTGGCCTTTCAGGCAGCACAAACTCAAAATGTACAAAATGCCATAAAATAGGAATAAAAAGTGCACTTTAACAGATGTATTTAAAAACAATTTTTGTCTTGAATGCAATTTTTGAGAATTTAATTAATAAAAGGGGAAGTAGATAAAAGTAAAATCAATTACAGCCTATAATGTGAGAGCTGTGTCTGCCATTAAGTGCATCCCATCAGAGCTCATTAATCTAGACTGCAAAATTGGATTGATTTTCTCAAACTGCATTTAGTCATTAGAGCCAGGGTGAAATGCCCCCTTTTCTCTTCCACAATGGATTCTCTTGTGGTTAGTCACTTCCCACATGATATTCAATTAGTTGCACACTGTCGATATGGTGTAAATTGTCTACGATGTTTGAGGATGATTGAATATTATGGGTCCAGTGATACTTTTGAAACTACATTAAGGATGAAGCTGAAAGCAGATCCCTGGATGACTATAAACCCCAGTTTTATGAATGTCAACTGATCCAAGAATGGGAAATCAAATAATGTGAAATCATAGAATCTTCCAGCACAGAAAAAGACCATACAGACTGTCAATTCTGTGCCAGCTCTTTGAGCGTGCTTCACAATGAATCCAAATCGCTTGATCATTTCCAACAGCTCTGCAGACGGTTCCCTTTTAACTCTCCATTCAAAGTCATTTTGAGAGTTACTGCTGAATTTGCTTCCACCATCCTTCCAGAGCATTCATCCCAGATCACAACAATTGCCAAAACCTCTGAGGGCCTCCACCTCTCACTCCTAAATCTTTAAAAACTTATCCTGTTGACAAAGTTTCGGCGTTCTGGGGCGACATTCTCCGCCGGGTCGGAGAATCGCCGGGGGCTGGCGTGAATCCCGCCCCCGCCGGTTGCCGAAGTCTCCGGCACCGGATATTCGGCGGGGGCGGGAATCGCGCCGCGCCGGTTGGCGGGCCCCCCCGCTCGATTCTCCGGCCCGGATGGGCCGAAGACCTGCCGATAAATTGCCTGTCCCGCCAGCGTAAATTAAACCACCTACCTTACCGGTGGGACAAGGCGGCGTGGGCAGGCTCCGGGGTCCTGGGGGGGTGCGGGGCGATCTGACCCCGGGGGGTGCCCCCACGGTGGCCTGGCCTGCGACCGGGGCCCACCGATCCGCGGGCGGGCCTGTGCCGTGGGGGCACTCTTTCCCTTCCGCCTCCACCACGGTCTCCACCATGGCGGAGGTGGAAGAGACTCCCTCCACTGCGCATGCGTGGGAAACTGTCAGAGGCTGCTGACGCTCTCGCGCATGCGCCGCCCGGAGATGTCATTTCCGCGCCAGCTGGCAGGGGCAACAAAGGCCTTTTCCGCCAGCTGGCGGGGCGGAAATTCCTCCGGCGTCGGCCCAGCCCCTCAAAGTTGGGGCTCCGCCCCCAAAGATGCGGAGCATTCCGCACCTTTGGGCCGGCGCGATGCCCGTCTGATTGGCGCCGTTTTGGGCGCCAGTCGGCGGACATCGCGCCGTTTCCAGAGAATTTCGCCCCAGATATCTCCTTGTGTATCTTAGGACTGGAATTTCTGGCAGCACGGTGGCATAGTGGTTAGCACTGCTGCCTACGGCGCTGAGGACCTGGGTTCGATTACCTGCCCCGGGTCACTGTCCGTGTGGAATTTGCACATTCTCCCCGTGTTGCATGGGTTTCACCCCCACAATCCAAAGATGTGCAGGTTAGGTGGATTGGCCACGCTAAATTGCTCCTTAATTTAAAAGGGACTGGAATTTCATCAAGTAACAATGACTTGGGAGCCCTTTAAAGTGATGGGCAGGACCCCATTCCAATGGCCGATTCATCTGAGAAGGGGCAGTTATCTCGGATTACCATTCCGATCCCATTTACTTCCCTGCACTGGAGCTCCATGTTTCTCGCCCAGAGTCCTGAACCAGGTTTTCCGAAAAATGTGGAATGTACCTGCCTCATAGTCTCGGAACGCCAGGAGAAAACAAGCCATGCACTTGCTGCTGTATTCCTGTAAGTTTAAAGGTCACAGCCACTTTGGCAGAAGACAGAGTAAGTACGTAAGGTGAGGGGTAGAGTGGGAGGGTGAGGGGGTGAGGGGCAACTTGAGTGGGGGTTAGATGGGGTTATGGTTGATTGATAGATACTTATTGGCCAGGATGCCAGAGGAAACGCCCTCACTTGTCTTTGAAATAGTGGCATGGAATTATTTATAGAAACATAGAAAATAGGACCAGGAGGAGGCCATTCGAGCCTTCAGCCATTCGAGATCCGCCATTCGTTATGATCATGGCTGATCATCCAAATCAGTAACCTGTTCCCCCTTTTCCCCCATATCCTTTCATTCCATTAGACCCAAGAGCTATTTCTAACTCCTTCTTGAAAACATTCAGTCTGGAATTCTCCGGCCTTTTGCTGGCAGCGGGATTCTCTGGTGTCACCGACAGCGCACCCCGCCCATGGGTTTCCCAGCGGCGTGGGGTGACTTGAGTGGCAAATTCCCATTCACAGCGATGGCAAAAAAAATCACCCTGCCTGCAAATGGCACGCTATCTCCCGACAATGAGAAACACTCGGCTGGGAGGCGAGTGAATCCCGCCCACAATGTTCTGGCCTCAACGACTTTGTTTCGGGAGAATTTCGCCCTTTGTTTCCTATCTGCCAACCAGTTTTTAATCCAAGTCAATACATCCCCCAATCCCAGGCACCTTAAGTTTACACGCTAATCTCATATGTGGGATCTTGTCAACAGCCTTCCGAAAGTCCAACTAAAACAGATCCACTGCCTCTTCCTCATTAACTCCACTAGATTTGTCAAACTTGATTTCCCTTTCATAAATTAATACTAACTCTGTCCAATCCTGCCACTATATTCTAAGTACTTAGCTGTAAAATCTTTGATGATGGACTCGAGCATTTTCCCCACTGGCGACGTAAGTCTGACTGGTCTATAATTCCCTGTTTTCTCTCTATCTCCCTTTTTAAATATCGGAGTGACGTGAGCTACCCTCCAATCTGCAGGGACTATTCCAGAGTCGAGAGAATCCTGGAAGATGACCACCAATTCAGCCACTATTTCTAGGGCCACTTCCTCAAATGCTCTGGGATATAAATTATTAGTCCCTGGGGATTTATCTGCCTTCAATCCCATCAATTTCCCCAACACCATTTCCCTACTTATTTCCTCAGAACCTTCCTCTCATCTAAACCCTGGGGTGAATTCTCCGTTCGGCGAAGTCAAAATTGCGTTCGACGATTGGCCGGAGACTCCCGCTCACGACCAAATCGGGGGGGCGGTGCGGTTATCGCAATGCTCCGCCCCCTCCAAAGTGGCGTACTTGCAGAGAACACCACACGCCTTATCAACGTCCTCAGGACATTGCCTGAGGCCCACCCCCAGATTCTCCACCCCCGATGTCCGAGTTGCCGACGGCGTGATGGCTGTGGACTCAGTCCAGCACCGCCACAGTCGGGGGAGGGCCAATCCGCGGGCGGGGGGGGTCTCTGTCTGGGGCTGGGGGCACTGTTGAGGGGTTGGTCCGGGGGCACGCGACCCGTCCAAATGTGGGGCAATATTTCGCAGGCTGTGTCTGCAAGCGGCAGGTGCCATGTTGCACGGCACCGCCTCTGCAGGCCGCCACGGTGCACATGCGCAGCCACGGACCCAGCAATTCTCCGGGCCATATCAGCAGCTAGAGCAGGGTGCTCTACACTGCCTTGATGCTAGCCCCCAGCCAAACGGAGCATTGGTTGCCGTTTTACGCCATTGTGTCTGTCGTAAAACGCCACCGTCCCACGCCGGCGTGAGGACATAGCCTCAAAATCGGAGAACCCAACCCCCTGTGTTCCCCCCAAATTTTGGCCTGTTATTTAAATCCTCCTTTGTGAAGACAGAACCAAAGAATGTATTTAGTTGCTGAACCATTTCCTTGTTGCCCATTACAAATTCTCTTGTTTCTGACTGTAATACATTTGTCTTCAACAATCTTTTCTTCTCTAGATACCCATAGAAGCTTTTACAGTCAGTTTTTATATTCCCTGCCAGCTTGCTCGTTGACTATAGTTTTCCCTTCTTAATCAATCCATTGGTCCTCATTTGTTGAATTCCATACTCCTCTCAATCCTCAGGTCTGCTAATTTTTTTTCTGGCTGATTTTTATGCCTCTCTCTTGGATCTAATTATATTTCTAATTTCCCTTGTAAGCCATGGTTTGACCTCATTTCCCATTTTAATTTCGCCCGAGACAGAAATGGACAATTGCTGCAGTTCGCTCATGTGCTCTTTGAATGTCTGCCATTGCCTTTCCACCGTCAATCTTTAAAGTAATGTTCCCCAATCCATCGTAGCCAACCTGATCCCCCAGCTGAGGTGGGAGTGAAGCACCTCATTTGTAAGAAGTCACCTTGAACAGTGTAGCACTGGGTTACTAGCCTAGCTTATGAACCAAATCACTGGAGTGGGGGATGAAGCCCCAATTTTCTCAGAAGCTCGTAGTTTGTAGTAATCACGTTAGGTTGCATTTCTGTGAGCCAAGTCGCAAGAATAACTTTGTCCGTGTGCCATGCGCGAGTACGAGAAATTTTACAAAATTATGCACACATGCAGCCCGGCAGCGAGTAAGTGAATATTAAAGGTTCGCTCTGTGCAGCAGTCACATGATCTGCTGCTTCTTAAATTATTAAAACCATGACCGTTCATCTTCCAAGAATCAAAGAACTCCTTTCCAGCACTTTATTTCCCTCTCTTTGAATTTTAATTTGTTGATTTAAAGATTTAAAGGGGAGATTAATAAAAGCTGATGAAAGCAGCTATCTCTGTGTGGGACACAGCTGTTTCAGCAGAAGGCGAAAAGTCCAAATGAAATTCAGTCCCCTCCATGTAATGCATTACCAGGTAAGAGGTAATTAACTGGAGAGAGAAAGGGTTTGGGAACGATTTCTCCTGGGTGCTGCTCAACAAAACAGTCAACAACATTACAGAAAGTAGATCCACTATTTTCTTCCATAGAATCCTCGCTGCAATGCTTTTGGATCTATTTGTATTGTCCTATGTGTGTGAGTTGCTCCCTCGTGCTTTCCACCCTGTTTGTCACTGTTGTTTGTGTTTTGGCTGTCTGAAAGCTGGCAGCATCTAACAGTAGAGACGGAGCCCTTGCCTTTGCGGATGTAAGGAGCTGGAGGAGGTCATTCGGCCCTTTGAGCCGGTTCCACATTTCAATAGGATTGTGGCTGACCTGCTCCTCAGATATACCTCCCTGCACCATCCCTTAATTTCCTCATTACCCCAAAATCTATAACCTCTTTATTGAATGTGCTCAATGACTCTGCATTCCCAGCTCTCGAGAGAATGAATTAACCCTCTGAGTGAACAGGTTTCTCCTCATCTCAGTTCGAAATGACCAACCCCTTAACCTAATGGCATGGCTCCCTGGTTCTATAATTTTCCATCAGGGGAAACAGCCCCTCAGCATCGCCATAAGACCATAAGACATAGGAGCAGAATTAGACCATTCGGCCCATCGAGACTGCTCTGCCGTTTGCTCATGGCTGATATTTTCCACATCCCCATTCTTCTGCCTTCTCTCCATAACCACTAATCCCCCTATTAATCAAGAACCTATCTATCTCTGTCTTCAAGACACTTAGTGACTTGGCATCCAGGGCCAAGATTTTCTGCTCCTCATCTTACCTACTGCTAGGGGGCCTGTACATAACTCCCATCAGGGTCTTTTTTCCTTTGTGATTCCTCAACTTTACCCACACAAATTCTACCTCTTCTGACCCTACATCGTTTCTTGCAATCAATTTAATTTAATTTCTTACTGACAAGGCAACCCTGCCCCCTCTACCCATCTCCCTGTCCTATCGAGAGGACACATATCCTTGGATATTCAAATCCAAGCCCTGATCCCCTTGCAGCCACGTCTCTGTGATGCCCACATCGTACCGGTCAATTTCAATGTGCGCATCAAGCTCATATACCTTGTTCCGTATACTGTGTGCATTTAGGTACAACACCCTCAGTCCTGTGTCGACACTCACCCCCCATCATAGTTGTCCCCTTATCTGCTGTGCCGAACGTTAGATTCCTGACTCTTTCCATATTCTCTGTTCTATTACTAGTTCTGGAAACTTGACTAACCTATCATCAGCACCCCCCCCCCCCCCTTTAACTAGTTTAAGATCCTCATCATTAACCTGCACTCCTAACTACTCCTTTGGGCACAATTGTCCAGAAAGATGTCTAAGTGTGGTAGTGAGAGGGAATGGCCACAAACTTCCCGGTGCTCGGCACAGTGAGGCCGGCAACACAATTCAACATTAACTGGTCCACTTAACGAGGCCTCACAGACTTCTCACCGCAAATGAAGGCTCGCCAGCTGATTTGCCGGGACTGCACTTGCCAGCCCCGCACTAACAAGGTCGAGCAGCACTTAAGCTGCACTTGCTCAGCCAACCCCAGCCAGCTCGCAACAATGGTGCCGAGGAGAACAGTCTCGAGATTCAGGGATGCTGACATGGGAGGCTCCTGGACGCGGTGGAGGCCAGGAGGGATGTCCTGTTCCTCCGAGGGTCCGGGAGGGTGGGCCACAAGGCAGCCAGTGCTGCCTGGGACGAGGTGGTGGCAGCAGTCACTTGGGAGTGTGACCAGGAGGCCTCTAGTGTCGGAAGAAGGTCAGCGACCTACAAAGGGCAGCACGAATGAGTAGACACCAATGTCGCCCCCCCTCCCAAGGAAGCATCCACCCCCCAACTCCCCATGCGACCCGCAACCCTTTCTCCACCCCCTCCCTCTTCAACCCCCTTCCAACCCTTCCTTCACACCCCACCTCCCAGCACTGTGAATCACGCGTCTGGCTAATGATGCCCTCTCTGGGTCTCCTCAGGAGAAGCTCACCCACAATTGACGGGAGAGGACCCAGATTGGCGGAGGGGTGTTGGACTTAAGGGGCGAAATTCTCCCCCAACGGCGCGATGTCCGCCGACTGACACCAAAAACGGCGCCAATCAGACGGGCATCGCGCCGGCCCAAAGGTGCGGAATGCTCCGCATCTTTGGGGGCCGAGCCCCAACATTGAGGGGCTAGGCCGGCACCGGAGGGATTTCCGCCCCGCCAGCTGGCGGAAATGGCGTTTGTTGCCCCGCCAGCTGGCGGAAATGGCGTTTGTTGCCCCGCCAGCTGGCGTGGAAATGCGGCGCATGCGCGGGAGTATCAGCGGCCGCCGACAGTTTCCCGCGCATGCACAGTGGAGGGAGTCTCTTCCGCCTCCGCCATGGTGGAGACCGTGGCGGAGGCGGAAGTGAAAGAGTGCCCCCACGGCACAGGCCCGCCCGCGGATCGGTGGGCCCCGATCGCGGGCCAGGCCACCGTGGGGGCACCCCCCGGGGCCAGATCCCCCCGCGCCCCCCCCAGGACCCCGGAGCCCACCCACGCCGCCCGGTCCCGCTGGTAAATACCAGCTTTGATTTACGCCGGCGGGACAGGCAATTTCTGGGCGGGACTTCGGCCCATCCGGGCCGGAGAATTGAGCGGGGGGTCCCGCCAACCAGCACGGCCCGATTCCCACCCCCGCCCAATCTCTGGCACCGGAGACTTTGGCGGGGGCGGGGGCGGGATTCACGGCGGCCAACGGCCATTCTCCGACCCGGCGGGGGGTCGGTGAATGACTCCCAAGAATCCTCACATCCTTCGAGGAGCGTGACTTGGCGTTGACTACGGTGGCCAAGGACAGATTGTTCACCCACGCAGCGCCTTATGGATGCTGCAGATGTGAGGAACCACCGGGCTCCACCCGGAGGACCTGTCAAACGTGAGTTGTTATTGTCTGACTTACCCATCCCTTCCACTGACCACATTTCCATTCTCCCACAGTGTGGTAGTCTGTGTAGAGGTGTTACGGTACCTAGTAATGCTGGAACACCATTGGTAGATATTGTATGTTTCCCATTGGTCAAGCTGTATGGTAGCTCCGCCCTGCAAGGCAGGGTATAAGAGCCCGTGCCACCCCAGCAGCCTTCTTTCTGTACCTGAGCTGCTGCGGGAAACATCTAAGCTTATTAAAGCCTTCAATTGGACTACAACCTCGCTTTAGTAGTCATTGATCGTGCATCAATTTAATAAGCTAGATTTAAAAGAATGGAGCTCCGAATCAAGCCGGAGTGTCTGCAACTCAGCCCCCACGCGGCAAACACAGCGGCAACCTTCAAGCACTGGCTGGCGTGTTTTAACGGATATCTCGGAACGGCCGAAAACATACCCACAGGAGAACAGAAATTGCAAGTCCTGCACTCGAGGGTGAGCCCAGAAATCTACACTCTCATCGAGGACGCCCAGTAAACCAGGTCTACGCCCGACATCTGCTAGCGACGAGGCGACAAATCCCTGGGGAATCGCTGGAAACATTCTACCATGCGCTCCTGGTGTTGGGGAGAAACTGCAGCTGCCCGCAAGTTTCGGCGAGCGACCACACAGAACTCTTGATCCGGGACGGTTTCGTTGCAGGTATGCTGTCCTCCCAAATCCGCCAGCGATTGCTGGAGAAAGACACCCTCGGCCTCAAGGAGGCACGGGCCCTTGCCGGCTCCCTGGATGTGGCCTCCCGAAACGCCCGCGCTTACTTCCCCGACCGCGCGGCAGCCCCCTGGGCAGCGTGGAACCCCGCCGCGGCCGACCCCGAGACATTGCCCATCCCCCACAAGCTTGTGCTGTAAGACGGCCTGGTAACCCCGGGGGGGGGGGGCCCCACTGCTATTTTTGCGGACAGGCCAAGCACCACCGGCAGCGCTGTCCGGCTCGCGCATCCACTGGCAAGGGATGCGGTAAAAAGAGCCACTTTGTGGCGGTATGCCAGGCCCGGGGGGCGCTGCAGTCTCCGGGCGCTGCCATCTTGTCCCGCGGACGTCACGGGTGATGGATGGTCGCCGCCATTTTGTGCACCCCCAGCCTATGCGATCATTGGGCGCCGCCATCTTGGATGGACTCCATGGACACCCAGCTCGGCTGACCACACACTGCCCGAAGAGAACATCCAACTGCTGCCGTGATTAGCCTCGGTGACCCTGGACCAGTCCCGGCCTTGATCACTCTCAGCTGCTACAACAACGGTACTAATCAACGGGCACGAGACGTCCTGCCTAATCGACTCTGGGAGCACCGAGAGCTTCAAACACCCCGACACAGTAAGGCGCTGTTCTCTCCCCGTCCGCCCCGTTAATCAAAAAATCTCCCTAGCCTCCGGTTCCCACTCAGTGGAGATAAAGGGGTTTTGTGTAGCAAACCTCACGGTCCAGGGAAGGGAGTTTAAAAATTACCGGCTCTACGCCCTTCCCCATCTCTGCGCGGCCACACTCCTAGGGTTAGACTTCCAGTGCAACCTCCAAAGTCTAACTTTCAAATTCTGCGGCCCTATACCCCCTCTCACTGTCTGCGGCCTCGCGACCCTCAAGGTCGATCCGCCTTCCCTATTTGCGAACCTCACCCCGGATTGCAAACCCGCCGCCACCAGGAGCAGACGTACAGTGCCCAGGATCGGATCTTTATTAGATCAGAGGTCCAACGGCTACTGAGGGAAGGAGTCATTGAAGCTAGCAACAGTCCCTGGAGAGCTCAAGTAGTGGTGGTAAAGATCGGGGAGAAGCATAGGATGGTCATCGACCACAGTCAGACTATCAACAAGTTTACGCAGCTGGACGTGTACCCTCTCCCCCGCTTATCCGACCTGGTAAACAGGATCGTGCATTACAAGGTCTTCTCCACAGTGGATCTTAAGTCCACCTACCACCAGCTCCCCATCCGCACTAGTGACCGCAAGTACACTGCCTTCGAGGCAGATGGGCGGCTCTACCACTTCTTAAGGGTTCCCTTTGGTGTCACTAACGGGGTCTCAGTCTTCCAGTGCGAGATGGACCGAATGGTTGACCGGTACGGTTTACGGGCAACATTCCCGTATCTCGATAATGTCACCATCTGCGGCCACGACCAGCAGGACCATGACACCAACCTCCGAAAATTCATCCAGACCGCAAAGATCCTTAACCTTAAGTATAACAAGGATAAAGACGTGTTTAGCACCGACCGCCTAGCCATCCTCGGCTACGTAGTGCGAAATGGAGTTATAGGCCCCGACCCTGAACGCATGTGCCCCCTTATGGAGTTCCCCCTCCCTCACTGCTCCAAGGTCCTGAAGCGCTGCCGAGGCTTTTTTTCTTACTATGCCCAGTGGGTCCCCAACTATGCGGACAAGGCCCGTCCCCTGATCCAATCCACAGTTTTTCCCCTGTCGATAGAGGCCCGCCAGGCCTTCAGCCGCATCAAAGCAGACATTGTAAAGGCCACGATGCACGGCATTGACGAGTCCCTCCCCTTCCAGGTCGAGAGCGATGCGTCCGATGTAGCTCTGGCGGCCAGCCTCAACCAAGCGGGCAGATCCGTGGCCTTCTTCTCACGTACCCTCCATGCTTCTGAAATCCGCCACTCCTCAGTCGAAAAGGAGGCCCAGGCCATAGTAGAAGCTGTGCGACATTGGAGGCATTACCTGGCCGGCAGGAGATTCACTCTCCTCACTGACCAACGATCGGTCGCCTTCATGTTCGATAATGCACAGCGGGGCAAGATAAAAACCGATAAGATCTTGCGGTGGAGGATCGAGCTCTCTACCTATAACTACGAGATCTTGTGTTGTCCCGGGAAGCTAAACGAGCCGTCCGATGCCCTGTCCCGCGGCACATGTGCCAACACACAAGTGGACCGCCTCCGAGCCCTCCACGAGGATCTCTGCCACCCGGGGGTCACTCGCTTTTTCCACTTTATCAAGACCCGCAACCTGCCCTACTCCATCGAGGAGGTCAGGACAGCCACCAGGAATTGCCAAATCTGCGCGGAGTGCAAACCGGCCAGAGAGAGCGCACCTGATAAAGGCTTCCCGTCCCTTTGAACGCCTCAGCATGGACTTCAAAGGCCCCCTCCCCTCCACCGACCGCAACACGTACTTCCTGAACGTGATTGACAAGTACTCCCGGTTCCCATTCGCCATCCCCTGCCCCGACATGACCACAACCACCATCATCAAGGTCCTCCATAGCATCTTTACGCTGTTCGGGTTCCCCGCATACATACATAGTGATAGGGGTCCTCCTTTATGAGCGACGAACTGCGTCAATTCCTGCTCAGCAAGGGCATCGTCTCGAGCAGGACGACCAGTTACAACCCCCGTGGTAACGGACAGGTAGAGAGGGAGAACGGAACGGTCTGGAAGACCGTCCTACTGGCCCGACTGTCCAGGAATCTCCCAGTCTCCCGCTGGCAGGAAGTCCTCCCTGATGCCCTCCACTCCATCCGGCCACTGTTTTGTACCACAACCAACCAAACACCTCACGAACGTCTCCTTGTCTTCCCCAGGAAGTCCTCCTCTGGGACCTCGCTCCCGTCCTGGCTGGCAGCTCCCGGACCCATCCTGCTCCGAAAACACGTGCGGGCACACAAGTCGGATTCGTTGGTCGGGAGGGTCCATCTCTTCCACGCTAACCCCCAGTACGCCTACGTGGCGTACACCGACGGCCGACAAGATACGGTCTCCCTATGAGACCTGCCGCCTGCCGGACCCCATGCACACCCCAGCCACCAGTCTCACCCTCCCTCCCACCGGTGCACCTTACAGCCGCCCCCTTCCCAGGAGGATCAGTTCTTCCGCCAGCCCCGCCTAGACCCCCCCCCCCCCCCCCCCCCGCCCACCGACGCTCCCCGCAGGCGTTCCCTTCCCAGGTCAATCGGCTTAACCACCAGCGCCGTTTAGGGGTGTTGAAGCTGCCACAGAGATCGAGACCACGCTCCCGGAGTCACAGACGCCTGAGCCTCCACCGGCGTCACCACCAAAGCTTCGACGATCACAGAGGATGACCAGGGCCCCCGATCGACTGATTGCTTCATCTTAAAGTGTATATAGTTAATTGTGAAATTGTAAATAGTTACGACAATAAGACATAACGCTGTACGGAGGTATTACGGTACCTCCATAACTATAACTTTTACCACGTTACCATGTTGTAATACCAAGCCACCACCCCCGCCGCACTCTTTTTTTAACAGGGGGTGAATGTGGTAGTCTGTGTAGAGGTATTACGGTACCTAGTAATGCTGGAACACCATTGGTAGATAATATATGTTTCCCATTGGTCAAGCTGTATGGTAGCTCCGCCCTGCAAGGCGGGGTATAAGAGCCCATGCCGCCCCAGCAGCTTTCTTTCTGTACCTGAGCTGCTGGGGGAAACATCGATCTTATTAAAGCCTTCAGTTGGACTACAACCCCGCTTTAGTAGTCATTGATCGTGCATCACTCAGGTTCTCCAGCGACGGTGGTGGCCCATCCCTGGTGGCACCCTCGCCTGACCCCGAGGAAAATATCTCCGAGGAGAGCTCCAAAGTTGCACCGTTAGAGTCACAGCACAGCTGTCATCCCCACCCTCCACCAGCGCCGATACATGGTGGGACGTGTTAGTGGACAGGCACAACCTGGTGAGCACCACACTGCTGCTGATGTACATCTGGTGGAGGCAGGAACCCCCAGGCGAGACAGCAGTCGGAGGTCTGCTGGATCCCAGGACCCAGCTGGGTCCCAGCCTGATGCTGAGCTTGTGGTACAGAGGTACTTGGAGCTGATCGAGATGATAGGGAGCAGCCGGGGCACTCAGTGGGAGATGTCAGTGTCACTCCAGCAGATCCACAGCCGATTGGAGGAGTCCCAGAGGCTATGGGTGTAGGAGATGGCGGCAGCAATGCGTGGCACTGAGGCTCGGGTGGTGTCCTCAGTGGAAAGTCAGATGCACGACGGCTGCACCATGAGCGAAGGTGTCCAAGGCATCGCGTAGTTGGTGATGTCCATGGCTGAGGGTCTCGGCAGAATGTCAGACTCACGGGGGGATGTCACCCAGTACCAGGCCCACCTTGATGTCGTTCTGCGGGACATGCCCCGCTCTCAGACAGGCATGGCTGAGGCTCTGCAGAGCATAGCATCATAGAATTTACAGTGCAGAAGGAGGCCATTTGGCCCATCGAGTCCTACTGGCCCTTGGAAAGAGCGCCCCATTTAAGCTCATGCCTCCACCCTAGCCCTGCAACCCGACCTACCTTTTGGCCACTAATTTAGCCATGTCCCAGTTACTGAGGAGCATCACCGAGGGCGTCAACATAATGGTGCGGGCTATTGGGAACTGCCAGGGCTGGCAGAGCCACATGGTGCAGGGGCAGGCGGGGCTTGAGCCAGCTGCATCTCTGTCCCAAGGTGAACCCCAGGGTCTTATGGGCACCGACCGGGAGGAAGGTATGCTGGGTGCCAACCGAAAGCACAATACAATGTCCGGCCGGGTAGCCCACATTTGCCCCTCTCTGTGTCCTACCTCATCTCTCTCCCTGATCGGCCATGGTGCCGGTTTCAGAATTTTTAAAAGCACAAGTGCACCATGCCGTGGGGAGCCTGGCCCATCGGAGGCTGAGAATTGCAGAAGCCCCAGAAAATACCAGGTCAGACCTGCTAATGAAATGCAAATGGTGTTTACTGTATGCGCATTCCGGAACGCATTGGTGCTGCTGTGATTTCGGCATCGGAACCGATTCGCTGCCTAATCGCGTGTTCCAATTTCTACGTCGACTGACGGATAATCCCACCCATGGAGTATCTATCATCCACACACTGTCAGCATACACATTCGACAATTGGAATGGAAAACCAGGGCGAAATTCTCCCCCAACGGCGCGATGTCTGCCGACTGGCGCCAAAAACGGCGCCAATCAGACGGGCATCGCGCCGGCCCAAAGGTGCGGAATGCTCTGCATCTTTGGGGGCCAAGCCCCAACATTGAGGGGCTAGGCCGGCGCCGGAGGGATTTCCACCCCGCCAGCTGGCGGAAATGGCGTTTGTTGCCCCGCCAGCTGGCGCGGAAATGCGGCGCATGCGCGGGAGCGTCAGCGGCCGCTGACAGTTTCCCGCGCATGCGCAGTGGGGAGAGTCTCTTCCGCCTCCGCCATGGTGGAGGCCGTGGCGGAGGCGGAAGGGAAAGAGTGCCCCCATGGCACAGGCCCGCCCGCGGATCGGTGGGCCCCGATCGCGGGCCAGGCCACCGTGGGGGCACCCCCCGGGGTCAGATCGGCCCGCGTACCCCCCAGGACCCCGGAGCCCGCCCACGCCGCCTGGTCCCGCCGGTAAATACCAGGTTTGATTTACGCCGGTGGGACAGGCAATTTCTGGGCGGGACTTCGGCCCATCCGGGCCGGAGAATTGAGCGGGGGGTCCCGCCATCCGGCGCGGCCCGATTCCCACCCCCGCCCAATCTCCGGTACCGGAGACTTCGGCGGGGGCGGGATTCACGGCGGCCAACGGCCATTCTCCGACACGGCGGGGGTTCGGAGAATGACGCCCCCAGTCCGAGATGAGAAATTAAATGAATATTGTGCAGCCCAGCCAGATCACTGATCCAGAAAGTTGCTGTTCATTTAGAGTTGCTCGTTCTATTTGCATGAATCCAGTGTTAGGTTCAAGGCAGCAACAGTACAAAAATGTCATTCCATTCATAGCAAACTTTGCACTTAGAAGGAGTAATTTTTCTGACTATTCATTATTTCAATCATTAACTTGAACAGTTCTGAAATTGTGGGCAGTGTGTGCTGGAGTTTGCCAAAGCCGCTGTTCTTGGGAAGACCTCCATCCTGGTAGCTCACGTCAGGAAATATCCAGAAACCACAGTTTCAATGAAAGATCTTTCTTTTAGTAAATAGAGTGTATTACGGGTTGGGAATTTATATTTTATTCAGTGGCAGAGCCTGTGTTTGTGGAAGTTTATGGGCGAAATTCTCCCCCAACGGCGCGATGTCTGCCGACTGGCGCCAAAACGGCACCAATCAGACGGGCATCGCGCCGCCCCAAAGGTGCGGAATGCTCCGCATCTTTGGGGGCGGAGCCCCAACATTGAGGGGCTAGGCCGGCGCCGGAGGGATTTCCCCCCCGCCAGCTGGCGGAAACGGCCTTTGTTGCCCCGCCAGCTGGCGCGGAAATGACATCCCTCGGCTGCGCATGCGCGGGAGCGTCAGCGGCCGCTGACAGTTTCCTGCGCATGCACAGTGGATGGAGTCTCTTCTGCCTCCGCCATGGTGGAGACCGTGGCGGAGGCGGAAGGGAAAGAATGCCCCCACGGCACAAGCCCGCCCGCAGATTGGTGGGCCATGATCGCGGGCCAGGCCACCGTGGGGGCACCCCCCGGGGTCAGATCGCCCCGCGCCCCCCCTAGGACCCCGGAGCCCGCTCACGCCGCCTTGTCCCGCCGGTAAATACCTACTTTAATTTACGCCGGCGGGACAGCCAATTTCTCGGCGGGACTTCGGCCCATCCGGGCCGGAGAATCGAGCGGGGGGGGCCGCCAACCGGCGCGGCCCGATTCCCGCCCCCGCCCAATCTCCGGTACCGGAGACTTCGGCAACCGGCGGGGGGCGGGATTCACGGCGGCCAACGGCCATTCTCCGACCCGCTGGGGGGTCGGAGAATGACGCCCCATATCTCAAATGATCTGTTCAAGTATTTAACAGCGTTCATGACATGTAAGTCATACCTTCCCATGGTATCTCTGTTCTTAGTGAATTTTGACTTCATTTTGAGATTAAAGAGGTCAATTTTGAAAAGTTCTTCCATTTATTGATGTCAACAATCAACAGAAAGGTTGCAGGGTTGTGTCACGTGGGGTTTGAAGCAGAGTCGTGTATTGGGCTTGAAACGCTTTCTCCTGCCACAGATGCTGCCAGACCTGTTGAGATTTTCCAGCACTTGCTGTATTTTTTTCAGATATCCGGCATCCTCAGTATAAGTGTCACAACCTGGATTATTTATTAAAAATGTGTTTCTTAAAGCTGTTTCAGATTGTCCCAAAAATGCAACTTGAACTCATAGAATCGCTCCAGTTCAGAAGGAGGTTATTCAACCCATTGAGTGCTCCGAAAGAGCACCATACCCAAACCCATTCTCCCACCTTATCCCCATTACCCCATAACCCCCGAAAGCTGTACGAGTGGGATTCTCCGTGAACCGGGGGGGCGGGACGCTCCGGCGCCGAGGAGTTGCGTGAACCACTCCAGCGTCGGGCCGTCCCGAAGGTGCGGAATCCTCTGCACCTTCAGGGGCTAGGCCGGCACCGGAGTGTTTTGTGCTGCGCCTGCCAGCGCGGAAGGCTTGGCACCATGCCAACCGGTGCCGAAGGGCCTCTGCAGGCCGCCCGTGGAGCCAGGTCCCGCCGGTAAGGACCTGCTTTCATTTACGCCGGCGGGACCGGCCGAAAACGGGCGGCCACTCGGCCCATCGCGGGCCGGAGAATCGCCGGCGGGGGGGGGGGGGGGGGGGGGGCGTTACCAGCGGCCGCCGACCGGCGCGGCGCGTTTCCCGCCCCCGCCAAAGCCCCGGTGGCGGAGAATTCGGCAGCCGGCGGGGGCGGGGTTCACGCCGCTCCCCGACGATTCTCCGACCCGGCGGGGGGTCTTTGGACACTGACGGGCAATTTATCATGTCCAATCCACCTAACCTGCAGATCTTGGGACTGTGGGAGAAAATCTGGAGGAAACCCACACAGACATGGGAAGAATGTGCAAACTTTACACAGTCACCCAAGGCTGGAATAGAATCTGGGTCCCTGGCGCTGTGAGGTAGCAGTGCTAACCACTGTGCCACCATGCCAATCTTCATCTGCAAATTGTCTGAAATGCCAGGGTAGCCTTTTAGCCACTCTATCTTCATCTCCACCTGCATCACGTCACAACCAGTGCGGAGCCTGTGGCCCCAGACTCTGAAATAATGCTGCTGTCTTGAGACAGTGGAGAAAAAAGTTTGTTCAGTCAGTCATCTTGGACCCAAGCCAAGATCTCTGAAGAGCGAACAAATGGCAGTTTCCTGATTCACCATTGCGCGCTTTCCAAAGGCTCAGATCGTAACTTCATTCTGAAAGGATATGGTTTTCTTTCTATTCATGAAACTTCAGTGAGGAACAATCCCAGCAGTGTTAGGAATTTTAATGTCTAACTTTCCAATTCTTCGACCATCTCTCTCCATGGAGTGAGGCTGTACACAGAAGCAGCACTTCTATGGAAACAGTGACATGGGATCCATCAACACCCACTCCTTACAACCAAATAACAGAGGCTGGATTCTCTTGTCGGTGGGAAACTCCGTTTCGCTGGGACAGAGGATCCCGCTGCCGGAGGGGGTGTGCCGCACCAGAAAACGGATGCGACGGGACGGAGAATCACGCCCCAGATTTCTGAAAGGTTCCAGGTCAGGTCAGATGCAGTTACCTAAAAGAAAGGACATGCATTTATAAAATGCCTTTCATAGCAATGTGCTAATTATGGGAAGTTGTTTGAAGAATATTTATTGATGAGCATCAGAGCGAATTCCCCTCTTCTTCAGTTAGAATTTGGGACCTTTTACGTCCACTTGAAAGGTCAGAAGGGGCCTCGGTTTTATCCGAAGGTCTGATACAAAAGATGGCACCTCTGGCAGTGCAGCTCTCCCTCAGTTCTGCACTGGGGATGGAGGTTGGTCACTTTAGATTATTTGCTCTGGTCTCTGAAATTTGACTGGAATATCTGCCTGAATTGTTGTGGTATTATAGGTATTACGGTACGTGAGAGGCTGAAGTACCATTGGTAGAACCTATATGCTTGCCATTGGCTAGAGTGTATAATAGCTCAGCCCTGATAGGTGGGGTATAAGAACCCATGCTGCCCCAGCAGCCCTCATTCTGTACCTGAGCTGCTGGGGGAAACATCTAGCTTATTAAAGCCTTCAGTTGGACTACAACCTCGCTTTAGTGGTCATTGATCGTGCATCAATTTAATAAGCTAGATTTTTAAGAAGAAAGGATGGAGCTCCGAATCAAGCCGGAGTGTCTGCAACTCAGCCCCCACGCGGCGAACCCAGCAGCGATTTATAAGCACTGGCAAGTGTGTTTTAAAGGGTATCTCGAGACGGCAGAAAACGCACTCACGGGAGAGCAGAAACTGCACGTCCTGCACTCAAGGGTGAGCCCGGAGATCGACACCCTCATCGAGGAAGCGGAAGACTTCGATGCAGCAATCGAGCTGCTAAATGGACACTATATTCGCCCGGTAAACCAGGTCTACGCCTGGCACCTGCTTGCAACAAGACGGCAAACCCCTGGGGAATCGTTGGAGGAATTCTACCGCGCACTCCTGGGGCGTCATTCTCCGACCCCCCGCCGGGTCGGAGAATGGCCGTTGGCCGCCGTGAATCCCGCCCCCGCCAAAGTCTCCGGTACCGGAGATTGGGCGGGGGCGGGAATCGGGCCGCGCCGGTTGGCGGGACTCCCCGCTCAATTCTCCGGCCCGGATGGGCCGAAGTCCCGCCTAGAAATTGCCTGTCCCGCCGGCGTAAATCAAAGCTGGTATTTACCGGCGGGACCAGGTGGCGTGGGCGGGCTCCGGGGTCCTGGGAGGGGCGCGGGGCGATCTGACCCTGGGGGGTGCCCCCACGGTGGCCTGGCCCGCGATCGGGGCCCACCGATCCGCGGGCGGGCCGGTGCCGTGGGGGCACTCTTTCCCTTCCGCCACCGCCATGGCCTCCACCATGGCGGAGGTGGAAGAGACTCTCCCCACAGCGCATGCGCGGGAAACTGTCGACTGCCGCTGACGCTCCCGCTCATGCGCCGCATTTCCGCGCCAGCTGGCGGAAATGGCGTTTGTTGCCCCGCCGGTGCCGGCCTAGCCCCTCAATGTTGGGGCTCGGCCCCCAAAGATGCGGAGCATTCCGTAACTTTGGGAAGGTGCGATGCCCGTCTGATTGGTGCCATTTTTGGCGCCAGTCGGAGGACATCGCGCCGTTAGGGGAGAATTTCGCCCCCTGGGTCTTAGGGAGGCACGGGCCCTTGCAGGCTCCCTGGACTTGGCCTCCAAGAAAGCCCGCTCCTACATTCCCGACCGCGCGGCAGCCCCCCAGCTGCGTGGAACCCTGCAGCGGCCGACCCAGAGACTTCCATAGTTCCCCCGCAGGCCTGCCAGGATTCTCCGTCTGTTCACAGCAGCGGGATTCTCCATCCGTACACACCAGCGGGATTCTCCGTCCGTTCACAGCAGCGGGATTCTCCGTCCGTTCACACCAGCGGGATTCTCCGTCCGTTCACAGCAGCGGGATTCTCCGTCCGTTCACAGCAGCGGGATTCTCCGTCCGTTCACGGCAGCAGGATTCTCTGCCCGTTCATAGCAGCGGGATTCTCGATCCATCCACAGCAGCGGGATTCTCCGTCCGTTCACAGCAGCGGGATTCTCCGTCCGTTCACAGCAGCGGGATTCTCCGTCCGGACACAGCAGCGAGATTATCCGCCCGTTCACAGCAGCGGGATTCTCCGTCCGTTCCCGGCAGCGAGATTCTCTGTCCGTTCACAGCAGCGGGATTCTCCGTCCGTTCACAGCAGCAGGATTCTCCGTCCGTTCGCAGCAGCGGGATTCTCCGTCCGTTCCCGGCAGCGGGATTCTCCGCCCGTACACAGCAGTGGGATTCTGCGTCCGTTCACAGCAGCGGGATTCTCCGTCCGTTCACAGCAGCGGGATTCTCCGTCCGTTCCCGGCAGCGGGATTCTCTGCCTGTTCACAGCAGCGGGATTCTCCGTCCGTTCACAGCAGCGGGATTCTCCGTCCGTTCCCGGCAGCGGGATTCTCTGCCTGTTCACGGCAGCGGGATTCTCCGTCCGTACACAGCAGCGGGATTCTCCGTCCGTACACAGCAGCGGGATTCTCCGCCCGTGCACAGCAGCGGGATTCTCTGGCCGTACACACCAGCGGGATTCTCCGTCCGTTCGCAGCAGCGGGATTCTCCGCCCGTGCACAGCAGCGGGATTCTCTGTCCGTTCGCAGCAGCGGGATTCTCCGTCCGTTCACAGCAGCGGGATTCTCCGTCCGTTCACAGCAGCGGGATTCTCCGCCCGTGCACAGCAGCGGGATTCTCTGGCCGTACACAGCAGCGGGATTCTCCGTCCGTTCACAGCAGCGGGATTCTCTGGCCGTACACAGCAGCGGGATTCTCCGCCCGTGCACAGCAGCGGGATTCTCTGGCCGTTCACAGCAGCGGGATTCTCCGTCCGTTCACAGCAGCGGGATTCTCCGTCCGTTCGCAGCAGCGGGATTCTCCGCCCGTTCGCAGCAGCGGGATTCTCCGTCCGTTCGCAGCAGCGGGATTCTCCGCCCGTGCACAGCAGCGGGATTCTCTGTCCGTTCACAGCAGCGGGATTCTCCGTCCGTTCACAGTAGCGGGATTCTCCGTCCGTTCACAGCAGCGGGATTCTCCGCCCGTACACAGCAGCGGAATTCTCCATCCGTTCACAGCAGCGGGATTCTCCGCCCGTATACAGCAGCGGGATTCTCTATCCGTTCACGGCAGCGAGATTCTCCGCCCGTACATAGCAGCGAGATTCTCCGTCCGTTCACAGCAGCGGGATTCTCCATCCGTTCACAGCAGCGGGATTCTCCGCCCGTTCACAGCAGCGGGATTCTCTGTCCATTCACAGCAGCGGGATTCTCCGACTGTTCCTGGCACCGGGATTCTCAGTCCGTTCACAGCAGCGGGATTCTCCGTCCGTTCATAGCAGCGGGATTCTCCGTCCGTTCACAGCAGCGGGATTCTCCGTCCGTTCACAGCAGCGGGATTCTCCGTCCGTTCATAGCAGCGGGTTCTCCGTCCGTTCACAGCAGCGTGATTCTCCGTCCGTTCATAGCAGCGGGATTCTCCGTCCGTTCATAGCAGCGGGATTCTCCGTCCGTTCATAGCAGCGGGATTCTCCGTCCGTTCAAAGCAGCGGGATTCTCCTCCCGTTCACAGCAGCGGGATTCTCCGTCCGTTCACAGCAGCGGGATTCTCCGTCCGTTCACAGCAGCGGGATTCTCCGTCCGCTCACAGCAGCGGGATCTCCGTCCGTTCACAGCAGCGGGATTCTCCATCCGATCACAGCAGCGGGATTCTCCGTCCGCTCACAGCAGCGGGATTCTCCGCCCGTACACAGCAGCGGGATTCTCCGTCCGTTCATAGCAGCGGGATTCTCCGTCCGTTCATAGCAGCGGGATTCTCCGTCCGTTCATAGCAGCGGGATTCTCCTCCCGTTCACAGCAGCGGGATCTCCGTCCGTTCACAGCAGCGGGATTCTCTGTCCGTTCACAGCAGCGGGATTCTCCATCCGTTCAACCCAGCGGGATTCTCCGTCCGTACACCCCAGCGGGACTCTCCGTCCGTTCACAGCAGCGGGATTCTCCGTCCGTTCACAGCAGCGGGATTCTCCGCCCGTTCACAGCAGCGAGATTCTCCGTCCGGTCACAGCAGCGGGATTCTCCGTCCACACGCAGCAGCGAGATTCTCCGACCGTTCCTGGCACCGGGATTCTCAGTCCGTTCACAGCAGCGGGATTCTCCATCCATTCACAGCAGCGGGATTCTCCGTCCGTGCACAGCAGCGGGATTCTCCGTCCGTTCACCCCAGCGGGATTCTCCGCACGTATACAGCTGCGGGATTCACCGTCCGTTCACCCCAGCGGGATTCTCCGTCCATTCACAGCAGCAGGATTCTCCGTCCGTGCACAGCAGCGGGATTCTCCGTCCGTTCACCCGAGCGGGATTCTCCGTCCGTGCGCAGCAGCGGGATTCTCCGTCCGTTCACCCCAGCGGGATTCTCCGCACGTACACAGCAGCGGGATTCTCCGTCCGTTCACCCCAGCGGGATTCTCCGCCCGTACACAGCTGCGGGATTCTCCGTCCGTTCACCCCAGCGGGATTCTCCGTCCATTCACAGCAGCGGGATTCTCCGCCCGTACACAGCAGCGGGATTCTCCATCCGCTCACAGCAGCGGGATTCTCCGTCCGTTCACAGCAGCGAGATTCTGCGTCGGTTCACAGCAGCGGGATTCTCCGTCCGTTCACAGCAGCGGGATTCTCCGCCTGTGCACAGCAGCGAGATTCTCCGCCCGTACACAGCAGTGGGATTCTCCGCCCGTACAGAGCAGCGGGATTCTCCGCCCGTGCACAGCAGTGGGATTCTCCGCCCGTACACAGCAGCGGGATTCTCCGTCCGTTCACAGCAGCGGGATTCTCCGCACGTTCACAGCAGCGGGAATCTCCGTCCGTTCCCGGCAGCGGGATTCTCTGCCCGTTCATAGCAGTAGGATTCTCTATCCGTTCACGGCAGCGGGATTCTCCGTCCGTTCACAGCAGCGGGATTCTCTATCCAACCACGGCAGTGGGATTCTCTATCCATTCACAGCAGCGGGATTCTCCGTCCGTTCCCGGCAGCGGGATGCTCCGTCCGTTCCCGGCAGCGGGATTCTCTGTCCGTGCACAGCAGCAGGATTCTCCGTCCGTTCCCGGCAGCGGGATTCTCTGTCCGTTCACAGCAGCGGGATTCTCCTTCCGTTCACAGCAGCGAGATTCTCCGCCCGTTCACAGCAGCGGGATTCTCCGCCCGTTCGCAGCAGCGGGATTCTCCGTCCGTTCGCAGCAGCGGGATTCTCCGCCCGTGCACAGCAGCGGGATTCTCTGTCCGTTCACAGCAGCGGGATTCTCCGTCCGTTCACAGTAGCGGGATTCTCCGTCCGTTCACAGCAGCGGGATTCTCCGCCCGTACACAGCAGCGGAATTCTCCGTCCGTTCACAGCAGCGGTATGCTCCGCCCCTACACAGCAGCGGGATTCTCCGTCCGTTCACAGCAGCGGGATTCTCCATCCGTTCACAGCAGCGGGATTCTCCGTCCGTTCACAGCAGCGGGATTCACCGCCAGTACACAGCAGCGGGATTCTCCGTCCGTTCACAGCAGCGGGATTCTCCGCCCGTATACAGCAGCGGGATTCTCTATCCGTTCACGGCAGCGAGATTCTCCGCCCGTACATAGCAGCGAGATTCTCCGTCCGTTCACAGCAGCGGGATTCTCCATCCGTTCACAGCAGCGGGATTCTCCGCCCGTTCACAGCAGCGGGATTCTCTGTCCATTCACAGCAGCGGGATTCTCCGACTGTTCCTGGCACCGGGATTCTCAGTCCGTTCACAGCAGCGGGATTCTCCGTCCGTTCATAGCAGCGGGATTCTCCGTCCGTTCACAGCAGCGGGATTCTCCGTCCGTTCACAGCAGCGGGATTCTCCGTCCGTTCATAGCAGCGGGTTCTCCGTCCGTTCACAGCAGCGGGATTCTCCGTCCGTTCACAGCAGCGGGATTCTCCGTCCGTTCATAGCAGCGGGATTCTCCGTCCCTTCACAGCAGCGGGATTCTCCGTCCGTTCATAGCAGCGGGATTCTCCGTCCGTTCATAGCAGCGGGATTCTCCGTCCGTTCATAGCAGCGGGATTCTCCGTCCGTTCAAAGCAGCGGGATTCTCCTCCCGTTCACAGCAGCGGGATTCTCCGTCCGTTCACAGCAGCGGGATTCTCCGTCCGTTCACAGCAGCGGGATTCTCCGTCCGCTCACAGCAGCGGGATCTCCGTCCGTTCACAGCAGCGGGATTCTCCGTCCGATCACAGCAGCGGGATTCTCCGTCCGCTCACAGCAGCGGGATTCTCCGCCCGTACACAGCAGCGGGATTCTCCGTCCGTTCATAGCAGCGGGATTCTCCGTCCGTTCATAGCAGCGGGATTCTCCGTCCGTTCATAGCAGCGGGATTCTCCTCCCGTTCACAGCAGCGGGATCTCCGTCCGTTCACAGCAGCGGGATTCTCTGTCCGTTCACAGCAGCGGGATTCTCCATCCGTTCAACCCAGCGGGATTCTCCGTCCGTACACAGCAGCGGGATTCTCTGTCCGTTCACAGCAGCGGGATCTCCGTCCGTACACCCCAGCGGGACTCTCCGTCCGTTCACAGCAGCGGGATTCTCCATCCGTACACCCCAGCGGGACTCTCCGTCCGTTCACAGCAGCGGGATTCTCCATCCGTACACCCCAGCGGGACTCTCCGTCCGTTCACAGCAGCGGGATTCTCCGTCCGTTCACAGCAGCGGGATTCTCCATCCGTACACCCCAGCGGGACTCTCCGTCCGTTCACAGCAGCGGGATTCTCCGTCCGTACACCCCAGCGGGACTCTCCGTCCGTTCACAGCAGCGGGATTCTCCGTCCGTTCACAGCAGCGGGGTTCTCTGTCCATTCACAGCAGCGGGATTCTCCGTCCACACGCAGCAGCGAGATTCTCCGACCGTTCCTGGCACCGGGATTCTCAGTCCGTTCACAGCAGCGGGATTCTCCATCCATTCACAGCAGCGGGATTCTCCGTCCGTGCACAGCAGCGGGATTCTCCGTCCGTTCACCCCAGCGGGATTCTCCGCACGTATACAGCTGCGGGATTCACCGTCCGTTCACCCCAGCGGGATTCTCCGTCCATTCACAGCAGCAGGATTCTCCGTCCGTGCACAGCAGCGGGATTCTCCGTCCGTTCACCCGAGCGGGATTCTCCGTCCGTGCGCAGCAGCGGGATTCTCCGCCCGTTCACCCCAGCGGGATTCTCCGCACGTACACAGCAGCGGGATTCTCCGTCCGTTCACCCCAGCGGGATTCTCCGCCCGTACACAGCTGCGGGATTCTCCGTCCGTTCACCCCAGCGGGATTCTCCGTCCATTCACAGCAGCGGGATTCTCCGCCCGTACACAGCAGCGGGATTCTCCGTCCGCTCACAGCAGCGGGATTCTCCGTCCGTTCACAGCAGCGAGATTCTGCGTCGGTTCACAGCAGCGGGATTCTCCGTCCGTTCACAGCAGCGGGATTCTCCGCCTGTGCACAGCAGCGAGATTCTCCGCCCGTACACAGCAGTGGGATTCTCCGCCCGTACACAGCAGCGGGATTCTCCGTCCGTTCACAGCAGCGGGATTCTCCGCACGTTCACAGCAGCGGGAATCTCCGTCCGTTCCCGGCAGCGGGATTCTCTGCCCGTTCATAGCAGTAGGATTCTCTATCCGTTCACGGCAGCGGGATTCTCCGTCCGTTCACAGCAGCGGGATTCTCTATCCAACCACGGCAGTGGGATTCTCTATCCATTCACAGCAGCGGGATTCTCCGTCCGTTCCCGGCAGCGGGATGCTCCGTCCGTTCCCGGCAGCGGGATTCTCTGTCCGTGCACAGCAGCAGGATTCTCCGTCCGTTCCTGGCAGCGGGATTCTCTGTCCGTTCACAGCAGCGGGATTCTCTGTCCGTACACAGCAGCGGGATTCTCCGTTCGTTCACAGCAGCTAGATTCTCCGTCCGTTCATAGCAGCGGGATTCTCCATCTGTACACAGCAGCGGGATTCTTCGTCCGTTCACAGCAGCGGGATTCTCCGTCCGTTCACAGCAGCGGGATTCTCCGTCCGTTCACAGCAGTGGGATTCTCCGTCCGTTCACAGCAGCGGGATTCTCCGTCCGTTCACAGCAGCGGGATTCTCCGCCCGTACAGAGCAGCGGGATTCTCCGCCCGTGCACAGCATTGGGATTCTCCGCCCGTACACATCAGCGGGATTCTCCGTCCGTTCACAGCAGCGGGATTCTCCCCCCGTTCATCGCAGCGGGATTCACTGCCCGTTCATAGCAGCAAGATTCTCCGCCCATACACAGCAGCGGGTTTTCTCCTACTGTTCACAGCACCGGGATTCTCCGCCTGTGCACAGCAGCGGGATTCTCCGCCCGTTCATAGCAGCGAGATTCTCCGCCCGTACACAGCAGTGGGATTCTCCGCCCGTACAGAGCAGCGGGATTCTCCGCCCGTGCACAGCAGTGGGATTCTCCGCCCGTACACAGCAGCGGGATTCTCCGTCCGTCCACAGCAGCGGGATTCTCCGCCCGTGCACAGCAGAGGGATTCTCCGCCCGTACACAGCAGCGGGATTCTCCGTCCGTTCACAGCAGCGGGATTCTCCGCCCGTTCACAGCAGCGGGATTCTCCGCCCGTACACAGCAGCGGGATTCTCCGTCCGTTCACAGCAGCGGGATTCCCCGTCCATTCACAGCAGCGGGATTCTCCGTCCGTTCCCGGCATCGGGATTCTCCGTCCGTTCACAGCAGCGCGGTTCTCCGCCCGTACACCCCAGCGGGATACTCTATCCAACCACGGCAGTGGGATTCTCAACCCGTTCACAGCACGAGATTCTCCGTCCGTTCCCGGCAGCGGGATTCTCTGTCCGTACACAGCAGCGGTATTCTCCGTCCGTTCAAAGAAGCGGGATTCTCCGTCCGTTCACAGCAGCGGGATTCTCTGTCCGTTCACAGCAGCGGGATTCTCCGTCCGTTCACAGCAGCGGGATTCTCCATCCGTTCACAGCAGCGGGATTCTCTGTCCGTTCACAGCAGCGGGATTCTCCGTCCGTTCACAGCAGCGGGATTCTCTGTCCGTTCACAGCAGCGAGATTCTCCTTCCGTTCACTGCAGCGAGATTCTCCGCCCGTTCACAGCAGCGAGATTCTCCGCCCGTTCACAGCAGCGGGATTCTCCGCCCGTTCGCAGCAGCGGGATTCTCCGTCCGTTCGCAGCAGCGGGATTCTCCGCCCGTGCACAGCAGCGGGATTCTCTGTCCGTTCACAGCAGCGGGATTCTCCGTCCGTTCACAGTAGCGGGATTCTCCGTCCGTTCACAGCAGCGGGATTCTCCGCCCGTACACAGCAGCGGAATTCTCCGTCCGTTCACAGCAGCGGTATGCTCCGCCCCTACACAGCAGTGGGATTCTCCGTCCGTTCACAGCAGCGGGATTCTCCATCCGTTCACAGCAGCGGGATTCTCCGTCCGTTCACAGCAGCGGGATTCTCCGCCAGTACACAGCAGCGGGATTCTCCGTCCGTTCTCAGCAGCGGGATTCTCCGTCCGTTCACAGCAGCGGGATTCTCCGCCCGTATACAGCAGCGGGATTCTCTATCCGTTCACGGCAGCGAGATTCTCCGCCCGTACATAGCAGCGAGATTCTCCGTCCGTTCACAGCAGCGGGATTCTCCATCCGTTCACAGCAGCGGGATTCTCCGCCCGTTCACAGCAGCAGGATTCTCTGTCCATTCACAGCAGCGGGATTCTCCGACTGTTCCTGGCACCGGGATTCTCAGTCCGTTCACAGCAGCGGGATTCTCCGTCCGTTCATAGCTTAGCGGGATTCTCCGTCCGTTCACAGCAGCGGGATTCTCCGTCCGTTCACAGCAGCGGGATTCTCCGTCCGTTCACCCCAGCGGGATTCTCCGCACGTACACAGCAGCGGGATTCTCCGTCCGTTCACCCCAGCGGGATTCTCCGCCCGTACACAGCTGCGGGATTCTCCGTCCGTTCACCCCAGCGGGATTCTCCGTCCGTTCACCCCAGCGGGATTTTCCGTCCATTCACAGCAGCGGGATTCTCCGCCCGTACACAGCAGCGGGATTCTCCGCCCGTACACAGCAGCGGTATTCTCCGTTCGTTCACAGCAGCGGGATTTTCCGTCCGTACACAGCAGCGTGATTCTCCGTCCGTACACAGCACCGGGATTCTCCGTCCGTTCACTGCAGTGGGATTCTCCACCCTTTCACCAAAGCGGGATTCTCCGTCCATTCACAGCAGCGGGATTCTCCGTCCGTTCGCAGCAGCGGGATTCTCTGTCCGTTCACCCCAGCAGGATTCTCCGCCCGTACACAGCTGCGGGATTCTCCGTCCGTTCACCCCAGCGGGATTTTCCGTCCGTTCGCAGCAGTGGGATTCTCCGTCCATTCCCGGCAGCGGGATTCTCCGTCCGCTCACAGCAGCGGGATTCTCCGTCCGCTCACAGCAGCGGGATTCTCCGTCCGTTCACAGCAGCGAGATTCTGCGTCGGTTCACAGCAGCGGGATTCTCCGTCCGTTCACAGCAGCGGGATTCTCCGCACGTTCACAGCAGCGGGAATCTCCGTCCGTTCACAGCAGCGGGGTTCTCTGCCCGTTCATAGCAGTGGGATTCTCTATCCGTTCACGGCAGCGGGATTCTCCGTCCGTTCACAGCAGCGGGATTCTCTATCCAACCACGGCAGTGGGATTCTCTATCCGTTCACAGCAGCGAGATTCTCCGTCCGTTCCCAGCAGCGGGATTCTCTGTCCGTGCACAGCAGCAGGATTCTCCGTCCGTTCCCGGCAGCGGAATTCTCTGTCCGTTCACAGCAGCGGGATTCTCTGTCCGTACACAGCAGCGGGATTCTCCGTTCGTTCACAGCAGCGGGATTCTCCGCCCGTTCAAAGCAGCTAGATTCTCCGTCCGTTCACAGCAGCGGGATTCTCCGTCCGTTCATAGCAGCGGGATTCTCCATCTGTACACAGCAGCGGGATTCTCCGTCCGTTCACAGCAGTGGGATTCTTTCCGTTCACAGCAGCGGGATTCTCCGTCCGTTCACAGCAGCGGGATTCTCCGTCCGTTCACAGCAGTGGGATTCTCCGTCCGTTCACAGCAGCGGGATTCTCCGCCCGTTCAAAGCAGCTAGATTCTCCGTCCGTTCACAGCAGCGGGATTCTCCGTCCGTTCATAGCAGCGGGATTCTCCATCTGTACACAGCAGCGGGATTCTCCGTCCGTTCACAGCAGTGGGATTCTCCGTCCGTTCACAGCAGCGGGATTCTCCGTCCGTTCACAGCAGCGGGATTCTCCGCCCGTACAGAGCAGCGGGATTCTCCGCCCGTGCACAGCATTGGGATTCTCCGCCCGTACACATCAGCGGGATTCTCCGTCCGTTCACAGCAGCGGGATTCTCCCCCGTTAATCGCAGCGGGATTCGCTGCCCGTTCATAGCAGCGAGATTCTCCGCCCATACACAGCAGCGGGATTCTCCGACTGTTCACAGCAGCGGGATTCTCCGCCTGTGCACAGCAGCGGGATTCTCCGCCCGTTCATAGCAGCGAGATTCTCCGCCCGTACACAGCAGTGGGATTCTCCGCCCGTACAGAGCAGCGGGATTCTCCGCCCGTGCACAGCAGTGGGATTCTCCGCCCGTACACAGCAGCGGGATTCTCCGTCCGTTCACAGCAGCGGGATTCTCCGCCCGTGCACAGCAGAGGGATTCTCCGCCCGTACACAGCAGCGGGATTCTCCGTCCGTTCACAGCAGCGGGATTCTCCGCCCGTTCACAGCAGCGGGATTCTCCGCCCGTACACAGCAGCGGGATTCTCTGCCCGTACACAGCAGCGGGATTCTCCGTCCGTTCACAGCAGCGGGATTCCCCGTCCATTCACAGCAGCGGGATTCTCCGTCCGTTCCCGGCATCGGGATTCTCCGTCCGTTCACAGCAGCGGGATTCTCCGCCAGTTCATATCAGCGAGATTCTCCGCCCGTACACAGCAGTGGGATTCTCCGCCCGTACAGAGCAGCGGGATTCTCCGCCCGTACACACAAGCGGGATTCTCCGTCCGTTCACAGCAGCGGGATTCTCCGTCCGTTCACACCAGCGGGATTCTCCGTCCGTTCACAGCAGCGGGATTCTCCGTCCGTTCACAGCAGCGGGATTCTCCGTCCGTTCACAGCAGCGGGATTCTCCGCCCGTACACACCAGCGGGATTCTCCGTCCGTTCACAGCAGCGGGATTCTCCGTCCGTTCACACCAGCGGGATTCTCCGTCCGTACACAGCAGCGGGATTCTAGGTCCGTACACACCAGCGGGATTCTCCGTCCATTCACAGCAGCGGGATTCTCCGCCCGTACACACCAGCGGGATTCTCCGTCCGTTCACAGCAGCGGGATTCTCCGCCCGTACACACCAGCGGGATTCTCCGTCCGTTCACAGCAGCGGGATTCTCCGTCCGTTCACACCAGCGGGATTCTCCGTCCGTACACAGCAGCGGGATTCTCCGTCCGTTCACACCAGCGGGATTCTCCGTCCGTTCACACCAGCGGGATTCTCCGTCCGTTCACAGCAGCAGGATTCTCCGTCCATTCACAGCAGCGGGATTCTCCGTCCGTTCACAGCAGCGGGAGTCTAAGTCTGTTCACAGCAGCGAGATTCTCCGTCTGTTCCCGGCAGCGGGATTCTCCGTCCGTTCACGGCAGCAGGATTCTCTGCCCGTTCATAGCAGCGGGATTCTCGATCCATCCACAGCAGCGGGATTCTCCGTCCGGACACGGCAGCAGGATTCTCCGTCCGTTCACAGCAGCAGGATTCTCCGTCCGTTCACAGCAGCGGGAGTCTAAGTCTGTTCACAGCAGCGAGATTCTCCGTCTGTTCCCGGCAGCGGGATTCTCCGTCCGTTCACGGCAGCAGGATTCTCTGCCCGTTCATAGCAGCGGGATTCTCGATCCATCCACACCAGCGGGATTCTCCGTCCGTTCACACCAGCGGGATTCTCCGTCCGTTCACAGCAGCAGGATTCTCCGTCCATTCACAGCAGCGGGATTCTCCGTCCGTTCACAGCAGCGGGAGTCTAAGTCTGTTCACAGCAGCGAGATTCTCCGTCTGTTCCCGGCAGCGGGATTCTCCGTCCGTTCACGGCAGCAGGATTCTCTGCCCGTTCATAGCAGCGGGATTCTCGATCCATCCACAGCAGCGGGATTCTCCGTCCGGACACGGCAGCAGGATTCTCTGTCCGTTCACAGCAGCGGGATTCTCAGTCCGTTCCCGGCAGCGGGATTCTCCGTCCGTTCACAGCAGCGGTATTCTCCGTCCGTTCACGGCAGCGGGATTCTCAGTCCGTTCCCGGCAGCGGGATTCTCCGTCCGTTCACAGCAGCGGGATTCTCTGTCCATTCACAGCAGCAGGATTCTCCTTCCGTTCGCAGCAGCGGGATTCTCCGGCCGTTCCCGGCAGCGGGATTCTCCGCCCGTACACAGCAGCGGGATTCTCCGTCCGTTCACAGTAGCGGGATTCTCCGTCCGTTCCCGGCAGCGGGATTCTCCGCCTGTTCACAGCAGCGAGATTCTCTGCCCGTACACAGCAGCGGGATTCTCCGTCCGTACACAGCAGCGGGATTCTCCGTCCGTACACAGCAGCGGGATTCTCCGTCCGTTCACAGCAGCGGGATTCTCCGTCCTTTCACACCAGCGGGATTCTCCGTCCGTTCACAGCAGCGGGATTCTCCGTCCGTTCACAGCAGCGGGATTCTCCGTCCGTTCTCAGCAGCGGATTCTCCGTCCGTTCAAAACAGCGGGATTCTCCGTCCGTTCATAGCAGCGGGATTCTCCGTCCGTACACACCAGCGGGATTCTCCGTCCGTTCATAGCAGCGGGATTCTCCGTCCGTACACACCAGCGGGATTCTCCGTCCGTTCACAGCAGCGGGATTCTCCGCCCGTGCACAGCAGCGGGATTCTCCGCCCGTGCACAGCAGCGGGATTCTCTGCCCGTTCACAGCAGCGGGATTCTCGATCCATCCACAGCAGCGGGATTCTCGATCCATCCACAGCAGCGGGATTCTCCGCCCGTGCACAGCAGCCGGATTCTCTGTCCGTACACAGCAGCGGGATTCTCGATCCATCCACAGCAGCGGGATTCTCGATCCATCCACAGCAGCGGGATTCTCCGCCCGTGCACAGCAGCCGGATTCTCTGTCCGTTCCCGGCAGCTGGATTCTCTGTCCGTTCACAGCAGCAGGATTCTCCGTCCGTTCACAGCAGCGGGATTCTCAGTCCGTTCACAGCAGCAGGATTCTCCGTCCGTTCCCGGCAGCGGGATTCTCCGTCCGTTCACAGCAGCGGGATTCTCCGTCTGGACACAGCAGCAGGATTCTCTGTCCATTCACAGCAGCGGGATTCTCCGTCCGTTCACAGCAGCGGGATTCTCCGTCCGTTCACCCAGCGGGATTCTCCGTCCGTTCACAGCAGCGGGATTCTCTGCCCGTTCACAGCAGCGGGATTCTCCGCCCGTTCACAGCAGCGGGATTCTCCGTCCGTTCACAACAGCGGGATTCTCCGTCCGTTCAAAACAGCGGGATTCTCCGTCCGTTCACAGCAGCAGGATTCTCTGGCCGTTCACAGCAGCGGGATTCTCCGTCCGTTCACAGCAGTGGGATTCTCTGCCCGTACACAGCAGCGGGATTCTATGTCCGTTCACAGCAGCGGGATTCTCCGTCCGTTCACAGCAGCGGGTTTCTCCGTCCGTTCGCAGCAGTGGGATTCTCCGTCCGTACACAGCAGCGGGATTCTCCGTCCGTTCACAGCAGCGGGATTCTCCGCCCGTTCACAGCAGCGGGATTCTCCGTCCGTTCACAACAGCGGGATTCTCCGTCCGTTCACAACAGCGGGATTCTCCGTCCGTTCACAACAGCGGGATTCTCCGCCCGTTCACAGCAGCGAGATTCTCCGTCCGTTCACAGCAGCGAGATTCTCCGCCCGTTCACAGCAGCGGGATTCTCCGCCCGTTCACAGCAGCGGGATTCTCCGTCCGTTCGCAGCAGCGGGATTCTCCGCCCGTGCACAGCAGCGGGATTCTCCATCCGTTCACAGCAGCGGGATTCTCCGCCTGTTCACAGCAGCGGGATTCTCCGTCCGTACACAGCAGCGGGATTCTCCGTCCGTTCACAGCAGCGGGATTCTCCGTCCGTTCACAGCAGCGGGATTCTCCGCCGGTTCACAGCAGCGGGATTCTCCGTCCGTACACAGCAGCGGGATTCTCCGTCCGTACACAGCAGCGGGATTCTCCGTCCGTACACAGCAGCGGGATTCTCCGCCCGTGCACAGCAGCGGGATTCTCTGGCCGTACACACCAGCGGGATTCTCCGTCCGTTCGCAGCAGCGGGATTCTCCGCCCGTGCACAGCAGCGGGACTCTCTGTCCGTTCGCAGCAGCGGGATTCTCCGTCCGTTCACAGCAGCGGGATTCTCCGTCCGTTCACAGCAGCGGGATTCTCCGCCCGTGCACAGCAGCGGGATTCTCTGGCCGTACACAGCAGCGGGATTCTCCGTCCGTTCACAGCAGCGGGATTCTCCGTCCGTACACAGCAGCGGGATTCTCCGCCCGTGCACAGCAGCGGGATTCTCTGGCCGTACACAGCAGCGGGATTCTCCGTCCGTTCACAGCAGTGGGATTCTCTGCCCGTACACAGCAGCGGGATTCTCTGTCCGTTCACAGCAGCGGGATTCTCCGTCCGTTCACAGCAGCGGGATTCTCCGTCCGTTCATAGCAGCGGGATTCCCCGCCCGTTCGCAGCAGCGGGATTCTCCGTCCGTTCGCAGCAGCGGGATTCTCCGTCCGTGCACAGCAGCGGGATTCTCCGCCCGTTCGCAGCAGCGGGATTCTCCGTCCGTTCGCAGCAGCGGGATTCTCCGCCCGTTCGCAGCAGCGGGATTCTCCGTCCGGACACAGCAGCGGGATTCTCCGTCCGTGCACAGCAGCGGGATTCTCTGTCCGTTCACAGCAGCGGGATTCTCCGTCCGTTCACAGTAGCGGGATTCTCCGTCCGTTCACAGCAGCGGGATTCTCCGCCCGTACACAGCAGCGGAATTCTCCGTCCGTTCACAGCAGCGGTATGCTCCGCCCCTACACAGCAGCGGGATTCTCCGTCCGTTCACAGCAGCGGGATTCTCCATCCGTTCACAGCAGCGGGATTCTCCGTCCATTCACAGTAGCGGGATTCACCGCCAGTACACAGCAGCGGGATTCTCCGTCCGTTCACAGCAGCGGGATTCTCCGCCCGTATACAGCAGCGGGATTCTCTATCCGTTCACGGCAGCGAGATTCTCCGCCCGTACATAGCAGCGAGATTCTCCGTCCGTTCACAGCAGCGGGATTCTCCATCCGTTCACAGCAGCGGGGTTCTCCGCCCGTTCACAGCAGCGGGATTCTCTGTCCATTCACAGCAGCGGGATTCTCCGACTGTTCCTGGCACCGGGATTCTCAGTCCGTTCACAGCAGCGGGATTCTCCGTCCGTTCATAGCAGCGGGATTCTCCGTCCGTTCACAGCAGCGGGATTCTCAGTCCGTTCACAGCAGCGGGATTCTCCGTCCGTTCATAGCAGCGGGATTCTCCGTCCGTTCACAGCAGCGGGATTCTCCGTCCGTACACAGCAGCGGGATTCTCCGTCCGTTCATAGCAGCGGGTTCTCCGTCCGTTCACAGCAGCGGGATTCTCCGTCCGTTCACAGCAGCGGGATTCTCCGTCCGTTCATAGCAGCGGGATTCTCCGTCCCTTCACAGCAGCGGGATTCTCCGTCCGTTCATAGCAGCGGGATTCTCCGTCCGTTCATAGCAGCGGGATTCTCCGTCCGTTCATAGCAGCGGGATTCTCCGTCCGTTCAAAGCAGCGGGATTCTCCTCCCGTTCACAGCAGCGGGATTCTCCGTCCGTTCACAGCAGCGGGATTCTCCGTCCGTTCACAGCAGCGGGATTCTCCGTCCGCTCACAGCAGCGGGATCTCCGTCCGTTCACAGCAGCGGGATTCTCCGTCCGATCACAGCAGCGGGATTCTCCGTCCGCTCACAGCAGCGGGATTCTCCGCCCGTACACAGCAGCGGGATTCTCCGTCCGTTCATAGCAGCGGGATTCTCCGTCCGTTCATAGCAGCGGGATTCTCCGTCCGTTCATAGCAGCGGGATTCTCCTCCCGTTCACAGCAGCGGGATCTCCGTCCGTTCACAGCAGCGGGATTCTCTGTCCGTTCACAGCAGCGGGATTCTCCATCCGTTCAACCCAGCGGGATTCTCCGTCCGTACACCCCAGCGGGACTCTCCGTCCGTTCACAGCAGCGGGATTCTCCGTCCGTTCACAGCAGCGGGGTTCTCTGTCCATTCACAGCAGCTGGATTCTCCGTCCACACGCAGCAGCGGGATTCTCCGACCGTTCCTGGCACCGGGATTCTCAGTCCGTTCACAGCAGCGGGATTCTCCATCCATTCACAGCAGCGGGATTCTCCGTCCGTGCACAGCAGCGGGATTCTCCGTCCGTTCACCCCAGCGGGATTCACCGCACGTATACAGCTGCGGGATTCACCGTCCGTTCACCCCAGCGGGATTCTCCGTCCATTCACAGCAGCAGGATTCTCCGTCCGTGCACAGCAGCGGGATTCTCCGTCCGTTCACCCGAGCGGGATTCTCCGTCCGTGCGCAGCAGCGGGATTCTCCGTCCGTTCACCCCAGCGGGATTCTCCGCACGTACACAGCAGCGGGATTCTCCGTCCGTTCACCCCAGCGGGATTCTCCGCCCGTACACAGCTGCGGGATTCTCCGTCCGTTCACCCCAGCGGGATTCTCCGTCCATTCACAGCAGCGGGATTCTCCGCCCGTACACAGCAGCGGGATTCTCCGTCCGCTCACAGCAGCGGGATTCTCCGTCCGTTCACAGCAGCGAGATTCTGCGTCGGTTCACAGCAGCGGGATTCTCCGTCCGTTCACAGCAGCGGGATTCTCCGCCTGTGCACAGCAGCGAGATTCTCCGCCCGTACACAGCAGTGGGATTCTCCGCCCGTCAGAGCAGCGGGATTCTCCGCCCGTGCACAGCAGTGGGATTCTCCGCCCGTACACAGCAGCGGGATTCTCCGTCCGTTCACAGCAGCGGGATTCTCCGCACGTTCACAGCAGCGGGAATCTCCGTCCGTTCCCGGCAGCGGGATTCTCTGCCCGTTCATAGCAGTAGGATTCTCTATCCGTTCACGGCAGCGGGATTCTCCGTCCGTTCACAGCAGCGGGATTCTCTATCCAACCACGGCAGTGGGATTCTCTATCCATTCACAGCAGCGGGATTCTCCGTCCGTTCCCGGCAGCGGGATGCTCCGTCCGTTCCCGGCAGCGGGATTCTCTGTCCGTGCACAGCAGCAGGATTCTCCGTCCGTTCCCGGCAGCGGGATTCTCTGTCCGTTCACAGCAGCGGGATTCTCCTTCCGTTCACAGCAGCGAGATTCTCCGCCCGTTCACAGCAGCGGGATTCTCCGCCCGTTCGCAGCAGCGGGATTCTCCGTCCGTTCGCAGCAGCGGGATTCTCCGCCCGTGCACAGCAGCGGGATTCTCTGTCCGTTCACAGCAGCGGGATTCTCCGTCCGTTCACAGTAGCGGGATTCTCCGTCCGTTCACAGCAGCGGGATTCTCCGCCCGTACACAGCAGCGGAATTCTCCGTCCGTTCACAGCAGCGGTATGCTCCGCCCCTACACAGCAGCGGGATTCTCCGTCCGTTCACAGCAGCGGGATTCTCCATCCGTTCACAGCAGCGGGATTCTCCGTCCGTTCACAGCAGCGGGATTCACCGCCAGTACACAGCAGCGGGATTCTCCGTCCGTTCACAGCAGCGGGATTCTCCGCCCGTATACAGCAGCGGGATTCTCTATCCGTTCACGGCAGCGAGATTCTCCGCCCGTACATAGCAGCGAGATTCTCCGTCCGTTCACAGCAGCGGGATTCTCCATCCGTTCACAGCAGCGGGATTCTCCGCCCGTTCACAGCAGCGGGATTCTCTGTCCATTCACAGCAGCGGGATTCTCCGACTGTTCCTGGCACCGGGATTCTCAGTCCGTTCACAGCAGCGGGATTCTCCGTCCGTTCATAGCAGCGGGATTCTCCGTCCGTTCACAGCAGCGGGATTCTCCGTCCGTTCACAGCAGCGGGATTCTCCGTCCGTTCATAGCAGCGGGTTCTCCGTCCGTTCACAGCAGCGGGATTCTCCGTCCGTTCACAGCAGCGGGATTCTCCGTCCGTTCATAGCAGCGGGATTCTCCGTCCCTTCACAGCAGCGGGATTCTCCGTCCGTTCATAGCAGCGGGATTCTCCGTCCGTTCATAGCAGCGGGATTCTCCGTCCGTTCATAGCAGCGGGATTCTCCGTCCGTTCAAAGCAGCGGGATTCTCCTCCCGTTCACAGCAGCGGGATTCTCCGTCCGTTCACAGCAGCGGGATGCTCCGTCCGTTCACAGCAGCGGGATTCTCCGTCCGCTCACAGCAGCGGGATCTCCGTCCGTTCACAGCAGCGGGATTCTCCGTCCAATCACAGCAGCGGGATTCTCCGTCCGCTCACAGCAGCGGGATTCTCCGCCCGTACACAGCAGCGGGATTCTCCGTCCGTTCATAGCAGCGGGATTCTCCGTCCGTTCATAGCAGCGGGATTCTCCGTCCGTTCATAGCAGCGGGATTCTCCTCCCGTTCACAGCAGCGGGATCTCCGTCCGTTCACAGCAGCGGGATTCTCTGTCCGTTCACAGCAGCGGGATTCTCCATCCGTTCAACCCAGCGGGATTCTCCGTCCATACACCCCAGCGGGACTCTCCGTCCGTTCACAGCAGCGGGGTTCTCTGTCCATTCACAGCAGCGGGATTCTCCGTCCACACGCAGCAGCGAGATTCTCCAACCGTTCCTGGCACCGGGATTCTCAGTCCGTTCACAGCAGCGGGATTCTCCATCCATTCACAGCAGCGGGATTCTCCGTCCGTGCACAGCAGCGGGATTCTCCGTCCGTTCGCCCCAGCGGGATTCTCCGCACGTATACAGCTGCGGGATTCACCGTCCGTTCACCCCAGCGGGATTCTCCGTCCATTCACAGCAGCAGGATTCTCCGTCCGTGCACAGCAGCGGGATTCTCCGTCCATTCACCCGAGCGGGATTCTCCGTCCGTGCGCAGCAGCGGGATTCTCCGTCCGTTCACCCCAGCGGGATTCTCCGCACGTACACAGCAGCGGGATTCTCCGTCCGTTCACCCCAGCGGGATTCTCCGCCCGTACACAGCTGCGGGATTCTCCGTCCGTTCACCCCAGCGGGATTCTCCGTCCATTCACAGCAGCGGGATTCTCCGCCCGTACACAGCAGCGGGATTCTCCGTCCGCTCACAGCAGCGGGATTCTCCGTCCGTTCACAGCAGCGAGATTCTGCGTCGGTTCACAGCAGCGGGATTCTCCGTCCGTTCACAGCAGCGGGATTCTCCGTCCGTTCACAGCAGCGAGATTCTGCGTCGGTTCACAGCAGCGGGATTCTCCGTCCGTTCACAGCAGCGGGATTCTCCGCCTGTGCACAGCAGCGAGATTCTCCGCCCGTACACAGCAGTGGGATTCTCCGCCCGTACAGAGCAGCGGGATTCTCCGCCCGTGCACAGCAGTGGGATTCTCCGCCCGTACACAGCAGCGGGATTCTCCGTCCGTTCACAGCAGCGGGATTCTCCGCACGTTCACAGCAGCGGGAATCTCCGTCCGTCCCCGGCAGCGGGATTCTCTGCCCGTTCATAGCAGTAGGATGCTCCGTCCGTTCACAGCAGCGGGATTCTCCGTCCGCTCACAGCAGCGGGATCTCCGTCCGTTCACAGCAGCGGGATTCTCCGTCCAATCACAGCAGCGGGATTCTCCGTCCGCTCACAGCAGCGGGATTCTCCGCCCGTACACAGCAGCGGGATTCTCCGTCCGTTCATAGCAGCGGGATTCTCCGTCCGTTCATAGCAGCGGGATTCTCCGTCCGTTCATAGCAGCGGGATTCTCCTCCCGTTCACAGCAGCGGGATCTCCGTCCGTTCACAGCAGCGGGATTCTCTGTCCGTTCACAGCAGCGGGATTCTCCATCCGTTCAACCCAGCGGGATTCTCCGTCCGTACACCCCAGCGGGACTCTCCGTCCGTTCACAGCAGCGGGGTTCTCTGTCCATTCACAGCAGCGGGATTCTCCGTCCACACGCAGCAGCGAGATTCTCCGACCGTTCCTGGCACCGGGATTCTCAGTCCGTTCACAGCAGCGGGATTCTCCATCCATTCACAGCAGCGGGATTCTCCGTCCGTGCACAGCAGCGGGATTCTCCGTCCGTTCGCCCCAGCGGGATTCTCCGCACGTATACAGCTGCGGGATTCACCGTCCGTTCACCCCAGCGGGATTCTCCGTCCATTCACAGCAGCAGGATTCTCCGTCCGTGCACAGCAGCGGGATTCTCCGTCCATTCACCCGAGCGGGATTCTCCGTCCGTGCGCAGCAGCGGGATTCTCCGTCCGTTCACCCCAGCGGGATTCTCCGCACGTACACAGCAGCGGGATTCTCCGTCCGTTCACCCCAGCGGGATTCTCCGCCCGTACACAGCTGCGGGATTCTCCGTCCGTTCACCCCAGCGGGATTCTCCGTCCATTCACAGCAGCGGGATTCTCCGCCCGTACACAGCAGCGGGATTCTCCGTCCGCTCACAGCAGCGGGATTCTCCGTCCGTTCACAGCAGCGAGATTCTGCGTCGGTTCACAGCTGCGGGATTCTCCGTCCGTTCACAGCAGCGGGATTCTCCGTCCGTTCACAGCAGCGGGATTCTCCATCCGTTCACAGCAGCGGGATTCTCCGTCCGTTCACAGCAGCGGGATTCTCCGTCCGTTCACAGCAGCGAGATTCTGCGTCGGTTCACAGCAGCGGGATTCTCCGTCCGTTCACAGCAGCGGGATTCTCCGCCTGTGCACAGCAGCGAGATTCTCCGCCCGTACACAGCAGTGGGATTCTCCGCCCGTACAGAGCAGCGGGATTCTCCGCCCGTGCACAGCAGTGGGATTCTCCGCCCGTACACAGCAGCGGGATTCTCCGTCCGTTCACAGCAGCGGGATTCTCCGCACGTTCACAGCAGCGGGAATCTCCGTCCGTTCCCGGCAGCGGGATTCTCTGCCCGTTCATAGCAGTAGGATTCTCTATCCGTTCACGGCAGCGGGATTCTCCGTCCGTTCACAGCAGCGGGATTCTCTATCCAACCACGGCAGTGGGATTCTCTATCCATTCACAGCAGCGGGATTCTCCGTCCGTTCCCGGCAGCGGGATGCTCCGTCCGTTCCCGGCAGCGGGATTCTCTGTCCGTGCACAGCAGCAGGATTCTCCGTCCGTTCCCGGCAGCGGGATTCTCTGTCCGTTCACAGCAGCGGGATTCTCTGTCCGTACACAGCAGCGGGATTCTCCGTTCGTTCACAGCAGCTAGATTCTCCGTCCGTTCATAGCAGCGGGATTCTCCATCTGTACACAGCAGCGGGATTCTCCGCCCGTTCGCAGCAGCGGGATTCTCCGTCCGGACACAGCAGCGGGATTCTCCGTCCGTGCACAGCAGCGGGATTCTCTGTCCGTTCACAGCAGCGGGATTCTCCGTCCGTTCACAGTAGCGGGATTCTCCGTCCGTTCACAGCAGCGGGATTCTCCGCCCGTACACAGCAGCGGAATTCTCCGTCCGTTCACAGCAGCGGTATGCTCCGCCCCTACACAGCAGCGGGATTCTCCGTCCGTTCACAGCAGCGGGATTCTCCATCCGTTCACAGCAGCGGGATTCTCCGTCCATTCACAGTAGCGGGATTCACCGCCAGTACACAGCAGCGGGATTCTCCGTCCGTTCACAGCAGCGGGATTCTCCGCCCGTATACAGCAGCGGGATTCTCTATCCGTTCACGGCAGCGAGATTCTCCGCCCGTACATAGCAGCGAGATTCTCCGTCCGTTCACAGCAGCGGGATTCTCCATCCGTTCACAGCAGCGGGGTTCTCCGCCCGTTCACAGCAGCGGGATTCTCTGTCCATTCACAGCAGCGGGATTCTCCGACTGTTCCTGGCACCGGGATTCTCAGTCCGTTCACAGCAGCGGGATTCTCCGTCCGTTCATAGCAGCGGGATTCTCCGTCCGTTCACAGCAGCGGGATTCTCAGTCCGTTCACAGCAGCGGGATTCTCCGTCCGTTCATAGCAGCGGGATTCTCCGTCCGTTCACAGCAGCGGGATTCTCCGTCCGTACACAGCAGCGGGATTCTCCGTCCGTTCATAGCAGCGGGTTCTCCGTCCGTTCACAGCAGCGGGATTCTCCGTCCGTTCACAGCAGCGGGATTCTCCGTCCGTTCATAGCAGCGGGATTCTCCGTCCCTTCACAGCAGCGGGATTCTCCGTCCGTTCATAGCAGCGGGATTCTCCGTCCGTTCATAGCAGCGGGATTCTCCGTCCGTTCATAGCAGCGGGATTCTCCGTCCGTTCAAAGCAGCGGGATTCTCCTCCCGTTCACAGCAGCGGGATTCTCCGTCCGTTCACAGCAGCGGGATTCTCCGTCCGTTCACAGCAGCGGGATTCTCCGTCCGCTCACAGCAGCGGGATCTCCGTCCGTTCACAGCAGCGGGATTCTCCGTCCGATCACAGCAGCGGGATTCTCCGTCCGCTCACAGCAGCGGGATTCTCCGCCCGTACACAGCAGCGGGATTCTCCGTCCGTTCATAGCAGCGGGATTCTCCGTCCGTTCATAGCAGCGGGATTCTCCGTCCGTTCATAGCAGCGGGATTCTCCTCCCGTTCACAGCAGCGGGATCTCCGTCCGTTCACAGCAGCGGGATTCTCTGTCCGTTCACAGCAGCGGGATTCTCCATCCGTTCAACCCAGCGGGATTCTCCGTCCGTACACCCCAGCGGGACTCTCCGTCCGTTCACAGCAGCGGGATTCTCCGTCCGTTCACAGCAGCGGGGTTCTCTGTCCATTCACAGCAGCTGGATTCTCCGTCCACACGCAGCAGCGGGATTCTCCGACCGTTCCTGGCACCGGGATTCTCAGTCCGTTCACAGCAGCGGGATTCTCCATCCATTCACAGCAGCGGGATTCTCCGTCCGTGCACAGCAGCGGGATTCTCCGTCCGTTCACCCCAGCGGGATTCACCGCACGTATACAGCTGCGGGATTCACCGTCCGTTCACCCCAGCGGGATTCTCCGTCCATTCACAGCAGCAGGATTCTCCGTCCGTGCACAGCAGCGGGATTCTCCGTCCGTTCACCCGAGCGGGATTCTCCGTCCGTGCGCAGCAGCGGGATTCTCCGTCCGTTCACCCCAGCGGGATTCTCCGCACGTACACAGCAGCGGGATTCTCCGTCCGTTCACCCCAGCGGGATTCTCCGCCCGTACACAGCTGCGGGATTCTCCGTCCGTTCACCCCAGCGGGATTCTCCGTCCATTCACAGCAGCGGGATTCTCCGCCCGTACACAGCAGCGGGATTCTCCGTCCGCTCACAGCAGCGGGATTCTCCGTCCGTTCACAGCAGCGAGATTCTGCGTCGGTTCACAGCAGCGGGATTCTCCGTCCGTTCACAGCAGCGGGATTCTCCGCCTGTGCACAGCAGCGAGATTCTCCGCCCGTACACAGCAGTGGGATTCTCCGTCCGTACACAGCAGCGGGATTCTCCGTCCGTTCATAGCAGCGGGTTCTCCGTCCGTTCACAGCAGCGGGATTCTCCGTCCGTTCACAGCAGCGGGATTCTCCGTCCGTTCATAGCAGCGGGAATCTCCGTCCGTTCCCGGCAGCGGGATTCTCTGCCCGTTCATAGCAGCGGGATTCTCCGTCCGTTCATAGCAGCGGGATTCTCCGTCCGTTCATAGCAGCGGGATTCTCCGTCCGTTCAAAGCAGCGGGATTCTCCTCCCGTTCACAGCAGCGGGATTCTCCGTCCGTTCACAGCAGCGGGATTCTCCGTCCGTTCACAGCAGCGGGATTCTCCGTCCGCTCACAGCAGCGGGATCTCCGTCCGTTCACAGCAGCGGGATTCTCCGTCCGATCACAGCAGCGGGATTCTCCGTCCGCTCACAGCAGCGGGATTCTCCGCCCGTACACAGCAGCGGGATTCTCCGTCCGTTCATAGCAGCGGGATTCTCCGTCCGTTCATAGCAGCGGGATTCTCCGTCCGTTCATAGCAGCGGGATTCTCCTCCCGTTCACAGCAGCGGGATCTCCGTCCGTTCACAGCAGCGGGATTCTCTGTCCGTTCACAGCAGCGGGATTCTCCATCCGTTCAACCCAGCGGGATTCTCCGTCCGTACACCCCAGCGGGACTCTCCGTCCGTTCACAGCAGCGGGATTCTCCGTCCGTTCACAGCAGCGGGGTTCTCTGTCCATTCACAGCAGCTGGATTCTCCGTCCACACGCAGCAGCGGGATTCTCCGACCGTTCCTGGCACCGGGATTCTCAGTCCGTTCACAGCAGCGGGATTCTCCATCCATTCACAGCAGCGGGATTCTCCGTCCGTGCACAGCAGCGGGATTCTCCGTCCGTTCACCCCAGCGGGATTCACCGCACGTATACAGCTGCGGGATTCACCGTCCGTTCACCCCAGCGGGATTCTCCGTCCATTCACAGCAGCAGGATTCTCCGTCCGTGCACAGCAGCGGGATTCTCCGTCCGTTCACCCGAGCGGGATTCTCCGTCCGTGCGCAGCAGCGGGATTCTCCGTCCGTTCACCCCAGCGGGATTCTCCGCACGTACACAGCAGCGGGATTCTCCGTCCGTTCACCCCAGCGGGATTCTCCGCCCGTACACAGCTGCGGGATTCTCCGTCCGTTCACCCCAGCGGGATTCTCCGTCCATTCACAGCAGCGGGATTCTCCGCCCGTACACAGCAGCGGGATTCTCCGTCCGCTCACAGCAGCGGGATTCTCCGTCCGTTCACAGCAGCGAGATTCTGCGTCGGTTCACAGCAGCGGGATTCTCCGTCCGTTCACAGCAGCGGGATTCTCCGCCTGTGCACAGCAGCGAGATTCTCCGCCCGTACACAGCAGTGGGATTCTCCGCCCGTCAGAGCAGCGGGATTCTCCGCCCGTGCACAGCAGTGGGATTCTCCGCCCGTACACAGCAGCGGGATTCTCCGTCCGTTCACAGCAGCGGGATTCTCCGCACGTTCACAGCAGCGGGAATCTCCGTCCGTTCCCGGCAGCGGGATTCTCTGCCCGTTCATAGCAGTAGGATTCTCTATCCGTTCACGGCAGCGGGATTCTCCGTCCGTTCACAGCAGCGGGATTCTCTATCCAACCACGGCAGTGGGATTCTCTATCCATTCACAGCAGCGGGATTCTCCGTCCGTTCCCGGCAGCGGGATGCTCCGTCCGTTCCCGGCAGCGGGATTCTCTGTCCGTGCACAGCAGCAGGATTCTCCGTCCGTTCCCGGCAGCGGGATTCTCTGTCCGTTCACAGCAGCGGGATTCTCCTTCCGTTCACAGCAGCGAGATTCTCCGCCCGTTCACAGCAGCGGGATTCTCCGCCCGTTCGCAGCAGCGGGATTCTCCGTCCGTTCGCAGCAGCGGGATTCTCCGCCCGTGCACAGCAGCGGGATTCTCTGTCCGTTCACAGCAGCGGGATTCTCCGTCCGTTCACAGTAGCGGGATTCTCCGTCCGTTCACAGCAGCGGGATTCTCCGCCCGTACACAGCAGCGGAATTCTCCGTCCGTTCACAGCAGCGGTATGCTCCGCCCCTACACAGCAGCGGGATTCTCCGTCCGTTCACAGCAGCGGGATTCTCCATCCGTTCACAGCAGCGGGATTCTCCGTCCGTTCACAGCAGCGGGATTCACCGCCAGTACACAGCAGCGGGATTCTCCGTCCGTTCACAGCAGCGGGATTCTCCGCCCGTATACAGCAGCGGGATTCTCTATCCGTTCACGGCAGCGAGATTCTCCGCCCGTACATAGCAGCGAGATTCTCCGTCCGTTCACAGCAGCGGGATTCTCCATCCGTTCACAGCAGCGGGATTCTCCGCCCGTTCACAGCAGCGGGATTCTCTGTCCATTCACAGCAGCGGGATTCTCCGATTGTTCCTGGCACCGGGATTCTCAGTCCGTTCACAGCAGCGGGATTCTCCGTCCGTTCATAGCAGCGGGATTCTCCGTCCGTTCACAGCAGCGGGATTCTCCGTTCGTTCACAGCAGCGGGATTCTCCGTCCGTTCATAGCAGCGGGTTCTCCGTCCGTTCACAGCAGCGGGATTCTCCGTCCGTTCACAGCAGCGGGATTCTCCGTCCGTTCATAGCAGCGGGATTCTCCGTCCCTTCACAGCAGCGGGATTCTCCGTCCGTTCATAGCAGCGGGATTCTCCGTCCGTTCATAGCAGCGGGATTCTCCGTCCGTTCATAGCAGCGGGATTCTCCGTCCGTTCAAAGCAGCGGGATTCTCCTCCCGTTCACAGCAGCGGGATTCTCCGTCCGTTCACAGCAGCGGGATTCTCCGTCCGTTCACAGCAGCGGGATTCTCCGTCCGCTCACAGCAGCGGGATCTCCGTCCGTTCACAGCAGCGGGATTCTCCGTCCAATCACAGCAGCGGGATTCTCCGTCCGCTCACAGCAGCGGGATTCTCCGCCCGTACACAGCAGCGGGATTCTCCGTCCGTTCATAGCAGCGGGATTCTCCGTCCGTTCATAGCAGCGGGATTCTCCGTCCGTTCATAGCAGCGGGATTCTCCTCCCGTTCACAGCAGCGGGATCTCCGTCCGTTCACAGCAGCGGGATTCTCTGTCCGTTCACAGCAGCGGGATTCTCTGTCCGTTCACAGCAGCGGGATTCTCTGTCCGTTCACAGCAGCGGGATTCTCCGTCCGTTCACAGCAGCGGGATTCTCTGTCCGTTCACAGCAGCGGGATTCTCCATCCGTTCAACCCAGCGGGATTCTCCGTCCGTACACCCCAGCGGGACTCTCCGTCCGTACACCCCAGCGGGACTCTCCGTCCGTTCACAGCAGCGGGGTTCTCTGTCCATTCACAGCAGCGGGATTCTCCGTCCACACGCAGCAGCGAGATTCTCCGACCGTTCCTGGCACCGGGATTCTCAGTCCGTTCACAGCAGCGGGATTCTCCATCCATTCACAGCAGCGGGATTCTCCGTCCGTGCACAGCAGCGGGATTCTCCGTCCGTTCACCCCAGCGGGATTCTCCGCACGTATACAGCTGCGGGATTCACCGTCCGTTCACCCCAGCGGGATTCTCCGTCCATTCACAGCAGCAGGATTCTCCGTCCGTGCACAGCAGCGGGATTCTCCGTCCGTTCACCCGAGCGGGATTCTCCGTCCGTGCGCAGCAGCGGGATTCTCCGTCCGTTCACCCCAGCGGGATTCTCCGCACGTACACAGCAGCGGGATTCTCCGTCCGTTCACCCCAGCGGGATTCTCCGCCCGTACACAGCTGCGGGATTCTCCGTCCGTTCACCCCAGCGGGATTCTCCGTCCATTCACAGCAGCGGGATTCTCCGCCCGTACACAGCAGCGGGATTCTCCGTCCGCTCACAGCAGCGGGATTCTCCGTCCGTTCACAGCAGCGAGATTCTGCGTTGGTTCACAGCAACGGGATTCTCCGTCCGTTCACAGCAGCGGGATTCTCCGTCCGTTCACAGCAGCGAGATTCTGCGTCGGTTCACAGCAGCGGGATTCTCCGTCCGTTCACAGCAGCGGGATTCTCCGCCTGTGCACAGCAGCGAGATTCTCCGCCCGTACACAGCAGTGGGATTCTCCGCCCGTACAGAGCAGCGGGATTCTCCGCCCGTGCACAGCAGTGGGATTCTCCGCCCGTACACAGCAGCGGGATTCTCCGTCCGTTCACAGCAGCGGGATTCTCCGCACGTTCACAGCAGCGGGAATCTCCGTCCGTTCCCGGCAGCGGGATTCTCTGCCCGTTCATAGCAGTAGGATTCTCTATCCGTTCACGGCAGCGGGATTCTCCGTCCGTTCACAGCAGCGGGATTCTCTATCCAACCACGGCAGTGGGATTCTCTATCCATTCACAGCAGCGGGATTCTCCGTCCGTTCCCGGCAGCGGGATGCTCCGTCCGTTCCCGGCAGCGGGATTCTCTGTCCGTGCACAGCAGCAGGATTCTCCGTCCGTTCCCGGCAGCGGGATTCTCTGTCCGTTCACAGCAGCGGGATTCTCTGTCCGTACACAGCAGCGGGATTCTCCGTTCGTTCACAGCAGCTAGATTCTCCGTCCGTTCATAGCAGCGGGATTCTCCATCTGTACACAGCAGCGGGCTTCTTCGTCCGTTCACAGCAGCGGGATTCTCCGTCCGTTCACAGCAGCGGGATTCTCCGTCCGTTCACAGCAGTGGGATTCTCCGTCCGTTCACAGCAGCGGGATTCTCCGTCCGTTCACAGCAGCGGGATTCTCCGCCCGTACAGAGCAGCGGGATTCTCCGCCCGTGCACAGCATTGGGATTCTCCGCCCGTACACATCAGCGGGATTCTCCGTCCGTTCACAGCAGCGGGATTCTCCCCCCGTTCATCGCAGCGGGATTCACTGCCCGTTCATAGCAGCAAGATTCTCCGCCCATACACAGCAGCGGGATTCTCCTACTGTTCACAGCACCGGGATTCTCCGCCTGTGCACAGCAGCGGGATTCTCCGCCCGTTCATAGCAGCGAGATTCTCCGCCCGTACACAGCAGTGGGATTCTCCGCCCGTACAGAGCAGCGGGATTCTCCGCCCGTGCACAGCAGTGGGATTCTCCGCCCGTACACAGCAGCGGGATTCTCCGTCCGTCCACAGCAGCGGGATTCTCCGCCCGTGCACAGCAGAGGGATTCTCCGCCCGTACACAGCAGCGGGATTCTCCGTCCGTTCACAGCAGCGGGATTCTCCGCCCGTTCACAGCAGCGGGATTCTCCGCCCGTACACAGCAGCGGGATTCTCCGTCCGTTCACAGCAGCGGGATTCCCCGTCCATTCACAGCAGCGGGATTCTCCGTCCGTTCCCGGCATCGGGATTCTCCGTCCGTTCACAGCAGCGCGGTTCTCCGCCCGTACACCCCAGCGGGATACTCTATCCAACCACGGCAGTGGGATTCTCAACCCGTTCACAGCACGAGATTCTCCGTCCGTTCCCGGCAGGGGGATTCTCTGTCCGTACACAGCAGCGGTATTCTCCGTCCGTTCAAAGAAGCGGGATTCTCCGTCCGTTCACAGCAGCGGGATTCTCTGTCCGTTCACAGCAGCGGGATTCTCCGTCCGTTCACAGCAGCGGGATTCTCCATCCGTTCACAGCAGCGGGATTCTCTGTCCGTTCACAGCAGCGGGATTCTCCGTCCGTTCACAGCAGCGGGATTCTCTGTCCGTTCACAGCAGCGGGATTCTCCGTCCGTTCACAGCAGCGGGATTCTCCATCCGTTCACAGCAGCGGGATTCTCTGTCCGTTCACAGCAGCGGGATTCTCCGTCCGTTCACAGCAGCGGGATTCTCCGCCCGTACACAGCAGCGGAATTCTCCGTCCGTTCACAGCAGCGGTATGCTCCGCCCCTACACAGCAGTGGGATTCTCCGTCCGTTCACAGCAGCGGGATTCTCCATCCGTTCACAGCAGCGGGATTCTCCGTCCGTTCACAGCAGCGGGATTCTCCGCCAGTACACAGCAGCGGGATTCTCCGTCCGTTCTCAGCAGCGGGATTCTCCGTCCGTTCACAGCAGCGGGATTCTCCGCCCGTATACAGCAGCGGGATTCTCTATCCGTTCACGGCAGCGAGATTCTCCGCCCGTACATAGCAGCGAGATTCTCCGTCCGTTCACAGCAGCGGGATTCTCCATCCGTTCACAGCAGCGGGATTTTCCGCCCGTTCACAGCAGCGGGATTCTCTGTCCATTCACAGCAGCGGGATTCTCCGACTGTTCCTGGCACCGGGATTCTCAGTCCGTTCACAGCAGCGGGATTCTCCGTCCGTTCATAGCTTAGCGGGATTCTCCGTCCGTTCACAGCAGCGGGATTCTCCGTCCGTTCACAGCAGCGGGATTCTCCGTCCGTTCATAGCAGCGGGATTCTCCGTCCGTTCACAGCAGCGGGATTCTCCGTCCGTTCACAGCAGCGGGATTCTCCGTCCGTTCATAGCAGCGGGATTCTCCGTCCCTTCACAGCAGCGGGATTCTCCGTCCGTTCATAGCAGCGGGATTCTCCGTCAGTTCATAGCAGCGGGATCTCCGTCCGTTCACAACAGCGGGATTCTCTGTCCGTTCACAGCAGCGGGATTCTCCATCCGTTCAACCCAGCGGGATTCTCCGTCCGTACACCCCAGCGGGATTCTCCGTCCGTTCACAGCAGCGGGATTCTCCGCCCGTTCACAGCAGCGAGATTCTCCGACCGTTCCTGGCACCGGGATTCTCAGTCCGTTCACAGCAGCGGGATTCTCCGTCCATTCACAGCAGCGGGATTCTCCGTCCGTGCACAGCAGCGGGATTCTCCGTCCGTTCACCCCAGCGGGATTCTCCGCACGTATACAGCTGCGGGATTCACCGTCCGTTCACCCCAGCGGGATTCTCCGTCCATTCACAGCAGCGGGATTCTCCGTCCGTTCACCCGAGCGGGATTCTCCGTCCGTGCGCAGCAGCGGGATTCTCCGTCCGTTCACCCCAGCGGGATTCTCCGCACGTACACAGCAGCGGGATTCTCCGTCCGTTCACCCCAGCGGGATTCTCCGCCCGTACACAGCTGCGGGATTCTCCGTCCGTTCACCCCAGCGGGATTCTCCGTCCGTTCACCCCAGCGGGATTCTCCGTCCATTCACAGCAGCGGGATTCTCCGCCCGTACACAGCAGCGGGATTCTCCGTTCGTTCACAGCAGCGTGATTCTCCGTCCGTACACAGCAGCGGTATTCTCCGTCCGTTCACTGCAGTGGGATTCTCCACCCTTTCACCAAAGCGGGATTCTCCGTCCATTCACAGCAGCGGGATTCTCCGTCCGTTCGCAGCAGCGGGATTCTCTGTCCGTTCACCCCAGCAGGATTCTCCGCCCGTACACAGCTGCGGGATTCTCCGTCCGTTCACCCCAGCGGGATTTTCCGTCCGTTCGCAGCAGTGGGATTCTCCGTCCATTCCCGGCAGCGGGATTCTCCGTCCGCTCACAGCAGCGGGATTCTCCGTCCGCTCACAGCAGCGGGATTCTCCGTCCGTTCACAGCAGCGAGATTCTGCGTCGGTTCACAGCAGCGGGATTCTCCGTCCGTTCACAGCAGCGGGATTCTCCGCACGTTCACAGCAGCGGGAATCTCCGTCCGTTCACAGCAGCGGGGTTCTCTGCCCGTTCATAGCAGCGGGATTCTCCGTCCGTTCACAGCAGCGGGATTCTCTATCCAACCACGGCAGTGGGATTCTCTATCCGTTCACAGCAGCGAGATTCTCCGTCCGTTCCCAGCAGCGGGATTCTCTGTCCGTGCACAGCAGCAGGATTCTCCGTCCGTTCCCGGCAGCGGAATTCTCTGTCCGTTCACAGCAGCGGGATTTTCTGTCCGTACACAGCAGCGGGATTCTCCGTTCGTTCACAGCAGCGGGATTCTCCGCCCGTTCAAAGCAGCTAGATTCTCCGTCCGTTCACAGCAGCGGGATTCTCCGTCCGTTCATAGCAGCGGGATTCTCCATCTGTACACAGCAGCGGGATTCTCCGTCCGTTCACAGCAGTGGGATTCTTCGTCCGTTCACAGCAGCGGGATTCTCCGTCCGTTCACAGCAGCGGGATTCTCCGTCCGTTCACAGCAGTGGGATTCTCCGTCCGTTCACAGCAGCGGGATTCTCCGCCCGTTCAAAGCAGCTAGATTCTCCGTCCGTTCACAGCAGCGGGATTCTCCGTCCGTTCATAGCAGCGGGATTCTCCATCTGTACACAGCAGCGGGATTCTCCGTCCGTTCACAGCAGTGGGATTCTCCGTCCGTTCACAGCAGCGGGATTCTCCGTCCGTTCACAGCAGCGGGATTCTCCGCCCGTACAGAGCAGCGGGATTCTCCGCCCGTGCACAGCATTGGGATTCTCCGCCCGTACACATCAGCGGGATTCTCCGTCCGTTCACAGCAGCGGGATTCTCCCCCGTTAATCGCAGCGGGATTCGCTGCCCGTTCATAGCAGCGAGATTCTCCGCCCATACACAGCAGCGGGATTCTCCGACTGTTCACAGCAGCGGGATTCTCCGCCTGTGCACAGCAGCGGGATTCTCCGCCCGTTCATAGCAGCGAGATTCTCCGCCCGTACACAGCAGTGGGATTCTCCGCCCGTACAGAGCAGCGGGATTCTCCGCCCGTGCACAGCAGTGGGATTCTCCGCCCGTACACAGCAGCGGGATTCTCCGTCCGTTCACAGCAGCGGGATTCTCCGCCCGTGCACAGCAGAGGGATTCTCCGCCCGTACACAGCAGCGGGATTCTCCGTCCGTTCACAGCAGCGGGATTCTCCGCCCGTTCACAGCAGCGGGATTCTCCGCCCGTACACAGCAGCGGGATTCTCTGCCCGTACACAGCAGCGGGATTCTCCGTCCGTTCACAGCAGCGGGATTCCCCGTCCATTCACAGCAGCGGGATGCTCCGTCCGTTCCCGGCATCGGGATTCTCCGTCCGTTCACAGCAGCGGGATTCTCCGCCAGTTCATATCAGCGAGATTCTCCGCCCGTACACAGCAGTGGGATACTCCGCCCGTACAGAGCAGCGGGATTCTCCGCCCGTACACACAAGCGGGATTCTCCGTCCGTTCACAGCAGCGGGATTCTCCGTCCGTTCACACCAGCGGGATTCTCCGTCCGTTCACAGCAGCGGGATTCTCCGTCCGTTCACAGCAGCGGGATTCTCCGTCCGTTCACAGCAGCGGGATTCTCCGCCCGTACACACCAGCGGGATTCTCCGTCCGTTCACAGCAGCGGGATTCTCCGTCCGTTCACACCAGCGGGATTCTCCGTCCGTACACAGCAGCGGGATTCTAGGTCCGTACACACCAGCGGGATTCTCCGTCCATTCACAGCAGCGGGATTCTCCGCCCGTACACACCAGCGGGATTCTCCGTCCGTTCACAGCAGCGGGATTCTCCGCCCGTACACACCAGCGGGATTCTCCGTCCGTTCACAGCAGCGGGATTCTCCGTCCGTTCACACCAGCGGGATTCTCCGTCCGTACACAGCAGCGGGATTCTAGGTCCGTACACATCAGCGGAATTCTCCGTCCATTCACAGCAGCTGGATTCTCCGCCCGTACACAGCAGCGGGATTCTCCGTCCGTTCACAGCAGTGGGATTCTCCGTCCGTTCACAGCAGCGGGAGTCTAAGTCTGTTCACAGCAGCGAGATTCTCCGTCTGTTCCCGGCAGCGGGATTCTCCGTCCGTTCACGGCAGCAGGATTCTCTGTCCGTTCACAGCAGCGGGATTCTCAGTCCGTTCCCGGCAGCGGGATTCTCCGTCCGTTCACAGCAGCGGGATTCTCTGTCCGTTCACAGCAGCGGGATTCTCAGTCCGTTCCCGGCAGCGGGATTCTCCGTCCGTTCACAGCAGCAGGATTCTCCGTCCGTTCACGGCAGCGGGATTCTCAGTCCGTTCCCGGCAGCGGGATTCTCCGTCCGTTCACAGCAGCGGGATTCTCTGTCCATTCACAGCAGCAGGATTCTCCTTCCGTTCGCAGCAGCGGGATTCTCCGGCCGTTCCCGGCAGCGGGATTCTCCGCCCGTACACAGCAGCGGGATTCTCCGTCCGTTCACAGTAGCGGGATTCTCCGTCCGTTCCCGGCAACGGGATTCTCCGCCCGTACACAGCAGCGGGATTCTCCGTCCGTACACAGCAGCGGGATTCTCCGCCCGTACACAGCAGCGGGATTCTCCATCCGTTCACAGCAGCGGGATTCTCCGTCCGTACACAGCAGCGGGATTCTCCGTCCGTACACAGCTGCGGGATTCTCCGTCCGTACACAGCAGCGGGATTCTCCGTCCGTACACAGCAGCGGGATTCTCCGTCCGTACACAGCAGCGGGATTCTCCGTCCGTACACAGCAGCGGGATTCTCCGTCCGTACACAGTCGCGGGATTCTCCGTCCGTTCACAGCAGCGGGATTCTCCGTCCGTACACAGCAGCGGGATTCTCCGTCCGTACACAGCAGCGGGATTCTCCGTCCGTACACAGCAGCGGGATTCTCCGTCCGTTCCCGGCAGCGGGATTCTCCGTCCGTTCACAGCAGCGGGATTCTCCGTCCGTACACAGCAGCGGGATTCTCTGTCCGTTCACAGCAGCGGGATTCTCCGTCCGTTCCCGGCAGCGGGATTCTCCGTCCGTTCACAGCAGCGGGATTCTCCGTCCGTTCACAGCAGCGGGATTCTCCGTCCGTTCACAGCAGCGGGATTCTCCGTCCGTTCTCAGCAGCGGATTCTCCGTCTGTTCAAAACAGCGGGATTCTCCGTCCGTTCATAGCAGCGGGATTCTCCGTCCGTACACACCAGCGGGATTCTCCGTCCGTTCACAGCAGCGGGATTCTCCGCCCGTGCACAGCAGCGGGATTCTCTGCCCGTTCACAGCAGCGGGATTCTCGATCCATCCACAGCAGCGGGATTCTCGATCCATCCACAGCAGCGGGATTCTCCGCCCGTGCACAGCAGCCGGATTCTCTGTCCGTACACAGCAGCGGGATTCTCCGTCCGTTCACAGCAGCGGGATTCTCCGTCCGGACACAGCAGCAGGATTCTCTGTCCGTTCACAGCAGCGGCATTCTCAGTCCGTTCCCGGCAGCTGGATTCTCCGTCCGTTCACAGCAGCAGGATTCTCTGTCCGTTCACAGCAGCAGGATTCTCCGTCCGTTCACAGCAGCGGGATTCTCAGTCCGTTCACAGCAGCAGGATTCTCCGTCCGTTCCCGGCAGCGGGATTCTCCGTCCGGACACAGCAGCAGGATTCTCTGTCCATTCACAGCAGCGGGATTCTCCGTCCGTTCACAGCAGCGGGATTCTCCGTCCGTTCACCCAGCGGGATTCTCCGTCCGTTCACAGCAGCGGGATTCTCTGCCCGTTCACAGCAGCGGGATTCTCCGCCCGTTCACAGCCAGCGAGATTCTCCGCCTGTTCACAGCAGCGGGATTCTCCGTCCGTTCACAACAGCGGGATTCTCCGTCCGTTCACAGCAGCAGGATTCTCTGGCCGTTCACAGCAGCGGGATTCTCCGTCCGTTCACAGCAGTGGGATTCTCTGCCCGTACACAGCAGCGGGATTCTATGTCCGTTCACAGCAGCGGGATTCTCCGTCCGTTCACAGCAGCGGGTTTCTCCGTCCGTTCACAGCAGTGGGATTCTCCGCCCGTTCACAGCAGCGAGATTCTCCGTCCGTTCACAGCAGCGAGATTCTCCGCCCGTTCACAGCAGCGGGATTCTCCGCCCATTCACAGCAGCGGGATTCTCCGTCCGTTCGCAGCAGCGGGATTCTCCGCCCGTGCACAGCAGCGGGATTCTCTGTCCGTTCACAGCAGCGGGATTCTCCGTCCGTTCACAGCAGCGGGATTCTCCGTCCGTTCACAGCAGCGGGATTCTCCGCCTGTTCACAGCAGCGGGATTCTCCGTCCGTTCACAACAGCGGGATTCTCCGTCCGTTCACAGCAGCAGGATTCTCTGGCCGTTCACAGCAGCGGGATTCTCCGTCCGTTCACAGCAGTGGGATTCTCTGGCCGTTCACAGCAGCGAGATTCTCCGTCCGTTCACAGCAGCGAGATTCTCCGTCCGTTCACAGCAGCGGGATTCTCCGTCCGTTCGCAGCAGCGGGATTCTCCGCCCGTGCACAGCAGCGGGATTCTCTGTCCGTTCACAGCAGCGGGATTCTCCGTCCGTTCACAGCAGCGGGATTCTCCGTCCGTTCACAGCAGCGGGATTCTCCGCCCGTGCACAGCAGCGGGATTCTCTGGCCGTACACAGCAGCGGGATTCTCCGTCCGTTCACAGCAGCGGGATTCTCCGTCCGCTCACAGCAGCGGGATTCTCCGTCCGTTCACAGCAGCGAGATTCTGCGTCGGTTCACAGCAGCGGGATTCTCCGTCCGTTCACAGCAGCGGGATTCTCCGCACGTTCACAGCAGCGGGAATCTCCGTCCGTTCACAGCAGCGGGGTTCTCTGCCCGTTCATAGCAGTGGGATTCTCTATCCGTTCACGGCAGCGGGATTCTCCGTCCGTTCACAGCAGCGGGATTCTCTATCCAACCACGGCAGTGGGATTCTCTATCCGTTCACAGCAGCGGGATTCTCCGTCCGTTCCCGGCAGCGGGATTCTCTGTCCGTTCACAGCAGCGGGATTCTCTGTCCGTACACAGCAGCGGGATTCTCCGTCCGTTCATAGCAGCGGGATCTCCGTCCGTTCACAACAGCTGGATTCTCTGTCCGTTCACAGCAGCGGGATTCTCCATCCGTTCAACCCAGCGGGATTCTCCGTCCGTACACCCCAGCGGGATTCTCCGTCCGTACACAGCAGCGGGATTCTCCGCCCGTTCACAGCAGCGGGGTTCTCTGTCCATTCACAGCAGCGGGATTCTCCGACCGTTCCTGGCACCGGGATTCTCAGTCCGTTCACAGCAGCGGGATTCTCCGTCCATTCACAGCAGCGAGATTCTCCGTCCGTGCACAGCAGCGGGATTCTCCGTCCGTTCACCCCAGCGGGATTCTCCGCACGTATACAGCTGCGGGATTCTCCGTCCGTGCACAGCAGCGGGATTCTCCGTCCGTTCACCCGAGCGGGATTCTCCGTCCGTGCGCAGCAGCGGGATTCTCCGTCCGTTCACCCCAGCGGGATTCTCCGCACGTACACAGCAGCGGGATTCTCCGTCCGTTCACCCCAGCGGGATTCTCCGCCCGTACACAGCTGCGGGATTCTCCGTCCGTTCACCCCAGCGGGATTCTCCGTCCGTTCACCCCAGCGGGATTCTCCGTCCATTCACAGCAGCGGGATTCTCCGCCCGTACACAGCAGCGGGATTCTCCGCCCGTACACAGCAGCGGGATTCTCCGTCCGTTCACAGCAGCGGTATTCTCCGTTCGTTCACAGCAGCGGGATTCTCCGTCCGTACACAGCAGCGTGATTCTCCGTCCGTACACAGCAGCGGGATTCTCCGTCCGTTCACTGCAGTGGGATTCTCCGTCCGTTCACCCCAGCGGGATTTTCCGTCCGTTCGCAGCAGTGGGATTCTCCGTCCGTTCCCGGCAGCGGGATTCTCCGTCCGCTCACAGCAGCGGGATTCTCCGTCCGCTCACAGCAGCGGGATTCTCCGTCCGTTCACAGCAGCGGGATTCTCCGTCCGTTCGCAGCAGCGGGATTCTCTGTCCGTTCACCCCAGCAGGATTCTCCGCCCGTACACAGCTGCGGGATTCTCCGTCCGTTCACCCCAGCGGGATTTTCCGTCCGTTCGCAGCAGTGGGATTCTCCGTCCGTTCCCGGCAGCGGGATTCTCCGTCCGCTCACAGCAGCGGGATTCTCCGTCCGCTCACAGCAGCGGGATTCTCCGTCCGTTCACAGCAGCGAGATTCTGCGTCGGTTCACAGCAGCGGGATTCTCCGTCCGTTCACAGCAGCGGGATTCTCCGCACGTTCACAGCAGCGGGAATCTCCGTCCGTTCACAGCAGCGGGATTCTCTATCCAACCACGGCAGTGGGATTCTCTATCCGTTCACAGCAGCGAGATTCTTCGTCCGTTCCCAGCAGCGGGATTCTCTGTCCGTGCACAGCAGCAGGATTCTCCGTCCGTTCCCGGCAGCGGAATTCTCTGTCCGTTCACAGCAGCGGGATTCTCTGTCCGTACACAGCAGCGGGATTCTCCGTTCGTTCACAGCAGCGGGATTCTCCGCCCGTTCAAAGCAGCTAGATTCTCCGTCCGTTCACAGCAGCGGGATTCTCCGTCCGTTCATAGCAGCGGGATTCTCCATCTGTACACAGCAGCGGGATTCTCCGTCCGTTCACAGCAGTGGGATTCTTCGTCCGTTCACAGCAGCGGGATTCTCCGTCCGTTCACAGCAGCGGGATTCTCCGTCCGTTCACAGCAGTGGGATTCTCCGTCCGTTCACAGCAGCGGGATTCTCCACCCGTTCAAAGCAGCTAGATTCTCCGTCCGTTCACAGCAGCGGGATTCTCCGTCCGTTCATAGCAGCGGGATTCTCCATCTGTACACAGCAGCGGGATTCTCCGTCCGTTCACAGCAGTGGGATTCTCCGTCCGTTCACAGCAGCGGGATTCTCCGTCCGTTCACAGCAGCGGGATTCTCCGCCCGTACAGAGCAGCGGGATTCTCCGCCCGTGCACAGCATTGGGATTCTCCGCCCGTACACATCAGCGGGATTCTCCGTCCGTTCACAGCAGCGGGATTCTCCCCCGTTCATCGCAGCGGGATTCGCTGCCCGTTCATAGCAGCGAGATTCTCCGCCCATACACAGCAGCGGGATTCTCCGACTGTTCACAGCAGCGGGATTCTCCGCCTGTGCACAGCAGCGGGATTCTCCGCCCGTTCATAGCAGCGAGATTCTCCGCCCGTACACAGCAGTGGGATTCTCCGCCCGTACAGAGCAGCGGGATTCTCCGCCCGTGCACAGCAGTGGGATTCTCCGCCCGTACACAGCAGCGGGATTCTCCGTCCGTTCACAGCAGCGGGATTCTCCGCCCGTGCACAGCAGAGGGATTCTCCGCCCGTACACAGCAGCGGGATTCTCCGTCCGTTCACAGCAGCGGGATTCTCCGCCCGTTCACAGCAGCGGGATTCTCCGCCCGTACACAGCAGCGGGATTCTCTGCCCGTACACAGCAGCGGGATTCTCCGTCCGTTCACAGCAGCGGGATTCCCCGTCCATTCACAGCAGCGGGGTTCTCCGTCCGTTCCCGGCATCGGGATTCTCCGTCCGTTCACAGCAGCGGGATTCTCCGCCAGTTCATATCAGCGAGATTCTCCGCCCGTACACAGCAGTGGGATTCTCCGCCCGTACAGAGCAGCGGGATTCTCCGCCCGTACACACAAGCGGGATTCTCCGTCCGTTCACAGCAGCGGGATTCTCCGTCCGTTCACACCAGCGGGATTCTCCGTCCGTTCACAGCAGCGGGATTCTCCGTCCGTTCACAGCAGCGGGATTCTCCGTCCGTTCACAGCAGCGGGATTCTCCGCCCGTACACACCAGCGGGATTCTCCGTCCGTTCACAGCAGCGGGATTCTCCGTCCGTTCACACCAGCGGGATTCTCCGTCCGTACACAGCAGCGGGATTCTCCGTCCATTCACAGCAGCGGGATTCTCCGCCCGTAAACACCAGCGGGATTCTCCGTCCGTTCACAGCAGCGGGATTCTCCGTCCGTTCACACCAGCGGGATTCTCCGTCCGTACACAGCAGCGGGATTCTAGGTCCGTACACATCAGCGGGATTCTCCGTCCATTCACAGCAGCTGGATTCTCCGCCCGTACACAGCAGCGGGATTCTCCGTCCGTTCACAGCAGTGGGATTCTCCGTCCGTTCACAGCAGCGGGAGTCTAAGTCTGTTCACAGCAGCGAGATTCTCCGTCTGTTCCCGGCAGCGGGATTCTCCGTCCGTTCACGGCAGCAGGATTCTCTGCCCGTTCATAGCAGCGGGATTCTCGATCCATCCACAGCAGCGGGATTCTCTGTCCGTTCACAGCAGCGGGATTCTCTGTCCATTCACAGCAGCGGTATTCTCCGTCCGTTCACGGCAGCGGGATTCTCAGTCCGTTCCCGGCAGCGGGATTCTCCGTCCGTTCGCAGCAGCAGGATTCTCCTTCCGTTCACAGCAGCGGGATTCTCCGTCCGTTCACAGCAGCAGGATTCTCCTTCCGTTCGCAGCAGCGGGATTCTCCGGCCGTTCCCGGCAGCGGGATTCTCCGCCCGTACACAGCAGCGGGATTCTCCGTCCGTTCACAGTAGCGGGATTCTCCGTCCGTTCCCGGCAGCGGGATTCTCCGCCTGTTCACAGCAGCGAGATTCTCTGCCCGTTCACAGCAGCGAGATTCTCTGCCCGTACACAGCAGCGGGATTCTCCGCCCGTACACAGCAGCGGGATTCTCCGTCCGTACACAGCAGCGGGATTCTCCGTCCGTACACAGCAGCGGGATTCTCCGTCCGTACACAGCAGCGGGATTCTCCGTCCGTTCACAGTAGCGGGATTCTCCGTCCTTTCACACCAGCGGGATTCTCCGTCCGTTCACAGCAGCGGGATTCTCCGTCCGTTCTCAGCAGCGGATTCTCCGTCCGTTCAAAACAGCGGGATTCTCCGTCCGTTCATAGCAGCGGGATTCTCCGTCCGTACACACCAGCGGGATTCTCCGTCCGTTCACAGCAGCGGGATTCTCCGCCCGTGCACAGCAGCGGGATTCTCCGCCCGTGCACAGCAGCCGGATTCTCTGTCCGTACACCGCAGCGGGATTCTCCGTCCGTTCACTGCAGCGGGATTCTCCGTCCGGACACAGCAGCAGGATTCTCTGTCCGTTCACAGCAGCGGCATTCTCAGTCCGTTCCCAGCAGCGGGATTCTCTGCCCGTTCACAGCAGCGGGATTCTCGATCCATCCACAGCAGCGGGATTCTCGATCCATCCACAGCAGCGGGATTCTCCGTCCGTTCACGGCAGCGGGATTCTCCGTCCGTTCACGGCAGCGGGATTCTCCGCCCGTACACAGCAGCGGGATTCTCTGCCCGTACACAGCAGCGGGATTCTCCGTCCGTTCACAGCAGCGGGATTCCCCGTCCATTCACAGCAGCGGGATTCTCCGTCCGTTCCCGGCATCGGGATTCTCCGTCCGTTCACAGCAGCGGGATTCTCCGCCAGTTCATATCAGCGAGATTCTCCGCCCGTACACAGCAGTGGGATTCTCCGCCCGTACAGAGCAGCGGGATTCTCCGCCCGTACACACAAGCGGGATTCTCCGTCCGTTCACAGCAGCGGGATTCTCCGTCCGTTCACACCAGCGGGATTCTCCGTCCGTTCACAGCAGCGGGATTCTCCGTCCGTTCACAGCAGCGGGATTCTCCGTCCGTTCACAGCAGCGGGATTCTCCGTCCGTACACAGAAGCGGGATTCTAGGTCCGTACACATCAGCGGGATTCTCCGTCCATTCACAGCAGCTGGATTCTCCGCCCGTACACAGCAGCGGGATTCTCCGCCCGTACACAGCAGCGGGATTCTCCGTCCGGACACAGCAGCGAGATTATCCGCCCGTTCACAGCAGCGGGATTCTCCACCCGTACACAGCAGCGAGATTATCCGTCCGTTCACAGCAGCTAGATTCTCCGCCCGTACACAGCAGCGGGATTCTCAGTCCGTTCCCGGCAGCGTGATTCTCCGCCCGTACACAGCAGCGGGATTCTCCGCCCGTACACAGCAGCGGGATTCTCCGTCCGGACACAGCAGCGAGATTATCCGCCCGTTCACAGCAGCGGGATTCTCCACCCGTACACAGCAGCGAGATTATCCGCCCGTTCACAGCAGCGGGATTCTCCACCCGTACACAGCAGCGGGATTCTCCGTCCGTTCACAGCAGCAGGATTCTCCGTCCGTTCGCAGCAGCGGGATTCTCCGTCCGTTCCCGGCAGCGGGATTCTCCGCCCGTACACAGCAGCGGGATTCTCCGTCCGTTCACAGTAGCGGGATTCTCCGTCCGTTCCCGGCAGTGGGATTCTCCGCCTGTTCACAGCAGCGGGATTCTCCGTCCGTACACAGCAGCGGGATTCTCCGTCCGTACACAGCAGCGGGATTCTCCGCCCGTGCACAGCAGCGGGATTCTGTGGCCGTACACACCAGCGGGATTCTCCGTCCGTTCACAGCAGCGGGATTCTCCGTCCGTTCACACCAGCGGGATTCTCCGTCCGTTCACAGCAGCGGGATTCTCCGTCCGTTCACAGCAGCGGGATTCTCCGTCCGTTCTCAGCAGCGGATTCTCCGTCCGTTCAAAACAGCGGGATTCTCCGTCCGTTCACAGCAGCGGGATTCTCCGTCCGTGCACAGCAGCGGGATTCTCTGGCCGTACACACCAGCGGGATTCTCCGTCCGTTCCCGGCAGCGGGATTCTCCGTCCGTTCACAGCAGCGGGATTCTCCGTCCGGACACAGCAGCGGGATTCTCCGTCCGTTCGCAGCAGCGGGATTCTCCGTCCGTTCCCGGCAGCGGGATTCTCCGTCCGTTCACAGCAGCGGCATTCTCAGTCCGTTCCCGGCAGCTGGATTCTCAGTCCGTTCCCGGCAGCGGGATTCTCCCTCCGTTCACAGCAGCGGGATTCTCTGTCCGTTCACAGCAGCGGGATTCTCCGTCCGTTCACGGCAGCGGGATTCTCCCTCCGTTCACAGCAGCGGGATTCTCCGTCCGTTCACCCAGCGGGATTCTCCGTCCGTACACAGCAGCGGGATTCTCTGGCCGTTCACAACAGCGGGATTCTCCGTCCGTTCACAGCAGCGAGATTCTCCGCCCGTTCACAGCAGCGGGATTCTCTGGCCGTTCACAGCAGCGGGATTCTCCGTCCGTGCACAGCAGCGGGATTCTCTGGCCGTTCACAGCAGCGGGATTCTCCGTCCGTTCACAGCAGCGAGATTCTCCGTCCGTTCACAGCAGCGGGATTCTCCGTCCGTTCACAGCAGCGGGATTCTCCGCCCGTTCACAGCAGCGGGATTCTCCGTCCGTTCGCAGCAGCGGGATTCTCCGCCCGTGCACAGCAGCGGGATTCGCCGCCCGTGCACAGCAGCGGGATTCTCTGGCCGTACACAGCAGCGGGATTCTCCGTCCGTTCACAGCAGCGGGATTCTCCGTCCGTTCACAGCAGTGGGATTCTCTGCCCGTACACAGCAGCGGGATTCTCTGTCTGTACACAGCAGCGGGATTCTCTGCCCGTACACAGCAGCGAGATTCTCCGTCCGTTCACTGCAGCGAGATTCTCCGCCCGTTCACAGCAGCGAGATTCTCCGCCCGTTCACAGCAGCGGGATTCTCCGCCCGTTCGCAGCAGCGGGATTCTCCGTCCGTTCGCAGCAGTGGGGTTCTCCGCCCGTGCACAGCAGCGGGATTCTCTGTCCGTTCACAGCAGCGGGATTCTCCGTCCGTTCACAGCAGCGGGATTCTCCTTCCGTTCACAGCAGCGGGATTCTCCGCCCGTGCACAGCAGCGGGATTCTCTGGCCATACACAGCAGCGGGATTCTCCGTCCGTTCACAGCAGCGGGATTCTCCGTCTGTTCACAGCAGCGGGATTCTCCGCCCGTGCACAGCAGCGGGATTCTCTGGCCGTACACAGCAGCGGGATTCTCCGTCCGTTCACAGCAGCGGGATTCTCCGTCCGTTCACAGCAGCGGGATTCTCCGCCCGTACACAGCAGCGGAATTCTCCGTCCGTTCACAGCAGCGGTATGCTCCGCCCCAACACAGCAGCGGGATTCTCCGTCCGTTCACAGCAGCGGGATTCTCCATCCGTTCACAGCAGCGGGATTCTCCGTCCGTTCACAGCAGCGGGATTCTCCGCCAGTACACAGCAGCGGGATTCTCCGTCCGTTCACAGCAGCGGGATTCTCCGTCCGTTCACAGCAGCGGGATTCTCCGCCCGTATACAGCAGCGGGATTCTCTATCCGTTCACGGCAGCGAGATTCTCCGCCCGTACATAGCAGCGAGATTCTCCGTCCGTTCACAGCAGCGGGATTCTCCATCCGTTCACAGCAGCGGGATTCTCCGCCCGTTCACAGCAGCGGGATTCTCTGTCCATTCACAGCAGCGGGATTCTCCGACTGTTCCTGGCACCGGGATTCTCAGTCCGTTCACAGCAGCGGGATTCTCCGTCCGTTCATAGCAGCGGGATTCTCCGTCCGTTCACAGCAGTGGGATTCTCCGTCCGTTCACAGCAGCGGGATTCTCCGTCCGTTCATAGCAGCGGGACTCTCCGTCCGTTCACAGCAGCGGGATTCTCCGTCCGTTCACAGCAGCGGGATTCTCCGTCCGTTCATAGCAGCGGGATTCTCCGTCCCTTCACAGCAGCGGGATTCTCCGTCCGTTCATAGCAGCGGGATTCTCCGTCAGTTCATAGCAGCGGGATTCTCCGTCCGTTCATAGCAGCGGGATTCTCCGTCCGTTCAGAGCAGCGGGATTCTCCGTCCGCTCACAGCAGCGGGATTCTCCGTCCGCTCACAGCAGCGGGATTCTCCGCCCGTACACAGCAGCGGGATTCTCCGTCCGTTCATAGCAGCGGGATTCTCCGTCCGTTCATAGCAGCGGGATTCTCCGTCCGTTCACAGCAGCGGGATTCTCCATCCGTTCATAGCAGCGGGATTCTCCGTCCGTTCATAGCAGCGGGATTCTCCGTCCGTTCACAGCAGCGGGATTCTCCGTCCGTTCACAGCAGCGGGATTCTCCGTCCGTTCACAGCAGCGGGATTCTCCGTCCGTTCACAGCAGCGGGATTCTCTGTCCGTTCACAGCAGCGGGATTCTCCGTCCGTTCACAGCAGCGGGATTCTCCGACCGTTCCTGGCACCGGGATTCTCAGTCCGTTCACAGCAGCGGGGTTCTCCGTCCATTCACAGCAGCGGGATTCTCCGTCCGTGCACAGCAGCGGGATTCCCCGTCCGTTCACCCCAGCGGGATTCTCCGCACGTACACAGCTGCGGGATTCACCGTCCGTTCACCCCAGCGGGATTCTCCGTCCATTCACAGCAGCGGGATTCTCCGTCCGTGCACAGCAGCGGGATTCTCTGTCCGTTCACAGCAGCGGGATTCTCCATCCGTTCAACCCAGCGGGATTCTCCGTCCGTACACCCCAGCGGGATTCTCCGTCCGTTCACAGCAGCGGGATTCTCCGCCCGTTCACAGCAGCGGGATTCTCCGTCCACACGCAGCAGCGAGATTCTCCGACCGTTCCTGGCACCGGGATTCTCAGTCCGTTCACAGCAGCGGGGTTCTCCGTCCATTCACAGCAGCGGGATTCTCCGTCCGTGCACAGCAGCGGGATTCCCCGTCCGTTCACCCCAGCGGGATTCTCCGCACGTACACAGCAGCGGGATTCTCCGTCCGTGCACAGCAGCGGGATTCCCCGTCCGTTCACCCCAGCGGGATTCTCCGTCCGTTCACAGCAGCGGGATTCTCCGTCCATTCACAGCAGCGGGATTCTCCGTCCGTTCACCCGAGCGGGATTCTCCGTCCGTGCGCAGCAGCGGGATTCTCCGTCCGTTCACCCCAGCGGGATTCTCCGCACGTACACAGCAGCGGGATTCTCCGTACGTTCACCCCAGCGGGATTCTCCGCCCGTACACAGCTGCGGGATTCTCCGTCCGTTCACCCCAGCGGGATTCTCCGTCCGTTCACCCCAGCGGGATTCTCCGTCCATTCACAGCAGCGGGATTCTCCGCCCGTACACAGCAGCGGGATTCTCCGTCCGTTCACAGCAGCGGGATTCTCTGTCCGTGCACAGCAGCGGGATTCTCCGCCCGTACACAGCAGCGGGATTCTCCGTCCGTTCACGGCAGCGGGATTCTCTGTCCGTGCACAGCAGCGGGATTCTCTGTCCGTTCACCCCAGCAGGATTCTCTGTCCGTTCACCCCAGCAGGATTCTCCGCCCGTACACAGCTGCGGGGTTCTCCGTCCGTTCACCCCAGCGGGATTCTCCGTCCGTTCGCAGCAGTGGGATTCTCCGTCCGTTCCCGGCAGCGGGATTCTCCGTCCGCTCACAGCAGCGGGATTCTCCGTCCGCTCACAGCAGCGGGATTCTCCGTCCGCTCACAGCAGTGGGATTCTCCGCCTGTGCACAGCAGCGAGATTCTCCGCCCGTACACAGCAGTGGGATTCTCCCCCCGTACAGAGCAGCGGGATTCTCCGCCCGTGCACAGCAGTGGGATTCTCCGCCCGTACACAGCAGCGGGATTCTCCGTCCGTTCACAGCAGCGGGATTCTCCGCACGTTCACAGCAGCGGGAATCTCCGTCCGTTCACAGCAGCGGGGTTCTCTATCCGTTCACGGCAGCGGGAATCTCCGTCCGTTCACAGCAGCGGGATTCTCTATCCGTTCACGGCAGCGGGATTCTCCGTCCGTTCACAGCAGCGGGATTCTCTATCCAACCACGGCAGTGGGATTCTCTATCCGTTCACAGCAGCGGGATTCTCCGTCCGTTCCCGGCAGCGGGATTCTCTGTCCGTTCACAGCAGCGGGATTCTCTGTCCGTACACAGCAGCGGGATTCTCCGTTCGTTCACAGCAGCGGGATTCTCCGTCCGTTCACAGCAGATGGATTCTCCGTCCGTTCATAGCAGCGGGATTCTCCATCTGTACACAGCAGCGGGATTCTCCGTTCGTTCAAAGCAGCTAGATTCTCCGTCCTTTCACAGCAGCGGGATTCTCCGTCCGTTCATAGCAGCGGGATTCTCCATCTGTACACAGCAGCGGGATTCTCCGTCCGTTCACAGCAGTGGGATTCTTCGTCCGTTCCCAGCAGCGAGATTCTCTGCCCGTACACAGCAGCGGGATTCTCCTTCCGTTCACAGCAGTGGGATTCTCCGTCCGTTCACAGCAGCGGTCTTCTCCGTCCGTTCAAAGCAGTGGGATTCTCCGTCCGTTCCCAGCAGCGGGATTCTCCGTCCGTTCACAGCAGCGGGATTCTCCGCCCGTACAGAGCAGCGGGATTCTCCGCCCGTGCACAGCAGTGGGATTCTCCGCCCGTACACATCAGCGGGATTCTCCGTCCGTTCACAGCAGCGGGATTCTCCCCCCGTTCATCGCAGCGGGATTCGCTGCCCGTTCATAGCAGCGAGATTCTCCGCCCATACACAGCAGCGGGATTCTCCAACTGTTCACAGCAGCGGGATTCTCCGCCTGTGCACAGCAGCGGGATTCTTCGCCCGTTCATAGCAGCGAGATTCTCCGCCCGTACACAGCAGTGGGATTCTCCGCCTGTACAGAGCAGCGGGATTCTCCGCCCGTGCACAGCAGTGGGATTCTCCGCCCGTACACAGCAGCGGGATTCTCCGTCCGTTCACAGCAGCGGGATTCTCCGCCCGTGCACAGCAGAGGGATTCTCCGCCCGTACACAGCAGCGGGATTCTCCGTCCGTTCACAGCAGCGGGATTCTCCGCCCGTTCACAGCAGCGGGATTCTCCGCCCGTACACAGCAGCGGGATTCTCCGCCCGTATACAGCAGCGGGATTCTCCGTCCGTTCACAGCAGCGGGATTCCCCGTCCATTCACAGCAGCGGGATTCTCCGTCCGTTCCCGGCATCGGGATTCTCCGTCCGTTCACAGCAGCGGGATTCTCCGCCCGTACACCCCAGCGGGATTCTCTATCCAACCACGGCAGTGGGATTCTCAACCCGTTCACAGCACGAGATTCTCCGTCCTTTCCCGGCAGCGGGATTCTCTGTCCGTTCAAAGCAGCGGGATTCTCCGTCCGTTCACAGCAGCGGGATTCTCCGCCCGTACACAGCAGTGGGATTCTCCCCCCGTACAGAGCAGCGGGATTCTCCGCCCGTGCACAGCAGTGGGATTCTCCGCCCGTACACAGCAGCGGGATTCTCCGTCCGTTCACAGCAGCGGGATTCTCCGCACGTTCACAGCAGCGGGAATCTCCGTCCGTTCACAGCAGCGGGGTTCTCTATCCGTTCACGGCAGCGGGAATCTCCGTCCGTTCACAACAGCGGGATTCTCTATCCGTTCACGGCAGCGGGATTCTCCGTCCGTTCACAGCAGCGGGATTCTCTATCCAACCACGGCAGTGGGATTCTCTATCCGTTCACAGCAGCGGGATTCTCCGTCCGTTCCCGGCAGCGGGATTCTCTGTCCGTTCACAGCAGCGGGATTCTCTGTCCGTACACAGCAGCGGGATTCTCCGTTCGTTCACAGCAGCGGGATTCTCCGTCCGTTCACAGCAGATGGATTCTCCGTCCGTTCATAGCAGCGGGATTCTCCATCTGTACACAGCAGCGGGATTCTCCGTTCGTTCAAAGCAGCTAGATTCTCCGTCCTTTCACAGCAGCGGGATTCTCCGTCCGTTCATAGCAGCGGGATTCTCCATCTGTACACAGCAGCGGGATTCTCCGTCCGTTCACAGCAGTGGGATTCTTCGTCCGTTCCCAGCAGCGAGATTCTCTGCCCGTACACAGCAGCGGGATTCTCCTTCCGTTCACAGCAGTGGGATTCTCCGTCCGTTCACAGCAGCGGTCTTCTCCGTCCGTTCAAAGCAGTGGGATTCTCCGTCCGTTCCCAGCAGCGGGATTCTCCGTCCGTTCACAGCAGCGGGATTCTCCGCCCGTACAGAGCAGCGGGATTCTCCGCCCGTGCACAGCAGTGGGATTCTCCGCCCGTACACATCAGCGGGATTCTCCGTCCGTTCACAGCAGCGGGATTCTCCCCCCGTTCATCGCAGCGGGATTCGCTGCCCGTTCATAGCAGCGAGATTCTCCGCCCATACACAGCAGCGGGATTCTCCAACTGTTCACAGCAGCGGGATTCTCCGCCTGTGCACAGCAGCGGGATTCTTCGCCCGTTCATAGCAGCGAGATTCTCCGCCCGTACACAGCAGTGGGATTCTCCGCCTGTACAGAGCAGCGGGATTCTCCGCCCGTGCACAGCAGTGGGATTCTCCGCCCGTACACAGCAGCGGGATTCTCCGTCCGTTCACAGCAGCGGGATTCTCCGCCCGTGCACAGCAGAGGGATTCTCCGCCCGTACACAGCAGCGGGATTCTCCGTCCGTTCACAGCAGCGGGATTCTCCGCCCGTTCACAGCAGCGGGATTCTCCGCCCGTACACAGCAGCGGGATTCTCCGCCCGTATACAGCAGCGGGATTCTCCGTCCGTTCACAGCAGCGGGATTCCCCGTCCATTCACAGCAGCGGGATTCTCCGTCCGTTCCCGGCATCGGGATTCTCCGTCCGTTCACAGCAGCGGGATTCTCCGCCCGTACACCCCAGCGGGATTCTCTATCCAAACACGGCAGTGGGATTCTCAACCCGTTCACAGCACGAGATTCTCCGTCCTTTCCCGGCAACGGGATTCTCTGTCCGTTCAAAGCAGCGGGATTCTCCGTCCGTTCACAGCAGCGGGATTCTCAGTCCGTACACAGCAGTGGGATTCTCCGCCCGTACAGAGCAGCGGGATTCTCCGCCCGTACACAGCAGTGGGATTCTCCGCCCGTACACAGCAGCGGGATTCTCCGTCAGTTCACAGCAGCGGGATTCTCCGCCCGTACACAGCAGCGGGATTCTCCGTCCGTTCACAGCAGCGGGATTCTCTGTCCATTCACAGCAGCGGGATTCTCTGTCCGTTCACAGCAGCTGGATTCTCCGTCCGTTCACAGCAGCGGGATTCTCCGCCCGTTCACAGCAGCGGGATTCTCCGTCCGTTTGCAGCAGCGGAATTCTCCGTCCGTTCGCAGCAGCGGGATTCTCCGTCCGTTTCCGGCAGCGGGATTCTCCGTCCGGTCACAGCAGCGGGATTCTCCGTCCGTTCACAGCAGCGGGATTGTCCGTCCGTTCGCAGCAGCGGGATTCTCCGTCCGTTCACAGCAGCGGGATTCTCCATCCGTTCACAGCAGCGGGATTCTCCGTCCGTTCACAGCAGCGGGATTCTCCGTCCGTTCACAGCAGCGGGATTCTCTGTCCGTTCATAGCAGCGGGATTCTCCGTCCGTTCACAGCAGATACCTGGCGACTCAAGAGCAAAGGTGATAGAACAAGAGCAATTAAACTAAGGCTAAATCGAGCAACAGTTCACAGCAGCGGGATTCTCCGCCCGTACACAGCAGCGGAATTCTCCATCCGTTCACAGCAGCGGGATTCTCTGTCCGTTCAGAGCAGCGGGAATCTCCGTCAGTCCACACCAGCGGGATTCTCCGTCTGTTCACAGCAGCGGGATTCTCCGTCCGTTCACGGCAGCGGAATTCTCCGTCCGTTCACGGCAGCGGGATTCTCCGCCCGTTCACGGTGCCGGAATTCTTTGTCCGTACACAGCAGCAGGATTCTCCGTCCGTTCACAGCAGAGGTATTCTCCGCCCGTGCACGGCAGCGGGATTCTCCGCCCGTTCACACCAGCGGGATTCTCCGTCCGTTCTGGGTGGCACCGTTGCACAGTGGTTAGCACTGCTGCTTCACAGCGCCACGGACCAGCGTTGAATTCCCACCTTAGCTAACTGTGTGGAGTTTGTACGTTTTCTCCGTTATGTGCGGGTTTACTCCGGGTGCTCCGCTCCGTTCACAGCAGCGGGATTCTCCGTCAGTCCCCGGCAGCGGGATTCTCCGTCCGTTCACAGCAGCGGGATTCTCCGTCCGTTCCCAGCAGCGGGATTCTCCGTCCGTTCACAGCAGCGGGATTCTCCGCCCGTACAGAGCAGCGGGATTCTCCGCCCGTGCACAGCAGTGGGATTCTCCGCCCGTACACATCAGCGGGATTCTCCGTCCGTTCACAGCAGCGGGATTCTCCCCCCGTTCATCGCAGCGGGATTCGCTGCCCGTTCATAGCAGCGAGATTCTCCGCCCATACACAGCAGCGGGATTCTCCAACTGTTCACAGCAGCGGGATTCTCCGCCTGTGCACAGCAGCGGGATTCTTCGCCCGTTCATAGCAGCGAGATTCTCCGCCCGTACACAGCAGTGGGATTCTCCGCCCGTACAGAGCAGCGGGATTCTCCGCCCGTGCACAGCAGTGGGATTCTCCGCCCGTACACAGCAGCGGGATTCTCCGTCCGTTCACAGCAGCGGGATTCTCCGCCCGTGCACAGCAGAGGGATTCTCCGCCCGTACACAGCAGCGGGATTCTCCGTCCGTTCACAGCAGCGGGATTCTCCGCCCGTTCACAGCAGCGGGATTCTCCGCCCGTACACAGCAGCGGGATTCTCCGCCCGTATACAGCAGCGGGATTCTCCGTCCGTTCACAGCAGCGGGATTCCCCGTCCATTCACAGCAGCGGGATTCTCCGTCCGTTCCCGGCATCGGGATTCTCCGTCCGTTCACAGCAGCGGGATTCTCCGCCCGTACACCCCAGCGGGATTCTCTATCCAACCACGGCAGTGGGATTCTCAACCCGTTCACAGCACGAGATTCTCCGTCCTTTCCCGGCAGCGGGATTCTCTGTCCGTTCAAAGCAGCGGGATTCTCCGTCCGTTCACAGCAGCGGGATTCTCAGTCCGTACACAGCAGTGGGATTCTCCGCCCGTACAGAGCAGCGGGATTCTCCGCCCGTACACAGCAGTGGGATTCTCCGCCCGTACACAGCAGCGGGATTCTCCGTCCGTTCACAGCAGCGGGATTCTCCGCCCGTACACAGCAGCGGGATTCTCCGTCCGTTCACAGCAGCGGGATTCTCTGTCCATTCACAGCAGCGGGATTCTCTGTCCGTTCACAGCAGCTGGATTCTCCGTCCGTTCACAGCAGCGGGATTCTCCGCCCGTTCACAGCAGCGGGATTCTCCGTCCGTTTGCAGCAGCGGAATTCTCCGTCCGTTCGCAGCAGCGGGATTCTCCGTCCGTTTCCGGCAGCGGGATTCTCCGTCCGGTCACAGCAGCGGGATTCTCCGTCCGTTCACAGCAGCGGGATTGTCCGTCCGTTCGCAGCAGCGGGATTCTCCGTCCGTTCACAGCAGCGGGATTCTCCATCCGTTCACAGCAGCGGGATTCTCCGTCCGTTCACAGCAGCGGGATTCTCCGTCCGTTCACAGCAGCGGGATTCTCTGTCCGTTCATAGCAGCGGGATTCACCGTCCGTTCACAGCAGATACCTGGCGACTCAAGAGCAAAGGTGATAGAACAAGAGCAATTAAACTAAGGCTAAATCGAGCAACAGTTCACAGCAGCGGGATTCTCCGCCCGTACACAGCAGCGGAATTCTCCATCCGTTCACAGCAGCGGGATTCTCTGTCCGTTCAGAGCAGCGGGAATCTCCGTCAGTCCACACCAGCGGGATTCTCCGTCTGTTCACGGCAGCGGGATTCTCCGTCCGTTCACGGCAGCGGAATTCTCCGTCCGTTCACGGCAGCGGGATTCTCCGCCCATTCACGGTGCCGGAATTCTTTGTCCGTACACAGCAGCAGGATTCTCCGTCCGTTCACAGCAGAGGTATTCTCCGCCCGTGCACGGCAGCGGGATTCTCCGCCCGTTCACACCAGCGGGATTCTCCGTCCGTTCTGGGTGGCACCGTGGCACAGTGGTTAGCACTGCTGCTTCACAGCGCCACGGACCAGCGTTGAATTCCCACCTTAGCTAACTGTGTGGAGTTTGTACGTTTTCTCCGTTATGTGCGGGTTTACTCCGGGTGCTCCGCTCCGTTCACAGCAGCGGGATTCTCCGTCAGTCCCCGGCAGCGGTATTCTCTGTCCGTTCACAGCAGCGGGATTCTCCGTCCGTTCACAGCAGCGGGATTCTCTGTCCGTGCACAGCAGCGGGATTCTCCGTCCGTACACAGCAGCGGGATTCTCCGTCCGTTCCCGGCAGCGGGATTCTCCGTCCGTGCACAGCAGCGGGATTCTCCGTCCGTTCACAGCAGCGGGATTCTCTGTCCGTGCACAGCAGCGGTATTCTCTGTCCGTTCACAGCAGCAGGATTCTCCCTCCGTTCCCGGCAGCGGGATTCTCCGTCCGTACACAGCAGCGGGATTCTCCGTCCGTACACAGCAGCGGGATTCTCCGTCCGTTCCCGGCAGCGGGATTCTCCGTCCGTACACAGCAGCGGGATTCTCCGTCCGTTCACAGCAGCGGGATTCTCCGTCCGTACACAGCAGCGGGATTCTCCCTCCGTTCCCGGCAGCGGGATTCTCCGTCCGTACACAGCAGCGGGATTCTCCGTCCGTACACAGCAGCGGGATTCTCCGTCCGTACACAGCAGCGGGATTCTCCGTCCGTACACAGCAGTGGGATTCTCCGTCCGTTCACAGCAGTGGGATTCTCTGTCCGTGCACAGCAGCGGGATTCTCCGTCCGTTCACAGTCGCGGGATTCTCCGTCCGTTCCCGGCAGCGGGATTCTCCGTCCGTACACAGCAGCGGGATTCTCCACCAGTTCACAGCATCGGGATTCTCCGCCCGTTCACAGCAGCGGGATTCTCCGTCCGTTCACCCCAGCGGGATTCTCCGTCCGTACACAGCAGCGGGATTCCCCGTCCGTTCACAGCAGCGGGATTCTCCGCCCGTTCACAGCAGCGGGATTCTCCGTCCGTTCACCCCAGCGGGATTCTCCGTCCGTACACAGCAGCGGGATTCTCCGCCCGTACACAGCAGCGGGATTCTCCGTCCGTTCACAGCAGCGGGATTCTCCGTCCGTTCACCCCAGCGGGATTCTCCGTCCGTACACAGCAGCGGGATTCTCCGTCCGTTCACAGCAGCGGGATTCTCCGTCCGTACACAGCAGCGGGATTCTCCGTCCGTTCACCCCAGCGGGATTCTCCGTCCGTACACAGCAGCGGGATTCTCCGTCCGTTCACAGCAGCGGGATTCTCCGCCCGTTCACAGCAGCGGGATTCTCCCTCCGTTCCCGGCAGCGGGATTCTCCGTCCGTTCGCAGCAGCGGGATTCTCCGTCCGTTCACCCCAGCGGGATTCTCAGTCCTTTCGCAGCAGCGGGATTCTCCGTCCGTTCGCAGCAGCGGGATTCTCCGTCCGTTCACCCCAGCGGGATTCTCAGTCCTTTTGCAGCAGCGGGATTCTCCGTCCGTTCGCAGCAGCGGGATTCTCAGTCCGTTCACAGCAGCGGGAATCTCCGCCCGTACACAGCAGCGGGATTCTCCGTCCGTTCACAGCAGCGGGATTCTCCGCCCGTTCACAGCAGCGGTATTCTCCGTCCGTTCGCAGCAGCGGGATTCTCCTTCCGTTCACAGCAGCGGGATTCTCCGTCCGTTCGCAGCAGCGGGATTCTCAGTCCGTTCACAGCAGCGGGAATCTCCGCCCGTACACAGCAGCGGGATTCTCCGTCCGTTCACAGCAGCGGGATTCTCCGCCCGTTCACAGCAGCGGTATTCTCCGTCCGTTCGCAGCAGCGGGATTCTCCTTCCGTACACAGCAGCGGGATTCTCCGTCCGTTCACAGCAGCGGGATTCTCCGTCCGTTCACAGCAGCGGGATTCTCCGCCCGTTCACAGCAGCGGGATTCTCCGTCCGTTCACAGCAGCGGGATTCTCCGCCCGTTCACAGCAGCGGGATTCTCCGTCCGTTCACAGCAGCGGGATTCTCCATCCGTTCACAGCAGCGGGATTCTCCGTCCGTTCACAGTTGCGGGATTCTCCTTCCGTTCACAGCAGCGGGATTCTCCGTCCGTACACAGCAGCGGGATTCTCCTTCCGTTCACAGCAGCGGGATTCTCCACCAGTTCCCAGCAGCGGGATTCTCCGTCCGTTCACCCCAGCGGGATTCTCTGTCCGTTCACAGCAGCGGGATTCTCCGCCCGTTCACAGCAGCGGTATTCTCCGTCCGTTCGCAGCAGCGGGATTCTCCGTCCGTTCACAGTTGCGGGATTCTCCTTCCGTTCACAGCAGCGGGATTCTCCGTCTGTTCCCGGCAGCGGGATTCTCCGTCCGCTCACAGCAGCGGGATTCTCCACCAGTTCCCAGCAGCGGGATTCTCCGTCCGTTCACCCCAGCGGGATTCTCCGTCCGTACACAGCAGCGGGATTCTCCGTCCGTTCACAGCAGCGGGATTCTCCGTCCGTTCACTGCAGCGGGATTCTCCGCCCGTGCACAGCAGCGGGATTCTCCGTCCGTTCACTGCAGCGGGATTCTCCGCCCGTTTCCGGCAGCGGGATTCTCCGTCCGGTTACAGCAGCGGGATTCTCCGCCCGTTCACAGCAGCGGGATTCTCCGCCCGTTTCCGGCAGCGGGATTCTCCGTCCGGTTACAGCAGCGGGATTCTCCGTCCGCTCACAGCAGCGGGATTCTCCGTCCACACGCAGCAGCGGGATCCTCCGTCCGCTCACAGCAGCGGGATTCTCCGTCCACACGCAGCAGCGGGATCCTCCGTCCGCTCACAGCAGCGGGATTCTCCGTCCACACGCAGCAGCGGGATCCTCCGTCCGCTCACAGCAGCGGGATTCTCCGTCCACACGCAGCAGCGGGATCCTCCGTCCGCTCACAGCAGCGGGATTCTCCGTCCGTTCACAGCAGCGGGATTCTCCGTCCGTTCACAGCAGCGGGATCCTCCGTCCGTTCACAGCAGCGGGATTCTCCGTCCGTTCACAGCAGCGGGATTCTCCGTCCGTTCACAGCAGCGGGATTCTCCGTCCGTTCACAGCAGTGTGATTCTCTGCCCGTTCACAGCAGCGGGATTCTCCGTCCGTTTGCAGCAGCGGGATTCTCCGTCCGTTCACAGCAGCGGGATTCTCCGTCCGTTTCCGGCAGCGGAATTCTCCGTCCGGTCACTGCAGCGGGATTCTCCGTCCGTTCCCGACAGCGGGATTCCCCGTCCGTACACAGCAGCGGGATTCTCCATCTGTTTTACACAGCATCGGGATTCTCCATCCGTTCACAGCAGCGGGATTCTCCGTCCGTTCTCAGTAGAGGGATTCTCCGTCTGTTCACAGCAGCGGGTTTCTCCATCCGTTCACAGCAGCGGGATTCTCCGTCCGGTCACAGCAGCGAGATTCTCCGTCCGTTCCCGGCAGCGGGATTCTCCATCCGTTCACAGCAGCGGGATTCTCCGACCGTTCACAGCAGCGGGATTCTCCGTCCGTTCACAGTAGAGGGATTCTCCGTCCGTTCACAGCAGCGGGATTCTCCGTCCGTTCACAGCAGCGGGATTCTCCGTCCGTTCACAGTAGAGGGATTCTCCGTCCGTTCACAGCAGCGGGATTCTCCGTCCGTTCACAGCTGTGGGATTCTCCGTCCGTTCACAGCAGCAAGATTCTCCGTCCGTTCCCGGCAGCGGGATTCTCCATCTGTTCACAGCAGCGGGATTCTCCGTCCGTTCACAGCAGCGGGATTCTCCATCCGTTCGCAGACGCGGGATTCTCCGTCCATTCACAGCAGCGGGATTCTCCATCCGTTCACAGCAGCGGGATTCTCCGTCCGTACACAGCAGCGGGATTCTCAGTCCGTACACATCAGCGGGATTCTCCGTCCGTTCCCAGCAGCGGGATTCTCCATCCGTTCACTGCAGCGGGATTCTCCGTCCGCTCACAGCAGCGGGATTCTCCGCCCGTTCACAGCAGCGGGATTCTCCGGCCGTTTGCAGCAGCGGGATTCTCCGTCCGTTCACAGCAGCGGGATTCTCCGTCCGTTTCCGGCAGCGGGATTCTCCGTCCGGTCACTGCAGCGGGATTCTCCGTCCGTTCCCGGCAGCGGGATTCTCCGTCCGTTCACAGCAGCGGGATTCTCCGTCCGTTCACAGCAGCGGGATTCTCCGTCCGTTCACAGCAGCGGGATTCTCCATCTGTTCACAGCAGCGGGATTCTCCATCCGTTCACAGCAGCGGGATTCTCCATCCGTTCACAGCAGCGGGATTCTCCGTCCGTTCACAGCAGTGGGATTCTCCGTCCGTTCACAGCTGTGGGATTCTCCGTCCGTTCACAGCTGCGGGTTTCTCCGTCCGTTCACAGCAGCGGGATTCTCAGTCCGTTCACAGCAGCGGGATTCTCCGTCCATTCACAGCAGCGGGATTCTCCGTCCGGTCACAGCAGCGAGATTCTCCGTCCGTTCCCGGCAGCGGGATTCTCCATCCGTTCACAGCAGCGGGATTCTCCGTCCATTCACAGCAGCGGGATTCTCCGTACGTTTTCGGCAGCGGGATTCTCCGTCCAGTCACAGCAGCGGGATTCTCCATCCGTTCACAGCAGCGGGATTCTCCATCCGTTCACTGCAGCGAGATTCTCCGTCCGTACACAGCAGCGGGATTCTCCATCCGTTCACAGCAGCGGGATTCTCCATCCGTTCACAGCAGCGGGATTCTCCGTCCGTACACAGCAGCGGGATTCTCCGTCCGTTCACAGCAGCGAGATTCTCAGTCCGTACACATCAGCGGGATCCTCCGTCCGCTCACAGCAGCGGGATTCTCCGTCCACACGCAGCAGCGGGATTCTCCGTCCGTTCACAGCAGCGGGATTCTCCGCCCGTTCACAGTAGAGGGATTCTCCGACCGTTCACAGCAGCGGGATTCTCTGTCCGTTCACAGCAGCGGGATTCTCCGTCCGTTCACAGTAGAGGGATTCTCCGTCCGTTCACAGCAGCGGGATTCTCCATCCGTTCACAGCAGCGGGTTTCTCCGTCCGTTCACAGCAGCGGGATTCTCAGTCCGTTCACAGCTGCGGGTTTCTCCGTCCGTTCACAGCAGCGGGATTCTCAGTCCGTTCACAGCAGCGGGATTCTCCGTCCATTCACAGCAGCGGGATTCTCCGTCCGGTCACAGCAGCGAGATTCTCCGTCCGTTCCCGGCAGCGGGATTCTCCATCCGTTCACAGCAGCGGGATTCTCCGTCCATTCACAGCAGCGGGATTCTCCGTACGTTTTCGGCAGCGGGATTCTCCGTCCAGTCACAGCAGCGGGATTCTCCATCCGTTCACAGCAGCGGGATTCTCCATCCGTTCACTGCAGCGAGATTCTCCGTCCGTACACAGCAGCGGGATTCTCCATCCGTTCACAGCAGCGGGATTCTCCATCCGTTCACAGCAGCGGGATTCTCCGTCCGTACACAGCAGCGGGATTCTCCGTCCGTTCACAGCAGCGAGATTCTCAGTCCGTACACATCAGCGGGATCCTCCGTCCGCTCACAGCAGCGGGATTCTCCGTCCACACGCAGCAGCGGGATTCTCCGTCCGTTCACAGCAGCGGGATTCTCCGCCCGTTCACAGCAGCGGGATTCTCCATCTGTTTTACACAGCATCGGGATTCTCCATCCGTTCACAGCAGCGGGATTCTACGTCCGTTCACAGTAGAGGGATTCTCCGACCGTTCACAGCAGCGGGATTCTCTGTCCGTTCACAACAGCGGGATTCTCCGTCCGTTCACAGTAGAGGGATTCTCCGTCCGTTCACAGCAGCGGGATTCTCCGTCCGTTCACAGCAGCGGGATACTCCGTCCGTTCACAGTAGAGGGATTCTCCGTCCGTTCACAGCAGAGGGATTCTCCGTCCGTTCACAGCAGCGGGATTCTCCGTCCGTTCACAGCAGCGGGATTCTCCGTCCGTTCACAGTAGAGGGATTCTCCGTCCGTTCACAGTAGAGGGATTCTCCGCCCGTACACAGCAGCGGAATTCTCCGTCCGTTCACAGCAGTGGGATTCTCTGTCCGTTCATAGCAGCGGGAATCTCCATCCGTCCACCCCAGCGGGATTCTCCGCCTGTTCACGGCAGCGGGATTCTCCGTCCGTTCACGGTAGCGGAATTCTCCGTCCGTTCACAGCAGCGGGATTCTCCGCCCGTTCACGGTTCCGGAATTCTTTTTCCGTACACAGCAGCAGGATTCTCCGTCCGTTCACAGCAGAGGGATTCTCCGCCCGTGTACGGCAGCGGGATTCTTCGCCCGTTCACACCAGCGGGATTCTCCGTCCGTTCTGGGTGGCACCGTGGCACAGTGGTTAGCACTGCTGCTTCACAGCGCCACGGACCAGGGTTGAATTCCCACCTTAGCTAACTGTGTGGAGTCTGTACGATTTCTCCGTTCTGTGCGGGTTTACTCCGGGTGCTCCGCTCCGTTCACAGCAGCGGGATTCTCCGTCAGTTCCCGGCAGCGGTATTCTCTGTCCGTTCACAGCAGCGGGATTCTCCGTCCGTTCACAGTCGCGGGATTCTCCTTCCGTTCACAGCAGCGGGATTCTCCGTCCGTTCACAGCAGCGGGATTCTCCGTCCGGTCACAGCAGCGGGATTCTCCGTCCGATCACAGCAGCGGGATTCTCCGTCCGTTCACAGCAGCGGGATTCTCCGTCCGTTCCCGGCAGCGGGAATCTCCGTCCGTACACAGCAGCGGGATTCTCCCTCTGTACACAGCAGCGGGATCCTCCGTCCGTTCACAGCAGCGGGATTCTCCGTCCGTTCCCGGCAGCGGGAATCTCCGTCCGTTCACAGCAGCGGGATCCTTCCGTCTGTTCACAGCAGCGGGATTCTCCGTCCGTTCACAGCAGCTGGATTCTCCGTCCGTTCATAGCAGCGGGATTCTCCGTCCGTTCACAGCAGCGGGATTCTCCATCTGTTCACTGCAGCGGGATTCTCCGTCCGTTCCCGGCAGCGGGATTCTCCGTCCGTACACAGCAGCGGGATTCTCCGTCCGGTCACAGCAGCGAGATTCTCCGTCCGTTCCCGGCAGCGGGATTCTCCATCCGTTCACAGCAGCGGGATTCTCCGCCCGTTCACAGTAGCGGGATTCTCTGTCCATTCACCCCAGCGGGATTCTCCGTCCGTTCACAGCAGCGGGATTCTCCGTCCGGTCACAGCAGCGAGATTCTCCGTCCGTTCCCGGCAGCGGGATTCTCCATCCGTTCACAGCAGCGGGATTCTCCATCCGTTCGCAGAAGCGGGATTCTCCGTCCATTCACAGCAGCGGGATTCTCCGTCCGTTCGCAGAAGCGGGATTCTCCGTCCATTCACAGCAGCGGGATTCTCCGTACGTTTCCGGCAGCGGGATTCTCCGTCCAGTCACAGCAGCGGGATTCTCCGTCCGTTCACAGCAGCGGGATTCCCGGTCCGTTCCCAGCAGCGGGATTCTCCGTCCGTTCACAGCAGCGGGATTCCCGGTCCGTTCCCGGCAGCGGGATTCTCCGTCCGTACACATCAGCGGGATCCTCCGTCCGCTCACAGCAGCGGGATTCTCCGTCCACACGCAGCAGCGGGATTCTCCGTCCGTTCACAGAAGCGGAATTCTCCGCCCGTTCACAGCAGCGGGATTCTCCGTCCGTTCACAGCAGCGGGATTCTCCGTCCGTTTCCGGCAGCGGGATTCTCCGTCCGGTCACTGCAGCGGGATTCTCCGTCCGTTCCCGGCAGCGGGATTCCCCGTCCGTACACAGCAGCGGGATTCTCCATCTGTTTTACACAGCATCGGGATTCTCCATCCGTTCACAGCAGCAGGATTCTCCGTCCGTTCTCAGTAGAGGGATTCTCCGTCCGTTCACAGCTGCGGGTTTCTCCATCCGGTCACAGCAGCGAGATTCTCCGTCCGTTCCCGGCAGCGGGATTCTCCATCCGTTCACAGCAGCGGGATTCTCCGTCCGTTCGCAGAAGCGGGATTCTCCGTCCATTCACAGCAGCGGGATTCTCCGTACGTTTTCGGCAGCGGGATTCTCCGTCCAGTCACATCAGCGGGATCCTCCGTCCGCTCACAGTAGCGGGATTCTCCGTCCACACGCAGCAGCGGGATTCTCCGCCCGTTCACAGCAGCGGGATTCTCCATCTGTTTTACACAGCATCGGGATTCTCCATCCATTCACAGCAGCGGGATTCTCCGTCCGTTCACAGCAACGGGATTCTCCGTCCGTTCACAGCAGCGGGATTCTCAATCCGTACACATCAGCGGGATTCTCCGTCCGTTCACAGCAGGGGGATTCTCTGTCCGTTCACAGCAGCGGGATTCTCTGTCCGTTCACAGCAGCGGGATTCTCCGTCCGTTCACAGTAGAGGGATTCTCCGTCCGTTCACAGCAACGGGATTCTCCGTCCGTTCACAGCTGTGGGATTCTCCGTCCGTTCACAGCTGCGGGATTATCCATCCGTTCACAGCAGCGGGATTCTCCGTCCGTTCACAGCAGCGGGATTCTCCGTCCGTTCACAGTAGAGGGATTCTCCGTCCGTTCACAGCTGCGGGATTCTCCGTCCGTTCACAGCTGCGGGATTCTCCGTCCGTTCACAGTAGAGGGATTCTCCGTCCGTTCACAGCAACGGGATTCTCCGTCCGTTCACAGCTGTGGGATTCCCCGTCCGTTCACAGCAGCGGGATTCTCCGTCCGTTCACAGCAGCGGGATTCTCCGTCCGTTCACAGTAGAGGGATTCTCCGTCCGTTCACAGCTGCGGGATTCTCCGTCCGTTCACAGCTGCGGGATTCTCCATCCGTTCACAGCAGCGGGATTCTCCGTCCGTACACAGCAGCGGGATTCTCCGTCCGTTCACAGCAGCGGGATTCTCCGTCCGTTCACAGCAGCGGGATTCTCCGTCCGTACACAGCAGCGGGATTCTCCGTCCGTTCACAGCAGCGGGATTCTCCATCTGTTCACAGCAGCGGGATTCTCCGCCCGTACACAGCAGCGGGATTCTCCGTCCGTTCACAGCAGCGAGATTCTCCGTCCGTTCACAGCAGCGGGATTCTCCGTCCGTTCACAGCAGCGGGATTCTCTGGCCGTTCACAGCAGCGAGATTCTCCATCCGTTCACAGCAGCGGGATTCTCTGGCCGTTCATAGCAGCGGGATTCTCCGTCCGTTCACAGCAGATACCTGGCGACTCAAGAGCAAAGGTGATAGAACAAGAGCAATTAAACTAAGGCTAAAACGAGCAACAGTTCACAGCAGAGGGATTCTCCGCCCGTACACAGCAGCGGAATTCTCCATCCGTTCACAGCAGCGGAATTCTCCATCCGTTCACAGCAGCGGGATTCTCTGTCCGTTCATAGCAGCGGGAATCTCCATCCGTCCACCCCAGCGGGATTCTCCGCCTGTTCACGGCAGCGGGATTCTCCATCCGTTCACGGTAGCGGAATTCTCCGTCCGTTCACTGCAGCGGGATTCTCCGCCCGTTCACGGTTCCGGAATTCTTTGTCCGTACACAGCAGCAGGATTCTCCGTCCGTTCACAGCAGAGGGATTCTCCGCCCGTGTACGGCAGCGGGATTCTCCGCCCGTTCACACCAGCGGGATTCTCCGTCCGTTCTGGGTGGCACCGTGGCACAGTGGTTAGCACTGCTGCTTCACTGCGCCACGGACCAGGGTTGAATTCCCACCTTAGCTGACTGTGTGGAGTCTGTACGATTTCTCCGTTCTGTGCGGGTTTACTCCGGGTGCTCCGCTCCGTTCACAGCAGCGGGATTCTCCGTCAGTTCCCGGCAGCGGTATTCTCTGTCCGTTCACAGCAGCGGGATTCTCCGTCCGTTCACAGTCGCGGGATTCTCCTTCCGTTCACAGCAGCGGGATTCTCCGTCCGTTCACAGCAGCGGGATTCTCCGTCCGGTCACAGCAGCGGGATTCGCCATCTGTTCACAGCAGCGGGATTCTCCGTCCGTACACAGCAGCGGGATTCTCCGTCCGTACACAGCAGCGGGATTCGCCATCTGTTCACAGCAGCGGGATTCTCCGTCGGTTCACAGCAGCGGGATTCTCCGTCCGATCACAGCAGCGGGATTCTCCGTCCGTTCACAGCAGCCGGATTCTCCGTCCGTTCCCGGCAGCGGGAATCTCCGTCCGTACACAGCAGCGGGATTCTCCGTCTGTACACAGCAGCGGGATCCTCCATCCGTTCACAGCAGCGGGATTCTCCGTCCGTTCCCGGCAGCGGGAATCTCCGTCCGTACACAGCAGCGGGATTCTCCATCCGTACACAGCAGCGGGATCCTTCCGTCTGTTCACAGCAGCGGGATTCTCCGTCCGTTCACAGCAGCTGGATTCACCGTCCGTTCATAGCAGCTGGATTCTCCATCTGTTCACAGCAGCGGGATTCTCCGTCCGTTCATTGCAGCAGGATACTCCGTCCGTTCATTGCAGCAGGATTCTCCGTCTGTTCCCGGCAGCGGGATTCTCCGTCCGTACACAGCAGCGGGATTCTCCGTCCGTACACAGCAGCGGGATCCTCCGTCCGTTCACAGCAGCGGGATTCTGCACCAGTTCACAGCAGCGGGATTCTCCGTCCGTTCACAGCAGCGGTACTCTCCGTCAATTCACAGCAGCGGGATTCTCCGTCCGTTCACCCCAGCGGGATACACCGCCCGTTCACTCCAGCGGGATTCTCCGTCCGTACACAGCAGCGGGATTCTCTGTCCGTACACAGCAGCGGGATTCTCCGTCCGTTCACAGCAGCGGGATTCTCCGTCCGTTCCCGGCAGCGGGATTCTCCGTCCGTTCCCGGCAGCGGGATTCTCCGTCCGTTCACAGCAGCAGGATTCTCCGCCCGTTCACAGCAGCGGGATTCTCCGTCCGTTCACAGCAGCAGGATTCTCCGTCCGTTCACAGCAGCGGGATTCTCCGTCCGTTCACAGCAGCGGGATTCTCTGTCCGTTAACGGCAGCGGGATTCTCCGTCCGTTCCCGGCAGCGGGATTCTCTTTCCGTACACAGCAGCGGGATTCTCAGTCCGTACACAGTTCTCCCTCCGTTCCCGGCAGCAAGATTCTCCGTCCGTTCACAGCAGCGGGATTCTCAGCCCGTTCACAGCAGCGGGATTCTCCGTCCGTTTTTTGGCAGCGGGATTCTCCGTCCGGTCACAGCAGCGGGATTATCCGTCCCTTCCCAGCAGCGGAATTCTCCGTCCGTTCACAGCAGCGGGATTCTCCGTCCGTTCACAGCAGCGGGATTCTCCGTCCGTTCACCCCAGCGGGATTCTCCGCCCGTACACAGCTGCGGGATTCTCCGTCCGTTCACCCCAGCGTGTTTCTCCATCCGTTCACTGCAGCGGGATTCTCCGTCCGTTCACAGCAGCGGGATTCTCCATCCGTTCACTGCAGCGGGATTCTCCGTCCGTTCATAGCAGCGGGATTCTCTGTCCGTTCACAGCAGCGGGATTCTCTGGCCGTTCACAGCAGCGAGATTCTCCGTCCGTACACAGCAGCGGGATTCTCTGTCCGTTCACAGCAGCGGGATTCTCTGTCCGTTCACAGCAGCGGGATTCTCTGGCCGTTCATAGCAGATACCTGGCGACTCAAGAGCAATGGTGATAGTACAAGAGCAATTAAACTAAGGCTAAAACGAGCAACAGTTCACAGCAGCGGGATTCTCCGCCCGTACACAGCAACGGAATTCTCCATCCGTTCACAGCAGCAGGATTCTCCGTCCGTTCACGGCAGCGGGATTCTCTGGCCGTTCATAGCAGATACCTGGCGACTCAAGAGCAATGGTGATAGTACAAGAGCAATTAAACTAAGGCTAAAACGAGCAACAGTTCACAGCAGCGGGATTCTCCGTCCGTTCACAGCAGCGGGATTCTCCGTCCGTACACAGCAGCAGGATTCTCCGTCCGTTCACGGCAGCGGGATCCTCCGTCCGTTCACAGCAGCAGGATTCTCCGTCCGTTCACGGCAGCGGGATCCTCCGTCCGTTCACAGCAGCGGGATTCTCCGTCCGTTCATAGAAGCGGGATTCTCCGTCCATTCCAGGCAGCGTGATTCTCTGCCCGTACACAGCAGCGGGATTCTCCGTCCGTTCACAGCAGCGGGATTCTCCGTCCGTTCACAGCAGCGGGATTCTCCGTCCGGTCACAGCAGCGGGATTCTCCGTCCGTTCACAGCAGCGGGATTCTCCGTCCGTTTACAGCAGCGGGATTCTCCATCTGTTCACAGCAGCGGGATTCTCCATCCGTTCACAGCAGAGGGACTCTCCGTCCATTCACAGCAGCGGGATTCTCCGTCCGTTCACAGCAGCGGGATTCTCCGTCCGTTCACAGCAGCGGGATTCTCCGTCCGTTTACAGCAGCGGGATTCTCCGTCCGTTCACAGCAGCGGGATTCTCCACCTGTTGACAGCAGCAGGATTCTCCATCAGTTCACAGCAGCGGGATTCTCCGTCCGTTCACAGCAGCGGGACTTTCCGTCCATTCACAGCAGCAGGATTCTCCGTCCGTTCACAGCAGCGGGATTCTCCGTCCGTTTACAGCAGCGGGATTGTCCGTCCGTTCACAGCAGCGGGATTCTCCACCTGTTGACAGCAGCAGGATTCTCCGTCCGTACACAGCAGCGGGATTCTCCATCTGTTGACAGCAGCAGGATTCTCCGTCAGTTCACAGCAGCGGGATTCTCCGTCAGTTCACAGCAGCGGGATTCTCCGTCCGTTCCCGGCAGCGAAATTCTCCGTCCGTTCAAAGCAGCGGGATTCTCCGTCCGCTCACAACAGCCGGATTCTCCGTCCGTTCACAGCAGTGGGATTCTCTGTCCGTTCACAGCAGCGGGATTCTCCGTCCGTTCCCGGCAGCGGGATTCTCTGTCCGTTCCCGGCAGCGGGATTCTCCATCCGTTCACAGCAGCGACATTCTCCGTCCGTTCCCGGCAGCGGGATTCTCCGTCCTTTCCCGGCAGCGGGATTCTCCGTCCGTTCACAGCAGCGGGATTCTCCGTCCGTTCCCGGCAGCGGGATTCTCCGTCCGTTCACAGCAGCGGGATTCTCCGCCCGTACACAGCAGCGGGATTCCCCGTCCTTTCCCGGCAGCGGGATTCTCTGTCCGTTCACAGCAGCTGGATTCTCCGTCCGTTCACAGCAGCGGGATTCCCCGTCCTTTCCCGGCAGCGGGATTCTCCGTCCGTTCACAGCAGCGGGATTCTCCGTCCGTTTCCGGCAGCGGGATTCTCCGTCCGGTCACAGCAGCGGGATTCTCCGTCCGTTCACTGCAGCGGGATTCCCCGTCCGTACACAGCAGCGGGATTCTCCGTCCATTCACCCCAGCGGGATTCTCCATCCGTTCACAGCAGCGGGATTCTCCGTCCGTTCCCGGCAGCGGGATTCTCCGTCCGTTCACAGCAGCGGGATTCTCCATCCGTTCACTGCAGCCGGATTCTCTGTCCGTACACAGCAGCGGGATTCTCCGTCCGTTCACAGCAGCGGGATTCTCCGTCCGTTCACAGCAGCGGGATTCTCCGTCCGTTTCCGGCAGCGGGATTCTCCATCCGCTCACAGCAGCGGGATTCTCCGTCCGTTCACGGCAGCGCGATTCTCCACCCGTTCACAGCAGCGGGATTCTCCATCCGCTCACAGCAGCGGGATTCTCCGTCCGTTCCCAGCAGCGGGATTCTCCGTCTGTTCAAAGCAGCGGGATTCGCCGTCCGTACACAGCAGCGGGATTCTCAGTCCGTTCACCCCAGCGGGATTCTCCGTCCGTTTCCGGCAGCGGGATTCGCCGTTCGTACACAGCAGCGGGATTCTCAGTCTGTTCACCCCAGCGGGATTCTCCGTCCGTTTCCGGCAGCGGGATTCTCAGTCCATTCACAGCAGCGGGATCCTCCGTCCGTTTCCAGCAGCGGGATTCCCCGTCCGTACACAGCAGCGGGATTCTCCATCCGTTCACAGCAGCGGGATTCTCCGCCCGTACACAGCAGCGGGATTCTCCACCCGTTCACAGCAGCAGGATTCTCCGTCCGTTCTGGGTGGCACCGTGGCACAGTGGTTAGCCTGCTGCTTCACTGCGCCACGGACGAGGGTTGAATTCCCACCTTAGCTGACTGTGTGGAGTCTGTACGTTTTCTCCGTTCTGTGCGGGTTTCCTCCGGGTGCTCCGCTCCGTTCACAGCAGCTGGATTCTCCGTCAGTTCCCGGCAGCGGGATTCTCCGTCCGTTCACAGTCGCGGGATTCTCCGTCCGTTCACAGCAGCGGGATTCTCCGTCCGTTCACAGCAGCGGGATTCTCCATCCGTTCACAGCAGCGGGACTCTCCGTCCGTTCACTGTTGCGGGATTCTCCGTCCGTTCACAGCAGTGGGATTCTCCGTCAGTTCCCGGCAGCGGGATTCTCCGTCCGTTCACAGTCGCGGGATTCTCCGTCCGTTCACAGCAGCGGGATTCTCCGTCCGTTCACAGCAGCGGGATTCTCCATCCGTTCACAGCAGCGGGATTCTCCGTCCGTTCACAGCAGCGGGATTCTCCGTCCGTTCACAGCAGTGGGATTCTCCGTCCGGTCACAGCAGCGGGATTCTCCATCCGTTCACAGCAGTGGGATTCTCCGTCCGTTCCCGGCAGCGGGATTCTCCGTCCGTTCACTGTTGCGGGATTCTCCGTCCGTTCACAGCAGCGGGATTCTCCGTCCGTTCACAGCAGCGGGATGCTCCGTCCGTACACAGCAGCGGGATTCTCCGTCCGTTCACAGCAGCGGGATTCTCCGTCCGTTCACAGCAGCGGGATTCTCCGTCCGTTCACAGCAGCGAGATTCTCCGTCCGTTCACACCAGCGGGATTCTCCGTCCGTTCACAGCAGCGAGATTCTCCATCTGTTCACAGCAGCGGGATTCTCCGTCCGTTCACAGCAGCGGGATTCTCCGTCCGTTCACAGCAGCGGGATTCTCCGTCCGGTCACTCCAGCGGGATTCTCCGTCCGTTCACTCCAGCGGGATTCTCCGTCCGTTCACAGCAGCGGGAATCTCCGTCCGTTCACAGCAGCGGGATTCTCCGTCCGTTCACAGCAGTGGGATTCTCCGTCCGGTCACAGCAGCGGGATTCTCCGTCCGTTCACAGCAGTGGGATTGTCCGTCCGTTCCCGGCAGCGGGATTCTCCGTCCGTTCACTGTTGCGGGATTCTCCGTCCGTTCACAGCAGCGGGATTCTCCGTCCGTTCACAGCAGCGGGATTCTCCGTCCGTACACAGCAGCGGGATTCTCCGTCCGTTCAAAGCAGCGGGATTCTCCGTCCGTTCACTCCAGCGGGATTCTCCGTCCGTTCACTGTTGCGGGATTCTCCGCCCGGACACAGCAGCGAGATTCTCCGTCCGGTCACAGCAGCGGGATTCTCCGTCCGGTCACAGCAGCGGGATTCTCCGTCCGTTCACAGCAGCGGGATTCTCCGTCCGTTCAAAGCAGCGGGATTCTCCGTCCGTTCACTCCAGCGGGATTCTCCGTCCGTTCACTCCAGCGGGATTCTCCGTCCATTCACAGCAGCGGGATTCTCTGTCCGTTCACGGCAGCGGGATTCTCCGTCCGTTCACGGTAGCGGAATTCTCCGTCCGTTCGCGGCAGCGGGATTCTCCGCCCCTTCACGGTGGCTGAATTCTCCGTCCGTACACAGCAGCAGGATTCTCCGCCCGTTCTCACCAGCGGGATTCTGCGTTCGTTCTGGGTGGCTCCGTTCACAGCAACGGGATTCTCCGTCAGTTCCCGGCAGCGGGATTCTCCGTCCGTTCACAGTCGCGGGATTCTCCGTCCGTTCACAGCAGCGGGATTCTCCGTCCGTTCACAGCAGCGGGATTCTCCATCCGTTCACAGCAGCAGGATTCTCCGTCCGTTCACACCAGCGGGATTCTCCGTCCGTTCACACCAGCGGGATTCTCCATCCGTACATAGCAGCGGGATTCTCCATCCGTACACACCAGCGGGATTCTCAGTCCGTACACAGAAGCGGGATTCTCCGTCCGTTCCCGGCAGCGGGATTCTCCGTCCGTTCACAGCAGCGGGATTCTCCGCCCATTCACAGCAGCAGGATTCTCCGTCCGTTCACAGCAGCGGGATTCTCCGTCCGTTCACAGCAGCGGGATTCTCTGTCCGTTCCCGGCAGCGGGATTCTCCGTCCATACACAGCAGCGGGATTCTCCGTCCATACACAGCAGCGGGATTCTCCGCCCGTTCACAGCAGCGGGATTCTCCGTCCGTTCACGGCAGCGGGATCCTCCGTCCGTTCACAGCAGCGGGATTCTCCGTCCGTTCACAGCATCGGGATTCTCCGTCCGTTCACAGCAGTGGGATTCTCCACCCGTTCACAGCAGCGGGATTCTCCGTCCGTTCCCGGCAGCGGGATTCTCCGTCCGTTCCCCGCAGCGGGATTCTCCGTCCGTTCACAGCAACGGGATTCTCCACCCGTTCAAACAGCGGGAATCTCCGTCAGTTCTTTGCAGCAGGATTCTCCGTCCATTCACAGCAGCAGGATTCTCCGTCCGTTCACGGCAGCGGGATTCTCCGTCCGTTCACAGTAGCGGAATTCTCCGTCCGTTCGCGGCAGCGGGATTCTCCGTCCGTTCCCGGCAGCGGGATTCTCCGTCCGTTCCCGGCAGTGGGATTCTCCGCCCGTACACAGCAGCGGGATTCTCCGTCCGTTCCCGGCAGTGGGATTCTCTGTCCGTTCACGGCAGCGGGATTCTCCGTCCGTTCACAGTAGCGGAATTCTCCGTCCGTTCCCGGCAGCGGGATTCTCCGTCCGTTCCCGGCAGTGGGATTCTCCGCCCGTACACAGCAGCGGGATTCTCAGCCCGTTCACACCAGCGGGATTCTGCGTTCGTTCTGGGTGGCACCGTGGCACAGTGGTTAGCACTGCTGCTTCACAGCGCCACGGACCGGGGTTGAATTCCCACCTTAGCTGACTGTGTGCAGTCTGTACGTTTTCTCCGTTCTGTGCGGGTTTCCTCCGGGTGCTCCGCTCCGTTCACAGCAACGAGATTCTCCGTCAGTTCCCGGCAGCGGGATTCTCCGTCCGTTCACAGTCGCGGGATTCTCCGTCCGTTCACAGCAGCGGGATTCTCCGTCCGTTCACAGCAGCGGGATTCTCCGTCCGTTCACAGCAGCAGGATTCTCCGTCCGTTCACACCAGCGGGATTCTCCGTCCGTTCACAGCAGCGGGATTCTCCGTCCGTTCACAGCAGCAGGATTCTCCGTCCGTTCACAGCAGCGGGATTCTCCGTCCGTTCACAGCAGCGGGATTCTCCGTCCGTACACAGCAGCGGGATTCTCCATCCGTTTACAGCAGCGGGATTCTCCGTCCGTTCACAGCAGCAGGATTCTCCGTCCGTTCACAGCTGCGGGATTCTCCGTCCGTACACAGCAGCGGGATTCTCCGTCCGTTCACAGCTGCGGGATTCTCCGTCCGTACACAGCAGCGGGATTCTCCTTCCGTTCACAGCAGCGGGATTCTCCGTCCGTACACAGCAGCGGGATTCTCCGTCCGTTCACAGCTGCGGGATTCTCCGTCCGTTCACAGCAGCGGGATTCTCCGTCCGTACACAGCAGCGGGATTCTCTGTCCGTTCACAGCAGCGGGATTCTCCGTCCGTTCACAGCAGCGGGATTCTCCGTCCGTTCATTGCAGCAGGATTCTCCGTCCGTTCATTGCAGCGGGATTCTCCATCCGTACACAGCAGCGGGATTCTCCATCCGTACACACCAGCGGGATTCTCAGTCCGTACACAGAAGCGGGATTCTCCGTCCGCTCACAGCAGCGGGATTCTCCATCCGTTCCCGGCAGCGGGATTCTCCGTCCGTTCACAGCAGCGGGATTCTCCGCCCATTCACAGCAGCAGGATTCTCCGTCCGTTCACAGCAGCGGGATTCTCCGTCCGTTCACAGCAGCGGGATTCTCTGTCCGTTCCCGGCAGCGGGATTCTCCGTCCGTACACAGCAGCGGGATTCTCCGTCCATACACAGCAGCGGGATTCTCCGTCCGTTCCCGGCAGCGGGATTCTCCGTCCGTTCACAGCAGCGGGAATCTCCGTCCGTTCACCCCAGCGGGATTCTCCGCCCGTACACAGCGGCGGGATTCTCCGTCCGTTCACCCCAGCGGGATTCTCCGTCCGTTCACAGCAGCGGAATTTTCCGTCCGTTCCCGGCAGCGGGATTCTCCGTCCGTTCACAGCAGCGGGATTTTCCGTCCGTTCACAGCAGCGGGATTCTCCGTCCGTTCCCGGCAGCGGGATTCTCCGTCCGTTCCCGGCAGCTGGATTCTCCGTCCGTTCACAGCAACGGGATTCTCCACCCGTTCAAACAGCGGGAATCTCCATCTGTACACAGCAGCGGGACTCTCCGTCCATTCACAACATCAGGATTCTCCGTCCGTTCATTGCAGCAGGATTCTCCGTCCATTCACAGCAGCAGGATTCTCCGTCCGTTCATAGCAGCGGGATTCTCCGTCCGTTCACAGCAGCGGGATTCTCCGTCCGTTCACAGCAGCGGGATTCTCCGTCCGTTCACGGCAGCGGAATTCTCCGTCCGTTCGCGGCAGCTGGATTCTCCACCCGTTCACAGCAGCGCGATTCTCCGTCCGTTCCCGGCAGCGGGATTCTCTGTCCGTTCCCAGCAGTGGGATTCTCCGCCCGTACACAGCAGCGGGATTCTCCGCCCGTACACAGCAGCGGGATTCTCCACCCGTTCACAGCAGCGGGATTCTCCGTCCGTTCCCGGCAGCGGGGTTCTCCGTCCGTTCACAGCAGCGGGAATCTCCGCCCGTTCACAGCTGCGGGATTCTCCGTCCGTTCACAGCAGCAGGATTCTCCGTCCGTTCACAGCAGCGGGATTCTCCGTCCGTTCACCCCAGCGGGATTCTCCGTCCGTTCACAGCAGCGGGAATCTCCGCCCGTACACAGCTGCGGGATTCTCCGTCCGTTCACAGCAGCGAGATTCTCCGTCCACTCACAGCAGCGGGATTCTCCGTCCGTTCACAGCAGCGGGATTCTCCGTCCGTTCACCCCAGCGGGATTCTCCGCCCGTACACAGCTGCGGGATTCTCCGTCCGTTCACCCCAGCGGGATTCTCCGTCCGTTCACAGCAGCGGGATTCTCCGTCCGTTCACAGCAGCGGGATTTTCCGTCCGTTCACAGCAGCGGGATTCTCCGTCTGTACACAGCAGCAGGATTCTCCACCCGTTCACAGCAGCGCGATTCTCCGTCCGTTCCCGGCAGCGGGATTCTCCGTCCGTTCCCGGCAGTGGGATTCTCCGCCCGTACACAGCAGCGGGATTCTCCACCCGTTCACACCAGCGGGATTCTGCGTTCGTTCTGGGTGGCACCGTGGCACAGTGGTTAGCACTGCTGCTTCACAGCGCCACGGACCGGGGTTGAATTCCCACCTTAGCTGACTGTGTGCAGTCTGTACGTTTTCTCCGTTCTGTGCGGGTTTCCTCCGGGTGCTCCGCTCCGTTCACAGCAACGGGATTCTCCGTCAGTTCCCGGCAGCGGGATTCTCCGTCCGTTCACAGTCGCGGGATTCTCCGTCCGTTCACAGCAGCGGGATTCTCCGTCCGTTCACAGCAGCGGGATTCTCCGTCCGTTCACACCAGCGGGATTCTCCGTCCGCTCACAGCAGCGGGATTCTCCGTCCGTTCACAGCAGCAGGATTCTCCGTCCGTTCACAGCAGCGGGATTCTCCGTCCGTTCACAGCAGCGGGATTCTCCGTCCGTTCACAGCAGCGGGATTCTCCATCCGTTTACAGCAGCGGGATTCTCCGTCCGTTCACAGCAGCAGGATTCTCCGTCCGTTCACAGCAGCGGGATTCTCCGTCCGTTCACAGCAGCGGGATTCTCCGTCCGTACACAGCAGCGGGATTCTCCGTCCGTTCACAGCAGCGGGATTCTCCGTCCGTTCACAGCAGCGGGATTCTCCGTCCGTTCACAGCAGCGGGATTCTCCGTCCGTTCACAGCAGCAGGATTCTCCGTCCGTTCACAGCAGCGGGACGCTCCGTCCGTTCACAGCAGCGGGATTCTCCGTCCGTTCACAGCAGCGGGATTCTCCGTCCGTACACAGAAGCGGGATTCTCCGTCCGCTCACAGCAGCGGGATTCTCCGTCCGTTCCCGGCAGCGGGATTCTCCGTCCGTTCACAGCAGCGGGATTCTCCGCCCATTCACAGCAGCAGGATTCTCCGTCCGTTCACAGCAGCGGGATTCTCCGTCCGTTCACAGCAGCGGGATTCTCTGTCCGTTCCCGGCAGCGGGATTCTCCGTCCGTACACAGCAGCGGGATTCTCCGTCCATACACAGCAGCGGGATTCTCCGCCCGTACACAGCAGCGGGATTCCCCGTCCGTTCACGGCAGCGGGATCCTCCGTCCGTTCACAGCAGCGGGATTCTCCGTCCGTTCACAGCATCGGGATTCTCCGTCCGTTCACAGCAGTGGGATTCTCCGTCCGTTCACAGCAGCGGGATTCTCCGTCCGTTCCCGGCAGCGGGATTCTCCGTCCGTTCACAGCAGCGGGATTCTCCGTCGTTCACAGCAGCGGGAATCTCCGTCCGTTCACCCCAGCGGGATTCTCCGCCCGTACACAGCGGCGGGATTCTCCGTCCGTTCACCCCAGCGGGATTCTCCGTCCGTTCACAGCAGCGGGATTTTCCGTCCGTTCCCGGCAGCGGGATTCTCCGTCCGTTCACAGCAGCGGGATTTTCCGTCCGTTCACAGCAGCGGGATTCTCCGTCCGTTCCCGGCAGCGGGATTCTCCGTCCGTTCCCGGCAGCTGGATTCTCCGTCCGTTCACAGCAACGGGATTCTCCACCCGGTCAAACAGCGGGAATCTCCATCTGTACACAGCAGCAGGATTCTCCGTCCGTTCACAGCAGCGGGACTCTCCGTCCATTCACAGCAGCAGGATTCTCCGTCCGTTCATTGCAGCAGGATTCTCCGTCCAATCACAGCAGCAGGATTCTCCGTCCGTTCATAGCAGCGGGATTCTCCGTCCGTTCACAGCAGCGGGATTCTCCGTCCGTTCACAGCAGCGGGATTCTCCGTCCGTTCACGGCAGCGGAATTCTCCGTCCGTTCGCGGCAGCGCGATTCTCCGTCCGTTCCCGGCAGCGGGATTGTCCGTCCGTTCCCGGCAGTGGGATTCTCCGCCCGTACACAGCAGCGGGATTCTCCGCCCGTACACAGCAGCGGGATTCTCCACCCGTTCACAGCAGCGGGATTCTCCGTCCGTTCCCGGCAGCGGGGTTCTCCGTCCGTTCACAGCAGCGGGAATCTCCGCCCGTTCACAGCTGCGGGATTCTCCGTCCGTTCACAGCAGCAGGATTCTCCGTCCGTTCACAGCAGCGGGATTCTCCGTCCGTTCACCCCAGCGGGATTCTCCGTCCGTTCACAGCAGCGGGAATCTCCGCCCGTACACAGCTGCGGGAGTCTCCGTCCGTTCACAGCAGCGAGATTCTCCGTCCACTCACAGCAGCGGGATTCTCCGTCCGTTCACAGCAGCGGGATTCTCCGTCCGTTCACAGCAGCGGGATTTTCCGTCCGTTCACAGCAGCGGGATTCTCCGTCTGTACACAGCAGCGGGATTCTCCGTCCGTTCACAGCAGCGGGATTCTCCGTCCGTTCCCGGCAGCGGGATTCTCCGTCCGTTCCCGGCAGCGGGATTCTCCGTCCGTTCACAGCAGCAGGATTCTCCGCCCATTCACAGCAGCGGGATTCTCCGTCCGTTCACAGCAGCAGGATTCTCCGTCCGTTCACAGCAGCGGGATTCTCCGTCCGTTCACAGCAGCGGGATTCTCTGTCCGTTCACGGCAGCGGGATTCTCCGTCCGTTCCCGGCAGCGGGATTCTCCGCCCGTACACAGCAGCGGGATTCTCCGTCCGTTTCCGGCAGCGGGATTCTCCGTCCGGTCACAGCAGCGGGATTATCCGTCCCTTCCCGGCAGCGGAATTCTCCGTCCGTTCACAGCAGCGGGATTCTCCGTCCGTTCACAGCAGCGGGATTCTCCGTCCGTTCACCCCAGCGGGATTCTCCGCCCGTACACAGCTGCGGGATTCTCCGTCCGTTCACCCCAGCGGGATTCTCCGTCCGTTCACTGCAGCGGGATTCTCCGTCCGTTCACAGCAGCGGGATTCTCCGTCCGTACACAGCAGCGGGATTCTCCGTCCGTTCACAGCAGCGAGAATCTCCGTCCGTTCACAGCAGCGAGATTCTCCGTCCGTTCACAGCAGCGGGATTCTCTGGCCGTTCATAGCAGATACCTGGCGACTCAAGAGCAAAGGTGATAGTACAAGAGCAATTAAACTAAGGCTAAAACGAGCAACAGTTCACAGCAGCGGGATTCTCTGTCCGTTCACAGCAGCGGGATTCTCTGGCCGTTCATAGCAGATACCTGGCGACTCAAGAGCAAAGGTGATAGTACAAGAGCAATTAAACTAAGGCTAAAACGAGCAACAGTTCACAGCAGCGGGATACTCCGCCCGTTCACATAAGCGGAATTCTCCATCCGTTCACAGCAGCGGGATTCTCCGTCCGTACACAGCAGCAGGAGTCTCCGTCCGTTCACGGCAGCGGGATCCTCCGTCCGTTCACGGCAGCGGGATCCTCCGTCCGTTCACAGCAGCAGGATTCTCCGTCCGTTCACGGCAGCGGGATCCTCCGTCCGTTCACAGCAGCGGGATTCTCCGTCCGTTCATAGAAGCGGGATTCTCCGTCCGTACACAGCAGCGGGATTCTCCGTCCGTTCACAGCAGCGGGATTCTCCGTCCGCTCACAGCAGCAGGATTCTCCGTCCATTCACAGCAGCGAGATTCTCCCTCCGTTCCCGGCAGCGGGATTCTCCACACGTTCCCGGCAGCGGGATTCTCCGTCCGTTCCCGGCAGCGGGATTCTCCGTCCGTTCCCGGCAGTGGGATTCTCCGCCCGTACACAGCTGCGGGATTCTCCACCCGTACACAGCTGCGGGATTCTCCGTCTGTTCCCGGCAGTGGGATTCTCCGCCCGTACACAGCTGCGGGATTCTCCACCCGTACACAGCAGCGGGATTCTCCGTCCGTTCACCCCAGCGAGATTCTCCGCCCGTACACAGCAGCGGGATTCTCCGTCCGTACACAGCAGGGGGTTCTCCGTCCGTTCACAGCAGCGGGATTCTCCGTCCGTTCACAGCAGCGGGATTCTCCGTCCGTTCACAGCAGCGCGATTCTCCGTCCGTTCACCCCAGCGGGATTCTCCGCCCGTACACAGCAGCAGGATTCTCCGTCCGTTCACAGCAGCGGGATTCTCCGTCCGTTCACAGCAGCGGGATTCTCCGCCCGTTCACAGCAGCGGGATTCTCCGCCCGTTCACAGCAGCGGGATTCTCCGTCCGTTCCCAGCAGCGGGATTCTCCGTCCGTTCACAGCAGCGGGATTCTCCGCCCGTACACAGCAGCAGGATTCTCCGTCCGTTCACAGCAGCGGGATTCTCCGCCCGTTCACAGCAGCGGTCTTCTCCGTCCGTTCCCGGCAGCGGGATTCTCCGCCCGTTCACAGCAGCGGGATTCTCCGTCCGTTCCCGGCAGCGGGATTCTCCGTCCGTTCCCGGCAGCGGGATTCTCCGTCCGTTCATAGAAGCGGGATTCTCCGTCCATACACAGCAGCGGGATTCTCCGTCCGTTCATAGAAGCGGGATTCTCCGTCCGTACACAGCAGCGGGATTCTCCGTCCGTTCACAGCAGCAGGATTCTCCGTCCGTTCACGGCAGCGGGATTCTCCGTCCGTTCATAGAAGCGGGATTCTCCGTCCGTACACAGCAGCGGGATTCTCCATCCGTTCACAGCAGCAGGATTCTCCGTCCGTTCACGGCAGCGGGATTCTCCGTCCGTTCATAGAAGCGGGATTCTCCGTCCGTACACAGCAGCGGGATTCTCCGTCCGTTCACAGCAGCGAGATTCTCCATCCGTACACAGCAGCGGGATTCTCCGTCCGTTCCCGGCAGCGGGATTCTACGTCCGTTCACAGCAGCGGGATTCTCCGTCCGTTCACAGCAGCGGGATTCTCCGTCCGTTCACAGCAGCGGGATTCTCCGTCCGTACACAGCAGCGGGATTCTCCGTCCGTTCCCGGCAGCGGGATTCTACGTCCGTTCCCGGCAGCGGGATTCTCCGTCCGTTCACAGCAGCGGGATTCTCCGTCCGTTCCCGGCAGCGGGATTCTCCGTCCGTTCCCGGCAGTGGCATTCTCCGCCCGTACACAGCTGCGGGATTCTCCGTCCGTTCACCCCAGCGGGATTCTCCGTCCGTTCACAGCAGCGGGATTTTCCGTCCGTTCACGGCAGCGGGATCCTCCGTCCGTTCACAGCAGCGGGATTCTCCGTCCGTTCATAGAAGCGGGATTTTCCGTCCGTTCACAGCAGCGGGATTCTCCGCCCGTTCACAGCAGCGGGATTCTCCGTCCGTTCACGGCAGCGGGATCCTCCGTCCGTTCACAGCAGCGGGATCCTCCGTCCGTTCACAGCAGCGGGATTCTCCGTCCGTTCCCGGCAGCGGGATTCTCCGTCCGTTCACAGCAGCGGGAATCACCGCCCGTACACAGCAGCGGGATTCTCCGTCCGTTCACAGCAGCGAGATTCTCCGCCCGTACACAGCAGCGGGATTCTCCGTCGTTCACAGCAGCGGAAATCTCCGTCCGTTCACCCCAGCGGGATTCTCCGCCCGTACACAGCGGCGGGATTCTCCGTCCGTTCCCGGCAGCGGGATTCTCCGTCCGTTCACAGCAGCGGGATTCTCCGTCCGTTCACAGCAGCGGGATTCTCCACCCGTTCACAGCAGCGGGATTCTCCACCCGTTCACAGCAGCGGGATTCTCCGTCCGTTCCCGGCAGCGGGATTCTCCGTCCGTTCCCGGCAGTGGGATTCTCCGCCCGTACACAGCTGCGGGATTCTCCGCCCGTACACAGCTGCGGGATTCTCCGTCCGTTCACCCCAGCGAGATTCTCCGCCCGTACACAGCAGCGGGATTCTCCGTCCGTTCACAGCAGCGGGATTCTCCGTCCGTTCACAGCAGCGGGATTCTCCGTCCGTTCACAGCAGCGGGATTCTCTGTCCGTTCACCCCAGCGGGATTCTCCGTCCGTACACAGCAGCGGGATTCTCCGTCCGTTCACAGCAGCGGGATTCTCCATCCGTTCACAGCAGCGGGATTCTCCGTCCGTTCACAGCAGCGGGATTCTCCGTCCGTTCCCGGCAGCAGGATTCTCCGTCCGTTCACAGCAGCGAGATTCTCCGTCCGTACACAGCAGCGGGATTCTCCATCCGTTCCCGGCAGCGGGATTCTCCGTCCGTTCCCGGCAGTGGCATTCTCCGCCCGTACACAGCTGCGGGATTCTCCGTCCGTTCACCCCAGCGGGAATCTCCATCCGTTCACAGCAGCAGGATTCTCCGCCCGTACACAGCAGCGGGATTCTCCGTCCGTTCACCCCAGCGGGATTTTCCGTCCGTCCCCGGCAGCGGGATTCTCCGTCCGTTCACAGCAGCAGGATTCTCCGTCTGTACACAGCAGCGGGACAGCGGGATTCTCCGTCCGTTCCCGGCAGCGGGATTCTCCATCCGTTCACAGCAGCGGGATTCTCAGTCCGTACACAGAAGCGGGATTCTCCGTCCGCTCACAGCAGCGGGATTCTCCGCCCGCACACAGCAGCGGGATTCTCCGTCTTTTCACAGCAGCGGGATTCTCCGCCCGTTCACAGCAGCGGGATTCTCCGTCCTTTCACAGCAGCGAGATTCTCCGTCCATTTCCGGCAGCGGGATTCTCCGTCCGGTCACAGCAACGGGATTCTCCCTCCGTTCCCGGCAGCGGGATTCCCCATCCATACACAGCAGCGGGATTCTCCATCCGTTCACAGCAGCGGAATTCTCCATCCGTTCACAGCAGCGGGATTCTCCGTCCGATCACAGCAGCGGGATTCTCCGTCCGTTCACAGCAGCGAGATTCTCCGTCCGTTCACAGCAGCGGGATTCTCCATCCGTTCACAGCAGCGGGATTCTCCGTCCGTTCACAGCAGCGAGATTCTCCGTCCGTTCACAGCAGCGAGATTCTCCATCCATTCACAGCAGCGGGATTCTCTGGCCGTTCATAGCAGCGGGATTCTCCGTCCGTTCACAGCAGATACCTGGCGACTCAAGAGCAAAGGTGATAGAACAAGAGCAATTAAACAAGGCTAAAACGAGCAACAGTTCACAACAGCAGGATTCTCCGCCCGTTCACAGCAGCGGGATTCTCCGTCCGTTCACAGCAGCGGGATTCTCTGTCCGTTCATAGCAGCGGGAATCTCCGTCCGTCCACCCCAGCGGGATTCTCCGTCCGTTCACGGCAGCGGGATTCTCCGTCCGTTCACGGTAGCGGAATTCTCCGTCCGTTCACGGCAGCGGGATTCTCCGCCCGTTCACGGTGGCGGAATTCTCCGTCCGTTCACAGCAGCGGGATTCTCCGCCCGTGCACGGCAGCGGGATTCTCCGCCCGTTCAGACCAGCGGGATTCTCCGTCCGTTCTGGGTGGCACCGTGGCACAGTGGTTAGCACTGCTGCTTCACAGCGCCACGGACCAGGGTTGAATTCCCACCTTAGCTGACTGTGTGGAGTCTGTACGTTCTCTCCGTTCTGTGCGGGTTTCCTCCGGGTGCTCCGCTCTCCTCCCACAGACCAAAGATGTGCAGGTTCGGTGAATTGGCCATGCTAAATTGCCCCTTATTGTCCAAAAAGTTAGGTGGGTTTATTGGGGTACGGGGACAGGGTGGAGGCGTGGGCTTAAGTCGTGTCCTCTTTCCGAGGGCCGGTGCAGACTCGATGGACCGAATGGCCTCCTTTTGCACTGTAAATTCTATGGTTCGATGTCCCTGGTAACGGGGTTCTCGGGTCCCGCTGCAGTGAATGGGCTATTTGGCTGAGTCCTACGTTCTCCATCCTCGCTCGCAGCGGTCCTCACAACTCACAACGAAGAATCCCAGCCTCCGTGTCTCTCAGTCCAGAGATGCTGCCGGACCTGCTGAGCCTTTCCAGCATTTTCTGCTTTTTTTATCACTAATAACCTGCTGCCATTCCCTCGTCTGGGCCCATATCTTACTCCAGCTCCACATAAACATGACTGTATCTTCACAAGCTGCTGAAGTGGCCCATACAGAAAGCTGTTTGATGTCATGACATTTTGCTCTGCAGTGTCTGAGATTGCCAGCAATGCGTAGCGGCAGCGGGTTGATGTTCTCCATGCTGCAGGATGGCGGATTGCTGATACGTTGCAGGTAGGTCTCACAGGGGCGAGTATGCGTCCACTCCTGGAACCATGTCGTGTTGGGTGTTCTGGTCTACAAACAGGTCAACACGGCTGGAGATGGTGTAACTCTATTTTATTAACAACTCAACTGTAATAACATACTGTAAGCTTGGGTACGTGCATTACCAGCTTATCTGTGGACCCTGTCCTATCACTATCTAGGTGAGGCACTCAGCACATGGTGAATATCTGAGAGGCAGACTGTGAGCTCTGTGCTCTGAGCTGGATGCTGCTAGAATGAGCGGGAACTCTGGTGTCCCCTGTCTTTATCGTGCGTGTGCTCTCACTGGTGATTGGCTGCGATGTTGTGCATGCTGGTTGGTCCTACTGTATGTCCATCAGTGTGTCAGTGTGTGTGTGATTGCACCATGATATGCTGATGTACATCATGACAGTGTCCTACCTAATATTCCCAGGAAAGTTGAGACATAGGCTGGGATTTTCTGGTCCTGCCCAAAACTGGAACAGTTGTGGGTGGGAATGGAAAATTTGGAGAGGCAGCCAAAGGTCCATTGACTCCCAGCAGGACTGGAAAATCCTACCTCTCGTTTAAAAGCAAAGCAAGATCCTGCATTGTTCCCTCAAAACATTCTGTTCCTACAGCATCCACTGTTGCCTAAGTCTACTGGTCCTATTTTCCCTCCAGGCCTCTAGTTTTGAGTTAACCCTAGGATTGGGATACACACTACAAGAGTTCCTGCATTGTTGTCCACAGTTCTGAAACCATTCCGCGTTAAGACTTTTACAACTGGTGGAAATAAAAGACATACACCCCATCTATCTGGTCAGAATGGAACCCATGATTTACGGGTAAAAGGTAATCTCACTCGGGGGACATCGCTTCACATAGTCAACATGCACACATCGACTTAGTCTTATTCAAAGGGATAATCTTTAGAAGCTGGTAAGTTGCAAAGAGACCGGAAAACCCATTTGAAGAAAAATGACGCCCAGATATCAGAAGCTGCTCTTTTGTTTCTGTGAGTTAGCTGAGGTCAGATGCTTCCTGTTGTCGGCAGTGAACTTGTACAGACAGGATGTTCTGTTGAAACTTAGACCAATCTCTATTAGTGAAGTTATTCAGTAAACCTTTTCAAAACAACACTCTTTGCCTATTTGTACTTTGCAAGCTGTTTCAATGGGGAATGACCCAATTAAGGAGCTGGCGGGTTAACATATTTTTTTTCAGTAACATTTAAACTGGTTGCTTAGAGACAGCCTGTCAGAACAGGAAGTAAGTCTCCATTCTCCCAGCTATATGATCCAAAAGCACATTCCGATATTTAATACATCCAGCTATTCTGGCACGAGCATTAAATGCCGTAAAGGCTGCCTTAAACCATCTGACACGTGGCTCCCACACAGTATGAAGCCCAAAGAGGAAACATCTGCAAATCAAAAACTCAAGCATTGCTTTTTATGACCATAAACTTTCCCAAAATCCTTAATAAATATTGTCATCTAACCTGTGTACGTTTAGAGAAAGTGTTATTTTGCTGTTGTAACTTTTACAATGTATGCTTTTTTTATGCATTCTTGTTCAATGCTAGTGGATTGACTTGCAACAGACTGATGCCAGGACAGGTTAAATTACAGGGAGTTATCATAGATCATTGTTATCATACAATTTACAGCGCAGAAGGAGGCCATTCGGCCCATCGAGTCTGCACCGGCCCTTGGAAACAGCACCCCACTTAAGCCCACAATTCCAACCTATCCCCGTAACCCAGTAACCCCACCTAACCTTTTTGGACACTAAGAGCAATTTAGCATGGCCAATTCACCTAACCCGCACATCTTTGGACTGTGGGAGGAAACCGGAGCACCCGGAGGAAACGCACGCAGACACGGAGAGAATGTGCAGACTCCGCACAGACGCAAGCCGGGAATCGAACCTGGGACCCTTGAACTGTGAGGCAACTGTGCTAACCACTATGCTACCGTGCTTTCCTTAAATTAAAGGAAGTTAAATTACAAGGAGCGATTATACACAAACTAGGTGCACAGACCAGCTGGAGATGGTCAGGCAGCATCGCAGGAGAGAGAATCAGAGTTAACCTCAGGTCGATGATCTTTTATCAGAACTGGAAAAAGGTAGAGATTGACAGGTTGTAAACAATTGAAAGCAAATTGAAATTGGGTTTGGCGGTGCAAGTGGAAAGTATTGTGAGAAGGACTTAAACGCGTTTCACGGCAGCGTAAATGCAGGACACGATCATCGTCGTCCCCCTCCATTAATGGCAGGTTGCATTTCCCTCCATTAAACACCAGGCATGTCATTATAATACATCAGCATGTCATTATAATACATCAGCATATCATTATAATACATCAGCATATCATTATAATACATCAGCATATCATTATAATACATCAGCATAGCATTATAATCCATCTGCATTTCATTATAATACATCAGCATATCATTATAGGGCCCATACGTTGGAATAATACTCCAATGTCAAATTAAACTTCCATTGCGGTGTGATATCAGAATGGCACGATGTATGACTGGTTTCAAAACACGTGCACCTAGTGAGCAGATTTCCGAGGGGGCTTGGAGGTGAGTGCACACAAGTCGATGCTGCACTTGCAGAGTGGCTTTGCATCTTCAGGGTGAAGATGGTGAGGGGGTGTCACAGACAAGTTTGAACAGCAGTGTATTTGAGGCTGCCTTTTGGAGCAGGGCCACGAGCTTCATTGAAGGGCTGCACAGAGGGAAGGGTAGCCTGGAGCACCGACATCAATGCGAAGGGGGATTTTGCGAGGGGAGCCCCCCGGTGGGAGTCAACACAGTCTCGAAGGTTCCACGCAATCTCAGGGTGGTGGGGGAGGTGTTTATGGAGGTGGAATGTAATCAAGAACAAGCATATTAGAAAAATATTTCAATGATCCCGTTGCAGAAGAGACCATTTGGCTTGAGTTCAATTGACATGCTTGGAGTCAGACTAGTCAAACAATTGTGCTCATTTGAATGAGTGTGAGTGAGTGCCAATGATTGCTGCTCGGCATATAACCTTGATGCACAGACTTCCAGATTCAATGAGGGCTATGGTGTGGCTGTACCATTGTCCGACTGGGCAATGAACTATACCCCCTTAGAGAGGTGGCCATGGTACATTGCCCAAGGATAGCACTCCTAATCCTTCACTCTGTGCTGAAATGCATATTGACAAATTCCCCCATGGGCCTCGCTAAGCGCAAGGCCATGGAGTGACGGTTAGGATAATGCCTGTGCCTGAGATGAGGACTCAGGATACATTAGAGCAGCCTGAGCTGTGCCACTCAATCATGTGGTATGGGGGAGCGGGAGGGGGGGGGGGGGGGGCATGGGATCTTGCCCAACCAGCAAGTGAACTAAAAGGACTGGGCATCAATGCTGTGCCCAGGAAATGAGTCAGTGGGCTTTGAAAGACAGCTGCAGACAATGAATGGAGAAAGAAAGGCCCTGAGCAGACAAACACTAACTGTCAAGTCTCTCGCTTTGTCACTACATTGTGGAGACTGTCAGGAACATGGGGCGAAATTCTCCCCAAACGGCGCGATCTCCGCCGACTGGCGCCCAAAATGGCGCCAATCAGACGGGCATCGCGCCGCCCCAAAGGTGCGGAATGCTCCGCATCTTTGGGGGCCGAGCCCCAACATTGAGGGGCTAGGCCGACGCCGGAGGGATTTCCGCCCCGCCAGCTGGCGTAAACGGCGTTTGTTGCCCCGCCAGCTGGCGCGGAAATGACATTCGGAGCGGCGCATGCGCGGGAGCGTTAGCGGCCGCTGACAGTTTCCCGCGCATGCGCAGTGGGGAGAGTCTCTTCCGCCTCCGCCATGGTGGAGGCCGTTGCGGAGGCGGAGGGGAAAGAGTGCCCCCACGGCACAGGCCCACCCACGGATCGGTGGGCCCCGATCGCGGGCCAGGCCACCGTGGGAGCACCCCCCGGGGTCAGATCACCCCGCGCCCCCCCCCAGGACCCCGGAGCCCGCCCACGTCGCCTTGTCCCGTCGGTAAATAGCTACTCTAATTTACGCCGGCGGGACAGGCAATTTATAGGCGGGACTTCGGCCCATCCGAAGAATCGAGCGGGGGGTCCCGCCAACCGGCGCGGCCCGATTCCCGCCCCCGCCCAATCTCCGGTACCGGAGACTTCGGCAACCGGCGGGGGCGGGATTCACGGCGGCCAACGGCCATTCCCCGGCCCGTTGGGGGGTCGGAGATTGACGCCCATGGAGTCTGGTGATCGTACTGTCATTCTTCTTGCTTATAGGCAGCAGAGAAGAAGAAGACATCAATGGCAGCGCTTGACTTGCCAAATACCAGAACAGAAACACCAAGAGGCCCCCCCACGGAGGGTCTTACACATTGCAATTGTCAGCTGCACCCTACATAACTTACCACTGCAATGGGGGAGGAGCTGCCCGAGGTGGAGATGGAGGAGCGGAATCTCTTCTCCAATGAGGAGGGCATTAGCCTGAGGAGGTCGTCGAAGGAGAGGATGTAGGCCAAGAGGCCATGGTGATGTCCAGATGAGGCAGATGAACTGGGGACGTGCTAATTGCCGCAGGATTCATAGAGGGTGATGAGGACATCCAGTGAGGATATTACACTGCCAATGCAGCTCACATCCTCTGTGATAAGTCCCCTGTCATGGAGAGAGTGCGGGGACCCATAATCTCCTCATTCTGGGAGGATGATGATAACTTGCAGTGGGGACAGTCCGTTGATCCTCACAGAGCTTCTGTGAATGTCTGACTCCTGTCTGGCTGATGGCATCTCGCTTGCTCTCAGTGACCAGGATCATATCATGGTGGTGTACTGGGGAAATTCTAACCTCTCCCCCACCCTACAGCACGCTTTGTGAACTGATCCCTTGAGGACCACAGTGTTACTGGAGACAGAAGCTGATGGGATGGGGGCCCGCTGCACCTCAAAGACACAGAGAGCACATCGGGAGAGTGACTGAGCTCTGCGTCACCGACCCAGTACATTCTGACAGACATCATACTCCCATCCAGTTACAAGCATGACTAATGTGTTCAGTCACTGTGAAGGAACATCATCAATGTGCGCACAAAGCACAGGGAGGAAGACCTGGCTGGTGCACCCTGCTTTTATCTTGTGTCGGAAAGGAGTTTTCACTTCAGATTAACAGAAATACAGCTCATTATAACAAGGAACCATAAAAAGGGTGAAATTAGTGGGAGTTTATTCATAGAAGTGAACACACGTTATGTACACATAATTAACACCAATGCCCACGTTGTGCAACGGCAACTTCCTGAACTTCCTCATCCTGCCACCACAGCTTGGCTCATCCCCAACATCCACTGGGGAGGTGGGGGCAGCCGGCTGTCTGCTATGCCCTGTTGGCTGTAATGATCTTGGTGAACATTATCTGGAGGGCCAAGACCTGGGGGGGCTCAGGCCTGCTTTCAGGGTCCTGCTGAATGGCAGTGCCACCCTCCGCCATCTGTGGAGCTGAAGCAGTCCCAGGAAGAGGGGTTTCAAATGGGCAGGACACTCCCGAAATTAACTGTGTCGATGGCCCCGGGGTGTTCACCAGCTGCTTCTCCTCCCGATGGTACCCGGGGCCTCTGACTGCCTCCTTGAGAGGGAGGGGCAGCTGAAGTGAGCTCAGGAAGCTTTGCCACTTCTGGTGGTGTCAGCGTTGGATGCCAGCGAGTGCCTCAGCGATGCAGCACTGCTCCTGCAACAGTGCAGGACCAAAATCGTTTTGGCGACTGACACCCTACAAGTATTGACCTTGTTGTGTTGGCATGTCGGCGCTATCACCCCAGACAGAAGGCGGACAGAGCCTTGCAATCTGAGGAGTGTACTTTATATCCCTTCCTTGTTTTCCCGACCTTGCCTTTAGAGCTCCAGCAACTGGGGCATGACCGAGTCCGGAGGCTCGACATCTGACGGAATTGGCAGGTTTCTGGGTTCCAGCAATCCTCCTGGTGGAGGTGATCTCGAAGGCCTGGCTCATGAACCACCTTGGTTGTTCCCCGGATGTGCCTGTGAAAGAAAGGAGAGATCATTTGACAGGGGCCTGAGAGGTTGGAGACATCATGGCTCACAGCGTTGTGTCTGATGGATGTTGCAGTGCTGGATCCTCACTTGGTGGATCACCGCTGACCTCACCATCTGTGTTCCGCTGACCTCACCAAGCGTGCCAGCTGTGTGCAGGGGTGGCCTTTAAATGTGACGCCCCTGTTATTGAAGGGCTGAGGTAATGGCGGGATGGGGAAATCAGATAGGTGGGCCAGCGGTTCAGCGTGGAGCCCGTGCCTGCAAATTTGTTTCAGCAAGTGGCGCACAATACAGTGGAAACAGCGACCATTGCTGCTGGCAGGATACACTTTGCCTTTCCTGCCCAAACCGTCATTGACAATTCCTGAAATTATTCCACCCATGGTATTTCCTGGAGGCTAATGAGCGGGAGGTTAAGGGTGCAGATAAGGTAGACAGAGAGAAACTATTTCTGCTGTTTGGGGAATCCAGGAAAATGAGGCACAGTCTAATAATTTAAGTGAGATACTTCAAGATCGAAATTCGGAAACAATTCTACACAAATATGTGGCAGAATTTAAGAACTCTACTTCACAAATGGCGGTTGATGCTAGATCATTTGTTAATTTTAAATCTAATTGGTATTAAGGGAATATAGGGCAAAGGTGGAAATTTGCAGCTAGGTTTTTAAAAAAATCTTTATTATTTTCACAAGCAGGCTTCCATTAACACTGCAATGAAGTTACTGTGAAAAGCCCCTAGTTGCCACACTCCGGTGCCTGTTCAGGTACACAGAGGGAGAATTCAGAATGTCCAATTCACCTGACAAGCATGTCTTTTGGGACTTGTGGGAGGATTCTGGAAAACCGGGAGGAAATCCATACAGACACGGGAAGAATGTGCAGACTCTGACAGACAGTGACCCAAGCCGGGAATTGAACCTGGGACCCTGGCGCTGTGAAACGCCACTGCGCTGCCCCTATCATATCAGCATATCAGCTGTAATCTCATTGAATGAAAATCCCTGGAGCCTGTTCTCAATGGCCTCCTCCTATTTCTACATTGATATGTTTTAATGTTGCCTGAACCTTGTCTCAGAGTGGATTTCTCTTGGTACAGGTTTACTTGCACAGTGTCATCTGTTCTCAGAAGTATTGAGTATGTTTCACATTTAATCTGTTTTATTAAACCCAGCTGCAAAATAGAGAAGAGTCAGCATATTTAATAAAAAAACACACTCTCCTGCAGAATTATTCCAGCATTACAGCACAAACTCCCTGTTCGTTACCCTTTGATTATAGTCCAGGCAGATAAACGCAGTGCAGTGGAAAATATGAGCAACAGTGGAAAAAGATGAACTGCTGAAGGGAAAATCTCCAGACAATAATAGCTGTTGTTTGAAATAAACTTGCAGCAGAATGATAAGATCACCATCAATAGCCATAACACGTTTTGTGGGTCTAGTTTTGTAAAGTCTTAAAATGATCAAAATTACTTTGAGCCATTGCTACAAGCTGTGATTGGTGGGGTGTCCTTCAGAGAATCGTCGAATGGGGCAGTTTCTGACTGTCCTGAGTGCTGTGTTTGTGTGAAACTTTGCTGTTTATGCCTTATACTGTAGAATAGCAAGGCACAACATTAAGAATTGGCAAGTCATGTTGCAGCTGTATAGAACCTTAGTTAGGCCACACTTGGAGTATAGTGTTCAATTCTGGTCGCCACACTACCAGAAGGATGTGGAGGCTTTAGAGAGGGTGCAGAAGAGATTTATCAGAATGTTGCCTGGTATGGAGGGCATTAGCTATGAGGAGCGGTTGAATAAACTCGGTTTGTTCTCACTGGAACGACGGACGTTGAGGGGCGACCTGATAGAGGTCTACAAAATTATGAGGGGCATAGACAGAGTGGATAGTCAGAGGCTTTTCCCCGGGGTAGAGGGGTCAATTACTAGGAGGCATAGGTTTAAGGTGAGAGCGGCAAGGTTTAGAGTAGATGTACGAGGCAAGTTTTTTACGCAAAGGGTAGTGGGTGCCTGGAACTCGCTACCGGAGGAGGTGGTGGAAGCAGAGGCGATAGTGACGTTTAAGGGGCATCTTGACAAATACATGAATAGGATGGGAATAGAGGGATACGGACCCCGGAAGTGTAGAAGATTTTAGTTTAGACGGGCAGCATGGTCGGCACGGGCTTGGAGGGCCGAAGGGCCTGTTCCTGTGCTGAACATTTCTTTGTTCTTTGTTTTTTGTTAACATTATCATTGCTTTTCATTTCAAGGTGGCTAGAATTTTCATTGCATCTCTTCTTTTGTCTCGCTGACACTATTGACCAGAGAAAACGGGACAAGTGAAGCTCGACTTCAGTGGGTGGATCTGGGTAAACTCTCCCACCTTGGCTTGTTTCTCCAGAACCACAGAGATGACATTGAGACCTTGTTAAGTCTCAGATGTTGAAGCACATGACAACAATCCCTCTCACTCTGCATCATACATTTTCTATTTGGAGAGTTACTGCCCTTCTCAATCTCTCTCAGTAATTTCAGGTCTGTATTGGGGTGAATCCTGGTTGATGTGTTGGAACCCCACTTGCAATCTTCTATTCGGGATTAACTGTCTTCCTCTTCTTCTAGGGCAATCCCTCAGCATTGAGGATGAGGATTGAATGTAGTTTAAAAGCGGTTGGTGGAGCAGGTCTCTAGCGTCACGTTTCCGTGCCGAGCATTTGGACAATATATTTTATGCGGATGGCGTTAAATCTGTTAGAACGTCACTGGCCTGAAACATTAATTCTGTTTCTCCCTCCATAGATGCTGCCGGACCTGCTGGGTTTGCCAGCATTTCCTGCTTTTATTTCATTTTTCCAGCACCAACATTATTTTGCTTTTGAATCTAAACTGGGGCCCAACCTCTGTCCCAACATTTTGTGTTCTTCAAATAGGTTGTGATAACTAACTGATCTAATAATTGCATCCAGAAATCTTAATGCAATCATTCAATCTACTTCCTTCAGGTCAAATAACAAAAAAAATCACAGAGTCCTCGAAAGGATCATTTAAATGTACAAAATGTACAAATGACAGGCATCCAGGACGACATTACGAACAATTTCATGACCTGTTTTTAAAATTAATTTATGGAATGTGGGCGTCGCTGACTAATCAGCATTTACTGCCCATCCCTAATTGCCTTTGAGCAGGTGGTAATGAGCTGCCTTCTTGAACTGCTGCAATCCTGAGGGAGAGGTACACCCACAGTGCGGCTAGGGAGGGAATCCGGAGGTTTGGCCCAGCAGCAGTGAAAGAACGGTCCATATATTGCCAACTCTGGATGGTGAGTGACTTAGAGGGAAACCTCCAGGTATTGGTGTTCCCAAGTTCTGGTTGCACTCATCCAGGCAAGTGGAGAATATTCCGTTACACTCCTGACTTGTGCCTTGTAGATGGGGGACAGGCTTCAGGGAGTCAGGAGGTGAGTTACTCGCCATACGATTCCTGGCCTTTTTGTGCTAGCGTACACTTTGAGGTTAAATACATTTACAACCACATAATTACATTATTGGGAAGATAAGGGGCGGGTTTCTCCCCTACCCAGCGGGTAGGGCGGTCCCGGTGCCGAGGAGTGGCGTGAACCACTCCGGCGTTGGGCCGCCCGGAAGGTGCGGAATCCTCCGCATCTGCAGGGGCTAGGCCGGCGCCGGCAGGGTTGGTGCTGCGCCAACTGACACGGAAGGGGCTTGGCGCCAAAGGGCCTCCGCCAGCCGGCGCAAATTGGCGCATGCGCGGGGGAGGTGCATGCCAGCGCATGCGCAGGGGGGTTCATCTCCGCACCAGCCATGGCGGAGGTCCACAGCAGCCGGTGCAGAGGGAAAGAGTGCCCCCACGGCACAGCCCGCCCGCGGATCGGTGGGCCCTGATCGCGGGCCAGGCCACCGTGGGGGGCACCCCCCCCCCGCAGAGCCAGATCCCCCCGCACCCCCCCCCCCCCCCAAGGGCCCCAGAGGCTGCCCGCAGGGCCAGATCCCGCCGGCAAGTACCAGGTCTAATTTACGCCGGCGGGACCGGCCTAAAACAGGCGGCCGCTCGTCCCATCGCGGGCCGGAGTATCGCCGGGGGGGGGGGGGTGCTGCTGCCAGCGGCCGCCGACCGGCACGGCGCGATTCCCGCCTCCGCCAAAACCCCGGCACCGGAGAATTCAGCAGCCGGCGGGGGCGGGAATCACGCCCAAGGGGTTCGCAATCCTTTTTGCTTCTGAAATCCACCCTCCTATTTTATAAAACATCTACTGATTTCCTGTCACCCCCCACAATTACATTTCCTGTGTAAAAAATAATTCTGCAAATAAACACATGACTTTTATGTCAGTTTCACTTGCGAATGTGAACCTCGTTGTTGCTGCTCCTAAGTGGCTTCTGTGAAATGGTAAAAAATCAGCAAATGTTTTACTGGTGGGCGGGCCCATGGCTTAGCGGTGTTTTCAGCACCAAGCTGATGGCTGTCATTGCGAATTGATGCAGGTTTTTTTTGCTCACTTTCATAAAATGCGAAATATCCTTGAGAGGTTCGTGGAAACAGAGAGGTGATTGGAGCAATCTCTCTGGTGAGGGCTCATCTTCGCTCCTTGGAAACCCTGTTGCATGGTATGTCGTCTATCCTGGCCGACTCGGGGAGGATGTGCCGGACATGGAGAGTTTGTGCGCCTGGTCTCCCGCGAGAGCGGGGGACGAATCCTCAATCGATTTTGAGAGTTCACTGCCATGCTTTCGCAATCTCTATTTGAAGACTGGTCTTCGGGGCCTGGGGTTGGTCCGAGACTCCGACCACTGGTCTTAGGTTGTCTTGTCCTCGAAGATCGTCAGGAGGGGTTGGAGGCAGCTGGATGCGTCGGGTTGTCCCCTGCTCCTGGGGCCTAGGTTCTTTGCTCCTGGGCATCGGGAAGACAGTGTGACAGAGGTATAAGTGCTTCGTTTGATGGAACTTTGGAGGGACCCTGAATGCTGCTCGATGATTCTGTCATGGCTTTTGCCTTTCCAAGCGCCAAAGATGGTGTTATTGGGCGGGATTCTCAGACCCCCCGCCGGGTCGGAAAATCGCCGGGGAGCGGCGGGAATCCCGCCCCTGCCGGCCGCCAAATTCTCCGGCACCAGAAATTCGGCAGGGGCGGGTATCATGCCGCGCCGGTCAGCGGACCCCCCCCCGGCAATTCTCTGGCCCGCGACGGGCCGAAGTCCCGCTGCTGTCATGCCAGTCCCGCCGGCGTGAATCACACCACCTACCTTACCGGCAGAACTGGTGGCGCGGGCGGGTTCCTGGGGGGGGGGGCGTGGACCGATCTGGACCTGGCGGGGTGTGCCCCCAGTGGCCTGGCCCGCGATCGTGGCTCACCGATCCGCGGGTGGGCCTGTGCCGTGGGGGCACTCTTTTCCTACCGCCTCGGCCACAGCCTCCACGATGGCCGATGCGGAAGTGGCCCCCTCCCACTGCGCATGCGCGGGGATGACTTCGGCCCCGGCTGGTCTGGCGCCAAAGGCCTTTCCCGCCGGCCAGCGGCGCGCCAACCACTCCGGCGCGGGCTTAGCCCCTCAAGGTGAGGGCTTGGCCCCTAAAGGTGCGGAGAAATCCACACCTTTGGGGCGGCCCGACGCCGGAGTGGTTCCCGCCACTCCATCCCGCCGGGACCCCCCGCCCCGCCGGGTAGGGGAGAATCCCGGCCGTAGTTTCTGTCTCATCGTGCCCTATTTTTTTGGGTTATAATCCTTGCATTTTAGTCACCACTCACCTTGTTTATAGAGAAGATGAGTATAGTCACAGCAAGGTGCTGGATAGATGGTTGGTGTGGTAGTGGGTGGTACGGTTCGGTAAGTCTTCACTTGGATTGAGGAAAGCCCCCAGTTAGACATATCTGTATCGAGTTTTTATTTTGTAATTTTGTTACTTTCTATCTTTTTAAAAAATATATATATTTATTAAAGTGTTTTAACACAATTTTTCTCCCTTACAAACAATAACCCCCCCCCCGTAACAAAAACAAAAACAAAACAAAAAAATGAGAAATCGTGCAGAGCAAGATATATACATGGCAAAATGATATATTTACACAGCTTTGTGCACTGGGACTCACCCGTACGTGCCAGTTTCCCCAACCCTTCATGTTATCTCTTGCTCATCCACCCTCCCAGGCAGTCCCCCCTCCCCCCCCCCCCCTTCCCAGGATGACCCCCCCCCCCCCCCCCCAAGATTGCTGCTGCTGCTGACCGACCTTCCTCTAACGCTCCGCGAGATAGTCTAGGAACGGTTGCTACCGCCTGTAGAACCCCTGCGCAGACCCTCTCAAGGCGAAACTAATCCTCTCCAACTTTATGAACCCAGCCATATAATTTATCCAGGCCTCCAGGCTGGGGGGCTTTGCCTCCTTCCACATTAGCAAGATCCTTCGCCGGGCTACTAGGGACGCAAAGGCCAGAATGCCAGCCTCTTTCGCCTCCTGCACTCCCGGTTCGTCCACTACTCCAAATATTGCTAGCCCCCAGCTTGGCTTGACCCGGACTTTCACCACCTGAGACATTGCTCCCGCCACTCCTCTCCAGAACCCCTCCAGTGCCGGGCATGACCAAAACATATGGACATGGTTCGTCGGGCTCCCTGAGCACCTTCCACATCTGTCCTCTACCCCAAAGAACCTACTCAACCTCGCCCCCGTCAAGTGCGCTCTGTGGACCACCTTAAATTGTATCAGGCTGAGTCTGGCACACGAGGAGGAGGAATTAACCCTACCCAGGGCATCAGCCCACAGACCTTCCTCGATCTCCTCCCCCAGCTCCTCCTCCCATTTACCCTTCAACTCTTCTACCAGCGCTTCCCCCTCTTCTTTCAACTCCTGGTGTATTTCCGACACCTTGCCCTCCCCGACCCATACACCCGAGATCACCCTGTCTTGAACTTCTTGTGCCGGGAGCAACGGGAATTCCCTCATCTGTCGCCTCACAAAAGCTCTCACCTGCATATATCTAAAGGCATTTCCCGAGGGTAACTTGAACTTCTCCTCCAGGCTCGCAAACGTCCTGTCGATGAACAGGTCCCCCATTCTTCCAATCCCCGCCCGATGCCAGCTCTGGAAGCCTCCGTCCATCTTCCCCGGGACATACCGGTGGTTACCCCTGATCGGGGACCACACCGATGCTCCCATTGCACCCCGTGCCGTCTCCACTGGCCCCAGATCCTTAGCGTTGCCGCCACCACCGGGCTCGTGGAATACTTTGTCGGCGAGAGCGGCAGCGGTGCCGTCACCAACGCCCCCAGGCTTGTTCCTTTACAGGACGCCATCTCCATCCTCTTCCATGCCGCCCCCTCTCCCTCCATAACCCACTTGCGGATCATCACCACATTTGCTGCCCAGTAGTAGCTCCCCAGGTTTGGCAGCGCCAACCCTCCTCGGTCCCTACTGCGTTCCAGGAACCCTCTCCTTACTCTCGGGGTCTTATTCGCCCACACAAACCCCATAATACTCCTGCCTACTCTCTTAAAAAAGGCCTTAGTGATCACGCTGGGAAGGCACTGAAACACAAACAGAAACCTCGGAAGGACCACCATTTTGACCGACTGCACTCTACCCGCCAGCGAGAGCGGTAACATGTCCCATCTTTTGAAATCCTCCTCCATTTGCTCCACCAACCTCGTCAGATTCAGTTTATGTAGGGTCCCCCAACTCCTGGCTATCTGGATCCCCAGATACCAAATGCTCCCCTCCGCCCTCCTCAGTGGTAGGTCCCCTATCCCTCTTTCTTGGTCCCCCGCCTGTAATACAAAGAGCTCACTCTTCCCTACATTGAGCTTATAGCCCGAAAACTCCCCAAACTCCCTTAGAGTCTGCATGACCTCCACCATCCCCTCCATTGGATCCGCCACGTACAGCAACAGGTCATCCGCATATAGCGACACCCGATGCTCTTCTCCCCCTCGGACCACCCCCCTCCATTTATTAGACTCCCTCAATGACATGGCCAATGGTTCGATCGCCAATGCGAACAACAGGGGGGACAGGGGGCACCCCTGCCTCGTCCCTCGGTACAGTCGAAAGTACTCCGACCTCCGCCGGTTCGTCACTACACTCGCCATCGGGGCTCTGTAAAGGAGCTTAACCCAATTGATAAACCCTCCCCCGAACCCAAACCTACGCAGCACCTCCCAGAGGTACTCCCACTCTACTCAGTCAAAGGCCTTCTCCGCGTCCACAGCTGCCACTATCTCCACCTCTCCCTCCTCCGATGGCATCATTATCATGTTTAAGAGCCGCCGCACATTGGTGTTTAGTTGCCTGCCCTTTACAAATCCCGTCTGGTCCTTGTGGATTACCCCCGGGACACAGTCCTCGATCCTCGTGGCCAGCACTTTTGCAGCAACTTTGCATCCACATTGTGGAGCGAGATCGGCCTGTACGATCCACATTGCAGTGGGTCCTTGTCCCGCTTTAGGATCAAAGAAATTGTCGCCTCTGACATTGTCGGGGGCAGGGTCCCCTCCTCTCTTGCCTCATTAAAGGTCCTCACCAGTAGCGGGGCCAACAGGTCTGCGTACTTCCTGTAGAACTCCACCGGGAATCCGTCCGGTCCCGGGGCCTTCCTCGCCTGCATGCTCCCCAAACCCTTGCTCAGCTCCTCCAACCCAATTGGTGCCCCCAAACCAGCCACCTCTTGCTCCTCCACCCTCGGGAATCTCAGCTGATCTAGGAATCGTCCCATCCCCAGTGTGGCTCTGAGGCAGAGCAGACGGGGAGAAGTTGCTGAACACAGCGGGTCTGGTGGCCTGAAGTGCATATGTTTTAATGCAAGGAGCATTACGGGTAAGGCAGATGAACTTAGAGCTTGGATTAGTACTTGGAACTATGATGTTGTTGCCATTACAGAGACCTGGTTGAGGGAAGGGCAGGATTGGCAGCTAAACGTTCCAGGATTTAGATGTTTCAGGCGGGATAGAGGGGGATGTAAAAGGGCAGGCGGAGTTGCGCTACTGGTTAGGGAGAATATCACACCTGTACTGCGGGAGGACACCTCAGAGGGCAGTGAGGCTATGTGGGTAGAGATCAGGAATAAGAAGGGTGCAGTCACAATGTTGGGGGTATACTACAGGCCTCCCAACAGCCAGCGGGAGGTAGAGGAGCAGATAGGTAGACAGATTTTGGAAAAGAGTAAAAACAACAGGGTTGTGGTGATGGGAGACTTCAACTTCCCCAATATTGACTGGGACTCACTTAGTGCCAGGGGCTTAGACGGGGCGGAGTTTGTAAGGAGCATCCAGGAGGGCTTCTTAAAACAATATGTAGACAGTCCAATGAGGGAAGGGGCTGTACTGGACCTGGTATTGGGGAATGAGCCCGGCCAGCTGGTAGATGTTTCAGTAGGGGAGCATTTCGGTAACAGTGACCACAATTCAGTAAGTTTTAAAGTACTGGTGGACAAGGATAAGAGTGGTCCGAGGATGAATGTGCTAAATTGGGGGAAGGCTAATCATAACAATATTAGGCGGGAACTGAAGAACATAGATTGGGGGCGGATGTTTGAGGGCAAATCAACATCTGACATGTGGGAGGCTTTCAAGTGGCAGTTGAAAGGAATACAGGACCGGCATGTTCCTGTGAGGAAGAAAGATAAATACGGCAATTTTCGGGAACCTTGGATGACGAGTGATATTGTAGGCCTCGTCAAAAAGAAAAAGGAGGCATTTGTCAGGGCTAAAAGGCTGGGAACAGACGAAGCCTGCGTGGAATATAAGGAAAGTAGGAAGGAACTTAAGCAAGGAGTCAGGAGGGCTAGAAGGTGTCACGAAAAGTCATTGGCAAATAGGGTTAAGGAAAATCCCAAGGCTTTTTACACGTACATAAAAAGCAAGAGGGTAGCCAGGGAAAGGGTTGGCCCACTGAAGGATAGGCAAGGGAATCTATGTGTGGAGCCAGAGGAAATGGGCGAGGTACTAAATGAATACTTTGCATCAGTATTCACCAAAGAGAAGGAATTGGTAGATGTTGAGTCTGGAGAAGGGGGTGTAGATAGCCTGGGTCACATTGTGATCCAAAAAGACGAGGTGTTGGGTGACTTAAAAAATATTAAGGTAGATAAGTCCCCAGGGCCTGATGGGATCTACCCCAGAATACTGAAGGAGGCTGGAGAGGAAATTGCTGAGGCCTTGACAGAAATCTTTGGATCCTCGCTGTCTTCAGGGGATGTCCCGGAGGACTGGAGAATAGCCAATGTTGTTCCTCTGTTTAAGAAGGGTAGCAAGGATAATCCCGGGAATTACAGGCCGGTGAGCCTTACTTCAGTGGTAGGGAAATTACTGGAGAGAATTCTTCGAGACAGGATCTACTCCCATTTGGAAGCAAATGGACGTATTAGTGAGAGGCAGCACGGTTTTGTGAAGGGGAGGTCGTGTCTCACTAACTTGATAGAGTTTTTCGAGGAGGTCACTAAGATGATTGATGCAGGTAGGGCAGTAGATGTTGTCTATATGGACTTCAGTAAGGCCTTTGACAAGGTCCCTCATGGTAGACTAGTACAAAAGGTGAAGTCACACGGGATCAGGGGTGAGCTGGCAAGGTGGATACAGAACTGGCTAGGCCATAGAAGGCAGAGAGTAGCAATGGAGGGATGCTTTTCTAATTGGAGGGCTGTGACCAGTGGTGTTTCCACAGGGATCAGTGCTGGGACCTTTGCTCTTTGTAGTATATATAAATGATTTGGAGGAAAATGTAACTGGTCTGATTAGTAAGTTTGCAGACAACACAAAGGTTGGTGGAATTGCGGATAGCGATGTGGACTGTCGGAGGATACAGCAGGATTTAGATTGTCTGGAGACTTGGGCGGAGAGATGGCAGATGGAGTTTAATCTGGACAAATGTGAGGTAATGCATTTTGGAAGGTCTAATGCAGGTAGGGAATATACAGTGAATGGTAGAACCCTCAAGAGTATTGAAAGTCAAAGAGATCTAGGAGTACAGGTCCACAGGTCATTGAAAGGGGCAACACAGGTGGAGAAGGTAGTCAAGAAGGCATACGGCATGCTTGCCTTCATTGGCCGGGGCATTGAGTATAAGAATTGGCAAGTCATGTTGCAGCTGTATAGAACCTTAGTTAGGCCACACTTGGAGTATAGTGTTCAATTCTGGTCGCCACACTACCAGAAGGATGTGGAGGCTTTAGAGAGGGTGCAGAAGAGATTTACCAGAATGTTGCCTGGTATGGAGGGCATAAGCTATGAGGAGCGATTGAATAAACTCGGTTTGTTCTCACTGGAACGAAGGAGGTTGAGGGGAGACCTGATAGAGGTATACAAAATTATGAGGGGCATAGACAGAGTGGATAGTCAGAGGCTTTTCCCCAGGGTAGAGGGGTCAATTAGTAGGGGGCATAGGTTTAAGGTGAGAGGGGCAAGGTTTAGAGGAGATGTACGAGGCAAGTTTTTTACGCAGAGGGTAGTGGGTGCCTGAAACTCGCTACCGGAGGAGGTAGTGGAAGCAGGGACGATAGGGACATTTAAGGGGCATCTTGACAAATATATGAATAGGATGGGAATAGAAGGATACGGACCCAGGAAGTGTAGAAGATTGTAGTTTAGTCGGGCAGCATGGTCGGCACGGGCTTGGAGGGCCGAAGGGCCTGTTCCTGTGCTGTACATTTCTTTGTTCTTTGTTCTTTGTATCCTCTCTTCCCCCGCTGGGGGCTGGGATCTGTGCAGCTCTTCATAAAAGGCCTTGAATACCTCGTTTATTTCTGTTGCACTCCGAACCGTGGCTCCCCTTCCATCTTTGACTCCCCCTATTTCCCTCGCTGCCATCCTCTTACGGAGCTGGTGTGCCAGCATCCGACTAGCCTTTTCCCCATACTCGTAGGTCGCCCCCTGTGCTTTCCTCCACTGTGCCTCCGCCTTCCCTGTGGTCAACAGGTCAAACTCTGTCTGGAGCCGTCGTCTTTCCCCAAGTAATCTTTCCTCCGGGGCCTCTGCGTATCTCCTGTCCACTCTCAAAATCTCCCCCACTAACCTTTCCCTTTCCATACCCTCTGTCTTCTCCCTATGAGCCCTAATGGAAATTAGCTCTCCCCTGATCACCGCCTTCAACGCCTCCCATACCACCCCCGCCCGCACCTCCCCGTTGTCGTTGGCCTCCAAGTACCTTTCGATACACCCCCTCACCTTCCCACACACTAGCTCGTCCGCCAGCAGTCCCTCTCCTCTCCCAGCTCCAGTTCCACCCAGTGCGGGGCATGGTCCGAAACGGCTATAGCCGAATACTCCGTCCCCTCCACCCTCGGGATGAGCGCCCTACCCAGAACAAAGAAATCTATCCGGGAGTAGGCTTTGTGTACATGGGAGAAGAAAGAAAATTCCCTGGCCTGCGGCCTTGCAAACCGCCATGGGTCCACTCCCCCCATCTGATCCATAAACCCCCTAAGTACCTTGGCCGCCGCCGGCCTCTTTCCAGTCCTTGATTTGGAACGGTCCAGTGCTGGATCCAACACTGTACTGAAGTCCCCTCCCATTATCAGGCCTCCTATCTCCAGGTCCGGAATGCGTCCCAACATGCGCTTCATGAATCCTGCATCATCCCAGTTCAGGGCGTATACGTTTACCAACACCACCCACGTCCCTTGCAGCCTACCGCTCACCATTACATATCGCCCTCCATTGTCCGCTACAATAGTCTTGGCCTCAAATGACACCCGCTTTCCCACCAATATTGCCACCCCTCTATTCTTCGCGTCCAGTCCCGGGTGGAATACCTGTCCTACCCATCCCTTTCTTAACCTGACCTGGTCCGCCACCTTCAGATGTGTCGCTTGGAGCATGGCCATGTCCGCCTTCAGTCCCTTTAAGTGCGCGAACACTCGAGTCCTCTTCACTGGCCCATTCAGGCCCCTCACATTCCATGTTATCAGCCGGATTGGAGGGGCTCTCACCCCCCCCCCCCACCCCCCCCCACGCCCCGCCGACTAGCCATCTCCTTTTCTGGGCCAGTCCCGTGTCCACCCCTCCCTCACCCTCCAGTCCCCCAGAGGGGGGACCCCCGTCCCGACCACCTCTTCTGTGTCCCATTCCCTTTAAGCCAGTGCAGCAGCAACCCTTTTTCCCCCCTTCCCCCCCTCCCCTCCCCCGCTAGACCCCTGTCTAGCTTTTTTGCTCCCCCCATGTCACTCCCGTAAGTCAGCTGACGCCTGCTGACCCCGGCTTCCCCCGCCGTCCCATTGACCTCCCCGCGTGGGAGTCTCCCAATCCATATGCATTCCTTTGTTCCCTTTCCGTCTTTCTTCACGCGCGCGGGAAAAAACCCCGCGCTTTCCAAAGCCCGCTCCGCCCCCTCTGGCGCAGCTCCTGTCGTGGCCTTGTCTCTCTCCCCCAGCCCATGTAACATTTCCTGCGTGTGATTGACCCCCTATATACAACAACCATCACCATCAAACCTCAAACATCCCCCCTACCCTCACAAACCCTCAGTTAGAGTCCAACTTTTCGGCTTGTACAAAGTTCCACGCCTCCTCAGGCGTTTCAAAGTAATAGTGTTGGCCCTTGTATGTGACCCACAGTCGCGCTGGCTGCAGCATTCCGAATTTCACTTCTTTCCGGTACAACGCCGCTTTGGCCCGGTTGAAACCCGCTCTCCGCTTTGCAACCTCCATGCTCCAGTCCGGGTATATTCGGATCTCTGCATTGTCCCACTTACTGCTCCGCTCCTTCTTGGCCCATCTCAGGACCCACTCTCTGTCCGTGAACCGGTGGAACCTCACCACCATCGCCCTTGGCGGCTCATTTGCCTGGGGCTTCCTCGCCAGCACCCGGTGTGCCCCGTCCAACTGCAGCGGCCTCGAAGGGGCCTTCGTGCCCATCATCGCCTCGAGCATCGTGCTCGCGTATGTCCCGGCATCAGCCCCCTCCACTCCCTCAGGGAGACCCAGGATTCGCAGATTCTTTCTCCTCGACCTGTTCTCCAGGTCTTCGAGTCTTCCCGCCCACCTCTTGTGTAGCGCCTCGTTCTGCTCCACTCTCACCGCCAGGCCCACGAGGTCGTCCTCGTTCTGACTGATTCTTTTCTGTACCTCCTGGTTCTTAGCTTCGTGGGCCTTCTGGGTGATCCCGAGTACTTCAATTGCCGAAAGCATAGGCGCCAACATCTCCTTGCGCTGCTCCTCGAAGCAGTGCTTGATGAACTCCTTCCTTTGTCCCTGGCCGCCGCCATAGCCGCAACCGGAAGTCGAGAGGGAATCCTTTTGGCAGTGTTCGCTTCACCAGTCTGCCCCAAAAGGTCTATGGAAACTCCTGAAAAAGGTCTGAGAGCCGGTTCCAGATGGGAGCTGCCGAATGCGCGACCTACTCCTTCATGGCCGCCACCAGAAGCCTCGTCCCCGCCTCTTCAATGGCCTTGGTAGATCCTTTCACAGTTGTTCCCTCTGCTGCTAGAATTCACCTTTGATAGAGTCAAGTCAGATTGCAGCTTTAAACTTGCCCTTTCCCCGCCTGCATGCTGGAAGAGGCCTTTGTCTATTGCTGCAGCTCAAGCCAAATCCTTCACTGTTTCTGCCGGGTCTGGTAGCCAAAAGACATAATATTCCTGGGGGACACTGTCAGGGGAATGTTGCAGTCTTCTTCCCACACCGGGAAATGTCAAACAAATGCCGTGGGGGCCCTGTAAAAGAGCCCAAAAGTCCGTTCCAAGCGGGAGCTGCCGAATATGCGACCTAGCTCTGCATAGCCGCACCCGGAAGTCGTTACTTTCCATCTTGAGATCCTCCTACAAAAGCCCAGACAGATTGTGTATCCGCGAGAGAACTGGGTTCCTTGTGATTCTTCTTTGTGGTTGGTGACTCTGGAGTTTTGGGAGTTGGGGGAAATGTGTGATGGGGTGTACCTGGGTGTGGTCGGTTATTCCTTGTTCGACTTGTTGCAATGAGAGTTTGTATGCTGTGGATCTGTGGTGTTGGAGCCTTTCTTAGGTTTGAGGGTAGGCCAGATGGGAGGAGATAAGCATCCTCCACCAGGTGGTCTTATATGCTTCTTCCTGACTGCCATCCTCATTGCAGTCGGATCTTCCATGGGAAGCAGTGTTGTGTCCATGTTGAGGCAGCGCTGCTTTGTCCCCGAGTATCCTCTTTCTAATGGTGTGCACAGTGCTGATCTGTGTCCAACATTCTTTGATTAACCTGGGCGCCCTCCTTTATGGGGGTTTCTTCTCTTTATCTGGGTGGGCAGCTGCGGGTCTCGATTTGGTCTTCTGGATTACAAGGTATTTTCCTTACTGTATTGGGGGAGGATGATTGGCCTCCTCCCAGGATGTCCAGTTGATGGGTGTCTTGACGATTCTTCTCCTCGGTGGTGAGGTCTCCGTGGTTGAGGGTGACACGACTTTTCTAGTGTCGGTGGGGCTGGTGCGCTGCCTTGGTTGCGGTTAGTGAGGGGCAAGGCCGGTTCGACGGTGAGTCTTGGCATGTGCTGAGTATCCGTGAGGTACTGACTCCTGCAGCAAGAGTGTGCTGGACGAGGCTAGGTCCAGTGCGGTGACGGGCTTCCTCTTGTCCCCTAACGCTTGGGACATCCCTTCCCAAAGGCACTTAGTAAGGACGTCCTGAGAGGCTGAGGCTTGATATTCCTGAGCATCCTTGGTTGACTGACTCCTCGGTGCACAAGGGTGTGGGGCTGGGCCAGGCCCTGTACTGTGGTTGGTCTCATGGTGCCCCCCTTATGTTTGGAACATTCCTTCTTAGCTGGAATGTTATAAGAAGCTGAGTGGGGTTTGAGCCAGCAGCTTTTCTCTTTGTTTTATTATAGTGAGGGGCGTCTGCCGGAGAATCATGGGTTTCTGGTTGTGTCCTAAGACCCTCTCCTCCTGGTAGTTTTCCCTTTTTATCCTGCCTCAGTTAATTGCTGGTCCTCTCTGTGTAAATCTGTTGGATGATTGTTCTGTACTGTGCCTGAGTTTGGGGTTTTGTTACATCTTGTGGTATATGTAAAATACCCTTTTAGAACTGGACTGGATTCTCCAATCTCCCAGCAGTGTCTTTCATGGCGGTGTGCTGTTCGCTGGCAGTATGATTCTCTCTTCCTGCCGCTTGTCAATGGTATTTCCCATTGAAGCCACCCAGCCCTGATATTCTCGCAAATGTTTGGCTCTGTAATTTTTTACTTCTTTAATTGTGGGTTTACAGAATGCAGGATTGGTTCCTGCAAGGGGACAGACAGGTCTGATTATGTTGAGGCATTTTTGCTACGCTGTATCATTCCTGTGGTTTTGATGTCTTATTTGTTAAATTAGAAAAACTTCAATAAAAATACATTTTCAAAAATGGTGGCTGGGATTCTCCATTTGAGAGGCCCAAGGCCGGGATTCTCCCCTACCCGGCGGGGCGGGGGGTCCCGGTGGGATGGAGTGGCGGGAACCACTCCGGCGTCGGGCCGCCCCAAAGGTGCGGATTTCTCCGCACCTTTGGGGGCCAAGCCCTCACCGTGAGGGGCTAGGCCCGCGCCGGAGTGGTTGGCGCGCCGCCGACCGGCGGGAAAGGCCACGCATGCGTGGGAGCGTCAGCGGCTGCTGACGTCATCCCCGAGCATGCGCAGGAGGGGGTGTCTCTTTCGCTCGGCCATGGTGAAGGCTGTGGCCGAGGCGAAGGGAAAAGAGTGCCCCCACGGCACAGGCCCACCCACGGATCGGTGGGCCCCGATCGCGTGCCAGGCCACCGTGGGGGCACCCCCCGGGGCCAGATCGCCCCGCGCCCCCCCCCCCCCCCCCCACAGGACCCCGGAGCCCGCCCGCGCCGCCTGGTCCCGCCGGTAAGAGAGGTGGATTGATTCTCGCCGGCGGGACAGGCATTCCAGCAGCGGGACTCCGGCCCGTCGCGGGCCGGAGAGCCGCCGGGGGAGGCTCGCCGACCGGCGCGGCGCGATTCCCGCCCCCACAGAATATCCGGTGCCGGAGAATTCGGCAACCAGCGGGGGCGGGATTCATGCCAGCCCCCGGCGATTCTCCGACACGGCGGGGGGTCGGATAATCCCGCCCCATGTACTGACGCTGGGACTGAATCGCGAGAGTTCTACGTTGACGAAAGTGGTGCCAATCCCGGAGCAACTCAGGACACGTTAATGGGCCAGGCCCGACACCATTTGGAACTGGTGCAATTTCAACCAATGGCGGCATCTGATTGACTGGGGTCAGGATTGGCACTGGGGAGCCTGACAAGCTGGAGCTGCACATAAGCACCCTACCCACCACACACACACTCATTCCAGCCAAGATGATGCCACCCCGAATTGCGGCCCCGCGATTCACAGATGCGGAGCTGGAGACATTGTTGGATGGTTTGGAGGAGAGGCGGGACGCCCTGTTCCCCGGGGTGGGAAGCAGACTGCCATCCGTGGACGTAAACCGGGCCTTGCCGCAAGTGGCAGAGACCATGAGCGCCGCCGGCTCCACCGCCTGAATCGGCCAGCAGTGCAGGAAGAAGCTGCACAACCTCCTCAGGGTGGCCAGAGTGAGTCCCCGTCCCACACCCTCCACACCCAGAGCGCCCCCCACTCGGTGCACACACACACCACGAGCTGCGGCCCCCTGTGTGGCCCACGTCCCAGTGTGCATTATCCGTCCCCCTCGGAGAAGGCAGCCCACAAGCGCAGGGAGAAAGAAAAGACCCGAGGGAGCCCGCCAGACCTGCGGCCCCTCACCGCTACCGAGCAGAGAGCGTTGGACCTGGGGTGTGGGTAGGCCCCGAGGCAGAGGTCGGCATCGGGGAAGCAAGTAAGCCCCCGATAGATGGTGGTGTCCGTATGGCACCCCCCCCCCCCCACCAAAACCCCTCACAGCCCCACCCTCCCACCCCGCCATCACCCTCAACCCCCCCAACACCCACACCACCGCAAACTCCAATCCCCCCCCCCCCCCCACCCCCACTACCTTCACCCGTGACCTAACCATCCGTCTTGTCCTTTGTCTTCTGCGGTGGAGGCTTTGGTGAGATGGTATCGGCCATGGGTCAGGATGTTCAGGGCCTGGGACACTCTGTGCGTGTGGTGGCCGTGGCACAGGATAGGGCCACCATGTCACAGGCAGCCATGTACCAGGGCCACATCGACATTGCAGTGGTGTTCCAGAGCTTGGCCCAATCACAACGGGCCATGGCTGCAGGCGTCGAAGGCATTGGCCTGGCGCTGGTTGACCTGAACCAGACACAGAGCAACCTGGCACGGTCACTGAGTGACGTGGCACTGTACCAGAGGGCCGTGGCACAGTCCATGTGTGCCATGGCCATGAGGATGGGCCCTGAGGTTTGGATTTGACACACTCTTGAAACATTTCAGAAGCCTTTCAGAGGACTGCGGACTCAATGCATGCTGTCGCTGATTCAGTTTTGGGGCGGGTTGCTGGATTGACCTTCTGTGATTTCATGTAAACAATTCCCTTTTCAACAACACAAGTTCAGAAAACAGAATTGGACAGAGTTGAAGTAATTCACAGCCCAGATCAGTGGGAGTTCCTGCATTTGCTGCACAGGATCTGATTGTGTCAGGATCTGATTGTGTCGGAGTGAGTCACTAATCCAGTTCAACTGGTTGCAGTTTTTTATAAATAACATCTCAGGGACTACGCCTTAAAGGAACAGGGATGTAGAATTTTACAGCACAGATCAGGGCCAGTATGCCCATCAAGTTCATGGAAATGTACACCTCAGGTGTTTAGATTTTAGTTTCCTGTTTTCCATCCAGTTGTGGGGTTTGCTAATAGTTCCCTTTATAGGCCTCCATTTCATCATGCAAAGATCTGAGAGGTTGATGTAATCCACAGGGCATTTCCTCACTGTGGATTTATACCCCAGGGCGAATTAACTGCATTAGGATTGAAGCTGCTGAAATATAAACATACCTTTTCAAATGTGTTTGCCTCTTGCATTCGACAGTGTGATATCATAGTTTGAATTAAAACACATCCCAAACTCACTCTGGGTAGGTATATTTTCAAAAGTATGCAGGACAAGAAAAGGACATAGGGAACTCTAATCAATCCGAATTCTCTCTGCACAGTCATTTGTTCCTGCTCTATAAAATATTTCTCTTCACTCGATTCTATTGACTCGATTTCCAGGCTAGCAACAATACCTTGGGCGAAATTCTCCGGAAACGGCGCGATGTCCGCCGACTGGCACCCAAAACGGCGCAAATCAGACGGGCATCGCGCCGCCCCAAAGGTGCGGAGTGCTCCGCATCTTTGGGGGCCGAGCCCCAACATTGAGGGGCTAGGTCGGCGCCGGCCGAATTTCCGCCCCGCCAGCTGGCGGAAAAGGCCTTTGGTGCCCCACCAGCTGGCGCGGAAATGACATCTCCGGGCGGCGCATGCGCGGGAGCGTCAGCGGCTGCTGACGGCATTCCCGTGCATGCGCAGTGGAGGGAGTCTCTTCTGCCTCCGCCATGGTGGAGACCGTGGCGGAGGCGGAAGGGAAAGAGTGCCCCCATGGAACAGGCCCGCCCGCGGATCGGTGGGCCCCGATCGCGGGCCAGACCACCGTGGGGGCACCCCCCGGGGCCCGCCCGCGCCGCCTTGTCCCGCCGGTAAGGTAGGTGGTTTAATTTACGCCGGCGGGACAGGCATTTTGGCGGCGGGACTTCGGCCCATCCGGGCTGGAGATTCGGGGGGGGGGGCCGCCAACCGGCGTGGCGCGATTCCCGCCCCCCGCCGAATATCCGGTGCCGGAGACTTCGCCAACCGGCAGGGGGGGGGGATTCACGCCCCTTGTGTAGCGCACAATGACTTACACAAGTCGAGAAGTGATGAAGTCTATCGAGGCTTTATTAAGCAAGACTTGTTCCCCAGCAGCTCAGTTACAGAATGCGGCTGCTGGGAGAACTCGAGCTCTTATACTCCGCCTTCAGGGCGGAGCCAGAAGTCGGCAGATCCAACCAGGACCTGGGACCTGTCAGCCAACAGCCTCTCGGCTTCACAGGTACCATATTACCCCTAATACATACCACCACATTCACCCCTTGTTAAAAAAGAACCCGGCGGGGTGGTGGTTCGCATGGTGGTAGGGGTTTACAAGGCTGGTCCTGGAAAAAAATTTCGAACCATGGCTATGCATTTTTAGCCCAACATTTAGCTATGTACAAGTTTGTGTCAGAATTATTTACAACAAAATTATTTACAACAGAATTCTTGTTTTCTTGGTGTCACGCGGATTCCACGAGTCGAGCGGGTGGCCTGGTCATCCTCGTTGATCGCCTCAGCCCCGGTGGTGGTGCAGGTGCTGGCTCGGGCACTGTCGTCTCTGGGAGCGTTGCGCTGTTCGTTCCTGTTTCTTTACTCCTGGGCGGGCACGGGAGGAGGACCGATCCACCCGGGAAGGGGGCGGTCGTGGGGTGCGCCGGTGGCAGGGAGGGGGTGATCGGTTTTGGGGGTGTGTGTGCGTTGTCGGCGGGCGCCAGGTCCCGCAGGGAGACCGTGTCCTGTCGGCCGTCGGGGTACGCCACGTAGGCGTACCGAGGGTTTGCATGGAGAAGGTGAACCCTCTCGACCAACGGGTCCGATTTGTGCGCCCGCACATGTTTCCGGAGCAAGATAGGTCCTGGGGCTGCCAGCCAGGTCGGCAGCGACGTTCCGGAGGAGGACTTCCGTATCTAGGTGAGTAAAACTTTCCGTGCTCCCGGAGTCGATCAAGCATGGCGTCTCGTATCCGAGTCGTCGTTTGGAGCGTCCAGGGCCGCGATTGATCCAGAGTCACCGAAGCCAGTCGTGGTAGTAGCGTCGCGGCGTTTTCTTCGGACCCCGTGGAGCCGTCTATGCTGGGGTCCTTTGTTGTCAGCCAAGATGGCGGTGTCCATGGATCGCACGCGGTCAGGGGTGGACAAAATGGCAGCCCCCATGAATCGCACGTGGCCGGGGGTCACAACATGGCGGCGCCCATCCTCCCCTCGTGGTGTCCGGGACCTAAAATGGCGGCGCCCGCGGGTCGCGCATGGATCGTTGAGGGGGGGTTGGGGGGGTTTGGAATCTGCTGTCCTCGTTCTTCCCCGGGGATTGCGGTGACCCCCCGGGACCGGGACACTGCCGCGTAATGGCCCTTTTTGCCGCAGCTTTTACAAATAGCTGCGTGGGCCGGGCAGCGCTGCCGGGGGTGTTTCGCCTGCCCGCAAAAGTAGCAGCGGGCCCCACCGGGATGATCTGATGCTCTAGACACGCAAGCTTGCGGGGGTGTGGGGGGTGCCGGGGAGTCGGTCGCAACGGGGGTCCACGGAGCCCAAGGGGCTGCCACGCGGTCGGGGCCATAGGCGCGGGCGTTTTGAGAGGCCACATCAAGGGAGGCTGCAAGGGCCCATGCCTCTGAGAGTCCTAGCGACTCTCTTTCTAAAAGTCTCTGACGAATTTGGGGAGAAGTCATACCTGCCACGAATGCGTCTCGGATTAGCAGGTCCGTGTGCTCGATCGCGCTCACCGATGGGCAGTTGCAGTTTTGTCCCAAAATCAGCAGCGCGCTGTAGAATTCGTCAAGCGAAATATCCAGGAATTTGCCGTCTCGTTGGTGGCGTGCGTAGACCTGGTTTACGGGCCAAATGTAGACACCTTTCAGCAACGCGAGCGCCGTCGGGAAATCCTCCGCGTCTTCGATAAGCGTGTAGATCTCCGGGCTCACCCTGGAATGCAGGACCTGCATTTTCTGCTCTTCCGTGGTCCGGCCGGGGGCCGTTCGAAGGTAGCCTTCGAAGCATGCTAGCCAGTGTTTGAACACAGCCGCCGAGTTTGCTGCATGGGGGCTGATCCGCAGGCACTCCGGGGCGATCCGGAGCTCCATAGTCTTTTAAGCTCGCTTAATAAATTGTAGCGCACAATGACTTACACAAGTCGAGAAGTGATGAAGTCTATCGAGGCTTTATTAAGCAAGACTTGTTCCCCAGCAGCTCAGTTACAGAATGCAGCTGCTGGGAGAACTCAAGCTCTGAAGGGTGGAGCCAGCAGGCGGCAGATCCAACCAGGACCCGGGACCTGTCAGCCAATAGCCTCTCGGCTTCACAGGTACCACATTACCCCTAATACATACCACCAGACCTTGTATTTATATAACACCTTTAATGCCGTAAAGTACCCCAAGGCACTTCACAGGAACATTCTCAAACAACAAATGACACTGAAATACACGGGAAATAATAGGTCGGTTTTCAGGAACGTCTTCGGGGTGAGAAGGTTTATGAAGGGATTTCCAGAGCTCAGAACCGAGGATGTCAGGGATGATATGTCACAAAGCCATTCTTCACACAAAGCGAAATGGAAATCTCACCCATACCCCATAGCATTTGAGGGCCGGGGCAAGAAGGAAGGAGGGAAGTTTGAAATTCTCAAAACTGAGAGTGATAAACTTTTGATAAATTGGAATATTAAAGGTTCCAGATTAAGATGCAGATCAATCAGAATCTTATTTAATAGTCGAATAGACTCCAGGGACTAAATAGCCTCCTACCGTTCCAATGTTCCCCGTGGATTTGACTGGTGTCCTCTCAGAATTTTGGGAGAGGCTGGGAGGGGCTTTGTGGAATTTCAAGCCCTGGATGGGTTCATGCAAGGGAGATCCCAGTAAAATAAAGTCCTTCAACACAAGGAGGTGGATCAGCAAGAGCCATTCAGCCCATCAAACACTCTACCTCTCACTGGCCATGTACATTCACCATCCATTTAATCTGCAGAAGCACAGTTTTCCTCTGAATCAAAATTCTTTCTTTGAATATGGGCGTTGATAGCACAGACAACATTTATTGTATGGGGCCGTTCCTGGCTGCTCCCCAGAGTTCGGTTCTCATTCCTGATTAGCCATCACTCAAGGCCCCTAAAAGATTAAACCACAAAAAAAACAGGTCACCATTCACAGGAAATAGCATTTTTAGTTTCTCTCAGTAAACAATTGGATTATAACACAGGAAGCGTAAGTCGGTACAAACAAAAGAAATGCCACAATATGATTGGATTGAGTTACAAAAGGATTGCTGACTTCAATCAGCAAAGGACTGGATAATATTGATCATGATAAAGTGGGTTTCATCCTGAACAATCGATCCAGAGATTGCAACCTGAGTTTAAAGGGGACCGGGAAATTAAAAACTAACCCACGTAGACAATGGCCGGAATTCTCTGGACATTGCGATTCACCTTTCCTACTGGCAGTGCATCCCTGCCCACGGGTTTACCAGCGGCATGGGATGGTTACAATGGGAAATCCCATTGACAAGCGGGGAATGATATAATCCCGCCGCCAGCGGATGGCACGCCACCTCGAAACACGCGGCTGGGGGACCGAAGAACCCCGTCCATTATTTTGTTCAGTGAGTAATCAATCCCTGGAAATGGTTCCCAGAGGAGAGAGATGATAAAGGACAATATTGACCCATTCACAAATCAGATAGATTCAGTTTATAAAAATGACGGACGGGATTCTCCCTCCTGATGGCAGAGTGTTGACTCCGCCGTAAAAACCGGAGAGTTTTACGACGGCGTCATCAGCGATCCTGAGCCCTACAGGGGGCCAGCACGACACTGGAGTCACGCCGCTCCAGCTGCCGATACTGGCGTCAAACGGGGGCCGCGGGTCTGCGCATGCGCGCTACGGCCGGCGTCAACTCGTGCATGCCGCTATCTTCCTTCTCCGCGCCGGCCCCGATGCAACATGGCGCGACGCTACGGGCCCCGGGGCTGCTCCGATTCTCCTAGCCGGATGGGCCGAATCAAACCACATATTTAACAGCGTCAACCAGTCATGCTGGTTGACGCTGGCCAGCGCGGAGGTAGGGCTCGGCATGGGGTGGGCCCTGGGGGGGGGGGGGGGGGGGGGGGGGGGGGTGAGTGCCGGGGAGGGGGGTGCCGGGGAGGGGGGGATGTGGGTGTGCATGCCAGGGGGTGGGGGAGGGAGAGTGCCACGAGGGGGCGAGTACCGGGGAGGGGGGATGAGTGTGAGTGCCGGGGAGGGTAAGTGCCGGGGAGGGGGTGGGGGGTAAGTGTGAGTGCCGGGGAGGGGTGTTGAGGGTGAGTGCCGGGGAGGGGGGTTGAGGGTGCGTGCCAGGGATGGGGGGGGGGGAAGAGTGTGAGTGCCGGGGAGTGGGGGTGAGGGTGCGTGCTGGGGAGGGGGGGGGGTGAGGGTGAGTGGTAGGGAGGGGGTTGAGGGTGAGTGCCGGGGAGGGGGGTAAGTGTGAGTGCCGGGAGGGGGGATGAGTGTGAGTGCCGGGGAGGGTAAGTGCCGGGGAGGGGGGGGGGTGGTAAGTGTGAGTGCCGGGGAGGGGGGTTGAGGGTGAGTGCCGGGGAGGGGGGGTGAGGGTGCGTGCTGGGGAGGGGGGGTGAGGGTGAGTGGTAGGGAGGGGGTTGAGGGTGAGTGCCGGGGAGGGGGGTAAGTGTGAGTGCCGGCGAGTGTGAGTGCCGGAAAGGGGGGCAGGCAGTTGGGGGTCTCAATGGTGGTGCGCCCCCGACCTCTGCATCCGCAACCTCCCGGTCCTCGGGTCTGCCTGCCAGGTCCAGGGCCATCTCTTTGTGAACGGTGAGGGGGCGCATTCCAAGTGGACCCCCTCTGGTCCTCTCACGCTTCCGGTTGTTATGTGCGCGCTTCTCCTGCAGGGCGGGGGGGCGGGGGGTGGGGGGATGAAGGGCAACAGTGTTTGGCAGAATTATACATGCGGACCAGCGGTTGTGTGTATGTTGGCAGAGGTTCACACCCCATCCTGCCAATGCAGCCTGCATGGGTGGGTGCAGCCCTGTCGGTTACAGGTACGGATGTCCCGCACTTCGGGTGTGGGGGGGGGGTGGGTGGTACTTGCCCTGGCTGCCCTGACTAGGTCATTGACCTTGTGGCACTGGGTGCCTGTCCTGGCTGTTACGGCCACAGCACTGACGGCTTCTGCCACCTCCCTCCCCAGACGCCGGCTGAGGCGTGGAGCGACCCTGCGTCCGTGCCCGGGATACAGGGCCTCCCTCCTCTGTTGCACTGCGTCCAGGAGCGCCTCGATGTCCCGCTCTTGGAACCTTGGAGCTGCGCGGCGGGCGGCAATTTTGCCTGGTCTCCGGCGGGGGTGTCTTTTGTGGTGCGATGCCGCACAGCGTCATTGACGGTGCGCGCATCGGCAACGGGTGACACCGGCGCGAATAGCGTCACGCCGCTACTAGCCCTTTCCGGGCCAGAGGAGTTTTGACGTTCCGGTCGGCCCGATGCCGGAGTGGTTCGCACGGTTTTTGACGGCGGCGTCGAGTCGTCGCGCCGATCGCGGAGAATCCGGCCCATAGTCTACGATGAGAAATTATTTAGCTGTTTGCTGGTTTGTGATGCAGAACAAGCCCAGCAGCGCGGGTTCAATTCCCGTACCAGCTTACCTGAACAGGCGCCGGAATGTGGCGACTAGGGGCTTTTCACAGTCACTTCGTACTTGTGACAATTAAAGGTTAGTATATTATTATTATTATTATGTGTGCTGAGTGTAGTTTGGAAGGCACAGGAAGGTTTGGACCTATGATTCCAAAAGCCCTCCACCAATGGGGGTTTTCCTCATTTCAAATTTAAGTCTGTTGTAGAAATTGATTTCTATGATTAGCCAATAAGTTACATTGTATTGTACCATTTGACAACCAGGGTGGGAGGAGAATGAAATGGGCCTTCACTTTTTACATCCAGAAATCCGAGTTCCTAAACTTCAAGGTGAACATCAAAGGATTCAAATTCCATTTATATCTGATTTTGTATTTATAAAGCATCTTGATTGATTTTAGGATGTTCCAAAGCTCTTCACAGCCAATGTTATACTTTGAGTTGTAGTCACTTTAGAAATATAAGGAAAGTAGGAAATAAAACAACCAATTTGACACAGCAAGCTCCCACAAACACGAGGATGACCAGATAATCTCATAGAGTCAAATTTTACCAGCCCATTGTGTCTGCGCCAGCTATCAAGCACCTCGCTATTCTAATCCCTTCTTCCAGCACTTGATCCATAGCCTTGTATGTTATGGCTTTTCAAGTGGTCATCTAAATGTTCCTTAAATGTTGTGAGGGTTCCTGCCTCCACCCCCCTTTCAGGCAGCGAGTTCCAGATTCCCACCACCCTCTGGGTGAAGGTTTTTCCTCACATCTCCTCGAAATCTTCTGCCCCTTACCTTAAATCTATGTCCCCTGGTTATTGACCCATCTAAGGGGAAAAGTGTCTTCCTATCTACCACATCTATGTTCTTCATTTATTTCATACACCTCAATCAGGTCCTCCCTCAGCCTGCTCTGCTCGAAGGAAAACAATTGCAGCATAACCAATTTCTCTTGAAAGCAGAAATGGTCCAACCCAAGCAACAACCTGATTAATCTCCTCTGCATCTTTTCTAGTGCAATCACGTCCTCCCTAAAGTGTGGCCACCAGATCTGCACACAATACTCCAGCTGTGGCCTAATGAGTATTTTATACACCTCTCGCCTCTTTTCTGCTAGGCATCGGCTAATAAATGTAAGTGGGGCACACACCCACCTGGAGAGGTGAGAGTGCTACCCGTTGAGTCATGGCTGCTCAGTTTTAACCTAATAACTGACGGCATGGTGGCACAGTGATGCATCACAGCTCCCGGGACCCGGGTTCAATTCCGGCCTCAGGTGACCGTCTCGTGTTGTCTGCACATTCTCCCCGTGTCTGCGTGGGTTTCGTCCGGGTGCTCCGGTTACCTCCTACAGTCTAAAGATGTGTAGGTTAGTTGAATTGGCCATGCTAAATTGCCCCTTACTGTCCAAAGGTTAAGTGGGGTTACGGGGATCGGACATGCACTGGGGAGGGTGCTCTTTCAGGGTGCAGATTCGATGGGCTGAATGGCCTTCTTCTGCACTGAAGGTATTCTATGGTTCTAACTCATTGCTACCTGCAGATAGTTTGATGTGAGTGAGATTAGGCTCTGGGGCCAATCACGATAGCAGTGAAAATGCGAAACATTATCCATCCTGTTGACTTTTCCCTCTTCCTGTGAGAACCACCCATGAAGAAAATGTAAAAAATTAATGTTTATATAGAAGCCAGGATAGTGAGAGAAGGGAAACGTTTACATTCTGAGTTAAAATAAGACGTAGGGCACAGTCCATATAAACAGTGGTCAAAGCCATTCATACGTTAATCCCTGGAAAATGTGATCAACCACAATGACTACGACAAGAAGACAAACTTTTGGGAAATAACTCCTCTGTCAAATACTCCAGGATATCTGTCTAATCTTACAGTCTACCCAACCCTGTCGCTTACCTCAGATGCCATCTCAATGATCACAGCAACACAGAAATCCTCTTGTCCCTCACAGAAATTGTTTACCTGTGTCTGCGCTTAATTCTATAACTTCCACTCCTTTTTTTTATTCATTCCCACAAAACTTTTGATGATTGCTGGAATATTGTTTCCTATCACCGGGAGTCTATGTGTTGATAGACAATAAACCCACTCACCTCTATTACTGCTTCAGTCATGCTGGGCTTGCATTAATAAGAGTAGTTGTGTGTGTCCCTCATCCTAAACAGGTCCGCGTACTGGTGAGGGGGAAGCAGAGAAAAATAGAGAATAGGCCAGATATGAAATGAAATGAAAATCGCTTATTGTCACAAGTAGGCTTCAAATGAAGTTACTGTGAAAAGCCCCTAGTCGCCACATTCCGGCACCTGTTCCCCTACCAGCCTCCCCGAACAGATATTGTGCCCCTATATCCAATTGTACCTGTTACTGGTGGGGCTGTTTAAGGAGTCTTACAAAGTTAATCCTTCTCCTCTCCTGTCATTTATGAAGTTTACTCACTCCTGAACCAGTGTAGGGAGACCGTCCTTACTTACTGCACTAAACCCTGCATAAGTATTGACTAAAATCCTCTTTTCTCCTCCAATGCCCTGTCCCTGGTATAATCGCTGTGAAAATCTTCTGTACCTACCTCCTGAAATAATTCCAAATCCAATATTCTCACCATGGCTGAGCCAATGATTTGGATAGGTTAAGCTTCAGCTTTTTGCTTCAGTGTGTGATAATTTGTTTTATAGCTCAAAGCAGGAAGTCGTGCTGTGCTGACTACTGCATATTGTCCATCAATAATGTAAAAAGGAGGTGACTTGCCTGATGGGCTTTTTTCTGCTTATCAGCAAATTAGATTTTTTTTCTGCTGCCCCAACAGTTTTCAATTCAATTAGACGATTTGCTATTCATTTCAGGAGATTTAATCTTATTAAAAGCCTTGTTTAAAACGAAGTAAATGATGTACACGGAAAAGATTAACTGGTTGCGTCCTGGGAGTCACGCATTAGCAACTGCTCTGATGTCACATGAGAACCGCCCAATCGTTGCCGCTCTCTTCAGCAGGCCAATGAAGAGATGCCCCAGACTAAAAGGAGCTGGTCCTCCCTGTTGGACGAAGAATGGGTTGTGAGGGAAGTGAGACAGTCATGAAGGGGGAAACAAAGAAAGTGAATTGGCCATGTTAAATTTCCCCTTAGTATCCAAAAGGTTAGATGGGGTTAAAGGGATAGGGTGGGGACCTAGGTAGGGTGCTCGTTTGAAGGGCTGATGCAGACTCGATGGGCTGAATGACCTCCTGCACTATAGGGATTCTACGATTCTATGGGGGTGTAGACTGGGAGCCAGGGGCAGGATTCTCCAGTCCGCCAGCCGTGTTTTCCTAGGCGGCCGCTCTTGCCGGCAGTGGGATTCTCCGTTCCCGCCACCTGCCAATGGGATTTCCAATTGTGGCCACTCCATGCCACCAGGAAACCCATGTGCATGGGTGTGTTGCCGGCACAACAGAGAATCCTGCCCAAGATATTTGGTAGCATAGTGGTTAGCATTGTTGCTTCACAGCGCGAGGGTCACAGGTTCGAATCCCGTCTTGGGTCACAGTCTGTGCGGAGTCTGCACGTTGTCCCCGTGTCTGCGTGGGTCCCTTCTGGGTGCTCCAGTTTACTCCCATAAGTCCTGAAAGACATGGGGCTCGATTCTCCTTTTTGGAGGATAAGTCTCCATTCAGCGTTAAAACGATGGTCTTTTACGCCAGGAAAACTGGCGCAAAACGGCCACTGATTCTCCGTTTTGCTGGGTGCTAGCAGGGAGGCAGCGGAGAGCTCGCAGATCTAGCTGCCAATGTGGCCCTCAGTACTTCTGGTTCCGAGGCCGCGAATGCGCATGGCGGCGGCCTGTAGTGGCTGCGCCGTGATCCATAATGGACTCAGCCCATGGACCCGGACCGCTAAAGTAATGCCCCCATCCGACCGCTCGCATGCCCTGGACCACCTGCCCACAGTCCCCCCAGCCTCGAATGAAGCGCCCTTGCCCGCGGATCGGCCCTCGCCCGACTGTGGCGGCCCCGGACTGAGTCCGCAGCCACCACGTGAGGTTCCCGCACGGCTGAGACCATGAGAGTCCCACGCCGTCGGGAACTCGGCCGGTCGGGGACGGAGCATCGTGGAGTGGGCCTCAGGCAATAGCATGAGGCCGTGAATAATCAGCGCAGCGGACTCCTAGAGTATGCCGCTGTTTAGGGATCTGGGAATTCAAAAACCGGCGCATCTTCCAATTTTGGCCCTGTTATGGGTCAGGGTTTAGAGACCCTCAAAGTGCATCATGGCGATCACCTGACCCACAACTTTTAATAGATTGTGGTATGGGGAGCACACGGCCCACTCTGCAGGTGTGGTACAGCAGAAATGGAAAAGTATTTTTTAAAGCAAAACAATGTTTATTATATAAACTCAAGTTAACCTTTTTAAAACATATAGGGCGGAATTCTTCGGAAACCGGTGGGGCGGGCAACTCCGCCGCGAAGGAGTGGCGTGAACCACTCCGGCGTCGGGCCGCCCCGAAGGTGTGGAATCCTCCGCACCTTCAGAGGCTAGGCCAGCGGCGGAGTGGTTTGCGCCGTGACGGCCAGCGCAGAAGGGGCTTGACGCCACGGCAACCTGCGCCGAAGGGCCACTGCCGGCTGGCGCCCATTGGCGCAAGTGCGGGAGCATCAGCGTGTGCTGGCGTCATCCCCGCGCATGCGCAGGGGGTGGTTTTCTTCTCCGTGCCCGCCGTCGCGGACCGGTACACCAGCCGGCGCGGAGGGAAAGAGTGCCCCCATGGCACAGGCCGCCTGCGGATCGGTGGGCTCAGATTGCGGGCCAGCCCACCATGGGGGCACCCTCCGCGGCCAGATCTCCCCCCCCCCCCCGAGGACCTCGACTAATACCCCTTCTGGCTGTGACTGCAGCTATCCAGCTCTGAAAATGAAACTAAAACACACCCTGCAGCAAACAGCCTAAAACGAAAGTAAAAAGCTGACAGACAGCCCAGCTCCACACACTCTCCGACATCTCTGCAGTAATAAATGAAATGAAATTACATGAAATGAAAATCGCTTATTGTCACAAGTAGGCTTCAAATGAAGTTACTGTGAAAAGCCCCTAGTCGCCACATTCCGGCGCCTGTTCGGGGAGGCTGGTGCGGGAATTGAACCGTGCTGCTGGTTTGCCTTGGTCTGCTTTAAAAGCCAGCGACTTAGCCCTGTGCTAAACGAGCCCAACACCCATTTCTTAAAGGTACTCGCACTACAGATATTTATATACACACCCATTTCTTAAAGGTACTCTCACATGACAGGCGCCAAAACGGATTCACCGCCCCTTCGCCGAACGTGATTTCGGTGTCGGGGAGTGGAGAATCCAGCCGGGCTTTGACAAAGAGTCATTGGACTCGAAACGTCAGTTATTTTCTCTCCCTACAGATGTTGCCAGACTTGCTGAGATTTTCCAGCATTTTCTCTTTTGTTGGAGAATCCAGCCCGTGCTGTTAGGTAATTTGGACATTCTGAATTCTCCCTCTGTGTACCCGAACAGGCGCCGGAATGTGGCGACTGGGGGATTTTCACAGTAACTTCATTGCAGTGTTAATGTAAGCCTATTTGTGACAATAATAAAGATTATTATTATTATGTTTGTGGGCTGGTGAGGAACTGAGCTTCGCACAGGCAATAAATGGTGGCATTTATTGTACAAATATCTAATTTTAGAAACTTAAAATAATTGCATTGAGGACTGTCACTTGTGGGAAATGGAACTTATCTTTAGTCAAAAAGGAAGTTTGGCAGTGTTGAATTATCAATGCATTAACGCAAGAAATGTAGAGAATAAGGTGGTTGAGACAGAGCAGATTGACACGTGGGAGTAATATACTATCACTATTACCGAGGCATGGCTTCGGAACAGCTGCTCAACATTTACTGCTTACAGGGATTTCAGACGAGACAGAGAAAGGGAGATAAAAAGGAGGGGGATCAGCAATATTGATTAAAGAAACAAGGGGCGTCATTCTCCGACCCCCTGCTGGGTCGGAGAATTGCCGGGGGCTGGCGTGAATCCCGCCCCCGCCGGTTGCTGAGGTCTCCGGCACCGGATATTCGGCGGGGGCGGGAATCGGGCCGCGCCGGTTGGCAGGCCCCCCCGCTGGATTCTCCGGCCCGGATGGGCCGAAGTCCCGCCGATAAATTGCCTGTCCCGCCGGCGTGGATTAAACCACCTTTTGAACAGCGGGACAAGGCGGCGTGTGCGGGCTCCGGGGTCCTGGGGGGGGGCGTGGGGCGATCTGACCCCGGGGGGTGCCCCCACGGTGGCCTGGCCCGCGATCGGGGCCCACAGATCCGCGGGCGGGCCTATGCCGTGCGGGCACTCTTTCCCTTCCGCCTCCGCCACGGTCTCCACCATGGCGGAGGCGGAAGAGACTCCCTCCACTGCGCATGCGTGGGAAACTGTCAGCGGCCGCTGACGTCCCGCGCATGCGCCGCCCGGAGATGTAATTTCCGCGCCAGCTGGCGGGGCAACAAAGGCCGTTTCCGCCAGCTGGCGGGGTGGAAATTCCTCCGGCGCCGTCCACAGCTCATTAGTTTACAGCACTCAGGGTGCAGGTCCAGGTACCTTTTCAAAGAGTTTAAGGTCTCTGCCACCAACTCGGGCAGCAAATTCCAGACTCCCCACTACCTTCTGCGTAAAAAGGCTTTTCTCATGTCCACTCTATACCTTCCAAACTCAGCAAGGCAACACCCAGCCTGACATTTCCATTTGCTGCCTCCAGAAAATATTTGAACATCTGACGTAGGAAATGGGCGGGAGGTGCAGTTTGAGTTCTGTTGCTGATTTGTGTGTGTATTATGAAGTGGCTGAGAATAACCGAGACTTTTTCATCCTTCACCTCCGGCGGAGTCTGGAGACAATATCTCAAATATTATTCAAACACAGGGCTCCACGATGCAAAGATAATCTTTTTTTACTGATAATGGGGTTTGCACGCCACTGGAGTAATTGCTCTTGAGTAGGTGGTGTGTGAGCCGTCTTATTGAACCACTGCAATTCCTGTGGTTTGGGTACACCCACAGTGCTGTTAGAGAAGGAGTTGTTTGAGGCGGGGTGAGGGGGGCGGGCTTGAGCTGTAGCTGGGATCCACGTTCAGGTACCTAAACAAACAAAGATCTAAAGGTGGCTAATTGAGCCTTAATGCGACACATTTCTTCGTAAGCAGTGTCGGTGAGGTATTGTGGGGATGAGCGCCTCCACCTTCTTGACAAAGTGAGAGTGAATGGGTGCATGGGAATAGAAAATAGAATCTGAAATAAGAGACAACCCTCACTTTCAATTAGTAACAACTTGAAACAGTGACTACATTATGCGAGGATTAGTTGCCCATTGTGCAATTTCCTTTGAAAATAGGACCAGTGAAAAGAAGAGAGAATTTTTAAGGAACCAAATAGTTTGTGTCAGTAAACATTTCTTACAGAAACAAACAGTCCCCTCATTATCCCACAAGATTTAATTGTCAAATTAAAAGACAGATCCCAGCTTGTGGAATCTTGTGGTTTTGGAGCAGGACTCAGGCCAGCAGGAATTGTGACTTTGCACTGATTGTCAAGACTGACTTTTGTTCCTTTCTGCTCTTTTCCCAAGGAATTCTGCTCAGCTGGGGAGCAATTCAGGCGGCCTGCTCCTCGGGCATCGAGGAGAAGTTCCACAGTCTTCCATCCCATGGTCCTTCCTCCCTGCCAATGAAGCCCCAGCTGGATGGCCTTCTCTACCTGTCCCTAATGCGGCACCTGAAACAATCACACGCATGGGCGTACGCCCTATCACCCTGCGGCACCAACCTATTGGCCCTCCGATACTTTTAGCTGCATTGCCAATTACCTATTCATTTTGGAGATATGGGGCGGGATTCTCCGACCCCCCGCCGGCAATGTCATTTCCGTGCCAGCTGGCGGGGTACTTCTGCCAGCTGGCGGGGCGGAAATCAGTCCGGCGTGGGCCTAGCCCCTCAAGGTTAGGGCTCGGCCCCCCAAGATGCGGAGGATTCCGCACCTTTGGGGCGGCGCGATGCCCGACTGATTTGCGCCGTTTCTGCCGGCGGACATGGCGCCGATACCGGAGAATTTTGCCCATGGTCATCACTGGAAAGAGCAGCAATTAGCGCCTGTCCACGGTACTGGAAGAGGCACTGGCGAGCTGCCCCCTTCTTGCACCACTGCAGTCTATGTGGTGAAGGCTGTTGATACAATTAGCAGCTTCCTGGTCACGTTTACTGAAACCGGAGTTTTATTTTAAACTGAATTAAAATTCCCAAACAACCAATGATGGCATTTGAACTTACATTCTCCGTATTATTAGTCCATTAAATACCCATTACGTTACTGTATGTGTGATCCCAAGATTGCAGGTTGCAGTGGTGGTTGTGGGGAGTGGGGTTGTGACCCAAGTGCATGTCTTCTGGTAGCACGAGTGATAAAACCACTGGAAATGGTCACTGGTAGAACATAGTGAGTGCAGAAGGAGACCATTCGGTCCATCGAGTCTGCACTGACCCACTTAAGCCCTCACTTCCACCCTATCCCCTTAACCCAATAACCTCCCCTAACCTTTTTGGCCACTAAGGTCAATTTATAATGGCCAATCCACCTAACCTGCACGTCTTTGGACTGTGGGAGGAAACCGGAGCACCCGGAGGAAACCCACGCAGACTCCGCACAGTGACCCAGCGGGGAATTGAACCTGTGACCCTGGCGCAGTGAAGCTACAGTGCTAACCACTATGCTACCGTGCTGTCTGGTTTGTATATTACTGGTGAGCTGCAGGATTCATCATGGCACCAGAGCAGATGGGTGCAGGATGGTGAGGCATTTGATGTGGAGCATGTATGACACCAGTTGCCATGGCTGGAGGTAACTGTACTAGATCCTCTCACTCCCACCTCAGAGAAGCGACATTTCCTGCTACGTGGGGATAGGAAATCAGCTTTGTAACCGGTGATTCCAATTCATGGAGTGGAGTTTTACGAGTCTGTCATGTCAGGAGCTGGAGAATAAAAATGCAGCGTTCCGTTTCTTACCTGAGAAAGGATGTACTGGCACTGGAGGGTGTGCAGAGGAGATTCACTAGGTTAATCCCAGAGCTGAAGGGGTTGGATTACGAGGAGAGGTTGAGTAGACTGGGACTGTACTCGTTGGAATTTAGAAGGATGCAGGGGGATCTTATAGAAACATATAAGATTATGAAAGGAATAGATAGGATAGATGCGGGCAGGTTGTTTCCACTGGCGGGTGAAAGCAGAAGTAGGGGGTATAGCCTCAAAATGAGGGGAAGTAGATTTAGGACTGAGCTGAGGAGGAACTTCTTCACCCAAAGGGTTGTGAATCTATGGAATTCCTTGCCCAGTGAAGCAGTTGAGGCTCCTTCATTAAATGTTTTTAAGATAAAGATAGATAGTTTTTTGAAGAATAAAGGGATTAAGGGTTATGGTGTTTAGGTCGGAAAGTGGAGCTGAGTCCACAAAAGATCAGCCATGATCTCATTGAATGGCGGAGCAGGCTCGAGGGGCCAGATGGCCTACTCCTGCTCCTAGTTCTTATGTTCTAAAGTTCATTCACTGCAACAGGACCGGTAATTCCGCCCGGGGGTGGGGGGGTTGGTCTCGGTTAAACCATCAGGAGAATGAGCCCAGTGGAGGCCACGTTCTTCTCAATGAGAAAGAAGGAAAGCCTTGGAGAATGTGATCCACAATAGGCTCTTTCCCACTCTGCGCCTTCAGCCCCAAGCTTAGCCAGAGAATGGTCTACAACAACTAAACAAAGATTGAAAATTCTAAAATAAGTTGTCACTTTATCCCAATGTCTTTCCATTATTATTTATTGAAACTTTTGTTATACTTTGGTCAGAATACATTAAATATAACTGAATTAATTTGTAAATTGGAACCAAGCCTCATTTGCATAACTCGTATGGTGAAGGAGCATCCTCTGAACAGGTTAGATTGTCTGTATCCTGCCTCACACTGGATCCCATGTTAGATAGTCTATGGCCTGCCTCACAGTGGATCCCACATTAGTTTGTGGTCTGCTGTGCAGTGGATCCCATGATAGAGAGCCCATGATCTACTTATAGTGGATTCCATGTAAGATAGCCTATGGTCTGCCTCACAGTAGATCCCACATTAGCGAGTCTACTGTATTTCTCACCGTACATCCCACGTTCGAGAGTCTATTGTCTTTCTCACCGTACATCCCACGTTCAAGAGTCTATTGTCTTTCTCACAGTACATCCCACGTTCGAGAGTCTATTGTCTTTCTCACAGTACATCCCACGTTCGAGAGTCTATTGTCTTTCTCACAGTACATCCCACATTAGAGAGTCTATTGTCTATCTCACAGTACATCCTACGTTAGAGAGTCTATTGTCTATCTCACAGTAGATCCCATGTTAGAGAATCTATGGTCTGGCTCACAGTACATCCCACGTTCAAGAGTCTATTGTCTTTCTCACAGTAGATCCCACATTAGAGAGTCTACTGTCTTTCTCACAGTATATCCCACGTTAGAGAGTCTATTGTCTATCTCACAGTACATCCCACGTTCGAGAGTCTATTGTCTATCTCACAGTACATCCCACGTTAGAGAGTCTATTGTCTATCTCACAGTACATCCTACGTTAGAGAGTCTATTGTCTATCTCACAGTAGATCCCATGTTAGAGAATCTATGGTCTGGCTCACAGTAGATCCCACGTTAGAGAGTCTATTGTCTACCTCACAGTAGATCCCACGTGACAGAGTTTATGATCTGACTCGCAGTAGACCCCACGCTAGAGAGTCTATAGTCCGACTCACAGTGGATCCCACATTAAAGAGTCTATTGTCTATCTCACAGTCAATCCCACATCAAATAGTCTATGTTCTGACTCACAGTAGATCCCACGTTAGAGAGTTTATGTTCTGACTCACAGTAGATCCCACGTTAGAGAGTTTATGGTCTGACTCACAGTGGCACCTACATTAGTGGGTCTATGGTCTGACTCACAGTAGATCCCACATTAGAGAGTCAATGGTCTGACTCACAGTAGATCCCACGTTAGAGAGTCTAGGTCTGACTCCCAGTAGATCCCACATTAGAGAGTCAATGGTCTGACTCACAGTAGATCCCACGTTAGAGAGTCTAGGTCTGACTCACAGTAGATCCCACGTTAGAGAGTCTATGGTCTGACTCATAGTAGATCCCACATTAGATAGTCTATGGTCTGACTCACAGTAGATCCCACGTTAGATAGTCTGTGGTCTGACTCACAGTAGATTCCACATTTAGATAGTCTATGGTCTGACTCACAGTAGATCCCACATTAGCTAGTCTGTGGTCTGCTTCTCAGTGGATCCAATTTTGAAGAGCATTGGAGTTCATCCCATTCTCCTGGTCAATATCTCTCCCTCAACCAGCATCACCAAAATAGATTATTGAGCTTTCTGTGCACAAATTAACAGATGCTTTTCCTTTCCAAACACAGTGGCTAAACTTCTAAGTTGTTCATTTCAGGGAGTTTTATGACTTTGACTCAATGATGATGGATGAACAGCAATTTGCAGTCAAGCTGGAATAGTGCATAATTAAAGGGGAACTTGGGGCTGATTTGCTCCAAAAGGCAATTGGCAGTCACTGTGCAAGACTGTGAATCCATGAACAAACTGTACAAGAGCAAGCCTTCCTGTAAAACTGTTACTTTCTAACATGAAACAAAAGAGAAAGAGGAGGTGAACCACTGGAATAGTGTCCTTGTGGAGGATTGTTGGGATTTGAATCTCCTCTGCACATGGGACAGACACTCCAGGGAGACAAATGCAGGAGGCAACACAGTACATGCACGTGGAGCAAACTCCTACCATGAGTCCCCCTCCATTTGACCATGTGCAAAACTCTTTGAATCCATGTAGATTGACTGGCGGGAGAGGGAATTCGACACAGGGTAAATCTGTGGCTGGCTTTGTACATCAGGGAAAATTGAAGGCATTAATTCCAAATCATGGCAGCACATTCTGTCTCCAGTCTTCAGTCAGTTAGAGGAGCATCTTAATGTTCAACTTCGGATCCTCCTTCAGACTGCTCTTGAATACCTTGCTCTATTGCCCTTCTGTAAGAGGCAGCATGTCCTTTAATGTGGAGTTGATGTTATCAATCCTCTGTTGTAGTTGCATCTCAAATTCCTGTTTGTTCTTCACAACCAGTTGGTTAACTGCCTCTTTTGTGGCTGTGTAACCTTCCTGAAGTTTGGTGCGCTTTACATTAAACATCGGGTCAGAGGGACTCAGATTGATGTATGTCTCCAAACTGGTGACTTGGTCCCTTAGGTGCTTCTGAGAGATCTCCACATAGGTTCCTGAGATCATGTGGCACAGGTTAGCAATGTTGCAAGCCTGAAAGGCTTCTGTGTAGATCATGTCCTTAATAAATGAGTCCTCGGAATATCCTGGGAATGCCTCACAGGCCTCACTGTCGCTCGTGAACTGTGTTAGGGTGTCATTGAGAGAGACCGCAATCAGATTGGACATCATTTGGAAGAAGTTGCTCATCTTGGCCCACTGCTCCTTGACTTGGCTCAATGCATCCAGGCCTGTCACAAGCAGCTTGAGAGTTGTGTCATAGTCTATCTCCTTCACCTGACATTTCATCATGGTGACCAAGATCTCATCAAGGTCCTGAGTCACCTTATCCTTTTTTTCAGACATTCTTTGATACTCCTCTCTGGTGTAATTTAATTGTTTTTCAGTTTGTTCCACCTTCATGCGGGCTTGATCCAGGACCAATTTCGACAGACCTTCTTGCACCTTCTCCAGGTCGGCAGCATTGGTTAGATTTGGCGGTTGCGGAGTGAGGGCTGGAACATTGGTGGATCTTTTGATGTCTGCGAGGTACGTCAGAACATTGGCATTCTGCTCTTTGATGGCTGCACCAAGACTTTCCAACTGAGCCTCATCGGGCTTCTCACACTTAGCGACCTCCTCCAGACGCTCACATGTTGTGATCCCCTGCTGACACAATTTCAGGGCTGTTTTCTTGGTGCTGCAATCTTCCTGCTGCTCTATCTTGCTCAAGCTGTTCTGAAACATGAGTTTGCAGTCAGCAGAGCTGCTGTTCTGCGCGTTGGCATTGGGCAACTTGCTGGTGTCAATGGCTCCACTCTCAGAAACAAGGTCCTGAAGCAATGTGCTGGCCAGCACCATCTCCATCCCTTTCAAATAGATGCCGGTTGGGTCCCCTGAGCTATTGTCTGCGTCTTCAGCTGGGGAACTTGATGGTTTCGATTTTTGCACATTCTTCTTTATATGATGTGCTGCTGTCTCAGTGATTTCAATGGCTAGGCTCAATGGCTCAGTCAGGCCCATTGTCACCAACTCTGTGGCAAGACGGTTTGTCAAGTCAAGCAAAGACTGCGTGACGTAAACTCCAACCAGGTTTTTCCCAGTGGGGATCATCTTCACTGCCTTTCGGTAATTGGCATGGACCTCTTCCATCTTGGTGGATATCTCACTGAACTGAGAATCCACTCTCTTCTTTTCCTTCGCCGCTGCTTCTTTCCTGAACTGGGATTCCGCTAGCGTCTGTTTGACCTGGTCCAGGGCTGCATGGTGCTCTGTTCGGGAACTAGCGCAGAATTCGAGCAATTCCTGCACCAGCTCAATGAGCGAGGCAAATTCCTCCTCGACAGAAGCCGCCAGGCACTGGCACTGCTCCGCCACCTTTTTGATGCTGTTCAGGCGGCTGGGCAGCATGGCTTTGATCACCTTTGGGTCACGACTCAGCACCTGCACTGCGCTGGCCAGATGCTTCGGAGCCGTCAAGGTGTTGAGCCGGATCTGGTCCATATTCTTGTGAGCTTTGTTGAAAGCTTTCCATCCCTGGTCACTCAGCTGCATCAAGCAGGCATGGAATGATTCCGGGTGGCGTAAAAAGCGGAACGTTTTCCCAGCCGTGTTGAGCTTCACCTGGAACGCCTCTGCCGCGGAAATGAATATCAGCTCACCTAAAATCGCGATGGAGATGGGCCCAGGTGTCAGAAACTCCTCCCAGTTGGCATAGGGCTTCATGGTCAGTTCCAGATCTTTCTTGATCTCCTCTGCTGCACACAGCATCTTGATGCTGCTGTTGACCTTTGTCATGGCCTGTGCCTCTTCTGCTGACATGGCGATCGAGTTAATATCCTGTCGAAAAAAATCAGGGACATTTGATTTAGTCAACGGCAGAAGAGGAAAGGAGACAGGTGTGGCTCAGTGTGAGCTCTCTTACCTCTCAGGTAGCTATTTCCTGGTTCAAGTTCCTCTTTACAGACTTCAGCACATGCTTCAGACTGACACACCCCAGGCAGTACTGGGGGAGTGCCGCCCTGTCTGAGGTGTCATCCTTTGAATGAGACATTCAGCCAAGCTTCACTTCATCCGAACATAGGAATTAGGATCAGAAGTCGGCAATGCAACCCTTCGAGCCTGCTCCACCACTCAATCAGGTCAATGATCTCTTCCTGGTCTCAAATCCACCTCCCACCTGTTGTCCACATCACTTTAACCCATTTTTTATTCATTCTTAAATTCGGTAGAAAATATTCCTCAGCACTTTTTGAAAGAGTGCAGGGTGTTATCCCCGGGGTCTGAGCCAATATGTATCCCTCAACCAACAGCAATTTTGAAATTGCTGATAATTTTGCTCATATTGCTATTTATGGGATCTTGCCATGCTCAACTTGGCCACTGCATTTCCTGCATCAAATTGAAAAATACTTAATGGTCAAATGATGAAGAGAGATCGATGATGGAAGAGGTTGTGAGAGACGGAGCAGGAAGGGGTCGGGGGGGGGGGGGTGAGGGGGAGGGTGGACGGAGGCTGTAGATTCACAAGGAGAGAAGAGACTGAGTGCCATATTAGTTGTGGGATGGGTTGGAAAGGGCAAAAGGGAGAATGTGCAGGATGCCAGTCAGAAGAGCAGAATTCCATAAAGCACTTTGGGAAGATCTGAGGTCATGAAGTCCAAGTTCATTTGTACAGAAGCATTTTTGTTGTTGGTTATGGGAATGATTATGGTTGGTTCAGCTGGAGTTTTATTGTTGCAAAACAGTTCGATAGAAAGAGAAAAAATTGCAAGGAAGGAACTTGAACCTCTTGTGAAAATCTCTCTCTGTGACGTTGATTGAGTGATAAATATTGCCTAGGCCACGAGAGGGGACTTCCCTGTCCTTCAGATAACTCTGTAATCTCTCACACACACTTGACAGGGAAGATAGGGCTTTGGTTTAGCTTCAGAACTGAAATATGGCACTTCTGTCAATGCAGCACTCCCTCAATGTCGGCCGAGGTTTTTGTGCTCAAATCTGTGGAGTGGGACTTGAATCCACAGCCTTCTGACTGAAAAGTAAGGGTCTTTAGAGCAAAAGAACAAAGAACAAAGAAAAGTACAGCACAGGAACGGGCCCTTCGGCCCTCCAAGCCTGTGCCGCCCATGCTGCCTGTCTAGACTAAAATCTTCCACACTTCCTGGATCTGTATCCCTCTATTCCCATCCTATTCATGTATTTGTCAAGACGCCCCTTAAATGTCACTATCGTCCCTGCTTCCACCACCTCCTCCGGCAGCGAGTTCCAGGCACCCACTACCCTCTGTGTAAAAAACTTGCCTCGTACATCTCCTCTAAACCTTGCCCCTCGCACCTTAAACCTATGCCCCCTAGTAATTGACTCCTCTACCCTGGGAAAAAGCCTCTGACTATCCACTCTGTCTATGCCCCTCATAATCTTGTAGACCTCTATCAGGTCGCCCCTCAACCTCGTCGTTCCAGTGAGAACAAACTGAGTTTATTCAACCACTCCTCATAGCTAATGCCCTCCATACCAGGCAACATCCTGGTAAATCTCTTCCGCACCCTCTCTAAAAACTCCACATCCTTCTGGTAGTGTGGCGACCAGAATTGAACACTATACCCAAGTGTGGCCTAACTAAGGTTCTATACAGCTGCAACATGACTTGCCAATTCTTCTTCTCAATGCCCCGGCCAATGAAGGCATGCATGCCATATGCCTTCTTGACTACCTTCTCCATCTGTGTTGCCCCTTTCAGTGACCTGTGGACCTGTACGCCTAGATCTCTCTGACTGTTAATACTCTTGAGGGTTCTACCATTCACTGTATATTCTCTTCCCTGCATTAGACCTTCCGAAATGCATAACCTCACATTTGTCCGGATTAAACTCCATCTGCCATCTCTCTGCCCA